>NW_024544598.1:2638724-3958086 GCF_018167655.1 Microtus oregoni
GGTGCTCAGTACTCGGGGTGCTGGGTGCTCAGTGCTCAGGGTGCTGGGTGCTCAGTGCTCGGGGTGCTGGGTGCTCAGTGCTGAGGGTGCTGGCTACTCAGTGCTCAGGGTGCTGGGTGCTCAGTACTCAGGGTGCTAGGTGCTCAGTACTCAGGGTGCTCAGTGCTCAGTACTCAGCGTGCTGGGTGCTCAGTGCTCAGGGTCCTCGGTGCTCAGTACTCAGGGTGCTCAGTGCTCAGTACTCAGCGTGCTTTGTGCTCAGTGCTCAGGGTGCTGGGTGCTCAGTACTCAGGGTGCTGGGTGCTCAGTACTCATGGTGCTGGGTGCTCAGTACTCAGGGTGCTGTGTGCTCAGTGCTCGGGGTGCTCGGTGATCAGTACTCAGGGTGCTGGGTGCTCAGTGCTCAGGGTGCTGGGTACTCAGTGCTCAGGGTGCTGGGTGCTCAGTGCTCAGGGTGCTGGGTGCTCAGTGCTCAGGGTGCTGGGTGATCAGTGCTCGGGGTCCTGGGTACTCAGTGCTTGGGGTGCTGGGTGCTCAGTACTCAGGGTGTTCGGTACTCAGTTCTCAGGGTGCTCAGTGCTCAATACTCAGGGTGCTGGTTGCTCAGTGCTCGGGGTGCTCGGTGCTCAGTACTCAGGGTGCTGGGTGCTCAGTACTCAGGGTGCTGGGTGCTCAGTACTCAGGGTGCTGGGTGCTCAGTACTCAGGGTGCTGGGTTCTCAGTGCTCAGGGTGCTGGGTGCTCAGTACTCAGGGTGCTGGGTGCTCAGTACTCAGGGTGCTCCGTGCTCAGTACTCAGGGTGCTGGGTGCTCAGTGCTCAGGGTGCTGGGTACTCAGTACTCAGGGTGCTGGGTGCTCAGTACTCAGGGTGCTGGGTGCTCAGTGCTCAGGGTGCTGGGTGCTCAGTGCTCAGGGTGCTGGGTGCTCAGTACTCAGGGTGCTGGCTGCTCAGTGCTAAGGTGATCGGTGCTCAGTACTCAGGGTGCTCAGGACTCAGGGTGCTGGGTGCTCAGTGCTCAGGGTGCTGGGTGCTCAGTCCTCAGGGTGCTCAGTGCTCAGGGTGCTGGGTGCTCAGTGCTCGGGGTGCTGGGTGCTCAGTACTCAGGGTGCTCAATTCTCAGGGTGCTGGGTGCTCAGTGCTCGGGATGATGGGTGCTCAGTGCTCAGGGTGATCGGTGCTCAGTACTCAGGGTGCTGGGTGCTCAGTACTCGGGGTGCTGGGTGCTCAGTACTCAGGGTGCTGGGTGCTCAGTCCTCAGGGTGCTCAGTGCTCAGGGTGCTGGGTGCTCAGTACTCAGGGTGCTGAGTGCTCAGTACTCAGGGTGCTGGGTGCTCAGTACTCAGGGTGCTGGGTGCTCAGTGCTCGGGGTGTTGGGTGCTCAGTGTTCACGGTGCTCAGTGCTCATTACTCAGGGTGCTGGGTGCTCAGTACTCAGTGCTCAGGATGCTGGGTGCTCAGTGCTCAGGGTGCTGGGTGCTCAGTGCTCAGGGTGCTCAGTGCTCAGTACTCAGGGTGCTTGGTGCTCAGTACTCAGGGTGCTGGGTGCTCAGTGCTCGGGGTACCTGGTGCTCAGTGCTCGGGGAGCTCGGTGCTCAGTACTCAGGGTGCTGAGTGCTCAGTGCTCAGGGTGCTGGGTGCTCAGTGCTCAGGGTGCTGGGTGCTCAGTACTCAGGGTGCTGGGTGCTCAATGCTCAGCGTGCTTGATGCTCAGTACTAAGGGTGCTGGGTGCTCAGTGCTCAGGGTGCTGGGTGCTCAGTGCTCGGGGTGCTGGGTGCTCCGTACTCAGGGTGCTGGGTGCTCAGTACTCGGGGTGCTGGGTGCTCAGTGCTCAGCGTGCTGGGTGCTCAGTACTCAGGGTGCTCGGTGCTCAGTACTCAGGGTGCTGGGTTCTCAGTACTCAGGGTGCTGGGTGCACAGTGCTAGGGGTGGTGGGTGCTCAGTGCTCGGGGTCTGGGTGCTCAGTACTCAGGGTGCTGGGTGCTCAGTACTCAGGGTGCTCTGTGCTCAGTGCTCAGGGTGCTGGGTGCTCAGTGCTCTGGGTGCTGGGTGCTCCGTGCTCAGGGTGCTGGGTGCTCAGTCCTCAGGGTGCTGGGTGATCAGTGATCGGGGTGATGGGTGCTGAGTGCTCAGGGTGGTGGGTGCTCAGTGCTCGGGGTGCTCGGTGCTCAGTGCTCAGGGTCCTGGGTGCTCAGTACTCAGGGTGCTGGGTGCTTAGTACTCAGGGTGCTCAGTGCTCAGTACACAGGGTGCTGGGTGCTCAGTGCTCGGGGTGCTGGGTGCTCAGTGCTCAGTACTCAGGGTGATTGGGTGCTCAGTGCTCAGGGTGCTGGGTGCTCAGTACTCAGCGTGCTGGGTGCTCAGTACTCAGGGTGCTGGGTGCTCAGTGCTCAGGGTGCTGGGTGCTCAGTGCTCAGGGTGCTGGGTGCCCAGTGCTCGGGGAGCTCGGTGCTCAGAACTCAGGGTGCTGGGTGCTCAGTACTCAGGGTGCTGGGTGCTCATTCTCGGGGTGCTGGGTGCTCAGTGCTCGGGGTGCTGGGTGCTCAGTACTCAGGGTGCAGGGGGCTCAGTACTCAGGGTGCTCAGTACTCAGGGTGCTGGGTGCTCAGTGCTCGGGGTGCTCGGAGCTCAGTACTCAGGGTGCTGGGTGCTCAGTGCTCGGGGTGCTCGGTGCTCAGTACTCAGGGTGCTGGGTGCTCAGTGCTCGGGGTGCTGGGTGCTCAGTGCTCAGTACTCAGGGTGCTGGGTGCTCAGTGCTCAGGGTGCTGTGTGCTCAGTGCTCAGGGTGCTGGGTGCTCAGTACTCAGGGTGCTGGGGGCTCAGTACTCAGGTTGCTGGGTGCTCAGTACTCAGGGTGATGTGTTCTCAGTACTCAGGGTGCTGGGTGCTCAGTGCTCGTGGTGCTGTGTGCTCAGTTCTCGGGGTGCTCAGTACTCAGGGTGCTGGGTGCTCAGTACTCAGGGTTCTGGGTGCTCAGTGCTCGGGGTGCTCGGTGCTCAGTACTCGGGGTGCTGGGTGCTCAGTACTCGGGGTGCTGGGTGCTCAGTGCTCAGGGTGCTGGGTGCTCAGTGCTCGGGGTGCTGGGTGCTCAGTGCTGAGCGTGCTGGCTACTCAGTGCTCAGGGTGCTTGGTGCTCAGTACTCAGGGTGCTAGGTGCTCAGTACTCAGGGTGCTCAGTGCTCAGTACTCAGCGTGCTGGGTGCTCAGTGCTCAGGGTCCTCGGTGCTCAGTACTCAGGGTGCTCAGTGCTCAGTACTCAGCGTGCTTTGTGCTCAGTGCTCAGGGTGCTGGGTGCTCAGTACTCAGGGTGCTGGGTGCTCAGTACTCATGGTGCTGGGTGCTCAGTACTCAGGGTGCTGTGTGCTCAGTGCTCGGGGTGCTCGGTGATCAGTACTCAGGGTGCTGGGTGCTCAGTGCTCAGGGTGCTGGGTACTCAGTGCTCAGGGTGCTGGGTGCTCAGTGCTCAGGGTGCTGGGTGCTCAGTGCTCAGGGTGCTGGGTGATCAGTGCTCGGGGTCCTGGGTACTCAGTGCTTGGGGTGCTGGGTGCTCAGTACTCAGGGTGTTCGGTACTCAGTTCTCAGGGTGCTCAGTGCTCAATACTCAGGGTGCTGGTTGCTCAGTGCTCGGGGTGCTCGGTGCTCAGTACTCAGGGTGCTGGGTGCTCAGTACTCAGGGTGCTGGGTGCTCAGTACTCAGGGTGCTGGGTGCTCAGTACTCAGGGTGCTGTGTTCTCAGTGCTCAGGGTGCTGGGTGCTCAGTACTCAGGGTGCTTTGTGCTCAGTACTCAGGGTGCTCCGTGCTCAGTACTCAGGGTGCTGGGTGCTCAGTGCTCAGGGTGCTGGGTACTCAGTACTCAGGGTGCTGGGTGCTCAGTACTCAGGGTGCTGTGTGCTCAGTGCTCAGGGTGCTGGGTGCTCAGTGCTCAGGGTGCTGGGTGCTCAGTACTCAGGGTGCTGGGTGCTCAGTGCTAAGGTGATCGGTGCTCAGTACTAAGGGTGCTCAGTACACAGGGTGCTGGGTGCTCAGTGCTCAGGGTGCTGGGTGCTCAGTCCTCAGGGTGCTCAGTGCTCAGGGTGCTGGGTGCTCAGTGCTCGGGGTGCTGGGTGCTCAGTACTCAGGGTGCTCAGTACTCAGGGTGCTGGGTGCTCAGTGCTCGGGATGCTGGGTGCTCAGTGCTCAGGGTGATCGGTGCTCAGTACTCAGGGTGCTGGGTGCTCAGTACTCAGGGTGCTGGGTGCTCAGTCCTCAGGGTGCTCAGTGCTCTGGGTGCTGGGTGCTCAGTACTCAGGGTGCTGTGTTCTCAGTACTCAGGGTGCTGGGTGCACAGTGCTAGGGGTGCTGGGTGCTCAGTGCTCGGGGTCTGGGTGGTCAGTACTCAGGGTGCTGGGTGCTCAGTACTCAGGGTGCTCTGTGCTCAGTGCTCAGGGTGCTGGGTGCTCAGTGCTCTGGGTGCTGGGTGCTCCGTGCTCAGGGTGCTGGGTGCTCAGTGCTCAGGGTGCTGGGTGCTCAGTGATCGGGGTGATGGGTGCTGAGTGCTCAGGGTGCTGGGTGCTCAGTCCTCGGGGTGCTCGGTGCTCAGTGCTCAGGGTCCTGGGTGCTCAGTACTCAGGGTGCTGGGTGCTTAGTACTCAGGGTGCTCAGTGCTCAGTACACAGGGTGCTGGGTGCTCAGTGCTCGGGGTGCTGGGTGCTCAGTGCTCAGTACTCAGGGTGATTGGGTGCTCAGTGCTCAGGGTGCTCGGTGCTCAGTACTCAGCGTGCTGGGTGCTCAGTACTCAGGGTGCTGGGTGCTCAGTGCTCAGGGTGCTGGGTGCTCAGTGCTCAGGGTGCTGGGTGCCCAGTGCTCGGGGAGCTCGGTGCTCAGAACTCAGGGTGCTGGGTGCTCAGTACTCAGGGTGCTGGGTGCTCATTCTCGGGGTGCTGGGTGCTCAGTGCTCGGGGTGCTGGGTGCTCAGTACTCAGGGTGCTGGGGGCTCAGTACTCAGGGTTCTGGGTGCTCAGTACTCAGGGTGCTCGGTTCTCAGTACTCAGGGTGCTGGGTGCTCATTCTCGGGGTCCTGGGTGCTCAGTGCTCGGGGTGCTGGGTGCTCAGTACTCAGGGTGCTGGGGGCTCAGTACTCAGGTTGCTGGGTGCTCAGTACTCAGGGTGATGTGTTCTCAGTACTCAGGGTGCTGGGTGCTCAGTGCTCGGGGTGCTGTGTGCTCAGTTCTCGGGGTGCTCAGTACTCAGGGTGCTGGGTGCTCAGTGCTCGGGGTGCTCGGTGCTCAGTACTCGGGGTGCTGGGTGCTCAGTACTCGGGGTGCTGGGTGCTCAGTGCTCAGGGTGCTGGGTGCTCAGTGCTCGGTGTGCTGGGTGCTCAGTGCTGAGGGTGCTGGCTACTCAGTGCTCAGGGTGCTGGGTGCTCAGTACTCAGGGTGCTAGGTGCTCAGTACTCAGGGTGCTCAGTGCTCAGTACTCAGCGTGCTGGGTGCTCAGTGCTCAGGGTCCTCGGTGCTCAGTACTCAGGGTGCTCAGTGCTCAGTACTCAGCGTTCTTTGTGCTCAGTGCTCAGGGTGCTGGGTGCTCAGTACTCAGGGTGCTGGGTGCTCAGTACTCATGCTGCTGGGTTCTCAGTACTCAGGGTGCTGTGTGCTCAGTGCTCGGGGTGCTCGGTGATCAGTACTCAGGGTGCTGGGTGCTCAGTACTCATGCTGCTGGGTTCTCAGTACTCAGGGTGCTGTGTGCTCAGTGCTCGGGGTGCTCGGTGCTCAGTACTCAGGGTGCTGGGTGCTCAGTACTCATGCTGCTGGGTTCTCAGTACTCAGGGTGCTGTGTGCTCAGTGCTCGGGGTGCTCGGTGATCAGTACTCAGGGTGCTGTGTGCTCAGTGCTCAGGGTGCTGGGTACTCAGTGCTCAGGGTGCTGGGTGCTCAGTGCTCAGGGTGCTGGGGGCTCAGTGCTCAGGGTGCTGGGTGATCAGTGCTCGGGGTCCTGGGTACTCAGTGCTTGGGGTGCTGGGTGCTCAGTATTCAGGGTGTTCGGTACTCAGTTCTCAGGGTGCTCAGTGCTCAATACTCAGGGTGCTGGTTGCTCAGTGCTCGGGGTGCTCGGTGCTCAGTACTCAGGGTGCTGGGTGCTCAGTACTCAGGGTGCTGGGTGCTCAGTACTCAGGGTGCTGGGTGCTCAGTACTCAGGGTGCTGTGTTCTCAGTGCTCAAGGTGCTGCGTGCTCAGTACTCAGGGTGCTGGGTGCGCAGTACTCAGGGTGCTCCGTGCTCAGTACTCAGGGTGCTGGGTGCTCAGTGCTCAGGGTGCTGGGTACTCAGTACTCAGGGTGCTGGGTGCTCAGTACTCAGGGTGCTGGGTGCTCAGTGCTCAGGGTGCTGGGTGCTCAGTGCTCAGGGTGCTGTGTACTCAGTACTCAGGGTGCTGGGTGCTCAGTGCTCAGGGTGCTGGGTGCTCAGTGCTCAGGGTGCTCAGTGCTCAGTGCTCAGTACTCAGGGTGCTTGGTGCTCAGTACTCAGGGTGCTGGGTGCTCAGTGCTCGGGGTACCTGGTGCTCAGTGCTCGGGGTGCTCGGTGCTCAGTACTCAGGGTGCTGAGTGCTCAGTGCTCAGGGTGCTGGGTGCTCAGTGCTCAGGGTGCTGGGTGCTCAGTACTCAGGGTGCTGGGTGCTCAGTGCTCAGCGTGCTTGATGCTCAGTACTAAGGGTGCTGGGTGCTCAGTGCTCAGGGTGCTGGGTGCTCAGTGCTCGGGGTGCTGGGTGCTCCGTACTCAGGGTGCTGGGTGCTCAGTACTCGGGGTGCTGGGTGCTCAGTGCTCAGCGTGCTGGGTGCTCAGTACTCAGGGTGCTCGGTGCTCAGTACTCAGGGTGCTGGGTTCTCAGTACTCAGGGTGCTGGGTGCACAGTGCTAGGGGTGCTGGGTGCTCAGTGCTCGGGGTCTGGGTGCTCAGTACTCAGGGTGCTGGGTGCTCAGTACTCAGGGTGCTCTGTGCTCAGGGCTCAGGATGCTGGGTGCTCAGTGCTCTGGGTGCTGGGTGCTCCGTTCTCAGGGTGCTGGGTGCTCAGTGCTCAGAGTGCTGGGTGCTCAGTGATCGGGGTGATGGGTGCTGAGTGCTCAGGGTGCTGGGTGCTCAGTGCTCGGGGTGCTCGGTGCTCAGTGCTCAGGGTCCTGGGTGCTCAGTACTCAGGGTGCTGGGTGCTTAGTACTCAGGGTGCTCAGTGCTCAGTACACAGGGTGCTGGGTGCTCAGTGCTCGGGGTGCTGGGTGCTCAGTGCTCAGTACTCAGGGTGCTGGGTGCTCAGTGCTCAGGGTGCTGGGTGCTCAGTGCTCAGGGTGCTGGGTGCCCAGTGCTCGGGGAGCTCGGTGCTCAGAACTCATGGTGCTGGGTGCTCAGTACTCAGGGTGCTGGGTGCTCATTCTCGGGGTGCTGGGTGCTCAGTGCTCGGGGTGCTGGGTGCTCAGTACTCAGGGTGCTGGGGGCTCAGTACTCAGGGTGCTGGGTGCTCAGTACTCAGGGTGCTCGGTTCTCAGTACTCAGGGTGCTGGGTGCTCATTCTCGAGGTGCTGGGTGCTCAGTGCTCGGGGTGCTGGGTGCTCAGTACTCAGGGTGCTGGGGGCTCAGTACTCAGGTTGCTGGGTGCTCAGTACTCAGGGTGATGTGTTCTCAGTACTCAGGGTGCTGGGTGCTCAGTGCTCGGGGTGCTGTGTGCTCAGTTCTCGGGGTGCTCAGTACTCAGGGTGCTGGGTGCTCAGTACTCAGGGTGCTCAGTACTCAGGGTGCTGGGTTCTCAGTGCTCAGGGTGCTGGGTGCTCAGTACTCAGGGTGCTGGGTGCTCAGTACTCAGGGTGCTCCGTGCTCAGTACTCAGGGTGCTGGGTGCTCAGTGCTCAGGGAGCTGGGTACTCAGTACTCAGGGTGCTGGGTGCTCAGTACTCAGGGTGCTGGGTGCTCAGTGCTCAGGGTGCTGGGTGCTCAGTGCTCAGGGTGCTGGGTGCTCAGTACTCAGGGTGCTGGGTGCTCAGTGCTAAGGTGATCGGTGCTCAGTACTCAGGGTGCTCAGTACTCAGGGTGCTGGGTGCTCAGTGCTCAGGGTGCTGGGTGCTCAGTCCTCAGGGTGCTCCGTGCTCAGGGTGCTGGGTGCTCAGTGCTCGGGGTGCTGGGTGCTCAGTACTCAGGGTGCTCAGTACTCAGGGTGCTGGGTGCTCAGTGCTCGGGATGCTGGGTGCTCAGTGCTCAGGGTGATCGGTGCTCAGTACTCAGGGTTCTGGGTGCTCAGTACTCGGGGTGCTGGGTGCTCAGTACTCAGGGTGCTGGGTGCTCAGTCCTCAGGGTGCTCAGTGCTCAGGGTGCTGGGTGCTCAGTACTCAGGGTGCTGGGTTCTCATTACTCAGGGTGCTGGGTGCACAGTGCTAGGGGTGCTGGGTGCTCAGTGCTCGGGGTCTGGGTGCTCAGTACTCAGGGTGCTGGGTGCTCAGTACTCAGGATGCTCTGTGCTCAGTGCTCAGGGTGCTGGGTGCTCAGTGCTCTGGGTGCTGGGTGCTCCGTGCTCAGGGTGCTGGGTGCTCAGTGCTCAGGGAGCTGGGTGCTCAGTGATCGGGGTGATGGGTGCTGAGTGCTCAGGGTGCTGGGTGCTCAGTGCTCGGGGTGCTCGGTGCTCAGTGCTCAGGGTCCTGGGTGCTCAGTACTCAGGGTGCTGGGTGCTCAGTGCTCGGGGTACCTGGTGCTCAGTGCTCGGGGTGCTCGGTGCTCAGTACTCAGGGTGCTGAGTGCTCAGTGCTCAGGGTGCTGGGTGCTCAGTGCTCAGGGTGCTGGGTGCTCAGTACTCAGGGTGCTGGGTGCTCAGTGCTCAGCGTGCTTGATGCTCAGTACTAAGGGTGCTGGGTGCTCAGTGCTCAGGGTGCTTGGTGCTCAGTGCTCGGGGTGCTGGGTGCTCCGTACTCAGGGTGCTGGGTGCTCAGTACTCGGGGTGCTGGGTGCTCAGTGCTCAGCGTGCTGGGTGCTCAGTACTCAGGGTGCTCGGTGCTCAGTACTCAGGGTGCTGGGTTCTCAGTACTCAGGGTGCTGGGTGCACAGTGCTAGGGGTGCTGGGTGCTCAGTGCTCGGGGTCTGGGTGCTCAGTACTCAGGGTGCTGGGTGCTCAGTACTCAGGGTGCTCTGTGCTAAGGGCTCAGGATGCTGGGTGATCAGTGCTCTGGGTGCTGGGTGCTCCGTTCTCAGGGTGCTGGGTGCTCAGTGCTCAGAGTGCTGGGTGCTCAGTGATCGGGGTGATGGGTGCTGAGTGCTCAGGGTGCTGGGTGCTCAGTGCTCGGGGTGCTCGGTGCTCAGTGCTCAGGGTCCTGGGTGCTCAGTACTCAGGGTGCTGGGTGCTTAGTACTCAGGGTGCTCAGTGCTCAGTACACAGGGTGCTGGGTGCTCAGTGCTCGGGGTGCTGGGTGCTCAGTGCTCAGTACTCAGGGTGCTGGGTGCTCAGTGCTCAGGGTGCTGGGTGCTCAGGGTGCTGGGTGCCCAGTGCTCGGGGAGCTCGGTGCTCAGAACTCAGGGTGCTGGGTGCTCAGTACTCAGGGTGCTGGGTGCTCATTCTCGGGGTGCTGGGTGCTCAGTGCTCGGGGTGCTGGGTGCTCAGTACTCAGGGTGCTGGGGGCTCAGTACTCAGGGTGCTGGGTGCTCAGTACTCAGGGTGCTCGGTTCTCAGTACTCAGGGTGCTGGGTGCTCATTCTCGAGGTGCTGGGTGCTCAGTGCTCGGGGTGCTGGGTGCTCAGTACTCAGGGTGCTGGGGGCTCAGTACTCAGGTTGCTGGGTGCTCAGTACTCAGGGTGATGTGTTCTCAGTACTCAGGGTGCTGGGTGCTCAGTGCTCGGGGTGCTGTGTGCTCAGTTCTCGGGGTGCTCAGTACTCAGGGTGCTGGGTGCTCAGTACTCAGGGTGCTGGGTGCTCAGTGCTCGGGGTGCTCGGTGCTCAGTACTCAGGGTGCTGGGTGCTCAGTACTCGGGGTGCTGGGTGCTCAGTGCTCAGGGTGCTGGGTGCTCAGTGCTCGGGGTGCTGGGTGCTCAGTGCTGAGGGTGCTGGCTACTCAGTGCTCAGGGTGCTGGGTGCTCAGTACTCAGGGTGCTAGGTGCTCAGTACTCAGGGTGCTCAGTGCTCAGTACTCAGCGTGCTGGGTGCTCAGTGCTCAGGGTCCTCGGTGCTCAGTACTCAGGGTGCTCAGTGCTCAGTACTCAGCGTGCTTTGTGCTCAGTGCTAAGGGTACTGGGTGCTCAGTACTCAGGGTGCTGGGTGCTCAGTACTCATGGTGCTGGGTGCGCAGTACTCAGGGTGCTGTGTGCTCAGTGCTCGGGGTGCTCGGTGCTCAGTACTCAGGGTGCTGGGTGCTCAGTACTCAGGGTGCTGGGTGCTCAGTACTCGGGGTGCTGGGTGCTCAGTGCTCAGCGTGCTGGGTGCTCAGTACTCAGGGTGCTCGGTGCTCAGTACTCAGGGTGCTGGGTTCTCAGTACTCAGGGTGCTGGGTGCACAGTGCTAGGGGTGCTGGGTGCTCAGTGCTCGGGGTCTGGGTGCTCAGTACTCAGGGTGCTGGGTGCTCAGTACTCAGGGTGCTCTGTGCTCAGGGCTCAGGATGCTGGGTGCTCAGTGCTCTGGGTGCTGGGTGCTCCGTTCTCAGGGTGCTGGGTGCTCAGTGCTCAGAGTGCTGGGTGCTCAGTGATCGGGGTAATGGGTGCTGAGTGCTCAGGGTGCTGGTTGCTCAGTGCTCGGTGTGCTCGGTGCTCAGTGCTCAGGGTCCTGGGTGCTCAGTACTCAGGGTGCTGGGTGCTTAGTACTCAGGGTGCTCAGTGCTCAGTACACAGGGTGCTGGGTGCTCAGTGCTCGGGGTGCTGGGTGCTCAGTGCTCAGTACTCAGGGTGCTGGGTGCTCAGTGCTCAGGGTGCTGGGTGCTCAGTGCTCAGGGTGCTGGGTGCCCAGTGCTCGGGGAGCTCGGTGCTCAGAACTCAGGGTGCTGGGTGCTCAGTACTCAGGGTGCTGGGTGCTCATTCTCGGGGTGCTGGGTGCTCAGTGCTCGGGGTGCTGGGTGCTCAGTACTCAGGGTGCTGGGGGCTCAGTACTCAGGGTGCTCGGTTCTCAGTACTCAGGGTGCTGGGTGCTCATTCTCGAGGTGCTGGGTGCTCAGTGCTCGGGGTGCTGGGTGCTCAGTACTCAGGGTGCTGGGGGCTCAGTACTCAGGATGCTGGGTGCTCAGTACTCAGGGTGATGTGTTCTCAGTACTCAGGGTGCTGGGTGCTCAGTGCTCGGGGTGCTGTGTGCTCAGTTCTCGGGGTGCTCAGTACTCAGGGTGCTGGGTGCTCAGTACTCAGGGTGCTGGGTGCTCAGTGCTCGGGGTGCTCGGTGCTCAGTACTCGGGGTGCTGGGTGCTCAGTACTCGGGGTGCTGGGTGCTCAGTGCTCAGGGTGCTGGGTGCTCAGTGCTCGGGGTGCTGGGTGCTCAGTGCTGAGGGTGCTGGCTACTCAGTGCTCAGGGTGCTGGGTGCTCAGTACTCAGGGTGCTAGGTGCTCAGTACTCAGGGTGCTCAGTGCTCAGTACTCAGCGTGCTGGGTGCTCAGTGCTCAGGGTCCTCGGTGCTCAGTACTCAGGGTGCTCAGTGCTCAGTACTCAGCGTGCTTTGTGCTCAGTGCTAAGGGTACTGGGTGCTCAGTACTCAGCTTGCTGGGTGCTCAGTACTCATGGTGCTGGGTGCGCAGTACTCAGGGTGCTGTGTGCTCAGTGCTCAGGGTGCTCGGTGCTCAGTACTCAGGGTGCTGGGTGCTCAGTACTCAGGGTGCTGGGTGCTCAGTACTCAGGGTGCTGGGTGCTCAGTACTCAGGGTGCTGGGTTCTCAGTGCTCAGGGTGCTGGGTGCTCAGTACTCAGGGTGCTGGGTGCTCAGTACTCAGGGTGCTCCGTGCTCAGTACTCAGGGTGCTGGGTGCTCAGTACTCAGGGTGCTGGGTACTCAGTACTCAGGGTGCTGGGTGCTCAGTACTCAGGGTGCTGGGTGCTCAGTGCTCAGGGTGCTGGGTGCTCAGTGCTCAGGGTGCTGGGTGCTCAGTACTCAGGGTGCTCGGTGCTCAGTGCTAAGGTGATCGGTGCTCAGTACTCAGGGTGCTCAGTACTCAGGGTGCTGGGTGCTCAGTGCTCAGGGTGCTGGGTGCTCAGTCCTCAGGGTGCTCAGTGCTCAGGGTGCTGGGTGCTCAGTGCTCGGGGTGCTGGGTGCTCAGTACTCAGGGTGCTCAGTACTCAGGGTGCTGGGTGCTCAGTGCTCGGGATGCTGTGTGCTCAGTGCTCAGGGTGATCGGTGCTCAGTACTCAGGGTTCTGGGTGCTCAGTACTCGGGGTGCTGGGTGCTCAGTACTCAGGGTGCTGGGTGCTCAGTCCTCAGGGTGCTCACTGCTCAGGGTGCTGGGTGCTCAGTACTCAGGGTGCTGGGTTCTCAGTACTCAGGATGCTGGGTGCACAGTGCTAGGGGTGCTGGGTGCTCAGTGCTCAGGGTCTGGGTGCTCAGTACTCAGGGTGCTGGGTGCTCAGTACTCAGGATGCTGGGTGCTCAGTCCTCAGGGTGCTCAGTGCTCAGGGTGCTGGGTGCTCAGTACTCAGGGTGCTGGGTTCTCAGTACTCAGGGTGCTGGGTGCACAGTGCTAGGGGTGCTGGGTGCTCAGTGCTCGGGGTCTGGGTGCTCAGTACTCAGGGTGCTGGGTGCTCAGTACTCAGGGTGCTCTGTGCTCAGTGCTCAGGGTGCTGGGTGCTCAGTGCTCTGGGTGCTGGGTGCTCCGTGCTCAGGGTGCTGGGTGCTCAGTGCTCAGGGTGCAGGGTGCTCAGTGATCGGGGTGATGGGTGCTGAGTGCTCAGGGTGCTGGGTGCTCAGTGCTCGGGGTGCTCGGTGCTCAGTGCTCAGGGTCCTGGGTGCTCAGTACTCAGGGTGCTGGGTGCTTAGTACTCAGGGTGCTCAGTGCTCAGTACACAGGGTGCTGGATGCTCAGTGCTCGGGGTGCTGGGTGCTCAGTGCTCAGTACTCAGGGTGATTGGGTGCTCAGTGCTCAGGGTGCTGGGTGCTCAGTACTCAGCGTGCTGGGTGCTCAGTACTCAGGGTGCTGGGTGCTCAGTGCTCAGGGTGCTGGGTGCTCAGTGCTCAGGGTGCTGGGTGCCCAGTGCTCGGGGAGCTCGGTGCTCAGAACTCAGGGTGCTGGGTGCTCAGTACTCAGGGTGCTGGGTGCTCATTCTCGGGGTGCTGGGTGCTCAGTGCTCGGGGTGCTGGGTGCTCAGTACTCAGGGTGCTGGGGGCTCAGTACTCAGGGTTCTGGGTGCTCAGTACTCAGGGTGCTCGGTTCTCAGTACTCAGGGTGCTGGGTGCTCATTCTCGGGGTGCTGGGTGCTCAGTGCTCGGGGTGCTGGGTGCTCAGTACTCAGCGTGCTGGGGGCTCAGTACTCAGGTTGCTGGGTGCTCAGTACTCAGGGTGATGTGTTCTCAGTACTCAGGGTGCTGGGTGCTCAGTGCTCGGGGTGCTGTGTGCTCAGTTCTCGGGGTGCTCAGTACTCAGGGTGCTGGGTGCTCAGTACTCAGGGTGCTGGGTGCTCAGTGCTCGGGGTGCTCGGTGCACAGTACTCGGGGTGCTGGGTGCTCAGTACTCGGGGTGCTGGGTGCTCAGTGCTCAGGGTGCTGGGTGCTCAGTGCTCGGGGTGCTGGGTGCTCAGTTCTAAGAGTGATGGCTACTCATTGCTCAGGGTGCTGGGTGCTCAGTACTCAGGGTGCTAGGAGCTCAGTACTCAGGGTGCTCAGTGCTCAGTACTCAGCGTGCTTGGTGCTCAGTGCTCAGGGTCCTCGGTGCTCAGTACTCAGGGTGCTCAGTGCTCAGTACTCAGCGTTCTTTGTGCTCAGTGCTCAGGGTGCTGGGTGCTCAGTACTCAGGGTGCTGGGTGCTCAGTACTCATGGTGCTGGGTGCTCAGTACTCAGGGTGCTGTGTGCTCAGTGCTCAGGGTGCTGGGTACTCAGTGCTCAGGGTGCTGGGTGCTCAGTGCTCAGGGTGCTGGGTGCTCAGTGCTCAGGGTGCTGGGTGATCAGTACTCAGGGTGCTGGGTGCTCAGTGCTCAGGGTGCTGGGTACTCAGTGCTCAGGGTGCTGGGTGCTCAGTGCTCAGGGTGCTGGGTGCTCAGTGCTCAGGGTGCTGGGTGATCAGTGCTCGGGGTCCTGGGTACTCAGTGCTTGGGGTGCTGGGTGATCAGTACTCAGGGTGTTCGGTACTCAGTTCTCAGGGTGCTCAGTGCTCAATACTCAGGGTGCTGGTTGCTCAGTGGTCGGGGTGCTCTGTGCTCAGTACTCAGGGTGCTGGGTGCTCAGTACTCAGGGTGCTGGGTGCTCAGTACTCAGGGTGCTGGGTGCTCAGTACTCAGGGTGCTGGGTTCTCAGTGCTCAAGGTGCTGGGTGCTCAGTACTCAGGGTGCTGGGTGCTCAGTACTCAGGGTGCTCCGTGCTCAGTACTCAGGGTGCCGGGTGCTCAGTGCTCAGGGTGCTGGGTACTCAGTACTCAGGGTGCTGGGTGCTCAGTACTCAGGGTGCTGGGTGCTCAGTGCTCAGGGTGCCGGGTGCTCAGTGCTCAGGGTGCTGGGTGCTCAGTACTCAGGGTGCTGGGTGCTCAGTGCTAAGGTGATCGGTGCTCAGTACTCAGGGTGCTCAGTACTCAGGGTGCTGGGTGCTCAGTGCTCAGGGTGCTGGGTGCTCAGTCCTCAGGGTGCTCAGTGCTCAGGGTGCTGGGTGCTCAGTGCTCGGGGTGCTGGGTGCTCAGTACTCAGGGTGCTCAGTACTCAGGGTGCTGGGTGGTCAGTGCTCGGGATGCTGGGTGCTCAGTGCTCAGGGTGATCGGTGCTCAGTACTCAGGGTGCTGGGTGCTCAGTACTCGGGGTGCTGGGTGCTCAGTACTCAGGGTGCTGGGTGCTCAGTCCTCAGGGTGCTCAGTGCTCAGGGTGCTGGGTGCTCAGTACTCAGGGTGCTGAGTGCTCAGTACTCAGGGTGCTGGGTGCTCAGTACTCAGGGTGCTGGGTGCTCAGTGCTCGGGGTGTTGGGTGCTCAGTGTTCAGGGTGCTCAGTGCTCATTACTCAGGGTGCTGGGTGCTCAGTACTCAGTGCTCAGGATGCTGGGTGCTCAGTGCTCAGGGTGCTGGGTGCCCAGTGCTCAGGGTGCTCAGTGCTCAGTGCTCAGTACTCAGGGTGCTTGGTGCTCAGTACTCAGGGTGCTGGGTGCTCACTGCTCGGGGTACCTGGTGCTCAGTGCTCGGGGTGCTCGGTGCTCAGTACTCAGGGTGCTGAGTGCTCAGTGCTGAGGGTGCTGGGTGCTCAGTGCTCAGGGTGCTGGGTGCTCAGTACTCAGGGTGCTGGGTGCTCAGTGCTCAGCGTGCTTGATGCTCAGTACTAAGGGTGCTGGGTGCTCAGTGCTCAGGGTGCTGGGTGCTCAGTGCTCGGGGTGCTGGGTGCTCCGTACTCAGGGTGCTGGGTGCTCAGTACTCGGGGTGCTGGGTGCTCAGTGCTCAGCGTGCTGGGTTCTCAGTACTCAGGGTGCTGGGTGCACAGTGCTAGGGGTGCTGGGTGCTCAGTGCTCGGGGTCTGGGTGCTCAGTACTCAGAGTGCTGGGTGCTCAGTACTCAGGGTGCTCGGTGCTCAGTACTCAGGGTGCTGGGTTCTCAGTACTCAGGGTGCTGGGTGCACAGTGCTAGGGGTGCTGGGTGCTCAGTGCTCGGGGTCTGGGTGCTCAGTACTCAGAGTGCTGGGTGCTCAGTACTCAGGGTGCTCTGTGCTCAGTGCTCAGGGTGCTGGGTGCTCAGTGCTCTGGGTGCTGGGTGCTCCGTGCTCAGGGTGCTGGGTGCTCAGTGCTCAGGGTGCTGGGTGCTCAGTCCTCAGGGTGCACAGTGCTCAGGGTGCTGGGTGCTCAGTGCTCGGGGTGCTGGGTGCTCAGTACTCAGGGTGCTCAGTACTCAGGGTGCTGGGTGCTCAGTGCTCGGGATGCTGGGTGCTCAGTGCTCAGGGTGATCGGTGCTCAGTACTCAGGGTGCTGGGTGCTCAGTACTCGGGGTGCTGGATGCTCAGTACTCAGGGTGCTGGGTGCTCAGTCCTCAGGGTGCTCAGTGCTCAGGGTGCTGGGTGCTCAGTACTCAGGGTGCTGGGTTCTCAGTACTCAGGGTGCTGGGTGCACAGTGCTAGGGGTGCTGGGTGCTCAGTGCTCGGGGTCTGGGTGCTCAGTACTAAGGGTGCTGGGTGCTCAGTACTCAGGGTGCTCTGTGCTCAGTGCTCAGGGTGCTGGGTGCTCAGTGCTCTGGGTGCTGGGTGCTCCGTGCTCAGGGTGCTGGGTGCTCAGTGCTCAGGGTGCTGGGTGCTCAGTGATCGGGGTGATGGGTGCTGAGTGCTCAGGGTGCTGGGTGCTCAGTGCTCGGGGTGCTCGGTGCTCAGTGCTCAGGGTCCTGGGTGCTCAGTACTCAGGGTGCTGGGTGCTTAGTACTCAGGGTGCTCAGTGCTCAGTACACAGGGTGCTGGGTGCTCAGTGCTCGGGGTGCTGGGTGCTCAGTGCTCAGTACTCAGGGTGATTGGGTGCTCAGTGCTCAGGGTGCTGGGTGCTCAGTACTCAGCGTGCTGGGTGCTCAGTACTCAGGGTGCTGGGTGCTCAGTGCTCAGGGTGCTGGGTGCTCAGTGCTCAGGTTGCTGGGTGCCCAGTGCTCGGGGAGCTCGGTGCTCAGAACTCAGTGTGCTGGGTGCTCAGTACTCAGGGTGCTGGGTGCTCATTCTCGGGGTGCTGGGTGCTCAGTGCTCGGGGTGCTGGGTGCTCAGTACTCAGGGTGCTGGGGGCTCAGTACTCAGGGTTCTGGGTGCTCAGTACTCAGGGTGCTCGGTTCTCAGTACTCAGGGTGCTGGGTGCTCATTCTCAGGGTGCTGGGTGCTCAGTGCTCGGGGTGCTGGGTGCTCAGTACTCAGGGTGCTGGGGGCTCAGTACTCAGGTTGCTGGGTGCTCAGTACTCAGGGTGATGTGTACTCAGTACTCAGGGTGCTGGGTGCTCAGTGCTCAGGGTGCTGTGTGCTCAGTTCTCGGGGTGCTCAGTACTCAGGGTGCTGGGTGCTCAGTACTCAGGGTGCTGGGTGCTCAGTGCTCGGGGTGCTCGGTGCTCAGTACTCGGGGTGCTGGGTGCTCAGTACTCGGGGTGCTGGGTGCTCAGTGCTCAGGGTGCTGGGTGCTCAGTGCTCGGGGTGCTGGGTGCTCAGTGCTGAGGGTGCTGGCTACTCAGTGCTCAGGGTGCTGGGTGCTCAGTACTCAGGGTGCTAGGTGCTCAGTACTCAGGGTGCTCAGTGCTCATTACTCAGCGTGCTGGGTGCTCAGTGCTCAGGGTCCTCGGTGCTCAGTACTCAGGGTGCTCAGTGCTCAGTACTCAGGGTGCTGGGTACTCAGTGCTCAGGGTCCTGGGTGCTCAGTGCTCAGGGTGCTGGGTGCTCAGTGCTCAGGGTGCTGGGTGATCAGTGCTCGGGGTCCTGGGTACTCAGTGCTTGGGGTGCTGGGTGCTCAGTACTCAGGGTGTTCGGTACTCAGTTCTCAGGGTGCTCAGTGCTCAATACTCAGGGTGCTGGTTGCTCAGTGCTCGGGGTGCTCGGTGCTCAGTACTCAGGGTGCTGGGTGCTCAGTACTCAGGGTGCTGGGTGCTCAGTACTCAGGGTGCTGGGTGCTCAGTACTCAGGGTGCTGGGTTCTCAGTGCTCAAGGTGCTGGGTGCTCAGTATTCAGGGTGCTGGGTGCTCAGTACTCAGGGTGCTCCGTGCTCAGTACTCAGGGTGCTGGGTGCTCAGTGCTCAGGGTGCTGGGTACTCAGAACTCAGGGGGCTGGGTGCTCAGTACTCAGGGTGCTGTGTGCTCAGTGCTCAGGGTGCTGGGTGCTCAGTGCTCAGGGTGCTGGGTGCTCAGTACTCAGGGTGCTGGGTGCTCAGTGCTAAGGTGATCGGTGCTCAGTACTCAGGGTGCTCAGTACTCAGGGTGCTGGGTGCTCAGTGCTCAGGGTGCTGGGTGCTCAGTCCTCAGGGTGCTCAGTGCTCAGGGTGCTGGGTGCTCAGTGCTCGGGGTGCTGGGTGCTCAGTACTCAGGGTGCTCAGTACTCAGGGTGCTGGGTGCTCAGTGCTCGGGATGCTGGGTGCTCAGTGCTCAGGGTGATCGGTGCTCAGTACTCAGGGTGCTGGGTGCTCAGTACTCAGGGTGCTGGGTGCTCAGTACACAGGGTGCTGGGTGCTCAGTCCTCAGGGTGCTCAGTGCTCAGGGTGCTGGGTGCTCAGTACTCAGGGTGCTGAGTGCTCAGTACTCAGGGTGCTGTGTGCTCAGTACTCAGGGTGCTGGGTGCTCAGTGCTCGGGGTGTTGGGTGCTCAGTGTTCAGGGTGCTCAGTGCTCATTACTCAGGGTGCTGGGTGCTCAGTACTCAGTGCTCAGGATGCTGGGTGCTCAGTGCTCAGGGTGCTGGGTGCTCAGTGCTCAGGGTGCTCAGTGCTCAGTGCTCAGTACTCAGGGTGCTTGGTGCTCAGTACTCAGGGTGCTGGGTGCTCAGTGCTCGGGGTACCTGGTGCTCAGTGCTCGGGGTGCTCGGTGCTCAGTACTCAGGGTGCTGAGTGCTCAGTGCTCAGGGTGCTGGGTGCTCAGTGCTCAGGGTGCTGGGTGCTCAGTACTCAGGGTGCTGGGTGCTCAGTGCTCAGCGTGCTTGATGCTCAGTACTAAGGGTGCTGGGTGCTCAGTGCTCAGGGTGCTGGGTGCTCAGTGCTCGGGGTGCTGGGCGCTCCGTACTCAGGGTGCTGGGTGCTCAGTACTCGGGGTGCTGGGTGCTCAGTGCTCAGCGTGCTGGGTGCTCAGTACTCAGGGTGCTCGGTGCTCAGTACTCAGGGTGCTGGGTTCTCAGTACTCAGGGTGCTGGGTGCACAGTGCTACGGGTGCTGGGTGCTCAGTGCTCGGGGTCTGGGTGCTCAGTACTCAGGGTGCTGGGTGCTCAGTACTCAGGGTGCTCTGTGCTCAGTGCTCAGGGTGCTGGGTGCTCAGTGCTCTGGGTGCTGGGTGCTCCGTGCTCAGGGTGCTGGGTGCTCAGTGCTCAGGGTGCTGGGTGCGCAGTGATCGGGGTGATGGGTGCTGAGTGCTCAGGGTGCTGGGTGCTCAGTGCTCGGGGTGCTCGGTGCTCAGTGCTCAGGGTCCTGGGTGCTCAGTACTCAGGGTGCTGGGTGCTTAGTACTCAGGGTGCTCAGTGCTCAGTACACAGGGTGCTGGGTGCTCAGTGCTCGGGGTGCTGGGTGCTCAGTGCTCAGTACTCAGGGTGATTGGGTGCTCAGTGCTCAGGGTGCTGGGTGCTCAGTACTCAGCGTGCTGGGTGCTCAGTACTCAGGGTGCTGGGTGCTCAGTGCTCAGGGTGCTGGGTGCTCAGTGCTCAGGGTGCTGGGTGCCCAGTGCTCGGGGAGCTCGGTGCTCAGAAATCAGGGTGCTGGGTGCTCAGTACTCAGGGTGCTGGGTGCTCATTCTCGGGGTGCTGGGTGCTCAGTGCTCGGGGTGCTGTGTGCTCAGTACTCAGGGTGCTGGTTGCTCAGTACTCAGGGTGCTGGGTGCTCAGTACTCAGGGTGCTCGGTTCTCAGTACTCAGGGTGCTGGGTGCTCATTCTCGGGCTGCAGGGTGCTCAGTGCTCGGGGTGCTGGGTGCTCAGTACTCAGGGTGCTGGGGGCTCAGTACTCAGGTTGCTGGGTGCTCAGTACTCAGGGTGATGTGTTCTCAGTACTCAGGGTGCTGGGTGCTAAGTGCTCGGGGTGCAGTGTGCTCAGTTCTCTGGGTGCTCTGTACTCAGGGTGCTGGGTGCTCAGTATTCAGGGTGCTGGGTGCTCAGTGCTCGGGGTGCTCGGTGCTCAGTACTCGGGGTGCTGGGTGCTCAGTATTTGGGGTGCTGGGTGCTCAGTGCTCAGGGTGCTGGGTGCTCAGTGCTCGGGGTGCTGGGTGCTCAGTGCTGAGGGTGCTGGCTACTCAGTGCTCAGGGTGCTGGGTGCTCAGTACTCAGGGTGCTAGGTGCTCAGTACTCAGGGTGCTCAGTGCTCAGTACTCAGCGTGCTGGGTGCTCAGTGCTCAGGGTCCTCGGTGCTCAGTACTCAGGGTGCTCAGTGCTCAGTGCTCGGGGTGCTGGGTGCTCAGTACTCAGGGTGCTGGGTGCTCAGTACTCAGGGTGCTGGGTGCTCAGTACTCATGGTGCTGGGTGCTCAGTACTCAGGGTGCTGTGTGCTCAGTGCTCGGGGTGCTCGGTGATCAGTACTCAGGGTGCTGGGTGCTCAGTGCTCAGGGTGCTGGGTACTCAGTGCTCAGGGTGCTGGGTGCTCAGTGCTCAGGGTGCTCAGTACTCAGGGTGTTCGGTACTCAGTTCTCAGGGTGCTCAGTGCTCAATACTCAGGGTGCTGGTTGCTCAGTGGTCGGGGTGCTCTGTGCTCAGTACTCAGGGTGCTGGGTGCTCAGTACTCAGGGTGCTGGGTGCTCAGTACTCAGGGTGCTGGGTGCTCAGTACTCAGGGTGCTGGGTTCTCAGTGCTCAAGGTGCTGGGTGCTCAGTACTCAGGGTGCTGGGTGCTCAGTACTCAGGGTGCTCCGTGCTCAGTACTCAGGGTGCTGGGTGCTCAGTGCTCAGGGTGCTGGGTACTCAGTACTCAGGGTGCTGGGTGCTCAGTACTCATGGTGCTGGGTGCTCAGTGCTCAGGTTGCCGGGTGCTCAGTGCTCAGGGTGCTGGGTGCTCAGTACTCAGGGTGCTGGGTGCTCAGTGCTAAGGTGATCGGTGCTCAGTACTCAGGGTGCTCAGTACTCAGGGTGCTGGGTGCTCAGTGCTCAGGGTGCTGGGTGCTCAGTCCTCAGGGTGCTCAGTGCTCAGGGTGCTGGGTGCTCAGTGCTCGGGGTGCTGGGTGCTCAGTACTCAGGGTGCTCAGTACTCAGGGTGCTGGGTGCTCAGTGCTCGGGATGCTGGGTGCTCAGTGCTCAGGGTGATCGGTGCTCAGTACTCAGGGTGCTGGGTGCTCAGTACTCAGGGTGCTCCGTGCTCAGTACTCAGGGTGCTGGGTGCTCAGTGCTCAGGGTGCTGGGTACTCAGTACTCAGGGTGCTGGGTGCTCAGTACTCAGGGTGCTGGGTGCTCAGTGCTCAGGTTGCCGGGTGCTCAGTGCTCAGGGTGCTGGGTGCTCAGTACTCAGGGTGCTGGGTGCTCAGTGCTAAGGTGATCGGTGCTCAGTACTCAGGGTGCTCAGTACTCAGGGTGCTGGGTGCTCAGTGCTCAGGGTGCTGGGTGCTCAGTCCTCAGGGTGCTCAGTGCTCAGGGTGCTGGGTGCTCAGTGCTCGGGGTGCTGGGTGCTCAGTACTCAGGGTGCTCAGTACTCAGGGTGCTGGGTGCTCAGTGCTCGGGGTGTTGGGTGCTCAGTGTTCAGGGTGCTCAGTGCTCATTACTCAGGGTGCTGGGTGCTCAGTACTCAGTGCTCAGGATGCTGGGTGCTCAGTGCTCAGGGTGCTGGGTGCCCAGTGCTCAGGGTGCTCAGTGCTCAGTGCTCAGTACTCAGGGTGCTTGGTGCTCAGTACTCAGGGTGCTGGGTGCTCAGTGCTCGGGGTACCTGGTGCTCAGTGCTCGGGGTGCTCGGTGCTCAGTACTCAGGGTGCTGAGTGCTCAGTGCTGAGGGTGCTGGGTGCTCAGTGCTCAGGGTGCTGGGTGCTCAGTACTCAGGGTGCTGGGTGCTCAGTGCTCAGCGTGCTTGATGCTCAGTACTAAGGGTGCTGGGTGCTCAGTGCTCAGGGTGCTGGGTGCTCAGTGCTCGGGGTGCTGGGTGCTCCGTACTCAGGGTGCTGGGTGCTCAGTACTCGGGGTGCTGGGTGCTCAGTGCTCAGCGTGCTGGGTGCTCAGTACACAGGGTGGTCGGTGCTCAGTACTGAGGGTGCTGGGTTCTCAGTACTCAGGGTGCTGGGTGCACAGTGCTAGGGGTGCTGGGTGCTCAGTGCTCGGGGTCTGGGTGCTCAGTACTCAGGGTGCTGGGTGCTCAGTACTCAGGGTGCTCTGTGCTCAGTGCTCAGGGTGCTGGGTGCTCAGTGCTCTGGGTGCTGGGTGCTCCGTGCTCAGGGTGCTGGGTGCTCAGTGCTCAGGGTGCTGGGTGCTCAGTCCTCAGGGTGCTCAGTGCTCAGGGTGCTGGGTGCTCAGTGCTCGGGGTGCTGGGTGCTCAGTACTCAGGGTGCTCAGTACTCAGGGTGCTGGGTGCTCAGTGCTCGGGATGCTGAGTGCTCAGTGCTCAGGGTGATCGGTGCTCAGTACTCAGGGTGCTGGGTGCTCAGTACTCGGGGTGCTGGGTGCTCAGTACTCAGGGTGCTGGGTGCTCAGTCCTCAGGGTGCTCAGTGCTCAGGGTGCTGGGTGCTCAGTACTCAGGGTGCTGGGTTCTCAGTACTCAGGGTGCTGGGTGCACAGTGCTAGGGGTGCTGGGTGCTCAGTGCTCGGGGTCTGGGTGCTCAGTACTCAGGGTGCTGGGTGCTCAGTACTCAGGGTGCTCTGTGCTCAGTGCTCAGGGTGCTGGGTGCTCAGTGCTCTGGGTGCTGGGTGCTCCGTGCTCAGGGTGCTGGGTGCTCAGTGCTCAGGGTGCTGGGTGCTCAGTGATCGGGGTGATGGGTGCTCCGTGCTCAGGGTGCTGGGTGCTCAGTGCTCGGGGTGCTCGGTGCTCAGTGCTCAGGGTCCTGGGTGCTCAGTACTCAGGGTGCTGGGTGCTCAGTGCTCAGTACTCAGGGTGTTTGGGTGCTCAGTGCTCAGGGTGCTGGGTGCTCAGTACTCAGCGTGCTGGGTGCTCAGTGCTCAGGTTGCTGGGTGCCCAGTGCTCGGGGAGCTCGGTGCTCAGAACTCAGTGTGCTGGGTGCTCAGTACTCAGGGTGCTTTGTGCTCATTCTCGGGGTGCTGGGTGCTCAGTGCTCGGGGTGCTGGGTGCTCAGTACTCAGGGTGCTGGGGGCTCAGTACTCAGGGTTCTGGGTGCTCAGTACTCCGGGTGCTCGGTTCTCAGTACTCAGGGTGCTGGGTGCTCATTCTCAGGGTGCTGGGTGCTCAGTGCTCGGGGTGCTGGGTGCTCAGTACTCAGGGTGCTGGGGGCTCAGTACTCAGGTTGCTGGGTGCTCAGTACTCAGGGTGATGTGTTCTCAGTACTCAGGGTGCTGGGTGCTCAGTGCTCAGGGTGCTGTGTGCTCAGTTCTCGGGGTGCTCAGTACTCAGTGTGCTGGGTGCTCAGTACTCAGGGTGCTGGGTGCTCAGTGCTCGGGGTGCTCGGTGCTCAGTACTCGGGGTGCTGGGTGCTCAGTACTCGGGGTGCTGGGTGCTCAGTGCTCAGGGTGCTGGGTGCTCAGTGCTCGGGGTGCTGGGTGCTCAGTGCTGAGGGTGCTGGCTACTCAGTGCTCAGGGTGCTGGGTGCTCAGTACTCAGGGTGCTAGGTGCTCAGTACTCAGGGTGCTCAGTGCTCAGTACTCAGCGTACTGGGTGCTCAGTGCTCAGGGTCCTCGGTGCTCAGTACTCAGGGTGCTCAGTGCTCAGTACTCAGGGTGCTGGGTACTCAGTGCTCAGGGTGCTGGGTGCTCAGTGCTCAGGGTGCTGGGTGCTCAGTGCTCAGGGTGCTGGGTGATCAGTGCTCGGGGTCCTGGGTACTCAGTGCTTGGGGTGCTGGGTGCTCAGTACTCAGGGTGCTGGGTTCTCAGTGCTCAAGGTGCTGGGTGCTCAGTACTCAGGGTGCTGGGTGCTCAGTACTCAGTGTGCTGGGTGCTCAGTTCTCAGGGTGCTCAGTGCTCAATACTCAGGGTGCTGGTTGCTCAGTGCTCGGGGTGCTCGGTGCTCAGTACTCAGGGTGCTGGGTGCTCTGTACTCAGGGTGCTGGGTGCTCAGTACTCAGGGTGCTGGGTGCTCAGTACTCAGGGTGCTGGGTTCTCAGTGCTCAAGGTGCTGGGTGCTCAGTACTCAGGGTGCTGGGTGCTCAGTACTCAGGGTGCTCCGTGCTCAGTACTCAGGGTGCTGGGTGCTCAGTGCTCAGGGTTCTGGGTACTCAGAACTCAGGGGGCTGGGTGCTCAGTACTCAGGGTGCTGTGTGCTCAGTGCTCAGGGTGCTGGGTGCTCAGTGCTCAGGGTGCTGGGTGCTCAGTACTCAGGGTGCTGGGTGCTCAGTGCTAAGGTGATCGGTGCTCAGTACTCAGGGTGCTCAGTACTCAGGGTGCTGGGTGCTCAGTGCTCAGGGTGCTGGGTGCTCAGTCCTCAGGGTGCTCAGTGCTCAGGGTGCTGGGTGCTCAGTGCTCGGGGTGCTGGGTGCTCAGTACTCAGGGTGCTCAGTACTCAGGGTGCTGGGTGCTCAGTGCTCGGGATGCTGGGTGCTCAGTGCTCAGGGTGATCGGTGCTCAGTACTCAGGGTGCTGGGTGCTCAGTACTCAGGGTGCTGGGTGCTCAGTACTCAGGGTGCTGGGTGCTCAGTCCTCAGGGTGCTCAGTGCTCAGGGTGCTGGGTGCTCAGTACTCAGGGTGCTGAGTGCTCAGTACTCAGGGTGCTGTGTGCTCAGTACTCAGGGTGCTGGGTGCTCAGTGCTCGGGGTGTTGGGTGCTCAGTGTTCAGGGTGCTCAGTGCTCATTACTCAGGGTGCTGGGTGCTCAGTACTCAGTGCTCAGGATGCTGGGTGCTCAGTGCTCAGGGTGCTGGGTGCTCAGTGCTCAGGATGCTCAGTGCTCAGTGCTCAGTACTCAGGGTGCTTGGTGCTCAGTACTCAGGGTGCTGGGTGCTCAGTGCTCGGGGTACCTGGTGCTCAGTGCTCGGGGTGCTCGGTGCTCAGTACTAAGGGTGCTGGGTGCTCAGTGCTCAGGGTGCTGGGTGCTCAGTGCTCGGGGTGCTGGGTGCTCCGTACTCAGGGTGCTGGGTGCTCAGTACTCGGGGTGCTGGGTGCTCAGTGCTCAGCGTGCTGGGTGCTCAGTACTCAGGGTGCTCGGTGCTCAGTACTCAGGGTGCTGGGTTCTCAGTACTCAGGGTGCTGGGTGCACAGTGCTAGGGGTGCTGGGTGCTCAGTGCTCGGGGTCTGGGTGCTCAGTACTCAGGGTGCTGGGTGCTCAGTACTCAGGGTGCTCTGTGCTCAGTGCTCAGGGTGCTGGGTGCTCAGTGCTCTGGGTGCTGGGTGCTCCGTGCTCAGGGTGCTGGGTGCTCAGTGCTCAGGGTGCTGGGTGCGCAGTGATCGGGGTGATGGGTGCTGAGTGCTCAGGGTGCTGGGTGCTCAGTACTCAGGGTGCTGGGTTCTCAGTGCTCAGGGTGCTGTGTGCTCAGTACTCAGGGTGCTGGGTGCTCAGTACTCAGGGTGCTCCGTGCTCAGTACTCAGGGTGCTGGGTGCTCAGTGCTCAGGGTGCTGGGTACTCAGTACTCAGGGTGCTGGGTGCTCAGTACTCATCGTGCTGGGTGCTCAGTGCTCAGGGTGCTGGGTGCTTAGTGCTCAGGGTGCTGGGTGCTCAGTACTCAGGGTGCTGGATGCTCAGTGCTAAGGTGATCGGTGCTCAGTACTCAGGGTGCTCAGTACTCAGGGTGCTGGGTGCTCAGTGCTCAGGGTGCTGGGTGCTCAGTCCTCAGGGTGCTCAGTGCTCAGGGTGCTGGGTGCTCAGTGCTCAGGGTGCTCAGTGCTCAGGGTGCTGGGTGCTCAGTGCTCGGGGTGCTGGGTGCTCAGTACTCAGGGTGCTCAGTACTCAGTGTGCTGGGTGCTCAGTGCTCGGGATGCTGGGTGCTCAGAGCTCAGGGTGATCGGTGCTCAGTACTCAGGGTGCTGGGTGCTCAGTACTCGGGGTGCTGGGTGCTCAGGGTACTGGGTGCTCAGTCCTCAGGGTGCTCAGTGCTCAGGGTGCTCGGTGCTCAGTGCTCAGTGCTCAGTACTCAGGGTGCTTGGTGCTCAGTACTCAGGGTGCTGGGTGCTCAGTGCTCGGGGTACCTGGTGCTCAGTGCTCGGGGTGCTGGGTGCTCAGTGCTCAGGTTGCCGGGTGCTCAGTGCTCAGGGTGCTGGGTGCTCAGTACTCAGGGTGCTGGGTGCTCAGTGCTAAGGTGATCGGTGCTCAGTACTCAGGGTGCTCAGTACTCAGGGTGCTGGGTGCTCAGTGCTCAGGGTGCTGGGTGCTCAGTCCTCAGGGTGCTCAGTGCTCAGGGTGCTGGGTGCTCAGTGCTCGGGGTGCTGGGAGCTCAGTACTCAGGGTGCTCAGTACTCAGGGTGCTGGGTGCTCAGTGCTCGGGATGCTGGGTGCTCAGTACTCAGGGTGATCGGTGCTCAGTACTCAGGGTGCTGGGTGCTCAGTACTCAGGGTGCTCCGTGCTCAGTACTCAGGGTGCTGGGTGCTCAGTGCTCAGGGTGCTGGGTACTCAGTACTCAGGGTGCTGGGTGCTCAGTACTCAGGGTGCTGGGTGCTCAGTGCTCAGGTTGCCGGGTGCTCAGTGCTCAGGGTGCTGGGTGCTCAGTACTCAGGGTGCTGGGTGCTCAGTGCTAAGGTGATCGGTGCTCAGTACTCAGGGTGCTCAGTACTCAGGGTGCTGGGTGCTCAGTGCTCAGGGTGCTGGGTGCTCAGTCCTCAGGGTGCTCAGTGCTCAGGGTGCTGGGTGCTCAGTGCTCGGGGTGCTGGGTGCTCAGTACTCAGGGTGCTCAGTACTCAGGGTGCTGGGTGCTCAGTGCTCGGGGTGTTGGGTGCTCAGTGTTCAGGGTGCTCAGTGCTCAGTGCTCAGTACTCAGGGTGCTTGGTGCTCAGTGCTCAGGGTGCTGGGTGCCCAGTGCTCAGGGTGCTCAGTGCTCAGTGCTCAGTACTCAGGGTGCTTGGTGCTCAGTACTCAGGGTGCTGGGTGCTCAGTGCTCGGGGTACCTGGTGCTCAGTGCTCGGGGTGCTCGGTGCTCAGTACTCAGGGTGCTGAGTGCTCAGTGCTGAGGGTGCTGGGTGCTCAGTGCTCAGGGTGCTGGGTGCTCAGTACTCAGGGTGCTGGGTGCTCAGTGCTCAGCGTGCTTGATGCTCAGTACTAAGGGTGCTGGGTGCTCAGTGCTCAGGGTGCTGGGTGCTCAGTGCTCGGGGTGCTGGGTGCTCCGTACTCAGGGTGCTGGGTGCTCAGTACTCGGGGTGCTGGGTGCTCAGTGCTCAGCGTGCTGGGTGCTCAGTACTCAGGGTGGTCGGTGCTCAGTACTGAGGGTGCTGGGTTCTCAGTACTCAGGGTGCTGGGTGCACAGTGCTAGGGGTGCTGGGTGCTCAGTGCTCGGGGTCTGGGTGCTCAGTACTCAGGGTGCTGGGTGCTCAGTACTCAGGGTGCTCTGTGCTCAGTGCTCAGGGTGCTGGGTGCTCAGTGCTCTGGGTGCTGGGTGCTCCGTGCTCAGGGTGCTGGGTGCTCAGTGCTCAGGGTGCTGGGTGCTCAGTCCTCAGGGTGCTCAGTGCTCAGGGTGCTGGGTGCTCAGTGCTCGGGGTGCTGGGTGCTCAGTACTCAGGGTGCTCAGTACTCAGGGTGCTGGGTGCTCAGTGCTCGGGATGCTGAGTGCTCAGTGCTCAGGGTGATCGGTGCTCAGTACTCAGTGTGCTGGGTGCTCAGTACTCGGGGTGCTGGGTGCTCAGTACTCAGGGTGCTGGGTGCTCAGTCCTCAGGGTGCTCAGTGCTCAGGGTGCTGGGTGCTCAGTACTCAGGGTGCTGGGTTCTCAGTACTCAGGGTGCTGGGTGCACAGTGCTAGGGGTGCTGGGTGCTCAGTGCTCAGGGTCTGGGTGCTCAGTACTCAGGGTGCTGGGTGCTCAGTACTCAGGGTGCTCTGTGCTCAGTGCTCAGGGTGCTGGGTGCTCAGTGCTCTGGGTGCTGGGTGCTCCGTGCTCAGGGTGCTGGGTGCTCAGTGCTCAGGGTGCTGGGTGCTCAGTGATCGGGGTGATGGGTGCTCCGTGCTCAGGGTGCTGGGTGCTCAGTGCTCGGGGTGCTCGGTGCTCAGTGCTCAGGGTCCTGGGTGCTCAGTACTCAGGGTGCTGGGTGCTCAGTGCTCAGTACTCAGGGTGATTGGGTGCTCAGTGCTCAGGGTGCTGGGTGCTCAGTACTCAGCGTGCTGGGTGCTCAGTGCTCAGGTTGCTGGGTGCCCAGTGCTCGGGGAGCTCGGTGCTCAGAACTCAGTGTGCTGGGTGCTCAGTACTCAGGGTGCTTTGTGCTCATTCTCGGGGTGCTGGGTGCTCAGTGCTCGGGGTGCTGGGTGCTCAGTACTCAGGGTGCTGGGGGCTCAGTACTCAGGGTTCTGGGTGCTCAGTACTCCGGGTGCTCGGTTCTCAGTACTCAGGGTGCTGGGTGCTCATTCTCAGGGTGCTGGGTGCTCAGTGCTCGGGGTGCTGGGTGCTCAGTACTCAGGGTGCTGGGGGCTCAGTACTCAGGTTGCTGGGTGCTCAGTACTCAGGGTGATGTGTTCTCAGTACTCAGGGTGCTGGGTGCTCAGTGCTCAGGGTGCTGTGTGCTCAGTTCTCGGGGTGCTCAGTACTCAGTGTGCTGGGTGCTCAGTACTCAGGGTGCTGGGTGCTCAGTGCTCGGGGTGCTCGGTGCTCAGTACTCGGGGTGCTGGGTGCTCAGTACTCGGGGTGCTGGGTGCTCAGTGCTCAGGGTGCTGGGTGCTCAGTGCTCGGGGTGCTGGGTGCTCAGTGCTGAGGGTGCTGGCTACTCAGTGCTCAGGGTGCTGGGTGCTCAGTACTCAGGGTGCTAGGTGCTCAGTACTCAGGGTGCTCAGTGCTCAGTACTCAGCGTACTGGGTGCTCAGTGCTCAGGGTCCTCGGTGCTCAGTACTCAGGGTGCTCAGTGCTCAGTACTCAGGGTGCTGGGTACTCAGTGCTCAGGGTGCTGGGTGCTCAGTGCTCAGGGTGCTGGGTGCTCAGTGCTCAGGGTGCTGGGTGATCAGTGCTCGGGGTCCTGGGTACTCAGTGCTTGGGGTGCTGGGTGCTCAGTACTCAGGGTGCTGGGTTCTCAGTGCTCAAGGTGCTGGGTGCTCAGTACTCAGGGTGCTGGGTGCTCAGTACTCAGGGTGCTGGGTGCTCAGTTCTCAGGGTGCTCAGTGCTCAATACTCAGGGTGCTGGTTGCTCAGTGCTCGGGGTGCTCGGTGCTCAGTACTCAGGGTGCTGGGTGCTCTGTACTCAGGGTGCTGGGTGCTCAGTACTCAGGGTGCTGGGTGCTCAGTACTCAGGGTGCTGGGTTCTCAGTGCTCAAGGTGCTGGGTGCTCAGTACTCAGGGTGCTGGGTGCTCAGTACTCAGGGTGCTCCGTGCTCAGTACTCAGGGTGCTGGGTGCTCAGTGCTCAGGGTGCTGGGTACTCAGAACTCAGGGGGCTGGGTGCTCAGTACTCAGGGTGCTGTGTGCTCAGTGCTCAGGGTGCTGGGTGCTCAGTGCTCAGGGTGCTGGGTGCTCAGTACTCAGGGTGCTGGGTGCTCAGTGCTAAGGTGATCGGTGCTCAGTACTCAGGGTGCTCAGTACTCAGGGTGCTGGGTGCTCAGTGCTCAGGGTGCTGGGTGCTCAGTCCTCAGGGTGCTCAGTGCTCAGGGTGCTGGGTGCTCAGTGCTCGGGGTGCTGGGTGCTCAGTACTCAGGGTGCTCAGTACTCAGGGTGCTGGGTGCTCAGTGCTCGGGATGCTGGGTGCTCAGTGCTCAGGGTGATCGGTGCTCAGTACTCAGGGTGCTGGGTGCTCAGTACTCAGGGTGCTGGGTGCTCAGTACTCAGGGTGCTGGGTGCTCAGTCCTCAGGGTGCTCAGTGCTCAGGGTGCTGGGTGCTCAGTACTCAGGGTGATGAGTGCTCAGTACTCAGGGTGCTGTGTGCTCAGTACTCAGGGTGCTGGGTGCTCAGTGCTCGGGGTGTTGGGTGCTCAGTGTTCAGGGTGCTCAGTGCTCATTACTCAGGGTGCTGGGTGCTCAGTACTCAGTGCTCAGGATGCTGGGTGCTCAGTGCTCAGGGTGCTGGGTGCTCAGTGCTCAGGGTGCTCAGTGCTCAGTGCTCAGTACTCAGGGTGCTTGGTGCTCAGTACTCAGGGTGCTGGGTGCTCAGTGCTCGGGGTACCTGGTGCTCAGTGCTCGGGGTGCTCGGTGCTCAGTACTAAGGGTGCTGGGTGCTCAGTGCTCAGGGTGCTGGGTGCTCAGTGCTCGGGGTGCTGGGTGCTCCGTACTCAGGGTGCTGGGTGCTCAGTACTCGGGGTGCTGGGTGCTCAGTGCTCAGCGTGCTGGGTGCTCAGTACTCAGGGTGCTCGGTGCTCAGTACTCAGGGTGCTGGGTTCTCAGTACTCAGGGTGCTGGGTGCACAGTGCTAGGGGTGCTGGGTGCTCAGTGCTCGGGGTCTGGGTGCTCAGTACTCAGGGTGCTGGGTGCTCAGTACTCAGGGTGCTCTGTGCTCAGTGCTCAGGGTGCTGGGTGCTCAGTGCTCTGGGTGCTGGGTGCTCCGTGCTCAGGGTGCTGGGTGCTCAGTGCTCAGGGTGCTGGGTGCGCAGTGATCGGGGTGATGGGTGCTGAGTGCTCAGGGTGCTGGGTGCTCAGTACTCAGGGTGCTGGGTTCTCAGTGCTCAGGGTGCTGTGTGCTCAGTACTCAGGGTGCTGGGTGCTCAGTACTCAGGGTGCTCCGTGCTCAGTACTCAGGGTGCTGGGTGCTCAGTGCTCAGGGTGCTGGGTACTCAGTACTCAGGGTGCTGGGTGCTCAGTACTCATCGTGCTGGGTGCTCAGTGCTCAGGGTGCTGGGTGCTTAGTGCTCAGGGTGCTGGGTGCTCAGTACTCAGGGTGCTGGATGCTCAGTGCTAAGGTGATCGGTGCTCAGTACTCAGGGTGCTCAGTACTCAGGGTGCTGGGTGCTCAGTGCTCAGGGTGCTGGGTGCTCAGTCCTCAGGGTGCTCAGTGCTCAGGGTGCTGGGTGCTCAGTGCTCAGGGTGCTCAGTGCTCAGGGTGCTGGGTGCTCAGTGCTCGGGGTGCTGGGTGCTCAGTACTCAGGGTGCTCAGTACTCAGGGTGCTGGGTGCTCAGTGCTCGGGATGCTGGGTGCTCAGTGCTCAGGGTGATCGGTGCTCAGTACTCAGGGTGCTGGGTGCTCAGTACTCGGGGTGCTGGGTGCTCAGTACTCAGGGTACTGGGTGCTCAGTCCTCAGGGTGCTCAGTGCTCAGGGTGCTCGGTGCTCAGTACTCAGGGTGCTGAGTGCTCAGTACTCTGGGTGCTGGGTGCTCAGTACTCAGGGTGCTGGGTGCTCAGTGCTCGGGGTGTTGGGTGCTCAGTGTTCAGGGTGCTCAGTGCTCATTACTCAGGGTGCTGGGTGCTCAGTACTCAGTGCTCAGGATGCTGGGTGCTCAGTGCTCAGGGTGCTGGGTGCTCAGTGCTCAGGGTGCTCAGTGCTCAGTGCTCAGTACTCAGGGTGCTTGGTGCTCAGTACTCAGTGTGCTGGGTGCTCAGTGCTCGGGGTACCTGGTGCTCAGTGCTCGGGGTGCTCGGTGCTCAGTACTCAGGGTGCTGAGTGCTCAGTGCTCAGGGTGCTGGGTGCTCAGTGCTCAGGGTGCTGGGTGCTCAGTACTCAGGGTGCTGGGTGCTCAGTGCTCAGCGTGCTTGATGCTCAGTACTAAGGGTGCTGGGTGCTCAGTGCTCAGGGTGCTGGGTGCTCAGTGCTCGGGGTGCTGGGTGCTCCGTACTCAGGGTGCTGGGTGCTCAGTACTCGGGGTGCTGGGTGCTCAGTGCTCAGCGTGCTGGGTGCTCAGTACTCAGGGTGCTCGGTGCTCAGTACTCAGGGTGCTGGGTTCTCAGTACTCAGGGTGCTGGGTGCACAGTGCTAGGGGTGCTGGGTGCTCAGTGCTCGGGGTCTGGGTGCTCAGTACTCAGGGTGCTGGGTGCTCAGTACTCAGGGTGCTCTGTGCTCAGTGCTCAGGGTGCTGGGTGCTCAGTGCTCTGGGTGCTGGGTGCTCAGTGCTCAGGGTGCTGGGTGCTCAGTGCTCAGGGTGCTCAGTGCTCAGTGCTCAGTACTCAGGGTGCTTGGTGCTCAGTACTCAGGGTGCTGGGTGCTCAGTGCTCGGGGTACCTGGTGCTCAGTGCTCGGGGTGCTCGGTGCTCAGTACTAAGGGTGCTGGGTGCTCAGTGCTCAGGGTGCTGGGTGCTCAGTGCTCGAGGTGCTGGGTGCTCCGTACTCAGCGTGCTGGGTGCTCAGTACTCGGGGTGCTGGGTGCTCAGTGCTCAGCGTGCTGGGTGCTCAGTACTCAGGGTGCTCGGTGCTCAGTACTCAGGGTGCTGGGTTCTCAGTACTCAGGGTGCTGGGTGCACAGTGCTAGGGGTGCTGGGTGCTCAGTGCTCGGGGTCTGGGTGCTCAGTACTCAGGGTGCTGGGTGCTCAGTACTCAGGGTGCTCTGTGCTCAGTGCTCAGGGTGCTGGGTGCTCAGTGCTCTGGGTGCTGGGTGCTCCGTGCTCAGGGTGCTGGGTGCTCAGTGCTCAGGGTGCTGGGTGCGCAGTGATCGGGGTGATGGGTGCTGAGTGCTCAGGGTGCTGGGTGCTCAGTGCTCGCTCTGCTCGGTGCTCAGTGCTCAGGGTCCTGGGTGCTCAGTACTCAGGGTGCTGGGTGCTTAGTACTCAGGGTGCTCAGTGCTCAGTACACAGGGTGCTGGGTGCTCAGTGCTCGGGGTGCTGGGTGCTCAGTGCTCAGTACTCAGGGTGATTGGGTGCTCAGTGCTCAGGGTGCTGGGTGCTAAGTACTCAGCGTGCTGGGTGCTCAGTACTCAGGGTGCTGGGTGCTCAGTGCTCAGGGTGCTGGGTGCTCAGTGCTCAGGGTGCTGGGTGCCCAGTGCTCGGGGAGCTCGGTGCTCAGAACTCAGGGTGCTGGGTGCTCAGTACTCAGGGTGCTGGGTGCTCATTCTCGGGGTGCTGGGTGCTCAGTGCTCGGGGTGCTGTGTGCTCAGTACTCAGGGTGCTGGTTGCTCAGTACTCAGGGTGCTGGGTGCTCAGTACTCAGGGTGCTCGGTTCTCAGTACTCAGGGTGCTGGGTGCTCATTCTCGGAATGCAGGGTGCTCAGTGCTCGGGGTGCTGGGTGCTCAGTACTCAGGGTGCTGGGGGCTCAGTACTCAGGTTGCTGGGTGCTCAGTACTCAGGGTGATGTGTTCTCAGTACTCAGGGTGCTGGGTGCTCAGTATTCAGGGTGCTGGGTGCTCAGTGCTCGGGGTGCTTGGTGCTCAGTACTCGGGGTGCTGGGTGCTCAGTACTCGGGGTGCTGGGTGCTCAGTGCTCAGGGTGCTGGGTGCTCAGTGCTCGGGGTGCTGGGTGCTCAGTGCTGAGGGTGCTGGCTACTCAGTGCTCAGGGTGCTGGGTGCTCAGTACTCAGGGTGCTAGGTGCTCAGTACTCAGGGTGCTCAGTGCTCAGTACTCAGCGTGCTGGGTGCTCAGTGCTCAGGGTCCTCGGTGCTCAGTACTCAGGGTGCTCAGTGCTCAGTGCTCGGGGTGCTGGGTGCTCAGTACTCAGGGTGCTGGGTGCTCAGTACTCAGGGTGCTGGGTGCTCAGTACTCATGGTGCTGGGTGCTCAGTACTCAGGGTGCTGTGTGCTCAGTGCTCGGGGTGCTCGGTGATCAGTACTCAGGGTGCTGGGTGCTCAGTGCTCAGGGTGCTGGGTACTCAGTGCTCATGGTGCTGGGTGCTCAGTGCTCAGGGTGCTGGGTGCTTAGTGCTCGGGGTGCTGGGTGATCAGTGCTCGGCGTCCTGGGTACTCAGTGCTTGGGGTGCTGGGTGCTCAGTACTCAGGGTGTTCGGTACTCAGTTCTCAGTGTGCTCAGTGCTCAATACTCAGGGTGCTGGTTGCTCAGTGCTCAGGGTGCTCGGTGCTCAGTACTCAGGGTGCTGGGTGCTCAGTACTCAGGGTGCTGGGTGCTCAGTACTCAGGGTGCTGGGTGCTCAGTACTCAGGGTGCTGGGTTCTCAGTGCTCAGGGTGCTGTGTGCTCAGTACTCAGGGTGCTGGGTGCTCAGTACTCAGGGTGCTCCGTGCTCAGTACTCAGGGTGCTGGGTGCTCAGTGCTCAGGGTGCTGGGTACTCAGTACTCAGGGTGCTGGGTGCTCAGTACTCATCGTGCTGGGTGCTCAGTGCTCAGGGTGCTGGGTGTTTAGTGCTCAGGGTGCTGGGTGATCAGTACTCAGGGTGCTGGATGCTCAGTGCTAAGGTGATCGGTGCTCAGTACTCAGGGTGCTCAGTACTCAGGGTGCTGGGTGCTCAGTGCACAGGGTGCTGGGTGCTCAGTCCTCAGGGTGCTCAGTGCTCAGGGTGCTGGGTGCTCAGTGCTCAGGGTGCTCAGTGCTCAGGGTGCTGGGTGCTCAGTGCTCGGGGTGCTGGGTGCTCAGTACTCATGGTGCTCAGTACTCAGGGTGCTGGGTGCTCAGTGCTCGGGATGCTGGGTGCTCAGTGCTCAGGGTGATCGGTGCTCAGTACTCAGGGTGCTGGGTGCTCAGTACTCGGGGTGCTGGGTGCTCAGTACTCAGGGTGCTGGGTGCTCAGTCCTCAGGGTGCTCAGTGCTCAGGGTGCTCGGTGCTCAGTACTCAGGGTGCTGAGTGCTCAGTACTCTGGGTGCTGGGTGCTCAGTACTCAGGGTGCTGGGTGCTCAGTGCTCGGGGTGTTGGGTGCTCAGTGTTCAGGGTGCTCAGTGCTCATTACTCAGGGTGCTGGGTGCTCAGTACTCAGTGCTCAGGATGCTGGGTGCTCAGTGCTCAGGGTGCTGGGTGCTCAGTGCTCAGGGTGCTCAGTGCTCAGTGCTCAGTACTCAGGGTGCTTGGTGCTCAGTACTCAGTGTGCTGGGTGCTCAGTGCTCGGGGTACCTGGTGCTCAGTGCTCGGGGTGCTCGGTGGTCAGTACTCAGGGTGCTGAGTGCTCAGTGCTCAGGGTGCTGGGTGCTCAGTGCTCAGGGTGCTGGGTGTTCAGTACTCAGGGTGCTGGGTGCTCAGTGCTCAGCGTGCTTGATGCTCAGTACTAAGGGTGCTGGGTGCTCAGTGCTCAGGGTGCTGGGTGCTCAGTGCTCGGGGTGCTGGGTGCTCCGTACTCAGGGTGCTGGGTGCTCAGTACTCGGGGTGCTGAGTGCTCAGTGCTCAGCGTGCTGGGTGCTCAGTACTCAGGGTGCTCGGTGCTCAGTACTCAGGGTGCTGGGTTCTCAGTACTCAGGGTGCTGGGTGCACAGTGCTAGGGGTGCTGGGTGCTCAGTGCTCGGGGTCTGGGTGCTCAGTACTCAGGGTGCTGGGTGCTCAGTACTCAGGGTGCTCTGTGCTCAGTGCTCAGGGTGCTGGGTGCTCAGTGCTCTGGGTGCTGGGTGCTCCGTGCTCAGGGTGCTGGGTGCTCAGTGCTCAGGGTGCTGGGTGCTCAGTGATCGGGGTGATGGGTGCTGAGTGCTCAGGGTGCTGGGTGCTCAGTGCTCGGGGTGCTCGGTGCTCAGTGCTCAGGGTCCTGGGTGCTCAGTACTCAGGGTGCTGGGTGCTTAGTACTCAGGGTGCTCAGTGCTCAGTACACAGGGTGCTGGGTGCTCAGTGCTCGGGGTGCTGGGTGCTCAGTGCTCAGTACTCAGGGTGATTGGGTGCTCAGTGCTCAGGGTGCTGGGTGCTCAGTACTCAGGGTGCTGGGTGCTCAGTACTCAGGGTGCTGGGTGCTTAGTACTCAGGGTGCTCAGTGCTCAGTACACAGGGTGCTGGGTGCTCAGTGCTCGGGGTGCTGGGTGCTCAGTGCTCAGTACTCAGGGTGATTGGGTGCTCAGTGCTCAGGGTGCTGGGTGCGCAGTACTCAGGGTGCTGGGTGCTCAGTGCTCAGGGTGCTGGGTGCTCAGTACTCAGGGTGCTGGGTGCCCAGTGCTCGGGGCGCTCGCTGCTCAGAACTCAGGGTGCTGGGTTCTCAGTACTCAGGGTGCTGGGTGCTCATTCTCGGGGTGCTGGGTGCTCAGTGCTCGGGGTGCAGGGTGCTCAGTACTCAGGGTGCTGGGGGCTCAGTACTCAGGGTGCTGGGTGCTCAGTACTCAGGGTGCTCGGTTCTCAGTACTCAGGGTGCTGGGTGCTCATTCTCGGGGTGCTGGGTGCTCAGTGCTCAGGGTGCTGGGTGCTCAGTACTCAGGGTGCTGGGGGCTCAGTACTCAGGTTGCTGGGTGCTCAGTACTCAGGGTGATGTGTTCTCAGTACTCAGGGTGCTGGGTGCTCAGTGCTCGGGGTGCTGTGTGCTCAGTTCTCGGGGTGCTCAGTACTAAGGGTGCTGGGTGCTCAGTACTCAGGGTGCTGGGTGCTCAGTGCTCGGGGTGCTCGGTGCTCAGTACTCGGGGTGCTGGGTGCTCAGTACTCGGGGTGCTGGGTGCTCAGTGCTCAGGGTGCTGGGTGCTCAGTGCTCGGGGTGCTCGGTACTCAGTGCTGAGGGTGCTGGCTACTCAGTGCTCAGGGTGCTGGGTGCTCAGTACTCAGGGTGCTAGGTGCTCAGTACTCAGGGTGCTCAGTGCTCAGTACTCAGCGTGCTGGGTGCTCAGTGCTCAGGGTCCTCGGTGCTCAGTACTCAGGGTGCTCAGTGCTCAGTACTCACCGTGCTTTGTGCTCAGTGCTCAGGGTGCTGGGTGCTCAGTACTCAGGGTGCTGGGTGCTCAGTACTCATGGTGCTGGGTGCTCAGTACTCAGGGTGCTGTGTGCTCAGTGCTCGGGGTGCTCGGTGATCAGTACTCAGGGTGCTGGTTGCTCAGTGCTCAGGGTGCTGGGTACTCAGTGCTCAGGGTGCTGGGTGCTCAGTCCTCAGGGTGCTGGGTGATCAGTGCTCGGGGTCCTGGGTACTCAGTACTCAGGGTGCTGGGTGCTCAGTGCTAAGGTGATCGGTGCTCAGTACTCAGGGTGCTCAGTACTCAGGGTGCTGGGTGCTCAGTGCTCAGGGTGCTGGGTGCTCAGTCCTCAGGGTGCTCAGTGCTCAGGGTGCTGGGTGCTCAGTGCTCGGGGTGCTGGGTGCTCAGTACTCAGGGTGCTCAGTACTCAGGGTGCTGGGTGCTCAGTGCTAAGGTGATCGGTGCTCAGTACTCAGGGTGCTCAGTACTCAGGGTGCTGGGTGCTCAGTGCTCAGGGTGCTGGGTGCTCAGTCCTCAGGGTGCTCAGTGCTCAGGGTGCTGGGTGCTCAGTACTCGGGGTGCTGGGTGCTCAGTACTCGGGGTGCTCAGTACTCAGGGTGCTGGGTGCTCAGTGCTAAGGTGATCGGTGCTCAGTACTCAGGGTGCTCAGTACTCAGGGTGCTGGGTGCTCAGTGCTCAGGGTGCTGGGTGCTCAGTCCTCAGGGTGCTCAGTGCTCAGGGTGCTGGGTGCTCAGTACTCAGGGTGCTCTGTGCTCAGTGCTCTGGGTGCTGGGTGCTCCGTGCTCAGGGTGCTGGGTGCTCAGTACTCAGGGTGCTGGGTGCTCAGTCCTCAGGGTGCTCAGTGCTCAGGGTGCTCGGTGCTCAGTACTCAGGGTGCTGAGTGCTCAGTACTCTGGGTGCTGGGTGCTCAGTCCTCAGGGTGCTCAGTGCTCAGGGTGCTCGGTGCTCAGTACTCAGGGTGCTGAGTGCTCAGTACTCTGGGTGCTGGGTGCTCAGTACTCAGGGTGCTGGGTGCTCAGTGCTCGGGGTGTTGGGTGCTCAGTGTTCAGGGTGCTCAGTGCTCATTACTCAGGGTGCTGGGTGCTCAGTACTCAGTGCTCAGGATGCTGGGTGCTCAGTGCTCAGGGTGCTGGGTGCTCAGTGCTCAGGGTGCTCAGTGCTCAGTGCTCAGTACTCAGGGTGCTTGGTGCTCAGTACTCAGTGTGCTGGGTGCTCAGTGCTCGGGGTACCTGGTGCTCAGTGCTCGGGGTGCTCGGTGCTCAGTACTCAGGGTGCTGAGTGCTCAGTGCTCAGGGTGCTGGGTGCTCAGTGCTCAGGGTGCTGGGTGCTCTGTACTCAGGGTGCTGGGTGCTCAGTGCTCAGCGTGCTTGATGCTCAGTACTAAGGGTGCTGGGTGCTCAGTGCTCAGGGTGCTGGGTGCTCAGTGCTCGGGGTGCTGGGTGCTCCGTACTCAGGGTGCTGGGTGCTCAGTACTCGGGGTGCTGAGTGCTCAGTGCTCAGCGTGCTGGGTGCTCAGTACTCAGGGTGCTCGGTGCTCAGTACTCAGGGTGCTGGGTTCTCAGTACTCAGGGTGCTGGGTGCACAGTGCTAGGGGTGCTGGGTGCTCAGTGCTCGGGGTCTGGGTGCTCAGTACTCAGGGTGCTGGGTGCTCAGTACTCAGGGTGCTGGGTGCGCAGTACTCAGGGTGCTGGGTGCTCAGTGCTCAGGGTGCTGGGTGCTCAGTACTCAGGGTGCTGGGTGCCCAGTGCTCGGGGCGCTCGGAGCTCAGAACTCAGGGTGCTGGGTGCTCAGTACTCAGGGTGCTGGGTGCTCATTCTCAGGGTGCTGGGTGCTCAGTGCTCGGGGTGCTGGGTGCTCAGTACTCAGGGTGCTGGGGGCTCAGTACTCAGGGTGCTGGGTGCTCAGTACTCAGGGTGCTCGGTTCTCAGTACTCAGGGTGCTGGGTGCTCATTCTCGGGGTGCTGGGTGCTCAGTGCTCAGGGTGCTGGGTGCTCAGTACTCAGGGTGCTGGGGGCTCAGTACTCAGGTTGCTGGGTGCTCAGTACTCAGGGTGATGTGTTCTCAGTACTCATGGTGCTGGGTGCTCAGTACTCAGGGTGCTGTGTGCTCAGTTCTCGGGGTGCTCAGTACTAAGGGTGCTGGGTGCTCAGTACTCAGGGTGCTGGGTGCTCAGTGCTCGGGGTGCTCGGTGCTCAGTACTCGGGGTGCTGGGTGCTCAGTACTCGGGGTGCTGGTTGCTCAGTGCTCAGGGTGCTGGGTGCTCAGTGCTCGGGGTGCTCGGTGCTCAGTGCTGAGGGTGCTGGCTACTCAGTGCTCAGGGTGCTGGGTGCTCAGTACTCAGGGTGCTAGGTGCTCAGTACTCAGGGTGCTCAGTGCTCAGTACTCAGCGTGCTGGGTGCTCAGTGCTCAGGGTCCTCGGTGCTCAGTACTCAGGGTGCTCAGTGCTCAGTACTCAGCGTGCTTTGTGCTCAGTGCTCAGGGTGCTGGGTGCTCAGTACTCAGGGTGCTGGGTGCTCAGTACTCATGGTGCTGGGTGCTCAGTACTCAGGGTGCTGTGTGCTCAGTGCTCAGGGTGCTCGGTGATCAGTACTCAGGGTGCTGGGTGCTCAGTGCTCAGGGTGCTGGGTACTCAGTGCTCAGGGTGCTGGGTGCTCAGTGCTCAGGGTGCTGGGTGATCAGTGCTCGGGGTCCTGGGTACTCAGTACTCAGGGTGCTGGGTGCTCAGTGCTAAGGTGATCGGTGCTCAGTACTCAGGGTGCTCAGTACTCAGGGTGCTGGGTGCTCAGTGCTCAGGGTGCTGGGTGCTCAGTCCTCAGGGTGCTCAGTGCTCAGGGTGCTGGGTGCTCAGTGCTCGGGGTGCTGGGTGCTCAGTACTCAGGGTGCTCAGTACTCAGGGTGCTGGGTGCTCAGTGCTAAGGTGATCGGTGCTCAGTACTCAGGGTGCTCAGTACTCAGGGTGCTGGGTGCTCAGTGCTCAGGGTGCTGGGTGCTCAGTCCTCAGGGTGCTCAGTGCTCAGGGTGCTGGGTGCTCAGTACTCGGGGTGCTGGGTGCTCAGTACTCGGGGTGCTCAGTACTCAGGGTGCTGGGTGCTCAGTGCTAAGGTGATCGGTGCTCAGTACTCAGGGTGCTCAGTACTCAGGGTGCTGGGTGCTCAGTGCTCAGGGTGCTGGGTGCTCAGTCCTCAGGGTGCTCAGTGCTCAGGGTGCTGGGTGCTCAGTACTCGGGGTGCTGGGTGCTCAGTACTCAGGGTGCTCAGTACTCAGGGTGCTGGGTGCTCAGTGCTAAGGTGATCGGTGCTCAGTACTCAGGGTGCTCAGTACTCAGGGTGCTGGGTGCTCAGTGCTCAGGGTGCTGGGTGCTCAGTCCTCAGGGTGCTCAGTGCTCAGGGTGCTGGGTGCTCAGTACTCGGGGTGCTGGGTGCTCAGTACTCAGGGTGCTAGGTGCTCAGTACTCAGGGTGCTCAGTGCTCAGTACTCAGCGTGCTGGGTGCTCAGTGCTCAGGGTCCTCGGTGCTCAGTACTCAGGGTGCTCAGTGCTCAGTGCTCGGGGTGCTGGGTGCTCAGTACTCAGGGTGCTGGGTGCTCAGTACTCAGGGTGCTGGGTGCTCAGTACTCATGGTGCTGGGTGCTCAGTACTCAGGGTGCTGTGTGCTCGGTGCTCGGGGTGCTCGGTGATCAGTAATCAGGGTGCTGGGTGCTCAGTGCTCAGGGTGCTGGGTCCTCAGTGCTCATGGTGCTGGGTGCTCAGTGCTCAGGGTGCTGGGTGCTCAGTGCTCAGGGTGCTGGGTGATCAGTGCTCGGGGTCCTGGGTACTCAGTGCTTGGGGTGCTGGATGCTCAGTACTCAGGGTGTTCGGTACTCAGTTCTCAGTGTGCTCAGTGCTCAATACTCAGAGTGCTGGTTGCTCAGTGCTCAGGGTGCTCGGTGCTCAGTACTCAGGGTGCTGGGTGCTCAGTACTCAGGGTGCTGGGTGCTCAGTACTCAGGGTGCTGGGTGCTCAGTACTCAGGGTGCTGGGTTCTCAGTGCTCAGGGTGCTGTGTGCTCAGTACTCAGGGTGCTGGGTGCTCAGTACTCAGGGTGCTCCGTGCTCAGTACTCAGGGTGCTGGGTGCTCAGTGCTCAGGGTGCTGGGTACTCAGTACTCAGGGTGCTGGGTGCTCAGTACTCATCGTGCTGGGTGCTCAGTGCTCAGGGTGCTGGGTGCTTAGTGCTCAGGGTGCTGGGTGCTCAGTACTCAGGGTGCTGGGTGCTCAGTGCTAAGGTGATCGGTGCTCAGTACTCAGGGTGCTCAGTAGTCAGGGTGCTGGGTGCTCAGTGCTCAGGGTGCTGGGTGCTCAGTCCTCAGGGTGCTCAGTGCTCAGGGTGCTGGGTGCTCAGTGCTCAGGGTGCTCAGTGCTCAGGGTGCTGGGTGCTCAGTGCTCGGGGTGCTGGGTGCTCAGTACTCAGGGTGCTCAGTACTCAGGGTGCTGGGTGCTCAGTGCTCGGGATGCTGGGTGCTCAGTGCTCAGGGTGATCGGTGCTCAGTACTCAGGGTGCTGGGTGCTCAGTACTCGGGGTGCTGGGTGCTCAGTACTCAGGGTGCTGGGTGCTCAGTCCTCAGGGTGCTCAGTGCTCAGGGTGCTGGGTGCTCAGTACTCAGGGTGCTGAGTGCTCAGTACTCTGGGTGCTGGGTGCTCAGTACTCAGGGTGCTGGGTGCTCAGTGCTCGGGGTGTTGGGTGCTCAGTGTTCAGGGTGCTCAGTGCTCATTACTCAGGGTGCTGGGTGCTCAGTACTCAGTGCTCAGGATGCTGGGTGCTCAGTGCTCAGGGTGCTGGGTGCTCAGTGCTCAGGGTGCTCAGTGCTCAGTGCTCAGTACTCAGGGTGCTTGGTGCTCAGTACTCAGTGTGCTGGGTGCTCAGTGCTCGGGGTACCTGGTGCTCAGTGCTCGGGGTGCTCGGTGCTCAGTACTCAGGGTGCTGAGTGCTCAGTGCTCAGGGTGCTGGGTGCTCAGTGCTCAGGGTGCTGGGTGCTCAGTACTCAGGGTGCTGGGTGCTCAGTGCTCAGCGTGCTTGATGCTCAGTACTAAGGGTGCTGGGTGCTCAGTGCTCAGGGTGCTGGGTGCTCAGTGCTCGGGGTGCTGGGTGCTCCATACTCAGGGTGCTGGGTGCTCAGTACTCGGGGTGCTGAGTGCTCAGTGCTCAGCGTGCTGGGTGCTCAGTACTCAGGGTGCTCGGTGCTCAGTACTCAGGGTGCTGGGTTCTCAGTACTCAGGGTGCTGGGTGCACAGTGCTAGGGGTGCTGGGTGCTCAGTGCTCGGGGTCTGGGTGCTCAGTACTCAGGGTGCTGGGTGCTCAGTACTCAGGGTGCTCTGTGCTCAGTGCTCAGGGTGCTGGGTGCTCAGTGCTCTGGGTGCTGGGTGCTCCGTGCTCAGGGTGCTGGGTGCTCAGTGCTCAGGGTGCTGGGTGCTCAGTGATCGGGGTGATGGGTGCTGAGTGCTCAGGGTGCTGGGTGCTCAGTGCTCGGGGTGCTCGGTGCTCAGTGCTCAGGGTCCTGGGTGCTCAGTACGCAGGGTGCTGGGTGCTTAGTACTCAGGGTGCTCAGTGCTCAGTACACAGGGTGCTGGGTGCTCAGTGCTCGGGGTGCTGGGTGCTCAGTGCTCAGTACTCAGGGTGATTGGGTGCTCAGTGCTCAGGGTGCTGGGTGCTCAGTACTCAGGGTGCTGGGTGCTCAGTACTCAGGGTGCTGGGTGCTTAGTACTCAGGGTGCTCAGTGCTCAGTACACAGGGTGCTGGGTGCTCAGTGCTCGGGGTGCTGGGTGCTCAGTGCTCAGTACTCAGGGTGATTGGGTGCTCAGTGCTCAGGGTGCTGGGTGCGCAGTACTCAGGGTGCTGGGTGCTCAGTGCTCAGGGTGCTGGGTGCTCAGTACTCAGGGTGCTGGGTGCCCAGTGCTCGGGGCGCTCGGTGCTCAGAACTCAGGGTGCTGGGTGCTCAGTACTCAGGGTGCTGGGTGCTCATTCTCGGGGTGCTGGGTGCTCAGTGCTCGGGGTGCTGGGTGCTCAGTACTCAGGGTGCTGGGGGCTCAGTACTCAGGGTGCTGGGTGCTCAGTACTCAGGGTGCTCGGTTCTCAGTACTCAGGGTGCTGGGTGCTCATTCTCGGGGTGCTGGGTGCTCAGTGCTCAGGGTGCTGGGTGCTCAGTACTCAGGGTGCTGGGGGCTCAGTACTCAGGTTGCTGGGTTCTCAGTACTCAGGGTGATGTGTTCTCAGTACTCAGGGTGCTGGGTGCTCAGTGCTCGGGGTGCTGTGTGCTCAGTTCTCGGGGTGCTCAGTACTAAGGGTGCTGGGTGCTCAGTACTCAGGGTGCTGGGTGCTCAGTGCTCGGGGTGCTCGGTGCTCAGTACTCGGGGTGCTGGGTGCTCAGTACTCGGGGTACTGGGTGCTCAGTGCTCAGGGTGCTGGGTGCTCAGTGCTCGGGGTGCTCGGTGCTCAGTGCTGAGGGTGCTGGCTACTCAGTGCTCAGGGTGCTGGGTGCTCAGTACTCAGGGTGCTAGGTGCTCAGTACTCAGGGTGCTCAGTGCTCAGTACTCAGCGTGCTGGGTGCTCAGTGCTCAGGGTCCTCGGTGCTCAGTACTCAGGGTGCTCAGTGCTCAGTACTTAGCGTGCTTTGTGCTCAGTGCTCAGGGTGCTGGGTGCTCAGTACTCAGGGTGCTGGGTGCTCAGTACTCATGGTGCTGGGTGCTCAGTACTCAGGGTGCTGTGTGCTCAGTGCTCGGGGTGCTCGGTGATCAGTACTCAGGGTGCTGGGTGCTCAGTGCTCAGGGTGCTGGGTACTCAGTGCTCAGGGTGCTGGGTGCTCAGTGCTCAGGGTGCTGGGTGATCAGTGCTCGGGGTCCTGGGTACTCAGTACTCAGGGTGCTGGGTGCTCAGTGCTAAGGTGATCGGTGCTCAGTACTCAGGGTGCTCAGTACTCAGGGTGCTGGGTGCTCAGTGCTCAGGGTGCTGGGTGCTCAGTCCTCAGGGTGCTCAGTGCTCAGGGTGCTGGGTGCTCAGTGCTCGGGGTGCTGGGTGCTCAGTACTCAGGGTGCTCAGTCCTCAGGGTGCTGGGTGCTCAGTGCTAAGGTGATCGGTGCTCAGTACTCAGGGTGCTCAGTACTCAGGGTGCTGGGTGCTCAGTGCTCAGGGTGCTGGGTGCTCAGTCCTCAGGGTGCTCAGTGCTCAGGGTGCTGGGTGCTCAGTACTCGGGGTGCTGGGTGCTCAGTACTCGGGGTGCTGGGTGCTCAGTGCTCAGGGTGCTGGGTGCTCAGTGCTCGGGGTGCTCGGTGCTCAGTGCTGAGGGTGCTGGCTACTCAGTGCTCAGGGTGCTGGGTGCTCAGTACTCAGGGTGCTAGGTGCTCAGTACTCAGGGTGCTCAGTGCTCAGTACTCAGCGTGCTGGGTGCTCAGTGCTCAGGGTCCTCGGTGCTCAGTACTCAGGGTGCTCAGTGCTCAGTACTCAGCGTGCTTTGTGCTCAGTGCTCAGGGTGCTGGGTGCTCAGTACTCAGGGTGCTGGGTGCTCAGTACTCGTGGTGCTGGGTGCTCAGTACTCAGGGTGCTGGGTGCTCAGTCCTCAGGGTGCTCAGTGCTCAGGGTGCTGGGTGCTCAGTACTCAGGGTGCTGAGTGCTCAGTACTCTGGGTGCTGGGTGCTCAGTACTCAGGGTGCTGGGTGCTCAGTGCTCGGGGTGTTGGGTGCTCAGTGTTCAGGGTGCTCAGTGCTCATTACTCAGGGTGCTGGGTGCTCAGTACTCAGTGCTCAGGATGCTGGGTGCTCAGTGCTCAGGGTGCTGGTTGCTCAGTGCTCAGGGTGCTCAGTGCTCAGTGCTCAGTACTCAGGGTGCTTGGTGCTCAGTACTCAGTGTGCTGGGTGCTCAGTGCTCGGGGTACCTGGTGCTCAGTGCTCGGGGTGCTCGGTGCTCAGTACTCAGGGTGCTGAGTGCTCAGTGCTCAGGGTGCTGGGTGCTCAGTGCTCAGGGTGCTGGGTGCTCAGTACTCAGGGTGCTGGGTGCTCAGTGCTCAGCGTGCTAGGTGCTCAGTACTCAGGGTGCTCGGTGCTCAGTACTCAGGGTGCTGGGTTCTCAGTACTCAGGGTGCTGGGTGCACAGTGCTAGGGGTGCTGGGTGCTCAGTGCTCGGGGTCTGGGTGCTCAGTACTCAGGGTGCTGGGTGCTCAGTACTCAGGGTGCTCTGTGCTCAGTGCTCAGGGTGCTGGGTGCTCAGTGCTCTGGGTGCTGGGTGCTCCGTGCTCAGGGTGCTGGGTGCTCAGTGCTCAGGGTGCTGGGTGCTCAGTGATTGGGGTGATGGGTGCTGAGTGCTCAGGGTGCTGGGTGCTCAGTGCTCGGGGTGCTCGGTGCTCAGTGCTCAGGGTCCTGGGTGCTCAGTACTCAGGGTGCTGGGTGCTTAGTACTCAGGGTGCTCAGTGCTCAGTACACAGGGTGCTGGGTGCTCAGTGCTCGGGGTGCTGGGTGCTCAGTTCTCAGTACTCAGGGTGATTGGGTGCTCAGTGCTCAGGGTGCTGGGTGCTCAGTACTCAGGGTGCTGGGTGCTCAGTACTCAGGGTGCTGGGTGCTTAGTACTCAGGGTGCTCAGTGCTCAGTACACAGGGTGCTGGGTGCTCAGTGATCGGGGTGCTGGGTGCTCAGTTCTCAGTACTCAGGGTGATTGGGTGCTCAGTGCTCAGGGTGCTGGGTGCGCAGTACTCAGGGTGCTGGGTGCTCAGTGCTCAGGGTGCTGGGTGCTCAGTACTCAGGGTGCTGGGTGCCCAGTGCTCGGGGCGCTCGGTGCACAGAACTCAGGGTGCTGGGGGCTCAGTACTCAGGGTGCTGGGTGCTCATTCTCGGGGTGCTGTGTGCTCAGTGCTCGGGGTGCTGGGTGCTCAGTACTCAGGGTGCTGGGGGCTCAGTACTCAGGGTGCTGGGTGCTCAGTACTCAGGGTGCTCGGTTCTCAGTACTCAGGGTGCTGGGTGCTCATTCTCGGGGTGCTGGGTGCTCAGTGCTCAGGGTGCTGGGTGCTCAGTACTCAGGGTGCTGGGGGCTCAGTACTCAGGTTGCTGGGTGCTCAGTGCTCGGGGTGCTGTGTGCTCAGTTCTCGGGGTGCTCAGTACTAAGGGTGCTGGGTGCTCAGTACTCAGGGTGCTGGGTGCTCAGTGCTCGGGGTGCTCGGTGCTCAGTACTCGGGGTGCTGGGTGCTCAGTACTCGGGGTGCTGGGTGCTCAGTGCTCAGGGTGCTGGGTGCTCAGTGCTCGGTGTGCTCGGTGCTCAGTGCTGAGGGTGCTGGCTACTCAGTGCTCAGGGTGCTGGGTGCTCAGTACTCAGGGTGCTAGGTGCTCAGTACTCAGGGTGCTCAGTGCTCAGTACTCAGCGTGCTGGGTGCTCAGTGCTCAGGGTCCTCGGTGCTCAGTACTCAGGGTGCTCAGTGCTCAGTACTCAGCGTGCTTTGTGCTCAGTGCTCAGGGTGCTGGGTGCTCAGTACTCAGGGTGCTGGGTGCTCAGTACTCATGGTGCTGGGTGCTCAGTACTCAGGGTGCTGTGTGCTCAGTGCTCGGGGTGCTCGGTGATCAGTACTCAGGGTGCTGGGTGCTCAGTGCTCAGGGTGCTGGGTACTCAGTGCTCAGGGTGCTGGGTGCTCAGTGCTCAGGGTGCTGGGTGATCAGTGCTCGGGGTCCTGGGTACTCAGTACTCAGGGTGCTGGGTGCTCAGTGCTAAGGTGATCGGTGCTCAGTACTCAGGGTGCTCAGTACTCAGGGTGCTGGGTGCTCAGTGCTCAGGGTGCTGGGTGCTCAGTCCTCAGGGTGCTCAGTGCTCAGGGTGCTGGGTGCTCAGTGCTCGGGGTGCTGGGTGCTCAGTACTCAGGGTGCTCAGTACTCAGGGTGCTGGGTGCTCAGTGCTCGGGATGCTGGGTGCTCAGTGCTCAGGGTGATCGGTGCTCAGTACTCAGGGTGCTGGGTGCTCAGTACTCAGGGTGCTGGGTGCTCAGTACTCAGGGTGCTGGGTGCTCAGTCCTCAGGGTGCTCAGTGCTCAGGGTGCTGGGTGCTCAGTACTCAGGGTGCTGAGTGCTCAGTACTCAGGGTGCTGTGTGCTCAGTACTCAGGGTGCTGGGTGCTCAGTGCTCGGGGTGTTGGGTGCTCAGTGTTCAGGGTGCTCAGTGCTCATTACTCAGGGTGCTGGGTGCTCAGTACTCAGTGCTCAGGATGCTGGGTGCTCAGTGCTCAGGGTGCTGGGTGCTCAGTGCTCAGGGTGCTCAGTGCTCAGTGCTCAGTACTCAGGGTGCTTGGTGCTCAGTACTCAGGGTGCTGGGTGCTCAGTGCTCGGGTACCTGGTGCTCAGTGCTCGGGGTGCTCGGTGCTCAGTACTCAGGGTGCTGAGTGCTCAGTGCTCAGGGTGCTGGGTGCTCAGTGCTCAGGGTGCTGGGTGCTCAGTACTCAGGGTGCTGGGTGCTCAGTGCTCAGCGTGCTTGATGCTCAGTACTAAGGGTGCTGGGTGCTCAGTGCTCAGGGTGCTGGGTGCACAGTGCTCGGGGTGCTGGGTGCTCCGTACTCAGGGTGCTGGGTGCTCAGTACTCGGGGTGCTGGGTGCTCAGTGCTCAGCGTGCTGGGTGCTCAGTACTCAGGGTGCTCGGTGCTCAGTACTCAGGGTGCTGGGTTCTCAGTACTCAGGGTGCTGGGGGCACAGTGCTAGTGGTGCTGGGTGCTCAGTGCTCGGGGTCTGGGTGCTCAGTACTCAGGGTGCTGGGTGCTCAGTACTCAGGGCGCTCTGTGCTCAGTGCTCAGGGTGCTGGGTGCTCAGTGCTCTGGGTGCTGGGTGCTCCGTGCTCAGGGTGCTGGGTGCTCAGTGCTCAGGGTGCTGGGTGCTCAGTGATCGGGGTGATGGGTGCTGAGTGCTCAGGGTGCTGGGTGCTCAGTGCTCGGGGTGCTCGGTGCTCAGTGCTCAGGGTCCTGGGTGCTCAGTACTCAGGGTGCTGGGTGCTTAGTACTCAGGGTGCTCAGTGCTCAGTACACAGGGTGCTGGGTGCTCAGTGCTCGGGGTGCTGGGTGCTCAGTGCTCAGTACTCAGGGTGATTGGTTGCTCAGTGCTCAGGGTGCTGGGTGCTCAGTACTCAGCGTGCTGGGTGCTCAGTACTCAGGGTGCTGGGTGCTCAGTGCTCAGGGGGCTGGGTGCTCAGTGCTCAGGGTGCTGGGTGCCCAGTGCTCGGGGAGCTCGGTGCTCAGAACTCAGGGTGCTGGGTGCTCAGTACTCAGGGTGATGGGTGCTCATTCTCGGGGTGCTGGGTGCTCAGTGCTCGGGGTGCTGTGTGCTCAGTACTCAGGGTGCTGTTGGCTCAGTACTCAGGGTGCTGGGTGCTCAGTACTCAGGGTGCTCGGTTCTCAGTACTCAGGGTGCTGGGTGCTCATTCTCGGGGTGCAGGGTGCTCAGTGCTCGGGGTGCTGGGTGCTCAGTACTCAGGGTGCTGGGGGCTCAGTACTCAGGTTGCTGGGTGCTCAGTACTCAGGGTGATGTGTTCTCAGTACTCAGGGTGCTGGGTGCTCAGTGCTCGGGGTGCTGTGTGCTCAGTTCTCGGGGTGCTCAGTACTCAGGGTGCTGGGTGCTCAGTACTCAGGGTGCTGGGTGCTCAGTGCTCAGGGTGCTCGGTGCTCAGTACTCGGGGTGCTGGGTGCTCAGTACTCAGGGTGCTGGGTGCTCAGTGCTCAGGGTGCTGGGTGCTCAGTGCTCGGGGTGCTGGGTGCTCAGTGCTGAGGGTGCTGGCTACTCAGTGCTCAGGGTGCTGGGTGCTCAGTACTCAGGGTGCTAGGTGCTCAGTACTCAGGGTGCTCAGTGCTCAGTACTCAGCGTGCTGGGTGCTCAGTGCTCAGGGTCCTCGGTGCTCAGTACTCAGGGTGCTCAGTGCTCAGTACTCAGCGTGCTTTGTGCTCAGTGCTCAGGGTGCTGGGTGCTCAGTACTCAGGGTGCTGGGTGCTTAGTACTCAGGGTGCTCAGTGCTCAGTACACAGGGTGCTGGGTGCTCAGTGCTCGGGGTGCTGGGTGCTCAGTGCTCAGTACTCAGGGTGATTGGGTGCTCAGTGCTCAGGGTGCTGGGTGCGCAGTACTCAGGGTGCTGGGTGCTCAGTGCTCAGGGTGCTGGGTGCTCAGTGCTCAGGGTGCTGGGTGCTCAGTACTCAGGGTGCTGGGTGCACAGTGCTCGGGGCGCTCGGTGCTCAGAACTCAGGGTGCTGGGTGCTCAGTACTCAGGGTGCTGGGTGCTCATTCTCGGGGTGCTGGGTGCTCAGTGCTCGGGGTGCTGGGTGCTCAGTACTCAGGGTGCTGGGGGCTCAGTACTCAGGGTGCTGGGTGCTCAGTACTCAGGGTGCTCAGTTCTCAGTACTCAGGGTGCTGGGTGCTCATTCTCGGGGTGCTGGGTGCTCAGTGCTCAGGGTGCTGGGTGCTCAGTACTCAGGGTGCTGGGGGCTCAGTACTCAGGTTGCTGGGTGCTCAGTACTCAGGGAGATGTGTTCTCTGTACTCAGGGTGCTGTGTGCTCAGTGCTCGGGGTGCTGTGTGCTCAGTTCTCGGGGTGCTCAGTACTAAGGGTGCTGGGTGCTCAGTACTCAGGGTGCTGGGTGCTCAGTGCTCGGGGTGCTCGGTGCTCAGTACTCGGGGTGCTGGGTGCTCAGTACTCGGGGTGCTGGGTGCTCAGTGCTCAGGGTGCTGGGTGCTCAGTGCTCGGGGTGCTCGGTGCTCAGTGCTGAGGGTGCTGGCTACTCAGTGCTCAGGGTGCTGGGTGCTCAGTACTGAGGGTGCTAGGTGCTCAGTACTCAGGGTGCTCAGTGCTCAGTACTCAGCGTGCTGGGTGCTCAGTGCTCAGGGTCCTCGGTGCTCAGTACTCAGGGTGCTCAGTGCTCAGTACTCAGCGTGCTTTGTGCTCAGTGCTCAGGGTGCTGGGTGCTCAGTACTCAGGGTGCTGGGTGCTCAGTACTCATGGTGCTGGGTGCTCAGTACTCAGGGTGCTGTGTGCTCAGTGCTCGGGGTGCTCGGTGATCAGTACTCAGGGTGCTGGGTGCTCAGTGCTCAGGGTGCTGGGTACTCAGTGCTCAGGGTGCTGGGTGCTCAGTGCTCAGGGTGCTGGGTGATCAGTGCTCGGGGTCCTGGGTACTCAGTACTCAGGGTGCTGGGTGCTCAGTGCTAAGGTGATCGGTGCTCAGTACTCAGGGTGCTCAGTACTCAGGGTGCTGGGTGCTCAGTGCTCAGGGTGCTGGGTGCTCAGTCCTCAGGGTGCTCAGTGCTCAGGGTGCTGGGTGCTCAGTGCTCGGGGTGCTGGGTGCTCAGTACTCAGGGTGCTCAGTACTCAGGGTGCTGGGTGCTCAGTGCTAAGGTGATCGGTGCTCAGTACTCAGGGTGCTCAGTACTCAGGGTGCTGGGTGCTCAGTGCTCAGGGTGCTGGGTGCTCAGTCCTCAGGGTGCTCAGTGCTCAGGGTGCTGGGTGCTCAGTACTCGGGGTGCTGGGTGCTCAGTACTCGGGGTGCTGGGTGCTCAGTGCTCAGGGTGCTGGGTGCTCAGTGCTCGGGGTGCTCGGTGCTCAGTGCTGAGGGTGCTGGCTACTCAGTGCTCAGGGTGCTGGGTGCTCAGTACTCAGGGTGCTAGGTGCTCAGTACTCAGGGTGCTGGGTGCTCAGTACTCATGGTGCTGGGTGCTCAGTACTCAGGGTGCTGGGTGCTCAGTACTCATGGTGCTGGGTGCTCAGTACTCAGGGTGCTGGGTGCTCAGTCCTCAGGGTGCTCAGTGCTCAGGGTGCTGGGTGCTCAGTACTCAGGGTGCTGAGTGCTCAGTACTCTGGGTGCTGGGTGCTCAGTACTCAGGGTGCTGGGTGCTCAGTGCTCGGGGTGTTGGGTGCTCAGTGTTCAGGGTGCTCAGTGCTCATTACTCAGGGTGCTGGGTGCTCAGTACTCAGTGCTCAGGATGCTGGGTGCTCAGTGCTCAGGGTGCTGGGTGCTCAGTGCTCAGGGTGCTCAGTGCTCAGTGCTCAGTACTCAGGGTGCTTGGTGCTCAGTACTCATTGTGCTGGGTGCTCAGTGCTCGGGGTACCTGGTGCTCAGTGCTCGGGGTGCTCGGTGCTCAGTACTCAGGGTGCTGAGTGCTCAGTGCTCAGGGTGCTGGGTGCTCAGTGCTCAGGGTGCTGGGTGCTCAGTACTCAGGGTGCTGGGTGCTCAGTGCTCAGCGTGCTTGATGCTCAGTACTAAGGGTGCTGGGTGCTCAGTGCTCAGGGTGCTGGGTGCTCAGTGCTCGGGGTGCTGGGTGCTCCGTACTCAGGGTGCTGGGTGCTCAGTACTCGGGGTGCTGAGTGCTCAGTGCTCAGCGTGCTGGGTGCTCAGTACTCAGGGTGCTCGGTGCTCAGTACTCAGGGTGCTGGGTTCTCAGTACTCAGGGTGCTGGGTGCACAGTGCTAGGGGTGCTGGGTGCTCAGTGCTCGGGGTCTGAGTGCTCAGTACTCAGGGTGCTGGGTGCTCAGTACTCAGGGTGCTCTGTGCTCAGTGCTCAGGGTGCTGGGTGCTCAGTGCTCTGGGTGCTGGGTGCTCCGTGCTCAGGGTGCTGGGTGCTCAGTGCTCAGGGTGCTGGGTGCTCAGTGATCGGGGTGATGGGTGCTGAGTGCTCAGGGTTCTGGGTGCTCAGTGCTCGGGGTGCTCGGTGCTCAGTGCTCAGGGTCCTGGGTGCTCAGTACTCAGGGTGCTGGGTGCTTAGTACTCAGGGTGCTCAGTGCTCAGTACACAGGGTGCTGGGTGCTCAGTGCTCGGGGTGCTGGGTGCTCAGTGCTCAGTACTCAGGGTGATTGGGTGCTCAGTGCTCAGGGTGCTGGGTGCTCAGTACTCAGGGTGCTGGGTGCTCAGTACTCAGGGTGCTGGGTGCTTAGTACTCAGGGTGCTCAGTGCTCAGTACACAGGGTGCTGGGTGCTCAGTGCTCGGGGTGCTGGGTGCTCAGTGCTCAGTACTCAGGGTGATTGGGTGCTCAGTGCTCAGGGTGCTGGGTGCGCAGTACTCAGGGTGCTGGGTGCTCAGTGCTCAGGGTGCTGGGTGCTCAGTACTCAGGGTGCTGGGTGCTCAGTGCTCGGGGTGCTGTGTGCTCAGTTCTCGGGGTGCTCAGTACTAAGGGTGCTGGGTGCTCAGTACTCAGGGTGCTGGGTGCTCAGTGCTCGGGGTGCTCGGTGCTCAGTACTCGGGGTGCTGGGTGCTCAGTACTCGGGGTGCTGGGTGCTCAGTGCTCAGGGTGCTGGGTGCTCAGTGCTCGGGGTGCTCGGTGCTCAGTGCTGAGGGTGCTGGCTACTCAGTGCTCAGGGTGCTGGGTGCTCAGTACTCAGGGTGCTAGGTGCTCAGTACTCAGGGTGCTCAGTGCTCAGTACTCAGCGTGCTGGGTGCTCAGTGCTCAGGGTCCTCGGTGCTCAGTACTCAGGGTGCTCAGTGCTCAGTACTCAGCGTGCTTTGTGCTCAGTGCTCAGGGTGCTGGGTGCTCAGTACTCAGGGTGCTGGGTGCTCAGTACTCATGGTGCTGGGTGCTCAGTACTCAGGGTGCTGTGTGCTCAGTGCTCGGGGTGCTCGGTGATCAGTACTCAGGGTGCTGGGTGCTCAGTGCTCAGGGTGCTGGGTACTCAGTGCTCAGGGTGCTGGGTGCTCAGTGCTCAGGGTGCTGGGTGATCAGTGCTCGGGGTCCTGGGTACTCAGTACTCAGGGTGCTGGGTGCTCAGTGCTAAGGTGATCGGTGCTCAGTACTCAGGGTGCTCAGTACTCAGGGTGCTGGGTGCTCAGTGCTCAGGGTGCTGGGTGCTCAGTCCTCAGGGTGCTCAGTGCTCAGGGTGCTGGGTGCTCAATGCTCGGGGTGCTGGGTGCTCAGTACTCAGGGTGCTCAGTACTCAGGGTGCTGGGTGCTCAGTGCTAAGGTGATCGGTGCTCAGTACTCAGGGTGCTCAGTACACAGGGTGCTGGGTGCTCAGTGCTCATGGTGCTGGGTGCTCAGTCCTCAGGGTGCTCAGTGCTCAGGGTGCTGGGTGCTCAGTACTCGGGGTGCTGGGTGCTCAGTACTCGGGGTGCTGGGTGCTCAGTGCTCAGGGTGCTGGGTGCTCAGTGCTCGGGGTGCTCGGTGCTCAGTGCTGAGGGTGCTGGCTACTCAGTGCTCAGGGTGCTGGGTGCTCAGTACTCAGGGTGCTAGGTGCTCAGTACTCAGGGTGCTCAGTGCTCAGTACTCAGCGTGCTGGGTGCTCAGTGCTCAGGGTCCTCGGTGCTCAGTACTCAGGGTGCTCAGTGCTCAGTACTCAGCATGCTTTGTGCTCAGTGCTCAGGGTGCTGGGTGCTCAGTACTCAGGGTGCTGGGTGCTCAGTACTCATGGTGCTGGGTGCTCAGTACTCAGGGTGCTGGGTGCTCAGTCCTCAGGGTGCTCAGTGCTCAGGGTGCTGGGTGCTCAGTACTCAGGGTGCTGAGTGCTCAGTACTCTGGGTGCTGGGTGCTCAGTACTCAGGGTGCTGGGTGCTCAGTGCTCGGGGTGTTGGGTGCTCAGTGTTCAGGGTGCTCAGTGCTCATTACTCAGGGTGCTGGGTGCTCAGTACTCAGTGCTCAGGATGCTGGGTGCTCAGTGCTCAGGGTGCTGGGTGCTCAGTGCTCAGGGTGCTCAGTGCTCAGTGCTCAGTACTCAGGGTGCTTGGTGCTCAGTACTCAGTGTGCTGGGTGCTCAGTGCTCGGGGTACCTGGTGCTCAGTGCTCGGGGTGCTCGGTGCTCAGTACTCAGGGTGCTGAGTGCTCAGTGCTCAGGGTGCTGGGTGCTCAGCGCTCAGGGTGCTGGGTGCTCAGTACTCAGGGTGCTGGGTGCTCAGTGCTCAGCGTGCTTGATGCTCAGTACTAAGGGTGCTGGGTGCTCAGTGCTCAGGGTGCTGGGTGCTCAGTGCTCGGGGTGCTGGGTGCTCCGTACTCAGGGTGCTGGGTGCTCAGTACTCGGGGTGCTGAGTGCTCAGTGCTCAGCGTGCTGGGTGCTCAGTACTCAGGGTGCTCGGTGCTCAGTACTCAGGGTGCTGGGTTCTCAGTACTCAGGGTGCTGGGTGCACAGTGCTAGGGGTGCTGGGTGCTCAGTGCTTGGGGTCTGGGTGCTCAGTACTCAGGGTGCTGGGTGCTCAGTACTCAGGGTGCTCTGTGCTCAGTGCTCAGGGTGCTGGGTGCTCAGTGCTCTGGGTGCTGGGTGCTCCGTGCTCAGGGTGCTGGGTGCTCAGTGCTCAGGGTGCTGGGTGCTCAGTGATCGGGGTGATGGGTGCTGAGTGCTCAGGGTGCTGGGTGCTCAGTGCTCGGGGTGCTCGGTGCTCAGTGCTCAGGGTCCTGGGTGCTCAGTACTCAGGGTGCTGGGTGCTTAGTACTCAGGGTGCTCAGTGCTCAGTACACAGGGTGCTGGGTGCTCAGTGCTCAGGGTGCTGGGTGCTCAGTGCTCAGTACTCAGGGTGATTGGGTGCTCAGTGCTCAGGGTGCTGGGTGCTCAGTACTCAGGGTGCTGGGTGCTCAGTACTCAGGGTGCTGGGTGCTTAGTACTCAGGGTGCTCAGTGCTCAGTACACAGGGTGCTGGGTGCTCAGTGCTCGGGGTGCAGGGTGCTCAGTGCTCAGTACTCAGGGTGATTGGGTGCTCAGTGCTCAGGGTGCTGGGTGCGCAGTACTCAGGGTGCTGGGTGCTCAGTGCTCAGGGTGCTGGGTGCTCAGTACTCAGGGTGCTGGGTGCCCAGTGCTCGGGGCGCTCGGTGCACAGAACTCAGGGTGCTGGGTGCTCAGTACTCAGGGTGCTGGGTGCTCATTCTCGGGGTGCTGGGTGCTCAGTGCTCGGGGTGCTGGGTGCTCAGTACCCAGGGTGCTGGGGGCTCAGTACTCAGGGTGCTGGGTGCTCAGTACTCAGGGTGCTCGGTTCTCAGTACTCAGGGTGCTGGGTGCTCATTCTCGGGGTGCTGGGTGCTCAGTGCTCAGGGTGCTGGGTGCTCAGTACTCAGGGTGCTGGGGGCTCAGTACTCAGGTTGCTGGGTGCTCAGTGCTCGGGGTGCTGTGTGCTCAGTTCTCGGGGTGCTCAGTACTAAGGTTGCTGGGTGCTCAGTACTCAGGGTGCTGGGTGCTCAGTGCTCGGGGTGCTCGGTGCTCAGTACTCGGGGTGCTGGGTGCTCAGTACTCGGGGTGCTGGGTGCTCAGTGCTCAGGGTGCTGGGTGCTCAGTGCTCGGGGTGCTCGGTGCTCAGTGCTGAGGGTGCTGGCTACTCAGTGCTCAGGGTGCTGGGTGCTCAGTACTCAGGGTGCTAGGTGCTCAGTACTCAGGGTGCTCAGTGCTCAGTACTCAGCGTGCTGGGTGCTCAGTGCTCAGGGTCCTCGGTGCTCAGTACTCAGGGTGCTCAGTGCTCAGTACTCAGCGTGCTTTGTGCTCAGTGCTCAGGGTGCTGGGGGCTCAGTACTCAGGGTGCTGGGTGCTCAGTACTCATGGTGCTGGGTGCTCAGTACTCAGGGTGCTGTGTGCTCAGTGCTCGGGGTGCTCGGTGATCAGTACTCAGGGTGCTGGGTGCTCAGTGCTCAGGGTGCTGGGTACTCAGTGCTCAGGGTGCTGGGTGCTCAGTGCTCAGGGTGCTGGGTGATCAGTGCTCGGGGTCCTGGGTACTCAGTACTCAGGGTGCTGGGTGCTCAGTGCTAAGGTGATCGGTGCTCAGTACTCAGGGTGCTCAGTACTCAGGGTGCTGGGTGCTCAGTGCTCAGGGTGCTGGGTGCTCAGTCCTCAGGGTGCTCAGTGCTCAGGGTGCTGGGTGCTCAGTGCTCGGGGTGCTGGGTGCTCAGTACTCAGGGTGCTCAGTACTCAGGGTGCTGGGTGCTCAGTGCTCGGGATGCTGGGTGCTCAGTGCTCAGGGTGATCGGTGCTCAGTACTCAGGGTGCTGGGTGCTCAGTACTCAGGGTGCTGGGTGCTCAGTACTCAGGGTGCTGGGTGCTCAGTCCTCAGGGTGCTCAGTGCTCAGGGTGCTGGGTGCTCAGTACTCAGGGTGCTGAGTGCTCAGTACTCAGGGTGCTGTGTGCTCAGTACTCAGGGTGCTGGGTGCTCAGTGCTCGGGGTGTTGGGTGCTCAGTGTTCAGGGTGCTCAGTGCTCATTACTCAGGGTGCTGGGTGCTCAGTACTCAGTGCTCAGGATGCTGGGTGCTCAGTGCTCAGGGTGCTGGGTGCTCAGTGCTCAGGGTGCTCAGTGCTCAGTGCTCAGTACTCAGGGTGCTTGGTGCTCAGTACTCAGGGTGCTGGGTGCTCAGTGCTCGGGTACCTGGTGCTCAGTGCTCGGGGTGCTCGGTGCTCAGTACTCAGGGTGCTGAGTGCTCAGTGCTCAGGGTGCTGGGTGCTCAGTGCTCAGGGTGCTGGGTGCTCAGTACTCAGGGTGCTGGGTGCTCAGTGCTCAGCGTGCTTGATGCTCAGTACTAAGGGTGCTGGGTGCTCAGTGCTCAGGGTGCTGGGTGCTCAGTGCTCGGGGTGCTGGGTGCTCCGTACTCAGTGTGCTGGGTGCTCAGTACTCGGGGTGCTGGGTGCTCAGTGCTCAGCGTGCTGGGTGCTCAGTACTCAGGGTGCTCGGTGCTCAGTACTCAGGGTGCTGGGTTCTCAGTACTCAGTGTGCTGGGTGCACAGTGCTAGGGGTGCTGGGTGCTCAGTGCTCGGGGTCTGGGTGCTCAGTACTCAGGGTGCTGGGTGCTCAGTACTCAGGGTGCTCTGTGCTCAGTGCTCAGGGTGCTGGGTGCTCAGTGCTCTGGGTGCTGGGTGCTCCGTGCTCAGGGTGCTGGGTGCTCAGTGCTCAGGGTGCTGGGTGCTCAGTGATCGGGGTGATGGGTGCTGAGTGTTCAGGGTGCTGGGTGCTCAGTGCTCGGGGTGCTCGGTGCTCAGTGCTCAGGGTGCTGGGTGCTCAGTGCTCTGGGTGCTGGGTGCTCCGTGCTCAGGGTGCTGGGTGCTCAGTGCTCAGGGTGCTGGGTGCTCAGTGATCGGGGTGATGGGTGCTGAGTGCTCAGGGTGCTGGGTGCTCAGTGCTCGGGGTGCTCGGTGCTCAGTGCTCAGGGTCCTGGGTGCTCAGTACTCAGGGTGCTGGGTGCTTAGTACTCAGGGTGCTCAGTGCTCAGTACACAGGGTGCTGGGTGCTCAGTGCTCGGGGTGCTGGGTGCTCAGTGCTCAGTACTCAGGGTGATTGGTTGCTCAGTGCTCAGGGTGCTGGGTGCTCAGTACTCAGCGTGCTGGGTGCTCAGTACTCAGGGTGCTGGGTGCTCAGTGCTCAGGGTGCTGGGTGCTCAGTGCTCAGGGTGCTGGGTGCCCAGTGCTCGGGGAGCTCGGTGCTCAGAACTCAGGGTGCTGGGTGCTCAGTACTCAGGGTGCTGGGTGCTCATTCTCGGGGTGCTGGGTGCTCAGTGCTCGGGGTGCTGTGTGCTCAGTACTCAGGGTGCTGTTGGCTCAGTACTCAGGGTGCTGGGTGCTCAGTACTCAGGGTGCTCGGTTCTCAGTACTCAGGGTGCTGGGTGCTCATTCTCGGGGTGCAGGGTGCTCAGTGCTCGGGGTGCTGGGTGCTCAGTACTCAGGGTGCTGGGGGCTCAGTACTCAGGTTGCTGGGTGCTCAGTACTCAGGGTGATGTGTTCTCAGTACTCAGGGTGCTGGGTGCTCAGTGCTCGGGGTGCTGTGTGCTCAGTTCTCGGGGTGCTCAGTACTCAGGGTGCTGGGTGCTCAGTACTCAGGGTGCTGGGTGCTCAGTGCTCGGGGTGCTCGGTGCTCAGTACTTGGGGTGCTGGGTGCTCAGTACTCGGGGTGCTGGGTGCTCAGTGCTCAGGGTGCTGGGTGCTCAGTGCTCGGGGTGCTGGGTGCTCAGTGCTGAGGGTGCTGGCTACTCAGTGCTCAGGGTGCTGGGTGCTCAGTACTCAGGGTGCTAGGTGCTCAGTACTCAGGGTGCTCAGTGCTCAGTACTCAGCGTGCTGGGTGCTCAGTGCTCAGGGTCCTCGGTGCTCAGTACTCAGGGTGCTCAGTGCTCAGTACTCAGCGTGCTTTGTGCTCAGTGCTCAGGGTGCTGGGTGTTCAGTACTCAGGGTGCTGGGTGCTCAGTACTCATGGTGCTGGGTGCTCAGTACTCAGGGTGCTGTGTGCTCAGTGCTCGGGGTGCTCGGTGATCAGTACTCAGGGTGCTGGGTGCTCAGTGCTCAGGGTGCTGGGTACTCAGTGCTCAGGGTCCTGGGTGCTCAGTGCTCAGGGTGCTGGGTGCTCAGTGCTCGGGGTGCTGGGTGATCAGTGCTCGGGGTCCTGGGTACTCAGTGCTTGGGGTGCTGGGTGCTCAGTACTCAGGGTGTTCGGTACTCAGTTCTCAGGGTGCTCAGTGCTCAATACTCAGGGTGCTGGTTGCTCAGTGCTCGGGGTGCTCGGTGCTCAGTACTCAGGGTGCTGGGTGCTCAGTACTCAGGGTGCTGGGTGCTCAGTACTCAGGGTGCTGGGTGCTCAGTACTCAGGGTGCTGGGTTCTCAGTGCTCAGGGTGCTGTGTGCTCAGTACTCAGGGTGCTGGGTGCTCAGTACTCAGGGTGCTCCGTGCTCAGTACTCAGGGTGCTGGGTGCTCAGTGCTCAGGGTGCTGGGTACTCAGTACTCAGGGTGCTGGGTGCTCAGTACTCAGGGTGCTGGGTGCTCAGTGTTCAGGGTGCTGGGTGCTTAGTGCTCAGGGTGCTGGGTGCTCAGTACTCAGGGTGCTGGGTGCTCAGTGCTAAGGTGATCGGTGCTCAGTACTCAGGGTGCTCAGTACTCAGGGTGCTGGGTGCTCAGTGCTCAGGGTGCTGGGTGCTCAGTCCTCAGGGTGCTCAGTGCTCAGGGTGCTGGGTGCTCAGTGCTCGGGGTGCTGGGTGCTCAGTACTCAGGGTGCTCAGTACTCAGGGTGCTGGGTGCTCAGTGCTCGGGATGCTGGGTGCTCAGTGCTCAGGGTGATCGGTGCTCAGTACTCAGGGTGCTGGGTGCTCAGTACTCGGGGTGCTGGTTGCTCAGTACTCAGGGTGCTGGGTGCTCAGTCCTCAGGGTGCTCAGTGCTCAGGGTGCTGGGTTCTCAGTACTCAGGGTGCTGAGTGCTCAGTACTCAGGGTGCTGGGTGCTCAGTACTCAGGGTGCTGGGTGCTCAGTGCTCGGGGTGTTGGGTGCTCAGTGTTCAGGGTGCTCAGTGCTCATTACTCAGGGTGCTGGGTGCTCAGTACTCAGTGCTCAGGATGCTGGGTGCTCAGTGCTCAGGGTGCTGGGTGCTCAGTGCTCAGGGTGCTCAGTGCTCAGTGCTCAGTACTCAGGGTGCTTGGTGCTCAGTACTCAGGGTGCTGGGTGCTCAGTGCTCGGGGTACCTGGTGCTCAGTGCTCGGGGTGCTCGGTGCTCAGTACTCAGGGTGCTGAGTGCTCAGTGCTCAGGGTGCTGGGTGCTCAGTGCTCAGGGTGCTGGGTGCTCAGTACTCAGGGTGCTGGGTGCTCAGTGCTCAGCGTGCTTGATGCTCAGTACTAAGGGTGCTGGGTGCTCAGTGCTCAGGGTGCTGGGTGCTCAGTGCTCGGGGTGCTGGGTGCTCCGTACTCAGGGTGCTGGGTGCTCAGTACTCGGGGTGCTGAGTGCTCAGTGCTCAGCGTGCTGGGTGCTCAGTACTCAGGGTGCTCGGTGCTCAGTACTCAGGGTGCTGGGTTCTCAGTACTCAGGGTGCTGGGTGCACAGTGCTAGGGGTGCTGGGTGCTCAGTGCTCGGGGTCTGGGTGCTCAGTACTCAGGGTGCTGGTTGCTCAGTACTCAGGGTGCTCTGTGCTCAGTGCTCAGGGTGCTGGGTGCTCAGTGCTCTGGGTGCTGGGTGCTCCGTGCTCAGGGTGCTGGGTGCTCACTGCTCAGGGTGCTGGGTGCTCAGTGATCGGGGTGATGGGTGCTGAGTGCTCAGGGTGCTGGGTGCTCAGTGCTCGGGGTGCTGGGTGCTCAGTGCTCAGTACTCAGGGTGATTGGGTGCTCAGTGCTCAGGGTGCTGGGTGCTCAGTACTCAGGGTGCTGGGTGCTCAGTGCTCAGGGTGCTGGGTGCTCAGTGCTCAGTACTCAGGGTGCTGGGTGCTCAGTGATCGGGGTGATGGGTGCTGAGTGCTCAGGGTGCTGGGTGCTCAGTGCTCGGGGTGCTGGGTGCTCAGTGCTCAGTACTCAGGGTGCTGGGTGCTCAGTGCTCAGGGTGCTGGGTGCTCAGTACTCAGCGTGCTGGGTGCTCAGTACTCAGGGTGCTGGGTGCTCAGTGCTCAGGGTGCTGGGTGCTCAGTGCTCAGGGTGCTGGGTGCTCAGTGCTCGGGGAGCTCGGTGCTCAGAACTGAGGGTGCTGTGTGCTCAGTACTCAGTGCTCGGGGTCCTGGGTGCTCCGTGCTCGGGGTGCTGGGTGCTCAGTACTCAGGGTGCTGGGGGCTCAGTACTCAGGGTGCTGGGTGCTCAGTAGTCAGGGTGCTCGGTTCTCAGTACTCAGGGTGCTGGGTGCTCATTCTCGGGGTGCTGGGTGCTCAGTGCTCGGGGTGCTGGGTGCTCAGTACTCAGGGTGCTCGGGGCTCAGTACTCAGGTTGCTGGGTGCTCAGTACTCAGGGTGATCTGTTCTCAGTACTCAGGGTGCTGGGTGCTCAGTGCTCGGGGTGCTATGTGCTCAGTTCTCGGGGTGCGCAGTACTCAGGGTGCTGGGTGCTCATTACTCAGGGTGCTGGGTGCTCAGTGCTCGGGGTGCTCGATGCTCAGTACTCGGGGTGCTGGGTGCTCAGTGCTCAGGGTGCTGGGTGCCCTGTGCTCGGGGTGCTGGGTGCTCAGTGCTGAGGGTGCTGGCTGCTCAGTGCTCAGGGTGCTGGGTGCTCAGCACTCAGGGTGCTCGGTGCTCAGTACTAAGGGTGCTCAGTGCTCAGTACTCAGGGTGCTCAGTGCTCAGTGCTCGGGGTGCTGGGTGCTCAGTATTCAGGGTGCTGGGTGCTCAGTACTCAGGGTGCTGGTTGCTCAGTGCTCAGTACTCAGCGTGCGGGGTGCTCAGTGCTCGGGGTGCTGGGTCCTCAGTGCTCAGGGTGCTGGGTGCTCAGTACTCAGGGTGCTGGGTGCTCATTCTCGGGGTGCTGGGTGCTCAGTGCTCGGGGTGCTGGGTGCTCAGTACTCAGGGTGCTGGGGGCTCAGTACTCAGGGTGCTGGGTGCTCAGTACTCAGGGTGCTCGGTTCTCAGTACTCAGGGTGCTGGGTGCTCATTCTCGGGGTGCTGGGTGCTCAGTGCTCAGGGTGCTGGGTGCTCAGTACTCAGGGTGCTGGGGGCTCAGTACTCAGGTTGCTGGGTGCTCAGTACTCAGGGTGATGTGTTCTCAGTACTCAGGGTGCTGGGTGCTCAGTGCTCGGGGTGCTGTGTGCTCAGTTCTCGGGGTGCTCAGTACTCAGGGTGCTGGGTGCTCAGTACTCAGGGTGCTGGGTGCTCAGTGCTCGGGGTGCTCGGTGCTCAGTACTCGGGGTGCTGGGTGCTCAGTACTCGGGGTGCTGGGTGCTCAGTGCTCAGGGTGCTGGGTGCTCAGTGCTCGGGGTGCTGGGTGCTCAGTGCTGAGGGTGCTGGCTACTCAGTGCTCGGGGTGCTGGGTGCTCAGTACTCAGGGTGCTAGGTGCTCAGTACTCAGGGTGCTCAGTGCTCAGTACTCAGCGTGCTGGGTGCTCAGTGCTCAGGGTCCTCGGTGCTCAGTACTCAGGGTGCTCAGTGCTCAGTACTCAGCGTGCTTTGTGCTCAGTGCTCAGGGTGCTGGGTGCTCAGTACTCAGGGTGCTGGGTGCTCAGTACTCATGGTGCTGGGAGCTCAGTACTCAGGGTGCTGTGTGCTCAGTGCTCGGGGTGCTCGGTGATCAGTACTCAGGGTGCTGGGTGCTCAGTGCTCAGGGTGCTGGGTACTCAGTGCTCAGGGTGCTGGGTGCTCAGTGCTCAGGGTGCTGGGTGCTCAGTGCTCAGGGTGCTGGGTGATCAGTGCTCGGGGTCCTGGGTACTCAGTGCTTAGGGTGCTGGGTGCTCAGTACTCAGGGTGTTCGGTACTCAGTTCTCAGGGTGCTCAGTGCTCAATACTCAGGGTGCTGGTTGCTCAGTGCTCGGGGTGCTCGGTGCTCAGTACTCAGGGTGCTGGGTGCTCAGTACTCAGGGTGCTCTGTGCTCAGTACTCAGGGTGCTGGGTGCTCAGTACTCAGGGTGCTGGGTTCTCAGTGCTCAGGGTGCTGGGTGCTCAGTACTCAGGGTGCTGGGTGCTCAGTACTCAGGGTGCTCCGTGCTCAGTACTCAGGGTGCTGGGTGCTCAGTGCTCAGGGTGCTGGGTACTCAGTACTCAGGGTGCTGGGTGATCAGTACTCAGGGTGCTGGGTGCTCAGTACTCAGGCTGCTGGGTGCTCAGTGCTCTGGGTGCTGGGTGCTCCGTGCTCAGGGTGCTGGGTGCTCAGTGCTCAGGGTGCTGGGTGCTCAGTGATCGGGGTTATGGGTGCTGAGTGCTCAGGGTGCTGGGTGCTCAGTGCTCGGGGTGCTCGGTGCTCAGTGCTCAGGGTCCTGGGTGCTCAGTACTCAGGGTGCTGGGTGCTTAGTACTCAGGGTGCTCAGTGCTCAGTACACAGGGTGCTGGGTGCTCAGTGCTCGGGGTGCTGGGTGCTCAGTGCTCAGTACTCAGGGTGCTGGGTGCTCAGTGCTCAGGGTGCTGGGTGCTCAGTACTCAGCGTGCTGGGTGCTCAGTACTCAGGGTGCTGGGTGCTCAGTGCTCAGGGTGCTGGGTGCTCAGTGCTCAGGGTGCTGGGTGCTCAGTGCTCGGGGAGCTCGGTGCTCAGAACTGAGGGTGCTGGGTGCTCAGTACTCAGTGCTCGGGGTCCTGGGTGCTCCGTGCTCGGGGTGCTGGGTGCTCAGTACTCAGGGTGCTGGGGGCTCAGTACTCAGGGTGCTGGGTGCTCAGTAGTCAGGGTGCTCGGTTCTCAGTACTCAGGGTGCTGGGTGCTCATTCTCGGGGTGCTGGGTGCTCAGTGCTCGGGGTGCTGGGTGCTCAGTACTCAGGGTGCTCGGGGCTCAGTACTCAGGTTGCTGGGTGCTCAGTACTCAGGGTGATCTGTTCTCAGTACTCAGGGTGCTGGGTGCTCAGTGCTCGGGGTGCTATGTGCTCAGTTCTCGGGGTGCGCAGTACTCAGGGTGCTGGGTGCTCATTACTCAGGGTGCTGGGTGCTCAGTGCTCGGGGTGCTCGATGCTCAGTACTCGGGGTGCTGGGTGCTCAGTGCTCAGGGTGCTGGGTGCCCTGTGCTCGGGGTGCTGGGTGCTCAGTGCTGAGGGTGCTGGCTGCTCAGTGCTCAGGGTGCTGGGTGCTCAGCACTCAGGGTGCTCGGTGCTCAGTACTAAGGGTGCTCACTGCTCAGTACTCAGGGTGCTCAGTGCTCAGTGCTCGGGGTGCTGGGTGCTCAGTATTCAGGGTGCTGGGTGCTCAGTACTCAGGGTGCTGGTTGCTCAGTGCTCAGTACTCAGCGTGCGGGGTGCTCAGTGCTCGGGGTGCTGGGTCCTCAGTGCTCAGGGTGCTGGGTGCTCAGTACTCAGGGTGCTGGGTGCTCATTCTCGGGGTGCTGGGTGCTCAGTGCTCGGGGTGCTGGGTGCTCAGTACTCAGGGTGCTCGGTTCTCAGTACTCAGGGTGCTGGGTGCTCATTCTCGGGGTGCTGGGTGCTCAGTGCTCAGGGTGCTGGGTGCTCAGTACTCAGGGTGCTGGGGGCTCAGTACTCAGGTTGCTGGGTGCTCAGTACTCAGGGTGATGTGTTCTCAGTACTCAGGGTGCTGGGTGCTCAGTGCTCGGGGTGCTGTGTGCTCAGTTCTCGGGGTGCTCAGTACTCAGGGTGCTGGGTGCTCAGTACTCAGGGTGCTGGGTGCTCAGTGCTCGGGGTGCTCGGTGCTCAGTACTCGGGGTGCTGGGTGCTCAGTACTCGGGGTGCTGGGTGCTCAGTGCTCAGGGTGCTGGGTGCTCAGTGCTCGGGGTGCTGGGTGCTCAGTGCTGAGGGTGCTGGCTACTCAGTGCTCGGGGTGCTGGGTGCTCAGTACTCAGGGTGCTAGGTGCTCAGTACTCAGGGTGCTCAGTGCTCAGTACTCAGCGTGCTGGGTGCTCAGTGCTCAGGGTCCTCGGTGCTCAGTACTCAGGGTGCTCAGTGCTCAGTACTCAGCGTGCTTTGTGCTCAGTGCTCAGGGTGCTGGGTGCTCAGTACTCAGGGTGCTGGGTGCTCAGTACTCATGGTGCTGGGAGCTCAGTACTCAGGGTGCTGTGTGCTCAGTGCTCGGGGTGCTCGGTGATCAGTACTCAGGGTGCTGGGTGCTCAGTGCTCAGGGTGCTGGGTATTCAGTGCTCAGGGTGCTGGGTGCTCAGTGCTCAGGGTGCTGGGTGCTCAGTGCTCAGGGTGCTGGGTGATCAGTGCTCGGGGTCCTGGGTACTCAGTGCTTGGGGTGCTGGGTGCTCAGTACTCAGGGTGTTCGGTACTCAGTTCTCAGGGTGCTCAGTGCTCAATACTCAGGGTGCTGGTTGCTCAGTGCTCGGGGTGCTCGGTGCTCAGTACTCAGGGTGCTGGGTGCTCAGTACTCAGGGTGCTCTGTGCTCAGTACTCAGGGTGCTGGGAGCTCAGTACTCAGGGTGCTGGGTTCTCAGTGCTCAGGGTGCTGGGTGCTCAGTACTCAGGGTGCTGGGTGCTCAGTACTCAGGGTGCTCCGTGCTCAGTACTCAGGGTGCTGGGTGCTCAGTGCTCAGGGTGCTGGGTACTCAGTACTCAGGGTGCTGGGTGATCAGTACTCAGGGTGCTGGGTGCTCAGTACTCAGGCTGCTGGGTGCTCAGTGCTCTGGGTGCTGGGTGCTCCGTGCTCAGGGTGCTGGGTGCTCAGTGCTCAGGGTGCTGGGTGCTCAGTGATCGGGGTGATGGGTGCTGAGTGCTCAGGGTGCTGGGTGCTCAGTGCTCGGGGTGCTCGGTGCTCAGTGCTCAGGGTCCTGGGTGCTCAGTACTCAGGGTGCTGGGTGCTTAGTACTCAGGGTGCTCAGTGCTCAGTACACAGGGTGCTGGGTGCTCAGTGCTCGGGGTGCTGGGTGCTCAGTGCTCAGTACTCAGGGTGCTGGGTGCTCAGTGCTCAGGGTGCTGGGTGCTCAGTACTCAGCGTGCTGGGTGCTCAGTACTCAGGGTGCTGGGTGCTCAGTGCTCAGGGTGCTGGGTGCTCAGTGCTCAGGGTGCTGGGTGCTCAGTGCTCGGGGAGCTCGGTGCTCAGAACTGAGGGTGCTGGGTGCTCAGTACTCAGTGCTCGGGGTCCTGGGTGCTCCGTGCTCGGGGTGCTGGGTGCTCAGTACTCAGGGTGCTGGGGGCTCAGTACTCAGGGTGCTGGGTGCTCAGTAGTCAGGGTGCTCGGTTCTCAGTACTCAGGGTGCTGGGTGCTCATTCTCGGGGTGCTGGGTGCTCAGTGCTCGGGGTGCTGGGTGCTCAGTACTCCGGGTGCTCAGGGCTCAGTACTCAGGTTGCTGGGTGCTCAGTACTCAGGGTGATCTGTTCTCAGTACTCAGGGTGCTGGGTGCTCAGTGCTCGGGGTGCTATGTGCTCAGTTCTCGGGGTGCGCAGTACTCAGGGTGCTGGGTGCTCATTACTCAGGGTGCTGGGTGCTCAGTGCTCGGGGTGCTCGATGCTCAGTACTCGGGGTGCTGGGTGCTCAGTGCTCAGGGTGCTGGGTGCCCTGTGCTCGGGGTGCTGGGTGCTCAGTGCTGAGGGTGCTGGCTGCTCAGTGCTCAGGGTGCTGGGTGCTCAGCACTCAGGGTGCTCGGTGCTCAGTACTAAGGGTGCTCAGTGCTCAGTACTCAGGGTGCTCAGTGCTCAGTGCTCGGGGTGCTGGGTGCTCAGTATTCAGGGTGCTGGGTGCTCAGTACTCAGGGTGCTGGTTGCTCAGTGCTCAGTACTCAGCGTGCGGGGTGCTCAGTGCTCGGGGTGCTGGGTCCTCAGTGCTCAGGGTGCTGGGTGCTCAGTACTCAGGGTGCTGGGTGCTCAGTGCTCGGGGTGCTGGGTCCTCAGTGCTCAGGGTGCTCAGAGCTCAGTGCTCGGGGTGCTGGGTGCTCAGTGCTCGGGGTGCTGGGTGCTCAGTGCTCAGGGTGCTGGTTGCTTAGTACTCAGTGTGCTCAGTGCTCAGGGTGCTGGGTGCTCAGAACTCAGGGTGCTTGGTGCTCAGTACTCAGGGTGCTGGGTGCTCAGTACTCAGGGTGCTTGGTGCTCAGTACTCAGGGTGCTGGGTGCTCAGTGCTCAGGGTGCTCGGTGCTCAGTACTCATGGTGCTGAGTGCTCATTCTCGGGGTGCTGGGTGCTCAGTGCTCGGGGTGCTGGGGGCTCAGTACTCAGGGTGCTGGGTGCTCAGTGTTCAGGGTGCTGGGTGCTCATTGCTCAGGGTGCTCGGTGCTTAGTACTCATGGTGCTCGGTGCTCGGGGTGCTGGGTGCTCAGTGCTCGGGGTGCTGGGTGCTGAGTGCTCGGTGTGCTGGGTGCTCAGTGCTCGGGGTGCTGGGTGCTCAGTGCTCGGGGTGCTGGGTGCTCAGTACTCAGGGTGCTCGGTGCTCAGTACTCAGGGTGCTGGGTGATCAGTGCTCAGGGTGCTGGGTGCTCAGTACTCAGGTTGCTGGGTGCTCGGTGCTCAGTACACTGGGTGCTCAGTACTCAGGGTGCTGGGTGCTCAGTACTCAGGGTGCTCGGTGCTCAAAACTCAGGGTGCTGGGTGCTCAGTACTCAGGGTGCTGGGTGCTCAGTACTCATGGTGCTGGGTGCTCAGTACTCAGGGTGCTGGGTGATCAGTGCTCGGGGTGCTCGGTGATCAGTACTCAGGGTGCTGGGTGCTCAATTCTCAGGGTGCTGGTTGCTCAGTGCTCGGGGTGCTCGGTGCTCAGTACTCAGGGTGCTGGGTGCTCAGTACTCAGGGTGCTGGGTGCTCAGTACTCAGGGTGCTGGGTGCTCAGTACTCAGGGTGCTGGGTTCTCAGTGCTCAGGGTGCTGGGTGCTCAGTACTCAGGGTGCTGGGTGCTCAGTGCTCAGGGTGCTCAGTGCTCAGGGTGCTGGGTGCTCAGTGCTCGGGGTGCTCGGTGCTCAGTACTCAGGGTGCTGAGTGCTCAGTACTCAGGGTGCTGGGTGCTCAGTACTCATGGTGCTGGGTGCTCAGTACTCAGGGGGCTGGGTGCTCAGTGCTCGGGGTGCTGGGTGGTCAGTGCTCAGTGCTCAGGGTGCTGGGTGCTCAGTGCTCAGTGCTCAGGGTGCTCAGTGCTCAGTACTCAGGGTGCTCAGTGCTCAGTGCTCGGGGTGCTGGGTGCTCAGTATTCAGGGTGCTGGGTGCTCAGTACTCAGGGTGCTGGGTGCTCAGTGCTCAGTACTCAGCGTGCTGGGTGCTCAGTGCTCGGGGTGCTGGGTCCTCAGTGCTCAGGGTGCTGGGTGCTCAGTACTCAGGGTGCTGGGTGCTCAGTGCTCGGGGTGCTGGGTCCTCAGTGCTCAGGGTGCTCAGAGCTCAGTGCTCGGGGTGCTGGGTGCTCAGTGCTCGGGGTGCTGGGTGCTCAGTGCTCAGGGTGCTGGTTGCTTAGTACTCAGTGTGCTCAGTGCTCAGGGTGCTGGGTGCTCAGAACTCAGGGTGCTTGGTGCTCAGTACTCAGGGTGCTGGGTGCTCAGTACTCAGGGTGCTTGGTGCTCAGTACTCAGGGTGCTGGGTGCTCAGTGCTCAGGGTGCTCGGTGCTCAGTACTCATGGTGCTGGGTGCTCATTCTCGGGGTGCTGGGTGCTCAGTGCTCGGGGTGCTGGGGGCTCAGTACTCAGGGTGCTGGGTGCTCAGTGCTCAGGGTGCTGGGTGCTCATTGCTCAGGGTGCTCGGTGTTTAGTACTCATGGTGCTCGGTGCTCGGGGTGCTGGGTGCTCAGTGCTCGGTGTGCTGGGTGCTCAGTACTCAGGTTGCTGGGTGCTCAGTACTCAGGGTGCTGGGTGCTCAGTACTCAGGGTGCTGGGTGCTCAGTACTCAGGGTGCTGGGTGCTCAGTCCTCAGGGTGCTCAGTGCTCAGGGTGCTGGGTGCTCAGTACTCAGGGTGCTGAGTGCTCAGTACTCAGGTTGCTGGGTGCTCAGTACTGAGGGTGCTGGGTGCTCAGTGCTCGGGGTGTTGGGTGCTCAGTGCTCAGTGTGCTCAGTGCTCATTACTCAGGGTGCTGGGTGCTCAGTACTCAGTGCTCAGGATGCTGGGTGCTCAGTGCTCAGGGTGCTGGGTGCTCAGTGCTCAGGGTGCTCAGTGCTCAGTGCTCAGTACTCAGGGTGCTTGGTGCTCAGTACTCAGGGTGCTGGGTGCTCAGTGCTCGGGGTACCTGGTGCTCAGTGCTCGGGGTGCTCGGTGCTCAGTACTCAGGGTGCTGAGTGCTCAGTGCTCAGGGTGCTGGGTGCTCAGTGCTCAGGGTGCTGGGTGCTCAGTGCTCAGGGTGCTGGGTGCGCAGTGCTCAGCATGCTTGATGCTCAGTACTAAGGGTGCTGGGTGCTCAGTGATCAGGGTGCTGGGTGCTCAGTGCTCAGGGTGCTGGGTGCTCAGTACTCAGGGTGCTGGGTTCTCAGTGCTCAGGGTGCTGGGTGCTCAGTGCTCAGGGTGCTGGGTGCGCAGTGCTCAGCATGCTTGATGCTCAGTACTAAGGGTGCTGGGTGCTCAGTGATCAGGGTGCTGGGTGCTCAGTGCTCAGGGTGCTGGGTGCTCAGTGCTCGGGGTGCTCGGTGCTCAGTGCTCAGGGTCCTGGGTGCTCAGTACTCAGGGTGCTGGGTGCTTAGTACTCAGGGTGCTCAGTGCTCAGTACACAGGGTGCTGGGTGCTCAGTGCTCAGTACTCAGGGTGCTGGGTGCTCAGTGCTCAGGGTGCTGGGTGCTCAGTACTCAGCGTGCTGGGTGCTCAGTACTCAGGGTGCTGGGTGCTCAGTGCTCAGGGTGCTGGGTCCTCAGTGCTCAGGGTGCTGGGTGCTCAGTGCTCGGGGAGCTCGGTGCTCAGAACTCAGGGTGCTGGGTGCTCAGTACTCAGTGCTCGGGGTCCTGGGTTCTCCGTGCTTGGGGTGCTGGGTGCTCAGTACTCAGGGTGCTGGGTGCTCATTCTCGGGGTGCTGGGTGCTCAGTGCTCGGGGTGCTGGGTGCTCAGTACTCAGGGTGCTGGGGGCTCAGTACTCAGGTTGCTGGGTGCTCAGTACTCAGGGTGATCTGTTCTCAGTACTCAGGGTGCTGGGTGCTCAGTGCTCGGGGTGCTGTGTGCTCAGTTCTTGGGGTGCTCAGTACTCAGGGTGCTGGGTGCTCAGTACTCAGGGTGCTGGGTGCTCAGTGCTCGGGGTGCTCGGTGCTCAGTACTCGGGGTGCTGGGTGCTCAGTACTCGGGGTGCTGGGTGCTCAGTGCTCAGGGTGCTGGGTGCTAAGTGCTCGTTGTGCTGGGTGCTCAGTGCTGAGGGTGCTGGCTGCTCAGTGCTCAGGGTGCTGGGTGCTCAGTACTCAGGGTGCTAGGTGCTCAGTACTCAGGGTGCTCAGTGCTCAGTACTCAGCGTGCTGGGTGCTCAGTGCTCAGGGTCCTCGGTGCTCAGTACTCAGGGTGCTCAGTGCTCAGTACTCAGGGTGCTGAGTGCTCAGTGCTCAGGGTGCTGGGTGCTCAGTGCTCAGGGTGCTGGGTGCTCAGTGCTCAGGGTGCTGGGTGCGCAGTGCTCAGCATGCTTGATGTTCAGTACTAAGGGTGCTGGGTGCTCAGTGCTCAGGGTGCTGGGTGCTCAGTGCTCGGGGTGCTGGTTGCTCAGTACTCAGGGTGCTGGGTGCTCCGTACTCAGGGTGCTGGGTGCTCAGTACTCGGGGTGCTGGGTGCTCAGTGCTCAGCATGCTGGGTGCTCAGTACTCAGGGTGCTCGGTGCTCAGTGCTTGGGATGCTGGGTGCTCAGTACTCAGGGTGCTGGGTGCTCAGTGCTCAGGGTGCTGGGTGCTCAGTGCTCAGGGTGCTGGGTGCTCAGTACTCAGTGCTCAGGATGCTGGGTGCTCAGTGCTCGGGCTGCTGGGTGCTCAGTGCTCAGGGTGCTGGTTGCTTAGTACTCAGTGTGCTCAGTGCTCAGGGTGCTGGGTGCTCAGAACTCAGGGTGCTTGGTGCTCAGTACTCAGGGTGTTGGGTGCTCAGTACTCAGGGTGCTTGGTGCTCAGTACTCAGGGTGCTGGGTGCTCAGTGCTCAGGGTGCTCGGTGCTCAGTACTCATGGTGCTGAGTGCTCATTCTCGGGGTGCTGGGTGCTCAGTGCTCGGGGTGCTGGGGGCTCAGTACTCAGGGTGCTGGGTGCTCAGTGTTCAGGGTGCTGGGTGCTCATTGCTCAGGGTGCTCGGTGCTTAGTACTCATGGTGCTCGGTGCTCGGGGTGCTGGGTGCTCAGTGCTCGGTGTGCTGGGTGCTCAGTGCTCGGGGTGCTGGGTGCTGAGTGCTCGGTGTGCTGGGTGCTCAGTGCTCGGGGTGCTGGGTGCTCAGTACTCGGGGTGCTGGGTGCTCAGTACTCAGGGTGCTCGGTGCTCAGTGCTCAGGGTGCTGGGTGCTCAGTGCTCAGGGTGCTGGGTGCTCAGTACTCAGGTTGCTGGGTGCTCGGTGCTCAGTACACTGGGTGCTCAGTACTCAGGGTGCTGGGTGCTCAGTACTCAGGGTGCTCGGTGCTCAAAACTCAGGGTGCTGGGTGCTCAGTACTCAGGGTGCTGGGTGCTCAGTACTCATGGTGCTGGGTGCTCAGTACTCAGGGTGCTGGGTGCTCAGTGCTCGGGGTGCTCGGTGATCAGTACTCAGGGTGCTGGGTGCTCAGTGCTCAGGGTGCTGGGTACTCAGTGCTCAGGGAGCTGGGTGCTCAGTGCTCAGGGTGCTGGGTGCTCAGTGCTCAGGGTGCTGGGTGATCAGTGCTCGGGGTCCTGGGTACTCAGTGCTTGGGGTGCTGGGTGCTCAGTACTCAGGGTGTTCGGTACTCAGTTCTCAGGGTGCTCAGTGCTCAATTCTCAGGGTGCTGGTTGCTCAGTGCTCGGGGTGCTCGGTGCTCAGTACTCAGGGTGCTGGGTGCTCAGTACTCAGGGTGCTGGGTGCTCAGTACTCAGGGTGCTGGGTGCTCAGTACTCAGGGTGCTGGGTTCTCAGTGCTCAGGGTGCTGGGTGCTCAGTACTCAGGGTGCTGGGTGCTCAGTACTCAGGGTGCTCCGTGCTCAGTACTCAGGGTGCTGGGTGCTCAGTGCTCAGGGTGCTGGGTACTCAGTACTCAGGGTGCTGGGTGCTCAGTACTCAGGGTGCTGGGTGCTCAGTGCTCAGGGTGCTGGTTGCTCAGTGCTCAGGGTGCTGGGTGCTCAGTACTCAGGGTGCTGGGTGCTCAGTGCTAAGGTGAACGGTGCTCAGTACTCAGGGTGCTCAGTACTCAGGGTGCAGGGTGCTCAGTGCTCAGGGTGCTGGGTGCTCAGTCCTCAGGGTGCTCAGTGCTCAGGGTGCTGGGTGCTCAGTGCTCGGGGTGCTCGGTGCTCAGTACTCAGGGTGCTGAGTGCTCAGTACTCAGGGTGCTGGGTGCTCAGTACTCATGGTGCTGGGTGCTCAGTACTCAGGCGGCTGGGTGCTCAGTGCTCAGGGTGCTGGGTGCTCAGTGCTCAGGGCGCTGGTTGCTCAGTGCTCGGGGTGCTGGGTGCTCAGTGCTCGGGGTGCTGGGTGGTCAGTGCTCAGTGCTCAGGGTGCTGGGTGCTCAGTGCTCAGTGCTCAGGGTGCTCAGTGCTCAGTACTCAGGGTGCTCAGTGCTCAGTGCTCGGGGTGCTGGGTGCTCAGTATTCAGGGTGCTGGGTGCTCAGTACTCAGGGTGCTGGGTGCTCAGTGCTCAGTACTCAGCGTGCTGGGTGCTCAGTACTCGGGGTGCTGGGTCCTCAGTGCTCAGGGTGCTGGGTGCTCAATACTCAGGGTGCTGGGTGCTCAGTGCTCGGGGTGCTGGGTCCTCAGTGCTCAGGGTGCTCAGAGCTCAGTGCTCGGGGTGCTGGGTGCTCAGTGCTCGGGGTGCTGGGTGCTCAGTGCTCAGGGTGCTGGTTGCTTAGTACTCAGTGTGCTCAGTGCTCAGGGTGCTGGGTGCTCAGAACTCAGGGTGCTTGGTGCTCAGTACTCAGGGTGCTGGGTGCTCAGTACTCAGGGTGCTTGGTGCTTAGTACTCAGGGTGCTGGGTGCTCAGTGCTCAGGGTGCTCGGTGCTCAGTACTCATGGTGCTGGGTGCTCATTCTCGGGGTGCTGGGTGCTCAGTGCTCGGGGTGCTGGGGGCTCAGTACTCAGGGTGCTGGGTGCGCAGTGCTCAGGGTGCTGGGTGCTCATTGCTCAGGGTGCTCGGTGCTTAGTACTCATGGTGCTCGGTGCTCGGGGTGCTGGGTGCTCAGTGCTCGGTGTGCTGGGTGCTCAGTGCTCGGGGTGCTGGGTGCTGAGTGCTCGGTGTGCTGGGTTCTCAGTGCTCGGGGTGCTGGGTGCTCAGTGCTCGGGGTGCTGGGTGCTCAGTACTCAGGGTGCTCGGTGCTCAGTACTCAGGGTGCTGGGTGCTCAGTGCTCAGGGTGCTGGGTGCTCAGTACTCAGGGTGCTGGGTGCTCAGTACTCAGGGTGCTGGGTGCTCAGTTCTCGGGGTGCTGGGTGCTCATTAATCAGGGTGCTGGGTGCTCAGTACTCAGGGTGCTCAGTGCTTGGGGTGCTGGGTGCTCAGTTCTCAGGGTGCTCAGTGCTTGGGGAGCAGGGTGCTCAGTACTCAGGGTGCTGGTTGCTCAGTGCTCAGGGTGCTGGGTGCTGAGTACTCAGGGTGCTGGGTGCTCAGTACTCAGGGTGCTGGGTGCTCAGTACTCAGGGTGCTGGGTGCTCAGTCCTCAGGGTGCTCAGTGCTCAGGGTGCTGTGTGCTCAGTACTCAGGGTGCTGAGTGCTCAGTACTCAGGGTGCTGGGTGCTCAGTACTCAGGGTGCTGGGTGCTCAGTGCTCGGGGTGCTGGGTGCTCAGTGCTCGGGGTGCTGGGTGCTCAGTACTCAGGGTGCTCGGTGCTCAGTGCTCGCGGTGCTGGGTGCTCAGTGCTCGGGTTGCTGGGTGCTCAGTGCTCGGGGTGCTGGGTGCTCAGTGCTCGGGGTGCTCGGTGCTCAGTGCTCGGGGTGCTGGGTGCTCAGTACTCGGGGTGCTCAGTGCTCAGTACTCATGGTGCTCGGTGCTCAGTACTCAGGGTGCTGGGTGATCAGTGCTCGGGGTGCTGGGTGCTCAGTACTCAGGGTGCTGGGTGCTCAGTGCTCGGGATGCTGGGTGCTCAGTGCTCAGGGTGATCGGTGCTCAGTACTCAGGGTGCTGGGTGCTCAGTACTCAGGGTGCTGGGTGCTCAGTACTCAGGGTGCTGGGTGCTCAGTCCTCAGGGTGCTCAGTGCTCAGGGTGCTGGGTGCTCAGTACTCAGGGTGCTGAGTGCTCAGTACTCAGGGTGCTGGGTGCTCAGTACTCATGGGGCTGGGTGCTCAGTGCTCGGGGTGTTGGGTGCTCAGTGCTCAGGGTGCTCAGTGCTCATTACTCAGGGTGCTGGGTGCTCAGTACTCAGTGCTCAGGATGCTGCCTGCTCAGTGCTCAGGGTGCTGGGTGCTCAGTGCTCAGGGTGCTCAGTGCTCAGTACTCAGGGTGCTTGGTGCTCAGTACTCAGGGTGCTGGGTGCTCAGTGCTCGGGGTACCTGGTGCTCAGTGCTCGGGGTGCTCGGTGCTCAGTACTCAGGGTGCTGAGTGCTCAGTGCTCAGGGTGCTGGGTGCTCAGTGCTCAGGGTGCTGGGTGCTCAGTGCTCAGGGTGCTGGGTGCGCAGTGCTCAGCATGCTTGATGCTCAGTACTAAGGGTGCTGGGTGCTCAGTGCTCAGGGTGCTGGGTGCTCAGTGCTCGGCGTGCTGGTTGCTCAGTACTCAGGGTGCTGGGTGCTCCGTATTCAGGGTGCTGGGTGCTCAGTACTCGGGGTGCTTGGTGCTCAGTGCTCAGCGTGCTGGGTGCTCAGTACTCAGGGTGCTCGGTGCTCAGTGCTTGGGGTGCTGGGTGATCAGTACTCAGGGTGCTGGGTGCTCAGTGCTCAGGGTGCTGGGTGCTCAGTGCTCAGGGTGCTGGGTGCTCAGTACTCAGTGCTCAGGATGCTGGGTGCTCAGTGCTCGGGCTGCTGGGTGCTCAGTGCTCAGGGTGCTGGGTGCTCAGTACTCAGGGTGCTGGGTTCTCAGTACTCAGGGTGCTGGGTGCACAGTGCTAGGGGTGCTGGGTGCTCAGTACTCAGGGTGCTGGGGGCTCAGTACTCAGGGTGCTGGGTGCTCAGTACTCAGGGTGCTCGGTTCTCAGTACTCAGGGTGCTGGGTGCTCATTCTCGGGGTGCTGGGTGCACAGTGCTCGGGGTGCTGGGTGCTCAGTACTCAGGGTGCTGGGGGCTCAGTACTCAGGTTGCTGGGTGCTCAGTACTCAGGGTGATCTGTTCTCAGTACTCAGGGTGCTGGGTGCTCAGTGCTCGGGGTGCTGTGTGCTCAGTTCTTGGGGTGCTCAGTACTCAGGGTGCTGGGTGCTCAGTACTCAGGGTGCTGGGTGCTCAGTGCTCAGGGTGCTCGGTGCTCAGTACTCGGGGTGCTGGGTTCTCAGTACTCGGGGTGCTGGGTGCTCAGTGCTCAGGGTGCTGGGTGCTCAGTACTCAGCGTGCTGGGTGCTCAGTACTCAGTGTGCTGGGTGCTCAGTGCTCAGGGTGCTGGGTCCTCAGTGCTCAGGGTGCTGGGTGCTCAGTGCTCGGGGAGCTCGGTGCTCAGAACTCAGGGTGCTGGGTGCTCAGTACTCAGTGCTCGGGGTCCTGGGTGCTCCGTGCTTGGGGTGCTGGGTGCTCAGTACTCAGGGTGCTGGGTGCTCATTCTCGGGGGGCTGGGTGCTCAGTGCTCGGGGTGCTGGGTGCTCAGTACTCAGGGTGCTGGGGGCTCAGTACTCAGGGTGCTGGGTGCTCAGTACTCAGGGTGCTCGGTTCTCAGTACTCAGGGTGCTGGGTGCTCATTCTCGGGGTGCTGGGTGCACAGTGCTCGGGGTGCTGGGTGCTCAGTACTCAGGGTGCTGGGGGCTCAGTACTCAGGTTGCTGGGTGCTCAGTACTCAGGGTGATCTGTTCTCAGTACTCAGGGTGCTTGGTGCTCAGTGCTCGGGGTGCTGTGTGCTCAGTTCTTGGGGTGCTCAGTACTCAGGGTGCTGGGTGCTCAGTACTCAGGGTGCTGGGTGCTCAGTGCTCGGGGTGCTCGGTGCTCAGTACTCGGGGTGCTGGGTGCTCAGTACTCGGGGTGCTGGGTGCTCAGTGCTCAGGGTGCTGGGTGCTAAGTGCTCGGGGTGCTGGGTGCTCAGTGCTGAGGGTGCTGGCTGCTCAGTGCTCAGGGTGCTGGGTGCTCAGTACTCAGGGTGCTAGGTGCTCAGTACTCAGGGTGCTCAGTGCTCAGTACTCAGCGTGCTGGGTGCTCAGTGCTCAGGGTCCTCGGTGCTCAGTACTCAGGGTGCTCAGTGCTCAGTACTCAGGGTGCTGAGTGCTCAGTGCTCAGGGTGCTGGGTGCTCAGTGCTCAGGGTGCTGGGTGCTCAGTGCTCAGGGTGCTGGGTGCGCAGTGCTCAGCATGCTTGATGTTCAGTACTAAGGGTGCTGGGTGCTCAGTGCTCAGGGTGCTGGGTGCTCAGTGCTCGGGGTGCTGGTTGCTCAGTACTCAGGGTGCTGGGTGCTCCGTACTCAGGCTGCTGGGTGCTCAGTACTCGGGGTGCTGGGTGCTTAGTGCTCAGCATGCTGGGTGCTCAGTACTCAGGGTGCTCGGTGCTCAGTGCTTGGGGTGCTGGGTGCTCAGTACTCAGGGTGCTGGGTGCTCAGTGCTCAGGGTGCTGGGTGCTCAGTGCTCAGGGTGCTGGGTGCTCAGTACTCAGTGCTCAGGATGCTGGGTGCTCAGTGCTCGGGCTGCTGGGTGCTCAGTGCTCAGGGTGCTGGTTGCTTAGTACTCAGTGTGCTCAGTGCTCAGGGTGCTGGGTGCTCAGAACTCAGGGTGCTTGGTGCTCAGTACTCAGGGTGCTGGGTGCTCAGTACTCAGGTTGCTTGGTGCTCAGTACTCAGGGTGCTGGGTGCTCAGTGCTCAGGGTGCTCGGTGCTCAGTACTCATGGTGCTGAGTGCTCATTCTCGGGGTGCTGGGTGCTCAGTGCTCGGGGTGCTGGGGGCTCAGTACTCAGGGTGCTGGGTGCTCAGTGTTCAGGGTGCTGGGTGCTCATTGCTCAGGGTGCTCGGTGCTTAGTACTCATGGTGCTCGGTGCTCAGGGCGCTGGTTGCTCAGTGCTCGGGGTGCTGGGTGCTCAGTGCTCGGGGTGCTGGGTGGTCAGTGCTCAGTGCTCAGGGTGCTGGGTGCTCAGTGCTCAGTGCTCAGGGTGCTCAGTGCTCAGTACTCAGGGTGCTCAGTGCTCAGTGCTCGGGGTGCTGGGTGCTCAGTATTCAGGGTGCTGGGTGCTCAGTACTCAGGGTGCTGGGTGCTCAGTGCTCAGTACTCAGCGTGCTGGGTGCTCAGTGCTCGGGGTGCTGGGTCCTCAGTGCTCAGGGTGCTGGGTGCTCAGTACTCAGGGTGCTGGGTGCTCAGTGCTCGGGGTGCTGGGTCCTCAGTGCTCAGGGTGCTCAGTGCTCAGTACTCAGGGTGCTGGGTGCTCAGAACTCAGGGTGCTTGGTGCTCAGTACTCAGGGTGCTGGGTGCTCAGTACTCAGGGTGCTTGGTGCTCAGTACTCAGGGTGCTGGGTGCTCAGTGCTCAGGGTGCTCGGTGCTCAGTACTCATGGTGCTGGGTGCTCATTCTCGGGGTGCTGGGTGCTCAGTGCTCGGGGTGCTGGGGGCTCAGTACTCAGGGTGCTGGGTGCTCAGTGCTCAGGGTGCTGGGTGCTCATTGCTCAGGGTGCTTGGTGCTTAGTACTCATGGTGCTCGGTGCTCGGGGTGCTGGGTGCTCAGTGCTCGGTGTGCTGGGTGCTCAGTGCTCGGGGTGCTGGGTGCTGAGTGCTCGGTGTGCTGGGTGCTCAGTGCTCGGAGTGCTGGGTGCTCAGTGCTCGGGGTGCTGGGTGCTCAGTACTCAGGGTGCTCGGTGCTCAGTACTCAGGGTGCTGGGTGCTCAGTGCTCAGGGTGCTGGGTGCTCAGTACTCAGCGTGCTGGGTGCTCAGTACTCAGGGTGCTGGGTGCTCAGTTCTCAGGGTGCTGGGTGCTCATTAATCAGGGTGCTGGGTGCTCAGTACTCAGGGTGCTCAGTGCTTGGGGTGCTGGGTGCTCAGTTCTCAGGGTGCTCAGTGCTTGGGGAGCAGGGTGCTCAGTACTCAGGGTGCTGGTTGCTCAGTGCTCAGGGTGCTGGGTGCTGAGTACTCAGGGTGCTGGGTGCTCAGTTCTCAGGGTGCTGGGTGCTCAGTGCTCGCGGTGCTGGGTGCTCAGTGCTCGGGTTGCTGGGTGCTCAGTGCTCGGGGTGCTGGGTGCTCAGTGCTCGGGGTGCTCGGTGCTCAGTGCTCGGGGTGCTGGGTGCTCAGTACTCGGGGTGCTCAGTGCTCAGTACTCATGGTGCTCGGTGCTCAGTACTCAGGGTGCTGGGTGATCAGTGCTCGGGGTGCTGTGTGCTCAGTACTCAGGGTGCTGGGTGCTCAGTGCTCGGGATGCTGGGTGCTCAGTGCTCAGGGTGATCGGTGCTCAGTACTCAGGGTGCTGGGTGCTCAGTACTCAGGGTTCTGGGTGCTCAGTACTCAGGGTGCTGGGTGCTCAGTCCTCAGGGTGCTCAGTGCTCAGGGTGCTGGGTGCTCAGTACTCAGGGTGCTGAGTGCTCAGTACTCAGGGTGCTGGGTGCTCAGTACTCAGGGTGCTGGGTGCTCAGTGCTCGGGGTGTTGGGTGCTCAGTGCTCAGGGTGCTCAGTGCTCATTACTCAGGGTGCTGGGTGCTCAGTACTCAGTGCTCAGGATGCTGGGGGCTCAGTGCTCAGGGTGCTGGGTGCTCAGTGCTCAGGGTGCTCAGTGCTCAGTACTCAGGGTGCTTGGTGCTCAGTACTCAGGGTGCTGGGTGCTCAGTGCTCGGGGTACCTGGTGCTCAGTGCTCGGGGTGCTCGGTGCTCAGTACTCAGGGTGCTGAGTGCTCAGTGCTCAGGGTGCTGGGTGCTCAGTGCTCAGGGTGCTGGGTGCTCAGTGCTCAGGGTGCTGGGTGCGCAGTGCTCAGCATGCTTGATGCTCAGTACTAAGGGTGCTGGGTGCTCAGTGCTCAGGGTGCTGGGTGCTCAGTGCTCGGGGTGCTGGTTGCTCAGTACTCAGGGTGCTGGGTGCTCCGTATTCAGGGTGCTGGGTGCTCAGTACTCGGGGTGCTGGGTGCTCAGTGCTCAGCGTGCTGGGTGCTCAGTACTCAGGGTGCTCGGTGCTCAGTGCTTGGGGTGCTGGGTGATCAGTACTCAGGGTGCTGGGTGCTCAGTGCTCAGGGTGCTGGGTGGTCAGTACTCAGGGTGCTGGGTGCTCAGTACTCAGTGCTCAGGATGCTGGGTGCTCAGTGCTCGGGCTGCTGGGTGCTCAGTGCTCAGGGTGCTGGGTGCTCAGTACTCAGGGTGCTGGGTTCTCAGTACTCAGGGTGCTGGGTGCACAGTGCTAGGGGTGCTGGGTGCTCAGTGCTCGGGTTCTGGGTGCTCAGTACTCAGGGTGCTGGGTGCTCAGTACTCAGGGTGCTCTGTGCTCAGTGCTCAGGGTGCTGGGTGCTCAGTGCTCTGGGTGCTGGGTGCTCCGTGCTCAGGGTGCTGGGTGCTCAGTGATCGGGTTGATGGGTGCTGAGTGCTCAGGGTGCTGGGTGCTCAGTGCTCGGGGTGCTCGGTGCTCAGTGCTCAGGGTCCTGGGTGCTCAGTACTCAGGGTGCTGGGTGCTTAGTACTCAGGGTGCTCAGTGCTCAGTACACAGGGTGCTGGGTGCTCAGTGCTCAGTACTCAGGGTGCTGGGTGCTCAGTGCTCAGGGTGCTGGGTGCTCAGTACTCAGCGTGCTGGGTGCTCAGTACTCAGGGTGCTGGGTGCTCAGTGCTCAGGGTGCTGGGTCCTCAGTGCTCAGGGTGCTGGGTGCTCAGTGCTCGGGGAGCTCGGTGCTCAGAACTCAGGGTGCTGGGTGCTCAGTACTCAGTGCTCGGGGTCCTGGGTGCTCCATGCTTGGGGTGCTGGGTGCTCAGTACTCAGGGTGCTGGGTGCTCATTCTCGGGGTGCTGGGTGCTCAGTGCTCGGGGTGCTGGGTGCTCAGTACTCAGGGTGCTGGGGGCTCAGTACTCAGGGTGCTGGGTGCTCAGTACTCAGGGTGCTCGGTTCTCAGTACTCAGGGTGCTGGGTGCTCATTCTCGGGGTGCTGGGTGCACAGTGCTCGGGGTGCTGGGTGCTCAGTACTCAGGGTGCTGGGGGCTCAGTACTCAGGTTGCTGGGTGCTCAGTACTCAGGGTGATCTGTTCTCAGTACTCAGGGTGCTGGGTGCTCAGTGCTCGGGGTGCTGTGTGCTCAGTTCTTGGGGTGCTCAGTACTCAGGGTGCTGGGTGCTCAGTACTCAGGGTGCTGGGTGCTCAGTGCTCGGGGTGCTCGGTGCTCAGTACTCGGGGTGCTGGGTGCTCAGTACTCGGGGTGCTGGGTGCTCAGTGCTCAGGGTGCTGGGTGCTAAGTGCTCGGGGTGCTGGGTGCTCAGTGCTGAGGGTGCTGGCTGCTCAGTGCTCAGGGTGCTGGGTGCTCAGTACTCAGGGTGCTAGGTGCTCAGTACTCAGGGTGCTCAGTGCTCAGTACTCAGCGTGCTGGGTGCTCAGTGCTCAGGGTCCTCGGTGGTCAGTACTCAGGGTGCTCAGTGCTCAGTACTCAGGGTGCTGAGTGCTCAGTGCTCAGGGTGCTGGGTGCTCAGTGCTCAGGGTGCTGGGTGCTCAGTGCTCAGGGTGCTGGGTGCGCAGTGCTCAGCATGCTTGATGTTCAGTACTAAGGGTGCTGGGTGCTCAGTGCTCAGGGTGCTGGGTGCTCAGTGCTCGGGGTGCTGGTTGCTCAGTACTCAGGGTGCTGGGTGCTCCGTACTCAGGGTGCTGGGTGCTCAGTACTCGGGGTGCTGGGTGCTCAGTGCTCAGCATGCTGGGTGCTCAGTACTCAGGGTGCTCGGTGCTCAGTGCTTGGGGTGCTGGGTGCTCAGTACTCAGGGTGCTGTGTGCTCAGTGCTCAGGGTGCTGGGTGCTCAGTGCTCAGGGTGCTGGGTGCTCAGTACTCAGTGCTCAGGATGCTGGGTGCTCAGTGCTCGGGCTGCTGGGTGCTCAGTGCTCAGGGAGCTGGGTGCTCAGTACTCAGGGTGCTGGGTTCTCAGTACTCAGGGTGCTGGGTGCACAGTGCTAGGGGTGCTGGGTGCTCAGTGCTCGGGGTCTGGGTGCTCAGTACTCAGGGTGCTGGGTGCTCAGTACTCAGGGTGCTCTGTGCTCAGTGCTCAGGGTGCTGGGTGCTCAGTGCTCTGGGTGCTTGGTGCTCCGTGCTCAGGGTGCTGGGTGCTCAGTGATCGGGGTGATGGGTTCTGAGTGCTCAGGGTGCTGGGTGCTCAGTGCTCGGGGTGCTCGGTGCTCAGTGCTCAGGGTCCTGGGTGCTCAGTACTCAGGGTGCTGGGTGCTTAGTACTCAGGGTGCTCAGTGCTCTGTACACAGGGTGCTGGGTGCTCAGTGCTCGGGGCGCTGGGTGCTCAGTACTCAGCGTGCTGGGTGCTCATTACTCAGGGTGCTGGGTGCTCAGTGCTCAGGGTGCTGGGTGCGCAGTGCTCAGGGTGCTGGGTGCTCAGTGCTCGGGGAGCTCGGTGCTGAGAACTCAGGGTGCTGGGTGCTCAGTACTCAGTGCTCGGGGTCCTGGGTGCTCCGTGCTCTGGGTGCTGGGTGCTCAGTACTCAGGGTGCTGGGTGCTCATTCTCGGGGTGCTGGGTGCTCAGTGCTCCGGGTGCTGGGTGCTCAGTACTCAGGGTGCTGGGGGCTCAGTACTCAGGGTGCTGGGTGCTCAGTACTCAGGGTGCTCGGATCTCAGTACTCAGGGTGCTGGGTGCTCATTCTCGGGGTGCTGGGTGCACAGTGATCGGGGTGCTGGGTGCTCAGTACTCAGGGTGCTGGGGGCTCAGTACTCAGGTTGCTGGGTGCTCAGTACTCAGGGTGATCTGTTCTCAGTACTCAGGGTGCTGGGTGCTCAGTGCTCGGGGTGCTGTGTGCTCAGTTCTCGGGGTGCTCAGTACTCAGGGTGCTCGGTGCTCAGTGCTTGGGGTGCTGGGTGATCAGTACTCAGGGTGCTGGGTGCTCAGTGATCAGGGTGCTGGGTGGTCAGTACTCAGGGTGCTGGGTGCTCAGTACTCAGTGCTCAGGATGCTGGGTGCTCAGTGCTCGGGCTGCTGGGTGCTCAGTGCTCAGGGTGCTGGGTGCTCAGTACTCAGGGTGCTGGGTTCTCAGTACTCAGGGTGCTGGGTGCACAGTGCTAGGGGTGCTGGGTGCTCAGTGCTCGGGTTCTGGGTGCTCAGTACTCAGGGTGCTGGGTGCTCAGTACTCAGGGTGCTCTGTGCTCAGTGCTCAGGGTGCTGGGTGCTCAGTGCTCTGGGTGCTGGGTGCTCCGTGCTCAGGGTGCTGGGTGCTCAGTGATCGGGTTGATGGGTGCTGAGTGCTCAGGGTGCTGGGTGCTCAGTGCTCGGGGTGCTCGGTGCTCAGTGCTCAGGGTCCTGGGTGCTCAGTACTCAGGGTGCTGGGTGCTTAGTACTCAGGGTGCTCAGTGCTCAGTACACAGGGTGCTGGGTGCTCAGTGCTCAGTACTCAGGGTGCTGGGTGCTCAGTGCTCAGGGTGCTGGGTGCTCAGTACTCAGCGTGCTGGGTGCTCAGTACTCAGGGTGCTGGGTGCTCAGTGCTCAGGGTGCTGGGTCCTCAGTGCTCAGGGTGCTGGGTGCTCATTGCTCGGGGAGCTCGGTGCTCAGAACTCAGGGTGCTGGGTGCTCAGTACTCAGTGCTCGGGGTCCTGGGTGCTCCATGCTTGGGGTGCTGGGTGCTCAGTACTCAGGGTGCTGGGTGCTCATTCTCGGGGTGCTGGGTGCTCAGTGCTCGGGGTGCTGGGTGCTCAGTACTCAGGGTGCTGGGGGCTCAGTACTCAGGGTGCTGGGTGCTCAGTACTCAGGGTGCTCGGTTCTCAGTACTCAGGGTGCTGGGTGCTCATTCTCGGGGTGCTGGGTGCACAGTGCTCGGGGTGCTGGGTGCTCAGTACTCAGGGTGCTGGGGGCTCAGTACTCAGGTTGCTGGGTGCTCAGTACTCAGGGTGATCTGTTCTCAGTACTCAGGGTGCTGGGTGCTCAGTGCTCGGGGTGCTGTGTGCTCAGTTCTTGGGGTGCTCAGTACTCAGGGTGCTGGGTGCTCAGTACTCAGGGTGCTGGGTGCTCAGTGCTCGGGGTGCTCGGTGCTCAGTACTCGGGGTGCTGGGTGCTCAGTACTCGGGGTGCTGGGTGCTCAGTGCTCAGGGTGCTGGGTGCTAAGTGCTCGGGGTGCTGGGTGCTCAGTGCTGAGGGTGCTGGCTGCTCAGTGCTCAGGGTGCTGGGTGCTCAGTACTCAGGGTGCTAGGTGCTCAGTACTCAGGGTGCTCAGTGCTCAGTACTCAGCGTGCTGGGTGCTCAGTGCTCAGGGTCCTCGGTGCTCAGTACTCAGGGTGCTCAGTGCTCAGTACTCAGGGTGCTGAGTGCTCAGTGCTCAGGGTGCTGGGTGCTCAGTGCTCAGGGTGCTGGGTGCTCAGTGCTCAGGGTGCTGGGTGCGCAGTGCTCAGCATGCTTGATGTTCAGTACTAAGGGTGCTGGGTGCTCAGTGCTCAGGGTGCTGGGTGCTCAGTGCTCGGGGTGCTGGTTGCTCAGTACTCAGGGTGCTGGGTGCTCCGTACTCAGGGTGCTGGGTGCTCAGTACTCGGGGTGCTGGGTGCTCAGTGCTCAGCATGCTGGGTGCTCAGTACTCAGGGTGCTCGGTGCTCAGTGCTTGGGGTGCTGGGTGCTCAGTACTCAGGGTGCTGTGTGCTCAGTGCTCAGGGTGCTGGGTGCTCAGTGCTCAGGGTGCTGGGTGCTCAGTACTCAGTGCTCAGGATGCTGGGTGCTCAGTGCTCGGGCTGCTGGGTGCTCAGTGCTCAGGGAGCTGGGTGCTCAGTACTCAGGGTGCTGGGTTCTCAGTACTCAGGGTGCTGGGTGCACAGTGCTAGGGGTGCTGGGTGCTCAGTGCTCGGGGTCTGGGTGCTCAGTACTCAGGGTGCTGGGTGCTCAGTACTCAGGGTGCTCTGTGCTCAGTGCTCAGGGTGCTGGGTGCTCAGTGCTCTGGGTGCTTGGTGCTCCGTGCTCAGGGTGCTGGGTGCTCAGTGATCGGGGTGATGGGTTCTGAGTGCTCAGGGTGCTGGGTGCTCAGTGCTCGGGGTGCTCGGTGCTCAGTGCTCAGGGTCCTGGGTGCTCAGTACTCAGGGTGCTGGGTGCTTAGTACTCAGGGTGCTCAGTGCTCTGTACACAGGGTGCTGGGTGCTCAGTGCTCGGGGCGCTGGGTGCTCAGTACTCAGCGTGCTGGGTGCTCAGTACTCAGGGTGCTGGGTGCTCAGTGCTCAGGGTGCTGGGTGCGCAGTGCTCAGGGTGCTGGGTGCTCAGTGCTCGGGGAGCTCGGTGCTGAGAACTCAGGGTGCTGGGTGCTCAGTACTCAGTGCTCGGGGTCCTGGGTGCTCCGTGCTCTGGGTGCTGGGTGCTCAGTACTCAGGGTGCTGGGTGCTCATTCTCGGGGTGCTGGGTGCTCAGTGCTCCGGGTGCTGGGTGCTCAGTACTCAGGGTGCTGGGGGCTCAGTACTCAGGGTGCTGGGTGCTCAGTACTCAGGGTGCTCGGATCTCAGTACTCAGGGTGCTGGGTGCTCATTCTCGGGGTGCTGGGTGCACAGTGATCGGGGTGCTGGGTGCTCAGTACTCAGGGTGCTGGGGGCTCAGTACTCAGGTTGCTGGGTGCTCAGTACTCAGGGTGATCTGTTCTCAGTACTCAGGGTGCTGGGTGCTCAGTGCTCGGGGTGCTGTGTGCTCAGTTCTCGGGGTGCTCAGTACTCAGGGTGCTGGGTGCTCAGTACTCAGGGTGCTGGGTGCTCAGTGCTCGGGGTGCTCGGTGCTCCGTACTCGGGGTGCTTGGTGCTCAGTACTCGGGGTGCTGGGTGCTCAGTGCTCATGGTGCTGGGTGCTCAGTGCTCGGGGTGCTGGGTGCTCAGTGCTGAGGTTGCTGGCTGCTCAGTGCTCAGGGTGCTGGGTGCTCAGTACACAGGGTGCTAGGTGCTCAGTACTCAGCGTGCTGGGTGCTCAGTACTCAGGGTGCTGGGTGCTCAGTGCTCAGGGTGCTGCGTGCTCAGTACTTGGGGTGCTGGGTGCTCAGTGCTCAGGGTGCTGGGTGCTCAGTGCTCGGGGTGCTGGGTGCTCAGTGCTGAGGGTGCTGGCTACTCAGTGCTCAGGGTGCTGGGTGCTCAGTACTCAGGGTGCTAGGTGCTCAGTACTCAGGGTGCTCAGTGCTCAGTACTCAGCGTGCTGGGTGCTCAGTGCTCAGGGTCCTCGGTGCTCAGTACTCAGGGTGCTCAGTGCTCAGTACTCAGCGTGCTTTGTGCTCAGTGCTCAGGGTGCTGGGTGCTCAGTACTCATGGTGCTGGGTGCTCAGTACTCAGGGTGCTGGGTGCTCAGTGCTCGGGGTGCTCGGTGATCAGTACTCAGGGTGCTGGGTGCTCAGTGCTCGGGGTGCTGGGTGCTCAGTGCTCAGGGTGCTGGGTGCTCAGTACTCAGGGTGCTGGGTGCTCAGTACTCAGGGTGCTGGGTGCTCAGTGCTCAGGGTGCTGGGTGCTCAGTCCTCAGGGTGCTGGGTGCTCAGTGCTCAGGGTGCTCGGTGCTCAGTACTCGGGGTGCTGGGTGCTCAGTACTCGGGGTGCTGGGTGCTCAGTGCTCAGGGTGCTGGGTGCTAAGTGCTCGGGGTGCTGGGTGCTCAGTGCTGAGGGTGCTGGCTGCTCAGTGCTCAGGGTGCTGGGTGCTCAGTACTCAGGGTGCTAGGTGCTCAGTACTCAGGGTGCTCAGTGCTCAGTACTCAGCGTGCTGGGTGCTCAGTGCTCAGGGTCCTCGGTGCTCAGTACTCAGGGTGCTCAGTGCTCAGTACTCAGGGTGCTGAGTGCTCAGTGCTCAGGGTGCTGGGTGCTCAGTGCTCAGGGTGCTGGGTGCTCAGTGCTCAGGGTGCTGGGTGCGCAGTGCTCAGCATGCTTGATGTTCAGTACTAAGGGTGCTGGGTGCTCAGTGCTCAGGGTGCTGGGTGCTCAGTGCTCGGGGTGCTGGTTGCTCAGTACTCAGGGTGCTGGGTGCTCCGTACTCAGGGTGCTGGGTGCTCAGTACTCGGGGTGCTGGGTGCTTAGTGCTCAGCATGCTGGGTGCTCAGTACTCAGGGTGCTCGGTGCTCAGTGCTTGGGGTGCTGGGTGCTCAGTACTCAGGGTGCTGGGTGCTCAGTGCTCAGGGTTCTGGGTGCTCAGTGCTCAGGGTGCTGGGTGCTCAGTACTCAGTGCTCAGGATGCTGGGTGCTCAGTGCTCGGGCTGCTGGGTGCTCAGTGCTCAGGGTGCTGGTTGCTTAGTACTCAGTGTGCTCAGTGCTCAGGGTGCTGGGTGCTCAGAACTCAGGGTGCTTGGTGCTCAGTACTCAGGGTGCTGGGTGCTCAGTACTCAGGGTGCTTGGTGCTCAGTACTCAGGGTGCTGGGTGCTCAGTGCTCAGGGTGCTCGGTGCTCAGTACTCATGGTGCTGAGTGCTCATTCTCGGGGTGCTGGGTGCTCAGTGCTCGGGGTGCTGGGGGCTCAGTACTCAGGGTGCTGGGTGCTCAGTGTTCAGGGTGCTGGGTGCTCATTGCTCAGGGTGCTCGGTGCTTAGTACTCATGGTGCTCGGTGCTCGGGGTGCTGGGTGCTCAGTGCTCGGTGTGCTGGGTGCTCAGTGCTCGGGGTGCTGGGTGCTGAGTGCTCGGTGTGCTGGGTGCTCAGTGCTCGGGGTGCTGGGTGCTCAGTGCTCGGGGTGCTGGGTGCTCAGTACTCAGGGTGCTCGGTGCTCAGTGTTCAGGGTGCTGGGTGCTCATTGCTCAGGGTGCTCGGTGCTTAGTACTCATGGTGCTCGGTGCTCGGGGTGCTGGGTGCTCAGTGCTCGGTGTGCTGGGTGCTCAGTGCTCGGGGTGCTGGGTGCTGAGTGCTCGGTGTGCTGGGTGCTCAGTGCTCAGTGTGCTCAGTGCTCATTACTCAGGGTGCTGGGTGCTCAGTACTCAGTGCTCAGGATGCTGGGTGCTCAGTGCTCAGGGTGCTGGGTGCTCAGTGCTCAGGGTGCTCAGTGCTCAGTGCTCAGTACTCAGGGTGCTTGGTGCTCAGTACTCAGGGTGCTGGGTGCTCAGTGCTCGGGGTACCTGGTGCTCAGTGCTCGGGGTGCTCGGTGCTCAGTACTCAGGGTGCTGAGTGCTCAGTGCTCAGGGTGCTGGGTGCTCAGTGCTCAGGGTGCTGGGTGCTCAGTGCTCAGGGTGCTGGGTGCGCAGTGCTCAGCATGCTTGATGCTCAGTACTAAGGGTGCTGGGTGCTCAGTGATCAGGGTGCTGGGTGCTCAGTGCTCAGGGTGCTGGGTGCTCAGTACTCAGGGTGCTGGGTTCTCAGTGCTCAGGGTGCTGGGTGCTCAGTGCTCAGGGTCCTGGGTGCGCAGTGCTCAGCATGCTTGATGCTCAGTACTAAGGGTGCTGGGTGCTCAGTGATCAGGGTGCTGGGTGCTCAGTGCTCAGGGTGCTGGGTGCTCAGTGCTCGGGGTGCTCGGTGCTCAGTGCTCAGGGTCCTGGGTGCTCAGTACTCAGGGTGCTGGGTGCTTAGTACTCAGGGTGCTCAGTGCTCAGTACACAGGGTGCTGGGTGCTCAGTGCTCAGTACTCAGGGTGCTGGGTGCTCAGTGCTCAGGGTGCTGGGTGCTCAGTACTCAGCGTGCTGGGTGCTCAGTACTCAGGGTGCTGGGTGCTCAGTGCTCAGGGTGCTGGGTCCTCAGTGCTCAGGGTGCTGGGTGCTCAGTGCTCGGGGAGCTCGGTGCTCAGAACTCAGGGTGCTGGGTGCTCAGTACTCAGTGCTCGGGGTCCTGGGTGCTCCGTGCTTGGGGTGCTGGGTGCTCAGTACTCAGGGTGCTGGGTGCTCATTCTCGGGGTGCTGGGTGCTCAGTGCTCGGGGTGCTGGGTGCTCAGTACTCAGGGTGCTGGGGGCTCAGTACTCAGGTTGCTGGGTGCTCAGTACTCAGGGTGATCTGTTCTCAGTACTCAGGGTGCTGGGTGCTCAGTGCTCGGGGTGCTGTGTGCTCAGTTCTTGGGGTGCTCAGTACTCAGGGTGCTGGGTGCTCAGTACTCAGGGTGCTGGGTGCTCAGTGCTCGGGGTGCTCGGTGCTCAGTACTCGGGGTGCTGGGTGCTCAGTACTCGGGGTGCTGGGTGCTCAGTGCTCAGGGTGCTGGGTGCTAAGTGCTCGGGGTGCTGGGTGCTCAGTGCTGAGGGTGCTGGCTGCTCAGTGCTCAGGGTGCTGGGTGCTCAGTACTCAGGGTGCTAGGTGCTCAGTACTCAGGGTGCTCAGTGCTCAGTACTCAGCGTGCTGGGTGCTCAGTGCTCAGGGTCCTCGGTGCTCAGTACTCAGGGTGCTCAGTGCTCAGTACTCAGGGTGCTGAGTGCTCAGTGCTCAGGGTGCTGGGTGCTCAGTGCTCAGGGTGCTGGGTGCTCAGTGCTCAGGGTGCTGGGTGCGCAGTGCTCAGCATGCTTGATGTTCAGTACTAAGGGTGCTGGGTGCTCAGTGCTCAGGGTGCTGGGTGCTCAGTGCTCGGGGTGCTGGTTGCTCAGTACTCAGGGTGCTGGGTGCTCCGTACTCAGGGTGCTGGGTGCTCAGTACTCGGGGTGCTGGGTGCTCAGTGCTCAGCATGCTGGGTGCTCAGTACTCAGGGTGCTCGGTGCTCAGTGCTTGGGATGCTGGGTGCTCAGTACTCAGGGTGCTGGGTGCTCAGTGCTCAGGGTGCTGGGTGCTCAGTGCTCAGGGTGCTGGGTGCTCAGTACTCAGTGCTCAGGATGCTGGGTGCTCAGTGCTCGGGCTGCTGGGTGCTCAGTGCTCAGGGTGCTGGTTGCTTAGTACTCAGTGTGCTCAGTGCTCAGGGTGCTGGGTGCTCAGAACTCAGGGTGCTTGGTGCTCAGTACTCAGGGTGTTGGGTGCTCAGTACTCAGGGTGCTTGGTGCTCAGTACTCAGGGTGCTGGGTGCTCAGTGCTCAGGGTGCTCGGTGCTCAGTACTCATGGTGCTGAGTGCTCATTCTCGGGGTGCTGGGTGCTCAGTGCTCGGGGTGCTGGGGGCTCAGTACTCAGGGTGCTGGGTGCTCAGTGTTCAGGGTGCTGGGTGCTCATTGCTCAGGGTGCTCGGTGCTTAGTACTCATGGTGCTCGGTGCTCGGGGTGCTGGGTGCTCAGTGCTCGGTGTGCTGGGTGCTCAGTGCTCGGGGTGCTGGGTGCTGAGTGCTCGGTGTGCTGGGTGCTCAGTGCTCGGGGTGCTGGGTGCTCAGTACTCGGGGTGCTGGGTGCTCAGTACTCAGGGTGCTCGGTGCTCAGTGCTCAGGGTGCTGGGTGCTCAGTGCTCAGGGTGCTGGGTGCTCAGTACTCAGGTTGCTGGGTGCTCGGTGCTCAGTACACTGGGTGCTCAGTACTCAGGGTGCTGGGTGCTCAGTACTCAGGGTGCTCGGTGCTCAAAACTCAGGGTGCTGGGTGCTCAGTACTCAGGGTGCTGGGTGCTCAGTACTCATGGTGCTGGGTGCTCAGTACTCAGGGTGCTGGGTGCTGAGTGCTCGGGGTGCTCGGTGATCAGTACTCAGGGTGCTGGGTGCTCAGTGCTCAGGGTGCTGGGTACTCAGTGCTCAGGGAGCTGGGTGCTCAGTGCTCAGGGTGCTGGGTGCTCAGTGCTCAGGGTGCTGGGTGATCAGTGCTCGGGGTCCTGGGTACTCAGTGCTTGGGGTGCTGGGTGCTCAGTACTCAGGGTGTTCGGTACTCAGTTCTCAGGGTGCTCAGTGCTCAATTCTCAGGGTGCTGGTTGCTCAGTGCTCGGGGTGCTCGGTGCTCAGTACTCAGGGTGCTGGGTGCTCAGTACTCAGGGTGCTGGGTGCTCAGTACTCAGGGTGCTGGGTGCTCAGTACTCAGGGTGCTGGGTTCTCAGTGCTCAGGGTGCTGGGTGCTCAGTACTCAGGGTGCTGGGTGCTCAGTACTCAGGGTGCTCCGTGCTCAGTACTCAGGGTGCTGGGTGCTCAGTGCTCAGGGTGCTGGGTACTCAGTACTCAGGGTGCTGGGTGCTCAGTACTCAGGGTGCTGGGTGCTCAGTGCTCAGGGTGCTGGTTGCTCAGTGCTCAGGGTGCTGGGTGCTCAGTACTCAGGGTGCTGGGTGCTCAGTGCTAAGGTGAACGGTGCTCAGTACTCAGGGTGCTCAGTACTCAGGGTGCAGGGTGCTCAGTGCTCAGGGTGCTGGGTGCTCAGTCCTCAGGGTGCTCAGTGCTCAGGGTGCTGGGTGCTCAGTGCTCGGGGTGCTCGGTGCTCAGTACTCAGGGTGCTGAGTGCTCAGTACTCAGGGTGCTGGGTGCTCAGTACTCATGGTGCTGGGTGCTCAGTACTCAGGCGGCTGGGTGCTCAGTGCTCAGGGTGCTGGGTGCTCAGTGCTCAGGGCGCTGGTTGCTCAGTGCTCGGGGTGCTGGGTGCTCAGTGCTCGGGGTGCTGGGTGGTCAGTGCTCAGTGCTCAGGGTGCTGGGTGCTCAGTGCTCAGTGCTCAGGGTGCTCAGTGCTCAGTACTCAGGGTGCTCAGTGCTCAGTGCTCGGGGTGCTGGGTGCTCAGTATTCAGGGTGCTGGGTGCTCAGTACTCAGGGTGCTGGGTGCTCAGTGCTCAGTACTCAGCGTGCTGGGTGCTCAGTACTCGGGGTGCTGGGTCCTCAGTGCTCAGGGTGCTGGGTGCTCAATACTCAGGGTGCTGGGTGCTCAGTGCTCGGGGTGCTGGGTCCTCAGTGCTCAGGGTGCTCAGAGCTCAGTGCTCGGGGTGCTGGGTGCTCAGTGCTCGGGGTGCTGGGTGCTCAGTGCTCAGGGTGCTGGTTGCTTAGTACTCAGTGTGCTCAGTGCTCAGGGTGCTGGGTGCTCAGAACTCAGGGTGCTTGGTGCTCAGTACTCAGGGTGCTGGGTGCTCAGTACTCAGGGTGCTTGGTGCTTAGTACTCAGGGTGCTGGGTGCTCAGTGCTCAGGGTGCTCGGTGCTCAGTACTCATGGTGCTGGGTGCTCATTCTCGGGGTGCTGGGTGCTCAGTGCTCGGGGTGCTGGGGGCTCAGTACTCAGGGTGCTGGGTGCGCAGTGCTCAGGGTGCTGGGTGCTCATTGCTCAGGGTGCTCGGTGCTTAGTACTCATGGTGCTCGGTGCTCGGGGTGCTGGGTGCTCAGTGCTCGGTGTGCTGGGTGCTCAGTGCTCGGGGTGCTGGGTGCTGAGTGCTCGGTGTGCTGGGTTCTCAGTGCTCGGGGTGCTGGGTGCTCAGTGCTCGGGGTGCTGGGTGCTCAGTACTCAGGGTGCTCGGTGCTCAGTACTCAGGGTGCTGGGTGCTCAGTGCTCAGGGTGCTGGGTGCTCAGTACTCAGGGTGCTGTGTGCTCAGTACTCAGGGTGCTGGGTGCTCAGTTCTCGGGGTGCTGGGTGCTCATTAATCAGGGTGCTGGGTGCTCAGTACTCAGGGTGCTCAGTGCTTGGGGTGCTGGGTGCTCAGTTCTCAGGGTGCTCAGTGCTTGGGGAGCAGGGTGCTCAGTACTCAGGGTGCTGGTTGCTCAGTGCTCAGGGTGCTGGGTGCTGAGTACTCAGGGTGCTGGGTGCTCAGTACTCAGGGTGCTGGGTGCTCAGTACTCAGGGTGCTGGGTGCTCAGTCCTCAGGGTGCTCAGTGCTCAGGGTGCTGTGTGCTCAGTACTCAGGGTGCTGAGTGCTCAGTACTCAGGGTGCTGGGTGCTCAGTACTCAGGGTGCTGGGTGCTCAGTGCTCGGGGTGCTGGGTGCTCAGTGCTCGGGGTGCTGGGTGCTCAGTACTCAGGGTGCTCGGTGCTCAGTGCTCGCGGTGCTGGGTGCTCAGTGCTCGGGTTGCTGGGTGCTCAGTGCTCGGGGTGCTGGGTGCTCAGTGCTCGGGGTGCTCGGTGCTCAGTGCTCGGGGTGCTGGGTGCTCAGTACTCGGGGTGCTCAGTGCTCAGTACTCATGGTGCTCGGTGCTCAGTACTCAGGGTGCTGGGTGATCAGTGCTCGGGGTGCTGGGTGCTCAGTACTCAGGGTGCTGGGTGCTCAGTGCTCGGGATGCTGGGTGCTCAGTGCTCAGGGTGATCGGTGCTCAGTACTCAGGGTGCTGGGTGCTCAGTACTCAGGGTGCTGGGTGCTCAGTACTCAGGGTGCTGGGTGCTCAGTCCTCAGGGTGCTCAGTGCTCAGGGTGCTGGGTGCTCAGTACTCAGGGTGCTGAGTGCTCAGTACTCAGGGTGCTGGGTGCTCAGTACTCATGGGGCTGGGTGCTCAGTGCTCGGGGTGTTGGGTGCTCAGTGCTCAGGGTGCTCAGTGCTCATTACTCAGGGTGCTGGGTGCTCAGTACTCAGTGCTCAGGATGCTGCCTGCTCAGTGCTCAGGGTGCTGGGTGCTCAGTGCTCAGGGTGCTCAGTGCTCAGTACTCAGGGTGCTTGGTGCTCAGTACTCAGGGTGCTGGGTGCTCAGTGCTCGGGGTACCTGGTGCTCAGTGCTCGGGGTGCTCGGTGCTCAGTACTCAGGGTGCTGAGTGCTCAGTGCTCAGGGTGCTGGGTGCTCAGTGCTCAGGGTGCTGGGTGCTCAGTGCTCAGGGTGCTGGGTGCGCAGTGCTCAGCATGCTTGATGCTCAGTACTAAGGGTGCTGGGTGCTCAGTGCTCAGGGTGCTGGGTGCTCAGTGCTCGGCGTGCTGGTTGCTCAGTACTCAGGGTGCTGGGTGCTCCGTATTCAGGGTGCTGGGTGCTCAGTACTCGGGGTGCTTGGTGCTCAGTGCTCAGCGTGCTGGGTGCTCAGTACTCAGGGTGCTCGGTGCTCAGTGCTTGGGGTGCTGGGTGATCAGTACTCAGGGTGCTGGGTGCTCAGTGCTCAGGGTGCTGGGTGCTCAGTGCTCAGGGTGCTGGGTGCTCAGTACTCAGTGCTCAGGATGCTGGGTGCTCAGTGCTCGGGCTGCTGGGTGCTCAGTGCTCAGGGTGCTGGGTGCTCAGTACTCAGGGTGCTGGGTTCTCAGTACTCAGGGTGCTGGGTGCACAGTGCTAGGGGTGCTGGGTGCTCAGTACTCAGGGTGCTGGGGGCTCAGTACTCAGGGTGCTGGGTGCTCAGTACTCAGGGTGCTCGGTTCTCAGTACTCAGGGTGCTGGGTGCTCATTCTCGGGGTGCTGGGTGCACAGTGCTCGGGGTGCTGGGTGCTCAGTACTCAGGGTGCTGGGGGCTCAGTACTCAGGTTGCTGGGTGCTCAGTACTCAGGGTGATCTGTTCTCAGTACTCAGGGTGCTGGGTGCTCAGTGCTCGGGGTGCTGTGTGCTCAGTTCTTGGGGTGCTCAGTACTCAGGGTGCTGGGTGCTCAGTACTCAGGGTGCTGGGTGCTCAGTGCTCGGGGTGCTCGGTGCTCAGTACTCGGGGTGCTGGGTTCTCAGTACTCGGGGTGCTGGGTGCTCAGTGCTCAGGGTGCTGGGTGCTCAGTACTCAGCGTGCTGGGTGCTCAGTACTCAGTGTGCTGGGTGCTCAGTGCTCAGGGTGCTGGGTCCTCAGTGCTCAGGGTGCTGGGTGCTCAGTGCTCGGGGAGCTCGGTGCTCAGAACTCAGGGTGCTGGGTGCTCAGTACTCAGTGCTCGGGGTCCTGGGTGCTCCGTGCTTGGGGTGCTGGGTGCTCAGTACTCAGGGTGCTGGGTGCTCATTCTCGGGGTGCTGGGTGCTCAGTGCTCGGGGTGCTGGGTGCTCAGTACTCAGGGTGCTGGGGGCTCAGTACTCAGGGTGCTGGGTGCTCAGTACTCAGGGTGCTCGGTTCTCAGTACTCAGGGTGCTGGGTGCTCATTCTCGGGGTGCTGGGTGCACAGTGCTCGGGGTGCTGGGTGCTCAGTACTCAGGGTGCTGGGGGCTCAGTACTCAGGTTGCTGGGTGCTCAGTACTCAGGGTGATCTGTTCTCAGTACTCAGGGTGCTTGGTGCTCAGTGCTCGGGGTGCTGTGTGCTCAGTTCTTGGGGTGCTCAGTACTCAGGGTGCTGGGTGCTCAGTACTCAGGGTGCTGGGTGCTCAGTGCTCGGGGTGCTCGGTGCTCAGTACTCGGGGTGCTGGGTGCTCAGTACTCGGGGTGCTGGGTGCTCAGTGCTCAGGGTGCTGGGTGCTAAGTGCTCGGGGTGCTGGGTGCTCAGTGCTGAGGGTGCTGGCTGCTCAGTGCTCAGGGTGCTGGGTGCTCAGTACTCAGGGTGCTAGGTGCTCAGTACTCAGGGTGCTCAGTGCTCAGTACTCAGCGTGCTGGGTGCTCAGTGCTCAGGGTCCTCGGTGCTCAGTACTCAGGGTGCTCAGTGCTCAGTACTCAGGGTGCTGAGTGCTCAGTGCTCAGGGTGCTGGGTGCTCAGTGCTCAGGGTGCTGGGTGCTCAGTGCTCAGGGTGCTGGGTGCGCAGTGCTCAGCATGCTTGATGTTCAGTACTAAGGGTGCTGGGTGCTCAGTGCTCAGGGTGCTGGGTGCTCAGTGCTCGGGGTGCTGGTTGCTCAGTACTCAGGGTGCTGGGTGCTCCGTACTCAGGCTGCTGGGTGCTCAGTACTCGGGGTGCTGGGTGCTTAGTGCTCAGCATGCTGGGTGCTCAGTACTCAGGGTGCTCGGTGCTCAGTGCTTGGGGTGCTGGGTGCTCAGTACTCAGGGTGCTGGGTGCTCAGTGCTCAGGGTGCTGGGTGCTCAGTGCTCAGGGTGCTGGGTGCTCAGTACTCAGTGCTCAGGATGCTGGGTGCTCAGTGCTCGGGCTGCTGGGTGCTCAGTGCTCAGGGTGCTGGTTGCTTAGTACTCAGTGTGCTCAGTGCTCAGGGTGCTGGGTGCTCAGAACTCAGGGTGCTTGGTGCTCAGTACTCAGGGTGCTGGGTGCTCAGTACTCAGGTTGCTTGGTGCTCAGTACTCAGGGTGCTGGGTGCTCAGTGCTCAGGGTGCTCGGTGCTCAGTACTCATGGTGCTGAGTGCTCATTCTCGGGGTGCTGGGTGCTCAGTGCTCGGGGTGCTGGGGGCTCAGTACTCAGGGTGCTGGGTGCTCAGTGTTCAGGGTGCTGGGTGCTCATTGCTCAGGGTGCTCGGTGCTTAGTACTCATGGTGCTCGGTGCTCAGGGCGCTGGTTGCTCAGTGCTCGGGGTGCTGGGTGCTCAGTGCTCGGGGTGCTGGGTGGTCAGTGCTCAGTGCTCAGGGTGCTGGGTGCTCAGTGCTCAGTGCTCAGGGTGCTCAGTGCTCAGTACTCAGGTTGCTCAGTGCTCAGTGCTCGGGGTGCTGGGTGCTCAGTATTCAGGGTGCTGGGTGCTCAGTACTCAGGGTGCTGGGTGCTCAGTGCTCAGTACTCAGCGTGCTGGGTGCTCAGTGCTCGGGGTGCTGGGTCCTCAGTGCTCAGGGTGCTGGGTGCTCAGTACTCAGGGTGCTGGGTGCTCAGTGCTCGGGGTGCTGGGTCCTCAGTGCTCAGGGTGCTCAGTGCTCAGTACTCAGGGTGCTGGGTGCTCAGAACTCAGGGTGCTTGGTGCTCAGTACTCAGGGTGCTGGGTGCTCAGTACTCAGGGTGCTTGGTGCTCAGTACTCAGGGTGCTGGGTGCTCAGTGCTCAGGGTGCTCGGTGCTCAGTACTCATGGTGCTGGGTGCTCATTCTCGGGGTGCTGGGTGCTCAGTGCTCGGGGTGCTGGGGGCTCAGTACTCAGGGTGCTGGGTGCTCAGTGCTCAGGGTGCTGGGTGCTCATTGCTCAGGGTGCTCGGTGCTTAGTACTCATGGTGCTCGGTGCTCGGGGTGCTGGGTGCTCAGTGCTCGGTGTGCTGGGTGCTCAGTGCTCGGGGTGCTGGGTGCTGAGTGCTCGGTGTGCTGGGTGCTCAGTGCTCGGAGTGCTGGGTGCTCAGTGCTCGGGGTGCTGGGTGCTCAGTACTCAGGGTGCTCGGTGCTCAGTACTCAGGGTGCTGGGTGCTCAGTGCTCAGGGTGCTGGGTGCTCAGTACTCAGCGTGCTGGGTGCTCAGTACTCAGGGTGCTGGGTGCTCAGTTCTCAGGGTGCTGGGTGCTCATTAATCAGGGTGCTGGGTGCTCAGTACTCAGGGTGCTCAGTGCTTGGGGTGCTGGGTGCTCAGTTCTCAGGGTGCTCAGTGCTTGGGGAGCAGGGTGCTCAGTACTCAGGGTGCTGGTTGCTCAGTGCTCAGGGTGCTGGGTGCTGAGTACTCAGGGTGCTGGGTGCTCAGTACTCAGGGTGCTGGGTGCTCAGTGCTCGCGGTGCTGGGTGCTCAGTGCTCGGGTTGCTGGGTGCTCAGTGCTCGGGGTGCTGGGTGCTCAGTGCTCGGGGTGCTCGGTGCTCAGTGCTCGGGGTGCTGGGTGCTCAGTACTCGGGGTGCTCAGTGCTCAGTACTCATGGTGCTCGGTGCTCAGTACTCAGGGTGCTGGGTGATCAGTGCTCGGGGTGCTGTGTGCTCAGTACTCAGGGTGCTGGGTGCTCAGTGCTCGGGATGCTGGGTGCTCAGTGCTCAGGGTGATCGGTGCTCAGTACTCAGGGTGCTGGGTGCTCAGTACTCAGGGTTCTGGGTGCTCAGTACTCAGGGTGCTGGGTGCTCAGTCCTCAGGGTGCTCAGTGCTCAGGGTGCTGGGTGCTCAGTACTCAGGGTGCTGAGTGCTCAGTACTCAGGGTGCTGGGTGCTCAGTACTCAGGGTGCTGGGTGCTCAGTGCTCGGGGTGTTGGGTGCTCAGTGCTCAGGGTGCTCAGTGCTCATTACTCAGGGTGCTGGGTGCTCAGTACTCAGTGCTCAGGATGCTGGGGGCTCAGTGCTCAGGGTGCTGGGTGCTCAGTGCTCAGGGTGCTCAGTGCTCAGTACTCAGGGTGCTTGGTGCTCAGTACTCAGGGTGCTGCGTGCTCAGTGCTCGGGGTACCTGGTGCTCAGTGCTCGGGGTGCTCGGTGCTCAGTACTCAGGGTGCTGAGTGCTCAGTGCTCAGGGTGCTGGGTGCTCAGTGCTCAGGGTGCTGGGTGCTCAGTGCTCAGGGTGCTGGGTGCGCAGTGCTCAGCATGCTTGATGCTCAGTACTAAGGGTGCTGGGTGCTCAGTGCTCAGGGTGCTGGGTGCTCAGTGCTCGGGGTGCTGGTTGCTCAGTACTCAGGGTGCTGGGTGCTCCGTATTCAGGGTGCTGGGTGCTCAGTACTCGGGGTGCTGGGTGCTCAGTGCTCAGCGTGCTGGGTGCTCAGTACTCAGGGTGCTCGGTGCTCAGTGCTTGGGGTGCTGGGTGATCAGTACTCAGGGTGCTGGGTGCTCAGTGCTCAGGGTGCTGGGTGGTCAGTACTCAGGGTGCTGGGTGCTCAGTACTCAGTGCTCAGGATGCTGGGTGCTCAGTGCTCGGGCTGCTGGGTGCTCAGTGCTCAGGGTGCTGGGTGCTCAGTACTCAGGGTGCTGGGTTCTCAGTACTCAGGGTGCTGGGTGCACAGTGCTAGGGGTGCTGGGTGCTCAGTGCTCGGGTTCTGGGTGCTCAGTACTCAGGGTGCTGGGTGCTCAGTACTCAGGGTGCTCTGTGCTCAGTGCTCAGGGTGCTGGGTGCTCAGTGCTCTGGGTGCTGGGTGCTCCGTGCTCAGGGTGCTGGGTGCTCAGTGATCGGGTTGATGGGTGCTGAGTGCTCAGGGTGCTGGGTGCTCAGTGCTCGGGGTGCTCGGTGCTCAGTGCTCAGGGTCCTGGGTGCTCAGTACTCAGGGTGCTGGATGCTTAGTACTCAGGGTGCTCAGTGCTCAGTACACAGGGTGCTGGGTGCTCAGTGCTCAGTACTCAGGGTGCTGGGTGCTCAGTGCTCAGGGTGCTGGGTGCTCAGTACTCAGCGTGCTGGGTGCTCAGTACTCAGGGTGCTGGGTGCTCAGTGCTCAGGGTGCTGGGTCCTCAGTGCTCAGGGTGCTGGGTGCTCAGTGCTCGGGGAGCTCGGTGCTCAGAACTCAGGGTGCTGGGTGCTCAGTACTCAGTGCTCGGGGTCCTGGGTGCTCCATGCTTGGGGTGCTGGGTGCTCAGTACTCAGGGTGCTGGGTGCTCATTCTCGGGGTGCTGGGTGCTCAGTGCTCGGGGTGCTGGGTGCTCAGTACTCAGGGTGCTGGGGGCTCAGTACTCAGGGTGCTGGGTGCTCAGTACTCAGGGTGCTCGGTTCTCAGTACTCAGGGTGCTGGGTGCTCATTCTCGGGGTGCTGGGTGCACAGTGCTCGGGGTGCTGGGTGCTCAGTACTCAGGGTGCTGGGGGCTCAGTACTCAGGTTGCTGGGTGCTCAGTACTCAGGGTGATCTGTTCTCAGTACTCAGGGTGCTGGGTGCTCAGTGCTCGGGGTGCTGTGTGCTCAGTTCTTGGGGTGCTCAGTACTCAGGGTGCTGGGTGCTCAGTACTCAGGGTGCTGGGTGCTCAGTGCTCGGGGTGCTCGGTGCTCAGTACTCGGGGTGCTGGGTGCTCAGTACTCGGGGTGCTGGGTGCTCAGTGCTCAGGGTGCTGGGTGCTAAGTGCTCGGGGTGCTGGGTGCTCAGTGCTGAGGGTGCTGGCTGCTCAGTGCTCAGGGTGCTGGGTGCTCAGTACTCAGGGTGCTAGGTGCTCAGTACTCAGGGTGCTCAGTGCTCAGTACTCAGCGTGCTGGGTGCTCAGTGCTCAGGGTCCTCGGTGGTCAGTACTCAGGGTGCTCAGTGCTCAGTACTCAGGGTGCTGAGTGCTCAGTGCTCAGGGTGCTGGGTGCTCAGTGCTCAGGGTGCTGGGTGCTCAGTGCTCAGGGTGCTGGGTGCGCAGTGCTCAGCATGCTTGATGTTCAGTACTAAGGGTGCTGGGTGCTCAGTGCTCAGGGTGCTGGGTGCTCAGTGCTCGGGGTGCTGGTTGCTCAGTACTCAGGGTGCTGGGTGCTCCGTACTCAGGGTGCTGGGTGCTCAGTACTCGGGGTGCTGGGTGCTCAGTGCTCAGCATGCTGGGTGCTCAGTACTCAGGGTGCTCGGTGCTCAGTGCTTGGGGTGCTGGGTGCTCAGTACTCAGGGTGCTGTGTGCTCAGTGCTCAGGGTGCTGGGTGCTCAGTGCTCAGGGTGCTGGGTGCTCAGTACTCAGTGCTCAGGATGCTGGGTGCTCAGTGCTCGGGCTGCTGGGTGCTCAGTGCTCAGGGAGCTGGGTGCTCAGTACTCAGGGTGCTGGGTTCTCAGTACTCAGGGTGCTGGGTGCACAGTGCTAGGGGTGCTGGGTGCTCAGTGCTCGGGGTCTGGGTGCTCAGTACTCAGGGTGCTAGGTGCTCAGTACTCAGGGTGCTCTGTGCTCAGTGCTCAGGGTGCTGGGTGCTCAGTGCTCTGGGTGCTTGGTGCTCCGTGCTCAGGGTGCTGGGTGCTCAGTGATCGGGGTGATGGGTTCTGAGTGCTCAGGGTGCTGGGTGCTCAGTGCTCGGGGTGCTCGGTGCTCAGTGCTCAGGGTCCTGGGTGCTCAGTACTCAGGGTGCTGGGTGCTTAGTACTCAGGGTGCTCAGTGCTCTGTACACAGGGTGCTGGGTGCTCAGTGCTCGGGGCGCTGGGTGCTCAGTACTCAGCGTGCTGGGTGCTCAGTACTCAGGGTGCTGGGTGCTCAGTGCTCAGGGTGCTGGGTGCGCAGTGCTCAGGGTGCTGGGTGCTCAGTGCTCGGGGAGCTCGGTGCTGAGAACTCAGGGTGCTGGGTGCTCAGTACTCAGTGCTCGGGGTCCTGGGTGCTCCGTGCTCTGGGTGCTGGGTGCTCAGTACTCAGGGTGCTGGGTGCTCATTCTCGGGGTGCTGGGTGCTCAGTGCTCCGGGTGCTGGGTGCTCAGTACTCAGGGTGCTGGGGGCTCAGTACTCAGGGTGCTGGGTGCTCAGTACTCAGGGTGCTCGGATCTCAGTACTCAGGGTGCTGGGTGCTCATTCTCGGGGTGCTGGGTGCACAGTGATCGGGGTGCTGGGTGCTCAGTACTCAGGGTGCTGGGGGCTCAGTACTCAGGTTGCTGGGTGCTCAGTACTCAGGGTGATCTGTTCTCAGTACTCAGGGTGCTGGGTGCTCAGTGCTCGGGGTGCTGTGTGCTCAGTTCTCGGGGTGCTCAGTACTCAGGGTGCTGGGTGCTCAGTACTCAGGGTGCTGGGTGCTCAGTGCTCGGGGTGCTCGGTGCTCCGTACTCGGGGTGCTTGGTGCTCAGTACTCGGGGTGCTGGGTGCTCAGTGCTCATGGTGCTGGGTGCTCAGTGCTCGGGGTGCTGGGTGCTCAGTGCTGAGGTTGCTGGCTGCTCAGTGCTCAGGGTGCTGGGTGCTCAGTACACAGGGTGCTAGGTGCTCAGTACTCAGCGTGCTGGGTGCTCAGTACTCAGGGTGCTGGGTGCTCAGTGCTCAGGGTGCTGCGTGCTCAGTACTTGGGGTGCTGGGTGCTCAGTGCTCAGGGTGCTGGGTGCTCAGTGCTCGGGGTGCTGGGTGCTCAGTGCTGAGGGTGCTGGCTACTCAGTGCTCAGGGTGCTGGGTGCTCAGTACTCAGGGTGCTAGGTGCTCAGTACTCAGGGTGCTCAGTGCTCAGTACTCAGCGTGCTGGGTGCTCAGTGCTCAGGGTCCTCGGTGCTCAGTACTCAGGGTGCTCAGTGCTCAGTACTCAGCGTGCTTTGTGCTCAGTGCTCAGGGTGCTGGGTGCTCAGTACTCATGGTGCTGGGTGCTCAGTACTCAGGGTGCTGGGTGCTCAGTGCTCGGGGTGCTCGGTGATCAGTACTCAGGGTGCTGGGTGCTCAGTGCTCGGGGTGCTGGGTGCTCAGTGCTCAGGGTGCTGGGTGCTCAGTACTCAGGGTGCTGGGTGCTCAGTACTCAGGGTGCTGGGTGCTCAGTGCTCAGGGTGCTGGGTGCTCAGTCCTCAGGGTGCTGGGTGCTCAGTGCTCAGGGTGCTCGGTGCTCAGTACTCGGGGTGCTGGGTGCTCAGTACTCGGGGTGCTGGGTGCTCAGTGCTCAGGGTGCTGGGTGCTAAGTGCTCGGGGTGCTGGGTGCTCAGTGCTGAGGGTGCTGGCTGCTCAGTGCTCAGGGTGCTGGGTGCTCAGTACTCAGGGTGCTAGGTGCTCAGTACTCAGGGTGCTCAGTGCTCAGTACTCAGCGTGCTGGGTGCTCAGTGCTCAGGGTCCTCGGTGCTCAGTACTCAGGGTGCTCAGTGCTCAGTACTCAGGGTGCTGAGTGCTCAGTGCTCAGGGTGCTGGGTGCTCAGTGCTCAGGGTGCTGGGTGCTCAGTGCTCAGGGTGCTGGGTGCGCAGTGCTCAGCATGCTTGATGTTCAGTACTAAGGGTGCTGGGTGCTCAGTGCTCAGGGTGCTGGGTGCTCAGTGCTCGGGGTGCTGGTTGCTCAGTACTCAGGGTGCTGGGTGCTCCGTACTCAGGGTGCTGGGTGCTCAGTACTCGGGGTGCTGGGTGCTTAGTGCTCAGCATGCTGGGTGCTCAGTACTCAGGGTGCTCGGTGCTCAGTGCTTGGGGTGCTGGGTGCTCAGTACTCAGGGTGCTGGGTGCTCAGTGCTCAGGGTTCTGGGTGCTCAGTGCTCAGGGTGCTGGGTGCTCAGTACTCAGTGCTCAGGATGCTGGGTGCTCAGTGCTCGGGCTGCTGGGTGCTCAGTGCTCAGGGTGCTGGTTGCTTAGTACTCAGTGTGCTCAGTGCTCAGGGTGCTGGGTGCTCAGAACTCAGGGTGCTTGGTGCTCAGTACTCAGGGTGCTGGGTGCTCAGTACTCAGGGTGCTTGGTGCTCAGTACTCAGGGTGCTGGGTGCTCAGTGCTCAGGGTGCTCGGTGCTCAGTACTCATGGTGCTGAGTGCTCATTCTCGGGGTGCTGGGTGCTCAGTGCTCGGGGTGCTGGGGGCTCAGTACTCAGGGTGCTGGGTGCTCAGTGTTCAGGGTGCTGGGTGCTCATTGCTCAGGGTGCTCGGTGCTTAGTACTCATGGTGCTCGGTGCTCGGGGTGCTGGGTGCTCAGTGCTCGGTGTGCTGGGTGCTCAGTGCTCGGGGTGCTGGGTGCTGAGTGCTCGGTGTGCTGGGTGCTCAGTGCTCGGGGTGCTGGGTGCTCAGTGCTCGGGGTGCTGGGTGCTCAGTACTCAGGGTGCTCGGTGCTCAGTACTCAGGGTGCTGGGTGCTCAGTGCTCAGGGTGCTGGGTGCTCAGTACTCAGGTTGCTGGGTGCTCGGTGCTCAGTACACTGGGTGCTCAGTACTCAGGGTGCTGGGTGCTCAGTACTCAGGGTGCTCGGTGCTCAAAACTCAGGGTGCTGGGTGCTCAGTACTCAGGGTGCTGGGTGCTCAGTACTCATGGTGCTTGGTGCTCAGTACTCAGGGTGCTGGGTGCTCAGTGCTCGGGGTGCTCGGTGATCAGTACTCAGGGTGCTGGGTGCTCAGTGCTCAGGGTGCTGGGTACTCAGTGCTCAGGGAGCTGGGTGCTCAGTGCTCAGGGTGCTGGGTGCTCAGTGCTCAGGGTGCTGGGTGATCAGTGCTCGGGGTCCTGGGTACTCAGTGCTTGGGGTGCTGGGTGCTCAGTACTCAGGGTGTTCGGTACTCAGTTCTCAGGGTGCTCAGTGCTCAATTCTCAGGGTGCTGGTTGCTCAGTGCTCGGGGTGCTCGGTGCTCAGTACTCAGGGTGCTGGGTGCTCAGTACTCAGGGTGCTGGGTGCTCAGTACTCAGGGTGCTGGGTGCTCAGTACTCAGGGTGCTGGGTTCTCAGTGCTCAGGGTGCTGGGTGCTCAGTACTCAGGGTGCTGGGTGCTCAGTACTCAGGGTGCTCCGTGCTCAGTACTCAGGGTGCTGGGTGCTCAGTGCTCAGGGTGCTGGGTACTCAGTACTCAGGGTGCTGGGTGCTCAGTACTCAGGGTGCTGGGTGCTCAGTGCTCAGGGTGCTGGTTTCTCAGTGCTCAGGGTGCTGGGTGCTCAGTACTCAGGGTGCTGGGTGCTCAGTACTAAGGTGATCGGTGCTCAGTACTCAGGGTGCTCAGTACTCAGGGTGCAGGGTGCTCAGTGCTCAGGGTGCTGGGTGCTCAGTCCTCAGGGTGCTCAGTGCTCAGGGTGCTGGGTGCTCAGTGCTCGGGGTGCTCGGTGCTCAGTACTCAGGGTGCTGAGTGCTCAGTACTCAGGGTGCTGGGTGCTCAGTACTCATGGTGCTGGGTGCTCAGTACTCAGGGGGCTGGGTGCTCAGTGCTCAGGGTGCTGGGTGCTCAGTGCTCAGGGCGCTGGTTGCTCAGTGCTCGGGGTGCTGGGTGCTCAGTGCTCGGGGTGCTGGGTGGTCAGTGCTCAGTGCTCAGGGTTCTGGGTGCTCAGTGCTCAGGGTGCTGGGTGCTCAGTACTCAGTGCTCAGGATGCTGGGTGCTCAGTGCTCGGGCTGCTGGGTGCTCAGTGCTCAGGGTGCTGGTTGCTTAGTACTCAGTGTGCTCAGTGCTCAGGGTGCTGGGTGCTCAGAACTCAGGGTGCTTGGTGCTCAGTACTCAGGGTGCTGGGTGCTCAGTACTCAGGGTGCTTGGTGCTCAGTACTCAGGGTGCTGGGTGCTCAGTGCTCAGGGTGCTCGGTGCTCAGTACTCATGGTGCTGAGTGCTCATTCTCGGGGTGCTGGGTGCTCAGTGCTCGGGGTGCTGGGGGCTCAGTACTCAGGGTGCTGGGTGCTCAGTGTTCAGGGTGCTGGGTGCTCATTGCTCAGGGTGCTCGGTGCTTAGTACTCATGGTGCTCGGTGCTCGGGGTGCTGGGTGCTCAGTGCTCGGTGTGCTGGGTGCTCAGTGCTCGGGGTGCTGGGTGCTGAGTGCTCGGTGTGCTGGGTGCTCAGTGCTCGGGGTGCTGGGTGCTCAGTGCTCGGGGTGCTGGGTGCTCAGTACTCAGGGTGCTCGGTGCTCAGTACTCAGGGTGCTGGGTGCTCAGTGCTCAGGGTGCTGGGTGCTCAGTACTCAGGTTGCTGGGTGCTCGGTGCTCAGTACACTGGGTGCTCAGTACTCAGGGTGCTGGGTGCTCAGTACTCAGGGTGCTCGGTGCTCAAAACTCAGGGTGCTGGGTGCTCAGTACTCAGGGTGCTGGGTGCTCAGTACTCATGGTGCTTGGTGCTCAGTACTCAGGGTGCTGGGTGCTCAGTGCTCGGGGTGCTCGGTGATCAGTACTCAGGGTGCTGGGTGCTCAGTGCTCAGGGTGCTGGGTACTCAGTGCTCAGGGAGCTGGGTGCTCAGTGCTCAGGGTGCTGGGTGCTCAGTGCTCAGGGTGCTGGGTGATCAGTGCTCGGGGTCCTGGGTACTCAGTGCTTGGGGTGCTGGGTGCTCAGTACTCAGGGTGTTCGGTACTCAGTTCTCAGGGTGCTCAGTGCTCAATTCTCAGGGTGCTGGTTGCTCAGTGCTCGGGGTGCTCGGTGCTCAGTACTCAGGGTGCTGGGTGCTCAGTACTCAGGGTGCTGGGTGCTCAGTACTCAGGGTGCTGGGTGCTCAGTACTCAGGGTGCTGGGTTCTCAGTGCTCAGGGTGCTGGGTGCTCAGTACTCAGGGTGCTGGGTGCTCAGTCCTCAGGGTGCTCCGTGCTCAGTACTCAGGGTGCTGGGTGCTCAGTGCTCAGGGTGCTGGGTACTCAGTACTCAGGGTGCTGGGTGCTCAGTACTCAGGGTGCTGGGTGCTCAGTGCTCAGGGTGCTGGTTGCTCAGTGCTCAGGGTGCTGGGTGCTCAGTACTCAGGGTGCTGGGTGCTCAGTGCTAAGGTGATCGGTGCTCAGTACTCAGGGTGCTCAGTACTCAGGGTGCAGGGTGCTCAGTGCTCAGGGTGCTGGGTGCTCAGTCCTCAGGGTGCTCAGTGCTCAGGGTGCTGGGTGCTCAGTGCTCGGGGTGCTCGGTGCTCAGTACTCAGGGTGCTGAGTGCTCAGTACTCAGGGTGCTGGGTGCTCAGTACTCATGGTGCTGGGTGCTCAGTACTCAGGGGGCTGGGTGCTCAGTGCTCAGGGTGCTGGGTGCTCAGTGCTCAGGGCGCTGGTTGCTCAGTGCTCGGGGTGCTGGGTGCTCAGTGCTCGGGGTGCTGGGTGGTCAGTGCTCAGTGCTCAGGGTGCTGGGTGCTCAGTGCTCAGTGCTCAGGGTGCTCAGTGCTCAGTACTCAGGGTGCTCAGTGCTCAGTGCTCGGGGTGCTGGGTGCTCAGTATTCAGGGTGCTGGGTGCTCAGTACTCAGGGTGCTGGGTGCTCAGTGCTCAGGGTGCTGGGTACTCAGTCCTCAGGGTGCTGGGTGCTCAGTGCTCAGGGTGCTCGGTGCTCAGTACTCGGGGTGCTGGGTGCTCAGTACTCGGGGTGCTGGGTGCTCAGTGCTCAGGGTGCTGGGTGCTAAGTGCTCGGGGTGCTGGGTGCTCAGTGCTGAGGGTGCTGGCTGCTCAGTGCTCAGGGTGCTGGGTGCTCAGTACTCAGGGTGCTAGGTGCTCAGTACTCAGGGTGCTCAGTGCTCAGTACTCAGCGTGCTGGGTGCTCAGTGCTCAGGGTCCTCGGTGCTCAGTACTCAGGGTGCTCAGTGCTCAGTACTCAGGGTGCTGAGTGCTCAGTGCTCAGGGTGCTGGGTGCTCAGTGCTCAGGGTACTGGGTGCTCAGTGCTCAGGGTGCTGGGTGCGCAGTGCTCAGCATGCTTGATGTTCAGTACTAAGGGTGCTGGGTGCTCAGTGCTCAGGGTGCTGGGTGCTCAGTGCTCGGGGTGCTGGTTGCTCAGTACTCAGGGTGCTGGGTGCTCCGTACTCAGGGTGCTGGGTGCTCAGTACTCGGGGTGCTGGGTGCTTAGTGCTCAGCATGCTGGGTGCTCAGTACTCAGGGTGCTCGGTGCTCAGTGCTTGGGGTGCTGGGTGCTCAGTACTCAGGGTGCTGGGTGCTCAGTGCTCAGGGTGCTGGGTGCTCAGTGCTCAGGGTGCTGGGTGCTCAGTACTCAGTGCTCAGGATGCTGGGTGCTCAGTGCTCGGGCTGCTGGGTGCTCAGTGCTCAGGGTGCTGGTTGCTTAGTACTCAGTGTGCTCAGTGCTCAGGGTGCTGGGTGCTCAGAACTCAGGGTGCTTGGTGCTCAGTACTCAGGGTGCTGGGTGCTCAGTACTCAGGGTGCTTGGTGCTCAGTACTCAGGGTGCTGGGTGCTCAGTGCTCAGGGTGCTCGGTGCTCAGTACTCATGGTGCTGAGTGCTCATTCTCGGGGTGCTGGGTGCTCAGTGCTCAGGGTGCTGGTTGCTTAGTACTCAGTGTGCTCAGTGCTCAGGGTGCTGGGTGCTCAGAACTCAGGGTGCTTGGTGCTCAGTACTCAGGGTGCTGGGGGCTCAGTACTCAGGGTGCTGGGTGCTCAGTGTTCAGGGTGCTGGGTGCTCATTGCTCAGGGTGCTCGGTGCTTAGTACTCATGGTGCTCGGTGCTCGGGGTGCTGGGTGCTCAGTGCTCGGTGTGCTGGGTGCTCAGTGCTCGGGGTGCTGGGTGCTGAGTGCTCGGTGTGCTGGGTGCTCAGTGCTCGGGGTGCTGGGTGCTCAGTGCTCGGGGTGCTGGGTGCTCAGTACTCAGGGTGCTCGGTGCTCAGTACTCAGGGTGCTGGGTGCTCAGTGCTCAGGGTGCTGGGTGCTCAGTACTCAGGTTGCTGGGTGCTCGGTGCTCAGTACACTGGGTGCTCAGTACTCAGGGTGCTGGGTGCTCAGTACTCAGGGTGCTCGGTGCTCAAAACACAGGGTGCTGGGTGCTCAGTACTCAGGGTGCTGGGTGCTCAGTACTCATGGTGCTTGGTGCTCAGTACTCAGGGTGCTGGGTGCTCAGTGCTCGGGGTGCTCGGTGATCAGTACTCAGGGTGCTGGGTGCTCAGTGCTCAGGGTGCTGGGTACTCAGTGCTCAGGGAGCTGGGTGCTCAGTGCTCAGGGTGCTGGGTGCTCAGTGCTCAGGGTGCTGGGTGATCAGTGCTCGGGGTCCTGGGTACTCAGTGCTTGGGGTGCTGGGTGCTCAGTACTCAGGGTGTTCGGTACTCAGTTCTCAGGGTGCTCAGTGCTCAATTCTCAGGGTGCTGGTTGCTCAGTTCTCGGGGTGCTCGGTGCTCAGTACTCAGGGTGCTGGGTGCTCAGTACTCAGGGTGCTGGGTGCTCAGTACTCAGGGTGCTGGGTGCTCAGTACTCAGGGTGCTGGGTTCTCAGTGCTCAGGGTGCTGGGTGCTCAGTACTCAGGGTGCTGGGTGCTCAGTACTCAGGGTGCTCCGTGCTCAGTACTCAGGGTGCTGGGTGCTCAGTGCTCAGGGTGCTGGGTACTCAGTACTCAGGGTGCTGGGTGCTCAGTACTCAGGGTGCTGGGTGCTCAGTGCTCAGGGTGCTGGTTGCTCAGTGCTCAGGGTGCTGGGTGCTCAGTACTCAGGGTGCTGGGTGCTCAGGGTGCTGGGTGCTCAGTGCTCGGGGTGCTCGGTGCTCAGTACTCAGGGTGCTGAGTGCTCAGTACTCAGGGTGCTGGGTGCTCAGTACTCATGGTGCTGGGTGCTCAGTACTCAGGGGGCTGGGTGCTCAGTGCTCAGGGTGCTGGGTGCTCAGTGCTCAGGGCGCTGGTTGCTCAGTGCTCGGGGTGCTGGGTGCTCAGTGCTCGGGGTGCTGGGTGGTCAGTGCTCAGTGCTCAGGGTGCTGGGTGCTCAGTGCTCAGTGCTCAGGGTGCTCAGTGCTCAGTACTCAGGGTGCTCAGTGCTCAGTGCTCGGGGTGCTGGGTGCTCAGTATTCAGGGTGCTGGGTGCTCAGTACTCAGGGTGCTGGGTGCTCAGTGCTCAGTACTCAGAGTGCTGGGTGCTCAGTGCTCGGGGTGCTGGGTCCTCAGTGCTCAGGGTGCTGGGTGCTCAGTACTCAGGGTGCTGGGTGCTCAGTGCTCGGGGTGCTGGGTCCTCAGTGCTCAGGGTGCTCAGAGCTCAGTGCTCGGGGTGCTGGGTTCTCAGTGCTCGGGGTGCTGGGTGCTCAGTGCTCAGGGTGCTGGTGGCTTAGTACTCAGTGTGCTCAGTGCTCAGGGTGCTGGGTGCTCAGAACTCAGGGTGCTTGGTGCTCAGTACTCAGGGTGCTGGGTGCTCAGTACTCAGGGTGCTTGGTACTCAGTACTCAGGGTGCTGGGTGCTCAGTGCTCAGGGTGCTCGGTGCTCAGTACTCATGGTGCTGGGTGCTCATTCTCGGGGTGCTGGGTGCTCAGTGCTCGGGGTGCTGGGGGCTCAGTACTCAGGGTGCTGGGTGCTCAGTGCTCAGGGTGCTGGGTGCTCATTGCTCAGGGTGCTCGGTGCTTAGTACTCATGGTGCTCGGTGCTCGGGGTGCTGGGTGCTCAGTGCTCGGTGTGCTGGGTGCTCAGTGCTCGGGGTGCTGGGAGCTGAGTGCTCGGTGTGCTGGGTGCTCAGTGCTCGGAGTGCTGGGTGCTCAGTGCTCGGGGTGCTGGGTGCTCAGTACTCAGGGTGCTCGGTGCTCAGTACTCAGGGTGCTGGGTGCTCAGTGCTCAGGGTGCTGGGTGCTCAGTACTCAGGGTGCTGGGTGCTCAGTACTCAGGGTGCTGGGTGCTTAGTTCTCAGGGTGCTGGGTGCTCATTAATCAGGGTGCTGGGTGCTCAGTACTCAGGGTGCTCAGTGCTTGGGGTGCTGGGTGCTCAGTTCTCAGGGTGCTCAGTGCTTGGGGAGCAGGGTGCTCAGTACTCAGGGTGCTGGTTGCTCAGTGCTCAGGGTGCTGGGTGCTGAGTACTCAGGGTGCTGGGTGCTCAGTACTCAGGGTGCTGGGTGCTCAGTGCTCGCGGTGCTGGGTGCTCAGTGCTCGGGTTGCTGGGTGCTCAGTGCTCGGGGTGCTGGGTGCTCAGCGCTCGGGGTGCTCGGTGCTCAGTGCTCGGGGTGCTGGGTGCTCAGTACTCGGGGTGCTCAGTGCTCAGTACTCATGGTGCTCGGTGCTCAGTACTCAGGGTGCTGGGTGATCAGTGCTCGGGGTGCTGTGTGCTCAGTACTCAGGGTGCTGGGTGCTCAGTGCTCGGGATGCTGGGTGCTCAGTGCTCAGGGTGATCGGTGCTCAGTACTCAGGGTGCTGGGTGCTCAGTACTCAGGGTTCTGGGTGCTCAGTACTCAGGGTGCTGGGTGCTCAGTCCTCAGGGTGCTCAGTGCTCAGGGTGCTGGGTGCTCAGTGCTCAGGGTGCTGGGTGCTCAGTGCTCAGGGTGCTCAGTGCTCAGTACTCAGGGTGCTTGGTGCTCAGTACTCAGGGTGCTGGGTGCTCAGTGCTCGGGGTACCTGGTGCTCAGTGCTCGGGGTGCTCGGTGCTCAGTACTCAGGGTGCTGAGTGCTCAGTGCTCAGGGTGCTGGGTGCTCAGTGCTCAGGGTGCTGGGTGCTCAGTGCTCAGGGTGCTGGGTGCGCAGTGCTCAGCATGCTTGATGCTCAGTACTAAGGGTGCTGGGTGCTCAGTGCTCAGGGTGCTGGGTGGTCAGTACTCAGGGTGCTGGGTGCTCAGTACTCAGTGCTCAGGATGCTGGGTGCTCAGTGCTCGGGCTGCTGGGTGCTCAGTGCTCAGGGTGCTGGGTGCTCAGTACTCAGGGTGCTGGGTTCTCAGTACTCAGGGTGCTGGGTGCACAGTGCTAGGGGTGCTGGGTGCTCAGTGCTCGGGTTCTGGGTGCTCAGTACTCAGGGTGCTGGGTGCTCAGTACTCAGGGTGCTCTGTGCTCAGTGCTCAGGGTGCTGGGTGCTCAGTGCTCTGGGTTCTGGGTGCTCCGTGCTCAGGGTGCTGGGTGCTCAGTGATCGGGTTGATGGGTGCTGAGTGCTCAGGGTGCTGGGTGCTCAGTGCTCGGGGTGCTCGGTGCTCAGTGCTCAGGGTCCTGGGTGCTCAGTACTCAGGGTGCTGGGTGCTTAGTACTCAGGGTGCTCAGTGCTCAGTACACAGGGTGCTGGGTGCTCAGTGCTCAGTACTCAGGGTGCTGGGTGCTCAGTGCTCAGGGTGCTGGGTGCTCAGTACTCAGCGTGCTGGGTGCTCAGTACTCAGGGTGCTGGGTGCTCAGTGCTCAGGGTGCTGGGTCCTCAGTGCTCAGGGTGCTGGGTGCTCAGTGCTCGGGGAGCTCGGTGCTCAGAACTCAGGGTGCTGGGTGCTCAGTACTCAGTGCTCGGGGTCCTGGGTGCTCCGTGCTTGGGGTGCTGGGTGCTCAGTACTCAGGGTGCTGGGTGCTCATTCTCGGGGTGCTGGGTGCTCAGTGCTCGGGGTGCTGGGTGCTCAGTACTCAGGGTGCTGGGGGCTCAGTACTCAGGGTGCTGGGTGCTCAGTACTCAGGGTGCTCGGTTCTCAGTACTCAGGGTGCTGGGTGCTCATTCTCGGGGTGCTGGGTGCACAGTGCTCGGGGTCCTGGGTGCTCCGTGCTTGGGGTGCTGGGTGCTCAGTACTCAGGGTGCTGGGTGCTCATTCTCGGGGTGCTGGGTGCTCAGTGCTCGGGGTGCTGGGTGCTCAGTACTCAGGGTGCTGGGTGCTCAGTACTCAGGGTGCTGGGTGCTCAGTGCTCAGGGTGCTGGGTGCTCAGTGCTCAGGGTGCTGGGTGCTCAGTGCTCGGCGAGCTCGGTGCTCAGAACTCAGGGTGCTGGGTGCTCAGTACTCAGTGCTCGGGGTCCTGGGTGCTCCGTGCTCTGGGTGCTGGGTGCTCAGTACTCAGGGTGCTGGGTGCTCATTCTCGGGGTGCTGGGTGCTCAGTGCTCCGGGTGCTGGGTGCTCAGTACTCAGGGTGCTGGGGGCTCAGTACTCAGGGTGCTGGGTGCTCAGTACTCAGGGTGCTCGGTTCTCAGTACTCAGGGTGCTGGGTGCTCATTCTCGGGGTGCTGGGTGCACAGTGATCGGGGTGCTGGGTGCTCAGTACTCAGGGTGCTGGGGGCTCAGTACTCAGGTTGCTGGGTGCTCAGTACTCAGGGTGATCTGTTCTCAGTACTCAGGGTGCTGGGTGCTCAGTGCTCGGGGTGCTGTGTGCTCAGTTCTCGGGGTGCTCAGTACTCAGGGTGCTGGGTGCTCAGTACTCAGGGTGCTGGGTGCTCAGTGCTCGGGGTGCTCGGTGCTCCGTACTCGGGGTGCTGGGTGCTCAGTACTCGGGGTGCTGGGTGCTCAGTGCTCATGGTGCTGGGTGCTCAGTGCTCGGGGTGCTGGGTGCTCAGTGCTGAGGTTGCTGGCTGCTCAGTGCTCAGGGTGCTGGGTGCTCAGTACTCAGGGTGCTAGGTGCTCAGTACTCAGCGTGCTGGGTGCTCAGTACTCAGGGTGCTGGGTGCTCAGTGCTCAGGGTGCTGGGTGCTCAGTACTTGGGGTGCTGGGTGCTCAGTGCTCAGGGTGCTGGGTGCTCAGTGCTCGGGGTGCTGGGTGCTCAGTGCTGAGGGTGCTGGCTACTCAGTTCTCAGGGTGCTGGGTGCTCAGTACTCAGGGTGCTAGGTGCTCAGTACTCAGGGTGCTCAGTGCTCAGTACTCAGCGTGCTGGGTGCTCAGTGCTCAGGGTCCTCGGTGCTCAGTACTCAGGGTGCTCAGTGCTCAGTACTCAGCGTGCTTTGTGCTCAGTGCTCAGGGTGCTGGGTGCTCAGTACTCATGGTGCTGGGTGCTCAGTACTCAGGGTGCTGGGTGCTCAGTGCTCGGGGTGCTCGGTGATCAGTACTCAGGGTGCTGGGTGCTCAGTGCTCGGGGTGCTGTGTGCTCAGTGCTCAGGGTGCTGGGTGCTCAGTACTCAGGGTGCTGGGTGCTCAGTACTCAGGGTGCTGGGTGCTCAGTGCTCAGGGTGCTGGGTGCTCAGTCCTCAGGGTGCTGGGTGCTCAGTACTCAGGGTGTTCGGTGCTTAGTTCTCAGGGTGCTCAGTGCTCAATACTCAGGGTGCTGGTTGCTCAGTGCTCGGGGTGCTCGGTGCTCAGTACTCAGGGTGCTGGGTGCTCAGTACTCAGGGTGCTGGGTGCTCAGTACTCAGGGTGCTGGGTGCTCAGTACTCAGGGTGATGGGTTCTCAGTGCTCAGGGTGCTCGGTGCTCAGTACTCAGGGTGCTGGGTGCTCAGTACTCAGGGTGCTCGGTGCTCAGTACTCAGGTGGCTGGGTGCTCAGTGCTCAGGGTCCTGGGTACTCAGTACTCAGGGTGCTGGGTGCTCAGTACTCAGGGTGCTGGGTGCTCAGTGCTCAGGGTGCTGGGTGCTCAGTGCTCAGGGTGCTGGGTGCTCAGTACTCAGGGTGCTGGGTGCTCAGTTCTAAGGTGATCGGTGCTCAGTACTCAGGGTGCTCAGTACTCAGGGTGCTGGGTGCTCAGTGCTCAGTGTGATCGGTGCTCAGTACTCAGGGTGCTGTGTGCTCAGTGCTCAGGGTGCTGGGTGCTCAGTCCTCAGGGTGCTCAGTGCTCAGGGTGCTGGGTGCTCAGTGCTCAGGGTCCTCGGTGCTCAGTACTCAGGGTGCTCAGTGCTCAGTACTCAGCGTGCTTTGTGCTCAGTGCTCAGGGTGCTGGGTGCTCAGTACTCATGGTGCTGGGTGCTCAGTACTCAGGGTGCTGGGTGCTCAGTGCTCGGGGTGCTCGGTGATCAGTACTCAGGGTGTTCGGTGCTTAGTTCTCAGGGTGCTCAGTGCTCAATACTCAGGGTGATGGTTGCTCAGTGCTCGGGGTGCTCGGTGCTCAGTACTCAGGGTGCTGGGTGCTCAGTACTCAGGGTGCTGGGTGCTCAGTACTCAGGGTGCTGGGTGCTCAGTACTCAGGGTGCTGGGTTCTCAGTGCTCAGGGTGCTCGGTGCTCAGTACTCAGGGTGCTGGGTGCTCAGTACTCAGGGTGCTCGGTGCTCAGTACTCAGGGTGCTGGGTGCTCAGTGCTCAGGGTCCTGGGTACTCAGTACTCAGGGTGCTGGGTGCTCAGTACTCAGGGTGCTGGGTGCTCAGTGCTCAGGGTGCTGGGTGCTCAGTGCTCAGGGTGCTGGGTGCTCAGTACTCAGGGTGCTGGGTGCTCAGTTCTAAGGTGATCATTGCTCAGTACTCAGGGTGCTCAGTACTCAGGGTGCTGGGTGCTCAGTGCTCAGGGTGATCGGTGCTCAGTACTCAGGGTGCTGTGTGCTCAGTGCTCAGGGTGCTGGGTGCTCAGTCCTCAGGGTGCTCAGTGCTCAGGGTGCTGGGTGCTCAGTACTCGGGGTGCTCGGTGCTCAGTACTCAGGGTGCTGAGTGCTCAGTACTCAGGGTGCTGGGTGCTCAGTACTCATGGTGCTGGATGCTCAGTACTCAGGAGGCTGGGTGCTCAGTGCTCAGGGTGCTGGGTGCTCAGTGCTCAGGGCGCTGGGTGCTCAGTGCTCAGGGTGCTGGGTGCTCAGTCCTCAGGGTGCTCAGTGCTCAGGGCGCTGGGTGCTCAGTGCTCGGGGTGCTGGTTGCTCCGTACTCAGGGTGCTGGGTGCTCCGTACTCAGGGTGCTGGGTGCTCAGTACTCGGGGTGCTGGGTGCTCAGTGCTCAGCATGCTGGGTGCTCAGTACTCAGGGTGCTCGGTGCTCAGTGCTTGGGGTGCTGGGTGCTCAGTACTCAGGGTGCTGTGTGCTCAGTGCTCAGGGTGCTGGGTGCTCAGTGCTCAGGGTGCTGGGTGCTCAGTACTCAGTGCTCAGGATGCTGGGTGCTCAGTGCTCGGGTTGCTGGGTGCTCAGTGCTCAGGGTGCTGGGTGCTCAGTACTCAGGGTGCTGGGTTCTCAGTACTCAGGGTGCTGGGTGCACAGTGCTAGGGGTGCTGGGTGCTCAGTGCTCGGGGTCTGGGTGCTCAGTACTCAGGGTGCTGGGTGCTCAGTACTCAGGGTGCTCTGTGCTCAGTGCTCAGGGTGCTGGGTGCTCAGTGCTCTGGGTGCTGGGTGCTCCGTGCTCAGGGTGCTGGGTGCTCAGTGATCGGGGTGATGGGTTCTGAGTGCTCAGGGTGCTGGGTGCTTAGTGCTCGGGGTGCTCGGTGCTCAGTGCTCAGGGTCCTGGGTGCTCAGTACTCAGGGTGCTGGGTGCTTAGTACTCAGGGTGCTCAGTGCTCTGTACACAGGGTGCTGGGTGCTCAGTGCTCGGGGCGCTGGGTGCTCAGTACTCAGCGTGCTGGGTGCTCAGTACTCAGGGTGCTGGGTGCTCAGTGCTCAGGGTGCTGGGTGCTCAGTGCTCAGGGTGCTGGGTGCTCAGTGCTCGGGGAGCTCGGTGCTCAGAACTCAGGGTGCTGGGTGCTCAGTACTCAGTGCTCGGGGTCCTGGGTGCTCCGTGCTCTGGGTGCTGGGTGCTCAGTACTCAGGGTGCTGGGTGCTCATTCTCGGGGTGCTGGGTGCTCAGTGCTCCGGGTGCTGGGTGCTCAGTACTCAGGGTGCTGGGGGCTCAGTACTCAGGGTGCTGGGTGCTCAGTACTCAGGGTGCTCGGTTCTCAGTACTCAGGGTGCTGGGTGCTCATTCTCGGGGTGCTGGGTGCACAGTGATCGGGGTGCTGGGTGCTCAGTACTCAGGGTGCTGGGGGCTCAGTACTCAGGTTGCTGGGTGCTCAGTACTCAGGGTGATCTGTTCTCAGTACACAGGGTGCTGGGTGCTCAGTGCTCGGGGTGCTGTGTGCTCAGTTCTCGGGGTGCTCAGTACTCAGGGTGCTGGATGCTCAGTACTCAGGGTGCTGGGTGCTCAGTGCTCGGGGTGCTCGGTGCTCCGTACTCGGGGTGCTGGGTGCTCAGTACTCGGGGTGCTGGGTGCTCAGTGCTCATGGTGCTGGGTGCTCAGTGCTCGGGGTGCTGGGTGCTCAGTGCTGAGGTTGCTGGCTGCTCAGTGCTCAGGGTGCTGGGTGCTCAGTACTCAGGGTGCTAGGTGCTCAGTACTCAGGGTGCTCAGTGCTCAGTACTCAGCGTGCTGGGTGCTCAGTGCTCAGGGTCCTCGGTGCTCAGTACTCAGGGTGCTCAGTGCTCAGTACTCAGCGTGCTTTGTGCTCAGTGCTCAGGGTGCTGGGTGCTCAGTACTCATGGTGCTGGGTGCTCAGTACTCAGGGTGCTGGGTGCTCAGTGCTCGGGGTGCTCGGTGATCAGTACTCAGGGTGCTGGGTGCTCAGTGCTCGGGGTGCTGGATGCTCAGTGCTCAGGGTGCTGGGTGCTCAGTACTCAGGGTGCTGGGTGCTCAGTACTCAGGGTGCTGGGTGCTCAGTGCTCAGGGTGCTGGGTGCTCAGTCCTCAGGGTGCTGGGTGCTCAGTACTCAGGGTGTTCGGTGCTTAGTTCTCAGGGTGCTCAGTGCTCAATACTCAGGGTGCTGGTTGCTCAGTGCTCGGGGTGCTCGGTGCTCAGTACTCAGGGTGCTGGGTGCTCAGTACTCAGGGTGCTGGGTGCTCAGTACTCAGGGTGCTGGGTGCTCAGTACTCAGGGTGATGGGTTCTCAGTGCTCAGGGTGCTCGGTGCTCAGTACTCAGGGTGTTGGGTGCTCAGTACTCAGGGTGCTCGGTGCTCAGTACTCAGGGTGCTGGGTGCTCAGTGCTCAGGGTCCTGGGTACTCAGTACTCAGGGTGCTGGGTGCTCAGTACTCAGGGAGCTGGGTGCTCAGTGCTCAGGGTTCTGGGTGCTCAGTGCTCAGGGTGCTGGGTGCTCAGTACTCAGGGTGCTGGGTGCTCAGTTCTAAGGTGATCGGTGCTCAGTACTCAGGGTGCTCAGTACTCAGGGTGCTGGGTGCTCAGTGCTCAGGGTGATCGGTGCTCAGTACTCAGGGTGCTGTGTGCTCAGTGCTCAGGGTGCTGGGTGCTCAGTCCTCAGGGTGCTCAGTGCTCAGGGTGCTGGGTGCTCAGTACTCGGGGTGCTCGGTGCTCAGTACTCAGGGTGCTGAGTGCTCAGTACTCAGGGTGCTGGGTGCTCAGTACTCATGGTGCTGGGTGCTCAGTACTCAGGGGGCTGGGTGCTCAGTGCTCAGGGTGCTGGGTGCTCAGTGCTCAGGGCGCTGGGTGCTCAGTGCTCAGGGTGCTGGGTGCTCAGTCCTCAGGGTGCTCAGTGCTCAGGGCGCTGGGTGCTCAGTGCTCGGGGTGCTGGGTGCTCAGTGCTCCGGGTGCTGGGTGGTCAGTGCTCAGTGCTCAGGGTGCTGGGTGCTCAGTGCTCAGGGTGCTGGGTGCTCAGTACTCAGGGTGCTGGGTGCTCAGTACTCAGGGTGCTGGGTGCTCAGTACTCAGGGTGCTTGGTGCTCAGTACTCAGGGTGCTGGGTGCTCAGTGCTCAGGGTGCTCGGTACTCAGTACTCATGGTGCTGGGTGCTCATTCTCGGGGTGCTGGGTGCTCAGTACTCAGGTTGCTCAGTACTCTGGGTGCTCGGGGCTCAGTACTCATGGTGCTGGGTGCTCAGTACTCAGGGTGCTCGGTGCTCAGTTCTCAGGGTGCTTGGTGCTCAGTGTTTGGGGTGCTGGGTGCTCAGTACTCAGGGTGCTTGGTGCTCAGTGCTCAGGGTGCTGGGTGCTCAGTGCTCAGGGTGCTGGGTGCTCAGTACTCAGTGCTCAGGATGCTGGGTGCTCAGTGCTCAGGGTGCTGGGTGCTCAGTGCTCAGGGTGCTCAGTGCTCAGTGCTCAGTGCTCAGGGTGCTGGGTGCTCAGTACTCAGTGCTCAGGTTGCTGGGTGCTCAGTGCTCGGGGTACCTGGTGCTCAGTGCTCGGGGTGCTCGGTGCTCAGTACTCAGGGTGCTGAGTGCTCAGTGCTCAGGGTGCTGGGTGCTCAGTGCTCAGGGTGCTGGGTGCTCAGTGCTCAGCGTGCTTGATGCTCAGTACTCAGGGTGCTGGGTGCTCAGTGCTCAGGGTGCTGGGTGCTCAGTGCTCAGCGTGCTGGGTGCTCAGTACTCAGGGTGCTGGGTGCTCAGTACTGAGGGTGCTGGGTGCTCAGTACTCGGGGTGCTGGGTGCTCAGTGCTCAGCGTGCTGGGTGCTCAGTACTCAGGGTGCTCGGTGCTCAGTGCTTGGGGTGCTGAGTGCTCAGTACTCAGGGTGCTGGGGACTCAGTGCTCAGGGTGCTGGGTGCTCAGTGCTCAGGGTGCTGGGTGCTCAGTACTCAGTGCTCAGGATGCTGGGTGCTCAGTGCTCGGGCTGCTGGGTGCTCAGTGCTCAGGGTGCTGAGTGCTCAGTACTCAGGGTGCTGGGTTCTCAGTACTCAGGGTGCTGGGTGCACAGTGCTAGGGGTGCTGGGTGCTCAGTGCTCGGGGTCTGGGTGCTCAGTACTCAGGGTGCTGGGTGCTCAGTACTCAGGGTGCTCTGTGCTCAGTGCTCGGGGTGCTGGGTGCTCAGAGCTCTGGGTGCTGGGTGTTCAGTGCTCGGGGCGCTGGGTGCTCAGTGCTCGGGGTGCTCGGTGCTCAGTACTCAGCGTGCTGGGTACTCAGTGCTCGGGGTGCTCGGTGCTCAGTACTCAGGGTGCTGGGTGCTCAGTGCTCGGGGTGCTCGGTGCTCAGTACGTTGTGTGCTCAGTACTCAGGGTGCTGGGTGCTCAGTGCTCAGGGTGCTGGGTGCTCAGTGCTCAGGACTCAGGGTGCTGGGTGCTCAGTGCTCGGGGTGTTGGGTGCTCAGTCCTGAGCCTGTTGGGTGCTCTGTGATCGGGGTGCTGGGTGCTCAGTACTCAGGGTGCTCAGTGCTCGGGGAGCTCGGTGCTCAGTACTCAGGGTGCTGGGTGCTCAGTACTCAGTGCTCGGGGTCTTGGGTGCTCCGTGCTCGGGGTGCTGGGTGCTCAGTTCTCAGGGTGCTCAGTGCTCAGGGTGCTGGATGCTCAGTACTCAGGGTGCTGGGTGCTCAGTACTCAGGGTGCTCAGTGCTCAGGGTGCTGGGTGCTCAGTACTCTGGGTGCTGGGTGCTCAGTACTCAGGGTGCTGGGTGCTCATTCTCGGGGTGCTGGGTGCTTAGTGCTCGGGGTGCTGGGTGCTCAGTACTCGGGGTGCTGGGTGCTCAGTGCTCAGCGTGCTGGTTGCTCAGTACTCAGGGTGCTCGGTTCTCAGTACTCAGGGTGCTGGGTGCTCATTCTCGGGGTGCTGGGTGCACAGTGCTCGGGTTGCTGGGTGCTCAGTGCTCGGGGTGCTGGGTGCTCAGTACTCAGGGTGCTGGGTGCTCAGTACTCAGGGTGCTGGGTGCTCAGTGCTCGGGGTGCTCGGTGCTTAGTACTCAGGGTGCTGGGTGCTCAGTACTCGGGGTGCTGGGTGCTCAGTGCTCAGGGTGCTGGGTACTCAGTGCTCGGGGTGGTGGTTGCTCAGTGCTCAGGGTGCTGGGTGCTCAGTGCTCAGGGTGCTGGGTGCTCAGTACTCAGGGTGCTCGGTGCTCAGTACTCAGGGTGCTCAGTGCTCAGTACTCAGCGTGCTGGGTGCTCAGTGCTCAGGGTCCTTGGTGCTCAGTACTCAGGGTGCTCGGTGCTCAGTACTCAGGGTGCTGGGTGCTCAGTGCTCAGGGTGCTGGGTGCTCAGTACTCGGGGTGCTCGGTGCTCAGTACTCAGGGTGCTGGGTGCTCAGTGCTCAGGGTGCTGGGTGATCAGTGCTCGGGGTCCTGGGTGCTCGGTGCTCAGGTTTCTGGGTGCTCAGTACTCGGGGTGCTGGGTGCTCAGTACTCAGGGTGCTGGGTGCTCATTGCTCGGGGTGCTGGGTGCTCAGTGCTCGGGGTGCTGGGTGCTCAGTGCTCGGGTTGCTGGGTGCTCAGTGCTCGGGGAGCTGGGTCCTCAGTGCTCGGGGTGCTCGGTGCTCAGTACTCAGGGTGCTGGGTGCTCAGTGCTCGGGGTGCTCGGTGCTCAGTACTCAGGGTGCTGGGTGCTCAGTACTCAGGGTGCTCAGTGCTCAGGGTGCTGGGTGCTCAGTACTCAGGGTGCTGGGTGCTCAGTACTCAGGGTGCTGGGTGCTCATTCTCGGGGTGCAGGGTGCTCAGTGCTCGGGGTGCTGGGTGCTCAGTGTTCGGGGTGCTGGGTGCTCAGTGCTCTTGGTTCTCGGTGCTCAGTACACAGGGTGCTGGGTGCTCAGTGCTCGGGGTGCTCGGTGCTCAGTACGTTGTGTGCTCAGTACTCAGGGAGCTCAGTACTCAGGGTGCTGGGTGCTCAGGGCTCGGGGTGCTGGGTGCTCAGTACTCAGGGTGCTGAGTGCTCAGTACTCAGGGTGCTGGGTGATCAGTACTCATGGTGCTGGGTGCTCAGTACTCAGGGGGCTGGGTGCTCAGTGCTCAGGGTGCTGGGTGCTCAGTGCTCAGGGCGCTGGGTGCTCAGTGCTCAGGGTGCTGGGTGCTCAGTCCTCAGGGTGCTCAGTGCTCAGGGCGCTGGGTGCTCAGTGCTCGGGGTGCTGGGTGCTCAGTGCTCGGGGTGCTGGGTGGTCAGTGCTCAGTGCTCAGGGTGCTGGGTGCTCAGTGCTCAGTGCTCAGGGTGCTGGGTGCTCAGTACTCAGGGTGCTGGGTGCTCAGTACTCAGGGTGCTGGGTGCTCAGTACTCAGGGTGCTTGGTGCTCAGTACTCAGGGTGCTGGGTGCTCAGTGCTCAGGGTGCTCGGTACTCAGTACTCATGGTGCTGGGTGCTCATTCTCGGGGTGCTGGGTGCTCAGTACTCAGGTTGCTCAGTACTCTGGGTGCTCGGGGCTCAGTACTCATGGTGCTGGGTGCTCAGTACTCAGGGTGCTCGGTGCTCAGTTCTCAGGGTGCTTGGTGCTCAGTGTTTGGGGTGCTGGGTGCTCAGTACTCAGGGTGCTTGGTGCTCAGTGCTCAGGGTGCTGGGTGCTCAGTGCTCAGGGTGCTGGGTGCTCAGTACTCAGTGCTCAGGATGCTGGGTGCTCAGTGCTCAGGGTGCTGGGTGCTCAGTGCTCAGGGTGCTCAGTGCTCAGTGCTCAGTGCTCAGTGCTCAGGGTGCTGGGTGCTCAGTACTCAGTGCTCAGGGTGCTGGGTGCTCAGTACTCAGGGTGCTCACTGCTCAGTACTCAGGGTGCTGGGTGCTCAGTGCTCAGGGTGCTGGGTGCTCAGTATTCAGGGTGCTGGGTGCTCAGTCCTCAGGGTGCTCAGTACTGAGGGTGCTGGGTGCTCAGTGCTCGGGTTGCTCAGTACTCAGGGTGCTGGGTGCTCAGTGCTCGGGGTGCTGGGTGCTCAGTGCTCGGGGTGCTGGGTGCTCAGTGCTCAGGGTGCTGGGTGCTCAGTGCTCGGGGTGCTGGGTGCTCAGTACTCGGGGTGCTGGGTGCTCAGTGCTCGGGGTGCTGGGTGCTCAGTACTCGGGGTGCTCAGTGCTCAGTACTCAGGGTGCTGGGTGCTCAGTTCTCAGGGTGCTGGGTGCTCAGTACTCAGGGTGCTGGGTGCTCGGTGCTCAGTACGATGGGTGCTCAGTACTCAGGGTGCTGGGTGCTCAGTACTCAGTGTGCTGGGTGCTCAGTGCTCAGGGTGCTGGGTGCTCAGTGCTCGGGGTGCTGGGTGCTCATTAATCAGGGTGCTGGGTGCTCAGTACTCAGGGTGCTCAGGGCTTGGGGTGCTGGGTGCTCAGTACACAGGGTGCTCAGTGCTTGGGGTGCTGGGTGCTCAGTACTCAGGGTGCTGGGTGCTCAGTGCTCAGGGTGCTGGGTGTTCAGTACTCAGGGTGCTGGGTGCTCAGTACTCAGGGTGCTGGGTGCTCAGTGCTCGGGGTGCTGGGTGCTCAGTGCTCGGGGTGCTGGGTGCTCAGTGCTCGGTGTGCTGGGTGCTCAGTGCTCGGGGTGCTCGGTGCTCAGTGCTCGGGGTGCTGGGTGCTCAGTACTCGGGGTGCTCGGTGCTCAGTACTCAGGGTGCTGGGTGCTCAGTGCTCAGGGTGCTGGGTGCTCAGTGCTCGGGGTCCTGGGTGCTCGGTGCTCAGGTTGCTGGGTGCTCAGTACTCGGGGTGCTGGGTGCTCGGTACTCAGGGTGCTGGGTGCTCATTGCTCGGGGTGCTGGGTGCTCAGTGCTCGGGGTGCTGGGTGCTCAGTGCTCGGGGTGCTCGGTGCTCATTACTCAGGGTGCTGGGTGCTCAGTACTCAGGGTGTTCAGTGCTTGGGGTGCTGGGTGCTCAGTACACAGGGTGCTCAGTGCTTGGGGTGCTGGGTGCTCAGTACTCAGGGTGCTGGGTGCTCAGTGCTCAGGGTGCTGTGTGCTCAGTAATCAGGGTGCTGGGTGCTCAGTACTCAGGGTGCTGGGTGCTCAGTGCTCGGGGTGCTGGGTGCTCAGTACTCGGGGTGCTGGGTGCTCAGTACTCAGGGTGCTGGGTGCTCAGTACTCAGGGTGCTTGGTGCTCAGTACTCGGGGTGCTGGGTGCTCAGTGCTCAGCGTGCTGGGTGCTCAGTACTCAGGGTGCTCGGTGCTCAGTGCTTGGGGTGCTGGGTGCTCAGTACTCAGGGTGCTCGGGGCTCAGTGCTCAGGGTGCTGGGTGCTCAGTGCTCAGGGTGCTGGGTGCTCAGTACTCAGTGCTCAGGATGCTGGGTGCTCAGTGCTCGGGCTGCTGGGTGCTCAGTGCTCAGGGTGCTGAGTGCTCAGTACTCAGGGTGCTGGGTTCTCAGTACTCAGGGTGCTGGGTGCACAGTGCTAGGGGTGCTGGGTGCTCAGTGCTCGGGGTCTGGGTGCTCAGTACTCAGGGTGCTGGGTGCTCAGTACTCAGGGTGCTGGGTGCTCAGTACTCAGGGTGCTCGGTTCTCAGTACTCAGGGTGCTGGGTGCTCTTTCTCGGGGTGCTGGGTGCTCAGTGCTCGGGGTGCTGGGTGCTCAGTACTCAGGGTGCTGGGGGCTCAGTACTCAGGGTGCTGGGTGCTCAGTACTCAGGGTGATCTGTTCTCAGTACTCAGGGTGCTGGGTGCTCAGTGCTCGGGGTGCTGGGTGCTCAGTACTCAGGGTGCTGGGTGCCCAGTACTCATGGTGCTGGGTGCTCAGTACTCAGGGTGCTGGGTGCTCAGTGCTCGAGGTGCTCGGTGCTCAGTACTCAGGGTGCTGAGTGCTCAGTACTCAGGGTGCTGGGTGCTCAGTACTCAGGGTGCTCAGTGCTCGGGGAGCTCGGTGCTCAGTACTCAGGGTGCTGGGTGCTCAGTACTCAGTGCTCGGGGTCTTGGGTGCTCCGTGCTCGGGGTGCTGGGTGCTCAGTTCTCAGGGTGCTCAGTGCTCAGGGTGCTGGATGCTCAGTACTCAGGGTGCTGGGTGCTCAGTACTCAGGGTGCTCAGTGCTCAGGGTGCTGGGTGCTCAGTACTCTGGGTGCTGGGTGCTCAGTACTCAGGGTGCTGGGTGCTCATTCTCGGGGTGCTGGGTGCTTAGTGCTCGGGGTGCTGGGTGCTCAGTACTCGGGGTGCTGGGTGCTCAGTGCTCAGCGTGCTGGTTGCTCAGTACTCAGGGTGCTCGGTTCTCAGTACTCAGGGTGCTGGGTGCTCATTCTCGGGGTGCTGGGTGCACAGTGCTCGGGTTGCTGGGTGCTCAGTGCTCGGGGTGCTGGGTGCTCAGTACTCAGGGTGCTGGGTGCTCAGTACTCAGGGTGCTGGGTGCTCAGTGCTCGGGGTGCTCGGTGCTTAGTACTCAGGGTGCTGGGTGCTCAGTACTCGGGGTGCTGGGTGCTCAGTGCTCAGGGTGCTGGGTACTCAGTGCTCGGGGTGGTGGTTGCTCAGTGCTCAGGGTGCTGGGTGCTCAGTGCTCAGGGTGCTGGGTGCTCAGTACTCAGGGTGCTCAGTGCTCAGTACTCAGCGTGCTGGGTGCTCAGTGCTCAGGGTCCTTGGTGCTCAGTACTCAGGGTGCTCGGTGCTCAGTACTCAGGGTGCTGGGTGCTCAGTGCTCAGGGTGCTGGGTGCTCAGTACTCGGGGTGCTCAGTGCTCAGTACTCAGGGTGCTGGGTGCTCAGTGCTCAGGGTGCTGGGTGATCAGTGCTCGGGGTCCTGGGTGCTCGGTGCTCAGGTTTCTGGGTGCTCAGTACTCGGGGTGCTGGGTGCTCAGTACTCAGGGTGCTGGGTGCTCATTGCTCAGGGTGCTGGGTGCTCAGTACTCGGGGTGCTGGGTGCTCAGTACTCAGGGTGCTGGGTGCTCATTGCTCAGGGTGCTGGGTGCTCAGTGCTCGGGGTGCTGGGTGCTCAGTGCTCGGGTTGCTGGGTGCTCAGTGCTCGGGGAGCTGTGTCCTCAGTGCTCGGGGTGCTCGGTGCTCAGTACTCAGGGTGCTGGGTGCTCAGTGCTCGGGGTGCTCGGTGCTCAGTACTCAGGGTGCTGGGTGCTCAGTACTCAGGGTGCTCAGTGCTCAGGGTGCTGGGTGCTCAGTACTCAGGGTGCTGGGTGCTCAGTACTCAGGGTGCTGGGTGCTCATTCTCGGGGTGCTGGGTGCTCAGTGCTCGGGGTGCTGGGTGCTCAGTGTTCGGGGCGCTGGGTGCTCAGTGCTCTTGGTTCTCGGTGCTCAGTACACAGGGTGCTGGGTGCTCAGTGCTCGGGGTGCTCGGTGCTCAGTACGTTGTGTGCTCAGTACTCAGGGAGCTCAGTACTCAGGGTGCTGGGTGCTCAGGGCTCGGGGTGCTGGGTGCTCAGTACTCAGGGTGCTGGGAGCTCAGTGCTCGGGGTGCTGTTTGCTCAGTGCTCAGGGTGCTGGGTGCTCAGTACTCGGGGTGCTCGGTGCTCAGTACTCAGGGTGCTGGGTGCTCAGTACTCAGGGTGCTGGGTGCTCAGTACTCAGGGTGCTCACTGCTCAGTACTCAGGGTGCTGGGTGCTCAGTGCTCAGGGTGCTGGGTGCTCAGTATTCAGGGTGCTGGGTGCTCAGTCCTCAGGGTGCTCAGTACTGAGGGTGCTGGGTGCTCAGTGCTCGGGTTGCTCAGTACTCAGGGTGCTGGGTGCTCAGTGCTCGGGGTGCTGGGTGCTCAGTGCTCGGGGTGCTGGGTGCTCAGTGCTCGGGGTGCTGGGTGCTCAGTGCTCGGGGTGCTGGGTGCTCAGTACTCGGGGTGCTCAGTGCTCAGTACTCAGGGTGCTGGGTGCTCAGTTCTCAGGGTGCTGGGTGCTCAGTACTCAGGGTGCTGGGTGCTCGGTACTCAGTACGATGGGTGCTCAGTACTCAGGGTTCTGGGTGCTCAGTACTCAGTGTGCTGGGTGCTCAGTGCTCAGGGTGCTGGGTGCTCAGTGCTCGGGGTGCTGGGTGCTCATTAATCAGGGTGCTGGGTGCCCAGTACTCAGGGTGCTCAGGGCTTGGGGTGCTGGGTGCTCAGTACACAGGGTGCTCAGTGCTTGGGGTGCTGGGTGCTCAGTACTCAGGGTGCTGGGTGCTCAGTGCTCAGGGTGCTGGGTGTTCAGTACTCAGGGTGCTGGGTGCTCAGCACTCAGGGTGCTGGGTGCTCAGTGCTCGGGGTGCTGGGTGCTCAGTGCTCGGGGTGCAGGGTGCTCAGTGCTCGGTGTGCTGGGTGCTCAGTTCTCGGGGTGCTCGGTGCTCAGTGCTCGGGGTGCTGGGTGCTCAGTACTCGGGGTGCTCGGTGCTCAGTACTCAGGGTGCTGGGTGCTCAGTGCTCAGGGTGCTGGGTGCTCAGTGCTCGGGGTCCTGGGTGCTCGGTGCTCAGGTTGCTGGGTGCTCAGTACTCGGGGTGCTGGGTGCTCGGTACTCAGGGTGCTGGGTGCTCATTGCTCGGGGTGCTGGGTGCTCAGTGCTCGGGGTGCTGGGTGCTCAGTGCTCGGGGTGCTCGGTGCTCATTACTCAGGGTGCTGGGTGCTCAGTACTCAGGGTGTTCAGTGCTTGGGGTGCTGGGTGCTCAGTACACAGGGTGCTCAGTGCTTGGGGTGCTGGGTGCTCAGTACTCAGGGTGCTGGGTGCTCAGTGCTCAGGGTGCTGTGTGCTCAGTAATCAGGGTGCTGGGTGCTCAGTACTCAGGGTGCTGGGTGCTCAGTGCTCGGGGTGCTGGGTGCTCAGTACTCGGGGTGCTGGGTGCTCAGTACTCAGGGTGCTGGGTGCTCAGTACTCAGGGTGCTTGGTGCTCAGTACTCGGGGTGCTGGGTGCTCAGTGCTCAGCGTGCTGGGTGCTCAGTACTCAGGGTGCTCGGTGCTCAGTGATTGGGGTGCTGGGTGCTCAGTACTCAGGGTGCTGGGGGCTCAGTGCTCAGGGTGCTGGGTGCTCAGTGCTCAGGGTGCTGGGTGCTCAGTACTCAGTGCTCAGGATGCTGGGTGCTCAGTGCTCGGGCTGCTGGGTGCTCAGTGCTCAGGGTGCTGAGTGCTCAGTACTCAGGGTGCTGGGTTCTCAGTACTCAGGGTGCTGGGTGCACAGTGCTAGGGGTGCTGGGTGCTCAGTGCTCGGGGTCTGGGTGCTCAGTACTCAGGGTGCTGGGTGCTCAGTACTCAGGGTGCTCTGTGCTCAGTGCTCAGGGTGCTGGGTGCTCAGTGCTCTGGGTGCTGGGTGCTCCGTGCTCAGGGTGCTGGGTGCTCAGTGCTCAGGGTGCTGGGTGCTCAGTGATCGGGGTGATGGGTGCTGAGTGCTCAGGGTGCTGGGTGCTCAGTGCTCGGGGTGCTCGGTGCTCAGTGCTCAGGGTCCTGGGTGCTCAGTACTCAGGGTGCTGGGTGCTTCGTACTCAGGGTGCTCAGTGCTCAGTACACAGGGTGCTGGGTGCTCAGTGCTCGGGGTGCTGGGTGCTCAGTGCTCAGTACTCAGGGTGCTGGGTGCTCAGTGCTTAGGGTGCTGGGTGCTCAGTACTCAGCGTGCTGTGTGCTCAGTACTCAGGGTGCTGGGTGCTCAGTGCTCAGGGTGCTGGGTGCTCAGTGCTCAGGGTGCTGGGTGCTCAGTGCTCCTGTAGCTCGGTGCTCAGTACTCAGGGTGCTGGGTGCTCAGTACTCAGTGCTCGGGGTCCTGGGTGCTCCGTGCTCGGGTTGCTGGGTGCTCAGTACTCAGGGTGCTGGGTGCTCATTCTCGGGGTGCTGGGTGCTCAGTGCTCGGGGTGCTGGGTGCTCAGTACTCAGATTGCTGGGGGCTCAGTACTCAGGGTGCTGGGTGCTCAGTACTCAGGGTGCTCGGTTCTCAGTACTCAGGGTGCTGGGTGCTCTTTCTCGGGGTGCTGGGTGCTCAGTGCTCGGGGTGCTGGGTGCTCAGTACTCAGGGTGCTGGGGGCTCACTACTCAGGGTGCTGGGTGCTCAGTACTCAGGGTGATCTGTTCTCAGTACTCAGGGTGCTGGGTGCTCAGTGCTCGGGGTGCTGGGTGCTCAGTACTCAGGGTGCTGGGTGCCCAGTACTCATGGTGCTGGGTGCTCAGTACTCAGGGTGCTGGGTGCTCAGTGCTCGAGGTGCTCGGTGCTCAGTACTCAGGGTGCTGAGTGCTCAGTACTCAGGGTGCTGGGTGCTCAGTACCCATGGTGCTGGGTGCTCAGTACTCATGGGGCTTGGTGCTCAGTGCTCAGGGTGCTGGGTGCTCAGTGCTCAGGGCGCTGGGTGCTCAGTGCTCGGGGTGCTGGGTGCTCAGTGCTCAGGGTGCTGGGTGCTCAGTCCTCAGGGTGCTCAGTGCTCAGGGCGCTGGGTGCTCAGTGCTCGGGGTGCTGGGTGCTCAGTGCTCGGGGTGCTGGGTGGTCAGTGCTCAGTGCTCAGGGTGCTGTGTGCTCAGTGCTCAGTACTCAGGGTGCTGGGTGCTCAGTACTCAGGGTGCTGGGTGCTCAGTACTCAGGGTGCTTGGTGCTCAGTACTCAGGGTGCTGGGTGCTCAGTGCTCAGGGTGCTCGGTACTCAGTACTCATGGTGCTGGGTGCTCATTCTCGGGGTGCTGGGTGCTCAGTACTCAGGTTGCTCAGTACTCTGGGTGCTCGGGGCTCAGTACTCATGGTGCTGGGTGCTCAGTACTCAGGGTGCTCGGTGCTAAGTTCTCAGGGTGCTCGGTGCTCAGTGTTTGGGGTGCTGGGTGCTCAGTACTCAGGGTGCTTGTTGCTCAGTGCTCAGGGTGGTGGGTGCTCGGTGCTCAGGGTGCTGGGTGCTCAGTACTCAGTGCTCAGGATGCTGGGTGCTCAGTGCTCAGGGTGCTGGGTGCTCAGTACTCAGGGTGCTGGGTGCTCATTCTCGGGGTGCTGGGTGCTCAGTGCTCCGGGTGCTGGGTGCTCAGTACTCAGGGTGCTGGGGGCTCAGTACTCAGGGTGCTGGGTGCTCAGTACTCAGGTTGCTCAGTTCTCAGTACTCAGGGTGCTGGGTGCTCATTCTCGGGGTGCTGGGTGCACAGTGCTCGGGGTGCTGGGTGCTCAGTACTCAGGGTGCTGGGGGCTCAGTACTCAGGTTGCTGGGTGCTCAGTACTCAGGGTGATCTGTTCTCAGTACTCAGGGTGCTGGGTGCTCAGTGCTCGGGGTGCTGTGTGCTCAGTTCTCGGGGTGCTCAGTGCTCAGGGTGCTGGGTGCTCAGTCCTCAGGGTGCTCAGTGCTCAGGGCGCTGGGTGCTCAGTGCTCGGGGTGCTGGGTGCTCAGTGCTCGGGGTGCTGGGTGGTCAGTGCTCAGTGCTCAGGGTGCTGGGTGCTCAGTGCTCAGTACTCAGGGTGCTGGGTGCTCAGTACTCAGGGTGCTGGGTGCTCAGTACTCAGGGTGCTTGGTGCTCAGTACTCAGGGTGCTGGGTGCTCAGTGCTCAGGGTGCTCGGTACTCAGTACTCATGGTGCTGGGTGCTCATTATCGGGGTGCTGGGTGCTCAGTACTCAGGTTGCTCAGTACTCTGGGTGCTCGGGGCTCAGTACTCATGGAGCTGGGTGCTCAGTTCTCAGGGTGCTCGGTGCTCAGTGTTTGGGGTGCTGGGTGCTCAGTACTCAGGGTGCTTGTTGCTCAGTGCTCAGGGTGGTGGGTGCTCAGTGCTCAGGGTGCTGGGTGCTCAGTACTCAGTGCTCAGGATGCTGGGTGCTCAGTGCTCAGGGTGCTGGGTGCTCAGTACTCAGGGTGCTGGGTGCTCATTCTCGGGGTGCTGGGTGCTCAGTGCTCCGGGTGCTGGGTGCTCAGTACTCAGGGTGCTGGGGGCTCAGTACTCAGGGTGCTGGGTGCTCAGTACTCAGGGTGCTCGGTTCTCAGTACTCAGGGTGCTGGGTGCTCATTCTCGGGGTGCTGGGTGCACAGTGCTCGGGGTGCTGGGTGCTCAGTACTCAGGGTGCTGGGGGCTCAGTACTCAGGTTGCTGGGTGCTCAGTACTCAGGGTGATCTGTTCTCAGTACTCAGGGTGCTGGGTGCTCAGTGCTCGGGGTGCTGTGTGCTCAGTTCTCGGGGTGCTCACTACTCAGGGTGCTGGGTGCTCAGTACTCAGGGTGCTGGGTGCTCAGTGCTCGGGGTGCTCGGTGCTCCGTACTCGGGGTGCTGGGTGCTCAGTACTCGGGGTGCTGGGTGCTCAGTGCTCATGGTGCTGGGTGCTCAGTGCTCGGGGTGCTGGGTGCTCAGTGCTGAGGTTGCTGGCTGCTCAGTGCTCAGGGTGCTGGGTGCTCAGTACTCAGGGTGCTAGGTGCTCAGTACTCAGGGTGCTCAGTGCTCAGTACTCAGCGTGCTGGGTGCTCAGTGCTCAGGGTCCTCGGTGCTCAGTACTCAGGGTGCTCAGTGCTCAGTACTCAGCGTGCTTTGTGCTCAGTGCTCAGGGTGCTGGGTGCTCAGTACTCATGGTGCTGGGTGCTCAGTACTCAGGGTGCTGGGTGCTCAGTGCTCGGGGTGCTCGGTGATCAGTACTCAGGGTGCTGGGTGCTCAGTGCTCGGGGTGCTGGGTGCTCAGTGCTCAGGGTGCTGGGTGCTCAGTACTCAGGGTGCTGGGTGCTCAGTACTCAGGGTGCTGGGTGCTCAGTGCTCAGGGTGCTGGGTGCTCAGTCCTCAGGGTGCTGGGTGCTCAGTACTCAGGGTGTTCGGTGCTTAGTTCTCAGGGTGCTCAGTGCTCAATACTCAGGGTGCTGGTTGCTCAGTGCTCGGGGTGCTCGGTGCTCAGTACTCAGGGTGCTGGGTGCTCAGTACTCAGGGTGCTGGGTGCTCAGTACTCAGGGTGCTGGGTGCTCAGTACTCAGGGTGCTGGGTTCTCAGTGCTCAGGGTCCTGGGTACTCAGTACTCAGGGTGCTGGGTGCTCAGTACTCAGGGTGCTGGGTGCTCAGTGCTCAGGGTGCTGGGTGCTCAGTGCTCAGGGTGCTGGGTGCTCAGTACTCAGGGTGCTGGGTGCTCAGTTCTAAGGTGATCGGTGCTCAGTACTCAGGGTGCTCAGTACTCAGGGTGCTGTGTGCTCAGTGCTCAGGGTGCTGGGTGCTCAGTCCTCAGGGTGCTCAGTGCTCAGGGTGCTGGGTGCTCAGTACTCGGGGTGCTCGGTGCTCAGTACTCAGGGTGCTGAGTGCTCAGTACTCAGGGTGCTGGGTGCTCAGTACTCATGGTGCTGGGTGCTCAGTACTCAGGGGGCTGGGTGCTCAGTGCTCAGGGTGCTGGGTGCTCAGTGCTCAGGGCGCTGGGTGCTCAGTGCTCGGGGTGCTGGGTGCTCAGTGCTCAGGGTGCTGGGTGCTCAGTCCTCAGGGTGCTCAGTGCTCAGGGCGCTGGGTGCTCAGTGCTCGGGGTGCTGGGTGCTCAGTGCTCGGGGTGCTGGGTGGTCAGTGCTCAGTGCTCAGGGTGCTGGGTGCTCAGTGCTCAGTGCTCAGGGTGCTGGGTGCTCAGTACTCAGGGTGCTGGGTGCTCAGTACTCAGGGTGCTGGGTGCTCAGTACTCAGGGTGCTTGGTGCTCAGTACCCAGGGTGCTGGGTGCTCAGTGCTCAGGGTGCTCGGTACTCAGTACTCATGGTGCTGGGTGCTCATTCTCGGGGTGCTGGGTGCTCAGTACTCAGGTTGCTCAGTTCTCTGGGTGCTCGGGGCTCAGTACTCATGGTGCTGGGTGCTCAGTACTCAGGGTGCTCGGTGCTCAGTTCTCAGGGTGCTTGGTGCTCAGTGTTTGGGGTGCTGGGTGCTCAGTACTGAGGGTGCTTGGTGCTCAGTGCTCAGGGTGCTGGGTGCTCAGTGCTCAGGGTGCTGGGTGCTCAGTACTCAGTACTCAGGATGCTGGGTGCTCTGTGCTCAGGGTGCTGGGTGCTCAGTGCTCAGGGTGCTCAGTGCTCAGTGCTCAGTGCTCAGGGTGCTGTGTGCTCAGTACTCAGTGCTCAGGTTGCTGGGTGCTCAGTGCTCGGGGTACCTGGTGCTCAGTGCTCGGGGTGCTCGGTGCTCAGTACTCAGGGTGCTGAGTGCTCAGTGCTCAGCGTGCTGGGTGCTCAGTGCTCAGGGTGCTGGGTGCTCAGTGCTCAGCGTGCTTGATGCTCAGTACTCAGGGTGCTGGGTGCTCAGTGCTCAGGGTGCTGGGTGCTCAGTGCTCAGCGTGCTGGGTGGTCAGTACTCAGGGTGCTGGGTGCTCAGTACTGAGGGTGCTGGGTGCTCAGTACTCGGGGTGCTGGGTGCTCAGTGCTCAGCGTGCTGGGTGCTCAGTACTCAGGGTGCTCGGTGCTCAGTGCTTGGGGTGCTGAGTGCTCAGTACTCAGGGTGCTGGGGACTCAGTGCTCAGGGTGCTGGGTGCTCAGTGCTCAGGGTGCTGGGTGCTCAGTACTCAGTGCTCAGGATGCTGGGTGCACAGTGCTAGGGGTGCTGGGTGCTCAGTGCTCGGGGTCTGGGTGCTCAGTACTCAGGGTGCTGGGTGCTCAGTACTCAGGGTGCTCTGTGCTCAGTGCTCGGGGTGCTGGGTGCTCAGAGCTCTGGGTGCTGGGTGTTCAGTGCTCGGGGCGCTGGGTGCTCAGTGCTCGGGGTGCTCGGTGCTCAGTACTCAGCGTGCTGGGTACTCAGTGCTCGGGGTGCTCGGTGCTCAGTACTCAGGGTGCTGGGTGCTCAGTGGTCGGGGTGCTCGGTGCTCAGTACGTTGTGTGCTCAGTACTCAGGGTGCTGGGTGCTCAGTGCTCAGGGTCCTGGGTGCTCAGTGCTCAGGACTCAGGGTGCTGGGTGCTCAGTGCTCGGGGTGTTGGGTGCTCAGTGCTGAGGGTGTTGGGTGCTCTGTGATCGGGGTGCTGGGTGCTCAGTACTCAGGGTGCTCAGTGCTCGGGGAGCTCGGTGCTCAGTACTCAGGGTGCTGGGTGCTCAGTACTCAGTGCTTGGGGTCTTGGGTGCTCCGTGCTCGGGGTGCTGGGTGCTCAGTTCTCAGGGTGCTCAGTGCTCAGGGTGCTGGATGCTCAGTACTCAGGGTGCTGGGTGCTCAGTACTCAGGGTGCTCAGTGCTCAGGGTGCTGGGTGCTCAGTACTCTGGGTGCTGGGTGCTCAGTACTCAGGGTGCTGGGTGCTCATTCTCGGGGTGCTGGGTGCTTAGTGCTCGGGGTGCTGGGTGCTCAGTATTCGGGGTGCTGGGTGCTCAGTGCTCAGCGTGCTGGTTGCTCAGTACTCAGGGTGCTCGGTTCTCAGTACTCAGGGTGCTGGGTGCTCATTCTCGGGGTGCTGGGTGCACAGTGCTCGGGTTGCTGGGTGCTCAGTGCTCGGGGTGCTGGGTGCTCAGTACTCAGGGTGCTGGGTGCTCAGTACTCAGGGTGCTGGGTGCTCAGTGCTCGGGGTGCTCGGTGCTTAGTACTCAGGGTGCTGGGTGCTCAGTACTCGGGGTGCTGGGTGCTCAGTGCTCAGGGTGCTGGGTACTCAGTGCTCGGCGTGGTGGTTGCACAGTGCTCAGGGTGCTGGGTGCTCAGTGCTCAGGGTGCTGGGTGCTCAGTACTCAGGGTGCTCGGTGCTCAGTACTCAGGGTGCTCAGTGCTCAGTACTCAGCGTGCTGGGTTCTCAGTGCTCAGGGTCCTTGGTGCTCAGTACTCAGGGTGCTCGGTGCTCAGTACTCAGGGTGCTGGGTGCTCAGTGCTCAGGGTGCTGGGTGCTCAGTACTCGGGGTGCTCGGTGCTCAGTACTCAGGGTGCTGGGTGCGAAGTGCTCAGGGTGCTTGATGATCAGTGCTCGGGGTCCTGGGTGCTCGGTGCTCAGGTTTCTGGGTGCTCAGTACTCGGGGTGCTGGGTGCTCAGTACTCAGGTGCTCAGTGCTCAGGGTGCTGGGTGCTCAGTACTCAGGGTGCTGGGTGCTCAGTACTCAGGGTGCTGGGTGCTCATTCTCGGGGTGCTGGGTGCTCAGTGCTCGGGGTGCTGGGTGCTCAGTGTTCGGGGCGCTGGGTGCTCAGTGCTCTTGGTTCTCGGTGCTCAGTACACAGGGTGCTGGGTGCTCAGTGCTCGGGGTGCTCCGTGCTCAGTACTCAGGGTGCTGGGTGCTCAGTGCTCGGGGTGCTCGGTGCTCAGTACGTTGTGTGCTCAGTACTCAGGGAGCTCAGTACTCAGGGTGCTGGGTGCTCAGGGCTCGGGGTGCTGGGTGCTCAGTACTCAGGGTGCTGGGAGCTCAGTGCTCGGGGTGCTGGGTGCTCAGTGCTCAGGGTGCTGGGTGCTCAGTACTCGGGGTGCTCGGTGCTCAGTACTCAGGGTGCTGGGTGCTCAGTACTCAGGGTGCTGGGTGCTCAGTACTCAGGGTGCTCACTGCTCAGTACTCAGGGTGCTGGGTGCTCAGTGCTCAGGGTGCTGGGTGCTCAGTATTCAGGGTGCTGGGTGCTCAGTCCTCAGGGTGCTCAGTACTGAGGGTGCTGGGTGCTCAGTGCTCGGGTTGCTCAGTACTCAGGGTGCTGGGTACTCAGTGCTCGGGGTGCTGGGTGCTCAGTGCTCGGGGTGCTGGGTGCTCAGTGCTCGGGGTGCTGTGTGCTCAGTGCTCGGGGTGCTGGGTGCTCAGTGCTCGGGGTGCTGGGTGCTCAGTGCTCGGGGTGCTGGGTGCTCAGTTCTCAGGGTGCTGGGTGCTCAGTACTCAGGGTGCTGGGTGCTCGGTGCTCAGTACGATGGGTGCTCAGTACTCAGGGTGCTGGGTGCTCAGTACTCAGTGTGCTGGGTGCTCAGTGCTCAGGGTGCTGGGTGCTCAGTGCTCGGGGTGCTGGGTGCTCATTAATCAGGGTGCTGGGTGCTCAGTACTCAGGGTGCTCAGGGCTTGGGGTGCTGGGTGCTCAGTACACAGGGTGCTCAGTGCTTGGGGTGCTGGGTGCTCAGTACTCAGGGTGCCTGGTGCTCAGTGCTCAGGGTGCTGGGTGTTCAGTACTCAGGGTGCTGGGTGCTCAGTACTCAGGGTGCTGGGTGCTCAGTGCTTGGGGTGCTGGGTGCTCAGTGCTCGGGGTGCTGGGTGCTCAGTGCTCGGGGTGCTGGGTGCTCAGTGCTCGGGGTGCTCGGTGCTCAGTGCTCGGGGTGCTGGGTGCTCAGTACTCGGGGTGCTCGGTGCTCAGTACTCAGGGTGCTGGGTGCTCAGTGCTCAGGGTGCTGGGTGCTCAGTGCTCGGGGTCCTGGGTGCTCGGTGCTCAGGTTGCTGGGTGCTCAGTACTCGGGGTGCTGGGTGCTCGGTACTCAGGGTGCTGGGTGCTCATTGCTCGGGGTGCTGGGTGCTCAGTGCTCGGGGTGCTGGGTGCTCAGTGCTCGGGGTGCTCGGTGCTCATTACTCAGGGTGCTGGGTGCTCAGTACTCAGGGTGTTCAGTGCTTGGGGTGCTGGGTGCTCAGTACACAGGGTGCTCAGTGCTTGGGGTGCTGGGTGCTCAGTACTCAGGGTGCTGGGTGCTCAGTGCTCAGGGTGCTGTGTGCTCAGTAATCAGGGTGCTGGGTGCTCAGTACTCAGGGTGCTGGGTGCTCAGTGCTCGGGGTGCTGGGTGCTCAGTACTCGGGGTGCTGGGTGCTCAGTACTCAGGGTGCTGGGTGCTCAGTACTCAGGGTGCTGGGTGCTCAGTACTCGGGGTGCTGGGTGCTCAGTGCTCAGCGTGCTGGGTGCTCAGTACTCAGGGTGCTCGGTGCTCAGTGCTTGGGGTGCTGGGTGCTCAGTACTCAGGGTGCTGGGGGCTCAGTGCTCAGGGTGCTGGGTGCTCAGTGATCAGGGTGCTGGGTGCTCAGTACTCAGTGCTCAGGATGCTGGGTGCTCAGTGCTCGGGCTGCTGGGTGCTCAGTGCTCAGGGTGCTGAGTGCTCAGTACTCAGGGTGCTGTGTTCTCAGTACTCAGGGTGCTGGGTGCACAGTGCTAGGGGTGCTGGGTGCTCAGTGCTCGGGGTCTGGGTGCTCAGTACTCAGGGTGCTGGGTGCTCAGTACTCAGGGTGCTCTTTGCTCAGTGCTCAGGGTGCTGGGTGCTCAGTGCTCTGGGTGCTGGGTGCTCCGTGCTCAGGGTGCTGGGTGCTCAGTGCTCAGGGTGCTGGGTGCTCAGTGATCGGGGTGATGGGTGCTGAGTGCTCAGGGTGCTGGGTGCTCAGTGCTCGGGGTGCTCGGTGCTCAGTGCTCAGGGTCCTGGGTGCTCAGTACTCAGGGTGCTGGGTGCTTCGTACTCAGGGTGCTCAGTGCTCCGTACACAGGGTGCTGGGTGCTCAGTGCTCGGGGTGCTGGGTGCTCAGTGCTCAGTACTCAGGGTGCTGGGTGCTCAGTGCTTAGGGTGCTGGGTGCTCAGTACTCAGCGTGATGGGTGCTCAGTACTCAGGGTGCTGGGTGCTCAGTGCTCAGGGTGCTGGGTGCTCAGTGCTCAGGGTGCTAGGTGCTCAGTGCTCCTGTAGCTCGGTGCTCAGTACTCAGTGTGCTGGGTGCTCAGTACTCAGTGCTCGGGGTCCTGGGTGCTCCGTGCTCGGGTTGCTGGGTGCTCAGTACTCAGGGTGCTGGGTGCTCATTCTCGGGGTGCTGGGTGCTCAGTGCTCGGGGTGCTGGGTGCTCAGTACTCAGATTGCTGGGGGCTCAGTACTCAGGGTGCTGGGTGCTCAGTACTCAGGGTGCTCGGTTCTCAGTACTCAGGGTGCTGGGTGCTCTTTCTCGGGGTGCTGGGTGCTCAGTGCTCGGGGTGCTGGGTGCTCAGTACTCAGGGTGCTGGGGGCTCAGTACTCAGGGTGCTGGGTGCTCAGTACTCAGGGTGATCTGTTCTCAGTACTCAGGGTGCTGGGTGCTCAGTGCTCGGGGTGCTCGGTGCTCAGTACTCAGGGTGCTGAGTGCTCAGTACTCAGGGTGCTGGGTGCTCAGTACCCATGGTGCTGGGTGCTCAGTACTCATGGGGCTTGGTGCTCAGTGCTCAGGGTGCTGGGTGCTCAGTGCTCAGGGCGCTGGGTGCTCAGTGCTCGGGGTGCTGGGTGCTCAGTGCTCAGGGTGCTGGGTGCTCAGTCCTCAGGGTGCTCAGTGCTCAGGGCGCTGGGTGCTCAGTGCTCGGGGTGCTGGGTGCTCAGTGCTCGGGGTGCTGGGTGGTCAGTGCTCAGTGCTCAGGGTGCTGGGTGCTCAGTGCTCAGTACTCAGGGTGCTGGGTGCTCATTCTCGGGGTGCTGGGTGCTCAGTACTCAGGTTGCTCAGTACTCTGGGTGCTCGGGGCTCAGTACTCATGGTGCTGGGTGCTCAGTACTCAGGGTGCTCGGTGCTCAGTTCTCAGGGTGCTCGGTGCTCAGTGTTTGGGGTGCTGGGTGCTCAGTACTCAGGGTGCTTGTTGCTCAGTGCTCAGGGTGGTGGGTGCTCAGTGCTCAGGGTGCTGGGTGCTCAGTACTCAGTGCTCAGGATGCTGGGTGCTCAGTGCTCAGGGTGCTGGGTGCTCAGTGCTCAGGGTGCTCAGTGCTCAGTGCTCAGTACTCAGGGTGCTTGGTGCTCAGTACTCAGGGTGCTGGGTGCTCAGTGCTCAGGGTACCTGGTTCTCAGTGCTCGGGGTGCTCGGTGCTCAGTACTCAGGGTGCTGAGTGCTCAGTGCTCAGGGTGCTGGGTGCTCAGTGCTCAGGGTGCTGGGTGCTCAGTGCTCAGCGTGCTGGATGCTCAGTACTCAGGGTGCTGGGTGCTCAGTGCTCAGGGTGCTGGGTGCTCAGTGCTCGGGGTGCTGGGTGCTCAGTACTCAGGGTGCTGGGTGCTCAGTACTCAGGGTGCTGGGTGCTCAGTACTCGGGGTGCTGGGTGCTCAGTGCTCAGCGTGCTGGGCGCTCAGTACTCAGGGTGCTCGGTGCTCAGTGCTTGGGGTGCTGGGTGCTCAGTACTCAGGGTGCTGGGTGCTCAGTGCTCAGGGTGCTGGGTGCTCAGTGCTCGGGCTGCTGGGTGCTCAGTGCTCAGGGTGCTGAGTGCTCAGTACTCAGGGTGGTGGGTTCTCAGTACTCAGGGTGCTGGGTGCACAGTGCTAGGGGTGCTGGGTGCTCAGTGCTCGGGGTCTGGGTGCTCAGTACTCAGGGTGCTGGGTGCTCAGTACTCAGGGTGCTCTATGCTCAGTGCTCAGGGTGCTGGGTGCTCAGTGCTCTGGGTGCTGGGTGCTCCGTGCTCAGGGTGCTGGGTGCTCAGTGCTCAGTGTGCTGGGTGCTCAGTGATCGGGGTAATGGGTGCTGAGTGCTCAGGGTGCTGGGTGCTCAGTGCTCAGGGTCCTGGGTGCTCAGTACTCAGGGTGCTGGGTGCTTAGTACTCAGGGTGCTCAGTGCTCAGTACACAGGGTGCTGGGTGCTCAGTGCTCGGGGTGCTGGGTGCTCAGTGCTCAGTACTCAGGGTGCTGGGTGCTCAGTGCTCAGGGTGCTGGGTGCTCAGTACTCAGCGTGCTGGGTGCTCAGTACTCAGGGTGCTGGGTGCTCAGTGCTCAGGGTGCTGGGTGCTCAGTGCTCAGGGTGCTGGGTGCTCAGTGCTCCTGGAGCTCGGTGCTCAGTACTCAGGGTGCTGGGTGCTCAGTACTCAGTGCTCGGGGTCCTGGGTGCTCCGTGCTCGGGGTGCTGGGTGCTCAGTACTCAGGGTGCTGGGTGCTCATTCTCGCGGTGCTGGGTGCTCAGTGCTCGGGGTGCTGGGTGCTCAGTACTCAGGGTGCTGGGGGCTCAGTACTCAGGGTGCTGGGTGCTCAGTACTCAGGGTGCTCGGTTCTCAGTACTCAGGGTGCTGGGTGCTCATTCTCGGGGTGCTGGGTGCTCAGTGCTCAGGGTGCTGGGTGCTCAGTACTCAGGGTGCTAGGTGCCCAGTACTCAGGGTGCTCAGTGCTCAGTACTCAGCGTGCTGGATGCTCAGTGCTCAGGGTCGGCGGTGCTCAGTACTCAGGGTGCTCACTGCTCAGTACTTAGCGTGCTTTGTGCTCAGTGCTCAGGGTGCTGGGTGCTCAGTACTCAGGGTGCTGGGTGCCCAGTACTCATCGTGCTGGGTGCTCAGTACTCAGGGTGCTGGGTGCTCAGTGCTCGGTGTGCTCGGTGATCAGTACTCAGGGTGCTGGGTGCTCAGTTCTCAGGGTGCTGGGTACTCAGTGCTCAGGGTTCTGGGTGCTCAGTGCTCAGGGTGCTGGGTGCTCAGCGCTCAGGGTGCTGGGAGATCAGTGCTCGGGGTCCTGGGTGCTCAGTGCTCGGGGTGCTGGGTGCTCAGTGCTCGGGGTGCTGGGTGCTCAGTGCTCAGGGTGCTGGGTGCTCAGTACTCAGGGTGCTGGGTGCTCAGTAATCAGGGTGCTGGGTCCTCAGTGCTCAGGGTGCTGGGTGCTCAGTCCTCAGGGTGCTGGGTGCTCAGTACTCAGGGTGTTCGGTGCTCAGTTCTCAGGGTGCTCAGTGCTCAATACTCAGGGTGCTGGTTGCTCAGTGCTCGGGGTGCTCGGTGCTCAGTACTCAGGGTGCTGGGTGCTCAGTACTCAGGGTTGCTGGGTGCTCAGTACTCAGGGTGCTGGGTGCTCAGTACTCAGGGTGCTGGGTTCTCACTGCTCAGGGTGCTGGGTGCTCAGTACTCAGGGTGCTGGGTGCTCAGTACTCAGGGTGCTGGGTGCTCAGTACTCAGGGTGCTGGGTGCTCAGTGTTCAGGGTGCTGGGTGCTCAGTACTCAGGGTGCTGGGTGCTCAGAACTCAGGGAGCTGGGTGCTCAGAACTCAGGGTGCTGGGTGCTCAGTGCTCAGGGTGCTGGGTGCTCAGTACTCAGGGTGCTGGGTGCTCAGTGCTCAGGGTGATCGGTGCTCAGTACTCAGGTTGCTCAGTACTCAGGGTGCTGGGTGCTCAGTGCTCAGGGTGCTGGGTGCTCAGTGCTCAGGGTGATCGGTGCTCAGTACTCAGGGTGCTGGGTGCTCAGTGCTCAGGGTGCTGGGTGCTCAGTCCTCAGGGTGCTCAGTGCTCAGGGTGCTGGGTGCTCAGTGCTCGGGGTGCTGGGTGCTCAGTCCTCAGGGTGCTCAGTGCTCAGGGTGCTGGGTGCTCAGTACTCATGGTGCTGGGTGCTCAGTACTCAGGGGGCTGGGTGCTCAGTGCTCAGGGTGCTGGGTGCTCAGTGCTCAGGGCGCTGTGTGCTCAGTGCTCGGGGTGCTGGGTGCTCAGTGCTCGGGGTGCTGGGTGGTCAGTGCTCAGTGCTCAGGGTGCTGGGTGCTCAGTGCTCAGTGCTCAGGGTGCTGGGTGCTCAGTACTCAGGGTGCTGGGTGCTCAGTACTCAGGGTACTGGGTGCTCAGTTCTCAGGGTGCTGGGTGCTCATTACTCTGGGTGTTGGGTGCTCAGTACTCAGGGTTCTGGGTGCTCAGTGCTCAGGGTGCTGGGTGCTCAGTGCTCAGGGTGCTGGGTGATCAGTGCTCGGGGTCCTGGGTGCTCAGTGCTCGGGGTGCTGGGTGCTCAGTGCTCGGGGGGCTGGGTGCTCAGTGCTCAGGGTGCTGGGTGCTCAGTACTCAGGGTGCTGGGTGCTCAGTACTCAGGTTGCTGGGTGCTCAGTGCTCAGGGTGCTGGGTGCTCAGTCCTCAGGGTGCTGGGTGCTCAGTACTCAGGGTGTTCGGTGCTCAGTTCTCAGGGTGCTCAGTGCTCAATACTCAGGGTGCTGGTTGCTCAGTGCTCGGGGTGCTCGGTGCTCAGTACTCAGGATGCTGGGTGCTCAGTACTCAGGGTTGCTGGGTGCTCAGTACTCAGGGTGCTGGGTGCTCAGTACTCAGGGTGCTGGGTGCTCAGTGCTCAGGGTGCTCGGTACTCAGTACTCATGGTGCTGGGTGCTCATTCTCGGGGTGCTGGGTGCTCAGTACTCAGGTTGCTCAGTACTCTGGGTGCTCGGGGCTCAGTACTCATGGTGCTGGGTGCTCAGTACTCAGGGTGCTCGGTGCTCAGTTCTCAGGGTGCTCTTTGCTCAGTGTTTGGGGTGCTGGGTGCTCAGTACTCAGGGTGCTTGTTGCTCAGTGCTCAGGGTGGTGGGTGCTCAGTGCTCAGGGTGCTGGGTGCTCAGTACTCAGTGCTCAGGATGCTGGGTGCTCAGTGCTCAGGGTGCTGGGTGCTCAGTGCTCAGGGTGCTCAGTGCTCAGTGCTCAGTACTCAGGGTGCTTGGTGCTCAGTACTCAGGGTGCTGGGTGCTCAGTGCTCGGGGTACCTGGTGCTCAGTGCTCGGGGTGCTCGGTGCTCAGTACTCAGGGTGCTGAGTGCTCAGTGCTCAGGGTGCTGGGTGCTCAGTGCTCAGGGTGCTGGGTGCTCAGTGCTCAGCGTGCTTGATGCTCAGTACTCAGGGTGCTGGGTGCTCAGTGCTCAGGGTGCTGGGTGCACAGTGCTCGGGGTGCTGGGTGCTCAGTACTCAGGGTGCTGGGTGCTCAGTACTCAGGGTGCTGGGTGCTCAGTACTCGGGGTGCTGGGTGCTCAGTGCTCAGCGTGCTGGGCGCTCAGTACTCAGGGTGCTCGGTGCTCAGTGCTTGGGGTGCTGGGTGCTCAGTACTCAGGGTGCTGGGTGCTCAGTGCTCAGGGTGCTGGGTGCTCAGTGCTCGGGCTGCTGGGTGCTCAGTGCTCAGGGTGCTGAGTGCTCAGTACTCAGGGTGGTGGGTTCTCAGTACTCAGGGTGCTGGGTGCACAGTGCTAGGGGTGCTGGGTGCTCAGTGCTCGGGGTCTGGGTGCTCAGTACTCAGGGTGCTGGGTGCTCAGTACTCAGGGTGCTCTATGCTCAGTGCTCAGGGTGCTGGGTGCTCAGTGCTCTGGGTGCTGGGTGCTCCGTGCTCAGGGTGCTGGGTGCTCAGTGCTCAGGGTGCTGGGTGCTCAGTGATCGGGGTAATGGGTGCTGAGTGCTCAGGGTGCTGGGTGCTCAGTGCTCGGGGTGCTCGGTGCTCAGTGCTCAGGGTCCTGGGTGCTCAGTACTCAGGGTGCTGGGTGCTTAGTACTCAGGGTGCTCAGTGCTCAGTACACAGGGTGCTGGGTGCTCAGTGCTCGGGGTGCTGGGTGCTCAGTGCTCAGTACTCAGGGTGCTGGGTGCTCAGTGCTCAGGGTGCTGGGTGCTCAGTACTCAGCGTGCTGGGTGCTCAGTACTCAGGGTGCTGGGTGCTCAGTGCTCAGGGTGCTGGGTGCTCAGTGCTCAGGGTGCTGGGTGCTCAGTGCTCCTGGAGCTCGGTGCTCAGTACTCAGGGTGCTGGGTGCTCAGTACTCAGTGCTCGGGGTCCTGGGTGCTCCGTGCTCGGGGTGCTGGGTGCTCAGTACTCAGGGTGCTGGGTGCTCATTCTCGGGGTGCTGGGTGCTCAGTACTCAGGGTGCTGGGGGCTCAGTACTCAGGGTGCTGGGTGCTCAGTACTCAGGGTGCTCGGTTCTCAGTACTCAGGGTGCTGGGTGCTCATTCTCGGGGTGCTGGGTGCTCAGTGCTCAGGGTGCTGGGTGCTCTGTACTCAGGGTGCTGGGGGCTCAGTACTCAGGGTGCTTGGTGCTCAGTACTCAGTGTGATCTGTTCTCAGTACTCAGGGTGCTGGGAGTTCAGTGCTCGGGGTGCTGGGTGCTCAGTACTCTGGGTGCTCAGTACTCAGGGTGCTGGGTGCTCAGTACTCAGGGTGCTGGGTGCTCAGTGCTCGGGGTGCTCGGTGCTCAGTACTCGGGGTGCTGGGTGCTCAGTACTCAGGGTGCTGGGTGCTCAGTACTCAGGGTGCTGGGTCCTCAGTGCTCAGGGTGCTGGGTGCTCAGTCCTCAGGGTGCTGGGTGCTCAGTACTCAGGGTGTTCGGTGCTCAGTTCTCAGGGTGCTCAGTGCTCAATACTCAGGGTGCTGGTTGCTCAGTGCTCGGGGTGCTCGGTGCTCAGTATTCAGGGTGCTGGGTGCTCAGTACTCAGGGTTGCTGGGTGCTCAGTACTCAGGGTGCTGGGTGCTCAGTACTCAGGGTGCTCGGTTCTCACTGCTCAGGGTGCTGGGTGCTCAGTACTCAGGGTGCTGGGTGCTCAGTACTCAGGGTGCTGGGTGCTCAGTACTCAGGGTGCTGGGTGCTCAGTGTTCAGGGTGCTGGGTGCTCAGTACTCAGGGTGCTGGGTGCTCAGAACTCAGGGAGCTGGGTGCTCAGAACTCAGGGTGCTGGGTGCTCAGTGCTCAGGGTGCTGGGTGCTCAGTACTCAGGGTGCTGGGTGCTCAGTGCTCAGGGTGATCGGTGCTCAGTACTCAGGTTGCTCAGTACTCAGGGTGCTGGGTGCTCAGTGCTCAGGGTGCTGGGTGCTCAGTGCTCAGGGTGATCGGTGCTCAGTACTCAGGGTGCTGGGTGCTCAGTGCTCAGGGTGCTGGGTGCTCAGTCCTCAGGGTGCTCAGTGCTCAGGGTGCTGGGTGCTCAGTGCTCGGGGTGCTGGGTGCTCAGTCCTCAGGGTGCTCAGTGCTCAGGGTGCTGGGTGCTCAGTACTCATGGTGCTGGGTGCTCAGTACTCAGGGGGCTGGGTGCTCAGTGCTCAGGGTGCTGGGTGCTCAGTGCTCAGGGCGCTGTGTGCTCAGTGCTCGGGGTGCTGGGTGCTCAGTGCTCGGGGTGCTGGGTGGTCAGTGCTCAGTGCTCAGGGTGCTGGGTGCTCAGTGCTCAGTGCTCAGGGTGCTGGGTGCTCAGTACTCAGGGTGCTGGGTGCTCAGTACTCAGGGTACTGGGTGCTCAGTTCTCAGGGTGCTGGGTGCTCATTACTCTGGGTGTTGGGTGCTCAGTACTCAGGGTTCTGGGTGCTCAGTGCTCAGGGTGCTGGGTGCTCAGTGCTCAGGGTGCTGGGTGATCAGTGCTCGGGGTCCTGGGTGCTCAGTGCTCGGGGTGCTGGGTGCTCAGTGCTCGGGGGGCTGGATGCTCAGTGCTCAGGGTGCTGGGTGCTCAGTACTCAGGGTGCTGGGTGCTCAGTACTCAGGTTGCTGGGTGCTCAGTGCTCAGGGTGCTGGGTGCTCAGTCCTCAGGGTGCTGGGTGCTCAGTACTCAGGGTGTTCGGTGCTCAGTTCTCAGGGTGCTCAGTGCTCAATACTCAGGGTGCTGGTTGCTCAGTGCTCGGGGTGCTCGGTGCTCAGTACTCAGGATGCTGGGTGCTCAGTACTCAGGGTTGCTGGGTGCTCAGTACTCAGGGTGCTGGGTGCTCAGTACTCAGGGTGCTGGGTGCTCAGTGCTCAGGGTGCTCGGTACTCAGTACTCATGGTGCTGGGTGCTCATTCTCGGGGTGCTGGGTGCTCAGTACTCAGGTTGCTCAGTACTCTGGGTGCTCGGGGCTCAGTACTCATGGTGCTGGGTGCTCAGTACTCAGGGTGCTCGGTGCTCAGTTCTCAGGGTGCTCTTTGCTCAGTGTTTGGGGTGCTGGGTGCTCAGTACTCAGGGTGCTTGTTGCTCAGTGCTCAGGGTGGTGGGTGCTCAGTGCTCAGGGTGCTGGGTGCTCAGTACTCAGTGCTCAGGATGCTGGGTGCTCAGTGCTCAGGGTGCTGGGTGCTCAGTGCTCAGGGTGCTCAGTGCTCAGTGCTCAGTACTCAGGGTGCTTGGTGCTCAGTACTCAGGGTGCTGGGTGCTCAGTGCTCGGGGTACCTGGTGCTCAGTGCTCGGGGTGCTCGGTGCTCAGTACTCAGGGTGCTGAGTGCTCAGTGCTCAGGGTGCTGGGTGCTCAGTGCTCAGGGTGCTGGGTGCTCAGTGCTCAGCGTGCTTGATGCTCAGTACTCAGGGTGCTGGGTGCTCAGTGCTCAGGGTGCTGGGTGCACAGTGCTCGGGGTGCTGGGTGCTCAGTACTCAGGGTGCTGGGTGCTCAGTACTCAGGGTGCTGGGTGCTCAGTACTCGGGGTGCTGGGTGCTCAGTGCTCAGCGTGCTGGGCGCTCAGTACTCAGGGTGCTCGGTGCTCAGTGCTTGGGGTGCTGGGTGCTCAGTACTCAGGGTGCTGGGTGCTCAGTGCTCAGGGTGCTGGGTGCTCAGTGCTCGGGCTGCTGGGTGCTCAGTGCTCAGGGTGCTGAGTGCTCAGTACTCAGGGTGGTGGGTTCTCAGTACTCAGGGTGCTGGGTGCACAGTGCTAGGGGTGCTGGGTGCTCAGTGCTCGGGGTCTGGGTGCTCAGTACTCAGGGTGCTGGGTGCTCAGTACTCAGGGTGCTCTATGCTCAGTGCTCAGGGTGCTGGGTGCTCAGTGCTCTGGGTGCTGGGTGCTCCGTGCTCAGGGTGCTGGGTGCTCAGTGCTCAGGGTGCTGGGTGCTCAGTGATCGGGGGTAATGGGTGCTGAGTGCTCAGGGTGCTGGGTGCTCAGTGCTCGGGGTGCTCGGTGCTCAGTGCTCAGGGTCCTGGGTGCTCAGTACTCAGGGTGCTGGGTGCTTAGTACTCAGGGTGCTCAGTGCTCAGTACACAGGGTGCTGGGTGCTCAGTGCTCGGGGTGCTGGGTGCTCAGTGCTCAGTACTCAGGGTGCTGGGTGCTCAGTGCTCAGGGTGCTGGGTGCTCAGTACTCAGCGTGCTGGGTGCTCAGTACTCAGGGTGCTGGGTGCTCAGTGCTCAGGGTGCTGGGTGCTCAGTGCTCAGGGTGCTGGGTGCTCAGTGCTCCTGGAGCTCGGTGCTCAGTACTCAGGGTGCTGGGTGCTCAGTACTCAGTGCTCGGGGTCCTGGGTGCTCCGTGCTCGGGGTGCTGGGTGCTCAGTACTCAGGGTGCTGGGTGCTCATTCTCGGGGTGCTGGGTGCTCAGTACTCAGGGTGCTGGGGGCTCAGTACTCAGGGTGCTGGGTGCTCAGTACTCAGGGTGCTCGGTTCTCAGTACTCAGGGTGCTGGGTGCTCATTCTCGGGGTGCTGGGTGCTCAGTGCTCAGGGTGCTGGGTGCTCTGTACTCAGGGTGCTGGGGGCTCAGTACTCAGGGTGCTGGGTGCTCAGTACTCAGTGTGATCTGTTCTCAGTACTCAGGGTGCTGGGAGTTCAGTGCTCGGGGTGCTGGGTGCTCAGTACTCTGGGTGCTCAGTACTCAGGGTGCTGGGTGCTCAGTACTCAGGGTGCTGGGTGCTCAGTGCTCGGGGTGCTCGGTGCTCAGTACTCGGGGTGCTGGGTGCTCAGTACTCGGGGTGCTGGGTGCTCAGTGCTCAGGGTGCTGGGTGCTCAGTACTCAGGGTGCTAGGTGCCCAGTACTCAGGGTGCTCAGTGCTCAGTACTCAGCGTGCTGGATGCTCAGTGCTCAGGGTCGGCGGTGCTCAGTACTCAGGGTGCTCACTGCTCAGTACTTAGCGTGCTTTGTGCTCAGTGCTCAGGGTGCTGGGTGCTCAGTACTCAGGGTGCTGGGTGCCCAGTACTCATCGTGCTGGGTGCTCAGTACTCAGGGTGCTGGGTGCTCAGTGCTCGGGGGTGCTCGGTGATCAGTACTCAGGGTGCTGGGTGCTCAGTTCTCAGGGTGCTGGGTACTCAGTGCTCAGGGTTCTGGGTGCTCAGTGCTCAGGGTGCTGGGTGCTCAGCGCTCAGGGTGCTGGGTGATCAGTGCTCGGGGTCCTGGGTGCTCAGTGCTCGGGGTGCTGGGTGCTCAGTGCTCGGGGTGCTGGGTGCTCAGTGCTCAGGGTGCTGGGTGCTCAGTGCTCAGGGTGCTGGGTGCTCAGTCCTCAGGGTGCTGGGTACTCAGTGCTCAGGGTGCTGGGTGCTCAGTCCTCAGGGTGCTGGGTGCTCAGTACTCAGGGTGTTCGGTGCTCAGTTCTCAGGGTGCTCAGTGCTCAATACTCAGGGTGCTGGTTGCTCAGTGCTCGGGGTGCTGGGTGCTCAGTACTCAGGGTGCTGGGTGCTCAGTACTCAGGGTTGCTGGGTGCTCAGTACTCAGGGTGCTGGGTGCTCAGTACTCAGGGTGCTGGGTTCTCAGTGCTCAGGGTGCTGGGTGCTCAGTACTCAGGGTGCTGGGTGCTCAGTACTCAGGGTGCTCGGTGCTCAGTACTCAGGGTGCTGGGTGCTCAGTGCTCAGGGTACTGGGTAATCAGTACTCAGGGTGCTGGGTGCTCAGAACTCAGGGTGCTGGGTGCTCAGTACTCAGGGTGCTGGGTGCTCAGTGCTCAGGGTGCTGGGTGCTCAGTACTCAGGGTGCTGGGTGCTCAGTGCTCAGGGTGATCGGTGCTCAGTACTCAGGTTGCTCAGTACTCAGGGTGCTGGGTGCTCAGTGCTCAGGGTGCTGGGTGCTCAGTGCTCAGGGTGATCGGTGCTCAGTACTCAGGGTGCTGGTTGCTCAGTGCTCAGGGTGCTGGGTGCTCAGTCCTCAGGGTGCTCAGTGCTCAGGGTGCTGGGTGCTCAGTGCTCGGGGTGCTGGGTGCTCAGTCCTCAGGGTGCTCAGTGCTCAGGGTGCTGGGTGCTCAGTACTCATGGTGCTGGGTGCTCAGTACTCAGGGGGCTGGGTGCTCAGTGCTCAGGGTGCTGGGTGCTCAGTGCTCAGGGCGCTGTGTGCTCAGTGCTCGGGGTGCTGGGTGCTCAGTGCTCGGGGTGCTGGGTGGTCAGTGCTCAGTGCTCAGGGTGCTGGGTGCTCAGTGCTCAGTGCTCATTGTGCTGGGTGCTCAGTACTCAGGGTGCTGGGTGCTCAGTACTCAGGGTACTGGGTGCTCAGTTCTCAGGGTGCTGGGTGCTCATTACTCTGGGTGTTGGGTGCTCAGTACTCAGGGTGCTGGGTGCTCAGTGCTCAGGGTGCTGGGTGCTCAGTGCTCAGGGTGCTGGGTGATCAGTGCTCGGGGTCCTGGGTGCTCAGTGCTCGGGGTGCTGGGTGCTCAGTGCTCGGGGGGCTGGGTGCTCAGTGCTCAGGGTGCTGGATGCTCAGTACTCAGGGTGCTGGGTGCTCAGTACTCAGGTTGCTGGGTGCTCAGTGCTCAGGGTGCTGGGTGCTCAGTCCTCAGGGTGCTGGGTGCTCAGTACTCAGGGTGTTCGGTGCTCAGTTCTCAGGGTGCTCAGTGCTCAATACTCAGGGTGCTGGTTGCTCAGTGCTCGGGGTGCTCGGTGCTCAGTACTCAGGGTGCTGGGTGCTCAGTACTCAGGGTTGCTGGGTGCTCAGTACTCAGGGTGCTGGGTGCTCAGTACTCAGGGTGCTGGGTTCTCAGTGCTCAGGGTGCTGGGTGCTCAGTACTCAGGGTGCTGGGTGCTCAGTACTCAGGGTGCTCGGTGCTCAGTACTCAGGGTGCTGGGTGCTCAGTGCTCAGGTTGCTGGGTAATCAGTACTCAGGGTGCTGGGTGCTCAGAACTCAGGGTGCTGGGTGCTCAGTGCTCAGTGTGCTGGGTGCTCAGTACTCAGGGTGCTGGGTGCTCAGTACTCAGGGTGCTCGGTGCTCAGTACTCAGGGTGCTGGGTGCTCAGTGCTCAGGGTGCTGGTTAATCAGTACTCAGGGTGCTGGGTGCTCAGAACTCAGGGTGCTCAGTGCTCAGTACTCAGGGTGCTCAGTGCTCAGTACTCAGGTTGCTCAGTGCTCTGGGTGCTGGGTGCTCGATACTCAGGGTGCTGGGTGCTCAGTGCTCAGGGTGATCAGTGCTCAGTACTCAGGTTGCTCAGTACTCAGGGTGCTGGGTGCTCAGTGCTCAGGGTGCTGGGTGCTCAGTGCTCAGGGTGCTGGGTGCTCAGTGCTCGGGGCACTGGGTGCTCAGTGCTCGGGGTGCTGGGTGCTCAGTACTCGGGGTGCTGGGTGCTCAGTGCTCAGGGTGCTGGGTGCTCAGTACTCAGGGTGCTGGGTGCTCAGTGCTCAGGGTGCTGGGTGCTCAGTACTCAGGGTGCTGGGTGCTCAGTACTCAGGGTGCTGGGTGCTCAGTTCTCAGGGTGCTGGGTGCTCAGTGCTCGGGGCACTGGGTGCTCAGTGCTCGGGGTGCTGGGTGCTCAGTACTCGGGGTGCTGGGTGCTCAGTGCTCAGGGTGCTCAGTGCTCAGTACTCAGTGCTCAGGGTGCTCAGTGCTCAGTGCTCAGGGTGCTGGGTGTTCAGTACTCAGGGTGCTGGTTGCTCAGTACTCAGGGTGCTGGGTGCTCAGTGCTCAGGGTGCTGGGTGCTCAGTACTCTGGGTGTTTGGTGCTCAGTACTCAGGGTGCTGGGTGCTCCGTGCTCAGGGTGCTGGGTGCTCAGTGCTCAGGGTTCTGGGTGCTCAGTGCTCAGGTTGCTGGGTGCTCAGTACTCAGGGTGCTGGGTGGTTAGTGCTCGAGGTGCTCGGTGCTCAGTACTCAAGGTGCTGGGTGCTCAGTGCTCAGGGTGCTGGGTGCTCAGTCCTCGGGGTGCTCCGTGCTCATGGTGCTGGGTGCTCAGTGCTCCGGGTGCTGGGTGCTCAGTGCTCAGGGTGCTGGGTGCTCAGTGATCGGGGTGCTGGGTGCTCAGTACTCAGGGTGCTCAGTGCTCGAGGAGCTCGGTGCTCAGTACTCAGGGTGCTGGGTGCTCAGTACTCAGTGCTCGGGGTCCTGGGTGCTCCGTGCTCGGGGTGCTGGGTGCTCAGTGCTCTGGGTGCTGGGTGCTCAGTACTCAGGGTGCTGGGTGCTCAGTACTCAGGGTGCTGGGTGCTCAGTGCTCAGGGTGCTGGGTGCTCAGTACTCAGGGTGCTGGGTGCTCAGTACTCAGGGTGCTCGGTGCTCAGTACTCAGGGTGCTGGGTGCTCAGTGCTCAGGGTGCTGGGTACTCAGTACTCAGGGTGCTGGGTGCTCAGTACTCAGGGTGCTGGGTGCTCAGTGCTCAGGGTGCTGGGTGCTCAGTGCTCAGTGCTCAGGGTGCTGGTTGCTCAGTACTCAGTGCTCAGGGTGCTCCTTGCTCAGTACTCAGGGTGCTGGGTGCTCAGTACTCAGTGTGCTGGGTGCTCAGTGCTCAGGGTGCTCTGTGCTCAGTACTCAGGTTGCTGGGTGCTCAGTGTTCGGGGTGCTGCGTGCTCAGTGCTCATGGTGCTGGGTGCTCAGTCCTCAGGGTGCTGGGTGCTCAGTACTCAGGGTGCTGGGTGCTCAGTGCTCGGGGTGCTCGGTGCTCAGTACTCAAGGTGCTGGGTGCTCAGTGCTCAGGGTGCTGGGTGCTCAGTCCTCGGGGTGCTCCGTGCTCAGTGATCAGGGTGCTGGGTGCTCAGTACTCAGGGTGCTCGGTGCTCAGTACTCAGGGTTCTCAGTGCTCAGTACTCAGGGTGCTGGGTGCTCAGTTCTCAGTGTGCTGGGTGCTCAGTACTCAGGGTGCTCAGTGCTCAGTACTCGGGGTGCTTGTTGCTCAGTACTCAGGGTGCTCAGTGCTCAGTACTCGGGGTGCTGGGTGCTCAGTGCTCAGGGTGCTCAGTTCTCAGTTCTCGGGGTGCTGGGTGCTCAGTGCTCGGGGCGCTGGGTGCTCAGTGCTCGGGGTGCTGGGTGCTCAGTGCTCTGGGTGCTTAGTGCTCAGTACTCAGGGTGCTGGGTGCTCAGTGCTCAGGGTGATCTGTTCTCAGTACTCAGGTTGCTGGGTGCTCAGTGCTCGGGGTGCTGGGTGCTCAGTACTCGGGGTGCTCAGTGCTCAGTACTCAGGGTGCTGGGTGCTCAGTACTCAGGGTGCTGGGTGCTCAGTTCTCAGGGTGCTGGGTTCTCAGTACTCTGGGTGTTGGGTGCTCAGTACTCAGGGTGCTCAGTGCTCAGTACTCGGGGTGCTGGGTGCTCATTGCTCAGTGTGCTCAGTGCTCAGTGCTCAGGGTGCTGGGTGCTCAGTGCTCGGGGCACCGGGTGCTCAGTGCTCGGGGTGCTGGGTGCTCAGTACTCAGGGTGCTGTGTGCTCAGTGCTCAGTGCTCAGGGTGCTCAGTGCTCAGGGTGCTCAGTGCTCAGGGTGCTGGGTGCTCAGGGTGCTGGGTTCTCAGCGCTCGGGGTGCTGGGTGCTCAGTGCTCAGTGCTCAGGGTGCTGGGTGCTCAGTGCTCGGGGTGCTGGGTGCTCAGTACTCAGCGTGCTGGGTGCTCAGTACTCAGTGTGCTGGGTGCTCAGTGCTCAGGGTGCTGGGTGCTCAGTGCTCAGGGTGCTGAGTGCTCAGTGATCGGGGTGCTGGGTGCTCAGTACTCAGGGTGCTCAGTGCTCGGGGAGCTCGGTGATCAGTACTCAGGGTGCTGGGTGCTGGGTGCTCAGTGCTCGGGGTGCTGGGTGCTCAGGGCTGTGGTGCTGGGTGCTCAGTACTCAGGGTGCTGGGTGCTCAGTGCTCAGGGTGCTGGGTGCTCAGTGCTCACCGTGCTGGGTGCTCAGTACTCAGGGTGCTGGGTGCTCAGTGCTCAGGGTGATCGGTGCTCAGTACTCAGGGTGCTCGGTCCTCAGTACTCAGGATGCTGGGTGCTCAGTGCTCAGTAATCAGGGTGCTCAGTACTCAGGGTGCTGGGTGCTCAGTGCTCGGGGTGCTGGGCGCTCAGTACTCAGGGTGCTGGGTGCTCAGTACTCGGGGTGCTGGGTGCTTAGTACTCAGGGTGCTCAGTGCTCAGTACACAGGGTGCTGGGTGCTCAGTGCTCGGGGTGCTAGGTGCTCAGTGCTCAGTACTCAGGGTGCTGGATGCTCAGTGCTCGGGGTGCTGGGTGCTCAGTACTCAGCGTGCTGGGTGCTCAGTACTCAGTGTGCTGGGTGCTCAGTGCTCAGGGTGCTGGGTGCTCAGTGCTCAGGGTGCTGGGTGCTCAGTGATCGGGGTGCTGGGAGCTCAGTACTCAGGGTGCTCAGTGCTCGGGGAGCTCGGTGATCAGTACTCAGGGTGCTGGGTGCTCAGTACTCAGTGCCCGGGGTCCTGGGTGCTCCGTGCTCGGGGTGCTGGGTGCTCAGTGCTCTGGGTGCTGGGTGCTCAGTACTCAGGGTGCTGGGTGCTCAGTACTCAGGGTGCTGGGTGCTCAGTGCTCAGGGTGCTGGGTGCTCAGTACTCAGGGTGCTGGGTGCTCAGTACTCAGGTTGCTGGGTGCTCAGTACTCAGGGTGCTGGGTGCTCAGTGCTCAGGGTGCTGGGTACTCAGTACTCAGGGTGCTGGGTGCTCAGTACTCAGGGTGCTGGGTGCTCAGTGCTCAGGGTGCTGGGTGCTCAGTGCTCAGGGTGCTGGGTGCTCAGTACTCAGGGTGCTGGGTGCTCAGTGCTCAGGGTGATCGGTGCTCAGTACTCAGGGTGCTCAGTACTCAGGGTGCTGGGTGCTCAGTGCTCAGGGTGCTGGGTGCTCAGTACTCAGGGTGCTGGGTGCTCAGTGCTCGGGGTGCTGGGTGCTCAGTGCTCAGGGTGATCGGTGCTCAGTACTCAGGGTGCTGGGTGCTCAGTGCTCAAGGTGCTGGGTGCTCAGTCCTCAGGGTGCTCAGTGCTCAGGGTGCTGGGTGCTCTGTGCTCGGGGTGCTCGGTGCTCAGTACTCAGGGTGCTGAGTGCTCAGTACTCAGGGTGTTGGGTGCTCAGTACTCATGGTGCTGGGTGCTCAGTACTCAGGGGGCTGGGTGCTCAGTGCTCAGTGTGCTGGGTGCTCAGTGCTCAGGGCTCTGGGTGCTCAGTGCTCGGGGTGCTGGGTGCTCAGTGCTCGGGGTGCTTGGTGGTCAGTGCTCAGTGCTCAAGGTGCTGGGTGCTCAGTGCTCAGTGCTCAGGGTGCTGGGTGCTCAGTACTCAGGGTGCTGGGTGCTCAGTACTCAGGGTGCTGGGTGCTCAGTTCTCAGGGTGCTGGGTGCTCAGTGCTCGGGGCACTGGGTGCTCAGTGCTCGGGGTGCTGGGTGCTCAGTACTCGGGGTGCTGGGTGCTCAGTGCTCAGGGTGCTCAGTGCTCAGTACTCAGTGCTCAGGTTGCTCAGTGCTCAGTGCTCAGGGTGCTGGGTGTTCAGTACTCAGGGTGCTGGGTGCTCAGTACTCAGGGTGCTGGGTGCTCAGTGCTCAGGGTGCTGGGTGCTCAGTACTCTGGGTGCTGGGTGCTCAGTATTCGGGGTGCTGGGTGCTCAGTACTCAGGGTGCTGGGTGCTCAGTGCTCGGGGTGCTGGGTGCTCACTGCTCAGGGTGATCGGTGCTCAGTGCTCAGGGGGCTGGGTGCTCAGTCCTCCGGGTGCTCAGTGCTCAGGGTGCTGGGTGCTCATTGCTCGGTGTGCTCGGTGCTCAGTACTCAGGGTGCTGAGTGCTCAGTACTCAGGGTGCTGGGTGCTCAGTACTCAGGTTGCTGGTTGCTCAGTACTCAGGGTGCTGGGTGCTCAGTGCTCGGGGTGCTGGGTGCTCAGGGCTGTGGTGCTGGGCGCTCAGTGCTCAGTGCTCAGGGTGCTGGGTGCTCAGTGCTCAGTGCTCAGGGTGCTCTGTGCTCAGTACTCAGGGTGCTGGGTGCTCAGTGCTCGGGGTGCTGCGTGCTCTGTGCTCAGGGAGCTGGGTGCTCAGTGCTCAGGGTGCTGGGTGCTCAGTACTCAGGGTGTTGGGTGCTCAGTGCTCGTTGTGCTCGGTGCTCAGTACTCAAGGTGCTGGGTGCTCAGTGCTCAGGGTGCTGGGTGCTCAGTCCTCGGGGTGCTCCGTGCTCAGTCATCAGGGTGCTGGGTGCTCAGTACTCAGGGTGCTCGGTGCTCAGTACTCAGGGGTCTCAGTGCTCAGTACTCAGGGTGCTGGGTGCTCAGTGCTCAGGGTGCTGGGTGCTCAGTACTCAGGGTGCTCAGTGCTCAGTACTCGGGGTGCTTGGTGCTCAGTACTCAGGGTGCTCGGTGCTCAGTACTCGTGGTGCTGGGTGCTCAGTGCTCAGGGTGCTCAGTGCTCAGTGCTCGGGGTGCTGGGTGCTCAGTGCTCAGGGCGCTGGGTGCTCAGTGCTCGGGGTGCTGGGTGCTCAGTACTCGGGGTGCTGGGTGCTCAGTGCTCAGGGTGCTCAGTGCTCAGTACTCAGTGCTCAGGGTGCTGGGTGCTCAGTACTCTGGGTGTTGGGTGCTCAGTACTCAGGGTGCTGGGTGCTCCGTGCTCAGGGTGCTGGGTGCTCAGTGGTCAGGTTTCTGGGTGCTCAGTGCTCAGGGTGCTGGGTGCTCAGTACTCAGGGTGCTGGGTGCTTAGTGCTCGAGGTGCTCGGTGCTCAGTACTGAAGGTGCTGGGTGCTCAGTGCTCAGGGTGCTGGGTGCTCAGTCCTCGGGGTGCTCCGTGCTCATGGTGCTTGGTGCTCAGTGCTCAGGGTGCTGGGTGCTCAGTGCTCGGGGTGCTCGGTGCTCAGTGCTCAGGGTCCTGGGTGCTCAGTACTCAGGGTGCTGGGTGCTTAGTACTCAGGGTGCTCAGTGCTCAGTACACAGGGTGCTGGGTGCTCAGTGCTCGGGGTGCTAGGTGCTCAGTGCTCAGTACTCAGGGTGCTGGGTGCTCAGTGCTCGGGGTGCTGGGTGCTCAGTACTCAGCGTGCTGGGTGCTCAGTACTCAGTGTGCTGGGTGCTCAGTGCTCAGGGTGCTGGGTGCTCAGTGCTCACGGTGCTGGGTGCTCAGTGATCGGGGTGCTGGGTGCTCAGTACTCAGGGTGCTCAGTGCTCGGGGAGCTCGGTGATCAGTACTCAGGGTGCTGGGTGCTCAGTACTCAGTGCCCGGGGTCCTGGGTGCTCCGTGCTCGGGGTGCTGGGTGCTCAGTGCTCTGGGTGCTGGGTGCTCAGTACTCAGGGTGCTGGGTGCTCAGTACTCAGGGTGCTGGGTGCTCAGTGCTCAGGGTGCTGGGTGCTCAGTACTCAGGGTGCTGGGTGCTCAGTACTCAGGGTGCTCGGTGCTCAGTACTCAGGGTGCTGGGTGCTCAGTGCTCAGGGTGCTGGGTACTCAGTACTCAGGGTGCTGGGTGCTCAGTACTCAGGGTGCTGGGTGCTCAGTGCTCAGGGTGCTGGGTGCTCAGTGCTCAGGGTGCTGGGTGCTCAGTACTCAGGGTGCTGGGTGCTCAGTGCTCAGGGTGATCGGTGCTCAGTACTCAGGGTGCTCAGTACTCAGGGTGCTGGGTGCTCAGTGCTCAGGGTGCTGGGTGCTCAGTACTCAGGGTGCTGGGTGCTCAGTGCTCGGGGTGCTGGGTGCTCAGTGCTCAGGGTGATCGGTGCTCAGTACTCAGGGTGCTGGGTGCTCAGTGCTCAGGGTGCTGGGTGCTCAGTCCTCAGGGTGCTCAGTGCTCAGGGTGCTGGGTGCTCTGTGCTCGGGGTGCTCGGTGCTCAGTACTCAGTGTGCTGAGTGCTCAGTACTCAGGGTGTTGGGTGCTCAGTACTCATGGTGCTGGGTGCTCAGTACTCAGGGGGCTGGGTGCTCAGTGCTCAGTGTGCTGGGTGCTCAGTGCTCAGGGCGCTGGGTGCTCAGTGCTCGGGGTGCTGGGTGCTCAGTGCTCGGGGTGCTTGGTGGTCAGTGCTCAGTGCTCAAGGTGCTGGGTGCTCAGTGCTCAGTGCTCAGGGTGCTGGGTGCTCAGTACTCAGGGTGCTGGGTGCTCAGTACTCAGGGTGCTGGGTGCTCAGTTCTCAGGGCGCTGGGTGCTCAGTGCTCGGGGCACTGGGTGCTCAGTGCTCGGGGTGCTGGGTGCTCAGTACTCGGGGTGCTGGGTGCTCAGTGCTCAGGGTGCTCAGTGCTCAGTACTCAGTGCTCAGGGTGCTGGGTGTTCAGTACTCAGGGTGCTGGGTGCTCAGTACTCAGGGTGCTGGGTGCTCAGTGCTCAGGGTGCTGGGTGCTCAGTACTCTGGGTGTTTGGTGCTCAGTACTCAGGGTGCTGGGTGCTCCGTGCTCAGGGTGCTGGGTGCTCAGTGCTCAGGGTTCTGGGTGCTCAGTGCTCAGGTTGCTGGGTGCTCAGTACTCAGGGTGCTGGGTGGTTAGTGCTCGAGGTGCTCGGTGCTCAGTACTCAAGGTGCTGGGTGCTCAGTGCTCAGGGTGCTGGGTGCTCAGTCCTCGGGGTGCTCCGTGCTCATGGTGCTGGGTGCTCAGTGCTCCGGGTGCTGGGTGCTCAGTGCTCAGGGTGCTGGGTGCTCAGTGATCGGGGTGCTGGGTGCTCAGTACTCAGGGTGCTCAGTGCTCGGGGAGCTCGGTGCTCAGTACTCAGGGTGCTGGGTGCTCAGTACTCAGTGCTCGGGGTCCTGGGTGCTCCGTGCTCGGGGTGCTGGGTGCTCAGTGCTCTGGGTGCTGGGTGCTCAGTACTCAGGGTGCTGGGTGCTCAGTACTCAGGGTGCTGGGTGCTCAGTGCTCAGGGTGCTGGGTGCTCAGTACTCAGGGTGCTGGGTGCTCAGTACTCAGGGTGCTCGGTGCTCAGTACTCAGGGTGCTGGGTGCTCAGTGCTCAGGGTGCTGGGTACTCAGTACTCAGGGTGCTGGGTGCTCAGTACTCAGGGTGCTGGGTGCTCAGTGCTCAGGGTGCTGGGTGCTCAGTGCTCAGTGCTCAGGGTGCTGGTTGCTCAGTACTCAGTGCTCAGGGTGCTGGTTGCTCAGTACTCAGGGTGCTGGGTGCTCAGTACTCAGTGTGCTGGGTGCTCAGTGCTCAGGGTGCTCTGTGCTCAGTACTCAGGGTGCTGGGTGCTCAGTGCTCGGGGTGCTGCGTGCTCAGTGCTCATGGTGCTGGGTGCTCAGTCCTCAGGGTGCTGGGTGCTCAGTACTCAGGGTGCTGGGTGCTCAGTGCTCGGGGTGCTCGGTGCTCAGTACTCAAGGTGCTGGGTGCTCAGTGCTCAGGGTGCTGGGTGCTCAGTCCTCGGGGTGCTCCGTGCTCAGTGATCAGGGTGCTGGGTGCTCAGTACTCAGGGTGCTCGGTGCTCAGTACTCAGGGTTCTCAGTGCTCAGTACTCAGGGTGCTGGGTGCTCAGTTCTCAGTGTGCTGGGTGCTCAGTACTCAGGGTGCTCAGTGCTCAGTACTCGGGGTGCTTGTTGCTCAGTACTCAGGGTGCTCAGTGCTCAGTACTCGGGGTGCTGGGTGCTCAGTGCTCAGGGTGCTCAGTTCTCAGTTCTCGGGGTGCTGGGTGCTCAGTGCTCGGGGCGCTGGGTGCTCAGTGCTCGGGGTGCTGGGTGCTCAGTGCTCAGGTTGCTTAGTGCTCAGTACTCAGGGTGCTGGGTGCTCAGTACTCAGGGTGATCTGTTCTCAGTACTCAGGTTGCTGGGTGCTCAGTGCTCGGGGTGCTGGGTGCTCAGTACTCGGGGTGCTCAGTGCTCAGTACTCAGGGTGCTGGGTGCTCAGTACTCAGGGTGCTGGGTGCTCAGTTCTCAGGGTGCTGGGTGCTCAGTACTCTGGGTGTTGGGTGCTCAGTACTCAGGGTGCTCAGTGCTCAGTACTCGGGGTGCTGGGTGCTCAGTGCTCAGTGTGCTCAGTGCTCAGTGCTCAGGGTGCTGGGTGCTCAGTGCTCGGGGCACCGGGTGCTCAGTGCTCGGGGTGCTGGGTGCTCAGTACTCAGGGTGCTGTGTGCTCAGTGCTCAGTACTCAGCGTGCTGGGTGCTCAGTGCTCAGAATGTTGGGTGCTCAGTACTCAGGGTGCTGGGTGCTCAGTGCTCAGTGCTCAGGGTGCTCAGTGCTCAGGGTGCTCAGTGCTCAGGGTGCTGGGTGCTCAGGGTCCTGGGTTCTCAGCGCACGGGGTGCTGGGTGCTCAGTGCTCAGTGCTCAGGGTGCTGGGTGCTCAGTGCTCGGGGTGCTGGGTGCTCAGTACTCAGCGTGCTGGGTGCTCAGTACTCAGTGTGCTGGGTGCTCAGTGCTCAGGGTGCTGGGTGCTCAGTGCTCAGGGTGCTGGGTGCTCAGTGATCGGGGTGCTGGGTGCTCAGTACTCAGGGTGCTCAGTGCTCGGGGAGCTCGGTGATCAGTACTCAGGGTGCTGGGTGCTGGGTGCTCAGTGCTCAGGGTGCTGGGTGCTCAGTGCTCGGGGTGCTGGGTGCTCAGGGCTGTGGTGCTGGGTGCTCAGTACTCAGGGTGCTGGGTGCTCAGTGCTCAGGGTGCTGGGTGCTCAGTGCTCAGGGTGCTGGGTGCTCAGTACTCAGGGTGCTGGGTGCTCAGTGCTCAGGGTGATCGGTGCTCAGTACTCAGGGTGCTCGGTCCTCAGTACTCAGGGTGCTGGGTGCTCAGTGCTCAGGGTGCTGGGTACTCAGTACTCAGGGTGCTGGGTGCTCAGTGCTCGGGGTGCTGGGTGCTCAGTGCTCAGGGTGCTGGGTGCTCAGTACTCAGGGTGCTGGGTGCTCAGTGCTCAGGGTGCTGGGTGCTCAGTCCTCAGGGTGCTCAGTGCTCAGGGTGCTGGGTGCTCTGTGCTCGGGGTGCTCGGTCCTCAGTACTCAGGGTGCTGGGTGCTCAGTGCTCAGGGTGCTGGGTACTCAGTACTCAGGGTGCTGGGTACTCAGTACTCAGGGTGCTGGGTGCTCAGTGCTCGGGGTGCTGGGTGCTCAGTACTCAGGGTGCTGGGTGCTCAGTGCTCAGGGTGCTGGGTGCTCAGTCCTCAGGGTGCTCAGTGCTCAGGGTGCTGGGTGCTCTGTGCTCGGGGTGCTCGGTGCTCAGTACTCAGGGTGCTGAGTGCTCAGTACAAAGGGTGCTGGGTGCTCAGTACTCATGGTGCTGGGTGCTCAGTACTCAGGGGGCTGGGTGCTCAGTGCTCAGTGTGCTGGGTGCTCAGTGCTCAGGGCGCTGGGTGCTCAGTGCTCGGGGTGCTGGGTGCTCAGTGCTCGGGGTGCTTGGTGGTCAGTGCTCAGTGCTCAAGGTGCTGGGTGCTCAGTGCTCAGTGCTCAGGGTGCTGGGTGCTCAGTACTCAGGGTGCTGGGTGCTCAGTACACAGGGTGCTGGGTGCTCAGTTCTCAGGGTGCTGGGTTCTCAGTGCTCGGGGCACTGGGTGCTCAGTGCTCGGGGTGCTGGGTGCTCAGTACTCGGGGTGCTGGTTGCTCAGTGCTCAGGGTGCTCAGTGCTCAGTACTCAGTGCTCAGGGTGCTCAGTGCTCAGTGCTCAGGGTGCTGGGTGTTCAGTACTCAGGGTGCTGTGTGCTCAGTACTCAGGGTGCTGGGTGCTCAGTGCTCAGTGTGCTGGGTGCTCAGTACTCTGGGTGTTTGGTGCTCAGTACTCAGGGTGCTGGGTGCTCCGTGCTCAGGGTGCTGGGTGCTCAGTGCTCAGGGTTCTGGGTGCTCAGTGCTCAGGTTGCTGGTGCTCAGTACTCAGGGTGCTGGGTGGTTAGTGCTCGAGGTGCTCGGTGCTCAGTACTCAAGGTGCTGGGTGCTCAGTGCTCAGGGTGCTGGGTGCTCAGTCCTCGGGGTGCTCCGTGCTCATGGTGCTGGGTGCTCAGTGCTCCGGGTGCTCGGTGCTCAGTGCTCAGTACTCAGGGTGCTGGGTGCTCAGTGCTCGGGGTGCTGGGTGCTCAGTACTCAGCGTGCTCGGTGCTCAGTACTCAGGGTGCTGGGTGCTCAGTGCTCAGGGTGCTGGGTGCTCAGTGCTCAGGGTGCTGGGTGCTCAGTGATCGGGGTGCTGGGTGCTCAGTACTCAGGGTGCTCAGTGCTCGGGGAGCTCGGTGCTCAGTACTCAGGGTGCTGGGTGCTCAGTACTCAGTGCTCGGGGTCCTGGGTGCTCCGTGCTCGGGGTGCTGGGTGCTCAGTGCTCTGGGTGCTGGGTGCTCAGTACTCAGGGTGCTGGGTGCTCAGTACACAGGGTGCTGGGTGCTCAGTGCTCAGGGTGCTGGGTGCTCAGTACTCAGGGTGCTGGGTGCTCAGTAATCAGGGTGCTCGGTGCTCAGTACTCAGGGTGCTGGGTGCTCAGTGCTCAGGGTGCTCAGTTCTCAGTGCTCGGGGTGCTGGGTGCTCAGTGCTCGGGGCGCTGGGTGCTCAGTGCTCGGGGTGCTGGGTTCTCAGTGCTCTGGGTGCTTAGTGCTCAGTACTCAGGGTGCTGGGTGCTCAGTACTCATGGTGCTGGGTGCTCATTCTCAGGGTGCTGTGTGCTCAGTGCTCGGGTTGCTGGGTGCTCAGTACTCAGGGTGCTGGGGGCTCAGTACTCAGGGTGCTGGGTGCTCAGTACTCAGGGTGCTCGGTTCTCAGTACTCAGGGTGCTGGGTGCTCATTCTCGGGGTGCTGGGTGCTCAGTACTCAGGGTGCTGGGGGCTCAGTACTCAGGGTTCTGGGTGCTCAGTACTCAGGGTGATCTGTTCTCAGTACTCAGGTTGCTGGGTGCTCAGTGCTCGGGGTGCTGGGGGCTCAGTACTCGGGGTGCTCAGTGCTCAGTACTCAGGGTGCTGGGTGCTCAGTACTCAGGGTGCTGGGTGCTCAGTTCTCAGGGTCCTGGGTGCTCAGTACTCTGGGTGTTGGGTGCTCAGTACTCAAGGTGCTCAGTGCTCAGTACTCGGGGTGCTGGGTGCTCAGTGCTCAGTGTGCTCAGTGCTCAGTGCTCAGGGTGCTGGGTGCTCAGTGCTCAGGGCACTGGGTGCTCAGTGCTCGGGGTGCTGGGTGCTCAGTACTCAGGGTGCTGTGTGCTCAGTGCTCAGTACTCAGCGTGCTGGGTGCTCAGTGCTCAGAGTGTTGGGTGCTCAGTACTCAGGGTGCTGGGTGCTCAGTGCTCAGTGCTCAGGGTGCTCAGTGCTCAGGGTGCTCAGTGCTCAGGGTGCTGGGTGCTCAGGGTGCTGGGTGCTCAGCGCTCGGGGTGCTGGGTGCTCAGTGCTCAGTGCTCAGGGTGCTGGGTGCTCAGTGCTCAGTGCTCAGGGTGCTGGGTGTTCAGTACTCAGGGTGCTCGGTGCTCAGTGCTCAGGGTGCTAGGTTCTCAGTACTCAGGGTGCTGGGTGCTCAGTGCTCGGGGTGCTGGGTGCTCAGTGCTCAGGGTGATCAGTGCTCAGTACTCAGGGTGCTGGGTGCTCAGTGCTCAGGGTGCTGGGTGCTCAGTCCTCAGGGTCCTCAGTACTCAGGCTGCTCGGTGCTCAGTGCTCAGTACTCAGGGTGCTCAGTACTCAGGGTGCTGGTTGCTCAGTGCAGGGGGGGCTGGGTGCTCAGTACTCAGGGTGCTGGGTGCTCAGTACTCAGGGTGCTGGGTGCTCAGTACTCAGTGCTCGGGGTGCTGGGTGCTCCGTGCTCAGGGTGCTGGGTGCTCAGTGCTCGGGGTGCTCGGTGCTCAGTACTCAGGTTGCTGAGTGCTCAGTACTCAGGGTGCTGGGTGTTCAGTACTCAGGGTGCTGGGTGCTCAGTACTCAGGGTGCTGGGTGCTCAGGGTGCTGGGTGCTCAGTGTTCAGGGTGCTGGGTGCTCAGTGCTCAGGGTGCTGGGTGCTCAGGGCTGTGGTGCTGGGTGCTCAGTGCTCAGTGCTCAGGGTGCTGGGTGCTCAGTGCTCAGTGCTCAGGGTGCTGGTTGCTCAGTACTCAGGGTGCTGGGTGCTCAGTACTCAGTGTGCTGGGAGCTCAGTGCTCAGGGTGCTCTGTGCTCAGTACTCAGGGTGCTGGGTGCTCAGTGCTCGGGGTGCTGCCTGCTCAGTACTCAGGGTGCTGGGTGCTCAGTGCTCAGGGTGCTGGGTGCTCAGTACTCAGGGTGCTGGGTGCTCAGTGCTCGGGGTGCTCGGTGCTCAGTACTCAAGGTGCTGGGTGCTCAGTGCTCAGGGTGCTGGGTGCTCAGTCCTCGGGGTGATCCTTGCTCAGTGATCAGGGTGCTGGGTGCTCAGTACTCAGGGTGCTTGGTGCTCAGTACTCAGGGTTCTCAGTGCTCAGTACTCAGGGTGCTGGGTGCTCAGTTCTCAGGGTGCTGGGTGCTCAGTACTCAGGGTGCTCAGTGCTCAGTACTCGGGGTGCTTGTTGCTCAGTACTCAGGGTGCTCAGTGCTCAGTACTCGGGGTGCTGGGTGCTCAGTGCTCAGAGTGCTCAGTTCTCAGTGCTCGGGGTGCTGGGTGCTCAGTGCTCGGGGCGCTGGGTGCTCAGTGCTCTGGGTGCTGGGTGCTCAGTGCTCTGGGTGCTTAGTGCTCAGTACTCAGGGTGCTGGGTGCTCAGTACTCATGATGCTGGGTGCTCATTCTCAGGGTGCTGGGTGCTCAGTGCTCGGGTTGCTGGGTGCTCAGTACTCAGGGTGCTGGTTGCTCAGTACTCAGGGTGCTCGGTTCTCAGTACTCAGGGTGCTGGGTGCTCATTCTCGGGGTGCTGGGTGCTCAGTGATCGGGGTGCTGGGTGCTCAGTACTCAGGGTGCTGGGGGCTCAGTACTCAGGGTTCTGGGTGCTCAGTACTCAGGGTGATCTGTTCTCAGTACTCAGGTTGCTGGGTGCTCAGTGCTCGGGGTGCTGGGTGCTCAGTACTCGGGGTGCTCAGTGCTCAGTACTCAGGGTGCTGGGTGCTCAGTACTCTGGTTGCTGGGTGCGCAGTGCTCGGGGTGCTCGGTGCTCAGTACTCGGGGTGCTGGGTGCTCAGTACTCGGTGTGCTGGGTGCTCAGTGCTCAGGGTGCTGGGTGCTCAGTGCTCGGGGCACTGGGTGCTCAGTGCTCGGGGTGCTGGGTGCTCAGTACTCGGGGTGCTGGGTGCTCAGTGCTCAGGGTGCTCAGTGCTCAGTACTCAGTGCTCAGGGTGCTCAGTGCTCAGTGCTCAGGGTGCTGGGTGTTCAGTACTCAGGGTGCTGGGTGCTCAGTACTCAGGGTGCTGGGTGCTCAGTGCTCAGTGTGCTGGGTGCTCAGTACTCTGGGTGTTTGGTGCTCAGTACTCAGGGTGCTGGGTGCTCCGTGCTCAGGGTGCTGGGTGCTCAGTGCTCAGGGTTGTGGGTGCTCAGTGCTCAGGTTGCTGGGTGCTCAGTACTCAGGGTGCTGGGTGGTTAGTGCTCGAGGTGCTCGGTGCTCAGTACTCAAGGTGCTGGGTGCTCTGTGCTCAGGGTGCTGGGTGCTCAGTCCTCGGGGTGCTCCGTGCTCATGGTGCTGGGTGCTCAGTGCTCCGGGTGCTGGGTGCTCAGTGCTCGGGGTGCTGGGTGCTGAGTGCTCAGGGTGCTGGGTGCTCAGTGCTCGGGGTGCTCGGTGCTCAGTGCTCAGGGTCCTGGGTGCTCAGTACTCAGGGTGCTGGGTGCTTAGTACTCAGGGTGCTCAGTGCTCAGTACACAGGGTGCTGGGTGCTCAGTGCTCGGGGTGCTCGGTGCTCAGTGCTCAGTACTCAGGGTGCTGGGTGCTCAGTGCTCGGGGTGCTGGGTGCTCAGTACTCAGCGTGCTGGGTGCTCAGTACTCAGGGTGCTGGGTGCTCAGTGCTCAGGGTGCTGGGTGCTCAGTGCTCAGGGTGCTGGGTGCTCAGTGATCGGGGTGCTGGGTGCTCAGTACTCAGGGTGCTCAGTGCTCGGGGAGCTCGGTGCTCAGTACTCAGGGTGCTGGGTGCTCAGTACTCAGTGCTCGGGGTCCTGGGTGCTCCGTGCTCGGGGTGCTGGGTGCTCAGTGCTCTGGGTGCTGGGTGCTCAGTACTCAGGGTGCTGGGTGCTCAGTACTCAGGGTGCAGGGTGCTCAGTGCTCAGGGTGCTGGGTGCTCAGTACTCAGGGTGCTGGGTGCTCAGTACTCAGGGTGCTCGGTGCTCAGTACTCAGGGTGCTGGGTGCTCAGTGCTCAGGGTGCTGGGTACTCAGTACTGAGGGTGCTGGGTGCTCAGTACTCAGGGTGCTGGGTGCTCAGTGCTCAGGGTGCTGGGTGCTCAGTGCTCACGGTGCTGGGTGCTCAGTACTCAGGGTGCTGGGTGCTCAGTGCTCAGGGTGATCGGTGCTCAGTACTCAGGGTGCTCAGTACTCAGGGTGCTGTGTGCTCAGTGCTCAGGGTGCTGGGTGCTCAGTACTCAGGGTGCTGGGTGCTCAGTGCTCGGGGTGCTGGGTGCTCAGTGCTCAGGGTGATCGGTGCTCAGTACTCAGGGTGCTGGGTGCTCAGTGCTCAGGGTCCTGGGTGCTCAGTCCTCAGGGTGCTCAGTGCTCAGGGTGCTGGGTGCTCTGTGCTCGGGGTGCTGGGTGGTCAGTGCTCAGTGCTCAAGGTGCTGGGTGCTCAGTGCTCAGTGCTCAGGGTGCTGGGTGCTCAGTGCTCGGGGCGCTGGGTGCTCAGTGCTCGGGGTGCTGGGTGCTCAGTACTCAGGGTGCTGTGTGCTCAGTGCTCAGTAATCAGCGTGCTGGGTGCTCAGTGCTCAGAGTGTTGGGTGCTCAGTACTCAGGGTGCTGGGTGCTCAGGGTGCTGGGTGCTCAGGGTGCTGGGTGCTCAGTGCTCGGGGTGCTGGGTGCTCAGTGCTCAGTGCTCAGGGTGCTGGGTGCTCAGTGCTCAGGGCTCAGGGTGCTGGGTGTTCAGTACTCAGGGTGCTCGGTGCTCAGTGCTCAGGGTGCTAGGTGCTCAGTACTCAGGGTGCTGGGTGCTCAGTGCTCGGGGTGCTGGGTGCTCAGTGCTCAGGGTGATCAGTGCTCAGTACTCAGGGTGCTGGGTGCTCAGTGCTCAGGGTGCTGGGTGCTCAGTCCTCAGGGTGCTCAGTACTCAGGGTGCTCGGTGCTCAGTGCTCAGTACTCAGGGTGCTCAGTACTCAGGGTGCTGGTTGCTCAGTGCTCGGGGTGCTGGGTGCTCAGTACTCAGGGTGCTGGGTGCTCAGTACTCGGGGTGCTGGGTGCTCAGTACTCAGGGTGCTGGGTGCTCAGTGCTCGGTGTGGTGGGTGCTCAGTGCTCAGGGTGATCGGTGCTCAGTGCTCAGTGTGCTGGGTGCTCAGTCCCCCGGGTGCTCAGTGCTCAGGGTGCTGGGTGCTCAGTGCTCGGGGTGCTCGGTGCTCAGTACTCAGGGTGCTGAGTTCTCAGTACTCAGGGTGCTGGGTGCTCAGTACTCAGGGGGCTGGGTGCTCAGTACTCAGGGTGCTGGGTGCTCAGGGTGCTGGGTGCTCAGTGCTCAGGGTGCTGGGTGCTCAGTGCTCGGGGTGCTGGGTGCTCAGGGCTGTGGTGCTGGGTGCTCAGTGCTCAGTGCTGAGGGTGCTGGGTGCTCAGTGCTCAGTGCTCAGGGTGCTGGTTGCTCAGTACTCAGGGTGCTGGGTGCTCAGTACTCAGTGTGCTGGGTGCTCAGTGCTCAGGGTGCTCTGTGCTCAGTACTCAGGGTGCTGGGTGCTCAGTGCTCGGGGTGCTGCGTGCTCAGTGCTCAGGGTGCTGGGTGCTCAGTGCTCAGGGTGCTGGGTGCTCAGTACTCAGGGTGCTGGGTGCTCGGTGCTCAGTACTCAAGGTGCTGGGTGCTCAGTGCTCAGGGTGCTGGGTGCTCAGTCCTCGGGGTGCTCCGTGCTCAGTGATCAGGGTGCTGGGTGCTCAGTTCTCAGTGTGCTGGGTGCTCAGTACTCAGGGTGCTCAGTGCTCAGTACTCGGTGTGCTTGTTGCTCAGTACTCAGGGTGCTCAGTGCTCAGTACTCGGGGTGCTGGGTGCTCAGTGCTCAGGGTGCTCAGTTCTCAGTGCTCGGGGTGCTGGGTGCTCAGTGCTCGGGGCGCTGGGTGCTCAGTGCTCGGGGTGCTGGGTTCTCAGTGCTCTGGGTGCTTAGTGCTCAGTACTCAGGGTGCTGGGTGCTCAGTACTCATGGTGCTGGGTGCTCATTCTCAGGGTGCTGTGTGCTCAGTGCTCGGGTTGCTGGGTGCTCAGTACTCAGGGTGCTGGGGGCTCAGGACTCAGGGTGCTGGGTGCTCAGTACTCAGGGTGCTCGGTTCTCAGTACTCAGGGTGCTGGGTGCTCATTCTCGGGGTGCTGGGTGCTCAGTACTCAGGGTGCTGGGGGCTCAGTACTCAGGGTTCTGGGTGCTCAGTACTCAGGGTGATCTGTTCTCAGTACTCAGGTTGCTGGGTGCTCAGTGCTCGGGGTGCTGGGTGCTCAGTACTCGGGGTGCTCAGTGCTCAGTACTCAGGGTGCTGGGTGCTCAGTACTCAGGGTGCTGGGTGCTCAGTTCTCAGGGTGCTGGGTGCTCAGTACTCTGGGTGTTGGGTGCTCAGTGCTCAGTGTGCTCAGTACTCAGTGCTCAGGGTGCTGGGTGCTCAGTGCTCGGGGCACTGGGTGCTCAGTGCTCGGGGTGCTGGGTGCTCAGTACTCAGGGTGCTGTGTGCTCAGTGCTCAGTACTCAGCGTGCTGGGTGCTCAGTGCTCAGAGTGTTGGGTGCTCAGTACTCAGGGTGCTGGGTGCTCAGTGCTCAGTGCTCAGGGTGCTCAGTGCTCAGGGTGCTCAGTGCTCAGGGTGCTGGGTGCTCAGGGTGCTGGGTGCTCAGCGCTCGGGGTGCTGGGTGCTCAGTGCTCAGTGCTCAGGGTGCTGGGTGCTCAGTGCTCAGTGCTCAGGGTGCTGGGTGTTCAGTACTCAGGGTGCTCGGTGCTCAGTGCTCAGGGTGCTAGGTTCTCAGTACTCAGGGTGCTGGGTGCTCATTGCTCGGGGTGCTGGGTGCTCAGTGCTCAGGGTGATCAGTGCTCAGTACTCAGGGTGCTGGGTGCTCAGTGCTCAGGGTGCTGGGTGCTCAGTCCTCAGGGTGCTCAGTACTCAGGCTGCTCGGTGCTCAGTGCTCAGTACTCAGGGTGCTCAGTACTCAGGGTGCTGGTTGCTCAGTGCTCGGGGTGCTGGGTGCTCAGTACTCAGGGTGCTGGGTGCTCAGTACTCGGGGTGCTGGGTGCTCAGTACTCAGGGTGCTGGGTGCTCAGTGCTCGGTGTGCTGGGTGCTCAGTGCTCAGGGTGATCGGTGCTCAGTTATCAGGGTGCTGGGTGCTCAGTCCTCCGGGTGCTCAGTGCTCAGGGTGCTGGGTGCTCAGTGCTCGGGGTGCTCGGTGCTCAGTACTCAGGGTGCTGAGTGCTCAGTACTCAGGGTGCTGGGTGCTCAGTACTCAGGGTGCTGGGTGCTCAGTACTCAGGGTGCTGGTTGCTCAGGGTGCTGGGTGCTCAGTGTTCAGGGTGCTGGGTGCTCAGTGCTCAGGGTGCTGGGTGCTCAGGGCTGTGGTGCTGGGTGCTCAGTGCTCAGTGCTCAGGGTGCTGGGTGCTCAGTGCTCAGTGCTCAGGGTGCTGGTTGCTCAGTACTCAGGGTGCTGGGTGCTCAGTACTCAGTGTGCTGGGTGCTCAGTGCTCAGGGTGCTCTGTGCTCAGTACTCAGGGTGCTGGGTGCTCAGTGCTCGGGGTGCTGCGTGCTCAGTGCTCAGGGTGCTGGGTGCTCAGTGCTCAGGGTGCTCGGTTCTCAGTACTCAGGGTGCTGGGTGCTCATTCTCGGGGTGCTGGGTGCTCAGTACTCAGGGTGCTGGGGGCTCAGTACTCAGGGTTCTGGGTGCTCAGTACTCAGGGTGATCTGTTCTCAGTACTCAGGTTGCTGGGTGCTCAGTGCTCGGGGTGCTGGGTGCTCAGTACTCGGGGTGCTTAGTGCTCAGTACTCAGGGTGCTGGGTGCTCAGTACTCAGGGTGCTGGGTGCTCAGTTCTCAGGGTGCTGGGTGCTCAGTACTCTGGGTGTTGGGTGCTCAGTACTCAGGGTGCTCAGTGCTCAGTACTCGGGGTGCTGGGTGCTCAGTGCTCAGTGTGCTCAGTGCTCAGTGCTCAGGGTGCTGGGTGCTCAGTGCTCGGGGCACTGGGTGCTCAGTGCTCGGGGTGCTGGGTGCTCAGTACTCAGGGTGCTGTGTGCTCAGTGCTCAGTACTCAGCGTGCTGGGTGCTCAGTGCTCAGAGTGTTGGGTGCTCAGTACTCAGGGTGCTGGGTGCTCAGTGCTCAGTGCTCAGGGTGCTCAGTGCTCAGGGTGCTCAGTGCTCAGGGTGCTGGGTGCTCAGGGTGCTGGGTGGTCTGTGCTCGGGGTGCTCGGTGCTCTGTACTCAGGGTGCTGAGTGCTCAGTACTTAGGGTGCTGGGTGCTCAGTACTCATGGTGCTGGGTGCTCAGTACTCAGGGGGCTGGGTGCTCAGTGCTCAGTGTGCTGGGTGCTCAGTGCTCAGTGCGCTGGGTGCTCAGTGTTCGGGGTGCTGGGTGCTCAGTGCTCGGGGTGCTGGGTGGTCAGTGCTCAGTGCTCAAGGTGCTGGGTGCTCAGTGGTCAGTGCTCAGGGTGCTGGGTGCTCAGTACTCAGGGTGCTGGGTGCTCAGTACTCAGGGTGCTGGGTGCTCAGTTCTCAGGGTGCTGGGTGCTCAGTACTCTGGGTGTTGGGTGCTCAGTACTCAGGGTGCTCAGTGCTCAGTACTCGGGGTGCTGGGTGCTCAGTGCTCAGTGTGCTCAGTGCTCAGTGCTCAGTGCTCGGGGTGCTGGGTGCTCAGTGCTCGGGGCGCTGGGTGCTCAGTGCTCGGGGTGCTGGGTGCTCAGTACTCAGGGTGCTGTGTGCTCAGTGCTCAGTACTCAGCGTGCTGGGTGCTCAGTGCTCAGAGTGTTGGGTGCTCAGTACTCAGGGTGCTGGGTGCTCAGTGTTCAGTGCTCAGGGTGCTCAGTGCTCAGGGTGCTCAGTGCTCAGGGTGTTGGGTGCTCAGGGTGCTGGGTGCTCAGTGCTCGGGGTGCTGGGTGCTCAGTGCTCAGGGTGCTGGGTGCTCAGTGCTCAGGGCTCAGGGTGCTGGGTGTTCAGTACTCAGGGTGCTCGGTGCTCAATGCTCAGGGTGCTAGGTGCTCAGTACTCAGGGTGCTGGGTGCTCAGTGCTCGGGGTGCTGGGTGCTCAGTGCTCAGGGTGATCAGTGCTCAGTACTCAGGGTGCTGGGTGCTCAGTGCTCAGGGTGCTCAGTACTCAGGGTGCTCGGTGCTCAGTGCTCAGTACTCAGGGTGCTCAGTACTCTGGGTGCTGGTTGCTCAGTGCTCGGGGTGCTGGGTGCTCAGTACTCAGGGTGCTGGGTGCTCAGTACTCGGGGTGCTGGGTGCTCAGTACTCAGGGTGCTGGGTGCTCAGTGCTCGGTGTGGTGGGTGCTCAGTGCTCAGGGTGATCGGTGCTCAGTGCTCAGGGTGCTGGGTGCTCAGTCCCCCGGGTGCTCAGTGCTCAGGGTGCTGGGTGCTCAGTGCTCGGGGTGCTCGGTGCTCAGTACTCAGGGTGCTGAGTGCTCAGTACTCAGGGTGCTGGGTGCTCAGTTCTCAGGGGGCTGGGTGCTCAGTACTCAGGGTGCTGGGTGCTCAGGGTGCTGGGTGCTCAGTGCTCAGGGTGCTGGGTGCTCAGTGCTCGGGGTGCTGGGTGCTCAGGGGTGTGGTGCTGGGTGCTCAGTGCTCAGTGCTGAGGGTGCTGGGTGCTCAGTGCTCAGTGCTCAGGGTGCTGGTTGCTCAGTACTCAGGGTGCTGGGTGCTCAGTACTCAGTGTGCTGGGTGCTCAGTGCTCAGGGTGCTCTGTGCTCAGTACTCAGGGTGCTGGGTGCTCAGTGCTCGGGGTGCTGCGTGCTCAGTGCTCAGGGTGCTGGGTGCTCAGTGCTCAGGGTGCTGGGTGCTCAGTACTCAGGGTGCTGGGTGCTCGGTGCTCAGTACTCAAGGTGCTGGGTGCTCAGTGCTCAGGGTGCTGGGTGCTCAGTCCTCGGGGTGCTCCGTGCTCAGTGATCAGGGTGCTGGGTGCTCAGTTCTCAGTGTGCTGGGTGCTCAGTACTCAGGGTGCTCAGTGCTCAGTACTCGGTGTGCTTGTTGCTCAGTACTCAGGGTGCTCAGTGCTCAGTGCTCAGGGTGCTGGGTGTTCAGTACTCAGGGTGCTCGGTGCTCAGTGCTCAGGGTGCTAGGTTCTCAGTACTCAGGGTGCTGGGTGCTCATTGCTCGGGGTGCTGGGTGCTCAGTGCTCAGGGTGATCAGTGCTCAGTACTCAGGGTGCTGGGTGCTCAGTGCTCAGGGTGCTGGGTGCTCAGTCCTCAGGGTGCTCAGTACTCAGGCTGCTCGGTGCTCAGTGCTCAGTACTCAGGGTGCTCAGTACTCAGGGTGCTGGTTGCTCAGTGCTCGGGGTGCTGGGTGCTCAGTACTCAGGGTGCTGGGTGCTCAGTACTCGGGGTGCTGGGTGCTCAGTACTCAGGGTGCTGGGTGCTCAGTGCTCGGTGTGCTGGGTGCTCAGTGCTCAGGGTGATCGGTGCTCAGTTATCAGGGTGCTGGGTGCTCAGTCCTCCGGGTGCTCAGTGCTCAGTGTGCTGGGTGCTCAGTGCTCGGGGTGCTCGGTGCTCAGTACTCAGGGTGCTGGTTGCTCAGTACTCAGGGTGCTCGGTTCTCAGTACTCAGGGTGCTGGGTGCTCATTCTCGGGGTGCTGGGTGCTCAGTGATCGGGGTGCTGGGTGCTCAGTACTCAGGGTGCTGGGGGCTCAGTACTCAGGGTTCTGGGTGCTCAGTACTCAGGGTGATCTGTTCTCAGTACTCAGGTTGCTGGGTGCTCAGTGCTCGGGGTGCTGGGTGCTCAGTACTCGGGGTGCTCAGTGCTCAGTACTCAGGGTGCTGGGTGCTCAGTACTCTGGTTGCTGGGTGCGCAGTGCTCGGGGTGCTCGGTGCTCAGTACTCGGGGTGCTGGGTGCTCAGTACTCGGTGTGCTGGGTGCTCAGTGCTCAGGGTGCTGGGTGCTCAGTGCTCGGGGCACTGGGTGCTCAGTGCTCGGGGTGCTGGGTGCTCAGTACTCGGGGTGCTGGGTGCTCAGTGCTCAGGGTGCTCAGTGCTCAGTACTCAGTGCTCAGGGTGCTCAGTGCTCAGTGCTCAGGGTGCTGGGTGTTCAGTACTCAGGGTGCTGGGTGCTCAGTACTCAGGGTGCTGGGTGCTCAGTGCTCAGTGTGCTGGGTGCTCAGTACTCTGGGTGTTTGGTGCTCAGTACTCAGGGTGCTGGGTGCTCCGTGCTCAGGGTGCTGGGTGCTCAGTGCTCAGGGTTGTGGGTGCTCAGTGCTCAGGTTGCTGGGTGCTCAGTACTCAGGGTGCTGGGTGGTTAGTGCTCGAGGTGCTCGGTGCTCAGTACTCAAGGTGCTGGGTGCTCTGTGCTCAGGGTGCTGGGTGCTCAGTCCTCGGGGTGCTCCGTGCTCATGGTGCTGGGTGCTCAGTGCTCCGGGTGCTGGGTGCTCAGTGCTCGGGGTGCTGGGTGCTGAGTGCTCAGGGTGCTGGGTGCTCAGTGCTCGGGGTGCTCGGTGCTCAGTGCTCAGGGTCCTGGGTGCTCAGTACTCAGGGTGCTGGGTGCTTAGTACTCAGGGTGCTCAGTGCTCAGTACACAGGGTGCTGGGTGCTCAGTGCTCGGGGTGCTCGGTGCTCAGTGCTCAGTACTCAGGGTGCTGGGTGCTCAGTGCTCGGGGTGCTGGGTGCTCAGTACTCAGCGTGCTGGGTGCTCAGTACTCAGGGTGCTGGGTGCTCAGTGCTCAGGGTGCTGGGTGCTCAGTGCTCAGGGTGCTGGGTGCTCAGTGATCGGGGTGCTGGGTGCTCAGTACTCAGGGTGCTCAGTGCTCGGGGAGCTCGGTGCTCAGTACTCAGGGTGCTGGGTGCTCAGTACTCAGTGCTCGGGGTCCTGGGTGCTCCGTGCTCGGGGTGCTGGGTGCTCAGTGCTCTGGGTGCTGGGTGCTCAGTACTCAGGGTGCTGGGTGCTCAGTACTCAGGGTGCAGGGTGCTCAGTGCTCAGGGTGCTGGGTGCTCAGTACTCAGGGTGCTGGGTGCTCAGTACTCAGGGTGCTCGGTGCTCAGTACTCAGGGTGCTGGGTGCTCAGTGCTCAGGGTGCTGGGTACTCAGTACTGAGGGTGCTGGGTGCTCAGTACTCAGGGTGCTGGGTGCTCAGTGCTCAGGGTGCTGGGTGCTCAGTGCTCACGGTGCTGGGTGCTCAGTACTCAGGGTGCTGGGTGCTCAGTGCTCAGGGTGATCGGTGCTCAGTACTCAGGGTGCTCAGTACTCAGGGTGCTGTGTGCTCAGTGCTCAGGGTGCTGGGTGCTCAGTACTCAGGGTGCTGGGTGCTCAGTGCTCGGGGTGCTGGGTGCTCAGTGCTCAGGGTGATCGGTGCTCAGTACTCAGGGTGCTGGGTGCTCAGTGCTCAGGGTCCTGGGTGCTCAGTCCTCAGGGTGCTCAGTGCTCAGGGTGCTGGGTGCTCTGTGCTCGGGGTGCTGGGTGGTCAGTGCTCAGTGCTCAAGGTGCTGGGTGCTCAGTGCTCAGTGCTCAGGGTGCTGGGTGCTCAGTGCTCGGGGCGCTGGGTGCTCAGTGCTCGGGGTGCTGGGTGCTCAGTACTCAGGGTGCTGTGTGCTCAGTGCTCAGTAATCAGCGTGCTGGGTGCTCAGTGCTCAGAGTGTTGGGTGCTCAGTACTCAGGGTGCTGGGTGCTCAGGGTGCTGGGTGCTCAGGGTGCTGGGTGCTCAGTGCTCGGGGTGCTGGGTGCTCAGTGCTCAGTGCTCAGGGTGCTGGGTGCTCAGTGCTCAGGGCTCAGGGTGCTGGGTGTTCAGTACTCAGGGTGCTCGGTGCTCAGTGCTCAGGGTGCTAGGTGCTCAGTACTCAGGGTGCTGGGTGCTCAGTGCTCGGGGTGCTGGGTGCTCAGTGCTCAGGGTGATCAGTGCTCAGTACTCAGGGTGCTGGGTGCTCAGTGCTCAGGGTGCTGGGTGCTCAGTCCTCAGGGTGCTCAGTACTCAGGGTGCTCGGTGCTCAGTGCTCAGTACTCAGGGTGCTCAGTACTCAGGGTGCTGGTTGCTCAGTGCTCGGGGTGCTGGGTGCTCAGTACTCAGGGTGCTGGGTGCTCAGTACTCGGGGTGCTGGGTGCTCAGTACTCAGGGTGCTGGGTGCTCAGTGCTCGGTGTGGTGGGTGCTCAGTGCTCAGGGTGATCGGTGCTCAGTGCTCAGTGTGCTGGGTGCTCAGTCCCCCGGGTGCTCAGTGCTCAGGGTGCTGGGTGCTCAGTGCTCGGGGTGCTCGGTGCTCAGTACTCAGGGTGCTGAGTTCTCAGTACTCAGGGTGCTGGGTGCTCAGTACTCAGGGGGCTGGGTGCTCAGTACTCAGGGTGCTGGGTGCTCAGGGTGCTGGGTGCTCAGTGCTCAGGGTGCTGGGTGCTCAGTGCTCGGGGTGCTGGGTGCTCAGGGCTGTGGTGCTGGGTGCTCAGTGCTCAGTGCTGAGGGTGCTGGGTGCTCAGTGCTCAGTGCTCAGGGTGCTGGTTGCTCAGTACTCAGGGTGCTGGGTGCTCAGTACTCAGTGTGCTGGGTGCTCAGTGCTCAGGGTGCTCTGTGCTCAGTACTCAGGGTGCTGGGTGCTCAGTGCTCGGGGTGCTGCGTGCTCAGTGCTCAGGGTGCTGGGTGCTCAGTGCTCAGGGTGCTGGGTGCTCAGTACTCAGGGTGCTGGGTGCTCGGTGCTCAGTACTCAAGGTGCTGGGTGCTCAGTGCTCAGGGTGCTGGGTGCTCAGTCCTCGGGGTGCTCCGTGCTCAGTGATCAGGGTGCTGGGTGCTCAGTTCTCAGTGTGCTGGGTGCTCAGTACTCAGGGTGCTCAGTGCTCAGTACTCGGTGTGCTTGTTGCTCAGTACTCAGGGTGCTCAGTGCTCAGTACTCGGGGTGCTGGGTGCTCAGTGCTCAGGGTGCTCAGTTCTCAGTGCTCGGGGTGCTGGGTGCTCAGTGCTCGGGGCGCTGGGTGCTCAGTGCTCGGGGTGCTGGGTTCTCAGTGCTCTGGGTGCTTAGTGCTCAGTACTCAGGGTGCTGGGTGCTCAGTACTCATGGTGCTGGGTGCTCATTCTCAGGGTGCTGTGTGCTCAGTGCTCGGGTTGCTGGGTGCTCAGTACTCAGGGTGCTGGGGGCTCAGGACTCAGGGTGCTGGGTGCTCAGTACTCAGGGTGCTCGGTTCTCAGTACTCAGGGTGCTGGGTGCTCATTCTCGGGGTGCTGGGTGCTCAGTACTCAGGGTGCTGGGGGCTCAGTACTCAGGGTTCTGGGTGCTCAGTACTCAGGGTGATCTGTTCTCAGTACTCAGGTTGCTGGGTGCTCAGTGCTCGGGGTGCTGGGTGCTCAGTACTCGGGGTGCTGGGTGCTCAGTTCTCAGGGTGCTGGGTGCTCAGTACTCTGGGTGTTGGGTGCTCAGTGCTCAGTGTGCTCAGTACTCAGTGCTCAGGGTGCTGGGTGCTCAGTGCTCGGGGCACTGGGTGCTCAGTGCTCGGGGTGCTGGGTGCTCAGTACTCAGGGTGCTGTGTGCTCAGTGCTCAGTACTCAGCGTGCTGGGTGCTCAGTGCTCAGAGTGTTGGGTGCTCAGTACTCAGGGTGCTGTGTGCTCAGTGCTCAGTACTCAGCGTGCTGGGTGCTCAGTGCTCAGAGTGTTGGGTGCTCAGTACTCAGGGTGCTGGGTGCTCAGTGCTCAGTGCTCAGGGTGCTCAGTGCTCAGGGTGCTCAGTGCTCAGGGTGCTGGGTGCTCAGGGTGCTGGGTGCTCAGCGCTCGGGGTGCTGGGTGCTCAGTGCTCAGTGCTCAGGGTGCTGGGTGCTCAGTGCTCAGTGCTCAGGGTGCTGGGTGTTCAGTACTCAGGGTGCTCGGTGCTCAGTGCTCAGGGTGCTAGGTTCTCAGTACTCAGGGTGCTGGGTGCTCATTGCTCGGGGTGCTGGGTGCTCAGTGCTCAGGGTGATCAGTGCTCAGTACTCAGGGTGCTGGGTGCTCAGTGCTCAGGGTGCTGGGTGCTCAGTCCTCAGGGTGCTCAGTACTCAGGCTGCTCGGTGCTCAGTGCTCAGTACTCAGGGTGCTCAGTACTCAGGGTGCTGGTTGCTCAGTGCTCGGGGTGCTGGGTGCTCAGTACTCAGGGTGCTGGGTGCTCAGTACTCGGGGTGCTGGGTGCTCAGTACTCAGGGTGCTGGGTGCTCAGTGCTCGGTGTGCTGGGTGCTCAGTGCTCAGGGTGATCGGTGCTCAGTTATCAGGGTGCTGGGTGCTCAGTCCTCCGGGTGCTCAGTGCTCAGGGTGCTGGGTGCTCAGTGCTCGGGGTGCTCGGTGCTCAGTACTCAGGGTGCTGAGTGCTCAGTACTCAGGGTGCTGGGTGCTCAGTACTCAGGGTGCTGGGTGCTCAGTACTCAGGGTGCTGGTTGCTCAGGGTGCTGGGTGCTCAGTGTTCAGGGTGCTGGGTGCTCAGTGCTCAGGGTGCTGGGTGCTCAGGGCTGTGGTGCTGGGTGCTCAGTGCTCAGTGCTCAGGGTGCTGGGTGCTCAGTGCTCAGTGCTCAGGGTGCTGGTTGCTCAGTACTCAGGGTGCTGGGTGCTCAGTACTCAGTGTGCTGGGTGCTCAGTGCTCAGGGTGCTCTGTGCTCAGTACTCAGGGTGCTGGGTGCTCAGTGCTCGGGGTGCTGCGTGCTCAGTGCTCAGGGTGCTGGGTGCTCAGTGCTCAGGGTGCTCGGTTCTCAGTACTCAGGGTGCTGGGTGCTCATTCTCGGGGTGCTGGGTGCTCAGTACTCAGGGTGCTGGGGGCTCAGTACTCAGGGTTCTGGGTGCTCAGTACTCAGGGTGATCTGTTCTCAGTACTCAGGTTGCTGGGTGCTCAGTGCTCGGGGTGCTGGGTGCTCAGTACTCGGGGTGCTTAGTGCTCAGTACTCAGGGTGCTGGGTGCTCAGTACTCAGGGTGCTGGGTGCTCAGTTCTCAGGGTGCTGGGTGCTCAGTACTCTGGGTGTTGGGTGCTCAGTACTCAGGGTGCTCAGTGCTCAGTACTCGGGGTGCTGGGTGCTCAGTGCTCAGTGTGCTCAGTGCTCAGTGCTCAGGGTGCTGGGTGCTCAGTGCTCGGGGCACTGGGTGCTCAGTGCTCGGGGTGCTGGGTGCTCAGTACTCAGGGTGCTGTGTGCTCAGTGCTCAGTACTCAGCGTGCTGGGTGCTCAGTGCTCAGAGTGTTGGGTGCTCAGTACTCAGGGTGCTGGGTGCTCAGTGCTCAGTGCTCAGGGTGCTCAGTGCTCAGGGTGCTCAGTGCTCAGGGTGCTGGGTGCTCAGGGTGCTGGGTGGTCTGTGCTCGGGGTGCTCGGTGCTCTGTACTCAGGGTGCTGAGTGCTCAGTACTTAGGGTGCTGGGTGCTCAGTACTCATGGTGCTGGGTGCTCAGTACTCAGGGGGCTGGGTGCTCAGTGCTCAGTGTGCTGGGTGCTCAGTGCTCAGTGCGCTGGGTGCTCAGTGTTCGGGGTGCTGGGTGCTCAGTGCTCGGGGTGCTGGGTGGTCAGTGCTCAGTGCTCAAGGTGCTGGGTGCTCAGTGGTCAGTGCTCAGGGTGCTGGGTGCTCAGTACTCAGGGTGCTGGGTGCTCAGTACTCAGGGTGCTGGGTGCTCAGTTCTCAGGGTGCTGGGTGCTCAGTACTCTGGGTGTTGGGTGCTCAGTACTCAGGGTGCTCAGTGCTCAGTACTCGGGGTGCTGGGTGCTCAGTGCTCAGTGTGCTCAGTGCTCAGTGCTCAGTGCTCGGGGTGCTGGGTGCTCAGTGCTCGGGGCGCTGGGTGCTCAGTGCTCGGGGTGCTGGGTGCTCAGTACTCAGGGTGCTGTGTGCTCAGTGCTCAGTACTCAGCGTGCTGGGTGCTCAGTGCTCAGAGTGTTGGGTGCTCAGTACTCAGGGTGCTGGGTGCTCAGTGTTCAGTGCTCAGGGTGCTCAGTGCTCAGGGTGCTCAGTGCTCAGGGTGTTGGGTGCTCAGGGTGCTGGGTGCTCAGTGCTCGGGGTGCTGGGTGCTCAGTGCTCAGGGTGCTGGGTGCTCAGTGCTCAGGGCTCAGGGTGCTGGGTGTTCAGTACTCAGGGTGCTCGGTGCTCAATGCTCAGGGTGCTAGGTGCTCAGTACTCAGGGTGCTGGGTGCTCAGTGCTCGGGGTGCTGGGTGCTCAGTGCTCAGGGTGATCAGTGCTCAGTACTCAGGGTGCTGGGTGCTCAGTGCTCAGGGTGCTCAGTACTCAGGGTGCTCGGTGCTCAGTGCTCAGTACTCAGGGTGCTCAGTACTCTGGGTGCTGGTTGCTCAGTGCTCGGGGTGCTGGGTGCTCAGTACTCAGGGTGCTGGGTGCTCAGTACTCGGGGTGCTGGGTGCTCAGTACTCAGGGTGCTGGGTGCTCAGTGCTCGGTGTGGTGGGTGCTCAGTGCTCAGGGTGATCGGTGCTCAGTGCTCAGGGTGCTGGGTGCTCAGTCCCCCGGGTGCTCAGTGCTCAGGGTGCTGGGTGCTCAGTGCTCGGGGTGCTCGGTGCTCAGTACTCAGGGTGCTGAGTGCTCAGTACTCAGGGTGCTGGGTGCTCAGTTCTCAGGGGGCTGGGTGCTCAGTACTCAGGGTGCTGGGTGCTCAGGGTGCTGGGTGCTCAGTGCTCAGGGTGCTGGGTGCTCAGTGCTCGGGGTGCTGGGTGCTCAGGGGTGTGGTGCTGGGTGCTCAGTGCTCAGTGCTGAGGGTGCTGGGTGCTCAGTGCTCAGTGCTCAGGGTGCTGGTTGCTCAGTACTCAGGGTGCTGGGTGCTCAGTACTCAGTGTGCTGGGTGCTCAGTGCTCAGGGTGCTCTGTGCTCAGTACTCAGGGTGCTGGGTGCTCAGTGCTCGGGGTGCTGCGTGCTCAGTGCTCAGGGTGCTGGGTGCTCAGTGCTCAGGGTGCTGGGTGCTCAGTACTCAGGGTGCTGGGTGCTCGGTGCTCAGTACTCAAGGTGCTGGGTGCTCAGTGCTCAGGGTGCTGGGTGCTCAGTCCTCGGGGTGCTCCGTGCTCAGTGATCAGGGTGCTGGGTGCTCAGTTCTCAGTGTGCTGGGTGCTCAGTACTCAGGGTGCTCAGTGCTCAGTACTCGGTGTGCTTGTTGCTCAGTACTCAGGGTGCTCAGTGCTCAGTGCTCAGGGTGCTGGGTGTTCAGTACTCAGGGTGCTCGGTGCTCAGTGCTCAGGGTGCTAGGTTCTCAGTACTCAGGGTGCTGGGTGCTCATTGCTCGGGGTGCTGGGTGCTCAGTGCTCAGGGTGATCAGTGCTCAGTACTCAGGGTGCTGGGTGCTCAGTGCTCAGGGTGCTGGGTGCTCAGTCCTCAGGGTGCTCAGTACTCAGGCTGCTCGGTGCTCAGTGCTCAGTACTCAGGGTGCTCAGTACTCAGGGTGCTGGTTGCTCAGTGCTCGGGGTGCTGGGTGCTCAGTACTCAGGGTGCTGGGTGCTCAGTACTCGGGGTGCTGGGTGCTCAGTACTCAGGGTGCTGGGTGCTCAGTGCTCGGTGTGCTGGGTGCTCAGTGCTCAGGGTGATCGGTGCTCAGTTATCAGGGTGCTGGGTGCTCAGTCCTCCGGGTGCTCAGTGCTCAGGGTGCTGGGTGCTCAGTGCTCGGGGTGCTCGGTGCTCAGTACTCAGGGTGCTGAGTGCTCAGTACTCAGGGTGCTGGGTGCTCAGTACTCAGGGTGCTGGGTGCTCAGTACTCAGTGTGCTGGTTGCTCAGGGTGCTGGGTGCTCAGTGTTCAGGGTGCTGGGTGCTCAGTGCTCAGGGTGCTGGGTGCTCAGGGCTGTGGTGCTGGGTGCTCAGTGCTCAGTGCTCAGGGTGCTGGGTGCTCAGTGCTCAGTGCTCAGGGTGCTGGTTGCTCAGTACTCAGGGTGCTGGGTGCTCAGTACTCAGTGTGCTGGGTGCTCAGTGCTCAGGGTGCTCTGTGCTCAGTACTCAGGGTGCTGGGTGCTCAGTGCTCGGGGTGCTGCGTGCTCAGTGCTCAGGGTGCTGGGTGCTCAGTGCTCAGGGTGCTCGGTTCTCAGTACTCAGGGTGCTGGGTGCTCATTCTCGGGGTGCTGGGTGCTCAGTACTCAGGGTGCTGGGGGCTCAGTACTCAGGGTTCTGGGTGCTCAGTACTCAGGGTGATCTGTTCTCAGTACTCAGGTTGCTGGGTGCTCAGTGCTCGGGGTGCTGGGTGCTCAGTACTCGGGGTGCTCAGTGCTCAGTACTCAGGGTGCTGGGTGCTCAGTACTCAGGGTGCTGGGTGCTCAGTTCTCAGGGTGCTGGGTGCTCAGTACTCTGGGTGTTGGGTGCTCAGTACTCAGGGTGCTCAGTGCTCAGTACTCGGGGTGCTGGGTGCTCAGTGCTCAGTGTGCTCAGTGCTCAGTGCTCAGGGTGCTGGGTGCTCAGTGCTCGGGGCACTGGGTGCTCAGTGCTCGGGGTGCTGGGTGCTCAGTACTCAGGGTGCTGTGTGCTCAGTGCTCAGTACTCAGCGTGCTGGGTGCTCAGTGCTCAGAGTGTTGGGTGCTCAGTACTCAGGGTGCTGGGTGCTCAGTGCTCAGTGCTCAGGGTGCTCAGTGCTCAGGGTGCTCAGTGCTCAGGGTGCTGGGTGCTCAGGGTGCTGGGTGGTCTGTGCTCGGGGTGCTCGGTGCTCTGTACTCAGGGTGCTGAGTGCTCAGTACTTAGGGTGCTGGGTGCTCAGTACTCATGGTGCTGGGTGCTCAGTACTCAGGGGGCTGGGTGCTCAGTGCTCAGTGTGCTGGGTGCTCAGTGCTCAGTGCGCTGGGTGCTCAGTGTTCGGGGTGCTGGGTGCTCAGTGCTCGGGGTGCTGGGTGGTCAGTGCTCAGTGCTCAAGGTGCTGGGTGCTCAGTGGTCAGTGCTCAGGGTGCTGGGTGCTCAGTACTCAGGGTGCTGGGTGCTCAGTACTCAGGGTGCTGGGTGCTCAGTTCTCAGGGTGCTGGGTGCTCAGTACTCTGGGTGTTGGGTGCTCAGTACTCAGGGTGCTCAGTGCTCAGTACTCGGGGTGCTGGGTGCTCAGTGCTCAGTGTGCTCAGTGCTCAGTGCTCAGTGCTCGGGGTGCTGGGTGCTCAGTGCTCGGGGCGCTGGGTGCTCAGTGCTCGGGGTGCTGGGTGCTCAGTACTCAGGGTGCTGTGTGCTCAGTGCTCAGTACTCAGCGTGCTGGGTGCTCAGTGCTCAGAGTGTTGGGTGCTCAGTACTCAGGGTGCTGGGTGCTCAGTGTTCAGTGCTCAGGGTGCTCAGTGCTCAGGGTGCTCAGTGCTCAGGGTGTTGGGTGCTCAGGGTGCTGGGTGCTCAGTGCTCGGGGTGCTGGGTGCTCAGTGCTCAGTGCTCAGGGTGCTGGGTGCTCAGTGCTCAGGGCTCAGGGTGCTGGGTGTTCAGTACTCAGGGTGCTCGGTGCTCAGTGCTCAGGGTGCTAGGTGCTCAGTACTCAGGGTGCTGGGTGCTCAGTGCTCGGGGTGCTGGGTGCTCAGTGCTCAGGGTGATCAGTGCTCAGTACTCAGGGTGCTGGGTGCTCAGTGCTCAGGGTGCTCAGTACTCAGGGTGCTCGGTGCTCAGTGCTCAGTACTCAGGGTGCTCAGTACTCAGGGTGCTGGTTGCTCAGTGCTCGGGGTGCTGGGTGCTCAGTACTCAGGGTGCTGGGTGCTCAGTACTCGGGGTGCTGGGTGCTCAGTACTCAGGGTGCTGGGTGCTCAGTGCTCGGTGTGGTGGGTGCTCAGTGCTCAGGGTGATCGGTGCTCAGTGCTCAGGGTGCTGGGTGCTCAGTCCCCCGGGTGCTCAGTGCTCAGGGTGCTGGGTGCTCAGTGCTCGAGGTGCTCGGTGCTCAGTACTCAGGGTGCTGAGTGCTCAGTACTCAGGGTGCTGGGTGCTCAGTTCTCAGGGGGCTGGGTGCTCAGTACTCAGGGTGCTGGGTGCTCAGGGTGCTGGGTGCTCAGTGCTCAGGGTGCTGGGTGCTCAGTGCTCGGGGTGCTGGGTGCTCAGGGCTGTGGTGCTCGGTGCTCAGTGCTCAGTGCTGAGGGTGCTGGGTGCTCAGTGCTCAGTGCTCAGGGTGCTGGTTGCTCAGTACTCAGGGTGCTGGGTGCTCAGTACTCAGTGTGCTGGGTGCTCAGTGCTCAGGGTGCTCTGTGCTCAGTACTCAGGGTGCTGGGTTCTCAGTGCTCGGGGTGCTGCGTGCTCAGTGCTCAGGGTGCTGGGTGCTCAGTGCTCAGGGTGCTGGGTGCTCAGTACTCAGGGTGCTGGGTGCTCGGTGCTCAGTACTCAAGGTGCTGGTTGCTCAGTGCTCAGGGTGCTGGGTGCTCAGTCCTCGGGGTGCTTCGTGCTCAGTGATCAGGGTGCTGGGTGCTCAGTTCTCAGTGTGCTGGGTGCTCAGTACTCAGGGTGCTCAGTGCTCAGTACTCGGTGTGCTTGTTGCTCAGTACTCAGGGTGCTCAGTGCTCAGTACTCGGGGTGCTGGGTGCTCAGTGCTCAGGGTGCTCAGTTCTCAGTGCTCGGGGTGCTGGGTGCTCAGTGCTCGGGGCGCTGGGTGCTCAGTGCTCGGGGTGCTGGGTTCTCAGTGCTCTGGGTGCTTAGTGCTCAGTACTCAGGGTGCTGGGTGCTCAGTACTCATGGTGCTGGGTGCTCATTCTCAGGGTGCTGTGTGCTCAGTGCTCGGGTTGCTGGGTGCTCAGTACTCAGGGTGCTGGGGGCTCAGTACTAAGGGTGCTGGGTGCTCAGTACTCAGGGTGCTTGGTTCTCAGTACGCAGGGTGCTGGGTGCTCATTCTCGGGGTGCTGGGTGCTCAGTACTCAGGGTGTTGGGGGCTCAGTACTCAGGGTTCTGGGTGCTCAGTACTCAGGGTGATCTGTTCTCAGTACTCAGGTTGCTGGGTGCTCAGTGCTCGGGGTGCTGGGTGCTCAGTACTCGGGGTGCTCAGTGCTCAGTACTCAGGGTGCTGGGTGCTCAGTACTCAGGGTGCTGGGTGCTCAGTTCTCAGGGTGCTGGGTGCTCAGTACTCTGGGTGTTGGGTGCTCAGTACTCAGGGTGCTCAGTGCTCAGTACTCGGGGTGCTGGGTGCTCAGTGCTCAGTGTGCTCAGTGCTCAGTGCTCAGGGTGCTGGGTGCTCAGTGCTCGGGGCACTGGGTGCTCAGTGCTCGGGGTGCTGGGTGCTCAGTACTCAGGGTACTGTGTGCTCAGTGCTCAGTACTCAGCGTGCTGGGTGCTCAGTGCTCAGAGTGTTGGGTGCTCAGTACTCAGGGTGCTGGGTGCTCAGTGCTCAGTGCTCAGGGTGCTCAGTGCTCAGGGTGCTCAGTGCTCAGGGTGCTGGGTGCTCAGGGTGCTGGGTGCTCAGCGCTCGGGGTGCTGGGTGCTCAGTGCTCAGTGCTCAGGGTGCTGGGTGCTCAGTGCTCAGTGCTCAGGGTGCTGGGTGTTCAGTACTCAGGGTGCTCGGTGCTCAGTGCTCAGGGTGCTAGGTTCTCAGTACTCAGGGTGCTGGGTGCTCATTGCTCGGGGTGCTGGGTGCTCAGTGCTCAGGGTGATCAGTGCTCAGTACTCAGGGTGCTGGGTGCTCAGTGCTCAGGGTGCTGGGTGCTCAGTCCTCAGGGTGCTCAGTACTCAGGCTGCTCGGTGCTCAGTGCTCAGTACTCAGGGTGCTCAGTACTCAGGGTGCTGGTTGCTCAGTGCTCGGGGTGCTGGGTGCTCAGTACTCAGGGTGCTGGGTGCTCAGTACTCGGGGTGCTGGGTGCTCAGTACTCATGGTGCTGGGTGCTCAGTGCTCGGTGTGCTGGGTGCTCAGTGCTCAGGGTGATCGGTGCTCAGTTATCAGGGTGCTGGGTGCTCAGTCCTCCGGGTGCTCAGTGCTCAGGGTGCTGGGTGCTCAGTGCTCGGTGTGCTCGGTGTTCAGTACTCAGGGTGCTGAGTGCTCAGTACTCAGGGTGCTGGGTGCTCAGTACTCAGGGTGCTGGGTGCTCAGTACTCAGGGTGCTGGTTGCTCAGGGTGCTGGGTGCTCAGTGTTCAGGGTGCTGGGTGCTCAGTGCTCAGGGTGCTGGGTGCTCAGGGCTGTGGTGCTGGGTGCTCAGTGCTCAGTGCTCAGGGTGCTGGGTGCTCAGTGCTCAGTGCTCAGGGTGCTGGTTGCTCAGTACTCAGGGTGCTGGGTGCTCAGTACTCAGTGTGCTGGGTGCTCAGTGCTCAGGGTGCTCTGTGCTCAGTACTCAGGGTGCTGGGTGCTCAGTGCTCGGGGTGCTGCGTGCTCAGTGCTCAGGGTGCTGGGTGCTCAGTGCTCAGGGTGCTGGGTGCTCAGTACTCAGGGTGCTGGGTGCTCAGTGCTCGGGGTGCTCGGTGCTCAGTACTCAAGGTGCTGGGTGCTCAGTGCTCAGGGTGCTGGGTGCTCAGTCCTCGGGGTGCTCCTTGCTCAGTGATCAGGGTGCTGGGTGCTCAGTACTCAGGGTGCTCGGTGCTCAGTACTCAGGGTTCTCAGTGCTCAGTACTCAGGGTGCTGGGTGCTCAGTTCTCAGGCTGCTGGGTGCTCAGTACTCAGGATGCTCAGTGCTCAGTACTCGGGGTGCTTGTTGCTCAGTACTCAGGTTGCTCAGTGCTCAGTACTCGGGGTGCTGGGTGCTCAGTGCACTGGGTGCTCAGTTCTCAGTGCTCGGGGTGCTGGGTGCTCAGTGCTCGGGGCGCTGGGTGCTCAGTGCTCTGGGTGCTGGGTGCTCAGTGCTCTGGGTGCTTAGTGCTCAGTACTCAGGGTGCTGGGTGCTCAGTACTCATGATGCTGGGTGCTCATTCTCAGGGTGCTGGGTGCTCAGTGCTCGGGTTGCTGGGTGCTCAGTACTCAGGGTGCTGGTTGCTCAGTACTCAGGGTGCTCGGTTCTCAGTACTCAGGGTGCTGGGGGCTCAGTACTCAGGGTTCTGGGTGCTCAGTACTCAGGGTGATCTGTTCTCAGTACTCAGGTTGCTGGGTGCTCAGTGCTCGGGGTGCTGGGTGCTCAGTACTCGGGGTGCTCAGTGCTCAGTACTCGGGGTGCTGGGTGCTCTGTACTCAGGGTGCTGGGTGCTCAGTGCTCGGGGTCCTGGGTGCTCAGTGCTCAGGGTGATCGGTGCTCAGTACTCAGCGTGCTGGGTGCTCAGTACTCAGAGTGTGGGGTGCTCAGTGCTCAGGGTGCTGGGTGCTCAGTGCTCAGTGCTCAGGGTGCTCAGTACTCAGGGTGCTCGGTGCTCAGTACTCAGGGTGCTGGGTGCTCAGAGCTCAGGGTGCTGGGTACTCAGTACTCAGGGTGCTGGGTGCTCAGTACTCAGGGTGCTGGGTGCTCAGTGCTCAGGGTGCTGGGTGCTCAGTGCTCAGGGTGCTGGGTGCTCAGTACTCAGGGTGCTGGGTGCTCAGTGCTCAGGGTGATCGGTGCTCAGTACTCAGGATGCTCAGTACTCAGGGTGCTGGGTGCTCAGTGCTCGGGGTGCTGGGTGCTCAGTACTCGGGGTGCTGGGTGCTCTGTACTCAGGGTGCTGGGTGCTCAGTGCTCGGGGTCCTGGGTGCTCAGTGCTCAGGGTGATCGGTGCTCAGTACTCAGCGTGCTGGGTGCTCAGTACTCAGGGTGCTGTGTGCTCAGTGCTCAGTACTCAGCGTGCAGGGTGCTCAGTGCTCAGAGTGTTGGGTGCTCAGTACTCAGGGTGCTGGGTGCTCAGTGTTCAGTGCTCAGGGTGCTCAGTGCTCAGGGTGCTCAGTGCTCAGGGTGTTGGGTGCTCAGGGTGCTGGGTGCTCAGTGCTCGGGGTGCTGGGTGCTCAGTGCTCAGTGCTCAGGGTGCTGGGTGCTCAGTGCTCAGGGCTCAGGGTGCTGGGTGTTCAGTACTCAGGGTGCTCGGTGCTCAGTGCTCAGGGTGCTAGGTGCTCAGTACTCAGGGTGCTGGGTGCTCAGTGCTCGGGGTGCTGGGTGCTCAGTGCTCAGGGTGATCAGTGCTCAGTACTCAGGGTGCTGGGTGCTCAGTGCTCAGGGTGCTCAGTACTCAGGGTGCTCGGTGCTCAGTGCTCAGTACTCAGGGTGCTCAGTACTCAGGGTGCTGGTTGCTCAGTGCTCGGGGTGCTGGGTGCTCAGTACTCAGGGTGCTGGGTGCTCAGTACTCGGGGTGCTGGGTGCTCAGTACTCAGGGTGCTGGGTGCTCAGTGCTCGGTGTGGTGGGTGCTCAGTGCTCAGGGTGATCGGTGCTCAGTGCTCAGGGTGCTGGGTGCTCAGTCCCCCGGGTGCTCACTGCTCAGGGTGCTGGGTGCTCAGTGCTCGGGGTGCTCGGTGCTCAGTACTCAGGGTGCTGAGTGCTCAGTACTCAGGGTGCTGGGTGCTCAGTTCTCAGGGGGCTGGGTGCTCAGTACTCAGGGTGCTGGGTGCTCAGGGTGCTGGGTGCTCAGTGCTCAGGGCGCTGGGTGCTCAGTGCTCGGGGTGCTGGGTGCTCAGGGCTGTGGTGCTGGGTGCTCAGTGCTCAGTGCTGAGGGTGCTGTGTGCTCAGTGCTCAGTGCTCAGGGTGCTGGTTGCTCAGTACTCAGGGTGCTGGGTGCTCAGTACTCAGTGTGCTGGGTGCTCAGTGCTCAGGGTGCTCTGTGCTCAGTACTCAGGGTGCTGGGTGCTCAGTGCTCGGGGTGCTGCGTGCTCAGTGCTCAGGGTGCTGGGTGCTCAGTGCTCAGGGTGCTGGGTGCTCAGTACTCAGGGTGCTGGGTGCTCGGTGCTCAGTACTCAAGGTGCTGGGTGCTCAGTGCTCAGGGTGCTGGGTGCTCAGTCCTCGGGGTGCTTCGTGCTCAGTGATCAGGGTGCTGGGTGCTCAGTTCTCAGTGTGCTGGGTGCTCAGTACTCAGGGTGCTCAGTGCTCAGTACTCGGTGTGCTTGTTGCTCAGTACTCAGGGTGCTCAGTGCTCAGTACTCGGGGTGCTGGGTGCTCAGTGCTCAGGGTGCTCAGTTCTCAGTGCTCGGGGTGCTGGGTGCTCAGTGCTCGGGGCGCTGGGTGCTCAGTGCTCGGGGTGCTGGGTTCTCAGTGCTCTGGGTGCTTAGTGCTCAGTACTCAGGGTGCTGGGTGCTCAGTACTCATGGTGTTGGGTGCTCATTCTCAGGGTGCTGTGTGCTCAGTGCTCGGGTTGCTGGGTGCTCAGTACTCAGGGTGCTGGGGGCTCAGTACTAAGGGTGCTGGGTGCTCAGTACTCAGGGTGCTCGGTTCTCAGTACGCAGGGTGCTGGGTGCTCATTCTCGGGGTGCTGGGTGCTCAGTACTCAGGGTGCTGGGGGCTCAGTACTCAGGGTTCTGGGTGCTCAGTACTCAGGGTGATCTGTTCTCAGTACTCAGGTTGCTGGGTGCTCAGTGCTCGGGGTGCTGGGTGCTCAGTACTCGGGGTGCTCAGTGCTCAGTACTCAGGGTGCTGGGTGCTCACTACTCAGGGTGCTGGGTGCTCAGTTCTCAGGGTGCTGGGTGCTCAGTACTCTGGGTGTTGGGTGCTCAGTACTCAGGGTGCTCAGTGCTCAGTACTCGGGGTGCTGGGTGCTCAGTGCTCAGTGTGCTCAGTGCTCAGTGCTCAGGGTGCTGGGTGCTCAGTGCTCGGGGCACTGGGTGCTCAGTGCTCGGGGTGCTGGGTGCTCAGTACTCAGGGTACTGTGTGCTCAGTGCTCAGTACTCAGCGTGCTGGGTGCTCAGTGCTCAGAGTGTTGGGTGCTCAGTACTCAGGGTGCTGGGTGCTCAGTGCTCAGTGCTCAGGGTGCTCAGTGCTCAGGGTGCTCAGTGCTCAGGGTGCTGGGTTCTCAGGGTGCTGGGTGCTCAGCGCTCGGGGTGCTGGGTGCTCAGTGCTCAGTGCTCAGGGTGCTGGGTGCTCAGTGCTCAGTGCTCAGGGTGCTGGGTGTTCAGTACTCAGGGTGCTCGGTGCTCAGTGCTCAGGGTGCTAGGTTCTCAGTACTCAGGGTGCTGGGTGCTCATTGCTCGGGGTGCTGGGTGCTCAGTGCTCAGGGTGATCAGTGCTCAGTACTCAGGGTGCTGGGTGCTCAGTGCTCAGGGTGCTGGGTGCTCAGTCCTCAGGGTGCTCAGTACTCAGGCTGCTCGGTGCTCAGTGCTCAGTACTCAGGGTGCTCAGTACTCAGGGTGCTGGTTGCTCAGTGCTCGGGGTGCTGGGTGCTCAGTACTCAGGGTGCTGGGTGCTCAGTACTCGGGGTGCTGGGTGCTCAGTACTCAGGGTGCTGGGTGCTCAGTGCTCGGTGTGCTGGGTGCTCAGTGCTCAGGGTGATCGGTGCTCAGTTATCAGGGTGCTGGGTGCTCAGTCCTCCGGGTGCTCAGTGCTCAGGGTGCTGGGTGCTCAGTGCTCGGTGTGCTCGGTGCTCAGTACTCAGGGTGCTGAGTGCTCAGTACTCAGGGTGCTGGGTGCTCAGTACTCAGGGTGCTGGGTGCTCAGTACTCAGGGTGCTGGTTGCTCAGGGTGCTGGGTGCTCAGTGTTCAGGGTGCTGGGTGCTCAGTGCTCAGGGTGCTGGGTGCTCAGGGCTGTGGTGCTGGGTGCTCAGTGCTCAGTGCTCAGGGTGCTGGGTGCTCAGTGCTCAGTGCTCAGGGTGCTGGTTGCTCAGTACTCAGGGTGCTGGGTGCTCAGTACTCAGTGTGCTGGGTGCTCAGTGCTCAGGGTGCTCTGTGCTCAGTACTCAGGGTGCTGGGTGCTCAGTGCTCGGGGTGCTGCGTGCTCAGTGCTCAGGGTGCTGGGTGCTCAGTGCTCAGGGTGCTGGGTGCTCAGTACTCAGGGTGCTGGGTGCTCAGTGCTCGGGGTGCTCGGTGCTCAGTACTCAAGGTGCTGGGTGCTCAGTGCTCAGGGTGCTGGGTGCTCAGTCCTCGGGGTGCTCCTTGCTCAGTGATCAGGGTGCTGGGTGCTCAGTACTCAGGGTGCTCGGTGCTCAGTACTCAGGGTTCTCAGTGCTCAGTACTCAGGGTGCTGGGTGCTCAGTTCTCAGGGTGCTGGGTGCTCAGTACTCAGGATGCTCAGTGCTCAGTACTCGGGGTGCTTGTTGCTCAGTACTCAGGTTGCTCAGTGCTCAGTACTCGGGGTGCTGGGTGCTCAGTGCACAGGGTGCTCAGTTCTCAGTGCTCGGGGTGCTGGGTGCTCAGTGCTCGGGGCGCTGGGTGCTCAGTGCTCTGGGTGCTGGGTGCTCAGTGCTCTGGGTGCTTAGTGCTCAGTACTCAGGGTGCTGGGTGCTCAGTACTCATGATGCTGGGTGCTCATTCTCAGGGTGCTGGGTGCTCAGTGCTCGGGTTGCTGGGTGCTCAGTACTCAGGGTGCTGGTTGCTCAGTACTCAGGGTGCTCGGTTCTCAGTACTCAGGGTGCTGGGGGCTCAGTACTCAGGGTTCTGGGTGCTCAGTACTCAGGGTGATCTGTTCTCAGTACTCAGGTTGCTGGGTGCTCAGTGCTCGGGGTGCTGGGTGCTCAGTACTCGGGGTGATCAGTGCTCAGTACTCGGGGTGCAGGGTGCTCTGTACTCAGGGTGCTGGGTGCTCAGTGCTCGGGGTCCTGGGTGCTCAGTGCTCAGGGTGATCGGTGCTCAGTACTCAGCGTGCTGGGTGCTCAGTACTCAGAGTGTGGGGTGCTCAGTGCTCAGGGTGCTGGGTGCTCAGTGCTCAGTGCTCAGGGTGCTCAGTACTCAGGGTGCTCGGTGCTCAGTACTCAGGGTGCTGGGTGCTCAGAGCTCAGGGTGCTGGGTACTCAGTACTCAGGGTGCTGGGTGCTCAGTACTCAGGGTGCTGGGTGCTCAGTGCTCAGGGTGCTGGGTGCTCAGTGCTCAGGGTGCTGGGTGCTCAGTACTCAGGGTGCTGGGTGCTCAGTGCTCAGGGTGATCGGTGCTCAGTACTCAGGATGCTCAGTACTCAGGGTGCTGGGTGCTCAGTGCTCGGGGTGCTGGGTGCTCAGTACTCGGGGTGCTGGGTGCTCTGTACTCAGGGTGCTGGGTGCTCAGTGCTCGGTGTCCTGGGTGCTCAGTGCTCAGGGTGATCGGTGCTCAGTACTCAGCGTGCTGGGTGCTCACTGCTCAGGGTGCTGGGTGCTCAGTCCTCAGGGTGCTCAGTGCTCAGGGTGCTGGGTGCTCAGTGCTCGGTGTGCTCGGTGCTCAGTGCTCGGGGTGCTGGGTGCTCAGTGCTCAGTGCTCAGGGTGTTGGGTGCTCAGTGCTCAGTGTTCAGGGTGCTGGGTGCTCAGTACTCAGGGTGCTGGGTGCTCAGTACTCAGGGTGCTGGGTGCTCAGTGCTCAGGGTGCTGTGTGCTCAGTACTCTCGGTGTTGGGTGCTCAGTACTCAGGGTGCTGGGTGCTCAGTGCTCGAGGTGCTGGGTGCTCAGTGCTCGGGGTGCTGGGTGCTCAGTGCTCAGGGTGCTGGGTGCTCAGTATTCAGGGTGCTGGGTGCTCAGTGCTCGGGGTGCTCGGTGCTCAGTACTCAAGTTGCTGGGTGCTCAGTGCTCACGGTGCTGGGTGCTCAGTCCTCGGGGTGCTCCGTGCTCAGTGCTCAGTGTGCTGGGTGCTCAGTACTCAGGGTGCTCGGTGCTCAGTACTCAGGGTTCTCAGTGCTCAGGGTGCTGGGTGCTCAGTACTCAGGGTGCTCAGTGCTCAGTACTTGGGGTGCTGGGTGCTCAGTACTCAGGGTGCTCAGTGCTCAGTACTCGGGGTGCTGGGTGCTCAGTGCTCAGTGTGCTCAGTGCTCAGTGCTCGGGGTGCTGGGTGCTCAGTGCTCGGGGTGCTAGGTGCTCAGTACTCAGGGTGCTGTGTGCACAGTGCTCAGTACTCAGCGTGCTGGGTTCTCAGTGCTCAGAGTGTTGGGTGCTCAGTACTCAGGGTGCTGGGTGCTCAGTGCTCAGTGCTCAGAGTGCTCAGTGCTCAGGGTGCTCAGTGCTCAGGGTGCTGGGTGCTCAGGGTGCTGGGTGCTCAGTGCTCGGGGTGCTGGGTGCTCATTGCTCAGTGCTCAGGGTGCTGGGTGCTCAGTGCTCAGTGCTCAGGGTGCTGGGTGTTCAGTACTCAGGGTGCTCGGTGCTCAGTGCTCAGGGTGCTGGGTGCTCAGTACTCAGGGTGCTGGGTGCTCAGTGCTCGGGGTGCTGGGTGCTCAGTGCTCAGGGTGATCAGTGCTCAGTACTCAGGGTGCTGGGTGCTCAGTGCTCAGGGTGCTGGGTGCTCAGTCCTCAGGGTGCTCAGTACTCAGGGTGCTCGGTGCTCAGTGCTCAGTACTCAGGGTGCTCAGTACTCAGGGTGCTGAGTGCTCAGTGCTCGGGGTGCTGGGTGCTCAGTACTCAGGATGCTGGGTGCTCAGTACTCGGGGTGCTGGGTGCTCAGTACTCAGTGTGCTGGGTGCTCAGTGCTCGGGGTGCTGGGTGCTCAGTGCTCAGGGTGATCGGTGCTCTGTGCTCAGGGTGCTGGGTGATCAGTCCCCCGGTTGCTCAGTGCTCAGTGCTCGGGGAGCTCGGTGATCAGTACTCAGGGTGCTGGGTGCTCAGTACTCAGTGCTCGGGGTCCTGGGTGCTCCGTGCTCGGGGTGCTGGGTGCTCAGTGCTCTGGGTGCTGGGTGCTCAGTACTCAGGGTGCTGGGTGCTCAGTACTCAGGGTGCTGGGTGCTCAGTGCTCAGGGTGCTGGGTGCTCAGTGCTCAGGGTGCTGGGTGCTCAGTACTCAGGGTGCTCGGTGCTCAGTACTCAGGGTGCTGGGTGCTCAGTGCTCAGGGTGCTGGGTACTCAGTACACAGGGTGCTGGGTGCTCAGTACTCAGGGTGCTGGGTGCTCAGTGCTCAGGGTGCTGGGTGCTCAGTGCTCAGGGTGCTTGGTGCTCAGTACTCAGGGTGCTGGGTGCTCAGTGCTCAGGGTGATCGGTGCTCAGTACTCAGGGTGCTCAGTACTCAGGGTGCTGGGTGCTCAGTGCTCAGGGTGCTGGGTGCTCAGTACTCAGGGTGCTGGGTGCTCAGTGCTCGGGGTGCTGGGTGCTCAGTGCTCAGGGTGATCGGTGCTCAGTACTCAGGGTGCTGGGTGCTCAGTGCTCACGGTGCTGGGTGCTCAGTCCTCAGGGTGCTCAGTGCTCAGGGTGCTGGGTGCTCTGTGCTCGGGGTGCTCGGTGCTCAGTACTCAGGGTGCTGAGTGCTCAGTACTCAGGGTGCTGGGTGCTCAGTACTCATGGTGCTGGGTGCTCAGTGCTCAGTGTGCTGGGTGCTCAGTGCTCAGGGCGCTGGGTGCTCAGTGCTCGGGGTGCTGGGTGCTCAGTGCTCGGGGAGCTTGGTGGTCAGTGCTCAGTGCTCAAGGTGCTGGGTGCTCAGTGCTCAGTGCTCAGGGTGTTGGGTGCTCAGTACTCAGGGTGCTGGGTGCTCAGTACTCAGGGTGCTGGGTGCTCAGTTCTCAGGGTGCTGGGTGCTCAGTGCTCAGAGTGATCAGTGCTCAGTACTCAGGGTGCTGGGTGCTCAGTGCTCAGGGTGCTGGGTGCTCTGTCATCAGGGTGCTCAGTACTCAGGGTGCTCGGTGCTCAGTGCTCAGTACTCAGGGTGCTCAGTACTCAGGGTGCTGGTTGCTCAGTGCTCGGGGTGCTGGGTGCTCAGTACTCAGGGTGCTGGGTGCTCAGTACTCGGGGTGCTGGGTGCTCAGTACTCAGGGTGCTGGGTGCTCAGTGCTCGGTGTGGTGGGTGCTCAGTGCTCAGGGTGATCGGTGCTCAGTGCTCAGGGTGCTGGGTGCTCAGTCCCCCGGGTGCTCAGTGCTCAGGGTGCTGTGTGCTCAGTGCTCGGGGTGCTCGGTGCTCAGTACTCAGGGTGCTGAGTGCTCAGTACTCAGGGTGCTGGGTGCTCAGTACTCAGGGTGCTCGGTTCTCAGTACTCAGGGTGCTGGGTGCTCATTCTCGGGGTGCTGGGTGCTCAGTGATCGGGGTGCTGGGTGCTCAGTACTCAGGGTGCTGGGGGCTCAGTACTCAGGGTTCTGGGTGCTCAGTACTCAGGGTGATCTGTTCTCAGTACTCAGGTTGCTGGGTGCTCAGTGCTCGGGGTGCTGGGTGCTCAGTACTCGGGGTGCTCAGTGCTCAGTACTCGGGGTGCTGGGTGCTCTGTACTCAGGGTGCTGGGTGCTCAGTGCTCGGGGTCCTGGGTGCTCAGTGCTCAGGGTGATCGGTGCTCAGTACTCAGCGTGCTGGGTGCTCAGTACTCAGAGTGTGGGGTGCTCAGTGCTCAGGGTGCTGGGTGCTCAGTACTAAGGGTGCTGGGTGCTCAGTACTCAGGGTGCTCGGTGCTCAGTACTCAGGGTGCTGGGTGCTCAGAGCTCAGGGTGCTGGGTACTCAGTACTCAGGGTGCTGGGTGCTCAGTACTCAGGGTGCTGGGTGCTCAGTGCTCAGGGTGCTGGGTGCTCAGTGCTCAGGGTGCTGGGTGCTCAGTACTCAGGGTGCTGGGTGCTCAGTGCTCAGGGTCATCGGTGCTCAGTACTCAGGGTGCTCAGTACTCAGGGTGCTGGGTGCTCAGTGCTCGGGGTGCTGGGTGCTCAGTACTCGGGGTGCTGGGTGCTCTGTACTCAGGGTGCTGGGTGCTCAGTGCTCGGGGTCCTGGGTGCTCAGTGCTCAGGGTGATCGGTGCTCAGTACTCAGCGTGCTGGGTGCTCACTGCTCAGGGTGCTGGGTGCTCAGTCCTCAGGGTGCTCAGTGCTCAGGGTGCTGGGTGCTCAGTGCTCGGTGTGCTCGGTGCTCAGTGCTCGGGGTGCTGGGTGCTCAGTGCTCAGTGCTCAGGGTGTTGGGTGCTCAGTGCTCAGTGTTCAGGGTGCTGGGTGCTCAGTACTCAGGGTGCTGGGTGCTCAGTACTCAGGGTGCTGGGTGCTCAGTGCTCAGGGTGCTGTGTGCTCAGTACTCTCTGTGTTGGGTGCTCAGTACTCAGGGTGCTGGGTGCTCAGTGCTCGAGGTGCTGGGTGCTCAGTGCTCGGGGTGCTGGGTGCTCAGTGCTCAGGGTGCTGGGTGCTCAGTATTCAGGGTGCTGGGTGCTCAGTGCTCGGGGTGCTCGGTGCTCAGTACTCAGGGTGCTGGGTGCTCAGTGCTCAGGGTGCTGGGTGCTCAGTCCTCGGGGTGCTCCGTGCTCAGTGCTCAGTGTGCTGGGTGCTCAGTACTCAGGGTGCTCGGTGCTCAGTACTCAGGGTTCTCAGTGCTCAGGGTGCTGGGTGCTCAGTACTCAGGGTGCTCAGTGCTCAGTACTTGGGGTGCTGGGTGCTCAGTACTCAGGGTGCTCAGTGCTCAGTACTCGGGGTGCTGGGTGCTCAGTGCTCAGTGTGCTCAGTGCTCAGTGCTCGGGGTGCTAGGTGCTCAGTACTCAGGGTGCTGTGTGCACAGTGCTCAGTACTCAGCGTGCTGAGTTCTCAGTGCTCAGAGTGTTGGGTGCTCAGTACTCAGGGTGCTGGGTGCTCAGTGCTCAGTGCTCAGAGTGCTCAGTGCTCAGGGTGCTCAGTGCTCAGGGTGCTGGGTGCTCAGGGTGCTGGGTGCTCAGTGCTCGGGGTGCTGGGTGCTCATTGCTCAGTGCTCAGGGTGCTGGGTGCTCAGTGCTCAGTGCTCAGGGTGCTGGGTGTTCAGTACTCAGGGTGCTCGGTGCTCAGTGCTCAGGGTGCTGGGTGCTCAGTACTCAGGGTGCTGGGTGCTCAGTGCTCGGGGTGCTGGGTGCTCAGTGCTCAGGGTGATCAGTGCTCAGTACTCAGGGTGCTGGGTGCTCAGTGCTCAGGGTGCTGGGTGCTCAGTCCTCAGGGTGCTCAGTACTCAGGGTGCTCGGTGCTCAGTGCTCAGTACTCAGGGTGCTCAGTACTCAGGGTGCTGAGTGCTCAGTGCTCGGGGTGCTGGGTGCTCAGTACTCAGGATGCTGGGTGCTCAGTACTCGGGGTGCTGGGTGCTCAGTACTCAGTGTGCTGGGTGCTCAGTGCTCGGGGTGCTGGGTGCTCAGTGCTCAGGGTGATCGGTGCTCTGTGCTCAGGGTGCTGGGTGCTCAGTCCCCCGGGTGCTCAGTGCTCAGTGCTCGGGGAGCTCGGTGATCAGTACTCAGGGTGCTGGGTGCTCAGTACTCAGTGCTCGGGGTCCTGGGTGCTCCGTGCTCGGGGTGCTGGGTGCTCAGTGCTCTGGGTGCTGGGTGCTCAGTACTCAGGGTGCTGGGTGCTCAGTACTCAGGGTGCTGGGTGCTCAGTGCTCAGGGTGCTGGGTGCTCAGTACTCAGGGTGCTGGGTGCTCAGTACTCAGGGTGCTCGGTGCTCAGTACTCAGGGTGCTGGGTGCTCAGTGCTCAGGGTGCTGGGTGCTCTGTACTCAGGGTGCTGGGTGCTCAGTGCTCGGGGTCCTGGGTGCTCAGTGCTCAGGGTGATCGGTGCTCAGTACTCAGCGTGCTGGGTGCTCACTGCTCAGGGTGCTGGGTGCTCAGTCCTCAGGGTGCTCAGTGCTCAGGGTGCTGGGTGCTCAGTGCTCGGTGTGCTCGGTGCTCAGTGCTCGGGGTGCTGGGTGCTCAGTGCTCAGTGCTCAGGGTGTTGGGTGCTCAGTGCTCAGTGTTCAGGGTGCTGGGTGCTCAGTACTCAGGGTGCTGGGTGCTCAGTACTCAGGGTGCTGGGTGCTCAGTGCTCAGGGTGCTGTGTGCTCAGTACTCTCTGTGTTGGGTGCTCAGTACTCAGGGTGCTGGGTGCTCAGTGCTCGAGGTGCTGGGTGCTCAGTGCTCGGGGTGCTGGGTGCTCAGTGCTCAGGGTGCTGGGTGCTCAGTATTCAGGGTGCTGGGTGCTCAGTGCTCGGGGTGCTCGGTGCTCAGTACTCAGGGTGCTGGGTGCTCAGTGCTCAGGGTGCTGGGTGCTCAGTCCTCGGGGTGCTCCGTGCTCAGTGCTCAGTGTGCTGGGTGCTCAGTACTCAGGGTGCTCGGTGCTCAGTACTCAGGGTTCTCAGTGCTCAGGGTGCTGGGTGCTCAGTACTCAGGGTGCTCAGTGCTCAGTACTTGGGGTGCTGGGTGCTCAGTACTCAGGGTGCTCAGTGCTCAGTACTCGGGGTGCTGGGTGCTCAGTGCTCAGTGTGCTCAGTGCTCAGTGCTCGGGGTGCTAGGTGCTCAGTACTCAGGGTGCTGTGTGCACAGTGCTCAGTACTCAGCGTGCTGAGTTCTCAGTGCTCAGAGTGTTGGGTGCTCAGTACTCAGGGTGCTGGGTGCTCAGTGCTCAGTGCTCAGAGTGCTCAGTGCTCAGGGTGCTCAGTGCTCAGGGTGCTGGGTGCTCAGGGTGCTGGGTGCTCAGTGCTCGGGGTGCTGGGTGCTCATTGCTCAGTGCTCAGGGTGCTGGGTGCTCAGTGCTCAGTGCTCAGGGTGCTGGGTGTTCAGTACTCAGGGTGCTCGGTGCTCAGTGCTCAGGGTGCTGGGTGCTCAGTACTCAGGGTGCTGGGTGCTCAGTGCTCGGGGTGCTGGGTGCTCAGTGCTCAGGGTGATCAGTGCTCAGTACTCAGGGTGCTGGGTGCTCAGTGCTCAGGGTGCTGGGTGCTCAGTCCTCAGGGTGCTCAGTACTCAGGGTGCTCGGTGCTCAGTGCTCAGTACTCAGGGTGCTCAGTACTCAGGGTGCTGAGTGCTCAGTGCTCGGGGTGCTGGGTGCTCAGTACTCAGGATGCTGGGTGCTCAGTACTCGGGGTGCTGGGTGCTCAGTACTCAGTGTGCTGGGTGCTCAGTGCTCGGGGTGCTGGGTGCTCAGTGCTCAGGGTGATCGGTGCTCTGTGCTCAGGGTGCTGGGTGCTCAGTCCCCCGGGTGCTCAGTGCTCAGTGCTCGGGGAGCTCGGTGATCAGTACTCAGGGTGCTGGGTGCTCAGTACTCAGTGCTCGGGGTCCTGGGTGCTCCGTGCTCGGGGTGCTGGGTGCTCAGTGCTCTGGGTGCTGGGTGCTCAGTACTCAGGGTGCTGGGTGCTCAGTACTCAGGGTGCTGGGTGCTCAGTGCTCAGGGTGCTGGGTGCTCAGTACTCAGGGTGCTGGGTGCTCAGTACTCAGGGTGCTCGGTGCTCAGTACTCAGGGTGCTGGGTGCTCAGTGCTCAGGGTGCTGGGTACTCAGTACACAGGGTGCTGGGTGCTCAGTACTCAGGGTGCTGGGTGCTCAGTGCTCAGGGTGGTGGGTGCTCAGTGCTCAGGGTGCTGGGTGCTCAGTACTCAGGGTGCTGGGTGCTCAGTGCTCAGGGTGATCGGTGCTCAGTACTCAGGGTGCTCAGTACTCAGGGTGCTGGGTGCTCAGTGCTCAGGGTGCTGGGTGCTCAGTACTCAGGGTGCTGGGTGCTCAGTGCTCGGGGTGCTGGGTGCTCAGTGCTCAGGGTGATCGGTGCTCAGTACTCAGGGTGCTGGGTGCTCAGTGCTCACGGTGCTGGGTGCTCAGTCCTCAGGGTGCTCAGTGCTCAGGGTGCTGGGTGCTCTGTGCTCGGGGTGCTCGGTGCTCAGTACTCAGGGTGCTGAGTGCTCAGTACTCAGGGTGCTGGGTGCTCAGTACTCATGGTGCTGGGTGCTCAGTGCTCAGTGTGCTGGGTGCTCAGTGCTCAGGGCGCTGGGTGCTCAGTGCTCGGGGTGCTGGGTGCTCAGTACTCAGGGTGCTGGGTGCTCAGTACTCAGGGTGCTGGGTGCTCAGTACTCATGGTGCTGGGTGCTCAGTGCTCAGTGTGCTGGGTGCTCAGTGCTCGGGGAGCTTGGTCGTCAGTGCTCAGTGCTCAAGGTGCTGGGTGCTCAGTGCTCAGTGCTCAGGGTGTTGGGTGCTCAGTACTCAGGGTGCTGGGTGCTCAGTACTCAGGGTGCTGGGTGCTCAGTTCTCAGGGTGCTGGGTGCTCAGTGCTCAGGGTGATCAGTGCTCAGTACTCAGGGTGCTGGGTGCTCAGTGCTCAGGGTGCTGGGTGCTCAGTCATCAGGGTGCTCAGTACTCAGGGTGCTCGGTGCTCAGTGCTCAGTACTCAGGGTGCTCAGTACTCAGGGTGCTGGTTGCTCAGTGCTCGGGGTGCTGGGTGCTCAGTACTCAGGGTGCTGGGTGCTCAGTACTCGGGGTGCTGGGTGCTCAGTACTCAGGGTGCTGGGTGCTCAGTGCTCGGTGTGGTGGGTGCTCAGTGCTCAGGGTGATCGGTGCTCAGTGCTCAGTGTGCTGGGTGCTCAGTCCCCCGGGTGCTCAGTGCTCAGGGTGCTGTGTGCTCAGTGCTCGGGGTGCTCGGTGCTCAGTACTCAGGGTGCTGAGTGCTCAGTACTCAGGGTGCTGGGTGCTCAGTACTCAGGGGGCTGGGTGCTCAGTACTCAGGGTGCTGGGTGCTCAGGGTGCTGGGTGCTCAGTGCTCAGGGTGCTGGGTGCTCAGTGCTCGGGGTGCTGGGTGCTCAGGGCTGTGGTGCTGGGTGCTCAGTGCTCAGTGCTGAGGGTGCTGGGTGCTCAGTGCTCAGTGCTCAGGGTGCTGGTTGCTCAGTACTCAGGGTGCTGGGTGCTCAGTACTCAGTGTGCTGGGTGCTCAGTGCTCAGGGTGCTCTGTGCTCAGTACTCAGGGTGCTGGGTGCTCAGTGCTCGGGGTGCTGCGTGCTCAGTGCTCAGGGTGCTGGGTGCTCAGTGCTCAGGGTGCTGGGTGCTCAGTACTCAGGGTGCTGGGTGGTCAGTGCTCGGGGTGCTCGGTGCTCAGTACTCAAGGTGCTGGGTGCTCAGTGCTCAGGGTGCTGGGTGCTCAGTCCTCGGGGTGCTCCGTGCTCAGTGATCAGGGTGCTGGGTGCTCAGTACTCAGGGTGCTCGGTGCTCAGTACTCAGGGTTCTCAGTGCTCAGTACTCAGGGTGCTGGGTGCTCAGTTCTCAGTGTGCTGGATGCTCAGTACTCAGGGTGCTCAGTGCTGAGTACTCGGGGTGCTTGTTGCTCAGTACTCAGGGTGCTCAGTGCTCAGTACTCGGGGTGCTGGGTGCTCAGTGCTCAGGGTGCTTAGTGCTCACTACTCAGGGTGCTGGGTGCTCAGTACTCATGGTGCTCGGTGCTCATTCTCAGGGTGCTGGGTGCTCAGTGCTCGGGTTGCTGGGTGCTCAGTACTCAGGGTGCTGGGGGCTCAGTACTCAGGGTGCTGGGTGCTCAGTACTCAGGGTGCTCGGTTCTCAGTACTCAGGGTGCTGGGTGCTCATTCTCGGGGTGCTGGGTGCTCAGTGCTCGGGGTGCTGGGTGCTCAGTACTCAGGGTGCTGGGGGCTCAGTACTCAGGGTTCTGGGTGCTCAGTACTCAGGGTGATCTGTTCTCAGTACTCAGGTTGCTGGGTGCTCTGTGCTCGGGGTGCTGGGTGCTCAGTACTCGGGGTGCTCAGTGCTCAGTACTCAGGGTGCTGGGTGCTCAGTACTCAGGGTGCTGGGTGCTCAGTTCTCAGGGTGCTGGGTGCTCAGTACTCTGGGTGTTGGGTGCTCAGTACTCAGGGTGCTCAGTGCTCAGTACTCGGGGTGCTGGGTGCTCAGTGCTCAGTGTGCTCAGTGCTCAGTGCTCAGGGTGCTGGGTGCTCAGTGCTCGGGGCACTGGGTGCTCAGTGCTCGGGGTGCTGGGTGCTCAGTACTCAGGGTGCTGTGTTCTCAGGGCTCAGTACTCAGCGTGCTGGGTGCTCAGTGCTCAGAGTGTGGGGTGCTCAGTACTCAGGGTGCTGGGTGCTCAGTGCTCAGTGCTCAGGGTGCTCAGTGCTCAGGGTGCTCAGTGCTCAGGGTGCTGGGTGCTCAGGGTGCTGGGTGCTCAGCGCTCGGGGTGCTGCGTGCTCAGTGCTCAGTGCTCAGGGTGCTGGGTGCTCAGTGCTCAGTGCTCAGGGTGCTGGGTGTTCAGTACTCAGGGTGCTCGGTGCTCAGTGCTCAGGGTGCTAGGTTCTCAGTACTCAGGGTGCTGGGTGCTCAGTGCTCGGGGTGCTGGGTGCTCAGTGCTCAGGGTGATCAGTGCTCAGTACTCAGGGTGCTGGGTGCTCAGTGCTCAGGGTGCTGGGTGCTCAGTCCTCAGGGTGCTCAGTACTCAGGGTGCTCGGTGCTCAGTGCTCAGTACTCAGGGTGCTCAGTACTCAGGGTGCTGGTTGCTCAGTGCTCGGGGTGCTGGGTGCTCAGTACTCAGGGTGCTGGGTGCTCAGTACTCGGGGTGCTGGGTGCTCAGTACTCAGGGTGCTGGGTGCTCAGTGCTCGGTGTGCTGGGTGCTCAGTGCTCAGGGTGATCGGTGCTCAGTTATCAGGGTTCTGGGTGCTCAGTCCTCCGGGTGCTCAGTGCTCAGGGTGCTGGGTGCTCAGTGCTCGGGGTGCTCGGTGCACAGTACTCAGGGTGCTGGGTGCTCAGTACTCAGGGTGCTTGGTGCTCAGGGTGCTGGGTGCTCAGTGCTCAGGGTGCTGGGTGCTCAGTGCTCAGGGTGCTGGGTGCTCAGGGCTGTGGTGCTGGGTGCTCAGTGCTCAGTGCTCAGGGTGCTGGGTGCTCAGTGCTCAGTGCTCAGGGTGCTGGTTGCTCAGTACTCAGGGTGCTGGGTGCTCAGTACTCAGTGTGCTGGGTGCTCAGTGCTCAGGGTGCTCTGTGCTCAGTACTCAGGGTGCTGGGTGCTCAGTGCTCGGGGTGCTGCGTGCTCAGTACTCAGGGTGCTGGGTGCTCAGTGCTCAGGTTTCTGGGTGCTCAGTACTCAGGGTGCTGGGTGCTCAGTGCTCGGGGTGCTCGGTGCTCAGTACTCAAGGTGCTGGGTGCTCAGTGCTCAGGGTGCTGGGTGCTCAGTCCTCGGGGTGCTCCGTGCTCAGTGATCAGGGTGCTGGGTGCTCAGTACTCAGGGTGCTCGGTGCTCAGTACTCAGGGTTCTCAGTGCTCAGTACTCAGGGTGCTGGGTGCTCAGTTCTCAGGGTGCTGGGTGCTCAGTACTCAGGGTGCTCAGTGCTCAGTACTCGGGGTGCTTGTTGCTCAGTACTCAGGGTGCTCAGTGCTCAGTACTCGGGGTGCTGGGTGCTCAGTGCTCAGGGTGCTCAGTTCTCAGTGCTCGGGGTGCTGGGTGCTCAGTGCTCGGGGCGCTGGGTGCTCAGTGCTCTGGGTGCTGGGTGCTCAGTGCTCTGGGTGCTTAGTGCTCAGTACTCAGGGTGCTGGGTGCTCAGTACTCATGGTGCTGGGTGCTCATTCTCAAGGTGCTGGGTGCTCAGTGCTCGGGTTGCTGGGTGCTCAGTACTCAGGGTGCTGGGTGCTCAGTACTCAGGGTGCTCGGTTCTCAGTACTCAGGGTGCTGGGTGCTCATTCTCGGGGTGCTGGGTGCTCAGTGATCGGGGTGCTGGGTGCTCAGTACTCAGGGTGCTGGGGGCTCAGTACTCAGGGTTCTGGGTGCTCAGTACTCAGGGTGATCTGTTCTCAGTACTCAGGTTGCTGGGTGCTCAGTGCTCGGGGTGCTGGGTGCTCAGTACTCAGGGTGCTGGGTGCTCAGTGCTCAGGGTCATCGGTGCTCAGTACTCAGGGTGCTCAGTACTCAGGGTGCTGGGTGCTCAGTGCTCGGGGTGCTGGGTGCTCAGTACTCGGGGTGCTGGGTGCTCTGTACTCAGGGTGCTGGGTGCTCAGTGCTCGGGGTCCTGGGTGCTCAGTGCTCAGGGTGATCGGTGCTCAGTACTCAGCGTGCTGGGTGCTCACTGCTCAGGGTGCTGGGTGCTCAGTCCTCAGGGTGCTCAGTGCTCAGGGTGCTGGGTGCTCAGTGCTCGGTGTGCTCGGTGCTCAGTGCTCGGGGTGCTGGGTGCTCAGTGCTCAGTGCTCAGGGTGTTGGGTGCTCAGTGCTCAGTGTTCAGGGTGCTGGGTGCTCAGTACTCAGGGTGCTGGGTGCTCAGTACTCAGGGTGCTGGGTGCTCAGTGCTCAGGGTGCTGTGTGCTCAGTACTCTCGGTGTTGGGTGCTCAGTAGTCAGGGTGCTGGGTGCTCAGTGCTCGAGGTGCTGGGTGCTCAGTGCTAGGGGTGCTGGATGCTCAGTGCTCAGGGTGCTGGGTGCTCAGTATTCAGGGTGCTGGGTGCTCAGTGCTCGGGGTGCTCGGTGCTCAGTACTCAGGGTGCTGGGTGCTCAGTGCTCAGGGTGCTGGGTGCTCAGTCCTCGGGGTGCTCCGTGCTCAGTGCTCAGTGTGCTGGGTGCTCAGTACTCAGGGTGCTCGGTGCTCAGTACTCAGGGTTCTCAGTGCTCAGGGTGCTGGGTGCTCAGTACTCAGGGTGCTCAGTGCTCAGTACTTGGGGTGCTGGGTGCTCAGTACTCAGGGTGCTCAGTGCTCAGTACTCGGGGTGCTGGGTGCTCAGTGCTCAGTGTGCTCAGTGCTCAGTGCTAGGGGTGCTAGGTGCTCAGTACTCAGGGTGCTGTGTGCACAGTGCTCAGTACTCAGCGTGCTGGGTTCTCAGTGCTCAGAGTGTTGGGTGCTCAGTACTCAGGGTGCTGGGTGCTCAGTGCTCAGTGCTCAGAGTGCTCAGTGCTCAGGGTGCTCAGTGCTCAGGGTGCTGGGTGCTCAGGGTGCTGGGTGCTCAGTGCTCGGGGTGCTGGGTGCTCACTGCTCAGTGCTCAGGGTGCTGGGTGCTCAGTGCTCAGTGCTCAGGGTGCTGGGTGTTCAGTACTCAGGGTGCTCGGTGCTCAGTGCTCAGGGTGCTGGGTGCTCAGTACTCAGGGTGCTGGGTGCTCAGTGCTCGGGGTGCTGGGTGCTCAGTGCTCAGGGTGATCAGTGCTCAGTACTCAGGGTGCTGGGTGCTCAGTGCTCAGGGTGCTGGGTGCTCAGTCCTCAGGGTGCTCAGTACTCAGGGTGCTCGGTGCTCAGTGCTCAGTACTCAGGGTGCTCAGTACTCAGGGTGCTGAGTGCTCAGTGCTCGGGGTGCTGGGTGCTCAGTACTCAGGATGCTGGGTGCTCAGTACTCGGGGTGCTGGGTGCTCAGTACTCAGTGTGCTGGGTGCTCAGTGCTCGGGGTGCTGGGTGCTCAGTGCTCAGGGTGATCGGTGCTCTGTGCTCAGGGTGCTGGGTGCTCAGTCCCCCGGGTGCTCAGTGCTCAGTGCTCGGGGAGCTCGGTGATCAGTACTCAGGGTGCTGGGTGCTCAGTACTCAGTGCTCGGGGTCCTGGGTGCTCCGTGCTCGGGGTGCTGGGTGCTCAGTGCTCTGGGTGCTGGGTGCTCAGTACTCAGGGTGCTGGGTGCTCAGTACTCAGGGTGCTGGGTGCTCAGTGCTCAGGGTGCTGGGTGCTCAGTACTCAGGGTGCTGGGTGCTCAGTACTCAGGGTGCTCGGTGCTCAGTACTCAGGGTGATGGGTGCTCAGTGCTCAGGGTGCTGGGTACTCAGTACACAGGGTGCTGGGTGCTCAGTACTCAGGGTGCTTGGTGCTCAGTGCTCAGGGTGCTGGGTGCTCAGTGCTCAGGGTGCTGGGTGCTCAGTACTCAGGGTGCTGGGTGCTCAGTGCTCAGGGTGATCGGTGCTCAGTACTCAGGGTGCTCAGTACTCAGGGTGCTGGGTGCTCAGTGCTCAGGGTGCTGGGTGCTCAGTACTCAGGGTGCTGGGTGCTCAGTGCTCGGGGTGCTGGGTGCTCAGTGCTCAGGGTGATCGGTGCTCAGTACTCAGGGTGCTGGGTGCTCAGTGCTCACGGTGCTGGGTGCTCAGTCCTCAGGGTGCTCAGTGCTCAGGGTGCTGGGTGCTCTGTGCTCGGGGTGCTCGGTGCTCAGTACTCAGGGTGCTGAGTGCTCAGTACTCAGGGTGCTGGGTGCTCAGTACTCATGGTGCTGGGTGCTCAGTGCTCAGTGTGCTGGGTGCTCAGTGCTCAGGGCGCTGGGTGCTCAGTGCTCGGGGTGCTGGGTGCTCAGTGCTCGGGGAGCTTGGTGGTCAGTGCTCAGTGCTCAAGGTGCTGGGTGCTCAGTGCTCAGTGCTCAGGGTGTTGGGTGCTCAGTACTCAGGGTGCTGGGTGCTCAGTACTCAGGGTGCTGGGTGCTCAGTTCTCAGGGTGCTGGGTGCTCAGTGCTCAGGTTGATCAGTGCTCAGTACTCAGGGTGCTGGGTGCTCAGTGCTCAGGGTGCTGGGTGCTCAGTCATCAGGGTGCTCAGTACTCAGGGTGCTCGGTGCTCAGTGCTCAGTACTCAGGGTGCTCAGTACTCAGGGTGCTGGTTGCTCAGTGCTCGGGGTGCTGGGTGCTCAGTACTCAGGGTGCTGGGTGCTCAGTACTCGGGGTGCTGGGTGCTCAGTACTCAGGGTGCTGGGTGCTCAGTGCTCGGTGTGGTGGGTGCTCAGTGCTCAGGGTGATCGGTGCTCAGTGCTCAGGGTGCTGGGTGCTCAGTCCCCCGGGTGCTCAGTGCTCAGGGTGCTGTGTGCTCAGTGCTCGGGGTGATCGGTGCTCAGTACTCAGGGTGCTGAGTGCTCAGTACTCAGGGTGCTGGGTGCTCAGTACTCAGGGGGCTGGGTGCTCAGTACTCAGGGTGCAGGGTGCTCAGGGTGCTGGGTGCTCAGTGCTCAGGGTGCTGGGTGCTCAGTCCTCGGGGTGCTGGGTGCTCAGGGCTGTGGTGCTGGGTGCTCAGTGCTCAGTGCTGAGGGTGCTGGGTGATCAGTGCTCAGTGCTCAGGGTGCTGGTTGCTCAGTACTCAGGGTGCTGGGTGCTCAGTACTCAGTGTGCTGGGTGCTCAGTGCTCAGGGTGCTCTGTGCTCAGTACTCAGGGTGCTGGGTGCTCAGTGCTCGGGGTGCTGCGTGCTCAGTGCTCAGGGTGCTGGGTGCTCAGTGCTCAGGGTGCTGGGTGCTCAGTACTCAGGGTGCTGGGTGGTCAGTGCTCGGGGTGCTCGGTGCTCAGTACTCAAGGTGCTGGGTGCTCAGTGCTCAGGTTGCTGGGTGCTCAGTCCTCGGGGTGCTCCGTGCTCAGTGATCAGGGTGCTGGGTGCTCAGTACTCAGGGTGCTCGGTGCTCAGTACTCAGGGTTCTCAGTGCTCAGTACTCAGGGTGCTGGGTGCTCAGTTCTCAGTGTGCTGGATGCTCAGTACTCAGGGTGCTCAGTGCTGAGTACTCGGGGTGCTTGTTGCTCAGTACTCAGGGTGCTCAGTGCTCAGTACTCGGGGTGCTGGTTGCTCAGTGCTCAGGGTGCTTAGTGCTCACTACTCAGGGTGCTGGGTGCTCAGTACTCATGGTGCTCGGTGCTCATTCTCAGGGTGCTGGGTGCTCAGTGCTCGGGTTGCTGGGTGCTCAGTACTCAGGGTGCTGGGGGCTCAGTACTCAGGGTGCTGGGTGCTCAGTACTCAGGGTGCTCGGTTCTCAGTACTCAGGGTGCTGGGTGCTCATTCTCGGGGTGCTGGGTGCTCAGTGCTCGGGGTGCTGGGTGCTCAGTACTCAGGGTGCTGGGGGCTCAGTACTCAGGGTTCTGGGTGCTCAGTACTCAGGGTGATCTGTTCTCAGTACTCAGGTTGCTGGGTGCTCTGTGCTCGGGGTGCTGGGTGCTCAGTACTCGGGGTGCTCAGTGCTCAGTACTCAGGGTGCTGGGTGCTCAGTACTCAGGGTGCTGGGTGCTCAGTTCTCAGGGTGCTGGGTGCTCAGTACTCTGGGTGTTGGGTGCTCAGTACTCAGGGTGCTCAGTGCTCAGTACTCGGGGTGCTGGGTGCTCAGTGCTCAGTGTGCTCAGTGCTCAGTGCTCAGGGTGCTGGGTGCTCAGTGCTCGGGGCACTGGGTGCTCAGTGCTCGGGGTGCTGGGTGCTCAGTACTCAGGGTGCTGTGTGCTCAGGGCTCAGTACTCAGCGTGCTGGGTGCTCAGTGATCAGAGTGTGGGGTGCTCAGTACTCAGGGTGCTGGGTGCTCAGTGCTCAGTGCTCAGGGTGCTCAGTGCTCAGGGTGCTCAGTGCTCAGGGTGCTGGGTGCTCAGGGTGCTGGGTGCTCAGCGCTCGGGGTGCTGCGTGCTCAGTGCTCAGTGCTCAGGGTGCTGGGTGCTCAGTGCTCAGTGCTCAGGGTGCTGGGTGTTCAGTACTCAGGGTGCTCGGTGCTCAGTGCTCAGGGTGCTAGGTTCTCAGTACTCAGGGTGCTGGGTGCTCAGTGCTCGGGGTGCTGGGTGCTCAGTGCTCAGGGTGATCAGTGCTCAGTAATCAGGGTGCTGGGTGCTCAGTGCTCAGGGTGCTGGGTGCTCAGTCCTCAGGGTGCTCAGTACTCAGGGTGCTCGGTGCTCAGTGCTCAGTACTCAGGGTGCTCAGTACTCAGGGTGCTGGTTGCTCAGTGCTCGGGGTGCTGGGTGCTCAGTACTCAGGGTGCTGGGTGCTCAGTACTCGGGGTGCTGGGTGCTCAGTACTCAGGGTGCTGGGTGCTCAGTGCTCGGTGTGCTGGGTGCTCAGTGCTCAGGGTGATCGGTGCTCAGTTATCAGGGTGCTGGGTGCTCAGTCCTCCGGGTGCTCAGTGCTCAGGGTGCTGGGTGCTCAGTGCTCGGGGTGCTCGGTGCACAGTACTCAGGGTGCTGGGTGCTCAGTACTCAGGGTGCTTGGTGCTCAGGGTGCTGGGTGCTCAGTGCTCAGGGTGCTGGGTGCTCAGTGCTCAGGGTGCTGGGTGCTCAGGGCTGTGGTGCTGGGTGCTCAGTGCTCAGTGCTCAGGGTGCTGGGTGCTCAGTGCTCAGTGCTCAGGGTGCTGGTTGCTCAGTACTCAGGGTGCTGGGTGCTCAGTACTCAGTGTGCTGGGTGCTCAGTGCTCAGGGTGCTCTGTGCTCAGTACTCAGGGTGCTGGGTGCTCAGTGCTCGGGGTGCTGCGTGCTCAGTACTCAGGGTGCTGGGTGCTCAGTGCTCAGGTTTCTGGGTGCTCAGTACTCAGGGTGCTGGGTGCTCAGTGCTCGGGGTGCTCGGTGCTCAGTACTCAAGGTGCTGGGTGCTCAGTGCTCAGGGTGCTGGGTGCTCAGTCCTCGGGGTGCTCCGTGCTCAGTGATCAGGGTGCTGGGTGCTCAGTACTCAGGGTGCTGGGTGCTCAGTGCTCAGTGCTCAGAGTGCTCAGTGCTCAGGGTGCTCTGTGCTCAGGGTGCTGGGTGCTCAGGGTGCTGGGTGCTCAGTGCTCGGGGTGCTGGGTGCTCATTGCTCAGTGCTCAGGGTGCTGGGTGCTCAGTGCTCAGTGCTCAGGGTGCTGGGTGTTCAGTACTCAGGGTGGTCGGTGCTCAGTGCTCAGGGTGCTGGGTGCTCAGTACTCAGGGTGCTGGGTGCTCAGTGCTCGGGGTGCTGGGTGCTCAGTGCTCAGGGTGATCAGTGCTCAGTACTCAGGGTGCTGGGTGCTCAGTGCTCAGGGTGCTGGGTGCTCAGTCCTCAGGGTGCTCAGTACGCAGGGTGCTCGGTGCTCAGTGCTCAGTACTCAGGGTGCTCAGTACTCAGGGTGCTGAGTGCTCAGTGCTCGGGGTGCTGGGTGCTCAGTACTCAGGATGCTGGGTGCTCAGTACTCGGGGTGCTGGGTGCTCAGTACTCAGTGTGCTGGGTGCTCAGTGCTCAGGGTGCTGGGTGCTCAGTGCTCAGGGTGATCGGTGCTCTGTGCTCAGGGTGCTGGGTGCTCAGTCCCCCGGGTGCTCAGTGCTCAGGGTGCTGGGTGCTCAGTACTCAGTGTGCTGGGTGCTCAGTACTCAGGGTGCTGGGTGCTCAGTGCTCAGGGTGCTGGGTGCTCAGTACTCTGGGTGTTGGGTGCTCAGTACTCAGGGTGCTGGGTGCTCCGTGCTCGGGGTGCTGGGTGCTCAGTGCTCAGGGTGCTGGGTGCTCAGTGCTCAGGGTGCTGGGTGCTCTGTACTCAGGGTGCTGGGTGCGTAGTGCTCGGGGTGCTCGGTGCTCAGTACTCAAGGTGCTGGGTGCTCAGTGCTCAGGGTGCTGGGTGCTCAGTCCTCGGGGTGCTCAGGGTGCTGGGTGCTCAGTGCTCAGGGTGCTGGGTGCTCAGTGCTCGGGGTGCTGGGTGCTGAGTGCTCAGGGTGCTGGGTGCTCAGTGCTCGGGGTGCTCGTTGCTCAGTGCTCAGGGTCCTGGGTGCTCAGTACTCATGGTGCTGGGTGCTTAGTACTCATTGTGCTCAGTGCTCAGTACACCGGGTGCTGGGTGCTCAGTGCTCGGGGTGCTGGGTGCTCAGTGCTCAGTACTCAGGGTGCTGGGTGCTCAGTGCTCGGGGTGCTGGGTGCTCAGTACTCAGCGTGCTGGGTGCTCAAAACTCAGGGTGCTGGGTGCTCAGTGCTCAGGGTGCTGGTGTCTCAGTGCTCAGGGTGCTGGGTGCTCAGTGATCGGGGTGCTGGGTGCTTAGTACTCAGGGTGCTCAGTGCTCAGGGAGCTCGGTGCTCATTACTCAGGGTGCTGGGTGCTCAGTTCTCAGTGCTCGGGGTCCTGGGAGCTCCGTGCTCGGGGTGCTGGGTGCTCAGTGCTCTGAGTGCTTAGTGCTCAGTACTCAGGGTGCTGGGTGCTCAGTACTCATGGTGCTGGGTGCTCATTCTCAGGGTTCTAGGGGCTCAGTACTCAGGGTGCTGGGTGCTCAGTACTCAGGGTGCTCGGTTCTCAGTACTCAGGGTGCTGGGTGCTCAGTGCTCGGGGTTCTGGGTGCTCAGTACTCGGGGTGCTCAGTGCTCAGTACTCAGGGTGCTGGGTGCTCAGTACTCAGGGTGCTGGGTGCTCAGTGCTCGGGGTGCTCGGTGCTCAGTACTCGGGGTGCTGGGTGCTCAGTACTCGGGGTGCTGGGTGCTCAGTGCTCAGGGTGCTGGGTGCTCAGTGCTCGGGGTGCTGGGTGCTCAGTGCTGAGGGTGGTGCTGGGTGCTCAGTACTCAGGGTGCTGGGTGCTCAGTGCTCAGGGTGCTGGGTGCTCAGTACTAAGGGTGCTGGGTGCTCAGTACTCAGGGTGCGCGGTGCTCAGTACTCAGGGTGCTGGGTGCTCAGTGCTCAGGGTGGTGGGTACTCAGTACTCAGGGTGCGCGGTGCTCAGTACTCAGGGTGCTGGGTGCTCAGTGCTCAGGGTGGTGGGTACTCAGTACTCAGGGTGCTGGGTGCTCAGTGCTCGGGGTGCTGGGTGCTCAGTGCTCAGGGTGATCGGTGCTCAGTACTCAGGGTGCTGGGTGCTCAGTGCTCACGGTGCTGGGTGCTCAGTCCTCAGGGTGCTCAGTGCTCAGGGTGCTGGGTGCTCTGTGCTCGGGGTGCACGGTGCTCAGTACTCAGGGTGCTGAGTGCTCAGTACTCAGGGTGCTGGGTGCTCAGTACTCATGGTGCTGGGTGCTCAGTGCTCAGTGTGCTGGGTGCTCAGTGCTCAGGGCGCTGGGTGCTCAGTGCTCGGGGTGCTGGGTGCTCAGTGCTCGGGGAGCTTGGTGGTCAGTGCTCAGTGCTCAAGGTGCTGGGTGCTCAGTGCTCAGTGCTCAGGGTGTTGGGTGCTCAGTACTCAGGGTGCTGGGTGCTCAGTACTCAGGGTGCTGGGTGCTCAGTTCTCAGGGTGCTGGGTGCTCAGTGCTCAGGGTGATCAGTGCTCAGTACTCAGGGTGCTGGGTGCTCAGTGCCCAGGGTGCTGGGTGCTCAGTCATCAGGTTGCTCAGTACTTAGGGTGCTCGGTGCTCAGTGCTCAGTACTCAGGGTGCTCAGTACTCAGGGTGCTGGTTGCTCAGTGCTCGGGGTGCTGGGTGCTCAGTACTCAGGGTGCTGGGTGCTCAGTACTCGGGGTGCTGGGTGCTCAGTACTCAGGGTGCTGGGTGCTCAGTGCTCGGTGTGGTGGGTGCTCAGTGCTCAGGGTGATCGGTGCTCAGTGCTCAGTGTGCTGGGTGCTCAGTCCCCCGGGTGCTCAGTGCTCAGGGTGCTGTGTGCTCAGTGCTCGGGGTGCTCGGTGCTCAGTACTCAGGGTGCTGAGTGCTCAGTACTCAGGGTGCTGGGTGCTCAGTACTCAGGGGGCTGGGTGCTCAGTACTCAGGGTGCTGGGTGCTCAGGGTGCTGGGTGCTCAGTGCTCAGGGTGCTGGGTGCTCAGTGCTCGGGGTGCTGGGTGCTCAGGGCTGTGGTGCTGGGTGCTCAGTGCTCAGTGCTGAGGGTGCTGGGTGCTCAGTGCTCAGTGTTCAGGGTGCTGGTTGCTCAGTACTCAGGGTGCTGGGTGCTCAGTACTCAGTGTGCTGGGTGCTCAGTGCTCATGGTGCTCTGTGCTCAGTACTCAGGGTGCTGGGTGCTCAGTGCTCGGGGTGCTGCGTGCTCAGTGCTCAGGGTGCTGGGTGCTCAGTGCTCAGGGTGCTGGGTTCTCAGTACTCAGGGTTCTGGGTGGTCAGTGCTCGGGGTGCTCGGTGCTCAGTACTCAAGGTGCTGGGTGCTCAGTGCTCAGGGTGCTGGGTGCTCAGTCCTCGGGGTGCTCCGTGCTCAGTGATCAGGGTGCTGGGTGCTCAGTACTCAGGGTGCTCGGTGCTCAGTACTCAGGGTTCTCAGTGCTCAGTACTCAGGGTGCTGGGTGCTCAGTTCTCAGTGTGCTGGATGCTCAGTACTCAGGGTGCTCAGTGCTGAGTACTCGGGGTGCTTGTTGCTCAGTACTCAGGGTGCTCAGTGCTCAGTACTCGGGGTGCTGGGTGCTCAGTGCTCAGGGTGCTTAGTGCTCACTACTCAGGGTGCTGGGTGCTCAGTACTCATGGTGCTCGGTGCTCATTCTCAGGGTGCTGGGTGCTCAGTGCTCGGGTTGCTGGGTGCTCAGTACTCAGGGTGCTGGGGGCTCAGTACTCAGGGTGCTGGGTGCTCAGTACTCAGGGTGCTCGGTTCTCAGTACTCAGGGTGCTGGGTGCTCATTCTCGGGGTGCTGGGTGCTCAGTGCTCGGGGTGCTGGGTGCTCAGTACTCAGGGTGCTGGGGGCTCAGTACTCAGGGTTCTGGGTGCTCAGTACTCAGGGTGATCTGTTCTCAGTACTCAGGTTGCTGGGTGCTCTGTGCTCGGGGTGCTGGGTGCTCAGTACTCGGGGTGCTCAGTGCTCAGTACTCAGGGTGCTGGGTTCTCAGTACTCAGGGTGCTGGGTGCTCAGTTCTCAGGGTGCTGGGTGCTCAGTACTCTGGGTGTTGGGTGCTCAGTACTCAGGGTGCTCAGTGCTCAGTACTCGGGGTGCTGGGTGCTCAGTGCTCAGTGTGCTCAGTGCTCAGTGCTCAGGGTGCTGGGTGCTCAGTGCTCGGGGCACTGGATGCTCAGTGCTCGGGGTGCTGGGTGCTCAGTACTCAGGGTGCTGTGTGCTCAGGGCTCAGTACTCAGCGTGCTGGGTGCTCAGTGCTCAGAGTGTGGGGTGCTCAGTACTCAGGGTGCTGGGTGCTCAGTGCTCAGTGCTCAGGGTGCTCAGTGCTCAGGGTGCTCAGTGCTCAGGGTGCTGGGTGCTCAGGGTGCTGGGTGATCAGCGCTCGGGGTGCTGCGTGCTCAGTGCTCAGTGCTCAGGGTGCTGGGTGCTCAGTGCTCAGTGCTCAGGGTGCTGGGTGTTCAGTACTCAGGGTGCTCGGTGCTCAGTGCTCAGGGTGCTAGGTTCTCAGTACTCAGGGTGCTGGGTGCTCAGTGCTCGGGGTGCTGGGTGCTCAGTGCTCAGGGTGATCAGTGCTCAGTAATCAGGGTGCTGGGTGCTCAGTGCTCAGGGTGCTGGGTGCTCAGTCCTCAGGGTGCTCAGTACTCAGGGTGCTCGGTGCTCAGTGCTCAGTACTCAGGGTGCTCAGTACTCAGGGTGCTGGTTGCTCAGTGCTCGGGGTGCTGGGTGCTCAGTACTCGGGGTGCTGGGTGCTCAGTACTCAGGGTGCTGGGTGCTCAGTGCTCGGTGTGCTGGGTGCTCAGTGCTCAGGGTGATCGGTGCTCAGTTATCAGGGTGCTGGGTGCTCAGTCCTCCGGGTGCTCAGTGCTCAGGGTGCTGGGTGCTCAGTGCTCGGGGTGCTCGGTGCACAGTACTCAGGGTGCTGGGTGCTCAGTACTCAGGGTGCTTGGTGCTCAGGGTGCTGGGTGCTCAGTGCTCAGGGTGCTGGGTGCTCAGTGCTCAGGGTGCTGGGTGCTCAGGGCTGTGGTGCTGGGTGCTCAGTGCTCAGTGCTCGGGGTGCTGGGTGCTCAGTGCTCAGTGCTCAGGGTGCTGGTTGCTCAGTACTCAGGGTGCTGGGTGCTCAGTACTCAGTGTGCTGGGTGCTCAGTGCTCAGGGTGCTCTGTGCTCAGTACTCAGGGTGCTGGGTGCTCAGTGCTCGGGGTGCTGCGTGCTCAGTACTCAGGGTGCTGGGTGCTCAGTGCTCAGGTTTCTGGGTGCTCAGTACTCAGGGTGCTGGGTGCTCAGTGCTCGGGGTGCTCGGTGCTCAGTACTCAAGGTGCTGGGTGCTCAGTGCTCAGGGTGCTGGGTGCTCAGTCCTCGGGGTGCTCCGTGCTCAGTGATCAGGGTGCTGGGTGCTCAGTACTCAGGGTGCTGGGTGCTCAGTGCTCAGTGCTCAGAGTGCTCAGTGCTCAGGGTGCTCTGTGCTCAGGGTGCTGGGTGCTCAGGGTGCTGGGTGCTCAGTGCTCGCGGTGCTGGGTGCTCATTGCTCAGTGCTCAGGGTGCTGGGTGCTCAGTGCTCAGTGCTCAGGGTGCTGGGTGTTCAGTACTCAGGGTGGTCGGTGCTCAGTGCTCAGGGTGCTGAGTGCTCAGTACTCAGGGTGCTGGGTGCTCAGTTCTCGGGGTGCTGGGTGCTCAGTGCTCAGGGTGATCAGTGCTCAGTACTCAGGGTGCTGGGTGCTCAGTGCTCAGGGTGCTGGGTGCTCAGTCCTCAGGGTGCTCAGTACGCAGGGTGCTCGGTGCTCAGTGCTCAGTACTCAGGGTGCTCAGTACTCAGGGTGCTGAGTGCTCAGTGCTCGGGGTGCTGGGTGCTCAGTACTCAGGATGCTGGGTGCTCAGTACTCGGGGTGCTGGGTGATCAGTACTCAGTGTGCTGGGTGCTCAGTGCTCAGGGTGCTGGGTGCTCAGTGCTCAGGGTGATCGGTGCTCTGTGCTCAGGGTGCTGGGTGCTCAGTCCCCCGGGTGCTCAGTGCTCAGGGTGCTGGGTGCTCAGTACTCAGTGTGCTGGGTGCTCAGTACTCAGGGTGCTGGGTGCTCAGTGCTCAGGGTGCTGGGTGCTCAGTACTCTGGGTGTTGGGTGCTCAGTACTCAGGGTGCTGGGTGCTCCGTGCTCGGGGTGCTGGGTGCTCAGTGCTCAGGGTGCTGGGTGCTCAGTGCTCAGGGTGCTGGGTGCTCTGTACTCAGGGTGCTGGGTGCGTAGTGCTCGGGGTGCTCGGTGCTCAGTACTCAAGGTGCTGGGTGCTCAGTGCTCAGGGTGCTGGGTGCTCAGTCCTCGGGGTGCTCAGGGTGCTGGGTGCTCAGTGCTCAGGGTGCTGGGTGCTCAGTGCTCGGGGTGCTGGGTGCTGAGTGCTCAGGGTGCTGGGTGCTCAGTGCTCGGGGTGCTCGGTGCTCAGTGCTCAGGGTCCTGGGTGCTCAGTACTCATGGTGCTGGGTGCTTAGTACTCATTGTGCTCAGTGCTCAGTACACCGGGTGCTGGGTGCTCAGTGCTCGGGGTGCTGGGTGCTCAGTGCTCAGTACTCAGGGTGCTGGGTGCTCAGTGCTCGGGGTGCTGGGTGCTCAGTACTCAGCGTGCTGGGTGCTCAAAACTCAGGGTGCTGGGTGCTCAGTGCTCAGGGTGCTGGTGTCTCAGTGCTCAGGGTGCTGGGTGCTCAGTGATCGGGGTGCTGGGTGCTTAGTACTCAGGGTGCTCAGTGCTCAGGGAGCTCGGTGCTCATTACTCAGGGTGCTGGGTGCTCAGTTCTCAGTGCTCGGGGTCCTGGGAGCTCCGTGCTCGGGGTGCTGGGTGCTCAGTGCTCTGAGTGCTTAGTGCTCAGTACTCAGGGTGCTGGGTGCTCAGTACTCATGGTGCTGGGTGCTCATTCTCAGGGTTCTAGGGGCTCAGTACTCAGGGTGCTGGGTGCTCAGTACTCAGGGTGCTCGGTTCTCAGTACTCAGGGTGCTGGGTGCTCAGTGCTCGGGGTTCTGGGTGCTCAGTACTCGGGGTGCTCAGTGCTCAGTACTCAGGGTGCTGGGTGCTCAGTACTCAGGGTGCTGGGTGCTCAGTGCTCGGGGTGCTCGGTGCTCAGTACTCGGGGTGCTGGGTGCTCAGTACTCGGGGTGCTGGGTGCTCAGTGCTCGGGGTGCTGGGTGCTCAGTGCTGAGGGTGGTGCTGGGTGCTCAGTACTCAGGGTGCTGGGTGCTCAGTGCTCAGGGTGCTGGGTGCTCAGTACTAAGGGTGCTGGGTGCTCAGTACTCAGGGTGCGCGGTGCTCAGTACTCAGGGTGCTGGGTGCTCAGTGCTCAGGGTGGTGGGTACTCAGTACTCAGGGTGCGCGGTGCTCAGTACTCAGGGTGCTGGGTGCTCAGTGCTCAGGGTGGTGGGTACTCAGTACTCAGGGTGCTGGGTGCTCAGTACTCAGGGTGCTGGGTGCTCAGTGCTCAGGGTGATCGGTGCTCAGTACTCAGGGTGCTCAGTACTCAGGGTGCTGGGTGCTCAGTGCTCAGGGTGCTGGTTGCTCAGTACTCAGGGTGCTGGATGCTCAGTGCTCGGGGTGCTGGGTGCTCAGTGCTCAGGGTGATCGGTGCTCAGTACTCAGGGTGCTGGGTGCTCAGTGCTCACGGTGCTGGGTGCTCAGTCCTCAGGGTGCTCAGTGCTCAGGGTGCTGGGTGCTCTGTGCTCGGGGTGCTCGGTGCTCAGTACTCAGGGTGCTGAGTGCTCAGTACTCAGGGTGCTGGGTGCTCAGTACTCATGGTGCTGGGTGCTCAGTGCTCAGTGTGCTGGGTGCTCAGTGCTCAGGGCGCTGGTTGCTCAGTGCTCGGGGTGCTGGGTGCTCAGTGCTCGGGGAGCTTGGTGGTCAGTGCTCAGTGCTCAAGGTGCTGGGTGCTCAGTGCTCAGTGCTCAGGGTGTTGGGTGCTCAGTACTCAGGGTGCTGGGTGCTCAGTACTCAGGGTGCTGGGTGCTCAGTTCTCAGGGTGCTGGGTGCTCAGTGCTCAGGGTGATCAGTGCTCAGTACTCAGGGTGCTGGGTGCTCAGTGCCCAGGGTGCTGGGTGCTCAGTCATCAGGGTGCTCAGTACTCAGGGTGCTCGGTGCTCAGTGCTCAGTACTCAGGGTGCTCAGTACTCAGGGTGCTGGTTGCTCAGTGCTCGGGGTGCTGGGTGCTCAGTACTCAGGGTGCTGGGTGCTCAGTACTCAGGGTGCTGGGTGCTCAGTACTCAGGGTGCTGGGTGCTCAGTGCTCGGTGTGGTGGGTGCTCAGTGCTCAGGGTGATCGGTGCTCAGTGCTCAGTGTGCTGGGTGCTCAGTCCCCCGGGTGCTCAGTGCTCAGGGTGCTGTGTGCTCAGTGCTCGGGGTGCTTGGTGCTCAGTACTCAGGGTGCTGAGTGCTCAGTACTCAGGGTGCTGGGTGCTCAGTACTCAGGGGGCTGGGTGCTCAGTACTCAGGGTGCTGGGTGCTCAGGGTGCTGGGTGCTCAGTGCTCAGGGTGCTGGGTGCTCAGTGCTCGGGGTGCTGGGTGCTCAGGGCTGTGGTGCTGGGTGCTCAGTGCTCAGTGCTGAGGGTGCTGGGTGCTCAGTGCTCAGTGTTCAGGGTGCTGGTTGCTCAGTACTCAGGGTGCTGGGTGCTCAGTACTCAGTGTGCTGGGTGCTCAGTGCTCAGGGTGCTCTGTGCTCAGTACTCAGGGTGCTGGGTGCTCAGTGCTCGGGGTGCTGCGTGCTCAGTGCTCAGGGTGCTGGGTGCTCAGTGCTCAGGGTGCTGGGTGCTCAGTACTCAGGGTTCTGGGTGGTCAGTGCTCGGGGTGCTCGGTGCTCAGTACTCAAGGTGCTGGGTGCTCAGTGCTCAGGGTGCTGGGTGCTCAGTCCTCGGGGTGCTCCGTGCTCAGTGATCAGGGTGCTGGGTGCTCAGTACTCAGGGTGCTCGGTGCTCAGTACTCAGGGTTCTCAGTGCTCAGTACTCAGGGTGCTGGGTGCTCAGTTCTCAGTGTGCTGGATGCTCAGTACTCAGGGTGCTCAGTGCTGAGTACTCGGGGTGCTTGTTGCTCAGTACTCAGGGTGCTCAGTGCTCAGTACTCGGGGTGCTGGGTGCTCAGTGCTCAGGGTGCTTAGTGCTCACTACTCAGGGTGCTGGGTGCTCAGTACTCATGGTGCTCGGTGCTCATTCTCAGGGTGCTGGGTGCTCAGTGCTCGGGTTGCTGGGTGCTCAGTACTCAGGGTGCTGGGGGCTCAGTACTCAGGGTGCTGGGTGCTCAGTACTCAGGGTGCTCGGTTCTCAGTACTCAGGGTGCTGGGTGCTCATTCTCGGGGTGCTGGGTGCTCAGTGCTCGGGGTGCTGGGTGCTCAGTACTCAGGGTGCTGGGGGCTCAGTACTCAGGGTTCTGGGTGCTCAGTACTCAGGGTGATCTGTTCTCAGTACTCAGGTTGCTGGGTGCTCTGTGCTCGGGGTGCTGGGTGCTCAGTACTCGGGGTGCTCAGTGCTCAGTACTCAGGGTGCTGGGTGCTCAGTACTCAGGGTGCTGGGTGCTCAGTTCTCAGGGTGCTGGGTGCTCAGTACTCTGGGTGTTGGGTGCTCAGTACTCAGGGTGCTCAGTGCTCAGTACTCGGGGTGCTGGGTGCTCAGTGCTCAGTGTGCTCAGTGCTCAGTGCTCAGGGTGCTGGGTGCTCAGTGCTCGGGGCACTGGGTGCTCAGTGCTCGGGGTGCTGGGTGCTCAGTACTCAGGGTGCTGTGTGCTCAGGGCTCAGTACTCAGCGTGCTGGGTGCTCAGTGCTCAGAGTGTGGGGTGCTCAGTACTCAGGGTGCTGGGTGCTCAGTGCTCAGTGCTCAGGGTGCTCAGTGCTCAGGGTGCTCAGTGCTCAGGGTGCTGGGTGCTCAGGGTGCTGGGTGCTCAGCGCTCGGGGTGCTGCGTGCTCAGTGCTCAGTGCTCAGGGTGCTGGGTGCTCAGTGCTCAGTGCTCAGGGTGCTGGGTGTTCAGTACTCAGGGTGCTCGGTGCTCAGTGCTCAGGGTGCTAGGTTCTCAGTACTCAGGGTGCTGGGTGCTCAGTGCTCGGGGTGCTGGGTGCTCAGTGCTCAGGGTGATCAGTGCTCAGTACTCAGGGTGCTGGGTGCTCAGTGCTCAGGGTGCTGGGTGCTCAGTCCTCAGGGTGCTCAGTACTCAGGGTGCTCGGTGCTCAGTGCTCAGTACTCAGGGTGCTCAGTACTCAGGGTGCTGGTTGCTCAGTGCTCGGGGTGCTGGGTGCTCAGTACTCAGGGTGCTGGGTGCTCAGTACTCGGGGTGCTGGGTGCTCAGTACTCAGGGTGCTGGGTGCTCAGTGCTCGGTGTGCTGGGTGCTCAGTGCTCAGGGTGATCGGTGCTCAGTTATCAGGGTGCTGGGTGCTCAGTCCTCCGGGTGCTCAGTGCTCAGGGTGCTGGGTGCTCAGTGCTCGGGGTGCTCGGTGCACAGTACTCAGGGTGCTGGGTGCTCAGTACTCAGGGTGCTTGGTGCTCAGGGTGCTGGGTGCTCAGTGCTCAGGGTGCTGGGTGCTCAGTGCTCAGGGTGCTGGGTGCTCAGGGCTGTGGTGCTGGGTGCTCAGTGCTCAGTGCTCAGGGTGCTGGGTGCTCAGTGCTCAGTGCTCAGGGTGCTGGTTGCTCAGTACTCAGGGTGCTGGGTGCTCAGTACTCAGTGTGCTGGGTGCTCAGTGCTCAGGGTGCTCTGTGCTCAGTACTCAGGGTGCTGGGTGCTCAGTGCTCGGGGTGCTGCGTGCTCAGTACTCAGGGTGCTGGGTGCTCAGTGCTCAGGTTTCTGGGTGCTCAGTACTCAGGGTGCTGGGTGCTCAGTGCTCGGGGTGCTCGGTGCTCAGTACTCAAGGTGCTGGGTGCTCAGTGCTCAGGGTGCTGGGTGCTCAGTCCTCGGGGTGCTCCGTGCTCAGTGATCAGGGTGCTGGGTGCTCAGTACTCAGGGTGCTCGGTGCTCAGTACTCAGGGTTCTCAGTGCTCAGTACTCAGGGTGCTGGGTGCTCAGTTCTCAGGGTGCTGGGTGCTCAGTACTCAGGGTGCTCAGTGCTCAGTACTCGGGGTGCTTGTTGCTCAGTACTCAGGGTGCTCAGTGCTCAGTACTCGGGGTGCTGGGTGCTCAGTGCTCAGGGTGCTCAGTTCTCAGTGCTCGGGGTGCTGGGTGCTCAGTGCTCGGGGCGCTGGGTGCTCAGTGCTCTGGGTGCTGGGTGCTCAGTGCTCTGGGTGCTTAGTGCTCAGTACTCAGGGTGCTGGGTGCTCAGTACTCATGGTGCCGGGTGCTCATTCTCAAGGTGCTGGGTGCTCAGTGCTCGGGTTGCTGGGTGCTCAGTACTCAGGGTGCTGGGTGCTCAGTACTCAGGGTGCTCGGTTCTCAGTACTCAGGGTGCTGGGTGCTCATTCTCGGGGTGCTGGGTGCTCAGTGATCGGGGTGCTGGGTGCTCAGTACTCAGGGTGCTGGGGGCTCAGTACTCAGGGTTCTGGGTGCTCAGTACTCAGGGTGATCTGTTCTCAGTACTCAGGTTGCTGGGTGCTCAGTGCTCGGGGTGCTGGGTGCTCAGTACTCAGGGTGCTGGGTGCTCAGTGCTCAGGGTCATCGGTGCTCAGTACTCAGGGTGCTCAGTACTCAGGGTGCTGGGTGCTCAGTGCTCGGGGTGCTGGGTGCTCAGTACTCGGGGTGCTGGGTGCTCTGTACTCAGGGTGCTGGGTGCTCAGTGCTCGGGGTCCTGGGTGCTCAGTGCTCAGGGTGATCGGTGCTCAGTACTCAGCGTGCTGGGTGCTCACTGCTCAGGGTGCTGGGTGCTCAGTCCTCAGGGTGCTCAGTGCTCAGGGTGCTGGGTGCTCAGTGCTCGGTGTGCTCGGTGCTCAGTGCTCGGGGTGCTGGGTGCTCAGTGCTCAGTGCTCAGGGTGTTGGGTGCTCAGTGCTCAGTGTTCAGGGTGCTGGGTGCTCAGTACTCAGGGTGCTGGGTGCTCAGTACTCAGGGTGCTTGGTGCTCAGTGCTCAGGGCGCTGTGTGCTCAGTACTCTCGGTGTTGGGTGCTCAGTACTCAGGGTGCTGGGTGCTCAGTGCTCGAGGTGCTGGGTGCTCAGTGCTCGGGGTGCTGGGTGCTCAGTGCTCAGGGTGCTGGGTGCTCAGTATTCAGGGTGCTGGGTGCTCAGTGCTCGGGGTGCTCGGTGCTCAGTACTCAGGGTGCTGGGTGCTCAGTGCTCAGGGTGCTGGGTGCTCAGTCCTCGGGGTGCTCCGTGCTCAGTGCTCAGTGTGCTGGGTGCTCAGTACTCAGGGTGCTCGGTGCTCAGTACTCAGGGTTCTCAGTGCTCAGGGTGCTGGGTGCTCAGTACTCAGGGTGCTCAGTGCTCAGTACTTGGGGTGCTGGGTGCTCAGTACTCAGGGTGCTCAGTGCTCAGTACTCGGGGTGCTGGGTGCTCAGTGCTCAGTGTGCTCAGTGCTCAGTGCTCGGGGTGCTAGGTGCTCAGTACTCATGGTGCTGTGTGCACAGTGCTCAGTACTCAGCGTGCTGGGTTCTCAGTGCTCAGAGTGTTGGGTGCTCAGTACTCAGGGTGCTGGGTGCTCAGTGCTCAGTGCTCAGAGTGCTCAGTGCTCAGGGTGCTCAGTGCTCAGGGTGCTGGGTGCTCAGGGTGCTGGGTGCTCAGTGCTCGGGGTGCTGGGTGCTCATTGCTCAGTGCTCAGGGTGCTGGGTGCTCAGTGCTCAGTGCTCAGGGTGCTGGGTGTTCAGTACTCAGGGTGCTCGGTGCTCAGTGCTCAGGGTGCTGGGTGCTCAGTACTCAGGGTGCTGGGTGCTCAGTGCTCGGTGTGCTGGGTGCTCAGTGCTCAGGGTGATCAGTGCTCAGTACTCAGGGTGCTGGGTGCTCAGTGCTCAGGGTGCTGGGTGCTCAGTCCTCAGGGTGCTCAGTACTCAGGGTGCTCGGTGCTCAGTGCTCAGTACTCAGGGTGCTCAGTACTCAGGGTGCTGAGTGCTCAGTGCTCGGGGTGCTGGGTGCTCAGTACTCAGGATGCTGGGTGCTCAGTACTCGGGGTGCTGGGTGCTCAGTACTCAGTGTGCTGGGTGCTCAGTGCTCGGGGTGCTGGGTGCTCAGTGCTCAGGGTGATCGGTGCTCTGTGCTCAGGGTGCTGGGTGCTCAGTCCCCCGGGTGCTCAGTGCTCAGTGCTCGGGGAGCTCGGTGATCAGTACTCAGGGTGCTGGGTGCTCAGTACTCAGTGCTCGGGGTCCTGGGTGCTCCGTGCTCGGGGTGCTGGGTGCTCAGTGCTCTGGGTGCTGGGTGCTCAGTACTCAGGGTGCTGGGTGCTCAGTACTCAGGGTGCTGGGTGCTCAGTGCTCAGGGTGCTGGGTGCTCAGTACTCAGGGTGCTGGGTGCTCAGTACTCAGGGTGCTCGGTGCTCAGTACTCAGGGTGCTGGGTGCTCAGTGCTCAGGGTGCTGGGTACTCAGTACACAGGGTGCTGGGTGCTCAGTACTCAGGGTGCTGGGTGCTCAGTGCTCAGGGTGCTGGGTGCTCAGTGCTCAGGGTGCTGGGTGCTTAGTACTCAGTGTGCTGGGTGCTCAGTGCTCAGGGTGATCGGTGCTCAGTACTCAGGGTGCTCAGTACTCAGGGTGCTGGGTGCTCAGTGCTCAGGGTGCTGGGTGCTCAGTACTCAGGGTGCTGGGTGCTCAGTGCTCGGGGTGCTGGGTGCTCAGTGCTCAGGGTGATCGGTGCTCAGTACTCAGGGTGCTGGGTGCTCAGTGCTCGGGGTGCTGGGTGCTCAGTGCTCAGGGTTATCGGTGCTCAGTACTCAGGGTGCTGGGTGCTCAGTGCTCGGGGAGCTTGGTGGTCAGTGCTCAGTGCTCAAGGTGCTGGGTGCTCAGTGCTCAGTGCTCAGGGTGTTGGGTGCTCAGTACTCAGGGTGCTGGGTGCTCAGTACTCAGGGTGCTGGGTGCTCAGTTCTCAGGGTGCTGGGTGCTCAGTGCTCAGGGTGATCAGTGCTCAGTACTCAGGGTGCTGGGTGCTCAGTGCTCAGGGTGCTGGGTGCTCAGTCATCAGGGTGCTCAGTACTCAGGGTGCTCGGTGCTCAGTGCTCAGTACTCAGGGTGCTCAGTACTCAGGGTGCTGGTTGCTCAGTGCTCGGGGTGCTGGGTGCTCAGTACTCAGGGTGCTGGGTGCTCAGTACTCGGGGTGCTGGGTGCTCAGTACTCAGGGTGCTGGGTGCTCAGTGCTCGGTGTGGTGGGTGCTCAGTGCTCAGGGTGATCGGTGCTCAGTGCTCAGTGTGCTGGGTGCTCAGTCCCCCGGGTGCTCAGTGCTCAGGGTGCTGTGTGCTCAGTGCTCGGGGTGCTCGGTGCTCAGTACTCAGGGTGCTGAGTGCTCAGTACTCAGGGTGCTGGGTGCTCAGTACTCAGGGGGCTGGGTGCTCAGTACTCAGGGTGCTGGGTGCTCAGGGTGCTGGGTGCTCAGTGCTCAGGGTGCTGGGTGCTCAGTGCTCGGGGTGCTGGGTGCTCAGGGCTGTGGTGCTGGGTGCTCAGTGCTCAGTGCTGAGGGTGCTGGGTGCTCAGTGCTCAGTGCTCAGGGTGCTGGTTGCTCAGTACTCAGGGTGCTGGGTGCTCAGTACTCAGTGTGCTGGGTGCTCAGTGCTCAGGGTGCTCTGTGCTCAGTACTCAGGGTGCTGGGTGCTCAGTGCTCGGGGTGCTGCGTGCTCAGTGCTCAGGGTGCTGGGTGCTCAGTGCTCAGGGTGCTGGGTGCTCAGTACTCAGGGTGCTGGGTGGTCAGTGCTCGGGGTGCTCGGTGCTCAGTACTCAAGGTGCTGGGTGCTCAGTGCTCAGGGTGCTGGGTGCTCAGTCCTCGGGGTGCTCCGTGCTCAGTGATCAGGGTTCTCAGTGCTCAGTACTCAGGGTGCTGGGTGCTCAGTTCTCAGTGTGCTGGATGCTCAGTACTCAGGGTGCTCAGTGCTGAGTACTCGGGTGCTTGTTGCTCAGTACTCAGGGTGCTCAGTGCTCAGTACTCGGGGTGCTGGTTGCTCAGTGCTCAGGGTGCTTAGTGCTCACTACTCAGGGTGCTGGGTGCTCAGTACTCATGGTGCTCGGTGCTCATTCTCAGGGTGCTGGGTGCTCAGTGCTCGGGTTGCTGGGTGCTCAGTACTCAGGGTGCTGGGGGCTCAGTACTCAGGGTGCTGGGTGCTCAGTACTCAGGGTGCTCGGTTCTCAGTACTCAGGGTGCTGGGTGCTCATTCTCGGGGTGCTGGGTGCTCAGTGCTCGGGGTGCTGGGTGCTCAGTACTCAGGGTGCTGGGGGCTCAGTACTCAGGGTTCTGGGTGCTCAGTACTCAGGGTGATTTGTTCTCAGTACTCAGGTTGCTGGGTGCTCTGTGCTCGGGGTGCTGGGTGCTCAGTACTCGGGGTGCTCAGTGCTCAGTACTCAGGGTGCTGGGTGCTCAGTACTCAGGGTGCTGGGTGCTCAGTTCTCAGGGTGCTGGGTGCTCAGTACTCTGGGTGTTGGGTGCTCAGTACTCAGGGTGCTCAGTGCTCAGTACTCGGGGTGCTGGGTGCTCAGTGCTCAGTGTGCTCAGTGCTCAGTGCTCAGGGTGCTGGGTGCTCAGTGCTCGGGGCACTGGGTGCTCAGTGCTCGGGGTGCTGGGTGCTCAGTACTCAGGGTGCTGTGTGCTCAGGGCTCAGTACTCAGCGTGCTGGGTGCTCAGTGCTCAGAGTGTGGGGTGCTCAGTACTCAGGGTGCTGGGTGCTCAGTGCTCAGTGCTCAGGGTGCTCAGTGCTCAGGGTGCTCAGTGCTCAGGGTGCTGGGTGCTCAGGGAGCTGGGTGCTCAGCGCTCGGGGTGCTGCGTGCTCAGTGCTCAGTGCTCAGGGTGCTGGGTGCTCAGTGCTCAGTGCTCAGGGTGCTGGGTGTTCAGTACTCAGGGTGCTCGGTGCTCAGTGCTCAGGGTGCTAGGTTCTCAGTACTCAGGGTGCTGGGTGCTCAGTGCTCGGGGTGCTGGGTGCTCAGTGCTCAGGGTGATCAGTGCTCAGTACTCAGGGTGCTGGGTGCTCAGTGCTCAGGGTGCTGGGTGCTCAGTCCTCAGGGTGCTCAGTACTCAGGGTGCTCGGTGCTCAGTGCTCAGTACTCAGGGTGCTCAGTACTCAGGGTGCTGGTTGCTCAGTGCTCGGGGTGCTGGGTGCTCAGTACTCAGGGTGCTGGGTGCTCAGTACTCGGGGTGCTGGGTGCTCAGTACTCAGGGTGCTGGGTGCTCAGTGCTCGGTGTGCTGTGTGCTCAGTGCTCAGGGTGATCGGTGCTCAGTTATCAGGGTGCTGGGTGCTCAGTCCTCCGGGTGCTCAGTGCTCAGGGTGCTGGGTGCTCAGTGCTCGGGGTGCTCGGTGCACAGTACTCAGGGTGCTGGGTGCTCAGTACTCAGGGTGCTTGGTGCTCAGGGTGCTGGGTGCTCAGTGCTCAGGGTGCTGGGTGCTCAGTGCTCAGGGTGCTGGGTGCTCAGGGCTGTGGTGCTGGGTGCTCAGTGCTCAGTGCTCAGGGTGCTGGGTGCTCAGTGCTCAGTGCTCAGGGTGCTGGTTGCTCAGTACTCAGGGTGCTGGGTGCTCAGTTCTCAGTGTGCTGGGTGCTCAGTGCTCAGGGTGCTCTGTGCTCAGTACTCAGGGTGCTGGGTGCTCAGTGCTCGGGGTGCTGCGTGCTCAGTACTCAGGGTGCTGGGTGCTCAGTGCTCAGGTTTCTGGGTGCTCAGTACTCAGGGTGCTGGGTGCTCAGTGCTCGGGGTGCTCGGTGCTCAGTACTCAAGGTGCTGGGTGCTCAGTGCTCAGGGTGCTGGGTGCTCAGTCCTCGGGGTGCTCCGTGCTCAGTGATCAGGGTGCTGGGTGCTCAGTACTCAGGGTGCTCGGTGCTCAGTACTCAGGGTTCTCAGTACTCAGTACTCAGGGTGCTGGGTGCTCAGTTCTCAGGGTGCTGGGTGCTCAGTACTCAGGGTGCTCAGTGCTCAGTACTCGGGGTGCTTGTTGCTCAGTACTCAGGGTGCTCAGTGCTCAGTACTCGGGGTGCTGGGTGCTCAGTGCTCAGGGTGCTCAGTTCTCAGTGCTCGGGGTGCTGGGTGCTCAGTGCTCGGGGCGCTGGGTGCTCAGTGCTCTGGGTGCTGGGTGCTCAGTGCTCTGGGTGCTTAGTGCTCAGTACTCAGGGTGCTGGGTGCTCAGTACTCATGGTGCTGGGTGCTCATTCTCAAGGTGCTGGGTGCTCAGTGCTCGGGTTGCTGGGTGCTCAGTACTCAGGGTGCTGGGTGCTCAGTACTCAGGGTGCTCGGTTCTCAGTACTCAGGGTGCTGGGTGCTCATTCTCGGGGTGCTGGGTGCTCAGTGATCGGGGTGCTGGGTGCTCAGTACTCAGGGTGCTGGGGGCTCAGTACTCAGGGTTCTGGGTGCTCAGTACTCAGGGTGATCTGTTCTCAGTACTCAGGTTGCTGGGTGCTCAGTGCTCGGGGTGCTGGGTGCTCAGTACTCAGGGTGCTGGGTGCTCAGTGCTCAGGGTCATCGGTGCTCAGTACTCAGGGTGCTCAGTACTCAGGGTGCTGGGTGCTCAGTGCTCGGGGTGCTGGGTGCTCAGTACTCGGGGTGCTGGGTGCTCTGTACTCAGGGTGCTGGGTGCTCAGTGCTCGGGGTCCTGGGTGCTCAGTGCTCAGGGTGATCGGTGCTCAGTACTCAGCGTGCTGGGTGCTCACTGCTCAGGGTGCTGGGTGCTCAGTCCTCAGGGTGCTCAGTGCTCAGGGTGCTGGGTGCTCAGTGCTCGGTGTGCTCGGTGCTCAGTGCTCGGGGTGCTGGGTGCTCAGTGCTCAGTGCTCAGGGTGTTGGGTGCTCAGTGCTCAGTGTTCAGGGTGCTGGGTGCTCAGTACTCAGGGTGCTGGGTGCTCAGTGCTCAGGGTGCTGTGTGCTCAGTACTCTCGGTGTTGGGTGCTCAGTACTCAGGGTGCTGGGTGCTCAGTGCTCGAGGTGCTGGGTGCTCAGTGCTCGGGGTGCTGGGTGCTCAGTGCTCAGGGTGCTGGGTGCTCAGTATTCAGGGTGCTGGGTGCTCAGTGCTCGGGGTGCTCGGTGCTCAGTACTCAGGGTGCTGGGTGCTCAGTGCTCAGGGTGCTGGGGGCTCATTCTCGGGGTGCTGGGTGCTCAGTGCTCGGGGTGCTGGGTGCTCAGTACTCGGGGTGCTCAGTACTCAGGGTACTGGGTGCTCAGTACTCAGGGTGCTGGGTGCTCAGTACTCAGGGTGCTGGGTGCTCAGTTCTCAGGGTGCTGGGTGCTCAGTACTCTGGGTGTTGGGTGCTCAGTACTCAGGGTGCTCAGTGCTCAGTACTCGGGGTGCTGGGTGCTCAGTGCTCAGTGTGCTCAGTGCTCAGTGCTCAGGGTGCTGGGTGCTCAGTGCTCGGGGCACTGGGTGCTCAGTGCTCGGGGTGCTGGGTGCTCAGTACTCAGGGTGCTGTGTGCTCAGGGCTCAGTACTCAGCGTGCTGGGTGCTCAGTGCTCAGAGTGTGGGGTGCTCAGTACTCAGGGTGCTGGGTGCTCAGTGCTCAGTGCTCAGGGTGCTCAGTGCTCAGGGTGCTCAGTGCTCAGGGTGCTGGGTGCTCAGGGAGCTGGGTGCTCAGCGCTCGGGGTGCTGCGTGCTCAGTGCTCAGTGCTCAGGGTGCTGGGTGCTCAGTGCTCAGTGCTCAGGGTGCTGGGTGTTCAGTACTCAGGGTGCTCGGTGCTCAGTGCTCAGGGTGCTAGGTTCTCAGTACTCAGGGTGCTGGGTGCTCAGTGCTCGGGGTGCTGGGTGCTCAGTGCTCAGGGTGATCAGTGCTCAGTACTCAGGGTGCTGGGTGCTCAGTGCTCAGGGTGCTGGGTGCTCAGTCCTCAGGGTGCTCAGTACTCAGGGTGCTCGGTGCTCAGTGCTCAGTACTCAGGGTGCTCAGTACTCAGGGTGCTGGTTGCTCAGTGCTCGGGGTGCTGGGTGCTCAGTACTCAGGGTGCTGGGTGCTCAGTACTCGGGGTGCTGGGTGCTCAGTACTCAGGGTGCTGGGTGCTCAGTGCTCGGTGTGCTGTGTGCTCAGTGCTCAGGGTGATCGGTGCTCAGTTATCAGGGTGCTGGGTGCTCAGTCCTCCGGGTGCTCAGTGCTCAGGGTGCTGGGTGCTCAGTGCTCGGGGTGCTCGGTGCACAGTACTCAGGGTGCTGGGTGCTCAGTACTCAGGGTGCTTGGTGCTCAGGGTGCTGGGTGCTCAGTGCTCAGGGTGCTGGGTGCTCAGTGCTCAGGGTGCTGGGTGCTCAGGGCTGTGGTGCTGGGTGCTCAGTGCTCAGTGCTCAGGGTGCTGGGTGCTCAGTGCTCAGTGCTCAGGGTGCTGGTTGCTCAGTACTCAGGGTGCTGGGTGCTCAGTTCTCAGTGTGCTGGGTGCTCAGTGCTCAGGGTGCTCTGTGCTCAGTACTCAGGGTGCTGGGTGCTCAGTGCTCGGGGTGCTGCGTGCTCAGTACTCAGGGTGCTGGGTGCTCAGTGCTCAGGTTTCTGGGTGCTCAGTACTCAGGGTGCTGGGTGCTCAGTGCTCGGGGTGCTCGGTGCTCAGTACTCAAGGTGCTGGGTGCTCAGTGCTCAGGGTGCTGGGTGCTCAGTCCTCGGGGTGCTCCGTGCTCAGTGATCAGGGTGCTGGGTGCTCAGTACTCAGGGTGCTCGGTGCTCAGTACTCAGGGTTCTCAGTACTCAGTACTCAGGGTGCTGGGTGCTCAGTTCTCAGGGTGCTGGGTGCTCAGTACTCAGGGTGCTCAGTGCTCAGTACTCGGGGTGCTTGTTGCTCAGTACTCAGGGTGCTCAGTGCTCAGTACTCGGGGTGCTGGGTGCTCAGTGCTCAGGGTGCTCAGTTCTCAGTGCTCGGGGTGCTGGGTGCTCAGTGCTCGGGGCGCTGGGTGCTCAGTGCTCTGGGTGCTGGGTGCTCAGTGCTCTGGGTGCTTAGTGCTCAGTACTCAGGGTGCTGGGTGCTCAGTACTCATGGTGCTGGGTGCTCATTCTCAAGGTGCTGGGTGCTCAGTGCTCGGGTTGCTGGGTGCTCAGTACTCAGGGTGCTGGGTGCTCAGTACTCATGGTGCTCGGTTCTCAGTACTCAGGGTGCTGGGTGCTCATTCTCGGGGTGCTGGGTGCTCAGTGATCGGGGTGCTGGGTGCTCAGTACTCAGGGTGCTGGGGGCTCAGTACTCAGGGTTCTGGGTGCTCAGTACTCAGGGTGATCTGTTCTCAGTACTCAGGTTGCTGGGTGCTCAGTGCTCGGGGTGCTGGGTGCTCAGTACTCAGGGTGCTGGGTGCTCAGTGCTCAGGGTCATCGGTGCTCAGTACTCAGGGTGCTCAGTACTCAGGGTGCTGGGTGCTCAGTGCTCGGGGTGCTGGGTGCTCAGTACTCGGGGTGCTGGGTGCTCTGTACTCAGGGTGCTGGGTGCTCAGTGCTCGGGGTCCTGGGTGCTCAGTGCTCAGGGTGATCGGTGCTCAGTACTCAGCGTGCTGGGTGCTCACTGCTCAGGGTGCTGGGTGCTCAGTCCTCAGGGTGCTCAGTGCTCAGGGTGCTGGGTGCTCAGTGCTCGGTGTGCTCGGTGCTCAGTGCTCGGGGTGCTGGGTGCTCAGTGCTCAGTGCTCAGGGTGTTGGGTGCTCAGTGCTCAGTGTTCAGGGTGCTGGGTGCTCAGTACTCAGGGTGCTGGGTGCTCAGTACTCAGGGTGCTGGGTGCTCAGTGCTCAGGGTGCTGTGTGCTCAGTACTCTCGGTGTTGGGTGCTCAGTACTCAGGGTGCTGGGTGCTCAGTGCTCGAGGTGCTGGGTGCTCAGTGCTCGGGGTGCTGGGTGCTCAGTGCTCAGGGTGCTGGGTGCTCAATATTCAGGGTGCTGGGTGCTCAGTGCTCGGGGTGCTCGGTGCTCAGTACTCAGGGTGCTGGGTGCTCAGTGCTCAGGGTGCTGGGTGCTCAGTCCTCGGGGTGCTCCGTGCTCAGTGCTCAGTGTGCTGGGTGCTCAGTACTCAGGGTGCTCGGTGCTCAGTACTCAGGGTTCTCAGTGCTCAGGGTGCTGGGTGCTCAGTACTCAGGGTGCTCAGTGCTCAGTACTTGGGGTGCTGGGTGCTCAGTACTCAGGGTGCTCAGTGCTCAGTACTCGGGGTGCTGGGTGCTCAGTGCTCAGTGTGCTCAGTGCTCAGTGCTCGGGGTGCTAGGTGCTCAGTACTCATGGTGCTGTGTGCACAGTGCTCAGTACTCAGCGTGCTGGGTTCTCAGTGCTCAGAGTGTTGGGTGCTCAGTACTCAGGGTGCTGGGTGCTCAGTGCTCAGTGCTCAGAGTGCTCAGTGCTCAGGGTGCTCAGTGCTCAGGGTGCTGGGTGCTCAGGGTGCTGGGTGCTCAGTGCTCGGGGTGCTGGGTGCTCATTGCTCAGTGCTCAGGGTGCTGGGTGCTCAGTGCTCAGTGCTCAGGGTGCTGGGTGTTCAGTACTCAGGGTGCTCGGTGCTCAGTGCTCAGGGTGCTGGGTGCTCAGTACTCAGTGTGCTGGGTGCTCAGTGCTCGGTGTGCTGGGTGCTCAGTGCTCAGGGTGATCAGTGCTCAGTACTCAGGGTGCTGGGTGCTCAGTGCTCAGGGTGCTGGGTGCTCAGTCCTCAGGGTGCTCAGTACTCAGGGTGCTCGGTGCTCAGTGCTCAGTACTCAGGGTGCTCAGTACTCAGGGTGCTGAGTGCTCAGTGCTCGGGGTGCTGGGTGCTCAGTACTCAGGATGCTGGGTGCTCAGTACTCGGGGTGCTGGGTGCTCAGTACTCAGTGTGCTGGGTGCTCAGTGCTCGGGGTGCTGGGTGCTCAGTGCTCAGGGTGATCGGTGCTCTGTGCTCAGGGTGCTGGGTGCTCAGTCCCCCGGGTGCTCAGTGCTCAGTGCTCGGGGAGCTCGGTGATCAGTACTCAGGGTGCTGGGTGCTCAGTACTCAGTGCTCGGGGTCCTGGGTGCTCCGTGCTCGGGGTGCTGGGTGCTCCGTGCTCGGGGTGCTGGGTGCTCAGTGCTCTGGGTGCTGGGTGCTCAGTACTCAGGGTGCTGGGTGCTCAGTACTCAGGGTGCTGGGTGCTCAGTGCTCAGGGTGCTGGGTGCTCAGTACTCAGGGTGCTGGGTGCTCAGTACTCAGGGTGCTCGGTGCTCAGTACTCAGGGTGCTGGGTGCTCAGTGCTCAGGGTGCTGGGTACTCAGTACACAGGGTGCTGGGTGCTCAGTACTCAGGGTGCTGGGTGCTCAGTGCTCAGGGTGCTGGGTGCTCAGTGCTCAGGGTGCTGGGTGCTCAGTACTCAGGGTGCTGGGTGCTCAGTGCTCAGGGTGATCGGTGCTCAGTACTCAGGGTGCTCAGTACTCAGGGTGCTGGGTGCTCAGTGCTCAGGGTGCTGGGTGCTCAGTACTCAGGGTGCTGGGTGCTCAGTGCTCGGGGTGCTGGGTGCTCAGTGCTCAGGGTGATCGGTGCTCAGTACTCAGGGTGCTGGGTGCTCAGTGCTCACGGTGCTGGGTGCTCAGTCCTCAGGGTGCTCAGTGCTCAGGGTGCTGGGTGCTCTGTGCTCGGGGTGCTCGGTGCTCAGTACTCAGGGTGCTGAGTGCTCAGTACTCAGGGTGCTGGGTGCTCAGTACTCATGGTGCTGGGTGCTCAGTGCTCAGTGTGCTGGGTGCTCAGTGCTCAGGGCGCTGGGTGCTCAGTGCTCGGGGTGCTGGGTGCTCAGTGCTCGGGGAGCTTGGTGGTCAGTGCTCAGTGCTCAAGGTGCTGGGTGCTCAGTGCTCAGTGCTCAGGGTGTTGGGTGCTCAGTACTCAGGGTGCTGGGTGCTCAGTACTCAGGGTGCTGGGTGCTCAGTTCTCAGGGTGCTGGGTGCTCAGTGCTCAGGGTGATCAGTGCTCAGTACTCAGGGTGCTGGGTGCTCAGTGCTCAGGGTGCTGGGTGCTCAGTCATCAGGGTGCTCAGTACTCAGGGTGCTCGGTGCTCAGTGCTCAGTACTCAGGGTGCTCAGTACTCAGGGTGCTGGTTGCTCAGTGCTCGGGGTGCAGGGTGCTCAGTACTCAGGGTGCTGGGTGCTCAGTACTCGGGGTGCTGGGTGCTCAGTACTCAGGGTGCTGGGTGCTCAGTGCTCGGTGTGGTGGGTGCTCAGTGCTCAGGGTGATCGGTGCTCAGTGCTCAGGGTGCTGGGTGCTCAGTCCCCCCCGTGCTCAGTGCTCAGGGTGCTGTGTGCTCAGTGCTCGGGGTGCTCGGTGCTCAGTACTCAGGGTGCTGAGTGCTCAGTACTCAGGGTGCTGGGTGCTCAGTACTCAGGGGGCTGGGTGCTCAGTACTCAGGGTGCTGGGTGCTCAGGGTGCTGGGTGCTCAGTGCTCAGGGTGCTGGGTGCTCAGTGCTCGGGGTGCTGGGTGCTCAGGGCTGTGGTGCTGGGTGCTCAGTGCTCAGTGCTGAGGGTGCTGGGTGCTCAGTGCTCAGTGCTCAGGGTGCTGGTTGCTCAGTACTCAGGGTGCTGGGTGCTCAGTACTCAGTGTGCTGGGTGCTCAGTGCTCAGGGTGCTCTGTGCTCAGTACTCAGGGTGCTGGGTGCTCAGTGCTCGGGGTACTGCGTGCTCAGTGCTCAGGGTGCTGGGTGATCAGTGCTCAGGGTGCTGGGTGCTCAGTACTCAGGGTGCTGGGTGGTCAGTGCTCGGGGTGCTCGGTGCACAGTACTCAGGGTGCTGGGTGCTCAGTACTCAGGGTGCTTGGTGCTCAGGGTGCTGGGTGCTCAGTGCTCAGGGTGCTGGGTGCTCAGTGCTCAGGGTGCTGGGTGCTCAGGGCTGTGGTGCTGGGTGCTCAGTGCTCAGTGCTCAGGGTGCTGGGTGCTCAGTGCTCAGTCCTCAGGGTGCTGGTTGCTCAGTACTCAGGGTGCTGGGTGCTCAGTACTCAGTGTGCTGGGTGCTCAGTGCTCAGGGTGCTCTGTGCTCAGTACTCAGGGTGCTGGGTGCTCAGTGCTCGGGGTGCTGCGTGCTCAGTACTCAGGGTGCTGGGTGCTCAGTGCTCAGGTTTCTGGGTGCTCAGTACTCAGGGTGCTGGGTGCTCAGTGCTCGGGGTGCTCGGTGCTCAGTACTCAAGGTGCTGGGTGCTCAGTGCTCAGGGTGCTGGGTGCTCAGTCCTCGGGGTGCTCCGTGCTCAGTGATCAGGGTGCTGGGTGCTCAGTCCTCAGGGTGCTCGGTGCTCAGTACTCAGGGTTCTCAGTGCTCAGTACTCAGGGTGCTGGGTGCTCAGTTCTCAGGGTGCTGGGTGCTCAGTACTCAGGGTGCTCAGTGCTCAGTACTCGGGGTGCTTGTTGCTCAGTACTCAGGGTGCTCAGTGCTCAGTACTCGGGGTGCTGGGTGCTCAGTGCTCAGGGTGCTCAGTTCTCAGTGCTCGGGGTGCTGGGTGCTCAGTGCTCGGGGCGCTGGGTGCTCAGTGCTCTGGGTGCTGGGTGCTCAGTGCTCTGGGTGCTTAGTGCTCAGTACTCAGGGTGCTGGGTGCTCAGTACTCATGGTGCTGGGTGCTCATTCTCAAGGTGCTGGGTGCTCAGTGCTCGGGTTGCTGGGTGCTCAGTACTCAGGGTGCTGGGTGCTCAGTACTCAGGGTGCTCGGTTCTCAGTACTCAGGGTGCTGGGTGCTCATTCTCGGGGTGCTGGGTGCTCAGTGATCGGGGTGCTGGGTGCTCAGTACTCAGGGTGCTGGGGGCTCAGTACTCAGGGTTCTGGGTGCTCAGTACTCAGGGTGATCTGTTCTCAGTACTCAGGTTGCTGGGTGCTCAGTGCTCGGGGTGCTGGGTGCTCAGTACTCGGGGTGCTCAGTGCTCAGTACTCAGGGTGCTGGGTGCTCAGTACTCTGGTTGCTGGGTGCTCAGTGCTCGGGGTGCTCGGTGCTCAGTACTCGGGGTGCTGGGTGCTCAGTACTCGGGGTGCTGGGTGCTCAGTGCTCAGGGTGCTGGCTGCTCAGTGCTCGGGGTGCTGGGTGCTCAGTGCTGAGGGTGGTGCTGGGTCCTCAGTACTCAGGGTGCTGGGTGCTCAGTGCTCAGGGTGCTGGGTGCTCAGTACTAAGGGTGCTGGGTGCTCAGTACTCAGGGTGCTCGGTGCTCAGTACTCAGGGTGCTGGGTGCTCAGAGCTCAGGGTGCTGGGTACTCAGTACTCAGGGTGCTGGGTGCTCAGTACTCAGGGTGCTGGGTGCTCAGTGCTCACGGTGCTGGGTGCTCAGTGCTCAGGGTGCTGGGTGCTCAGTACTCAGGGTGCTGGGTGCTCAGTGCTCAGGGTGATCGGTGATCAGTACTCAGGGTGCTCAGTACTCAGGGTGCTGCGTGCTCAGTGCTCTTGGTGCTGGGTGCTCAGTACTCGGGGTGCTGGGTGCTCTGTACTCAGGGTGCTGGGTGCTCAGTGCTCGGGGTGCTCGGTGCTCAGTGCTCGGGGTGCTGGGTGCTCAGTGCTCAGGGTGATCGGTTCTCAGTACTCAGCGTGCTGGGTGCTCACTGCTCAGGGTGCTGGGTGCTCAGTCCTCAGGGTGCTCTGTGCTCACGGTGCTGGGTGCTCAGTGCTCGGGGTGCTCGGTGCTCAGTGCTCGGGGTGCTGGGTGCTCAGTGCTCAGTGTTCAGGGTGCTGGGTGGTCAGTACTCAGGGTGCTGGTTGCTCAGTACTCAGGGTGCTGGGTGCTCAGTGCTCAGGGTGCTGGGTGCTCAGTACTCTCGGTGTTGGGTGCTCAGTACTCAGGGTGCTGGGTGCTCAGTGCTCGGGGTGCTGGGTGCTCAGTGCTCGGGGTGCTGGGTGCTCAGTGCTCAGGGTGCTGGGTGCTCAGTATTCAGGGTGCTGGGTGCTCAGTGCTCGGGGTGCTCGGTGCTCAGTACTCAAGGTGCTGGGTGCTCAGTGCTCAGGGTGCTGGGTGCTCAGTCCTCGGGGTGCTCCGTGCTCAGTGCTCAGGGTGCTGGGTGCTCAGTACTCAGGGTGCTCGGTGCTCAGTACTCAGGGTTCTCAGTGCTCAGGGTGCTGGGTGCTCAGTACTCAGGGTGCTCAGTGCTCAGTACTAGGGGTGCTGGGTGCTCAGTACTCAGGGTGCTCAGTGCTCAGTACTCGGGGTGCTGGGTGCTCAGTGCTCAGTGTGCTCAGTGCTCAGTGCTCGGGGTGCTGGGTGCTCAGTGCTCGGGATGCTAGGTGCTCAGTACTCAGGGTGCTGTGTGCACAGTGCTCAGTACTCAGCGTGCTGGGTTCTCAGTGCTCAGAGTGTTGGGTGCTCAGTACTCAGGGTGCTGGGTGCTCAGTGCTCAGTGCTCAGAGTGCTCAGTGCTCAGGGTGCTCTGTGCTCAGGGTGCTGGGTGCTCAGGGTGCTGGGTGCTCAGTGCTCGGGGTGCTGGGTGCTCATTGCTCAGTGCTCAGGGTGCTGGGTGCTCAGTGCTCAGTGCTCAGGGTGCTGGGTGTTCAGTACTCAGGGTGGTCGGTGCTCAGTGCTCAGGGTGCTGGGTGCTCAGTACTCAGGGTGCTGGGTGCTCAGTGCTCGGGGTGCTGGGTGCTCAGTGCTCAGGGTGATCAGTGCTCAGTACTCAGGGTGCTGGGTGCTCAGTGCTCAGGGTGCTGGGTGCTCAGTCCTCAGGGTGCTCAGTACTCAGGGTGCTTGGTGCTCAGTGCTCAGTACTCAGGGTGCTCAGTACTCAGGGTGCTGAGTGCTCAGTGCTCGGGGTGCTGGGTGCTCAGTACTCAGGATGCTGGGTGCTCAGTACTCGGGGTGCTGGGTGCTCAGTACTCAGTGTGCTGGGTGCTCAGTGCTCAGGGTGCTGGGTGCTCAGTGCTCAGGGTGATCGGTGCTCTGTGCTCAGGGTGCTGGGTGCTCAGTCCCCCGGGTGCTCAGTGCTCAGGGTGCTGGGTGCTCAGTACTCAGTGTGCTGGGTGCTCAGTACTCAGGGTGCTGGGTGCTCAGTGCTCAGGGTGCTGGGTGCTCAGTACTCTGGGTGTTGGGTGCTCAGTACTCAGGGTGCTGGGTGCTCCGTGCTCGGGGTGCTGGGTGCTCAGTGCTCAGGGTGCTGCGTGCTCAGTGCTCAGGGTGCTGGGTGCTCTGTACTCAGGGTGCTGGGTGCGTAGTGCTCGGGGTGCTCGGTGCTCAGTACTCAAGGTGCTGGGTGCTCAGTGCTCAGGGTGCTGGGTGCTCAGTCCTCGGGGTGCTCAGGGTGCTGGGTGCTCAGTGCTCAGGGAGCTGGGTGCTCAGTGCTCGGGGTGCTGGGTGCTGAGTGCTCAGGGTGCTGGGTGCTCAGTGCTCGGGGTGCTCGGTGCTCAGTGCTCAGGGTCCTGGGTGCTCAGTACTCATGGTGCTAGGTGCTTAGTACTCATTGTGCTCAGTGCTCAGTACACCGGGTGCTGGGTGCTCAGTGCTCGGGGTGCTGGGTGCTCAGTGCTCAGTACTCAGGGTGCTGGGTGCTCAGTGCTCGGGGTGCTGGGTGCTCAGTACTCAGCGTGCTGGGTGCTCAAAACTCAGGGTGCTGGGTGCTCAGTGCTCAGGGTGCTGGTGTCTCAGTGCTCAGGGTGCTGGGTGCTCAGTGATCGGGGTGCTGGGTGCTTAGTACTCAGGGTGCTCAGTGCTCAGGGAGCTCGGTGCTCATTACTCAGGGTGCTGGGTGCTCAGTTCTCAGTGCTCGGGGTCCTGGGTGCTCCGTGCTCGGGGTGCTGGGTGCTCAGTGCTCTGGGTGCTTAGTGCTCAGTACTCAGGGTGCTGGGTGCTCAGTACTCATGGTGCTGGGTGCTCATTCTCAGGGTTCTAGGGGCTCAGTACTCAGGGTGCTGGGTGCTGAGTACTCAGGGTGCTCGGTTCTCAGTACTCAGGGTGCTGGGTGCTCAGTGCTCGGGGTTCTGGGTGCTCAGTACTCGGGGTGCTCAGTGCTCAGTACTCAGGGTGCTGGGTGCTCAGTACTCAGGGTGCTGGGTGCTCAGTGCTCGGGGTGCTCGGTGCTCAGTACTCGGGGTGCTGGGTGCTCAGTACTCGGGGTGCTGGGTGCTCAGTGCTCAGGGTGCTGGGTGCTCAGTGCTCGGGGTGCTGGGTGCTCAGTGCTGAGGGTGGTGCTGGGTGCTCAGTACTCAGGGTGCTGGGTGCTCAGTGCTCAGGGTGCTGGGTGCTCAGTACTAAGGGTGCTGGGTGCTCAGTACTCAGGGTGCGCGGTGCTCAGTACTCAGGGTGCTGGGTGCTCAGTGCTCAGGGTGGTGGGTACTCAGTACTCAGGGTGCTGGGTGCTCAGTACTCAGGGTGCTGGGTGCTCAGTGCTCATGGTGATCGGTGCTCAGTACTCATGGTGCTGGGTGCTCAGTGCTCGGGGTGCTGGGTGCTCAGTACACGGGGTGCTGGGTGATCTGTACTCAGGGTGCTGGGTGCTCAGTGCTCAGGGTCCTAGGTGCTCAGTGCTCAGGGTGATCGGTGCTCAGTACTCAGCGTGCTGGGTGCTCAGTGCTCAGAGTGTTGGGTGCTCAGTACTCAGGGTGCTGGGTGCTCAGTGCTCAGTGCTCAGGGTGCTCAGTGCTCAGGGTGCTCAGTGCTCAGGGTGCTGGGTGCTCAGGGTGCTGGGTGCTCAGTGCTCGGGGTGCTGGGTGCTCAGTGCTCAGTGCTCAGGGTGCTGGGTGCTCAGTGCTCAGTGCTCAGGGTGCTGGGTGTTCAGTACTCAGGGTGCTCGGTGCTCAGTGCTCAGGGTGCTGGGTGCTCAGTACTCAGGGTGCTGGGTGCTCAGTGCTCGGGGTGCTGGGTGCTCAGTGATCAGGTTGATCTGTGCTCACTACTCAGGGTGCTGGGTGCTCAGTGTTCCGGGTGCTGGGTGCTCAGTCCTCAGGGTGCTCAGTACTCAGGGTGCTCGGTGCTCAGTGCTCAGTACTCAGGGTGCTCAGTACTCAGGGTGCTGGGTGCTCAGTGCTCGGGGTGCTGGGTGCTCAGTACTCAGGGTGCTGGGTGCTCAGTACTCGGGGTGCTGGGTGCTCAGTACTCAGGGTGCTGGGTGCTCAGTCCTCCGGGTGCTCAGTGCTCAGGGTGCTGGGTGCTCAGTACTCAGGGTGCTGGGTGCTCAGTACTCGGGGTGCTGGGTGCTCAGGGTGATCGGTGCTCAGTGCTCAGGTTGCTGGGTGCTCAGTCCTCCGGGTGCTCAGTGCTCAGGGTGCTGGGTGCTCAGTACTCAGGGTGCTGGGTACTCAGTACTCGGGGTGCTGGGTGCTCAGTGCTCAGGGTGCTGGGTGCTCAGTGCTCGGGGTGCTGGGTGCTCAGTGCTCAGGGTGATCGGTGCTCAGTGCTCAGGGTGCTGGGTGCTCAGTCCTCCGGGTGCTCAGTGCTCAGGGTGCTGGGTGCTCAGTACTCAGGGTGCTGGGTGCTCAGTACTCGGGGTCCTGGGTGCTCAGGGTGCTGGGTGCTCAGTACTCTGGGTGTTGGGTGCTCAGTACTCAGGGTGCTGGGTGCTCCGTGCTCGGGGTGCTGGCTGCTCAGTGCTCAGGGTGCTATGTGCTCAGTGCTCAGGGTGCTGGGTGCTCATTACTCAGGGTGTTGGGTGCTTAGTGCTCGGCGTGCTCGGTGCTCAGTACTCAAGGTGCTGGGTGCTCAGTGCTCAGGGTGCTGGGTGCTCAGTCCTCGGGGTGCTCCGTGCTCAGGGTGCTGGGTGCTCAGTCCTCAGGGTGCTGGGTGCTCAGTGCTCGGGGTGCTGGGTGCTGAGTTCTCAGGGTGCTGGGTGCTCAGTGCTCGGGGTGCTCGGTGCTCAGTGCTCAGGGTCCTGGGTGCTCAGTACTCAGGGTGCTGGGTGCTTAGTACTCAGGGTGCGCAGTGCTCAGTACACAGGGTGCTGGGTGCTCAGTGCTCGGGGTGCTGGGTGCTCAGTGCTCAGTACTCAGGGTGCTGGTTGCTCAGTGCTCAGGGTGCTGGGTGCTTAGTACTCAGGGTGCTCAGTGCTCAGTACACAGGGTGCTGGGTGCTCAGTGCTCAGTACTCAGCGTGCTGGGTGCTCAGTACTCAGGGTGCTGGGTGCTCAGTGCTCAGGGTGCTGGGTGCTCAGTGCTCAGGGTGCTGGGTGCTCAGTGATCGGGGTGCTGGGTGCTCAGTACTCAGGGTGCTCAGTGCTCGGGGAGCTCGGTGCTCAGTACTCAGGGTGCTGGGTGCTCAGTTCTCAGTGCTCGGGGTCCTGGGTGCTCCGTGCTCGGGGTGCTGGGTTCTCAGTGCTCTGGGTGCTCAGAGCTCAGTACTCAGGGTGCTGGGTGCTCAGTACTCATGGTGCTGCGTGCTCATTCTCAGGGTTCTAGGGGCTCAGTACTCAGGGTGCTCGGTTCTCAGTACTCAGGGTGCTGGGTGCTCATTCTCGGGGTGCTGGGTGCTCAGTACTCGGGGTGCTCGGTGCTCAGTACTCGGGGTGCTGGGTGCTCAGTACTCGGGGTGCTGGGTGCTCAGTGCTCAGGGTGCTGGGTGCTCAGTGTTCGGGGTGCTGGGGGCTCAGTGCTGAGGGTGGTGCTGGGTGTTCAGTACTCAGGGTGCTGGGTGCTCAGTGCTCAGGGTGCTGGGTGCTCAGTACTAAGGGTGCTGGGTGCTCAGTACTCAGGGTGCTCGGTGCTCAGTACTCAGGGTGCTGGGTGCTCAGTGCTCAGGGTGCTGGGTACTCAGTACTCAGGGTGCTGGGTGCTCAGTACTCAGGGTGCTGGTTGCTCAGTGCTCAGGTTGCTGGGTGCTCAGTGCTCAGGCTGCTGGGTGCTCAGTACTCAGGGTGCTGGGTGCTCAGTGCTCATGGTGATCGGTGCTCAGTACTCAGGGTGCTGGGTGCTCAGTGCTTGCGGTGCTGGGTGCTCAGTACACGGGGTGCTGGGTGCTCTGTACTCAGGGTGCTGGGTGCTCAGTGCTCGGGGTCCTAGGTGCTCAGTGCTCAGGGTGATCGGTGCTCAGTACTCAGCGTGCTGGGTGCTAAGTGCTCAGAGTGTTGGGTGCTCAGTACTCAGGGTGGGTGCTCAGTGCTCAGTGCTCAGGGTGCTCAGTGCTCAGGGTGCTCAGTGCTCAGGGTGCTGGGTGCTCAGGGTGCTGGGTGCTCAGTGCTCGGGGTGCTGGCTGCTCAGTGCTCAGGGTGCTATGTGCTCAGTGCTCAGGGTGCTGGGTGCTCATTACTCAGGGTGCTGGGTGCTTAGTGCTCGGGGTGCTCGGTGCTCAGTACTCAAGGTGCTGGGTGCTCAGTGCTCAGGGTGCTGGGTGCTCAGTCCTCGGGGTGCTCCGTGCTCAGGGTGCTGGGTGCTCAGTGCTCAGGGTGCTGGGTGCTCAGTGCTCGGGGTGCTGGGTGCTGAGTTCTCAGGGTGCTGGGTGCTCAGTGCTCGGGGTGCTCGGTGCTCAGTGCTAAGGGTCCTGGGTGCTCAGTACTCAGGGTGCTGGGTGCTTAGTACTCAGGGTGCTCAGTGCTCAGTACACAGGGTGCTGGGTGCTCAGTGCTCGGGGTGCTGGGTGCTCAGTGCTCAGTACTCAGCGTGCTGGTTGCTCAGTGCTCGGGGTGCTGGGTGCTCAGTACTCAGCGTGCTGGGTGCTCAGTACTCAGGGTGCTGGGTGCTCAGTGCTCAGGGTGCTGGGTGCTCAGTGCTCAGGGTGCTGGGTGCTCAGTGATCGGGGTGCTGGGTGCTCAGTACTCAGGGTGCTCAGTGCTCGGGGAGCTCGGTGCTCAGTACTCAGGGTGCTGGGTGCTCAGTTCTCAGTGCTCGGGGTCCTGGGTGCTCCGTGCTCGGGGTGCTGGGTTCTCAGTGCTCTGGGTGCTTAGAGCTCAGTGCTCACGGTGCTGGGTGCTCAGTGCTCAGGGTGCTGGGTGCTCAGTACTCAGGGTGCTGGGTGCTCAGTGCTCAGGGTGATCGGTGCTCAGTACTCAGGGTGCTCAGTACTCAGGGTGCTGGGTGCTCAGTGCTCTTGGTGCTGGGTGCTCAGTACTTGGGGTGCTGGGTGCTCTGTACTCGGGGTGCTGGGTGCTCAGTGCTCGGGGTCCTGGGTGCTCAGTGCTCAGGGTGATCGGTACTCAGTACTCAGCGTGCTGGGTGCTCACTGCTCAGGGTGCTGGGTGCTCAGTCCTCAGGGTGCTCTGTGCTCACGGTGCTGGGTGCTCAATGCTCGGGGTGCTCGGTGCTCAGTGCTCGGGGTGCTGGGTGCTCAGTGCTCAGTGTTCAGGGTGCTGGGTGGTCAGTACTCAGGGTGCTGGTTGCTCAGTACTCAGGGTGCTGGGTGCTCAGTGCTCAGGGTGCTGTGTGCTCAGTACTCTCGGTGTTGGGTGCTCAGTACTCAGGGTGCTGGGTGCTCAGTGCTCGGGGTGCTGGGTGCTCAGTGCTCGGGGTGCTGGGTGCTCAGTGCTCAGGGTGCTGGGTGCTCAGTATTCAGGGTGCTGGGTGCTCAGTGCTCGGGGTGCTCGGTGCTCAGTACTCAAGGTGCTGGGTGCTCAGTGCTCAGGGTGCTGGGTGCTCAGTCCTCGGGGTGCTCCGTGCTCAGTGCTCACGGTGCTGGGTGCTCAGTACTCAGGGTGCTGCGTGCTCAGTACTCAGGGTGATCTGTTCTCAGTACTCAGGTTGCTGGGTGCTCAGTGCTCGGGGTGCTGGGTGCTCAGTACTCGGGGTGCTCAGTGCTCAGTACTCAGGGTGCTGGGTGCTCAGTACTCTGGGTGCTGGGTGCTCAGTGCTCGAGGTGCTCGGTACTCAGTACTCGGGGTGCTGGGTGCTCAGTACTCGGGGTGCTGGGTGCTCAGTGCTCAGGGTGCTGGGTGCTCAGTGCTCGTGGTGCTGGGTGCTCAGTGCTGAGGGTGGTGCTGGGTGTTCAGTACTCAGGGTGCTGGGTGCTCAGTGCTCAGGGTGCTGGGTGCTCAGTACTAAGGGTGCTGGGTGCTCAGTACTAAGGGTGCTCGGTGCTCAGTACTCAGGGTGCTGGGTGCTCAGTGCTGAGGGTGCTGGGTACTCAGTACTCAGGGTGCTGGGTGCTCAGTACTCAGGGTACTGGTTGCTCAGTGCTCAGGGTGCTGGGTGCTCAGTGCTCAGGCTGCTGGGTGCTCAGTACTCAGGGTGCTGGGTGCTCAGTGCTCATGGTGATCGGTGCTCAGTACTCAGGGTGCTGGGTGCTCAGTGCTCGCGGTGCTGGGTGCTCAGTACACGGGGTGCTGGGTACTCTGTACTCAGGGTGCTGGGTGCTCAGTGCTCGGGGTCCTAGGTGCTCAGTGCTCAGGGTGATCGGTGCTCAGTACTAAGCGTGCTGGGTGCTCAGTGCTCAGAGTGTTGGGTGCTCAGTACTCAGGGTGCTGGGTGCTCAGTGCTCAGTGCTCAGGGTGGTCAGTGCTCAGGGTGCTCAGTGCTCAGGGTGCTGGGTGCTCAGGGTGCTGGGTGCTCAGTGCTCGGGTGCTGGGTGCTCAGTGCTCATTGCTCAGGGTGCTGGGTGCTCAGTGCTCAGTGCTCAGGGTGCTCGGTGTTCAGTACTCAGGGTGCTTGGTGCTCAGTGCTCAGGGTGCTGGGTGCTCAGTACTCAGGGTGCTGGGTGCTCAGTGCTCGGGGTGCTGGGTGCTCAGTGATCAGGGTGATCTGTGCTCAGTACTCAGGGTGCTGGGTGCTCAGTGCTCAGGGTGCTGGGTGCTCAGTCCTCAGGGTGCTCAGTACTCAGGGTGCTCGGTGCTCAGTGCTCAGTACTCAGGGTGCTCAGTACTCAGGGTGCTGGGTGCTCAGTGCTCGGGATGCTGGGTGCTCAGTACTCAGGGTGCTGGGTGCTCAGTACTCAGGGTGCTGGGTGCTCAGTACTCAGGGTGCTGGGTGCTCTGTCCTCCGGGTGCTCAGTGCTCAGGGTGCTGGGTGCTCAGTACTCAGGGTGCTGGGTGCTCAGTACTCGGGGTGCTGGGTGCTCAGTGCTCAGGGTGATCGGTGCTCAGTGCTCAGGGTGCTGGGTGCTCAGTCCTCCGGGTGCTCAGTGCTCAGGGTGCTGGGTGCTCAGTACTCAGGGTGCTGGGTGCTCAGTACTCGGGGTGCTGGGTGCTCAGTGCTCAGGGTGATGGGTGCTCAGTGCTCGGGGTGCTGGGTGCACAGTGCTCAGTGTGATCGGTGCTCAGTGCTCAGGGTGCTGGGTGCTCAGTCCTCCGGGTGCTCAGTGCTCAGGGTGCTGGGTGCTCAGTACTCAGGGTGCTGGGTGCTCAGTACTCGGGGTGCTGGGTGCTCAGTGCTCAGGGTGCTGGGTGCTCAGTACTCTGGGTGTTGGGTGCTCAGTACTCAGGGTGCTGGGTGCTCCGTGCTCGGGGTGCTGGCTGCTCAGTGCTCAGGGTGCTGGGTGCTCAGTGCTCAGGGTGCTGGGTGCTCAGTACTCAGGGTGCTGGGTGCTTAGTGCTCGGGGTGCTCGGTGCTCAGTACTCAAGGTGCTGGGTGCTCAGTGCTCAGGGTGCTGGGTGCTCAGTCCTCGGGGTGCTCCGTGCTCAGGGTGCTGGGTGCTCAGTGCTCAGGGTGCTGGGAGCTCAGTGCTCGGGGTGCTGGGTGCTGAGTGCTCAGGGTGGTGGGTGCTCAGTGCTCAGGGTGCTCGGTGCTCAGTGCTCAGGGTCCCGGGTGCTCAGTACTCAGTGTGCTGGGTGCTTAGTACTCAGGGTGCTCAGTGCTCAGTACACAGTGTGCTGGGTGCTCAGTGCTCGGGGTGCTGGGTGCTCAGTACTCAGCGTGCTCCGTGCTCAGTACTCAGGGTGCTGGGTGCTCAGTGCTCAGGGTGCTGGGTGCTCAGTGCTCAGGGTGCTGGGTGCTCCGTGCTCGGGGTGCTGGGTTCTCAGTGCTCTGGGTGCTTAGTTCTCAGTACTCAGGGTGCTGGGTGCTCAGTACTCATGGTGCTGGGTGCTCATTCTCAGGGTGCTAGGGGCTCAGTACTCATTGTGCTGGGTGCTCAGTACTCAGGGTGCTCGGTTCTCAGTACTGAGGGTGCTGGGTGCTCATTCTCGGGGTGGTGGGTGCTCAGTGCTCGGGGTGCTGGGTGCTCAGTACTCAGGGTGCTGGGGGCTCAGTACTCAGGGTGCTGGGTGCTCAGTACTCAGGGTGATCTGTTCTCAGTACTCAGGTTGCTGGGTGCTCAGTGCTCGGGGTGCTGGGTGCTCAGTACTCGGGGTGCTCAGTGCTCAGTACTCAGGGTGCTGGGTGCTCAGTACTCAGGGTGCTGGGTGCTCAGTGCTCGAGGTGCTCGGTGCTCAGTACTCGGGGTGCTGGGTGCTCAGTACTCGGGGTGCTGGGTGCTCAGTGCTCAGGGTGCTGGGTGCTCAGTGCTCGGGGTGCTGGGTGCTCAGTGCTGAGGGTGGTGCTGGGTGCTCAGTACTAAGGGTGCTGGGTGCTCAGTACTCATGGTGCTCGGTGCTCAGTACTCAGGGTGCTGGGTGCTCAGTTCTCAGGGTGCTGGGTACTCAGTAATCAGGGTGCTGGGTGCTCAGTACTCAGGGTGCTGGGTGCTCAGTGCTCAGGGTGCTGGGTGCTCAGTGCTCAGGGTGCTGGGTGCTCAGTACTCAGGCTGCTGGGTGCTCAGTGCTCAGGGTGATCGGTGCTCAGTACTCAGGGTGCTCAGTACTCAGCGTGCTGGGTGCTCAGTGCTCAGGGTGCTGGGTGCTCAGTACTCGGGGTGCTGGGTGCTCTGTACTCAGGGTGCTGGGTTCTCAGTGCTCGGGGTCCTGGGTGCTCAGTGCTCAGGGTGATCGGTGCTCAGTACTCAGGGTGCTGGGTGCTCAGTGCTCAGTGCTCAGGGTCCTCAGTGCTCAGGGTGCTCAGTGCTCAGGGTGCTGGGTGCTCAGGGTGCTGGGTGCTCAGTGCTCGGGGTGCTGGGTGCTCAGTCCTCAGTGCTCAGGGTGCTGGGTGCTCAGTGCTCAGTGCTCAGGGTGCTCGGTGTTCAGTACTCAGGGTGCTTGGTGCTCAGTGCTCAGGGTGCTGGGTGCTCAGTACTCAGGGTGCTGGGTGCTCAGTGCTCGGGGTGCTGGGTGCTCAGTGATCAGGGTGATCTGTGCTCAGTACTCAGGGTGCTGGGTGCTCAGTGCTCAGGGTGCTGGGTGCTCAGTCCTCAGGGTGCTCAGTACTCAGGGTGCTCGGTGCTCAGTGCTCAGTACTCAGGGTGCTCAGTACTCAGGGTGCTGGGTGCTCAGTGCTCGGGATGCTGGGTGCTCAGTACTCAGGGTGCTGGGTGCTCAGTACTCGGGGTGCTGGGTGCTCAGTACTCAGGCTGCTGGGTGCTCAGTCCTCCGGGTGCTCAGTGCTCAGGGTGCTGGGTGCTCAGTACTCAGGGTGCTGGGTGCTCAGTACTCGGGGTGCTGGGTGCTCAGTGCTCAGGGTGATCGGTGCTCAGTGCTCAGGGTGCTTGGTGCTCAGTCCTCCGGGTGCTCAGTGCTCAGGGTGCTGGGTGCTCAGTACTCAGGGTGCTGGGTGCTCAGTACTCGGGGTGCTGGGTGCGCAGTGCTCAGGGTGCTGGGTGCTCAGTGCTCGGGGTGCTGGGTGCTCAGTGCTCAGGGTGATCGGTGCTCAGTGCTCAGGGTGCTGGGTGCTCAGTACTCTGGGTGTTGGGTGCTCAGTACTCAGGGTGCTGGGTGCTCCGTGCTCGGGGTACTGGCTGCTCAGTGCTCAGGGTGCTGGGTGCTCAGTGCTCAGGGTGCTGGGTGCTCAGTACTCAGGGTGCTGAGTGCTTAGTGCTCGGGGTGCTCGGTGCTCAGTACTCAAGGTGCTGGGTGCTCAGTGCTCAGGGTGCTGGGTGCTCAGTCCTCGGGGTGCTCCGTGCTCAGGGTGCTGGGTGCTCAGTGCTCAGGGTGCTGGGTGCTCAGTGCTCGGGGTGCTGGGTGCTGAGTGCTCAGGGTGCTGGGTGCTCAGTGCTCGGGGTGCTCGGTGCTCAGTTCTCAGGGTCCCGGGTGCTCAGTACTCAGGGTGCTGGGTGCTTAGTACTCAGGGTGCTCAGTGCTCAGTACACAGGGTGCTGGGTGCTCAGTGCTCGGGGTGCTGGGTGCTCAGTACTCAGCGTGCTGTGTGCTCAGTACTCAGGGTGCTGGGTGCTCAGTGCTCAGGGTGCTGGGTGCTCAGTGCTCAGGGTGCTGGGTGCTCCGTGATCGGGGTGCTGGGTTCTCAGTGCTCTGGGTGCTTAGTGCTCAGTACTCAGGGTGCTGGGTGCTCAGTACTCATGGTGCTGGGTGCTCATTCTCAGGGTGCCAGGGGCTCAGTACTCAAGGTGCTGGGTGCTCAGTACTCAGGGTGCTCGGTTCTCAGTACTCAGGGTGCTGGGTGCTCATTCTCGGGGTGGTGGGTGCTCAGTGCTCGGGGTGCTGGGTGCTCAGTACTCAGGGTGCTGGGGGCTCAGTACTCAGGGTGCTGGGTGCTCAGTACTCAGGGTGATCTGTTCTCAGTACTCAGGTTGCTGGGTGTTCAGTGCTCGGGGTGCTGGGTGCTCAGTACTCGGGGTGCTCAGTGCTCAGTACTCAGGGTGCTGGGTGCTCAGTACTCGGGGTGCTCAGTGCTCAGTACTCAGGGTGCTGGGTGCTCAGTACTCAGGGTGCTGGGTGCTCAGTGCTCGAGGTGCTCGGTGCTCAGTACTCGGGGTGCTGGGTGCTCAGTACTCGAGGTGCTTGGTGCTCAGTGCTCAGGGTGCTGGGTGCTCAGTGCTCGGGGTGCTGGGTGCTCAGTGCTCAGGGTGCTGGGAGCTCAGTGATCGGGGTGCTGGGTGCTCAGTACTCGGGGTGCTCAGTGCTCGGGGAGCTCGGTGCTCAGTACTCAGGGTGCTGGGTGCTCAGTTCTCAGTGCTCGGGGTCCTGGGTGCTCCGTGCTCGGGGTGCTGGGTGCTCAGTGCTCTGGGTGCTTAGTGCTCAGTACTCAGGGTGCTGGGTGCTCAGTACTCATGGTGCTGGGTGCTCAGTGCTCAGGGTGCTGGGTGCTCAGTGCTCAGGGTGCTGGGTGCTCAGTGCTCGGGGTGCTGGTTGCTCAGTGCTCGGGGTGCTGGGTGCTCAGTGCTCGGGGTGCTGGGTGCTCAGTGCTCAGGGTGCTGGGTGCTCAGTACTCAGGGTGCTGGGGGCTCAGTACTCAGGGTGCTGGGTGCTCAGTGTTCAGGGTGCTGGGTGCTCAGTCCTCAGGGTGCTGGGAGCTCAGTACTCAGGGTGTTCGGTGCTCAGTACTCAGGGTGCTCAGTGCTCAGTACTCAGGGTGCTGGTTGCTCAGTGCTCGGGGTGCTCGGTGCTCAGTACTCAGGGTGCTGGGTGCTCAGTACTCAGGGTGCTGGGTGCTCAGTACTCAGGGTGCTGGGTGCTCAGTACTCAGGGTGCTGGGTTCTCAGTACTCAGGGTGCTGGGTGCTCAGTGCTCAGGGTGCTGGGTGCTCAGTACTCAGGCTTCTTGGTGCTCAGTACTTATTGTGCTCGGTGCTCAGTACTCAGGGTGCTGGGTGCTCAGTGCCCAGGGTGCTTTGTACTCAGTACTCAGGGTTCTGGGTGCTCAGTACTCAGGGTCCTGGGTGCTCAGTGCTCAGGGTGCTGGGTGCTCAGCGCTCAGGGTGCTGGGTGCTCAGTACTCAGGGTGCTGGGTGCTCAGTGCTCAGGGTGATTGGTGCTCAGTACTCAGGGTGCTCAGTACTCAGGGTGCTGGGTGCTCAGTGCTCAGGGTGCTGGGTGCTCAGTACTCAGGGTGCTGGGTGCTCAGTGCTCGGTGTGCTGGGTGCTCAGTGCTCAGGGTGCTCAGTGCTCAGGGTGCTGGGTGCTCAGTGCTCGGGGTGCTCGGTGCTCAGTGTGCTGGGTGCTCAGTCCTCAGGGTGCTCAGTGCTCAGGGTGCTGGGGGCTCAGTGCTCGGGGTGCTCGGTGCTCAGTACTCAGGGTGCTGGGTGCTCAGTACTCATGGTGCTGGGTGCTCAGTACTCAGGGGGCTGGGTGCTCAGTGCTCAGGGTGCTGGGTGCTCAGTGCTCAGGGCGCTGGGTGCTCAGTGCTCGGGGTGCTGGGTGCTCAGTGCTCGGGGTGCTGGGTGGTCAGTGCTCATTGCTCAGGGTGCTGGGTGCTCAGTGCTCAGTGCTCAGGGTGCTGGGTGCTCAGTACTCAGGGTGCTGCGTGCTCAGTACTCAGGGTGCTGGTTGCTCAGTGATCAGGGTGCTGGGTGCTCAGTACTCTGGGTGTTGGGTGCACAGTACTCAGGGTGCTGGGTGCTCAGTGCTCGGGGTGCTCGGTGCTCAGTACTCAAGGTGCTGGGTGCTCAGTGCTCAGGGTGAGGGGTGCTCAGTCCTCGGGGTGCTCCGTGCTCAGTGCTCAGGGGGCTGGGTGCTCAGTACTCAGGGTGCTCGGTGCTCAGTACTCAGGGTTCTCAGTGCTCAGGGTGCTGGGTACTCAGTACTCAGGGTGCTCAGTGCTCAGTACTCGGGGTGCTGGGTGCTCAGTACTCAGGGCGCTCAGTGCTCAGTACTCGGGGTGCTGGGTGCTCAGTGCTCAGTGTGCTCAGTGCTCAGTGCTCGGGGTGCTGGGTGCTCAGTGCTCGGGGCGCTGGGTGCTCAGTGCTCGGGGTGCTGGGTGCTCAGTACTCAGGGTGCTGTGTGCTCAGTGCTCATTACTCAGCGTGCTGGGTGCTCAGTGCTCAGAGTGTTGGGTGCTCAGTACTCAGGGTGCTGGGTGCTCAGTGCTCAGTGCTCAGGGTGCTCAGTGCTCAGGGTGCTCAGTGCTCAGGGTGCTGGGTGCTCAGGGTGCTGGGTGCTCAGTGCTCGGGGTGCTGGGTGCTCAGTGCTCAGTGCTCAGGGTACTGGGTGCTCAGTGCTGAGTGCTCAGTGTGCTGGGTGTTCAGTACTCAGGGTGCTCGGTGCTCAGTGCTCAGGGTGCTGGGTGCTCAGTACTCAGGGTGCTGGGTGCTCAGTGCTCGGGGTGCTGGGTGCTCAGTGCTCAGGGTGATCAGTGCTCAGTACTCAGGGTGCTGGGTTCTCAGTGCTCTGGGTGCTGGGTGCTCAGTCCTCAGGGTGCTCAGTACTCAGGATGCTCTGTGCTCAGTGCTCAGTACTCAGGGTGCTCAGTACTCAGGGTGCTGGGTGCTCAGTGCTCGGGGTGCTGGGTGCTCAGTACTCAGGGTGCTTGGTGCTCAGTACTCGGGGTGCTGGGTGCTCAGTACTCAGGGTGCTGGGTGCTCAGTGCTCGGGGTGCTGGGTGCTCACTGCTCAGTGTGATCGGTGCTCAGTGCTCAGGGTGCTGGGTGCTCAGTCCTCCGGGTGCTCAGTGCTCAGGGTGCTGGGTGCTCAGTGCTCGTTGTGCTCGGTGCTCAGTACTCAAGGTGCTGGGTGCTCAGTGCTCAGGGTGCTGGGTGCTCAGTCCTCGGGGTGCTCCGTGCTCAGTGATCAGGGTGCTGGGTGCTCAGTACTCAGGGTGCTCGGTGCTCAGTACTCAGGGTTTTCAGTGCTCAGTACTCAGGGTGCTGGGTGCTCAGTGCTCAGGGTGCTGGGTGCTCAGTACTCAGGGTGCTCAGTGCTCAGTACTCGGGGTGCTTGGTGCTCAGTACTCAGGGTGCTCAGTGCTCAGTACTCGGGGTGCTGGGTGCTCAGTGCTCAGGGTGCTCAGTGCTCGGTGCTCGGGGTGCTGGGTGCTCAGTGCTCGGGGCGCTGGGTGCTCAGTGCTCGGGGTGCTGGGTGCTCAGTACTCGGGGTGCTGGGTGCTCCGTGCTCATGGTGCTGGGTGCTCAGTGCTCAGGGTGCTGGGTGCTCAGTGCTCGGGGTGCTGGGTGCTGAGTGCTCAGGTTGCTGGGTGCTCAGTGCTCGGGGTGCTCGGTGCTCAGTGCTCAGGGTGCTGGGTGCTCAGTACTCAGGGTGCTGGGTGCTTAGTACTCAGTGTGCTCAGTGCTCAGTACACAGGGTGCTGGGTGCTCAGTGCTCGGGGTGCTGGGTGCTCAGTACTCAAGGTTCTCAGTGCTCAGGGAGCTCGGTGCTCAGTACTCAGGGTGCTGGGTGCTCAGTTCTCAGTGCTCAGGGTCCTGGGTGCTCCGTGCTCGGGGTGCTGGGTTCTCAGTGCTCTGTGTGCTTAGTGCTCAGTACTCAGGGTGCTGGGTGCTCAGTACTCATGGTGCTGGGTGCTCATTCTCAGGGTGCTATGGGCTCAGTACTCAGGGTGCTGGGTGCTCAGTACTCAGGGTGCTGGGTGCTCAGTACTAAGGGTGCTGGGTGCTCAGTAATCAGGGTGCTCGGTGCTCAGTACTCAGGGTGCTGGGTGCTCAGTGCTCAGGGTGCTGGTTACTCAGTAATCAGGGTGCTGGGTGCTCAGTACTCAGGGTGCTGGGTTCTCAGTGCTCAGGGTGCTGTGTGCTCAGTGCTCAGGGTGCTGGGTGCTCAGTACTCAGGGTGCTGGGTGCTCAGTGCTCAGGGTGATCGGTGCTCAGTACTCAGGGTGCTCAGTACTCAGGGTGCTGGGTGCTCAGTGCTCAGGGTGCTGGGTGCTCAGTACTCAGGGTGCTGGGTGCTCTGTACTCAGGGTGCTGGGTGCTCAGTGCTCGGGGTCCTGGGTGCTCAGTGCTCAGGGTGATCGGTGCTCAGTACTCAGGGTGCTGGGTGCTCAGTGCTCGGGGTGCTGGGTGCTCAGTACTCAGCGTGCTGGGTGCTCAGTACTCAGGGTGCTGTGTGCTCAGTGCTCAGGGTGCTGGGTGCTCAGTGCTCAGGGTGCTGGGTGCTCAGTGATCGGGGTGCTGGGTGCTCAGTACTCAGGGTGCTCAGTGCTCGGGGAGCTCGGTGCTCAGTACTCAGGGTGCTGGGTGCTCAGTTCTCAGTGCTCGGTGTCCTGGGTGCTCCGTGCTCGGGGTGCTGGGTGCTCAGTGCTCTGGGTGCTTAGTGCTCAGTACTCAGGGTGCTGGGTGCTCAGTACTCATGGTGCTGGGTGCTCATTCTCAGGGTGCTAGGGGTTCAGTACTCAGGGTGCTTGGTGCTCAGTACTCAGGGTGCTCGGTTCTCAGTACTCAGGGTGTTGGGTGCTCAGTGCTCGGGATGCTGGGTGCTCAGTGCTCAGGGTGCTGGGTGCTCAGTGCTTGGGGTGCTCGGTGCTCAGTAGTCGGGGTGCTGGGTGCTCAGTACTCGGGGTGCTGGGTGCTCAGTGCTCGGGGTGCTGGGTGCTCAGTGCTCGGGGTGCTGGGTGCTCAGTACTAAGTGTGCTGGGTGCTCAGTACTCAGGGTGCTCGGTGCTCAGTACTCAGGGTGCTGGGTGCTCAGTGCTCAGGGTGCTGGGTACTCAGTACTCAGGGTGCTGGGTGCTCAGTACTCAGGGTGCTCGGTGCTCAGTACTCAGGGTGCTGGGTGCTCAGTGCTCAGGGTGCTGGGTACTCAGTACTCAGGGTGCTGGGTGCTCCGTACTCAGGGTGCTGGGTGCCCAGTGCTCAGGGTGCTGGGTGCTCAGTGCTCAGGGTGCTGGGTGCTCAGTACTCAGGGTTCTGGGTGCTCAGTGCTCATGGTGATCGGTGCTCAGTACTCAGGGTGCTGGGTGCTCAGTACTCAGGGTGCTGGGTGCTCAGTGCTCATGGTGATCGGTGCTCAGTACTCAGGGTGCTGGGTGCTCAGTGCTCGGGGTGCTGGGTGCTCAGTACTCGGGGTGCTGGGTGCTCAGTGCTCAGGGTGCTGGGTGCTCAGTGCTCGGGGTGCTGGGTGCTCAGTGCTCAGGGTGCTGGGTGCTCAGTCCTCCGGGTGCTCAGTGCTCAGGGTGCTGGGTGCTCAGTACTCAGGGTGCTGGGTGCTCAGTACTCGGGGTGCTGGGTGCTCAGTGCTCAGGGTGCTGGGTGCTCAGTACTCTGGGTGTTGGGTGCTCAGTACTCAGGGTGCTGGGTGCTCCGTGCTCGGGGTGCTGGCTGCTCAGTGCTCAGGGTGCTGGGTGCTCAGTACTCAGGGTGCTGGGTGCTTATTGCTCGGGGTGCTCGGTGCTCAGTACTCAAGGTGCTGGGTGCTCAGTGCTCAGGGTGCTGGGTGCTCAGTCCTCGGGGTGCTCCATGCTCAGGGTGCTGGGTGCTCAGTGCTCAAGGTGCTGGGTGCTCAGTGCTCGGGGTGCTGGGTGCTCAGTGCTCAGGGTTCTGGGTGCTTAGTACTCAGGGTGCTCAGTGCTCAGTACACAGGGTGCTGGGTGCTCAGTGCTCGGGGTGCTGGGTGCTCAGTACACAGCGTGCTGGGTGCTCAGTACTCAGGGTGCTGGGTGCTCAGTGCTCAGGGTGCTGGGTGCTCAGTGCTCAGGGTGCTCAGTGCTCGGGGAGCTCGGTGCTCAGTACTCAGGGTGCTCAGTGCTCGGGGAGCTCGGTGCTCAGTACTCAGGGTGCTGGGTGCTCAGTTCTCAGTGCTCGGGGTCCTGGGTGCTCCGTGCTCGGGGTGCTGGGTTCTCAGTGCTCTGGGTGCTTTGTGCTCAGTACTCAGGGTGCTGGGTGCTCAGTACTCATGGTGCTGGGTGCTCATTCTCAGGGTGCTAGGGGCTCAGTACTCAGGGTGCTGGGTGCTCAGTACTCAGGGTGCTCGGTTCTCAGTACTCAGGGTGCTGGGTGCTCATTCTCGGGGTGCTGGGTGCTCAGTGCTTGGGGTGCTGGGTGCTCAGTACTCAGGGTGCTGGGGGCTCAGTACTCAGGGTGCTGGGTGCTCAGTACTCAGGGTGATCTGTTCTCAGTACTCAGGTTGCTAGGTGCTCAGTGCTCGGGGTGCTGGGTGCTCAGTACTCTGGGTGCTCAGTGCTCAGTACTCAGGGTGCTGGGTGCTCAGTACTCAGGGTGCTGGGTGCTCAGTGCTCGAGGTGCTCGGTGCTCAGTACTCGGGGTGCTGGGTGCTCAGTACTCAGGGTACTGGGTGCTCAGTGCTCAGGGTGCTGGGTGCTCAGTGCTCAGGGTGCTGGGTGCTCAGGCCTCGGGGTGCTCCGTGCTCAGTGCTCAGGTTGCTGGGTGCTCAGTACTCAGGGTGCTGGGTGCTCAGTGCTCGGGGTGCTCCGTGCTCAGTGCTCAGGGGGCTGGGTGCTCAGTACTCAGGGTGCTCGGTGCTCAGTACTCAGGGTTCTCAGTGCTCAGGGTGCTGGGTACTCAGTACTCAGGGTGCTCAGTGCTCAGTACTCGGGGTGCTGGGTGCTCAGTACTCAGGGCGCTCAGTGCTCAGTACTCGGGGTGCTGGGTGCTCAGTGCTCAGTGTGCTCAGTGCTCAGTGCTCGGGGTGCTGGGTGCTCAGTGCTCGGGGTGCTGCGTGCTCAGTACTCAGGGTGCTGTGTGCTCAGTGCTCAGTACTCAGCGTGCTGGGTGCTCAGTGCTCAGAGTGTTGGGTGCTCAGTACTCAGGGTGCTGGGTGCTCAGTGCTCAGTGCTCAGGGTGCTCAGTGCTCAGGGTGCTCAGTGCTCAGGGTGCTGGGTGCTCAGGGTGCTGGGTGCTCAGTGCTCGGGGTGCTGGGTGCTCAGTGCTCAGTGCTCAGGGTGCTGGGTGCTCAGTGCTGAGTGCTCAGTGTGCTGGGTGTTCAGTACTCAGGGTGCTCGGTGCTCAGTGCTCAGGGTGCTGGGTGCTCAGTACTCAGGGTGCTGGGTGCTCAGTGCTCGGGGTGCTGGGTGCTCAGTGCTCAGGGTGATCAGTGCTCAGTACTCAGGGTGCTGGGTTCTCAGTGCTCTGGGTGCTGGGTGCTCAGTCCTCAGGGTGCTCAGTACTCAGGATGCTCTGTGCTAAGTGCTCAGTACTCAGGGTGCTCAGTACTCAGGGTGCTGGGTGCTCAGTGCTCGGGGTGCTGGGTGCTCAGTACTCAGGGTGCTTGGTGCTCAGTACTCGGGGTGCTGGGTGCTCAGTACTCAGGGTGCTGGGTGCTCAGTGCTCGGGGTGCTGGGTGCTCACTGCTCAGTGTGATCGGTGCTCAGTGCTCAGGGTGCTAGGTGCTCAGTCCTCCGGGTGCTCAGTGCTCAGGGTGCTGGGTGCTCATTGCTCGGTGTGCTCGGTGCTCAGTACTCAGGGTGCTGAGTGCTCAGTACTCAGGGTGCTGGGTGCTCAGTACTCAGGTTGCTGGTTGCTCAGTACTCAGGGTGCTGGGTGCTCAGTGCTCAGGGTGCTGGGTGCTCAGTGCTCGGGGTGCTGGGTGCTCAGGGCTGTGGTGCTGGGTGCTCAGTGCTCAGTGCTCAGGGTGCTGGGTGCTCAGTGCTCAGTGCTCAGGGTGCTGTTTGCTCAGTACTCAGGGTGCTGGGTGCTCAGTACTCAGGGTGCTGGGTGCTCAGTGCTCAGGGTGCTCTGTGCACAGTACTCAGGGTGCTGGGTGCTCAGAGCTTGGGGTGCTGCGTGCTCAGTGCTCAGGGAGCTGGGTGCTCAGTGCTCAGGGTGCTGGGTGCTCAGTACTCAGGGTGCTGGGTGCTCAGTGCTCGTTGTGCTCGGTGCTCAGTACTCAAGGTGCTGGGTGCTCAGTGCTCAGGGTGCTGGGTGCTCAGTCCTCGGGGTGCTCCGTGCTCAGTGATCAGGGTGCTGGGTGCTCAGTACTCAGGGTGCTCGGTGCTCAGTACTCAGGGTTTTCAGTGCTCAGTACTCAGGGTGCTGGGTGCTCAGTGCTCAGGGTGCTGGGTGCTCAGTACTCAGGGTGCTCAGTGCTCAGTACTCGGGGTGCTTGGTGCTCAGTACTCAGGGTGCTCAGTGCTCAGTACTCGGGGTGCTGGGTGCTCAGTGCTCAGGGTGCTCAGTGCTCAGGGAGCTCGGTGCTCAGTACTCAGGGTGCTGGGTGCTCAGTGCTCGGGGTGCTGGGTGCTCAGTACTCAGGGTGCTCAGTGCTCAGGGAGCTCGGTGCTCAGTACTCAGGGTGCTGGGTGCTCAGTTCTCAGTGCTCGGGGTCCTGGGTGCTCCGTGCTCGGGGTGCTGGGTTCTCAGTGCTCTGTGTGCTTAGTGCTCAGTACTCAGGGTGCTGGGTGCTCAGTACTCATGGTGCTGGGTGCTCATTCTCAGGGTGCTAGGGGCTCAGTACTCAGGGTGCTGGGTGCTCAGTACTCAGGGTGCTGGGTGCTCAGTACTAAGGGTGCTGGGTGCTCAGTAATCAGGGTGCTCGGTGCTCAGTACTCAGGGTGCTGGGTGCTCAGTGCTCAGGGTGCTGGTTACTCAGTAATCAGGGTGCTGGGTGCTCAGTACTCAGGGTGCTGGGTGCTCAGTGCTCAGGGTGCTGGGTGCTCAGTGCTCAGGGTGCTGGGTGCTCAGTACTCAGGGTGCTGGGTGCTCAGTGCTCAGGGTGATCGGTGCTCAGTACTCAGGGTGCTCAGTACTCAGGGTGCTGGGTGCTCAGTGCTCAGGGTGCTGGGTGCTCAGTACTCAGGGTGCTGGGTGCTCTGTACTCAGGGTGCTGGGTGCTCAGTGCTCGGGGTCCTGGGTGCTCAGTGCTCAGGGTGATCGGTGCTCAGTACTCAGGGTGCTGGGTGCTCAGTGCTCGGGGTGCTGGGTGCTCAGTACTCAGCGTGCTGGGTGCTCAGTACTCAGGGTGCTGTGTGCTCAGTGCTCAGGGTGCTGGGTGCTCAGTGCTCAGGGTGCTGGGTGCTCAGTGATCGGGGTGCTGGGTGCTCAGTACTCAGGGTGCTCAGTGCTCGGGGAGCTCGGTGCTCAGTACTCAGGGTGCTGGGTGCTCAGTTCTCAGTGCTCGGGGTCCTGGGTGCTCCGTGCTCGGGGTGCTGGGTGCTCAGTGCTCTGGGTGCTTAGTGCTCAGTACTCAGGGTGCTGGGTGCTCAGTACTCATGGTGCTGGGTGCTCATTCTCAGGGTGCTAGGGGCTCAGTACTCAGGGTGCTTGGTGTTCAGTACTCAGGGTGCTCGGTTCTCAGTACTCAGGGTGCTGGGTGCTCAGTGCTCGGGATGCTGGGTGCTCAGTGCTCAGGGTGCTGGGTGCTCAGTGCTCGGGGTGCTCGGTGCTCAGTACTCGGGGTGCTGGGTGCTCAGTACTCGGGGTGCTGGGTGCTCAGTGCTCAGGGTGCTGGGTGCTCAGTGCTCGGGGTGCTGGGTGCTCAGTACTAAGTGTGCTGGGTGCTCAGTACTCAGGGTGCTCGGTGCTCAGTACTCAGGGTGCTGGGTGCTCAGTGCTCAGGGTGCTGGGTACTCAGTACTCAGGGTGCTGGGTGCTCAGTACTCAGGGTGCTCGGTGCTCAGTACTCAGGGTGCTGGGTGCTCAGTGCTCAGGGTGCTGGGTACTCAGTACTCAGGGTGCTGGGTGCTCCGTACTCAGGGTGCTGGGTGCCCAGTGCTCAGGGTGCTGGGTGCTCAGTGCTCAGGGTGCTGGGTGCTCAGTACTCAGGGTTCTGGGTGCTCAGTGCTCATGGTGATCGGTGCTCAGTACTCAGGGTGCTGGGTGCTCAGTACTCAGGGTGCTGGGTGCTCAGTGCTCATGGTGATCGGTGCTCAGTACTCAGGGTGCTGGCTGCTCAGTGCTCGGGGTGCTGGGTGCTCAGTACTCGGGGTGCTGGGTGCTCAGTGCTCAGGGTGCTGGGTGCTCAGTGCTCGGGGTGCTGGGTGCTCAGTGCTCAGGGTGCTGGGTGCTCAGTCCTCCGGGTGCTCAGTGCTCAGGGTGCTGGGTGCTCAGTACTCAGGGTGCTGGGTGCTCAGTACTCGGGGTGCTGGGTGCTCAGTGCTCAGGGTGCTGGGTGCTCAGTACTCTGGGTGTTGGGTGCTCAGTACTCAGGGTGCTGGGTGCTCCGTGCTCGGGGTGCTGGCTGCTCAGTGCTCAGGGTGCTGGGTGCTCAGTACTCAGGGTGCTGGGTGCTTAGTACTCGGGGTGCTCGGTGCTCAGTACTCAAGGTGCTGGGTGCTCAGTGCTCAGGGTGCTGGGTGCTCAGTCCTCGGGGTGCTCCATGCTCAGGGTGCTGGGTGCTCAGTGCTCAGGGTGCTGGGTGCTCAGTGCTCGGGGTGCTGGGTGCTCAGTGCTCAGGGTGCTGGGTGCTTAGTACTCAGGGTGCTCAGTGCTCAGTACACAGGGTGCTGGGTGCTCAGTGCTCGGGGTGCTGGGTGCTCAGTGCTCAGTACTCAGGGTGCTGGGTGCTCAGTGCTCGGGGTGCTGGGTGCTCAGTACACAGCGTGCTGGGTGCTCAGTACTCAGGGTGCTGGGTGCTCAGTGCTCAGGGTGCTGGGTGCTCAGTGCTCAGGGTGCTCAGTGCTCGGGGAGCTCGGTGCTCAGTACTCAGGGTGCTCAGTGCTCGGGGAGCTCGGTGCTCAGTACTCAGGGTGCTGGGTGCTCAGTTCTCAGTGCTCGGGGTCCTGGGTGCTCCGTGCTCGGGGTGCTGGGTTCTCAGTGCTCTGGGTGCTTAGTGCTCAGTACTCAGGGTGCTGGGTGCTCAGTACTCATGGTGCTGGGTGCTCATTCTCAGGGTGCTAGGGGCTCAGTACTCAGGGTGCTGGGTGCTCAGTACTCAGGGTGCTCGGTTCTCAGTACTCAGGGTGCTGGGTGCTCATTCTCGGGGTGCTGGGTGCTCAGTGCTCGGGGTGCTGGGTGCTCAGTACTCAGGGTGCTGGGGGCTCAGTACTCAGGGTGCTGGGTGCTCAGTACTCAGGGTGATCTGTTCTCAGTACTCAGGTTGCTAGGTGCTCAGTGCTCGGGGTGCTGGGTTCTCAGTAATCTGGGTGCTCAGTGCTCAGTACTCAGGGTGCTGGGTGCTCAGTACTCAGGGTGCTGGGTGCTCAGTGCTCGAGGTGCTCGGTGCTCAGTACTCGGGGTGCTGGGTGCTCAGTACTCAGGGTACTGGGTGCTCAGTGCTCAGGGTGCTGGGTGCTCAGTGCTCAGGGTGCTAGGTGCTCAGGCCTCGGGGTGCTCCGTGCTCAGTGCTCAGGTTGCTGGGTGCTCAGTACTCAGGGTGCTGGGTGCTCAGTGCTCGGGGTGCTCGGTGCTCAGTATTCAAGGTGCTGGGTGCTCAGTGCTCAGGGTGCTGGGTGCTCAGTACTCAGGGTGCTCGGTGTTCAGTACTCAGGGTTCTCAGTGCTCAGTACTCAGGGTGCTGGGTGCTCAGTGCTCAGGGTGCTGGGTGCTCAGTACTCAGGGTGCTCAGTGCTCAGTACTCGGGGTGCTTGTTGCTCAGCACTCAGGTTGCTCAGTGCTCAGTGCTCGGGGTGCTGGGTGCTCAGTACTCAGGGTGCTCGGTGCTCAGTACTAAGGGTGCTCAGTGCTCAGTACTCAGGTTGCTCAGTGCTCAGTGCTTGGGGTGCTGGGTGCTCAGTACTCAGGGTGCTGGGTGCTCAGTACTCAGGGTGCTGGGTGCTCAGTGCTCAGGGTGCTGGGTGCTCAGTACTCAGGGTGCTGGGTGCTCAGGCCTCGGGGTGCTCCGTGCTCAGTGCTCAGGGTGCTGGGTGCTCAGTGCTCGGGGTGCTCGGAGATCAGTACACAGGGTGCTGGGTGCTCAGTGCTCAGGGTGCTGAGTACTCAGTACTCAGGGTGCTGGGTGCTCAGTGCTCAGGGTGCTGGGTGCTCAGTGCTCAGGGTGCTGGGTGCTCAGTGCTCGGGGTGCTGGGTGCTCAGTGCTCGGGGTGCTGGGTGCTCAGTGCTCGGGGTGCTGGGTGCTCAGTGCTCAGGGTGCTGGGTGCACAGTACTCAGGGTGCTGGGGGCTCAGTACTCAGGGTGCTGGGTGCTCAGTGTTCAGGGTGCTGGGTGCTCAGTCCTCAGGGTGCTGGGAGCTCAGTACTCAGGGTGTTCATTGTTCAGTACTCAGGGTGCTCAGTGCTCAGTACTCAGGGTGCTGGTTGCTCAGTGCTCGGGGTGCTCGGTGCTCAGTACTCAGGGTGCTGGGTGCTCAGTACTCAGGGTGCTGGGTGCTCAGTACTCAGGGTGCTGGGTTCTCAGTGCTCAGGGTGCTGGGTCCTCAGTACTCAGGGTGCTTAGTGCTCAGTACTTAGTGTGCTCGGTGCTCAGTACTCAGGGTGCTTAGTGCTCAGTACTTAGTGTGCTCGGTGCTCAGTACTCAGGGTGCTGGGTGCTCAGAGCTCAGGGTGCTTTGTACTCAATACTCAGGGTTCTGGGTGCTCAGTACTCAGGGTGCTGGGTGCTCAGTACTCAGGGTGCTGGGTGCTCAGTGCTCGGTGTGCTGGGTGCTCAGTGCTCAGGGTGCTCAGTGCTCAGGGAGCTGGGTGCTCAGTGCTCGGGGTGCTCGGTGCTCAGGGTGCTGGGTGCTCAGTACTCAGGGTGCTCAGTGCTCAGGGTGCTGGGTGCTCAGTGCTCGGGGTGCTCGGTGCTCAGTACTCAGGGTGCTGGGTGCTCAGTACTCATGGTGCTGGGTGCTCAGTACTCAGGGGGCTGGGTGCTCAGTGCTCAGGGTGCTGGGTGCTCAGTGCTCAGGGCGCTGGGTGCTCAGTGCTCGGGGTGCTGGGTGCTCAGTGCTCGGGGTGCTGGGTGGTCAGTGCTCATTGCTCAGGGTGCTGGGTGCTCAGTGCTCAGTGCTCAGGGTGCTGGGTGCTCAGTACTCAGGGTGCTGGGTGCTCAGTACTCAGGGTGCTGGGTGCTCAGTGATCAGGGTGCTGGGTTCTCAGTACTCTGGGTGTTGGGTGCTCAGTACTCAGGGTGCTGGGTGCTCAGTGCTCGGGGTGCTCGGTGCTCAGTACTCAAGGTGCTGGGTGCTCAGTGCTCAGGGTGCGGGGTGCTCAGTCCTCGGGGTGCTCCGTGCTCAGTGCTCAGGGGGCTGGGTGCTCAGTACTCAGTGTGCTCGGTGCTCAGTACTCAGGGTTCTCAGTGCTCATGTTGCTGGGTGCTCAGTACTCAGGGTGCTCAGTGCTCAGTACTCGGGGTGCTGGGTGCTCAGTACTCTTGGCGCTCAGTGCTCAGTACTCGGGGTGCTGGGTGCTCAGTGCTCAGTGTGCTCAGTGCTCAGTGCTCGGGGTGATGGGTGCTCAGTACTCAGGGTGCTGTGTGCTCAGTGCTCAGTACTCAGCGTGCTGGGTGCTCAGTGCTCAGATTGTTGGGTGCTCAGTACTCAGGGTGCTGGGTCCTCAGTGCTCAGTGCTCAGGGTGCTCAGTGCTCAGGGTGCTCAGTGCTCAGGGTGCTGGGTGCTCAGGGTGCTGGGTGCTCAGTGCTCGGGGTGCTGGGTGCTCAGTGCTCAGTGCTCAGGGTGCTGGGTGCTCAGTGCTGAGTGCTCAGCGTGCTGGGTGTTCAGTACTCAGGGTGCTCGGTGCTCAGTGCTCAGGGTGCTGGGTGCTCAGTACTCAGGGTGCTGGGTGCTCAGTGCTCGGGGTGCTGGGTGCTCAGTGCTCAGGGTGATCAGTGCTCAGTTCTCAGGGTGCTGGGTTCTCAGTGCTCTGGGTGCTGGGTGCTCAGTCCTCAGGGTGCTCAGTACTCAGGATGCTCTGTGCACAGTGCTCAGTACTCTGGGTGCTCAGTACTCAGGGTGCTGGGTGCTCAGTGCTCGGGGTGCTGGGTGCTCAGTACTCAGGGTGCTGGGTGCTCAGTACTCGGGGTGCTGGGTGCTCAGTACTCAGGGTGCTGGGTGCTCAGTGCTCGGGGTGCTGGGTGCTCACTGCTCAGAGTGATCGGTGCTCAGTGCTCAGGGTGCTGGGTGCTCAGTCCTCCGGGTGCTCAGTGCTCGGGGTGCTGGGTGCTCAGGGCTGTGGTGCTGGGTGCTCAGTGCTCAGTGCTCAGGGTGCTGGGTGCTCAGTGCTCAGTGCTCAGGGTGCTGGTTGCTCAGTACTCAGGGTGCTGGGTGCTCAGTACTCAGGGTGCTGGGTGCTCAGTGCTCAGGGTGCTCTGTGCTCAGTACTCAGGGTGCTGGGTGCTCAGAGCTTGGGGTGCTGCGTGCTCAGTGCTCAGGGAGATGGGTGCTCAGTGCTCAGGGTGCTGGGTGCTCAGTACTCAGGGTGCTGGGTGCTCAGTGCTCGTTGTGCTCGGAGCTCAGTACTCAAGGTGCTGGGTGCTCAGTGCTCAGGGTGCTGGGTGCTCAGTCCTCGGGGTGCTCCGTGCTCTGTGATCAGGGTGCTGGGTGCTCAGTACTCAGGGTGCTCGGTGCTCAGTACTCAGGGTTTTCAGTGCTCAGTACTCAGGGTGCTGGGTGCTCAGTGCTCAGGGTGCTGGGTGCTCAGTACTCAGGGTGCTCAGTGCTCAGTACTCGGGGTGCTTGGTGCTCAGTACTCAGGGTGCTCAGTGCTCAGTACTCGGTTTGCTGCGTGCTCAGTGCTCAGGGTGCTCAGTGCTCGGTGCTCGGGGTGCTTGGTGCTCAGTGCTCGGGGCGCTGGGTGCTCAGTGCTCAGGGTGCTGGGTGCTCAGTACTCGGGGTGCTGGGTGCTCAGTGCTCAGGGTGCTCAGTGCTCAGTACTCAGGGCTCAGGGTGCTCAGTGCTCAGTGCTCAGGGTGCTGGGTGTTCAGTACTCAGGGTTCTGGGTGCTCAGTACTCAGGGTGCTCGGTGCTCAGTGCTCAGGGTGCTGGGAGCTCAGTAGTCTGGGTGTTGGGTGCTCAGTATTCAGCGTGCTGGGTGCTCCGTGCTCAGGGTGCTGGGTGCTCAGTGCTCAGGGTTCTGGGTGCTCAGTGCTCAGGGTGCTGGTTGCTCAGTACTCAGGGTGCTGGGTGCTTAGTGCTCGAGGTGCTCGGTGCTCAGTACTCAAGTTGCTGGGTGCTCAGTGCTCAGGGTGCTGGGTGCTCAGTACTCGGGGTGCTCCGTGCTCATGGTGCTGGGTGCTCAGTGCTCAGGGTGCTGGGTGCTCAGTGCTCGGGGTGCTGGGTGCTGAGTGCTCAGGGTGCTGGGTGCTCAGTGCTCGGGGTGCTCGGTGCTCAGTGCTCAGGGTCCTGGGTGCTCAGTACTCAGGGTGCTGGGTGCTTAGTACTCAGGGTGCTCAGTGCTCAGTACACAGGGTGCTGGGTGCTCAGTGCTCGGGGTGCTGGGTGCTCAGTGCTCAGTACTCAGGGTGCTGGGTGCTCAGTTCTCAGGGTGCTGGGTGCTCAGTACTCAGCGTGCTGGGTGCTCAGTACTCAGGGTGCTGGGTGCTCAGTGCTCAGGGTGCTGGGTGCTCAGTGCTCAGGGTGCTGGGTGCTCAGTGATCGGGGTGCTGGGTGCTCAGTACTCAGGGTGCTCAGTGCTCGGTTAGCTCGGTGCTCAGTACTCAGGGTGCTGGGTGCTCAGTACTCAGTGCTCGGGGTCCTGGGTGCTCCGTGCTCGGGGTGCTGGGTGCTCAGTGCTCTGGGTGCTGGGTGCTCAGTACTCAGGGTGCTGGCTGCTCAGTACTCAGGGTGCTGGGTGCTCAGTGCTCAGGGTGCTGTGTGCTCAGTACTCAGGGTGCTGGGTGCTCAGTACTCAGGGTGCTCGGTGCTCAGTACTCAGGGTGCTGGGTCCTCAGTGCTCAGGGTGCTGGGTACTCAGTACTCAGGGTGCTGGGTGCTCAGTACTCAGGGTGCTGGGTGCTCAGTGCTCAGGGTGCTGGGTGCTCAGTGCTCAGGGTGCTGGGTTCTCAGTACTCAGGGTGCTGGGTGCTCAGTGCTCAGGGTGATCGGTGCTCAGTACTCAGGGTGCTCAGTACTCAGGGTGCTGGGTGCTCAGTGCTCAGGGTGCTGGGTTCTCAGTACTCAGGGTGCTGGGTGCTCAGTGCTCGGGGTGCTGGGTGCTCAGTGCTCAGGGTGATCGGTGCTCAGTACTCAGGGTGCTGGGTGCTCAGTGCTCAGGGTGCTGGGTGCTCAGTCCTCAGGGTGCTCAGTGCTCAGGGTGCTGGGTGCTCAGTACCCATGGTGCTGGGTGCTCAGTACTCAGGGGGCTGGGTGCTCAGTCCTCAGTGTGCTGGGTGCTCAGTGCTCAGGGCGCTGGGTGCTCAGTGCTCCGGGTGCTGGGTGCTCAGTGCTCGGGATGCTGGGTGGTCAGTGCTCAGTGCTGAAGGTGCTGGGTGCTCAGTGCTCAGTGCTCAGGGTGCTGGGTGCTCAGTACTCAGGGTGCTGGGTGCTCAGTACTCAGGGTGCTGGGTGCTCAGTTCTCAGGGTGCTGGGTGATCAGTACTCTGGGTGTTGGGTGCTCAGTACTCAGGGTGCTCAGTGCTCAGTACTCGGGGTGCTGGGTGCTCAGTGCTCAATGTGCTCAGTGCTCAGTGCTCAGGGTGCTGGGTGCTCAGTGCTCGGGGCGCTGGGTGCTCAGTGCTCGGGGTCCTGGGTGCTCAGTGCTCGGGGCGCTGGGTGGTCAGTGCTCGGGGTGCTGGGGGCTCAGTACTCAGGGTGCTGGGTGCTCAGTACTCAGGGTGCTCGGTTCTCAGTACTCAGGGTGCTGGGTGCTCATTCTCGGGGTGCTGGGTGCTCAGTGCTCGGGTTGCTGGGTGCTCAGTACTCAGGGTGCTGGGGGCTCAGTACTCAGGGTGCTGGGTGCTCTGTACTCAGGGTGATCTGTTCTCAGTACTCAGGGTGCTGGGTTCTCAGTGCTCGGGGTGCTGGGTGCTCAGTACTCGGGGTGCTCAGTACTCAGGGTACTGGGTGCTCAGTACTCAGGGTGCTGGGTGCTCAGTGCTTGGGGTGCTCGGTGCTCAGTACTCGGGGTGCTGGGTGCTCAGTACTCGGGGTGCTGGGTGCTCAGTGCTCAGTGCTCAGGGTGCTGGGTGCTCAGTGCTGAGTGCTCAGGGTGCTGGGTGTTCAGTACTCAGGGTGCTCGGTGCTCAGTGCTCAGGGTGCTGGGTGCTCAGTACTCAGGGTGCTGGGTGCTCAGTGCTCGGGGTGCTGGGTGCTCAGTGCTCAGGGTGATCAGTGCTCAGTACTCAGGGTGCTGGGTTCTCAGTGCTCTGGGTGCTGGGTGCTCAGTCCTCAGGGTGCTCAGTACTCAGGATGCTCTGTGCTCAGTGCTCAGTACTCAGGGTGTTCAGTACTCAGGGTGCTGGGGGCTCAGTGCTCGGGGTGCTGGGTGCTCAGTACTCAGGGTGCTGGGTGCTCAGTACTCGGGGTGCTGGGTGCTCAGTCCTGGGGGTACTCAGTGCTCAGGGTGCTGGGTGCTCATTGCACGGTGTGCTCGGTGCTCAGTACTCAGGGTGCTGAGTGCTCAGTACTCAGGGTGCTGGGTGCTCAGTACTCAGGTTGCTGGTTGCTCAGTACTCAGGGTGCTGGGTGCTCAGTGCTCAGGGTGCTGTGTGCTCAGTGCTCGGGGTGCTGGGTGCTCAGGGCTGTGGTGTTGGGTGCTCAGTGCTCAGGGTGCTCTCTGCTCAGTACTCAGGGTGCTGGGTGCTCAGTGCTTGGGGTGCTGCTTGCTCAGTGCTCAGGGAGCTGGGTGCTCAGTGCTCAGGGTGCTGGGTGCTCAGTACTCACGGTACTGGGTGCTCAGTGCTCGTTGTGCTCGGTGCTCAGTACTCAAGGTGCTGGGTGCTCAGTGCTCAGGGTGCTGGGTGCTCAGTCCTCGGGGTGCTCCGTGCTCAGTGATCAGGGTGCTGGGTGCTCAGTACTCAGGGTGCTCGGTGCTCAGTACTCAGGGTTTTCAGTGCTCAGTACTCAGGGTGCTGGGTGCTCAGTGCTCAGGGTGCTGGGTGCTCAGTACTCAGGGTGCTCAGTGCTCAGTACTCGGGGTGCTTGGTGCTCAGTACTCAGGGTGCTCAGTGCTCAGTACTCGGGGTTCTGGGTGCTCAGTGCTCAGGGTGCTCAGTGCTCGGTGCTCGGGGTGCTGGGTGCTCAGTGCTCGGGGCGCTGGGTGCTCAGTGCTCGGGGTGCTGGGTGCTCAGTACTCGGTGTGCTGGGTGCTCAGTGCTCAGGGTGCTCAGTGCTCAGTACTCAGTGCTCAGGGTGCTCAGTGCTCAGTGCTCAGGGTGCTGGGTGTTCAGTACTCAGGGTGCTGGTTGCTCAGTACTCAGGGTGCTGGGTGCTCAGTGCTCAGGGTGCTGGGAGCTCAGTAGTCTGGGTGTTGGGTGCTCAGTACTCAGGGTGCTGGGTGCTCCGTGCTCAGGGTTGCTGGGTGCTCAGTGCTCAGGGTTCTGGGTGCTCAGTGCTCAGGGTACTGGTTGCTCAGTACTCAGGGTGCTGTGTGCTTAGTGCTCGAGGTGCTCGGTGCTCAGTACTCAAGGTGCTGGGTGCTCAGTGCTCAGGGTGCTGGGTGCTCAGTACTCGGGGTGCTCCGTGCTCATGGTGCTGGATGCTCAGTGCTCAGGGTGCTGGGTGCTCAGTGCTCGGGGTGCTGGGTGCTGAGTGCTCAGGGTGCTGGGTGCTCAGTGCTCGGGGTGCTCGGTGCTCAGTGCTCAGGGTGCTGGGTGCTCAGTACTCAGGGTGCTGGGTGCTTAGTACTCAGGGTGCTCAGTGCTCAATACACAGGGTGCTGGGTGCTCAGTGCTCGGGGTGCTGGGTGCTCAGTGCTCAGTACTCAGGGTGCTGGGTGCTCAGTGCTCAGGGTGCTGGGTGCTCAGTACTCAGCGTGCTGGGTGCTCAATACTCAGGGTGCTGGGTGCTCAGTGCTCAGGGTGCTGGGTGCTCAGTGCTCAGGGTGCTGGGTGCTCAGTGATCGGGGTGCTGGGTGCTCAGTACTCAGGGTGCTCAGTGCTCGGTTAGCTCGATGCTCAGTACTCAGGGTGCTGGGTGCTCAGTACTCAGTGCTCGGGGTCCTGGGTGCTCCGTGCTCGGGGTGCTGGGTGCTCAGTGCTCTGGGTGCTGGGTGCTCAGTACTCAGGGTGCTGGGTGCTCAGTACTCAGGGTGCTGGGTGCTCAGTGCTCAGGGTGCTGTGTGCTCAGTACTCAGGGTGCTGGGTGCTCAGTACTCAGGGTGCTCGGTGCTCAGTACTCAGGTTGCAGGGTCCTCAGTGCTCAGGGTGCTGGGTACTCAGTACTCAGGGTGCTGGGTGCTCAGTACTCAGGGTGCTGGGTGCTCAGTGCTCAGGGTGCTGGGTGCTCAGTGCTCAGGGTGCTGGGTGCTCAGTACTCAGGGTGCTGGGTGCTCAGTGCTCAGGGTGATCGGTGCTCAGTACTCAGGGTGCTCAGTACTCAGGGTGCTGGGTGCTCAGTGCTCAGGGTGCTGGGTTCTCAGTACTCAGGGTGCTGGGTGCTCAGTGCTCGGGGTGCTCAGTGCTCAGTGCTCAGGGTGATCGGTGCTCAGTACTCAGGGTGCTGGGTGCTCAGTGCTCAGGGTGCTGGGTGCTCAGTCCTCAGGGTGCTCAGTGCTCAGGGTGATGGGTGCTCAGTACTCATGGTGCTGGGTGCTCAGTACTCAGGGGGCTGGGTGCAAAGTGCTCAGTGTGCTGGGTGCTCAGTGCTCAGGGCGCTGGGTGCTCAGTGCTCAGGGTGCTGGGTGCTCAGTGCTCGGGGTGCTGGGTGGTCAGTGCTCAGTGCTCAAGGTGCTGGGTGCTCAGTGCTCAGTGCTCAGGGTGCTGGGTGCTCAGTGTTCAGGGTGCTGGGTGCTCAGTCCTCAGGGTGCTGGGAGCTCAGTACTCAGGGTGTTCATTGCTCAGTACTCAGGGTGCTCAGTGCTCAGTACTCAGGGTGCTGGTTGCTCAGTGCTCGGGGTGCTCGGTGCTCAGTACTCAGGGTGCTGGGTGCTCAGTACTCAGGGTGCTGGGTGCTCAGTACTCAGGGTGCTGGGTTCTCAGTGCTCAGGGTGCTGGGTCCTCAGTACTCAGGGTGCTTAGTGCTCAGTACTTAGTGTGCTCGGTGCTCAGTACTCAGGGTGCTTAGTGCTCAGTACTTAGTGTGCTCGGTGCTCAGTACTCAGGGTGCTGGGTGCTCAGAGCTCAGGGTGCTTTGTACTCAATACTCAGGGTTCTGGGTGCTCAGTACTCAGGGTGCTGGGTGCTCAGTACTCAGGGTGCTGGGTGCTCAGTGCTCGGTGTGCTGGGTGCTCAGTGCTCAGGGTGCTCAGTGCTCAGGGAGCTGGGTGCTCAGTGCTCGGGGTGCTCGGTGCTCAGGGTGCTGGGTGCTCAGTACTCAGGGTGCTCAGTGCTCAGGGTGCTGGGTGCTCAGTGCTCGGGGTGCTCGGTGCTCAGTACTCAGGGTGCTGGGTGCTCAGTACTCATGGTGCTGGGTGCTCAGTACTCAGGGGGCTGGGTGCTCAGTGCTCAGGGTGCTGGGTGCTCAGTGCTCAGGGCGCTGGGTGCTCAGTGCTCGGGGTGCTGGGTGCTCAGTGCTCGGGGTGCTGGGTGGTCAGTGCTCATTGCTCAGGGTGCTGGGTGCTCAGTGCTCAGTGCTCAGGGTGCTGGGTGCTCAGTACTCAGGGTGCTGGGTGCTCAGTACTCACCGTGCTGGGTGCTCAGTGATCAGGGTGCTGGGTGCTCAGTACTCTGGGTGTTGGGTGCTCAGTACTCAGGGTGCTGGGTGCTCAGTGCTCGGGGTGCTCGGTGCTCAGTACTCAAGGTGCTGGGTGCTCAGTGCTCAGGGTGCGGGGTGCTCAGTCCTCGGGGTGCTCCGTGCTCAGTGCTCAGGGGGCTGGGTGCTCAGTACTCAGTGTGCTCGGTGCTCAGTACTCAGGGTTCTCAGTGCTCAGGTTGCTGGGTGCTCAGTACTCAGGGTGCTCAGTGCTCAGTACTCGGGGTGCTGGGTGCTCAGTACTCTTGGCGCTCAGTGCTCAGTACTCGGGGTGCTGGGTGCTCAGTGCTCAGTGTGCTCAGTGCTCAGTGCTCGGGGTGCTGTTTGCTCAGTGCTCGGGGCGCTGGGTGCTCAGTGCTCGGGGTGATGGGTGCTCAGTACTCAGGGTGCTGTGTGCTCAGTGCTCAGTACTCAGCGTGCTGGGTGCTCAGTGCTCAGATTGTTGGGTGCTCAGTACTCAGGGTGCTGGGTGCTCAGTGCTCAGTGCTCAGGGTGCTCAGTGCTCAGGGTGCTCAGTGCTCAGGGTGCTGGGTGCTCAGGGTGCTGGGTGCTCAGTGCTCGGGGTGCTGGGTGCTCAGTGCTCAGTGCTCAGGGTGCTGGGTGCTCAGTGCTGAGTGCTCAGCGTGCTGGGTGTTCAGTACTCAGGGTGCTCGGTGCTCAGTGCTCAGGGTGCTGGGTGCTCAGTACTCAGGGTGCTGGGTGCTCAGTGCTCGGGGTGCTGGGTGCTCAGTGCTCAGGGTGATCAGTGCTCAGTACTCAGGGTGCTGGATTCTCAGTGCTCTGGGTGCTGGGTGCTCAGTCCTCAGGGTGCTCAGTACTCAGGATGCTCTGTGCACAGTGCTCAGTACTCAGGGTGCTCAGTACTCAGGGTGCTGGGTGCTCAGTGCTCAAGGTGCTGGGTGCTCAGTGCTCAGTGCTCAGGGTGCTGGGTGCTCAGTGTTCAGGGTGCTGGGTGCTCAGTCCTCAGGGTGCTGGGAGCTCAGTACTCAGGGTGTTCATTGCTCAGTACTCAGGGTGCTCAGTGCTCAGTACTCAGGGTGCTGGTTGCTCAGTGCTCGGGGTGCTCGGTGCTCAGTACTCAGGGTGCTGGGTGCTCAGTACTCAGGGTGCTGGGTGCTCAGTACTCAGGGTGCTGGGTTCTCAGTGCTCAGGGTGCTGGGTCCTCAGTACTCAGGGTGCTTAGTGCTCAGTACTTAGTGTGATCGGTGCTCAGTACTCAGGGTGCTTAGTGCTCAGTACTTAGTGTGCTCGGTGCTCAGTACTCAGGGTGCTGGGTGCTCAGAGCTCAGGGTGCTTTGTACTCAATACTCAGGGTTCTGGGTGCTCAGTACTCAGGGTGCTGGGTGCTCAGTACTCAGGGTGCTGGGTGCTCAGTGCTCGGTGTGCTGGGTGCTCAGTGCTCAGGGTGCTCAGTGCTCAGGGAGCTGGGTGCTCAGTGCTCGGGGTGCTCGGTGCTCAGGGTGCTGGGTGCTCAGTACTCAGGGTGCTCAGTGCTCAGGGTGCTGGGTGCTCAGTGCTCGGGGTGCTCGGTGCTCAGTACTCAGGGTGCTGGGTGCTCAGTACTCATGGTGCTGGGTGCTCAGTACTCAGGGGGCTGGGTGCTCAGTGCTCAGGGTGCTGGGTGCTCAGTGCTCAGGGCGCTGGGTGCTCAGTGCTCGGGGTGCTGGGTGCTCAGTGCTCGGGGTGCTGGGTGGTCAGTGCTCATTGCTCAGGGTGCTGGGTGCTCAGTGCTCAGTGCTCAGGGTGCTGGGTGCTCAGTACTCAGGGTGCTGGGTGCTCAGTACTCAGGGTGCTGGGTGCTCAGTGATCAGGGTGCTGGGTGCTCAGTACTCTGGGTGTTGGGTGCTCAGTACTCAGGGTGCTGGGTGCTCAGTGCTCGGGGTGCTCGATGCTCAGTACTCAAGGTGCTGGGTGCTCAGTGCTCAGGGTGCGGGGTGCTCAGTCCTCGGGGTGCTCCGTGCTCAGTGCTCAGGGGGCTGGGTGCTCAGTACTCAGTGTGCTCGGTGCTCAGTACTCAGGGTTCTCAGTGCTCAGGTTGCTGGGTGCTCAGTACTCAGGGTGCTCAGTGCTCAGTACTCGGGGTGCTGGGTGCTCAGTACTCTTGGCGCTCAGTGCTCAGTACTCGGGGTGCTGGGTGCTCAGTGCTCAGTGTGCTCAGTGCTCAGTGCTCGGGGTGCTGTTTGCTCAGTGCTTGGGGCGCTGGGTGCTCAGTGCTCGGGGTGATGGGTGCTCAGTACTCAGGGTGCTGTGTGCTCAGTGCTCAGTACTCAGCGTGCTGGGTGCTCAGTGCTCAGATTGTTGGGTGCTCAGTACTCAGGGTGCTGGGTGCTCAGTGCTCAGTGCTCAGGGTGCTCAGTGCTCAGGGTGCTCAGTGCTCAGGGTGCTGGGTGCTCAGGGTGCTGGGTGCTCAGTGCTCGGGGTGCTGGGTGCTCAGTGCTCAGTGCTCAGGGTGCTGGGTGCTCAGTGCTGAGTGCTCAGCGTGCTGGGTGTTCAGTACTCAGGGTGCTCGGTGCTCAGTGCTCAGGGTGCTGGGTGCTCAGTACTCAGGGTGCTGGGTGCTCAGTGCTCGGGGTGCTGGGTGCTCAGTGCTCAGGGTGATCAGTGCTCAGTACTCAGGGTGCTGGGTTCTCAGTGCTCTGGGTGCTGGGTGCTCAGTCCTCAGGGTGCTCAGTACTCAGGATGCTCTGTGCACAGTGCTCAGTACTCAGGGTGCTCAGTACTCAGGGTGCTGGGTGCTCAGTGCTCGGGGTGCTGGGTGCTCAGTACTCAGGGTGCTGGGTGCTCAGTACTCGGGGTGCTGGGTGCTCAGTACTCAGGGTGCTGGGTGCTCAGTGCTCGGGGTGCTGGGTGCTCACTGCTCAGATTGATCGGTGCTCAGTGCTCAGGGTGCTGGGTGCTCAGTCCTCCGGGTGCTCAGTGCTCGGGGTGCTGGGTGCTCAGGGCTGTGGTGCTGGGTGCTCAGTGCTCAGTGCTCAGGGTGCTGGGTGCTCAGTGCTCAGTGCTCAGGGTGCTGGTTGCTCAGTACTCAGGGTGCTGGGTGCTCAGTACTCAGGGTGCTGGGTGCTCAGTGCTCAGGGTGCTCTGTGCTCAGTACTCAGGGTGCTGGGTGCTCAGAGCTTGGGGTGCTGCGTGCTCAGTGCTCAGGGAGCTGTTTGCTCAGTGCTCAGGGTGCTGGGTGCTCAGTACTCAGGGTGCTGGGTGCTCAGTGCTCGTTGTGCTCGGTGCTCAGTACTCAAGGTGCTGGGTGCTCAGTGCTCAGGGTGCTGGGTGCTCAGTCCTCGGGGTGCTCCGTGCTCTGTGATCAGGGTGCTGGGTGCTCAGTACTCAGGGTGCTCGGTGCTCAGTACTCAGGGTTTTCAGTGCTCAGTACTCAGGGTGCTGGGTGCTCAGTGCTCAGGGTACTGGGTGCTCAGTACTCAGGGTGCTCAGTGCTCAGTACTCGGGGTGCTTGGGGCTCAGTACTCAGGGTGCTCAGTGCTCAGTACTCGGGGTGCTGCGTGCTCAGTGCTCAGGGTGCTCAGTGCTCGGTGCTCGGGGTGCTGGGTGCTCAGTGCTCGGGGCGCTGGGTGCTCAGTGCTCAGGGTGCTGGGTGCTCAGTACTCGGGGTGCTGGGTGCTCAGTGCTCAGGGTGCTCAGTGCTCAGTACTCAGGGCTCAGGGTGCTCAGTGCTCAGTGCTCAGGGTGCTGGGTGTTCAGTACTCAGGGTGCTGGGTGCTCAGTACTCAGGGTGCTGGGTGCTCAGTGCTCAGGGTGCTGGGAGCTCAGTAGTCTGGGTGTTGGGTGCTCAGTATTCAGCGTGCTGGGTGCTCCGTGCTCAGGCTGCTGGGTGCTCAGTGCTCAGGGTTCTGGGTGCTCAGTGCTCAGGGTGCTGGTTGCTCAGTACTCAGGGTGCTGGGTGCTTAGTGCTCGAGGTGCTCGGTGCTCAGTACTCAAGGTGCTGGGTGCTCAGTGCTCAGGGTGCTGGGTGCTCAGTACTCGGGGTGCTCCGTGCTCATGGTGCTGGGTGCTCAGTGCTCAGGGTGCTGGGTGCTCAGTGCTCGGGGTGCTGGGTGCTGAGTGCTCAGGGTGCTGGGTGCTCAGTGCTCGGGGTGCTTGGTGCTCAGTGCTCAGGGTCCTGGGTGCTCAGTACTCAGGGTGCTGGGTGCTTAGTACTCAGGGTGCTCAGTGCTCAGTACACAGGGTGCTGGGTGCTCAGTGCTCGGGGTGCTGGGTGCTCAGTGCTCAGTACTCAGGGTGCTGGGTGCTCAGTGCTCAGGGTGCTGGGTGCTCAGTACTCAGCGTGCTGGGTGCTCAGTACTCAGGGTGCTGGGTGCTCAGTGCTCAGGGTGCTGGGTGCTCAGTGCTCAGGGTGCTGGGTGCTCAGTGATCGGGGTGCTGGGTGCTCAGTACTCAGGGTGCTCAGTGCTCGGTTAGCTCGGTGCTCAGTACTCAGGGTGCTGGGTGCTCAGTACTCAGTGCTCGGGGTCCTGGGTGCTCCGTGCTCGGGGTGCTGGGTGCTCAGTGCTCTGGGTGCTGGGTGCTCAGTACTCAGGGTGCTGGGTGCTCAGTACTCAGGGTGCTGGGTGCTCAGTGCTCAGGGTGCTGTGTGCTCAGTACTCAGGGTGCTGGGTGCTCAGTACTCAGGGTGCTCGGTGCTCAGTACTCAGGGTGCTGGGTCCTCAGTGCTCAGGGTGCTGGGTACTCAGTACTCAGGGTGCTGGGTGCTCAGTACTCAGGGTGCTGGGTGCTCAGTGCTCAGGGTGCTGGGTGCTCAGTGCTCAGGGTGCTGGGTTCTCAGTACTCAGGGTGCTGGGTGCTCAGTGCTCAGGGTGATCGGTGCTCAGTACTCAGGGTGCTCAGTACTCAGGGTGCTGGGTGCTCAGTGCTCAGGGTGCTGGGTTCTCAGTACTCAGGGTGCTGGGTGCTCAGTGCTCGGGGTGCTGGGTGCTCAGTGCTCAGGGTGATCGGTGCTCAGTACTCAGGGTGCTGGGTGCTCAGTGCTCAGGGTGCTGGGTGCTCAGTCCTCAGGGTGCTCAGTGCTCAGGGTGCTGGGTGCTCAGTACCCATGGTGCTGGGTGCTCAGTACTCAGGGGGCTGGGGGCTCAGTCCTCAGTGTGCTGGGTGCTCAGTGCTCAGGGCGCTGGGTGCTCAGTGCTCCGGGTGCTGGGTGCTCAGTGCTCGGGATGCTGGGTGGTCAGTGCTCAGTGCTGAAGGTGCTGGGTGCACAGTGCTCAGTGCTCAGGGTGCTGGGTGCTCAGTACTCAGGGTGCTGGGTGCTCAGTACTCAGGGTGCTGGGTGCTCAGTTCTCAGGGTGCTGGGTGATCAGTACTCTGGGTGTTGGGTGCTCAGTACTCAGGGTGCTCAGTGCTCAGTACTCGGGGTGCTGGGTGCTCAGTGCTCAATGTGCTCAGTGCTCAGTGCTCAGGGTGCTGGGTGCTCAGTGCTCGGGGCGCTGGGTGCTCAGTGCTCGGGGTGCTGGGTGCTCAGTGCTCGGGGCGCTGGGTGGTCAGTGCTCGGGGTGCTGGGGGCTCAGTACTCAGGGTGCTGGGTGCTCAGTACTCAGGGTGCTCGGTTCTCAGTACTCAGGGTGCTGGGTGCTCATTCTCGGGGTGCTGGGTGCTCAGTGCTCGGGTTGCTGGGTGCTCAGTACTCAGGGTGCTGGGGGCTCAGTACTCAGGGTGCTGGGTGCTCTGTACTCAGGGTGATCTGTTCTCAGTACTCAGGGTGCTGGGTGCTCAGTGCTCGGGGTGCTGGGTGCTCAGTACTCGGGGTGCTCAGTACTCAGGGTACTGGATGCTCAGTACTCAGGGTGCTGGGTGCTCAGTGCTTGGGGTGCTCGGTGCTCAGTACTCGGGGTGCTGGGTGCTCAGTACTCGGGGTGCTGGGTGCTCAGTGCTCAGTGCTCAGGGTGCTGGGTGCTCAGTGCTGAGTGCTCAGGGTGCTGGGTGTTCAGTACTCAGGGTGCTCGGTGCTCAGTGCTCAGGGTGCTGGGTGCTCAGTACTCAGGGTGCTGGGTGCTCAGTGCTCGGGGTGCTGGGTGCTCAGTGCTCAGGGTGATCAGTGCTCAGTACTCAGGGTGCTGGGTTCTCAGTGCTCTGGGTGCTGGGTGCTCAGTCCTCAGGGTGCTCAGTACTCAGGATGCTCTGTGCTCAGTGCTCAGTACTCAGGGTGTTCAGTACTCAGGGTGCTGGGGGCTCAGTGCTCGGGGTGCTGGGTGCTCAGTACTCAGGGTGCTGGGTGCTCAGTACTCGGGGTGCTGGGTGCTCAGTACTCAGGGTGCTGGGTGCTCAGTGCTCGGGGTGCTGGATGCTCACTGCTCAGAGTGATCGGTGCTCAGTGCTCAGGGTGCTGGGTGCTCAGTCCTGGGGGTACTCAGTGCTCAGGGTGCTGGGTGCTCATTGCACGGTGTGCTCGGTGCTCAGTACTCAGGGTGCTGAGTGCTCAGTACTCAGGTTGCTGGTTGCTCAGTACTCAGGGTGCTGGGTGCTCAGTGCTCAGGGTTCTCTGTGCTCAGTGCTCGGGGTGCTGGGTGCTCAGGGCTGTGGTGTTGGGTGCTCAGTGCTCAGGGTGCTCTCTGCTCAGTACTCAGGGTGCTGGGTGCTCAGTGCTTGGGGTGCTGCTTGCTCAGTGCTCAGGGAGCTGGGTGCTCAGTGCTCAGGGTGCTGGGTGCTCAGTACTCAGGGTACTGGGTGCTCAGTGCTCGTTGTGCTCGGTGCTCAGTACTCAAGGTGCTGGGTGCTCAGTGCTCAGGGTGCTGGGTGCTCAGTCCTCGGGGTGCTCCGTGCTCAGTGATCAGGGTGCTGGGTGCTCAGTACTCAGGGTGCTCGGTGCTCAGTACTCAGGGTTTTCAGTGCTCAGTACTCAGGGTGCTGGGTGCTCAGTGCTCAGGGTGCTGGGTGCTCAGTACTCAGGGTGCTCAGTGCTCAGTACTCGGGGTGCTTGGTGCTCAGTACTCAGGGTGCTCAGTGCTCAGTACTCGGGGTTCTGGGTGCTCAGTGCTCAGGGTTCTCAGTGCTCGGTGCTCGGGGTGCTGGGTGCTCAGTGCTAGGGGCGCTGGGTGCTCAGTGCTCGGGGTGCTGGGTGCTCAGTACTCGGGGTGCTGGGTGCTCAGTGCTCAGGGTGCTCAGTGCTCAGTACTCAGTGCTCAGGGTGCTCAGTGCTCAGTGCTCAGCGTGCTGGGTGTTCAGTACTCAGGGTGCTGGTTGCTCAGTACTCAGGGTGCTGGGTGCTCCGTGCTCAGGGTTGCTGGGTGCTCAGTGCTCAGGGTTCTGGGTGCTCAGTGCTCAGGGTACTGGTTGCTCAGTACTCAGGGTGCTGTGTGCTTAGTGCTCGAGGTGCTCGGTGCTCAGTACTCAAGGTGCTGGGTGCTCAGTGCTCAGGGTGCTGGGTGCTCAGTACTCGGGGTGCTCCGTGCTCATGGTGCTGGGTGCTCAGTGCTCAGGGTGCTGGGTGCTCAGTGCTCGGGGTGCTGGGTGCTGAGTGCTCAGGGTGCTGGGTGCTCAGTGCTCGGGGTGCTCGGTGCTCAGTGCTCAGGGTGCTGGGTGCTCAGTACTCAGGGTGCTGGGTGCTTAGTACTCAGGGTGCTCAGTGCTCAGTACACAGGGTGCTGGGTGCTCAGTGCTCGGGGTGCTGGGTGCTCAGTGCTCAGTACTCAGGGTGCTGGGTGCTCAGTGCTCAGGGTGCTGGGTGCTCAGTACTCAGCGTGCTGGGTGCTCAATACTCAGGGTGCTGGGTGCTCAGTGCTCAGGGTGCTGGGTGCTCAGTGCTCAGGGTGCTGGGTGCTCAGTGATCGGGGTGCTGGGTGCTCAGTACTCAGGGTGCTCAGTGCTCAGTTAGCTCGATGCTCAGTGCTCAGGGTGCTGGGTACTCAGTACTCAGGGTGCTGGGTGCTCAGTACTCAGGGTGCTGGGTGCTCAGTGCTCAGGGTGCTGGGTGCTCAGTGCTCAGGGTGCTGGGTGCTCAGTACTCAGGGTGCTGGGTGCTCAGTGCTCAGGGTGATCGGTGCTCAGTACTCAGGGTGCTCAGTACTCAGGGTGCTGGGTGCTCAGTGCTCAGGGTGCTGGGTTCTCAGTACTCAGGGTGCTGGGTGCTCAGTGCTCGGGGTGCTCAGTGCTCAGTGCTCAGGGTGATCGGTGCTCAGTACTCAGGGTGCTGGGTGCTCAGTGCTCAGGGTGCTGGGTGCTCAGTCCTCAGGGTGCTCAGTGCTCAGGGTGCTGGGTGCTCAGTACTCATGGTGCTGGGTGCTCAGTACTCAGGGGGCTGGGTGCAAAGTGCTCAGTGTGCTGGGTGCTCAGTGCTCAGGGCGCTGGGTGCTCAGTGCTCGGGGTGCTGGGTGCTCAGTGCTCGGGGTGCTGGGTGGTCAGTGCTCAGTGCTCAAGGTGCTGGGTGCTCAGTGCTCAGTGCTCAGGGTGCTGGGTGCTCAGTACTCAGGGTGCTGGGTGCTCAGTGCTCAGGGTGCTGGGTGCTCAGTCCTCAGGGTGCTCAGTGCTCAGGGTGCTGGGTGCTCAGTACTCATGGTGCTGGGTGCTCAGTACTCAGGGGGCTGGGTGCAAAGTGCTCAGTGTGCTGGGTGCTCAGTGCTCAGGGCGCTGGGTGCTCAGTGCTCGGGGTGCTGGGTGCTCAGTGCTCGGGGTGCTGGGTGGTCAGTGCTCAGTGCTCAAGGTGCTGGGTGCTCAGTGCTCAGTGCTCAGGGTGCTGGGTGCTCAGTACTCAGGGTGCTGGGTGCTCAGTACTCAGGGTGCTGTGTGCTCAGTTCTCAGGGTGCTGGGTGATCAGTACTCTGGGTGTTGGGTGCTCAGTACTCAGGGTCCTCAGTGCTCAGTACTCGGGGTGCTGGGTGCTCAGTGCTCAGTGTGCTCAGTGCTCAGTGCTCAGGGTGCTGGGTGCTCAGTGCTCGGGGCGCTGGGTGCTCAGTGCTCGGGGTGCTGGGTGCTCAGTACTCAGGGTGCTGTGTGCTCAGTGCTCAGTACTCAGCGTGCTGGGTGCTCAGTGCTCAGAGTGTTGGGTGCTCAGTACTCAGGGTGCTGGGTGCTCAGTGCTCAGTGCTCAGGGTGCTCAGTGCTCAGGGTGCTCAGTGCTCAGGGTGCTGGGTGCTCAGGGTGCTGGGTGCTCAGTGCTCGGGGTGCTGGGTGCTCAGTGCTCAGGGTGCTGGGTGCTCCTTGCTCAGTGCTCAGGGTGCTGGGTGTTCAGTACTCAGGGTGCTCGGTGCTCAGTGCTCAGGGTGCTAGGTGCTCAGTACTCAGGGTGCTGGGTGCTCAGTGCTCGGGGTGCTGGGTGCTCAGTACTCAGGGTGCTGGGTGCTCAGTACTCAGGGTGCTGGGTGCTCAGTGCTCAGGGTGCTGTGTGCTCAGTACTCAGGGTGCTCGGTGCTCAGTACTCAGGGTGCTCGGTGCTCAGTACTCAGGGTGCTGGGTGCTCAGTACTCAGGGTGCTGGGTGCTCAGTACTCAGGGTGCTGGGTGCTCAGTGCTCAGGGTGCTGGGTGCTCAGTGCTCTGGGTGCTGGGTGCTCAGTGCTCAGGGTGCTGGGTGCTCAGTGCTCAGGGTGCTGGGTGCTCAGTGATCGGGGTGATGGGTGCTGAGTGCTCAGGGTGCTGAGTGCTCAGTGCTCGGGGTGCTCGGTGCTCAGTGCTCAGGGTCCTGGGTGCTCAGTACTCAGAGTGCTGGGTGCTTAGTAATCAGGGTGCTCAGTGCTCAGTACACAGGGTGCTGGGTGCTCAGTGCTCGGGGTGCTGGGTGCTCAGTGCTCAGTACTCAGGGTGCTGGGTGCTCAGTGCTCAGGGTGCTGAGTGCTCAGTACTCAGCGTGCTGGGTGCTCAGTACTCAGGGTGCTGGGTGCTCAGTGCTCAGGGTGCTGGGTGCTCAGTGCTCAGGGTGCTGGGTGCTCAGTGCTCGGGGAGCTCGGTGCTCAGTACTCAGGGTGCTGGGTCCTCAGTGCTCGGGGTGCTGGGTGCTCAGTACTCGGGGTGCTCAGTACTCAGGGTACTGGGTGCTCAGTACTCAGGGTGCTGGGTGCTCAGAGCTCGGGGTGCTCGGTGCTCAGTACTCGGGGTGCTGGGTGCTCAGTGCTCAGGGTGCTGGGTGCTCAGTGCTCGGGGTGCTGGGTGCTCAGTGCTGAGGGTGCTGGCTGCTCAGTGCTCAGGGTGCTGGGTGCTCAGTACTCAGGGTGCTAGGTGCTCAGTACTCAGGGTGCTCAGTGCTCAGTACTCAGCGTGATGGGTGCTCAGTGCTCAGGGTCCTCGGTGCTCAGTACTCAGGGTGTTCAGTGCTCAGTACTCAGCGTGCTTTGTGCTCAGTGCTCAGGGTGCTGGGTGCTCAGTACTCAGGGTGCTGGGTGCTCAGTATTCAGGGTGCTGGGTGCTCAGTACTCAGGGTGCTGGGTGCTCAGTGCACGATGTGCTCGGTGATCAGTACTCAGGGTGCTGGGTGCTCAGTGCTCAGGGTGCTGAGTACTCAGTACTCAGAGTGCTGGGTGCTCAGTGCTCAGGGTGCTGGGTGCTCAGTGCGCAGGGTGCTGGGTACTCAGTGCTCGGGGTGCTTGGTGCTCAGTGCTAGGGGTGCTGGGTGCTCAGTGCTCAGGGTGCTGGGTGCTCAGTACTCAGGGTGTTGGGTGCTCATTACTCAGGGTGCTGGGTGCTCAGTGCTCAGGGTGCTGGGTGCTCAGTCCTCAGGGTGCTGGGTGCTCAGTACTCAGGGTGTTCGGTGCTTAGTACTCAGGGTGCTCAGTGCTCAGGGTGCTGGGTGCTCAGTACTCAGGGTGCTCAGTGCTCAGGGTGCTGGGTGCTCAGGGTGCTGGGTGCTCAGTGCTCGGGGCGCTGGGTGCTCAGTGCTCAGTGCTCAGGGTGCTGGGTGCTCAGTGCTCAGGGTGCTGTGTGCTCAGTGCTCAGTACTCAGCGTGCTGGGTGCTCAGTGCTCAGAGTGTTGGGTGCTCAGTACTCAGGGTGCTGGGTGCTCAGTGCTCAGTGCTCAGTGCTCAGGGTGCTCAGTGCTCAGGGTGCTCAGTGCTCAGGGTGCTGGGTGCTCAGGGTGCTGGGTGCTCAGTGCTCGGGGTGCTGGGTGCTCATTGCTCAGTGCTCAGGGTGCTGGGTGCTCAGTGCTCAGTGCTCAGGGTGCTGGGTGTTCAGTACTCAGGGTGCTCGGTGGTCAGTGCTCAGGGTGATAGGTGCTCAGTACTCAGGGTGCTGGGTGCTCAGTGCTCGGGGTGCTGGGTGCTCAGTGCTCAGGGTGATCAGTGCTCAGTACTCAGGGTGCTGGGTGCTCAGTACTCAGGGTGCTGGGTGCTCAGTGCTCAGGGTGCTGGGTGCTCAGTACTCAGGGTGCTGGGTGCTCAGTACTCAGGGTGCTCCGTGCTCAGTACTCAGGGTGCTGGGTGCTCAGTGCTCAGGGTGCTTTGTACTCAGTACTCAGGGTTCTGGGTGCTCAGTACTCAGGGTTCTGGGTGCTCAATGCTCAGGGTGCTGGGTGCTCAGTGCTCAGGGTGCTGGGTGCTCAGTACTCAGGGTGCTGGGTGCTCAGTGCTCAGGGTGATCGGTGCTCAGTACTCAGGGTGCTCAGTACTCAGGGTGCTGGTTGCTCAGTACTCAGGGTGCTGGGTGCTCAGTGCTCAGGGTGCTGGGTGCTCAGTGCTCTGGGTGCTGGGTGCTCAGTGCTCAGGGTGCTGGGTGCTCAGTGCTCAGGGTGCTGGGTGCTCAGTGATCGGGGTGATGGGTGCTGAGTGCTCAGGGTGCTGGGTGCTCAGTGCTCGGGGTGCTCGGTGCTCAGTGCTCAGGGTCCTGGGTGCTCAGTACTCAGGGTGCTGGGTGCTTAGTAATCAGGGTGCTCAGTGCTCAGTACACAGTGTGCTGGGTGCTCAGTGCTCGGGGTGCTGGGTGCTCAGTGCTCAGTACTCAGGGTGCTGGGTGCTCAGTGCTCAGGGTGCTGAGTGCTCAGTACTCAGCGTGCTGGGTGCTCAGTACTCAGGGTGCTGGGTGCTCAGTGCTCAGGGTGCTGGGTGCTCAGTACTCAGGGTGCTGGGTGCTCAGTATTCAGGGTGCTGGGTGCTCAGTACTCAGGGTGCTGGGTGCTCAGTGCACGGGGTGCTCGGTGATCAGTACTCAGGGTGCTGGGTGCTCAGTGCTCAGGGTGCTGAGTACTCAGTACTCAGGGTGCTGGGTGCTCAGTGCTCAGGGTGCTGGGTGCTCAGTGCGCAGGGTGCTGGGTGCTCAGTGCTCGGGGTGCTGGGTGCTCAGTGCTAGGGGTTATGGGTGCTCAGTGCTCAGGGTGCTGGGTGCTCAGTCCTCAGGGTGCTGGGTGCTCAGTACTCAGGGTGTTCGGTGCTTAGTACTCAGGGTGCTCAGTGCTCAGTACTCAGGGTGCTGGTTGCTCAGTGCTCGGGGTGCATGGTGCTCAGTACTCAGGGTGCTGGGTGCTCAGTACTCAGGGTGCTGGGTGCTCAGTATTCAGGGTTCTGGGTGCTCAGTGCTCAGGGTGCTGGGTGCTCAGTACTCAGGGTGCTGGGTGCTCAGTACTCAGGGTGCTCGGTGCTCAGTACTCAGGGTGCTGGGTGCTCAGTGCTCAGGTTGCTTTGTACTCAGTACTCAGGGTTCTGGGTGCTCAGTACTCAGGGTGCTGTGTGCTCAGTGCTCAGGGTGCTGGGTGCTCAGTGCTCAGGGTGCTGTGTGCTCAGTACTCAGGGTGCTGGGTGCTCAGTGCTCAGTGTGCTGGGTGCTCAGTACTCAGGGTGCTGGGTGCTCAGTGCTCAGTGTGCTGGGTGCTCAGTGCTCAGGGCGCTGGGTGCTCAGTGCTCGGGGTGCTGGGTGCTCAGTGCTCGGGGTGCTGGGTGGTCAGTGCTCAGTGCTCAAGGTGCTGGGTGCTCAGTGCTCAGTGCTCAGGGTGCTGGGTGCTCAGTACTCAGGGTGCTGGGTGCTCAGTGCTCAGGGTGCTGGGTGCTCAGTCCTCAGGGTGCTCAGTGCTCAGGGTGCTGGGTGCTCAGTACTCATGGTGCTGGGTGCTCAGTACTCAGGGGGCTGGGTGCAAAGTGCTCAGTGTGCTGGGTGCTCAGTGCTCAGGGCGCTGGGTGCTCAGTGCTCGGGGTGCTGGGTGCTCAGTGCTCGGGGTGCTGGGTGGTCAGTGCTCAGTGCTCAAGGTGATGGGTGCTCAGTGCTCAGTGCTCAGGGTGCTGGGTGCTCAGTACTCAGGGTGCTGGGTGCTCAGTACTCAGGGTGCTGTGTGCTCAGTTCTCAGGGTGCTGGGTGATCAGTACTCTGGGTGTTGGGTGCTCAGTACTCAGGGTCCTCAGTGCTCAGTACTCGGGGTGCTGGGTGCTCAGTGCTCAGTGTGCTCAGTGCTCAGTGCTCAGGGTGCTGGGTGCTCAGTGCTCGGGGCGCTGGGTGCTCAGTGCTCGGGGTGCTGGGTGCTCAGTACTCAGGGTGCTGTGTGCTCAGTGCTCAGTACTCAGCGTGCTGGGTGCTCAGTGCTCAGAGTGTTGGGTGCTCAGTACTCAGGGTGCTGGGTGCTCAGTGCTCAGTGCTCAGGGTGCTCAGTGCTCAGGGTGCTCAGTGCTCAGGGTGCTGGGTGCTCAGGGTGCTGGGTGCTCAGTGCTCGGGGTGCTGGGTGCTCAGTGCTCAGGGTGCTGGGTGCTCCTTGCTCAGTGCTCAGGGTGCTGGGTGTTCAGTACTCAGGGTGCTCGGTGCTCAGTGCTCAGGGTGCTAGGTGCTCAGTACTCAGGGTGCTGGGTGCTCAGTGCTCGGGGTGCTGGGTGCTCAGTACTCAGGGTGCTGGGTGCTCAGTACTCAGGGTGCTGGGTGCTCAGTGCTCAGGGTGCTGGGTGCTCACTACTCAGTGTGCTCGGTGCTCAGTACTCAGGGTGCTCGGTGCTCAGTACTCAGGGTGCTGGGTGCTCAGTACTCAGGGTGCTGGGTGCTCAGTACTCAGGGTGCTGGGTGCTCAGTGCTCAGGGTGCTGGGTGCTCAGTGCTCTGGGTGCTGGGTGCTCAGTGCTCAGGGTGCTGGGTGCTCAGTGCTCAGGGTGCTGGGTGCTCAGTGATCGGGGTGATGGGTGCTGAGTGCTCAGGGTGCTGAGTGCTCAGTGCTCGGGGTGCTCGGTGCTCAGTGCTCAGGGTCCTGGGTGCTCAGTACTCAGAGTGCTGGGTGCTTAGTAATCAGGGTGCTCAGTGCTCAGTACACAGGGTGCTGGGTGCTCAGTGCTCGGGGTGCTGGGTGCTCAGTGCTCAGTACTCAGGGTGCTGGGTGCTCAGTGCTCAGGGTGCTGAGTGCTCAGTACTCAGCGTGCTGGGTGCTCAGTACTCAGGGTGCTGGGTGCTCAGTGCTCAGGGTGCTGGGTGCTCAGTGCTCAGGGTGCTGGGTGCTCAGTGCTCGGGGAGCTCGGTGCTCAGTACTCAGGGTGCTGGGTGCTCAGTACTCAGTGCTCGGGGTACTGGCTGCTCCGTGCTCGGGGTGATCTGTTCTCAGTACTCAGGGTGCTGGGTCCTCAGTGCTCGGGGTGCTGGGTGCTCAGTACTCGGGGTGCTCAGTACTCAGGGTACTGGGTGCTCAGTACTCATGGTGCTGGGTGCTCAGAGCTCGGGGTGCTCGGTGCTCAGTACTCGGGGTGCTGGGTGCTCAGTTCTCAGGGTGCTGGGTGCTCAGTGCTCGGGGTGCTGGGTGCTCAGTGCTGAGGGTGCTGGCTGCTCAGTGCTCAGGGTGCTGGGTGCTCAGTACTCAGGGTGCTAGGTGCTCAGTACTCAGGGTGCTCAGTGCTCAGTACTCAGCGTGATGGGTGCTCAGTGCTCAGGGTCCTCGGTGCTCAGTACTCAGGGTGTTCAGTGCTCAGTACTCAGCGTGCTTTGTGCTCAGTGCTCAGGGTGCTGGGTGCTCAGTACTCAGGGTGCTGGGTGCTCAGTATTCAGGGTGCTGGGTGCTCAGTACTCAGGGTGCTGGGTGCTCAGTGCACGGGGTGCTCGGTGATCAGTACTCAGGGTGCTGGGTGCTCAGTGCTCAGGGTGCTGAGTACTCAGTACTCAGAGTGCTGGGTGCTCAGTGCTCAGGGTGCTGGGTGCTCAGTGCGCAGGGTGCTGGGTGCTCAGTGCTCGGGGTGCTTGGTGCTCAGTGCTAGGGGTGCTGGGTGCTCAGTGCTCAGGGTGCTGGGTGCTCAGTACTCAGGGTGTTGGGTGCTCATTACTCAGGGTGCTGGGTGCTCAGTGCTCAGGGTGCTGGGTGCTCAGTCCTCAGGGTGCTGGGTGCTCAGTACTCAGGGTGTTCGGTGCTTAGTACTCAGGGTGCTCAGTGCTCAGGGTGCTGGGTCCTCAGTACTCAGGGTGCTCAGTGCTCAGGGTGCTGGGTGCTCAGGGTGCTGGGTGCTCAGTGTTCGGGGCGCTGGGTGCTCAGTGCTCAGTGCTCAGGGTGCTGGGTGCTCAGTGCTCAGGGTGCTGTGTGCTCAGTGCTCAGTACTCAGCGTGCTGGGTGCTCAGTGCTCAGAGTGTTGGGTGCTCAGTACTCAGGGTGCTGGGTACTCAGTGCTCAGTGCTCAGTGCTCAGGGTGCTCAGTGCTCAGGGTGCTCAGTGCTCAGGGTGCTGGGTGCTCAGGGTGCTGGGTGCTCAGTGCTCGGGGTGCTGGGTGCTCATTGCTCAGTGCTCAGGGTGCTGGGTGCTCAGTGCTCAGTGCTCAGGGTGCTGGGTGTTCAGTACTCAGGGTGCTCGGTGGTCAGTGCTCAGGGTGATAGGTGCTCAGTACTCAGGGTGCTGGGTGCTCAGTGCTCGGGGTGCTGGGTGCTCAGTGCTCAGGGTGATCAGTGCTCAGTACTCAGGGTGCTGGGTGCTCAGTACTCAGGGTGCTGGGTGCTCAGTGCTCAGGGTGCTGGGTGCTCAGTACTCAGGGTGCTGGGTGCTCAGTACTCAGGGTGCTCCGTGCTCAGTACTCAGGGTGCTGGGTGCTCAGTGCTCAGGGTGCTTTGTACTCAGTACTCAGCGTTCTGGGTGCTCAGTACTCAGGGTTCTGGGTGCTCAATGCTCAGGGTGCTGGGTGCTCAGTGCTCAGGGTGCTGGGTGCTCAGTACTCAGGGTGCTGGGTGCTCAGTGCTCAGGGTGATCGGTGCTCAGTACTCAGGGTGCTCAGTACTCAGGGTGCTGGTTGCTCAGTACTCAGGGTGCTGGGTGCTCAGTGCTCAGGGTGCTGGGTGCTCAGTGCTCTGGGTGCTGGGTGCTCAGTGCTCAGGGTGCTGGGTGCTCAGTGCTCAGGGTGCTGGGTGCTCAGTGATCGGGGTGATGGGTGCTGAGTGCTCAGGGTGCTGGGTGCTCAGTGCTCGGGGTGCTCGGTGCTCAGTGCTCAGGGTCCTGGGTGCTCAGTACTCAGGGTGCTGGGTGCTTAGTAATCAGGGTGCTCAGTGCTCAGTACACAGTGTGCTGGGTGCTCAGTGCTCGGGGTGCTGGGTGCTCAGTGCTCAGTACTCAGGGTGCTGGGTGCTCAGTGCTCAGGGTGCTGAGTGCTCAGTACTCAGCGTGCTGGGTGCTCAGTACTCAGGGTGCTGGGTGCTCAGTGCTCAGGGTGCTGGGTGCTCAGTACTCAGGGTGCTGGGTGCTCAGTATTCAGGGTGCTGGGTGCTCAGTACTCAGGGTGCTGGGTGCTCAGTGCACGGGGTGCTCGGTGATCAGTACTCAGGGTGCTGGGTGCTCAGTGCTCAGGGTGCTGAGTACTCAGTACTCAGGGTGCTGGGTGCTCAGTGCTCAGGGTGCTGGGTGCTCAGTGCGCAGGGTGCTGGGTGCTCAGTGCTCGGGGTGCTGGGTGCTCAGTGCTAGGGGTTATGGGTGCTCAGTGCTCAGGGTCCTGGGTGCTCAGTCCTCAGGGTGCTGGGTGCTCAGTACTCAGGGTGTTCGGTGCTTAGTACTCAGGGTGCTCAGTGCTCAGTACTCAGGGTGCTGGTAGCTCAGTGCTCGGGGTGCATGGTGCTCAGTACTCAGGGTGCTGGGTGCTCAGTACTCAGGGTGCTGGGTGCTCAGTATTCAGGGTGCTGGGTACTCAGTGCTCAGGGTGCTGGGTGCTCAGTACTCAGGGTGCTGGGTGCTCAGTACTCAGGGTGCTCGGTGCTCAGTACTCAGGGTGCTGGGTGCTCAGTGCTCAGGGTGCTTTGTACTCAGTACTCAGGGTTCTGGGTGCTCAGTACTCAGGGTGCTGGGTGCTCAGTGCTCAGGGTGCTGGGTGCTCAGTGCTCAGGGTGCTGTGTGCTCAGTACTCAGGGTGCTGGGTGCTCAGTGCTCAGGGTGATCGGTGCTCAGTACTGAGGGTGCTCAGTACTCAGGGTGCTGGGTGCTCAGTACTCAGGGTGCTCAGTTCTCAGGGTGCTGGGTGCTCAGGGTGCTGGGTGCTCAGTGCTCGGAGCGCTGGGTGCTCAGTGCTCAGTGCTCAGGGTGCTGGGTGCTCAGTGCTCAGGGTGCTGTGTGCTCAGTGCTCAGTACTCAGCGTGCTGGGTGCTCAGTGCTCAGAGTGTTGGGTGCTCAGTACTCAGGGTGCTGGGTGCTCAGTGCTCAGTGCTCAGGGTTCTCAGTGCTCAGGGTGCTCAGTGCTCAGGGTGCTGGGTGCTCAGCTTGCTGGGTGCTCAGTGCTCGGGGTGCTGGGTGCTCAGTGCTCAGTGCTCAGGGTGCTGGGTGCTCAGTGCTCAGTGCTCAGGGTGCTGGGTGTTCAGTACTCAGGGTGCTCGGTGGTCAGTGCTCAGGGTGCTAGGTGCTCAGTACTCAGGGTGCTGGGTGCTCAGTGCTCGGGGTGCTGGGTGCTCAGTGCTCAGGGTGATCAGTGCTCAGTACTCAGGGTGCTGGGTGCTCAGTACTCAGGGTGCTGGGTGCTCAGTGCTCAGGGTGCTGGGTGCTCAGTACTCAGGGTGCTGGGTGCTCAGTACTCAGGGTGCTCCGTGCTCAGTACTCAGGGTGCTGGGTGCTCAGTGCTCAGGGTGCTTTGTACTCAGTACTCAGGGTTCTGGGTGCTCAGTACTCAGGGTGCTGGGTGCTCAATGCTCAGGGTGCTGGGTGCTCAGTGCTCAGGGTGCTGGGTGCTCAGTACTCAGGGTGCTGGGTGCTCAGTGCTCAGGGTGATCGGTGCTCAGTACGCAGGGTGCTCAGTACTCAGGGTGCTGGGTGCTCAGTACTCAGGGTGCTGGGTGCTCAGTGCTCAGGGTGCTGGGTGCTCAGTGCTCTGGGTGCTGGGTGCTCAGTGCTCAGGGTGCTGGGTGCTCAGTGCTCAGGGTGCTGGGTGCTCAGTGATCGGGGTGATGGGTGCTGAGTGCTCAGGGTGCTGGGTGCTCAGTGCTCGGGGTGCTCGGTGCTCAGTGCTCAGGGTCCTGGGTGCTCAGTACTCAGGGTGCTGGGTGCTTAGTAATCAGGGTGCTCAGTGCTCAGTACACAGGGTGCTGGGTGCTCAGTGCTCGGGGTGCTGGGTGCTCAGTGCTCAGTACTCAGGGTGCTGGGTGCTCAGTGCTCAGGGTGCTGAGTGCTCAGTACTCAGCGTGCTGGGTGCTCAGTACTCAGGGTGCTGGGTGCTCAGTGCTCAGGGTGATCGGTGCTCAGTACTCAGGGTGCTCAGTACTCAGGGTGCTGGGTGCTCAGTGCTCAGGGTGCTGGGTTCTCAGTACTCAGGGTGCTGGGTGCTCAGTGCTCGGGGTGCTGGTTGCTCACGGCTCAGGGTGCTGGGTGCTCAGTCCTCAGGGTGCTCAGTGCTCAGGGTGCTGGGTGCTCAGTACTCATGGTGCTGGGTGCTCAGTACTCAGGGGGCTGGGTGCTCAGTGTTCAGTGTGCTGGGTGCTCAGTGCTCAGGGCGCTGGGTGCTCAGTGCTCGGGGTGCTGGGTGCTCAGTGCTCGGGGTGCTGGGTGGTCAGTGCTCAGTGCTCAAGGTGCTGGGTGCTCAGTGCTCAGTGCTCAGGGTGCTGGGTGCTCAGTACTCAGGGTGCTGGGTGCTCAGTACTCAGGGTGCTGGGTGCTCAGTTCTCAGGGTGCTGGGTGATCAGTACTCTGGGTGTTGGGTGCTCAGTACTCAGGGTGCTCAGTGCTCAGTACTCGGGGTGCTGGGTGCTCAGTGCTCAGTGTGCTCAGTGCTCAGTGCTCAGGGTGCTGGGTGCTCAGTGCTCGGGGCGCTGGGTGCTCAGTGCTCGGGGTGCTGGGTGCTCAGTACTCAGGGTGCTGTGTGCTCAGTGCTCAGTACTCAGCGTGCTGGGTGCTCAGTGCTCAGAGTGTTGGGTGCTCAGTACTCACGGTGCTGGGTGCTCAGTGCTCAGTGCTCAGGGTGCTCAGTGCTCAGGGTGCTCAGTGCTCAGGGTGCTGGGTGCTCAGGGTGCTGGGTGCTCAGTGCTCGGGGTGCTGGGTGCTCAGTGCTCAGTGCTCAGGGTGCTGGGTGCTCAGTGCTCAGTGCTCAGGGTGCTGGGTGTTCAGTACTCAGGGTGCTCGGTGCTCAGTGCTCAGGGTGCTAGGTGCTCAGTACTCAGGGTGCTGGGTGCTCAGTGCTCGGGGTGCTGGGTGCTCAGTACTCAGGGTGCTGGGTGCTCAGTACTCAGGGTGCAGGGTGCTCAGTGCTCAGGGTGCTGGGTGCTCAGTACTCAGGGTGCTCGGTGCTCAGTACTCAGGGTGCTCGGTGCTCAGTACTCAGGGTGCTGGGTGCTCAGTTCTCAGGGTGCTGGGTGATCAGTACTCTGGGTGTTGGGTGCTCAGTACTCAGGGTCCTCAGTGCTCAGTACTCGGGGTGCTGGGTGCTCAGTGCTCAGTGTGCTCAGTGCTCAGTGCTCAGGGTGCTGGGTGCTCAGTGCTCGGGGCGCTGGGTGCTCAGTGCTCGGGGTGCTGGGTGCTCAGTACTCAGGGTGCTGTGTGCTCAGTGCTCAGTACTCAGCGTGCTGGGTGCTCAGTGCTCAGAGTGTTGGGTGCTCAGTACTCAGGGTGCTGGGTGCTCAGTGCTCAGTGCTCAGGGTGCTCAGTGCTCAGGGTGCTCAGTGCTCAGGGTGCTGGGTGCTCAGGGTGCTGGGTGCTCAGTGCTCGGGGTGCTGGGTGCTCAGTGCTCAGGGTGCTGTGTGCTCCTTGCTCAGTGCTCAGGGTGCTGGGTGTTCAGTACTCAGGGTGCTCGGTGCTCAGTGCTCAGGGTGCTAGGTGCTCAGTACTCAGGGTGCTGGGTGCTCAGTGCTCGGGGTGCTGGGTGCTCAGTACTCAGGGTGCTGGGTGCTCAGTACTCAGGGTGCTGGGTGCTCAGTGCTCAGGGTGCTGGGTGCTCAGTACTCAGGGTGCTCGGTGCTCAATACTCAGGGTGCTCGGTGCTCAGTACTCAGGGTGCTGGGTGCTCAGTACTCAGGGTGCTGGGTGCTCAGTACTCAGGGTGCTGGGTGCTCAGTGCTCAGGGTGCTGGGTGCTCAGTGCTCTGGGTGCTGGGTGCTCAGTGCTCAGGGTGCTGGGTGCTCAGTGCTCAGGGTGCTGGGTGCTCAGTGATCGGGGTGATGGGTGCTGAGTGCTCAGGGTGCTGAGTGCTCAGTGCTCGGGGTGCTCGGTGCTCAGTGCTCAGGGTCCTGGGTGCTCAGTACTCAGGGTGCTGGGTGCTTAGTAATCAGGGTGCTCAGTGCTCAGTACACAGGGTGCTGGGTGCTCAGTGCTCGGGGTGCTGGGTGCTCAGTGCTCAGTACTCAGGGTGCTGGGTGCTCAGTGCTCAGGGTGCTGAGTGCTCAGTACTCAGCGTGCTGGGTGCTCAGTACTCAGGGTGCTGGGTGCTCAGTGCTCAGGGTGCTGGGTGCTCAGTGCTCAGGGTGCTGGGTGCTCAGTGCTCGGGGAGCTCGGTGCTCAGTACTCAGGGTGCTGGGTGCTCAGTACTCAGTGCTTGGGGTACTGGCTGCTCCGTGCTCGGGGTGATCTGTTCTCAGTACTCAGGGTGCTGGGTGCTCAGTGCTCGGGGTGCTGGGTGCTCAGTACTCGGGGTGCTCAGTACTCAGGGTACTGGGTGCTCAGTACTCAGGGTGCTGGGTGCTCAGAGCTCGGGGTGCTCGGTGCTCAGTACTCGGGGTGCTGGGTGCTCAGTGCTCAGGGTGCTGGGTGCTCAGTGCTCGGGGTGCTGGGTGCTCAGTGCTGAGGGTGCTGGCTGCTCAGTGCTCAGGGTGCTGGGTGCTCAGTACTCAGGGTGCTAGGTGCTCAGTACTCAGGGTGCTCAGTGCTCAGTACTCAGCGTGATGGGTGCTCAGTGCTCAGGGTCCTCGGTGCTCAGTACTCAGGGTGTTCAGTGCTCAGTACTCAGCGTGCTTTGTGCTCAGTGCTCAGGGTGCTGGGTGCTCAGTACTCAGGGTGCTGGGTGCTCAGTATTCAGGGTGCTGGGTGCTCAGTACTCAGGGTGCTGGGTGCTCAGTGCACGGGGTGCTCGGTGATCAGTACTCAGGGTGCTGGGTGCTCAGTGCTCAGGGTGCTGAGTACTCAGTACTCAGAGTGCTGGGTGCTCAGTGCTCAGGGTGCTGGGTGCTCAGTGCGCAGGGTGCTGGGTGCTCAGTGCTCGGGGTGCTTGGTGCTCAGTGCTAGGGGTGCTGGGTGCTCAGTGCTCAGGGTGCTGGGTGCTCAGTACTCAGGGTGTTGGGTGCTCATTACTCAGGGTGCTGGGTGCTCAGTGCTCAGGGTGCTGGGTGCTCAGTCCTCAGGGTGCTGGGTGCTCAGTACTCAGGGTGTTCGGTGCTTAGTACTCAGGGTGCTCAGTGCTCAGGGTGCTGGGTGCTCAGTACTCAGGGTGCTCAGTGCTCAGGGTGCTGGGTGCTCAGGGTGCTGGGTGCTCAGTGCTCGGGGCGCTGGGTGCTCAGTGCTCAGTGCTCAGGGTGCTGGGTGCTCAGTGCTCAGGGTGCTGTGTGCTCAGTGCTCAGTACTCAGCGTGCTGGGTGCTCAGTGCTCAGAGTGTTGGGTGCTCAGTACTCAGGGTGCTGGGTGCTCAGTGCTCAGTGCTCAGGGTGCTCAGTGCTCAGGGTGCTCAGTGCTCAGGGTGCTGGGTGCTCAGGGTGCTGGGTGCTCAGTGCTCAGGGTGCTGGGTGCTCATTGCTCAGTGCTCAGGGTGCTGGGTGCTCAGTGCTCAGTGCTCAGGGTGCTGGGTGTTCAGTACTCAGGGTGCTCGGTGGTCAGTGCTCAGGGTGATAGGTGCTCAGTACTCAGGGTGCTGGGTGCTCAGTGCTCGGTGTGCTGGGTGCTCAGTGCTCAGGGTGATCAGTGCTCAGTACTCAGGGTGCTGGGTGCTCAGTACTCAGGGTGCTGGGTGCTCAGTGCTCAGGGTGCTGGGTGCTCAGTACTCAGGGTGCTGGGTGCTCAGTACTCAGGGTGCTCCGTGCTCAGTACTCAGGGTGCTGGGTGCTCAGTGCTCAGGGTGCTTTGTACTCAGTACTCAGGGTTCTGGGTGCTCAGTACTCAGGGTTCTGGGTGCTCAATGCTCAGGGTGCTGGGTGCTCAGTGCTCAGGGTGTTGGGTGCTCAGTACTCAGGGTGCTGGGTGCTCAGTGCTCAGGGTGATCGGTGCTCAGTACTCAGGGTGCTCAGTACTCAGGGTGCTGGTTGCTCAGTACTCAGGGTGCTGGGTGCTCAGTGCTCAGGGTGCTGGGTGCTCAGTGCTCTGGGTGCTGGGTGCTCAGTGCTCAGGGTGCTGGGTGCTCAGTGCTCAGGGTGCTGGGTGCTCAGTGATCAGGGTGATGGGTGCTGAGTGCTCAGGGTGCTGGGTGCTCAGTGCTCGGGGTGCTCGGTGCTCAGTGCTCAGGGTCCTGGGTGCTGAGTACTCAGGGTGCTGGGTGCTTAGTAATCAGGGTGCTAAGTGCTCAGTACACAGTGTGCTGGGTGCTCAGTGCTCGGGGTGCTGGGTGCTCAGTGCTCAGTACTCAGGGTGCTGGGTGCTCAGTGCTCAGGGTGCTGAGTGCTCAGTACTCAGCGTGCTGGGTGCTCAGTACTCAGGGTGCTGGGTGCTCAGTGCTCAGGGTGCTGGGTGCTCAGTACTCAGGGTGCTGGGTGCTCAGTATTCAGGGTGCTGGGTGCTCAGTACTCAGGGTGCTGGGTGCTCAGTGCACGGGGTGCTCGGTGATCAGTACTCAGGGTGCTGGGTGCTCAGTGCTCAGGGTGCTGAGTACTCAGTACTCAGGGTGCTGGGTGCTCAGTGCTCAGGGTGCTGGGTGCTCAGTGCGCAGGGTGCTGGGTGCTCAGTGCTCGGGGTGCTGGGTGCTCAGTGCTAGGGGTGCTGGGTGCTCAGTGCTCAGGGTGCTGGGTGCTCAGTACTCAGGGTGCTGGGTGCTCAGTCCTCAGGGTGCTGGGTGCTCAGTACTCAGGGTGTTCGGTGCTTAGTACTCAGGGTGCTCAGTGCTCAGTACTCAGGGTGCTGGTTGCTCAGTGCTCGGGGTGCATGGTGCTCAGTACTCAGGGTGCTGGGTGCTCAGTACTCAGGGTGCTGGGTGCTCAGTATTCAGGGTGCTGGGTGCTCAGTGCTCAGGGTGCTGGGTGCTCAGTACTCAGGGTGCTGGGTGCTCAGTACTCAGGGTGCTCGGTGCTCAGTACACAGGGTGCTGGGTGCTCAGTGCTCAGGGTGCTTTGTACTCAGTACTCAGGGTTCTGGGTGCTCAGTACTCAGGGTGCTGGGTGCTCAGTGCTCAGGGTGCTGGGTGCTCAGTGCTCAGGGTGCTGTGTGCTCAGTACTCAGGGTGCTGGGTGCTCAGTGCTCAGGGTGATCGGTGCTCAGTACTGAGGGTGCTCAGTACTCAGGGTGCTGGGTGCTCAGTGCTCAGGGTGCTGGGTGCTCAGTACTCAGGGTGCTCAGTTCCCAGGGTGCTGGGTGCTCAGGGTGCTGGGTGCTCAGTGCTCGGAGCGCTGGGTGCTCAGTGCTCAGTGCTCAGGGTGCTGGGTGCTCAGTGCCCAGGGTGCTGTGTGCTCAGTGCTCAGTACTCAGCGTGCTGGGTGCTCAGTGCTCAGAGTGTTGGGTGCTCAGTACTCAGGGTGCTGGGTGCTCAGTGCTCAGTGCTCAGGATTCTCAGTGCTCAGGGTGCTCAGTGCTCAGGGTGCTGGGTGCTCAGCTTGCTGGGTGCTCAGTGCTCGGGGTGCTGGGTGCTCAGTGCTCAGTGCTCAGGGTGCTGGGTGCTCAGTGCTCAGTGCTCAGGGTGCTGGGTGTTCAGTACTCAGGGTGCTCGGTGGTCAGTGCTCAGGGTGCTAGGTGCTCAGTACTCAGGGTGCTGGGTGCTCAGTGCTCGGGGTGCTGGGTGCTCAGTGCTCAGGGTGATCAGTGCTCAGTACTCAGGGTGCTGGGTGCTCAGTACTCAGGGTGCTGGGTGCTCAGTGCTCAGGGTGCTGGGTGCTCAGTACTCAGGGTGCTGGGTGCTCAGTACTCAGGGTGCTCCGTGCTCAGTACTCAGGGTGCTGGGTGCTCAGTGCTCAGGGTGCTTTGTACTCAGTACTCAGGGTTCTGGGTGCTCAGTACTCAGGGTGCTGGGTGCTCAATGCTCAGGGTGCTGGGTGCTCAGTGCTCAGGGTGCTGGGTGCTCAGTACTCAGGGTGCTGGGTGCTCAGTGCTCAGGGTGATCGGTGCTCAGTACGCAGGGTGCTCAGTACTCAGGGTGCTGGGTGCTCAGTACTCAGGGTGCTGGGTGCTCAGTGCTCAGGGTGCTGGGTGCTCAGTGCTCTGGGTGCTGGGTGCTCAGTGCTCAGGGTGCTGGGTGCTCAGTGCTCAGGGTGCTGGGTGCTCAGTGATCGGGGTGATGGGTGCTGAGTGCTCAGGGTGCTGGGTGCTCAGTGCTCGGGGTGCTCGGTGCTCAGTGCTCAGGGTCCTGGGTGCTCAGTACTCAGGGTGCTGGGTGCTTAGTAATCAGGGTGCTCAGTGCTCAGTACACAGGGTGCTGGGTGCTCAGTGCTCGGGGTGCTGGGTGCTCAGTGCTCAGTACTCAGGGTGCTGGGTGCTCAGTGCTCAGGGTGCTGAGTGCTCAGTACTCAGCGTGCTGGGTGCTCAGTACTCAGGGCGCTGGGTGCTCAGTGCTCAGGGTGATCGGTGCTCAGTACTCAGGGTGCTCAGTACTCAGGGTGCTGGGTGCTCAGTGCTCAGGGTGCTGGGTTCTCAGTACTCAGGGTGCTGGGTGCTCAGTGCTCGGGGTGCTGGTTGCTCACGGCTCAGGGTGCTGGGTGCTCAGTCCTCAGGGTGCTCAGTGCTCAGGGTGCTGGGTGCTCAGTACTCATGGTGCTGGGTGCTCAGTACTCAGGGGGCTGGGTGCTCAGTGTTCAGTGTGCTGGGTGCTCAGTGCTCAGGGCGCTGGGTGCTCAGTGCTCGGGGTGCTGGGTGCTCAGTGCTCGGGGTGCTGGGTGGTCAGTGCTCAGTGCTCAAGGTGCTGGGTGCTCAGTGCTCAGTGCTCAGGGTGCTGGGTGCTCAGTACTCAGGGTGCTGGGTGCTCAGTACTCAGGGTGCTGGGTGCTCAGTTCTCAGGGTGCTGGGTGATCAGTACTCTGGGTGTTGGGTGCTCCGTACTCAGGGTGCTCAGTGCTCAGTACTCGGGGTGCTGGGTGCTCAGTGCTCAGTGTGCTCAGTGCTCAGTGCTCAGGGTGCTGGGTGCTCAGTGCTCGGGGCGCTGGGTGCTCAGTGCTCGGGGTGCTGGGTGCTCAGTACTCAGGGTGCTGTGTGCTCAGTGCTCAGTACTCAGCGTGCTGGGTGCTCAGTGCTCAGAGTGTTGGGTGCTCAGTACTCACGGTGCTGGGTGCTCAGTGCTCAGTGCTCAGGGTGCTCAGTGCTCAGGGTGCTCAGTGCTCAGGGTGCTGGGTGCTCAGGGTGCTGGGTGCTCAGTGCTCGGGGTGCTGGGTGCTCAGTGCTCAGTGCTCAGGGTGCTGGGTGCTCAGTGCTCAGTGCTCAGGGTGCTGGGTGTTCAGTACTCAGGGTGCTCGGTGCTCAGTGCTCAGGGTGCTAGGTGCTCAGTACTCAGGGTGCTGGGTGCTCAGTGCTCGGGGTGCTGGGTGCTCAGTACTCAGGGTGCTGGGTGCTCAGTACTCAGGGTGCAGGGTGCTCAGTGCTCAGGGTGCTGGGTGCTCAGTACTCAGGGTGCTCGGTGCTCAGTACTCAGGGTGCTCGGTGCTCAGTACTCAGGGTGCTGGGTGCTCAGTACTCAGGGTGCTGGGTGCTCAGTACTCAGGGTGCTGGGTGCTCAGTGCTCTGGGTGCTGGCTGCTCAGTGCTCAGGGTGCTGGGTGCTCAGTGCTCAGGGTGCTGGGTGCTCAGTGATCGGGGTGATGGGTGCTGAGTGCTCAGGGTGCTGAGTGCTCAGTGCTCGGGGTGCTCGGTGCTCAGTGCTCAGGGTCCTGGGTGCTCAGTACTCAGGGTGCTGGGTGCTTAGTAATCAGGGTGCTCAGTGCTCAGTACATAGGGTGCTGGGTGCTCAGTGCTCAGGGTGCTGGGTGCTCAGTGCTCAGTACTCAGGGTGCTGGGTGCTCAGTGCTCAGGGTGCTGAGTGCTCAGTACTCAGCGTGCTGGGTGCTCAGTACTCAGGGTGCTGGGTGCTCAGTGCTCAGGGTGCTGGGTGCTCAGTGCTCAGGGTGCTGGGTGCTCAGTGCTCGGGGAGCTCGGTGCTCAGTACTCAGGGTGCTGGGTGCTCAGTACTCAGTGCTCGGGGTCCTGGGTGCTCCGTGCTCGGGGTGATCTGTTCTCAGTACTCAGGGTGCTGGTTGCTCAGTGCTCGGGGTGCTGGGTGCTCAGTACTCGGGGTGCTCAGTACGCAGGGTACTGGGTGCTCAGTACTCAGGGTGCTGGGTGCTCAGAGCTCGGGGTGCTCGGTGCTCAGTACTCGGGGTGCTGGGTGCTCAGTGCTCAGGGTGCTGGGTGCTCAGTGCTCGGGGTGCTGGGTGCTCAGTGCTGAGGGTGCTGGCTGCTCAGTGCTCAGGGTGCTGGGTGCTCAGTACTCAGGGTGCTAGGTGCTCAGTACTCAGGGTGCTCAGTGCTCAGTACTCAGCGTGCTGGGTGCTCAGTAGTCAGGGTCCTCGGTGCTCAGTACTCAGGGTGTTCAGTGCTCAGTACTCAGCGTGCTTTGTGCTCAGTGCTCAGGGTGCTGGGTGCTCAGTACTCAGGGTGCTGGGTGCTCAGTATTCAGGGTGCTGGGTGCTCAGTACACAGGGTGCTGGGTGCTCAGTGCACGGGGCGCTCGGTGATCAGTACTCAGGGTGCTGGGTGCTCAGTGCTCAGGCTGCTGAGTACTCAGTACTCAGGGTGCTGGGTGCTCAGTGCTCAGGGTGCTGGGTGCTCAGTGCTCAGGGTGCTGGGTGCTCAGTGCTCGGGGTGCTGGGTGCTCAGTGCTCGGGGTGCTGGGTGCTCAGTGCTCAGGGAGCTGGGTGCTCAGTACTCAGGGTGTTGGGTGCTCATTACTCAGGGTGCTGGGTGCTCAGTGCTCAGGGTGCTGGGTGCTCAGTCCTCAGGGTGCTGTGTGCTCAGTACTCAGGGTGTTCGGTGCTTAGTACTCAGGGTGCTCAGTGCTCAGTACTCAGGGTGCTGGTTGCTCAGTGCTCGGGGTGCTCGGTGGTCAGTACTCAGGGTGCTGGGTGCTCAGTACTCAGGGTGCTGGGTGCTCCGTACTCAGGGTGCTGGGTGCTCAGTACTCAGGGTGCTGGGTGCTCAGTACTCAGGGTGCTGGGTGCTCAGTGCTCAGGGTGCTGGGTGCTCAGTACTCAGGGTGCTGGTTGCTCAGTTCTCAGGGTGCTCGGTGCTCAGTACTCAGGGTGCTGGGTGCTCAGTGCTCAGGGTGCTTTGTACTCAGTACTCAGGGTGCTGGGTGCTCAGTACTCAGGGTGCTGGGTGCTCAGTGCTCAGGGTGCTGGGTGCTCAGTGCTCAGGGTGCTGTGTGCTCAGTACTCAGGGTGCTGGGTGCTCAGTGCTCAGTGTGATCGGTGCTCAGTACTGAGGGTGCTCAGTACTCAGGGTGCTGGGTGCTCAGTGCTCAGGGTGCTGGGTGCTCAGTACTCAGGGTGCTCATTGCTCAGGGTGCTGGGTGCTCAGGGTGCTGGGTGCTCAGTGCTCGGGGTGCTGGGTGCTCAGTGCTCAGGGTGCTGGGTGCTCAGTGCTCAGGGTGCTGTGTTCTCAGTGCTCAGTACTCAGCGTGCTGGGTGCTCAGTGCTCAGAGTGTTGGGTGCTCAGTACTCAGGGTGCTGGGTGCTCAGTGCTCAGTGCTCAGGGTGCTCAGTGCTCAGGGTGCTCAGTGCTCAGGGTGCTGGGTGCTCAGGGTGCTGGGTGCTCAGTGCTCGGGGTGCTGGGTGCTCAGTGCTCAGTGCTCAGGGTGCTGGGTGCTCAGTGCTCAGTGCTCAGGGTGCTGGGTGTTCAGTACTCAGGGTGCTCGGTGCTCAGTGCTCAGGGTGCTAGGTGCTCAGTACTCAGGGTGCTGTGTGCTCAGTGCTCGGGGTGCTGGGTGCTCAGTGCTCAGGGTTATCAGTGCTCAGTACTCAGGGTGCTGGGTGCTCAGTACTCAGGGTGCTGGGTGCTCAGTGCTCAGCGTGCTGGGTGCTCAGTACTCAGGGTGCTGGGTGCTCAGTACTCAGGGTGCTCCGTGCTCAGTACTCAGGGTGCTGGGTGCTCAGTGCTCAGGGTGCTTTGTACTCAGTACTCAGGGTGCTGGGTGCTCAGTGCTCAGGGTGATCGGTGCTCAGTACTCAGGGTCCTCAGTACTCAGTGTGCTGGGTGCTCAGTACTCAGGGTGCTTGGTGCTCAGTGCTCAGGGTGCTGGGTGCTCAGTGCTCGGGGTGCTGGGTGCTCAGTGCTCAGGGTGCTGGGTGCTCAGTGCTCGCGGTGCTGGGTGCTCAGTGCTCAGTACTCAGGGTGCTGGATGCTCCGTGCTCGGGGTGCTGGGTGCTCAGTGCTCTGGGTGCTGGGTGCTCAGTACTCAGGGTGCTGGGTGCTCAGTACTCAGGGTGCTGGGTGCTCAGTGCTCAGGGTGCTGTGTGCTCAGTACTCAGTGTGCTGGGTGCTCAGTACTCAGGGTTCTCGGTGCTCAGTACTCAGGGTGCTGGGTCCTCAGTGCTCAGGGTGCTGGGTACTCAGTGCTCAGGGTGCTGGGTGGTCAGTGCTCAGGGTGCTGGGTGCTCAGTACTCAGGGTGCTGGGTGCTCAGTGCTCAGGGTGATCGGTGCTCAGTACTCAGGGTGCTCAGTACTCAGGGTGCTGGGTGCTCAGTGCTCAGGGTGCTGGGTGCTCAGTACTCAGGGTGCTGGCTGCTCAGTGCTCGGGGTGCTGGGTGCTCAGTGCTCAGGGTGATCGGTGCTCAGTACTCAGGGTGCTGGGTGCTCAGTGCTCAGGGTGCTGGGTGCTCAGTCCTCAGGGTGCTCTGTGCTCAGGGTGCTGGGTGCTCAGTACTCATGGTGCTGGGTGCTCAGTACTCAGGGGGCTGGGTGCTCAGTGCTCAGTGTGCTGGGTGCTCAGTGCTCAGGGCGCTGGGTGCTCAGTGCTCGGGGTGCTGGGTGCTCAGTGCTCGGGGTGCTGGGTGGTCAGTGCTCAGTGCTCAAGGTGCTGGGTGCTCAGTGCTCAGCGCTCAGGGTGCTGGGTGCTCAGTACTCAGGGTGCTGGGTGCTCAGTACTCAGGGTGCTGGGTGCTCAGTTCTCAGGGTGCTGGGTGATCAGTACTCTGGGTGTTGGGTGCTCAGTACTCAGGGTGCTCAGTGCTCAGTACACGGGGTGCTGGGTGCTCAGTGCTCAGTGTGCTCAGTGCTCAGTGCTCAGGGTGCTGGGTGCTCAGTGCTCGGGGCACTGGGTGCTCAGTGCTCGGGGTGCTGGGTGCTCAGTACTCAGGGTGCTGTGTGCTCAGTGCTCAGTACTCAGCGTGCTGGGTACTCAGTGCTCAGAGTGTTGTGTGCTCAGTACTCAGGGTGCTGGGTGCTCAGTGCTCAGTGCTCAGGGTGCTCAGTGCTCAGGGTGCTCAGTGCTCAGGGTGCTGGGTGCTCAGGGTGCTGGGTGCTCAGTGCTCGGGGTGCTGGGTGCTCAGTGCTCAGTGCTCAGGGTGCTGGGTGCTCAGTGCTCAGTGCTCAGGGTGCTGGGTGTTCAGTACTCAGGGTGCTCGGTGCTCAGTGCTCAGGGTGCTAGGTGCTCAGTACTCAGGGTGCTGGGTGCTCAGTGCTCGGGGTGCTAGGTGCTCAGTGCTCAGGGTTATCAGTGCTCAGTACTCAGGGTGCTGGGTGCTCAGTACTCAGGGTGCTGGGTGCTCAGTGCTCAGGGTGCTGGGTGCTCAGTACTCAGGGTGCTGGGTGCTCAGTACTCAGGGTGCTCCGTGCTCAGTACTCAGGGTGCTGGGTGCTCAGTGCTCAGGGTGCTTTGTACTCAGTACTCAGGGTTCTGGGTGCTCAGTACTCAGGGTGCTGGGTGCTCAATGCTCAGGGTGCTGGGTGCTCAGTGCTCAGGGTGCTGGGTGCTCAGTACTCAGGGTGCTGGGTGCTCAGTGCTCAGGGTGATCGGTGCTCAGTACTCAGGGTCCTCAGTACTCAGGGTGCTGGGTGCTCAGTACTCAGGGTGCTGGGTGCTCAGTGCTCAGGGTGCTGGGTGCTCAGTGCTCGGGGTGCTGGGTGCTCAGTGCTCAGGGTGCTGGGTGCTCAGTGCTCAGGGTGCTGGGTGATCAGTGATCGGGGTGATGGGTGCTGAGTGCTCAGGGTGCTGTGTGCTCAGTGCTCGGGGTGCTCGGTGCTCAGTGCTCAGGGTCCTGGGTGCTCAGTACTCAGTGTGCTGGGTGCTTAGTAATCAGGGTGCTCAGTGCTCAGTACACAGGGTGCTGGGTGCTCAGTACTCAGGGTGCTGGGTGCTCAGTGCTCAGGGTGCTGAGTGCTCAGTACTCAGCGTGCTGGGTGCTCAGTACTCAGGGTGCTGGGTGCTCAGTGCTCAGGGTGCTGGGTGCTCAGTGCTCGGGGTGCTGGGTGCTCAGTGCTCAGGGTGCTGGGTGCTCAGTGCTCGCGGTGCTGGGTGCTCAGTGCTCAGTACTCAGGGTGCTGGATGCTCCGTGCTCGGGGTGCTGGGTGCTCAGTGCTCTGGGTGCTGGGTGCTCAGTACTCAGGGTGCTGGGTGCTCAGTACTCAGGGTGCTGGGTGCTCAGTGCTCAGGGTGCTGTGTGCTCAGTACTCAGTGTGCTGGGTGCTCAGTACTCAGGGTTCTCGGTGCTCAGTACTCAGGGTGCTGGGTCCTCAGTGCTCAGGGTGCTGGGTACTCAGTGCTCAGGGTGCTGGGTTGTCAGTGCTCAGGGTGCTGGGTGCTCAGTACTCAGGGTGCTGGGTGCTCAGTGCTCAGGGTGATCGGTGCTCAGTACTCAGGGTGCTCAGTACTCAGGGTGCTGGGTGCTCAGTGCTCAGGGTGCTGGGTGCTCAGTACTCAGGGTGCTGGGTGCTCAGTGCTCGGGGTGCTGGGTGCTCAGTGCTCAGGGTGATCGGTGCTCAGTACTCAGGGTGCTGGGTGCTCAGTGCTCAGGGTGCTGGGTGCTCAGTCCTCAGGGTGCTCTGTGCTCAGGGTGCTGGGTGCTCAGTACTCATGGTGCTGGGTGCTCAGTACTCAGGGGGCTGGGTGCTCAGTGCTCAGTGTGCTGGGTGCTCAGTGCTCAGGGCGCTGGGTGCTCAGTGCTCGGGGTGCTGGGTGCTCAGTGCTCGGGGTGCTGGGTGGTCAGTGCTCAGTGCTCAAGGTGCTGGGTGCTCAGTGCTCAGCGCTCAGGGTGCTGGGTGCTCAGTACTCAGGGTGCTGGGTGCTCAGTACTCAGGGTGCTGGGTGCTCAGTTCTCAGGGTGCTGGGTGATCAGTACTCTGGGTGTTGGGTGCTCAGTACTCAGGGTGCTCAGTGCTCAGTACACGGGGTGCTGGGTGCTCAGTGCTCAGTGTGCTCAGTGCTCAGTGCTCAGGGTGCTGGGTGCTCAGTGCTCGGGGCACTGGGTGTTCAGTGCTCGGGGTGCTGGGTGCTCAGTACTCAGGGTGCTGTGTGCTCAGTGCTCAGTACTCAGCGTGCTGGGTACTCAGTGCTCAGAGTGTTGTGTGCTCAGTACTCAGGGTGCTGGGTGCTCAGTGCTCAGTGCTCAGGGTGCTCAGTGCTCAGGGTGCTCAGTGCTCAGGGTGCTGGGTGCTCAGGGTGCTGGGTGCTCAGTGCTCGGGGTGCTGGGTGCTCAGTGCTCAGTGCTCAGGGTGCTGGGTGCTCAGTGCTCAGTGCTCAGGGTGCTGGGTGTTCAGTACTCAGCGTGCTCGGTGCTCAGTGCTCAGGGTGCTAGGTGCTCAGTACTCAGGGTGCTGGGTGCTCAGTGCTCGGGGTGCTGGGTGCTCAGTGCTCAGTGCTCAGGGTTATCAGTGCTCAGTACTCAGGGTGCTGGGTGCTCAGTACTCAGGGTGCTGGGTGCTCAGTGCTCAGGGTGCTGGGTGCTCAGTACTCAGGGTGCTGGGTGCTCAGTACTCAGGGTGCTCCGTGCTCAGTACTCAGGGTGCTGGGTGCTCAGTGCTCAGGGTGCTTTGTACTCAGTACTCAGGGTTCTGGGTGCTCAGTACTCAGGGTGCTGGGTGCTCAATGCTCAGGGTGCTGGGTGCTCAGTGCTCAGGGTGCTGGGTGCTCAGTACTCAGGGTGCTGGGTGCTCAGTGCTCAGGGTGATCGGTGCTCAGTACTCAGGGTCCTCAGTACTCAGGGTGCTGGGTGCTCAGTACTCAGGGTGCTGGGTGCTCAGTGCTCAGGGTGCTGGGTGCTCAGTGCTCGGGGTGCTGGGTGCTCAGTGCTCAGGGTGCTGGGTGCTCAGTGCTCAGGGTGCTGGGTGATCAGTGATCGGGGTGATGGGTGCTGAGTGCTCAGGGTGCTGTGTGCTCAGTGCTCGGGGTGCTCGGTGCTCAGTGCTCAGGGTCCTGGGTGCTCAGTACTCAGTGTGCTGGGTGCTTAGTAATCAGGGTGCTCAGTGCTCAGTACACAGGGTGCTGGGTGCTCAGTACTCAGGGTGCTGGGTGCTCAGTGCTCAGGGTGCTGAGTGCTCAGTACTCAGCGTGCTGGGTGCTCAGTACTCAGGGTGCTGGGTGCTCAGTGCTCAGGGTGCTGGGTGCTCAGTGCTCAGGGTGCTGGGTGCTCAGTGCTCGGGGAGCTCGGTGCTCAGTACTCAGGGTGCTGGGTGCTCAGTACTCAGTGCTCGGGGTCCTGGGTGCTCCGTGCTCAGGGTGCTGGGTGCTCAGTACTCAGGGTGCTGGGTGCTCATTCTCGGGGTGCTGGGTGCTCAGTGCTCGGGGTGCTGGGTGCTCAGTACTCAGGGTGCTGGGGGCTCAGTACTCAGGGTGCTGGGTGCTCAGTACTCAGGGTGCTCGGTTCTCAGTACTCAGGGTGCTGGGTGCTCATTCTCAGGGTACTGGGTGCGCAGTGCTCGGGGTGCTGGGTGCTCAGTACTCAGGGTGCTGGGGGCTCAGTACTCAGGGTGCTGGGTGCTCAGTACTCAGGGTGATCTGTTCTCAGTACTCAGGGTGCTGGGTGCTCAGTGCTCGGGGTGCTGGGTGCTCAGTACTCAGGGTGCTGGGTGCTCAGTGCTCGGGGTGCTGGGTGCTCAGTGCTCAGGGTGCTGGGTGCTCAGTGCTCGGGGTGCTGGGTGCTGAGTCCTCAGGGTGCTGGGTGCTCAGTGCTCGGGGTGCTCGGTGCTCAGTGCTCAGGGTGCTGGGTGCTCAGTACTCAGGGTGCTGGGTGCTTAGTACTCAGGGTGCTCAGTGCTCAGTACACAGGGTGCTGGGTGCTCAGTGCTCGGGGTGCTGGGTGCTCAGTGCTCAGTACTCAGGGTGCTGGGTGCTCAGTGCTCAGGGTGCTGGGTGCTCAGTACTCAGCGTGCTGGGTGCTCAGTACTCAGGGTGCTGGGTGCTCAGTGCTCAGGGTGCTGGGTGCTCAGTGCTCAGGGTGCTGGGTAGTCAGTGATCGGGGTGCTGGGTGCTCAGTACTCAGTGTGCTCAGTGCTCGGTTAGCTCGGTGCTCAGTACTCAGGGTGCTGGGTGCTCAGTACTCAGTGCTCGGGGTCCTGGGTGCTCCGTGCTCGGGGTGCTGGGTGCTCAGTGCTCTGGGTGCTGGGTGCTCAGTGCTCGGGGTGCTGGGTGCTCAGTGCTCAGTACTCAGGGTGCTGGGTGCTCAGTGCTCAGGGTGCTGGGTGCTCAGTGCTCAGGGTGCTGGGTAGTCAGTGATCGGGGTGCTGGGTGCTCAGTACTCAGGGTGCTCAGTGCTCGGTTAGCTCGGTGCTCAGTACTCAGGGTGCTGGGTGCTCAGTACTCAGTGCTCGGGGTCCTGGGTGCTCCGTGCTCGGGGTGCTGGGTGCTCAGTGCTCTGGGTGCTGGGTGCTCAGTACTCAGGGTGCTGGGTGCTCAGTACTCAGGGTGCTGGGTGCTCAGTTCTCAGGGTGCTGGGTGATCAGTACTCTGGGTGTTGGGTGCTCAGTACTCAGGGTGCTCAGTGCTCAGTACACCCGGTGCTGGGTGCTCAGTGCTCAGTGTGCTCAGTGCTCAGTGCTCAGGGTGCTGGGTGCTCAGTGCTCGGGGCACTGGGTGCTCAGTGCTCGGGGTGCTGGGTGCTCAGTACTCAGGGTGCTGTGTGCTCAGTGCTCAGTACTCAGCGTGCTGGGTGCTCAGTCCTCAGAGTGTTGGGTGCTCAGTACTCAGGGTGCTGGGTGCTCAGTACTCAGGGGGCTGGGTGCTCAGTGCTCAGTGTGCTGGGTGCTCAGTGCTCAGGGCGCTGGGTGCTCAGTGCTCGGGGTGCTGGGTGCTCAGTGCTCGGGGTGCTGGGTGGTCAGTGCTCAGTGCTCAAGGTGCTGGGTGCTCAGTGCTCAGCGCTCAGGGTGCTGGGTGCTCAGTACTCAGGGTGCTGGGTGCTCAGTACTCATGGTGCTGGGTGCTCAGTACTCAGGGGGCTGGGTGCTCAGTGCTCAGTGTGCTGTGTGCTCAGTGCTCAGGGTGCTGGGTGCTCAGTGCTCGGGGTGCTGGGTGCTCAGTGCTCAGGGTGCTGGGTGCTCAGTGCTCAGTTCTCAGGGTGCTGGGTGTTCAGTACTCAGGGTGCTCGGTGCTCAGTGCTCAGGGTGCTAGGTGCTCAGTACTCAGGGTGCTGGGTGCTCAGTGCTCGGGGTGCTGGGTGCTCAGTACTCAGGGTGCTGGGTGCTCAGTGCTCAGGGTGCTGGGTGCTCAGTACTCAGGGTGCTCGGTGCTCAGTACTCAGGGTGCTCGGTGCTCAGTACTCAGGGTGCTGGGTGCTCAGTACTCAGGGTGCTGGGTGCTCAGTACTCAGGGTGCTGGGTGCTCAATGCTCAGGGTGCTGGGTGCTCAGTGCTCTGGGTGCTTGGTGCTCAGTGCTCAGGGTGCTGGGTGCTCAGTGCTCAGGGTGCTGGGTGCTCAGTGATCGGGGTGATGGGTGCTGAGTGCTCAGGGTGCTGAGTGCTCAGTGCTCGGGGTGCTCGGTGCTCAGTGCTCAGGGTCCTGGGTGCTCAGTACTCAGGGTGCTGGGTGCTTAGTAATCAGGGTGCTCAGTGCTCAGGACACAGGGTGCTGGGTGCTCAGTGCTCGGGGTGCTGGGTGCTCAGTGCTCAGTACTCAGGGTGCTGGGTGCTCAGTGCTCAGGGTGCTGAGTGCTCAGTACCCAGCGTGCTGGGTGCTCAGTACTCAGGGTGCTGGGTGCTCAGTGCTCAGGGTGCTGGGTGCTCAGTGCTCAGGGTGCTGGGTGCTCAGTGCTCGGGGAGCTCGGTGCTCAGTACTCAGGGTGCTGGATGCTCAGTACTCAGTGCTCGGGGTCCTTTGTGCTCCGTGCTCGGGGTGATCTGTTCTCAGTACTCAGGGTGCTGGGTGCTCAGTGCTCGGGGTGCTTGGTGCTCAGTACTCGGGGTGCTCAGTACTCAGGGTACTGGGTGCTCAGTACTCAGGGTGCTGGGTGCTCAGAGCTCGGGGTGCTCGGTGCTCAGTACTCGGGGTGCTGGGTGCTCAGTGCTCAGGGTGCTGGGTGCTCAGTGCTCGGGGTGCTGGGTGCTCAGTGCTGAGGGTGCTGGCTGCTCAGTGCTCAGGGTGCTGGGTGCTCAGTACTCAGGGTGCTAGGTGCTCAGTACTCAGGGTGCTCAGTGCTCAGTACTCAGCGTGCTGGGTGCTCAGTGCTCAGGGTCCTCGGTGCTCAGTACTCAGGGTGTTCAGTGCTCAGTACTCAGCGTGCTTTGTGCTCAGTGCTCAGGGTGCTGGGTGCTCAGTACTCAGGGTGCTGGGTGCTCAGTATTCAGAGTGCTGGGTGCTCAGTACTCAGGGTGCTGGGTGCTCAGTGCACGGGGTGCTCGGTGATCAGTACTCAGGGTGCTGGGTGCTCAGTGCTCAGGGTGCTGAGTACTCAGTACTCAGGGTGCTGGGTGCTCAGTGCTCAGGGTGCTGGGTGCTCAGTGCTCAGGGTGCTGGGTGCTCAGTGCTCGGGGTGCTGGGTGCTCAGTGCTCGGGGTGCTGGGTGCTCAGTGCTCAGGGTGCTGGGTGCTCAGTACTCAGGGTGCTGGGTGCTCATTACTCAGGGTGCTGGGTGCTCAGTGCTCAGGGTGCTGGGTGCTCAGTCCTCAGGGTGCTGGGTGCTCAGTACTCAGGGTGTTCAGTGCTTAGTACTCAGGGTGCTCAGTGCTCAGTACTCAGGGTGCTGTTTGCTCAGTGCTCGGGGTGCTCGGTGCTCAGTACTCAGGGTGCTGGGTGCTCAGTACTCAGGGTGCTGGGTGCTCTGTACTCATGGTGCTGGGTGCTCAGTACTCAGGGTGCTGGGTGCTCAGTACTCAGGGTGCTGGGTGCTCAGTGCTCAGGGTGCTGGGTGCTCAGTACTCAGGGTGCTGTGTGCTCAGTACTCAGGGTGCTCAGTGCTCAGTACTCAGGGTGCTGGGTGCTCAGTGCTCAGGGTGCTTTGTACTCAGTACTCAGGGTTCTGGGTGCTCAGTACTCAGGGTGCTGGGTGCTCAGTGCTCAGGGTGCTGGGTGCTCAGTGCTCAGGGTGCTGTGTGCTCAGTACTCAGGGTGCTGGCTGCTCAGTGCTCAGGGTGATCGGTGCTCAGTACTCAGGGTGCTCAGTACTCAGGGTGCTGGGTGCTCAGTGCTCAGTGCTCAGGGTGCTCAGTGCTCAGGGTGCTCAGTGCTCAGGGTGCTGTGTGCTCAGGGTGCTGGGTGCTCAGTGCTCGGGGTGCTGGGTGCTCAGTGCTCAGTGCTCAGGGTGCTGGGTGTTCAGTACTCAGGGTGCTCGGTGCTCAGTGCTCAGGGTGCTAGGTGCTCAGTACTCAGGGTGCTGGGTGCTCAGTGCTCTGGGTGCTGGGTGCTCAGTGCTCAGGGTGATCAGTGCTCAGTACTCAGGGTGCTGGGTGCTCAGTACTCAGGGTGCTGTGTGCTCAGTGCTCAGGGTGCTGGGTGCTCAGTACTCAGGGTGCTGGGTGCTCAGTACTCAGGGTGCTCCGTGCTCAGTACTCAGGGTGCTGGGTGCTCAGTGCTCAGGGTGCTTTGTACTCAGTACTCAGGGTTCTGGGTGCTCAGTACTCAGGGTGCTGGGTGCTCAATGCTCAGGGTGCTGGGTGCTCAGTGCTCAGGGTGCTGGGTGCTCAGTACTCAGGGTGCTGGGTGCTCAGTGCTCAGGGTGATCGGTGCTCAGTACTCAGGGTGCTCAGTACTCAGAGTGCTGGGTGCTCAGTACTCAGGGTGCTGGGTGCTCAGTGCTCAGGGTGCTGGGTGCTCAGTACTCAGGGTGCTGGGTGCTCAGTGCTCAGGGTGATCGGTGCTCAGTACTCAGGGTGCTCAGTACTCAGAGTGCTGGGTGCTCAGTACTCAGGGTGCTGGGTGCTCAGTGCTCATGGTGCTGGGTGCTCAGTGATCGGGGTGATGGGTGCTGAGTGCTCAGGGTGCTGGGTGCTCAGTGCTCGGGGTGCTCGGTGCTCAGTGCTCAGGGTCCTGGGTGCTCAGTACTCAGGGTGCTGGGTGCTTAGTAATCAGGGTGCCCAGTGCTCAGTACACAGGGTGCTGGGTGCTCAGTGCTCGGGGTGCTGGGTGCTCAGTGCTCAGTACTCAGGGTGCTGGGTGCTCAGTGCTCAGGGTGCTGAGTGCTCAGTACTCAGCGTGCTGGGTGCTCAGTACTCAGGGTGCTGGGTGCTCAGTGCTCAGGGTGCTGGGTGCTCAGTGCTCAGGGTGCTGGGTGCTCAGTGCTCGGGGAGCTCGGTGCTCAGTACTCAGGGTGCTGGGTGCTCAGTACTCAGTGCTCGGGGTCCTGGGTGCTCCGTGCTCGGGGTGCTGGGTGCTCAGTACTCAGGGTGCTTGGTGCTCATTCACGGGATGCTGGTTGCTCAGTGCTCGGGGTGCTGGGTGCTCAGTACTCAGGGTGCTGGGGGCTCAGTACTCAGGGTGCTGGGTGCTCAGTACTCAGGGTGCTCAGTGCTCAGTACTCGGGGTGCTGGGTGCTCAGTGCTCAGGGTGCTCAGTTCTCAGTGCTCGGGGTGCTGGGTGCTCAGTGCTCGGGGCGCTGGGTGCTCAGTGCTCGGGGTGCTGTGTGCTCAGTACTCGGGGTGCTGGGTGCTCAGTGCTCAGGGTGCTCAGTGCTCAGTACTCAGTGCTCAGGGTGCTCAGTGCTCAGTGCTCAGGGTGCTGGGTGTTCAGTACTCAGGGTGCTGGGTGCTCAGTACTCAGGGTGCTGGGGGCTCAGTACTCAGGGTGCTGGGTGCTCAGTACTCAGGGTGATCTGTTCACAGTACTCAGGTTGCTGGGTGCTCAGTGCTCGGGGTGCTGGGTGCTCAGTACCAGGGGTGCTCAGTTCTCAGTACTCAGGGTGCTGGGTGCTCAGTACTCAGGGTGCTGGGTGCTCATTCTCGGGGTGCTGGGTGCTCAGTGCTCGGGGTGCTGGGTGCTCAGTACTCGGGGTGCTCAGTACTCAGGGTACTGGGTGCTCAGTACTCAGGGTGCTGGGTGCTCATTCTCGGGGTGCTGGGTGCTCAGTGCTCGGGGTGCTGGGTGCTCAGTACTCAGGGTGCTGGGGGCTCAGTACTCAGGGTGCTGTGTGCTCAGTACTCAGGGTGATCTGTTCTCAGTACTCAGGGTGCTGGGTGCTCAGTACTCGGGGTGCTCTGTACTCGGGGTGCTGGGTGCTCAGTACTCGGGGTGCTGGGTGCTCAGTGCTCAGGGTGCTGATTGCTCAGTGCTCGGGGTGCTGGGTGCTCAGTGCTGAGGGTGCTGGCTGCTCAGTGCTCAGGGTGCTAGGTGCTCAGTACTCAGGGTGCTAGGTGCTCAGTACTCAGGGTGCTCAGTGCTCAGTACTCAGCGTGCTGGGTGCTCAGTGCTCAGGGTCCTCGGTGCTCAGTACTCAGGGTGCTCAGTGCTCAGTACTCATCGTGCTTTGTGCTCAGTGCTCAGGGTGCTGGGTGCTCAGTACTCAGGGTGCTGGGTGCTCAGTACTCAGGGTGCTGGGTGCTCAGTGCTCGGGGTGCTGGGTGCTCAGTGCTCGGGGTGCTGGGTGCTCAGTGCTCGGGGTGCTGGTTGCTCAGTGCTCGGGGTGCTGGGTGCTCAGTGCTCGGGGTGCTGGGTGCTCAGTACTCAGGGTGATGGGTGCTCATTACTCAGGGTGCTGGGTGCTCAGTGCTCAGGGTGCTGGGTGCTCAGTCCTCAGGGTGCTGGGTGCTCAGTACTCAGGGTGTTCGGTGCTTAGTACTCAGGGTGCTCAGTGCTCAGTACTCAGGGTGCTGGTTGCTCAGTGCTCGGGGTGCTCGGTGCTCAGTACTCAGGGTGCTGGGTGCTCAGTACTCAGTGCTCGGGGTCCTGGGTGCTCCGTGCTCGGGGTGCTGGGTGCTCAGTGCTCTGGGTGCTGGGTGCTCAGTGCTCGGGGTGCTGGGTGCTCAGTGCTCAGTACTCAGGGTGCTGGGTGCTCAGTGCTCAGGGTGCTGGGTGCTCAGTGCTCAGGGTGCTGGGTAGTCAGTGATCGGGGTGCTGGGTGCTCAGTACTCAGGGTGCTCAGTGCTCGGTTAGCTCGGTGCTCAGTACTCAGGGTGCTGGGTGCTCAGTACTCAGTGCTCGGGGTCCTGGGTGCTCCGTGCTCGGGGTGCTGGGTGCTCAGTGCTCTGGGTGCTGGGTGCTCAGTACTCAGGGTGCTGGGTGCTCAGTACTCAGGGTGCTGGGTGCTCAGTGCTCAGGGTGCTGGGTACTCAGTGCTCAGGGTGCTGGGTGCTCAGTACTCAGGGTGCTGGGTGCTCAGTGCTCAGGGTGCTGGGTGCTCAGTGCTCAGGGTGCTGGGTGCTCAGTACTCAGGGTGCTGGGTGCTCAGTGCTCAGGGTGATCGGTGCTCAGTACTCAGGGTGCTCAGTACTCAGGGTGCTGGGTGCTCAGTGCTCAGGGTGCTGGGTGCTCAGTACTCAGGGTGCTGGGTGCTCAGTGCTCGGGGTGCTGGGTGCTCAGTGCTCAGGGTGATCGGTGCTCAGTACTCAGGGTGCTGGGTGCTCAGTGCTCAGGGTGCTGGGTGCTCAGTCCTCAGGGTGCTCTGTGCTCAGGGTGCTGGGTGCTCAGTACTCATGGTGCTGGGTGCTCAGTACTCAGGGGGCTGGGTGCTCAGTGCTCAGTGTGCTGGGTGCTCAGTGCTCAGGGCGCTGGGTGCTCAGTGCTCGGGGTGCTGGGTGCTCAGTGCTCGGGGTGCTGGGTGGTCAGTGCTCAGTGCTCATGGTGCTGGGTGCTCAGTGCTCAGCGCTCAGGGTGCTGGGTGCTCAGTACTCAGGGTGCTGGGTGCTCAGTACTCAGGGTGCTGGGTGCTCAGTTCTCAGGGTGCTGGGTGATCAGTACTCTGGGTGTTGGGTGCTCAGTACTCAGGGTGCTCAGTGCTCAGTACACCCGGTGCTGGGTGCTCAGTGCTCAGTGTGCTCAGTGCTCAGTGCTCAGGGTGCTGGGTGCTCAGTGCTCGGGGCACTGGGTGCTCAGTGCTCGGGGTGCTGGGTGCTCAGTACTCAGGGTGCTGTGTGCTCAGTGCTCAGTACTCAGCGTGCTGGGTGCTCAGTCCTCAGAGTGTTGGGTGCTCAGTACTCAGGGTGCTGGGTGCTCAGTACTCAGGGGGCTGGGTGCTCAGTGCTCAGTGTGCTGGGTGCTCAGTGCTCAGGGCGCTGGGTGCTCAGTGCTCGGGGTGCTGGGTGCTCAGTGCTCGGGGTGCTGGGTGGTCAGTGCTCAGTGCTCAAGGTGCTGGGTGCTCAGTGCTCAGCGCTCAGGGTGCTGGGTGCTCAGTACTCAGGGTGCTGGGTGCTCAGTACTCATGGTGCTGGGTGCTCAGTACTCAGGGGGCTGGGTGCTCAGTGCTCAGTGTGCTGTGTGCTCAGTGCTCAGGGTGCTGGGTGCTCAGTGCTCGGGGTGCTGGGTGCTCAGTGCTCAGGGTGCTGGGTGCTCAGTGCTCAGTTCTCAGGGTGCTGGGTGTTCAGTACTCAGGGTGCTCGGTGCTCAGTGCTCAGGGTGCTAGGTGCTCAGTACTCAGGGTGCTGGGTGCTCAGTGCTCGGGGTGCTGGGTGCTCAGTACTCAGGGTGCTGGGTGCTCAGTGCTCAGGGTGCTGGGTGCTCAGTACTCAGGGTGCTCGGTGCTCAGTACTCAGGGTGCTCGGTGCTCAGTACTCAGGGTGCTGGGTGCTCAGTACTCAGGGTGCTGGGTGCTCAGTACTCAGGGTGCTGGGTGCTCAATGCTCAGGGTGCTGGGTGCTCAGTGCTCTGGGTGCTTGGTGCTCAGTGCTCAGGGTGCTGGGTGCTCAGTGCTCAGGGTGCTGGGTGCTCAGTGATCGGGGTGATGGGTGCTGAGTGCTCAGGGTGCTGAGTGCTCAGTGCTCGGGGTGCTCGGTGCTCAGTGCTCAGGGTCCTGGGTGCTCAGTACTCAGGGTGCTGGGTGCTTAGTAATGAGGGTGCTCAGTGCTCAGGACACAGGGTGCTGGGTGCTCAGTGCTCGGGGTGCTGGGTGCTCAGTGCTCAGTACTCAGGGTGCTGGGTGCTCAGTGCTCAGGGTGCTGAGTGCTCAGTACTCAGCGTGCTGGGTGCTCAGTACTCAGGGTGCTGGGTGCTCAGTGCTCAGGGTGCTGGGTGCTCAGTGCTCAGGGTGCTGGGTGCTCAGTGCTCGGGGAGCTCGGTGCTCAGTACTCAGGGTGCTGGGTGCTCAGTACTCAGTGCTCGGGGTCCTTTGTGCTCCGTGCTCGGGGTGATCTGTTCTCAGTACTCAGGGTGCTGGGTGCTCAGTGCTCGGGGTGCTTGGTGCTCAGTACTCGGGGTGCTCAGTACTCAGGGTACTGGGTGCTCAGTACTCAGGGTGCTGGGTGCTCAGAGCTCGGGGTGCTCGGTGCTCAGTACTCGGGGTGCTGGGTGCTCAGTTCTCAGGGTGCTGGGTGCTCAGTGCTCGGGGTGCTGGGTGCTCAGTGCTGAGGGTGCTGGCTGCTCAGTGCTCAGGGTGCTGGGTGCTCAGTACTCAGGGTGCTAGGTGCTCAGTACTCAGGGTGCTCAGTGCTCAGTACTCAGCGTGCTGGGTGCTCAGTGCTCAGGGTCCTCGGTGCTCAGTACTCAGGGTGTTCAGTGCTCAGTACTCAGCGTGCTTTGTGCTCAGTGCTCAGGGTGCTGGGTGCTCAGTACTCAGGGTGCTGGGTGCTCAGTATTCAGAGTGCTGGGTGCTCAGTACTCAGGGTGCTGGGTGCTCAGTGCACGGGGTGCTCGGTGATCAGTACTCAGGGTGCTGGGTGCTCAGTGCTCAGGGTGCTGAGTACTCAGTACTCAGGGTGCTGGGTGCTCAGTGCTCAGGGTGCTGGGTGCTCAGTGCTCAGGGTGCTGGGTGCTCAGTGCTCGGGGTGCTGGGTGCTCAGTGCTCGGGGTGCTGGGTGCTCAGTGCTCAGGGTGCTGGGTGCTCAGTACTCAGGGTGCTGGGTGCTCATTACTCAGGGTGCTGGGTGCTCAGTGCTCAGGGTGCTGGGTGCTCAGTCCTCAGGGTGCTGGGTGCTCAGTACTCAGGGTGTTCAGTGCTTAGTACTCAGGGTGCTCAGTGCTCAGTACTCAGGGTGCTGTTTGCTCAGTGCTCGGGGTGCTCGGTGCTCAGTACTCAGGGTGCTGGGTGCTCAGTACTCAGGGTGCTGGGTGCTCCGTACTCAGGGTGCTGGGTGCTCAGTACTCAGGGTGCTGGGTGCTCAGTACTCAGGGTGCTGGGTGCTCAGTGCTCAGGGTGCTGGGTGCTCAGTACTCAGGGTGCTGTGTGCTCAGTACTCAGGGTGCTCAGTGCTCAGTACTCAGGGTGCTGGGTGCTCAGTGCTCAGGGTGCTTTGTACTCAGTACTCAGGGTTCTGGGTGCTCAGTACTCAGGGTGCTGGGTGCTCAGTGCTCAGGGTGCTGGGTGCTCAGTGCTCAGGGTGCTGTGTGCTCAGTACTCAGGGTGCTGGGTGCTCAGTGCTCAGGGTGATCGGTGCTCAGTACTCAGGGTGCTCAGTACTCAGGGTGCTGGGTGCTCAGTGCTCAGTGCTCAGGGTGCTCAGTGCTCAGGGTGCTCAGTGCTCAGGGTGCTGTGTGCTCAGGGTGCTGGGTGCTCAGTGCTCGGGGTGCTGGGTGCTCAGTGCTCAGTGCTCAGGGTGCTGGGTGTTCAGTACTCAGGGTGCTCGGTGCTCAGTGCTCAGGGTGCTAGGTGCTCAGTACTCAGGGTGCTGGGTGCTCAGTGCTCTGGGTGCTGGGTGCTCAGTGCTCAGGGTGATCAGTGCTCAGTACTCAGGGTGCTGGGTGCTCAGTACTCAGGGTGCTGTGTGCTCAGTGCTCAGGGTGCTGGGTGCTCAGTACTCAGGGTGCTGGGTGCTCAGTGCTCGGGGTGCTGGGTGCTCAGTACTCAGGGTGCTGGGTGCTCAGTGCTCAGGGTGCTGGGTGCTCAGTACTCAGGGTGCTCGGTGCTCAGTACTCAGGGTGCTCGGTGCTCAGTACTCAGGGTGCTGGGTGCTCAGTACTCAGGGTGCTGGGTGCTCAGTACTCAGGGTGCTGGGTGCTCAATGCTCAGGGTGCTGGGTGCTCAGTGCTCTGGGTGCTTGGTGCTCAGTGCTCAGGGTGCTGGGTGCTCAGTGCTCAGGGTGCTGGGTGCTCAGTGATCGGGGTGATGGGTGCTGAGTGCTCAGGGTGCTGAGTGCTCAGTGCTCGGGGTGCTCGGTGCTCAGTGCTCAGGGTCCTGGGTGCTCAGTACTCAGGGTGCTGGGTGCTTAGTAATGAGGGTGCTCAGTGCTCAGGACACAGGGTGCTGGGTGCTCAGTGCTCGGGGTGCTGGGTGCTCAGTGCTCAGTACTCAGCGTGCTGGGTGCTCAGTACTCAGGGTGCTGGGTGCTCAGTGCTCAGGGTGCTGGGTGCTCAGTGCTCAGGGTGCTGGGTGCTCAGTGCTCGGGGAGCTCGGTGCTCAGTACTCAGGGTGCTGGGTGCTCAGTACTCAGTGCTCGGGGTCCTTTGTGCTCCGTGCTCGGGGTGATCTGTTCTCAGTACTCAGGGTGCTGGGTGCTCAGTGCTCGGGGTGCTTGGTGCTCAGTACTCGGGGTGCTCAGTACTCAGGGTACTGGGTGCTCAGTACTCAGGGTGCTGGGTGCTCAGAGCTCGGGGTGCTCGGTGCTCAGTACTCGGGGTGCTGGGTGCTCAGTGCTCAGGGTGCTGGGTGCTCAGTGCTCGGGGTGCTGGGTGCTCAGTGCTCAGGGTGCTGGGTGCTCAGTGCTCAGGGTGCTGAGTGCTCAGTACTCAGCGTGCTGGGTGCTCAGTACTCAGGGTGCTGGGTGCTCAGTGCTCAGGGTGCTGGGTGCTCAGTGCTCAGGGTGCTGGGTGCTCAGTGCTCGGGGAGCTCGGTGCTCAGTACTCAGGGTGCTGGGTGCTCAGTACTCAGTGCTCGGGGTCCTTTGTGCTCCGTGCTCGGGGTGATCTGTTCTCAGTACTCAGGGTGCTGGGTGCTCAGTGCTCGGGGTGCTTGGTGCTCAGTACTCGGGGTGCTCAGTACTCAGGGTACTGGGTGCTCAGTACTCAGGGTGCTGGGTGCTCAGAGCTCGGGGTGCTCGGTGCTCAGTACTCGGGGTGCTGGGTGCTCAGTGCTCAGGGTGCTGGGTGCTCAGTGCTCGGGGTGCTGGGTGCTCAGTGCTGAGGGTGCTGGCTGCTCAGTGCTCAGGGTGCTGGGTGCTCAGTACTCAGGGTGCTAGGTGCTCAGTACTCAGGGTGCTCAGTGCTCAGTACTCAGCGTGCTGGGTGCTCAGTGCTCAGGGTCCTCGGTGCTCAGTACTCAGGGTGTTCAGTGCTCAGTACTCAGCGTGCTTTGTGCTCAGTGCTCAGGGTGCTGGGTGCTCAGTACTCAGGGTGCTGGGTGCTCAGTATTCAGAGTGCTGGGTGCTCAGTACTCAGGGTGCTGGGTGCTCAGTGCACGGGGTGCTCGGTGATCAGTACTCAGGGTGCTGGGTGCTCAGTGCTCAGGGTGCTGAGTACTCAGTACTCAGGGTGCTGGGTGCTCAGTGCTCAGGGTGCTGGGTGCTCAGTGCTCAGGGTGCTGGGTGCTCAGTGCTCGGGGTGCTGGGTGCTCAGTGCTCGGGGTGCTGGGTGCTCAGTGCTCAGGGTGCTGGGTGCTCAGTACTCAGGGTGCTGGGTGCTCATTACTCAGGGTGCTGGGTGCTCAGTGCTCAGGGTGCTGGGTGCTCAGTCCTCAGGGTGCTGGGTGCTCAGTACTCAGGGTGTTCAGTGCTTAGTACTCAGGGTGCTCAGTGCTCAGTACTCAGGGTGCTGTTTGCTCAGTGCTCGGGGTGCTCGGTGCTCAGTACTCAGGGTGCTGGGTGCTCAGTACTCAGGGTGCTGGGTGCTCCGTACTCAGGGTGCTGGGTGCTCAGTACTCAGGGTGCTGGGTGCTCAGTACTCAGGGTGCTGGGTGCTCAGTGCTCAGGGTGCTGGGTGCTCAGTACTCAGGGTGCTGTGTGCTCAGTACTCAGGGTGCTCAGTGCTCAGTACTCAGGGTGCTGGGTGCTCAGTGCTCAGGGTGCTTTGTACTCAGTACTCAGGGTTCTGGGTGCTCAGTACTCAGGGTGCTGGGTGCTCAGTGCTCAGGGTGCTGGGTGCTCAGTGCTCAGGGTGCTGTGTGCTCAGTACTCAGGGTGCTGGGTGCTCAGTGCTCAGGGTGATCGGTGCTCAGTACTCAGGGTGCTCAGTACTCAGGGTGCTGGGTGCTCAGTGCTCAGTGCTCAGGGTGCTCAGTGCTCAGGGTGCTCAGTGCTCAGGGTGCTGTGTGCTCAGGGTGCTGGGTGCTCAGTGCTCGGGGTGCTGGGTGCTCAGTGCTCAGTGCTCAGGGTGCTGGGTGTTCAGTACTCAGGGTGCTCGGTGCTCAGTGCTCAGGGTGCTAGGTGCTCAGTACTCAGGGTGCTGGGTGCTCAGTGCTCTGGGTGCTGGGTGCTCAGTGCTCAGGGTGATCAGTGCTCAGTACTCAGGGTGCTGGGTGCTCAGTACTCAGGGTGCTGTGTGCTCAGTGCTCAGGGTGCTGGGTGCTCAGTACTCAGGGTGCTGGGTGCTCAGTACTCAGGGTGCTCCGTGCTCAGTACTCAGGGTGCTGGGTGCTCAGTGCTCAGGGTGCTTTGTACTCAGTACTCAGGGTTCTGGGTGCTCAGTACTCAGGGTGCTGGGTGCTCAATGCTCAGGGTGCTGGGTGCTCAGTGCTCAGGGTGCTGGGTGCTCAGTACTCAGGGTGCTGGGTGCTCAGTGCTCAGGGTGATCGGTGCTCAGTACTCAGGGTGCTCAGTACTCAGGGTGCTGGGTGCTCAGTACTCAGGGTGCTGGGTGCTCAGTGCTCAGGGTGCTGGGTGCTCAGTGCTCTGGGTGCTGGGTGCTCAGTGCTCAGGGTGCTGGGTGCTCAGTGCTCATGGTGCTGGGTGCTCAGTGATCGGGGTGATGGGTGCTGAGTGCTCAGGGTGCTGGGTGCTCAGTGCTCGGGGTGCTCGGTGCTCAGTGCTCAGGGTCCTGGGTGCTCAGTACTCAGGGTGCTGGGTGCTTAGTAATCAGGGTGCCCAGTGCTCAGTACACAGGGTGCTGGGTGCTCAGTGCTCGGGGTGCTGGGTGCTCAGTGCTCAGTACTCAGGGTGCTGGGTGCTCAGTGCTCAGGGTGCTGAGTGCTCAGTACTCAGCGTGCTGGGTGCTCAGTACTCAGGGTGCTGGGTGCTCAGTGCTCAGGGTGCTGGGTGCACAGTGCTCAGGGTGCTGGGTGCTCAGTGCTCGGGGAGCTCGGTGCTCAGTACTCAGGGTGCTGGGTGCTCAGTACTCAGTGCTCGGGGTCCTGGGTGCTCCGTGCTCGGGGTGCTGGGTGCTCAGTACTCAGGGTGCTTGGTGCTCATTCACGGGATGCTGGTTGCTCAGTGCTCGGGGTGCTGGGTGCTCAGTACTCAGGGTGCTGGGGGCTCAGTACTCAGGGTGCTGGGTGCTCAGTACTCAGGGTGCTCAGTGCTCAGTACTCGGGGTGCTGGGTGCTCAGTGCTCAGGGTGCTCAGTTCTCAGTGCTCGGGGTGCTGGGTGCTCAGTGCTCGGGGCGCTGGGTGCTCAGTGCTCGGGGTGCTGGGTGCTCAGTACTCGGGGTGCTGGGTGCTCAGTGCTCAGGGTGCTCAGTGCTCAGTACTCAGTGCTCAGGGTGCTCAGTGCTCAGTGCTCAGGGTGCTGGGTGTTCAGTACTCAGGGTGCTGGGTGCTCAGTACTCAGGGTGCTGGGGGCTCAGTACTCAGGGTGCTGGGTGCTCAGTACTCAGGGTGATCTGTTCACAGTACTCAGGTTGCTGGGTGCTCAGTGCTCGGGGTGCTGGGTGCTCAGTACTCGGGGTGCTCAGTTCTCAGTACTCAGGGTGCTGGGTGCTCAGTACTCAGGGTGCTGGGTGCTCATTCTCGGGGTGCTGGGTGCTCAGTGCTCGGGGTGCTGGGTGCTCAGTACTCGGGGTGCTCAGTACTCAGGGTACTGGGTGCTCAGTACTCAGGGTGCTGGGTGCTCATTCTCGGGGTGCTGGGTGCTCAGTGCTCGGGGTGCTGGGTGCTCAGTACTCAGGGTGCTGGGGGCTCAGTACTCAGGGTGCTGTGTGCTCAGTACTCAGGGTGATCTGTTCTCAGTACTCAGGGTGCTGGGTGCTCAGTACTCGGGGTGCTCTGTACTCGGGGTGCTGGGTGCTCAGTACTCGGGGTGCTGGGTGCTCAGTGCTCAGGGTGCTGATTGCTCAGTGCTCGGGGTGCTGGGTGCTCAGTGCTGAGGGTGCTGGCTGCTCAGTGCTCAGGGTGCTAGGTGCTCAGTACTCAGGGTGCTAGGTGCTCAGTACTCAGGGTGCTCAGTGCTCAGTACTCAGCGTGCTGGGTGCTCAGTGCTCAGGGTCCTCGGTGCTCAGTACTCAGGGTGCTCAGTGCTCAGTACTCATCGTGCTTTGTGCTCAGTGCTCAGGGTGCTGGGTGCTCAGTACTCAGGGTGCTGGGTGCTCAGTACTCAGGGTGCTGGGTGCTCAGTGCTCGGGGTGCTGGGTGCTCAGTGCTCGGGGTGCTGGGTGCTCAGTGCTCGGGGTGCTGGGTGCTCAGTGCTCGGGGTGCTGGGTGCTCAGTTCTCGGGGTGCTGGGTGCTCAGTACTCAGGGTGATGGGTGCTCATTACTCAGGGTGCTGGGTGCTCAGTGCTCAGGGTGCTGGGTGCTCAGTCCTCAGGGTGCTGGGTGCTCAGTACTCAGGGTGTTCGGTGCTTAGTACTCAGGGTGCTCAGTGCTCAGTACTCAGGGTGCTGGTTGCTCAGTGCTCGGGGTGCTCGGTGCTCAGTACTCAGGGTGCTGGGTGCTCAGTGCTCAGGGTGCTTGGTGCTCAGTACTCAGGGTGCTGGGTGCTCAGTCCTCAGGGTGCTGGGTGCTCAGTACTCAGGGTGCTGGGTGCTCAGTGCTCAGGGTGCTGGGTGCTCAGTACTCAGGGTGCTGGGTGCTCAGTACTCAGGGTGCTCGGTGCTCAGTACTCAGGGTGCTGGGTGCTCAGTGCTCAGGGTGATTTGTACTCAGTACTCAGGGTTCTGGGTGCTCATAACTCAGGGTGCTGGGTGCTCAGTGCTCAGGGTGCTGGGTGCTCAGTGCTCAGGGTGCTGGGTGCTCAGTACTCAGGGTGCTGGGTGCTCAGTGCTCAGGGTTATCGTTGCTCAGTACTCAGGGTGCTCAGTACTCAGGGTGCTGGGTGCTCAGTGCTCAGGGTGCTGGGTGCTCAGTACTCAGGTTGCTGGGTGCTCAGTGCTCGGGGTGCTGATTGCTCAGTACTCAGGGTGCTGGGTGCTCAGTACTCATGGTGCTGGGTGCTCATTACTAATGGTGCTGAGTGCTCAGTACTCAGGGGGCTGGGTGCTCAGTGCTCAGGGTGCTGGGTGCTCAGTGCTCAGGGTGCTGGGTGCTCAGTGCTCGGGGTGCTGGGTGCTCAGTGCTCGGGGTGCTGGGTGGTCAGTGCTCAGTGCTCAGGGTGCTGGGTGCTCAGTGCTCAGTGCTCAGGCTGCTGGGTGCTCAGTACTCAGGGTGCTGGGTGCTCAGTACTCAGGGTGCTGAGTGCTCAGTACTCAGGGTGCTGGGTGCTCAGTGCTCAGGGTGCTGGGTGCTCAGTGCTCGGGGTGCTGGGTGCTCGGTGCTCGGGGCGCTGGGTGCTCAGTGCTCAGGGTGCTCGGTGCTCAGTACTCAGGGTGCTCAGTGCTCAGTACTCAGGGTGCTGGGTGCTCAGTGCTCAGGGTGCTGGGTGCTCAGTACTCAGGGTGCTGGGTGCTCGGTGCTCAGTACGCTGGGTGCTCAGTACTCAGGGTGCTGGGTGCTCAGTACTCAGGGTGCTCGGTGCTCAGTACTGAGGGTGCTGGGTGGTCAGTGCTCAGTGCTCAGGGTGCTGGGTGCTCAGTGCTCAGTGCTCAGGGTGCTGGGTGCTCAGTACTCAGGGTGCTGGGTGCTCAGTACTCAGGGGCCTGGGTGCTCAGTGCTCAGGGTGCTGGGTGCTCAGTGCTCAGGGTGCTGGGTGCTCAGTGCTCGGGGTGCTGGGTGCTCAGTGCTCGGGGTGCTGGGTGGTCAGTGCTCAGTGCTCAGGGTGCTGGGTGCTCAGTGCTCAGTGCTCAGGGTGCTGGGTGCTCAGTACTCAGGGTGCTGGGTGCTCAGTACTCAGGGTGCTGGGTGCTCAGTTCTCAGGCTGCTGGGTGCTCAGTACTCTGGGTGTTGGGTGCTCAGTACTCAGGGTGCTGGGTGCTCAGTGCTCGGGGTGCTGGGTGCTCAGTGCTCAGGGTGCTGGGTGCTCAGTGCTCAGGGTGCTGGGTGCTCAGTACTCAGGGTGCTGGGTGCTCAGTGCTCGGGGTGCTCGGTGCTCAGTACTCAAGGTGCTGGGTGCTCAGTGCTCAGGGTGCGGGGTGCTCAGTCCTCGGGGTGCTCCATGCTCAGTGCTCAGGGTGCGGGGTGCTCAGTCCTCGGGGTGCTCCATGCTCAGTGCTCGGGGTGCTGGGTGCTCAGTGCTCGGGGTGCTGGGTGCTCAGTGCTCAGTACTCAGGGTGCTGGGTGCTCAGTGCTCAGGGTGCTGAGTGCTCAATACTCAGCGTGCTGGGTGCTCAGTACTCAGGGGGCTGGGTGCTCAGTGCTCAGGGTGCTGGGTGCTCAGTGCTCAGGGTGCTGGGTGCTCAGTGCTCAGGGAGCTCGGTGCTCAGTACTCAGGGTGCTGGGTGCTCAGTACTCAGTGCTCGGGGTCCTGGGTGCTCCGTGCTCAGGGTGCTGGGTGCTCAGTACTCAGGGTGCAGGGTGCTCAGTGCTCAGGGTGCTGGGTGCTCAGTGCTCAGGGTGCTGGGTGCTCAGTACTCAGGGTGCTGGGTGCTCAGTGCTCAGGGTGATCGGTGCTCAGTACTCAGGGTGCTCAGTACTCAGGGTGCTGGGTGCTCAGTGCTCAGGGTGCTGGGTGCTCAGTACTCAGGGTGCTGGGTGCTCAGTGCTCGGGGTGCTGGGTGCTCAGTGCTCAGGGTGATCGGTGCTCAGTACTCATGGTGATGGGTGCTCAGTGCTCAGGGTGCTGGGTGCTCAGTCCTCAGGGTGCTCAGTGCTCAGGGTGCTGGGTGCTCAGTGCTCGGGGTGCTCGGTGCTCAGTACTCAGGGTGCTGAGTGCTCAGTACTCAGGGTACTGGGTGCTCAGTACTCATGGTGCTGGGTGCTCAGTACTCAGGGGGCTGGGTGCTCAGTGCTCAGTGTGCTGGGTGCTCAGTGCTCAGGGCGCTGGGTGCTCAGTGCTCGGGGTGCTGGGTGCTCAGTGCTCGGGGTGCTGGGTGGTCAGTGCTCAGTGCTCAAGGTGCTGGGTGCTCAGTGCTCAGTGCTCAGGCAGCTGGGTGCTCAGTACTCAGGGTGCTGGGTGCTCAGTACTCGGGGTGCTGGGTGCTCAGTGCTCAGTGTGCTCAGTGCTCAGTACTCAGGGTGCTGGGTGCTCAGTACTCAGTGCTCGGGGTCCTGGGTGCTCCGTGCTCGGGGTGATCTGTTCTCAGTACTCAGGGTGCTGGTTGCTCAGTGCTCGGTGTGCTGGGTGCTCAGTACTCGGGGTGCTCAGTACTCAGGGTACTGGGTGCTCAGTACTCAGGGTGCTGGGTGCTCAGTATTCAGGGTGCTGGGTGCTCAGTACACAGGGTGCTGGGTGCTCAGTGCACGGGGTGCTCGGTGATCAGTACTCAGGGTGCTGGGTGCTCAGTGCTCAGGGTACTGAGTACTCAGTACTCAGGGTGCTGGGTGCTCAGTGCTCAGGGTGCTGGGTGCTCAGTGCTCAGGGTGCTGGGTGCTCAGTGCTCGGGGTGCTGGGTGCTCAGTGCTCGGGGTGCTGGGTGCTCAGTGCTCAGGGTGCTGGGTACTCAGTACTCAGGTTGTTGGGTGCTCATTACTCAGGGTGCTGGGTGCTCAGTGCTCAGGGTGCTGGGTGCTCAGTCCTCAGGGTGCTGGGTGCTCAGTACTCAGGGTGTTCGGTGCTTAGTACTCAGGGTGCTCAGTGCTCAGTACTCAGGGTGCTGGTTGCTCAGTGCTCGGGGTGCTCGGTGCTCAGTACTCAGGGTGCTGGGTGCTCAGTACTCAGGGTGCTGGGTGCTCCGTACTCAGGGTGCTGGGTGCTCAGTACTCAGGGTGCTGGGTGCTCAGTACTCAGGGTGCTGGGTGCTCAGTGCTCAGGGTGCTGGGTGCTCAGTACTCAGGGTGCTGGGTGCTCAGTTCTCAGGGTGCTCGGTGCTCAGTGCTCAGGGTGCTGGGTGCTCAGTGCTCAGGGTGCTGTGTGCTCAGTACTCAGGGTGCTGGGTGCTCAGTGCTCAGGGTGATCGGTGCTCAGTACTGAGGGTGCTCAGTACTCAGGGTGCTGGGTGCTCAGGGTGCTGGGTGCTCAGTACTCAGGGTGCTCATTGCTCAGGGTGCTGGGTGCTCAGGGTGCTGGGTGCTCAGTGCTCGGGGTGCTGGGTCCTCAGTGCTCAGTGCTCAGGGTGCTGGGTGCTCAGTGCTCAGGGTGCTGTGTGCTCAGTGCTCAGTACTCAGCGTGCTGGGTGCTCAGTGCTCAGAGTGTTGGGTGCTCAGTACTCAGGGTGCTGGGTGCTCAGTGCTCAGTGCTCAGGGTGCTCAGTGCTCAGGGTGCTCAGTGCTCAGGGTGCTGGGTGCTCAGGGTGCTGGGTGCTCAGTGCTCGGGGTGCTGGGTGCTCAGTGCTCAGTGCTCAGGGTGCTGGGTGCTCAGTGCTCAGTGCTCAGGGTGCTGGGTGTTCAGTACTCAGGGTGCTCGGTGCTCAGTGCTCAGGGTGCTAGGTGCTCAGTACTCAGGGTGCTGGGTGCTCAGTGCTCGGGGTGCTGGGTGCTCAGTGCTCAGGGTGATCAGTGCTCAGTACTCAGGGTGCTGGGTGCTCAGTACTCAGGGTGCTGGGTGCTCAGTGCTCAGGGTGCTGGGTGCTCAGTACTCAGGGTGCTGGGTGCTCAGTACTCAGGGTGCTCCGTGCTCAGTACTCAGGGTGCTGGGTGCTCAGTGCTCAGGGTGCTTTGTACTCAGTACTCAGGGTTCTGGGTGCTCAGTACTCAGGGTGCTGGGTGCTCAATGCTCAGGGTGCTGGGTGCTCAGTGCTCAGGGTGCTGTGTGCTCAGTACTCAGGGTGCTGGGTGCTCAGTGCTCAGGGTGATCGGTGCTCAGTACTCAGGGTGCTCAGTACTCAGGGTGCTGGGTGCTCAGTACTCAGGGTGCTGGGTGCTCAGTGCTCAGGGTGCTGGGTGCTCAGTGCTCGGGGTGCTGGGTGCTCAGTGCTCAGGGTGCTGGGTGCTCAGTGCTCAGGGTGCTGGGTGCTCAGTGATCGGGGTGATGGGTGCTGAGTGCTCAGGGTGCTGTGTGCTCAGTGCTCGGGGTGCTCGGTGCTCAGTGCTCAGGGACCTGGGTGCTCAGTACTCAGTGTGCTGGGTGCTTAGTAATCAGGGTGCTCAGTGCTCAGTACACAGGGTGCTGGGTGCTCAGTACTCAGGGTGCTGGGTGCTCAGTGCTCAGGGTGCTGAGTGCTCAGTACTCAGCGTGCTGGGTGCTCAGTACTCAGGGTGCTGGGTGCTCAGTGCTCAGGGTGCTGGGTGCTCAGTGCTCAGGGTGCTGGGTGCTCAGTGCTCGGGGAGCTCGGTGCTCAGTACTCAGGGTGCTGGGTGCTCAGTACTCAGTGCTCGGGGTCCTGGGTGCTCCGTGCTCGGGTGCTGGGTGCTCAGTACTCAGGGTGCTGGGTGCTCATTCTCGGGGTGCTGGGTGCTCAGTGCTCGGGGTGCTGGGTGCTCAGTACTCAGGGTGCTGGGGGCTCAGTACTCAGGGTGCTGGGTGCTCAGTACTCAGGGTGCTCGGTTCTCAGTACTCAGGGTGCTGGGTGCTCATTCTCGGGGTACTGGGTGCTCAGTGCTCAGGGTGCTGGGTGCTCAGTACTCAGGGTGCTGGGGGCTCAGTACTCAGGGTGCTGGTTGCTCAGTACTCAGGGTGATCTGTTCTCAGTACTCAGGGTGCTGGGTGCTCAGTGCTCGGGGTGCTGGGTGCTCAGTACTCAGGGTGCTGGGTGCTCAGTGCTCGGGGTGCTGGGTGCTCAGTCCTCAGGGTGCTGGGTGCTCAGTGCTCGGGGTGCTGGGTGCTGAGTCCTCAGGGTGCTGGGTGCTCAGTGCTCGGGGTGCTCGGTGCTCAGTGCTCAGGGTGCTGTGTGCTCAGTACTCAGGGTGCTGGGTGCTTAGTACTCAGGGTGCTCAGTGCTCAGTACACAGGGTGCTGGGTGCTCAGTGCTCGGGGTGCTGGGTGCTCAGTGCTCAGTACTCAGGGTGCTGGGTGCTCAGTGCTCAGGGTGCTGGGTGCTCAGTACTCAGCGTGCTGGGTGCTCAGTACTCAGGGTGCTGGGTGCTCAGTGCTCAGGGTGCTGGGTGCTCAGTGCTCGGGGTGCTGGGTGCTCAGTGCTCGGGGTGCTGGGTGCTCAGTGCTCAGGGTGATCGGTGCTCGCTTAGCTCGGTGCTCAGTACTCAGGGTGCTGGGTGCTCAGTACTCGGTGCTCGGGGTCCTGGGTGCTCCGTGCTCGGGGTGCTGGGTGCTCAGTGCTCTGGGTGCTGGGTGCTCAGTACTCAGGGTGCTGGGTGCTCAGTGCTCAGGGTGCTGTGTGCTCAGTACTCAGGGTGCTGGGTGCTCAGTACTCAGGGTGCTCGGTGCTCAGTACTCAGGGTGCTGGGTCCTCAGTGCTCAGGGTGCTGGGTACTCAGTACTCAGGGTGCTGGGTGCTCAGTACTCAGGGTGCTGGGTGCTCAGTGCTCAGGGTGCTGGGTGCTCAGTGCTCAGGGTGCTGGGTGCTCAGTACTCAGGGTGCTGGGTGCTCAGTGCTCAGGGTGATCGGTGCTCAGTACTCAGGGTGCTCAGTACTCAGGGTGCTGGGTGCTCAGTGCTCAGGGTGCTGGGTGCTCAGTACTCAGGGTGCTGGGTGCTCAGTGCTCGGGGTGCTGGGTGCTCAGTGCTCAGGGTGATCGGTGCTCAGTACTCAGGGTGCTGGGTGCTCAGTGCTCAGGGTGCTGGGTGCTCAGTCCTCAGGGTGCTCAGTGCTCTGGGTGCTGGGTGCTCAGTACTCATGGTGCTGGGTGCTCAGTACTCAGGGGGCTGGGTGCTCAGTGCTCAGTGTGCTGGGTGCTCAGTGCTCAGGGCGCGGGGTGCTCAGTGCTCGGGGTCCTGGGTGCTCAGTGCTCGGGGTGCTGGGTGGTCAGTGCTCAGTGCTCAAGGTGCTGGGTGCTCAGTGCTCAGCGCTCAGGGTGCTGGGTGCTCAGTACTCAGGGTGCTGGGTGCTCAGTACTGAGGGTGCTGGGTGCTCAGTTCTCAGGGTGCTGGGTGATCAGTACTCTGGGTGTTGGGTGCTCAGTACTCAGGGTGCTCAGTGCTCAGTACTCGTGGTGCTGGGTGCTCAGTGCTCAGTGTGCTCAGTGCTCAGTGCTCAGGGTGCTGGGTGCTCAGTGCTCGGGGCACTGGGTGCTCAGTGCTCGGGGTGCTGGGTGCTCAGTACTCAGGGTGCTGTGTGCTCAGTGCTCAGTACTCAGCGTGCTGGGTGCTCAGTGCTCAGAGTGTTGGGTGCTCAGTACTCAGGGTGCTGGGTGCTCAGTACTCAGGGGGCTGGGTGCTCAGTGCTCAGTGTGCTGGGTGCTCAGTGCTCAGGGCGCAGGGTGCTCAGTGCTCGGGGTGCTGGGTGCTCAGTGCTCGGGGTGCTGGGTGGTCAGTGCTCAGTGCTCAAGGTGCTGGGTGCTCAGTGCTCAGCGCTCAGGGTGCTGGGTGCTCAGTACTCAGGGTGCTGGGTGCTCAGTACTCATGGTGCTGGGTGCTCAGTACTCAGGGGGCTGGGTGCTCAGTGCTCAGTGTGCTGGGTGCTCAGTGCTCAGGGTGCTGGGTGCTCAGTGCTCGGGGTGCTGGGTGCTCAGTGCTCAGTGCTCAGGGTGCTGGGTGCTCAGTGCTCAGTGCTCAGGGTGCTGGGTGTTCAGTACTCAGGGTGCTCGGTGCTCAGTGCTCAGGGTGCTAGGTGCTCAGTACTCAGGGTGCTGGGTGCTCAGTGCTCGGGGTGCTGGGTGCTCAGTACCCAGGGTGCTGGGTGCTCAGTACTCAGGGTGCTGTGTGCTCAGTGCTCAGTACTCAGCGTGCTGGGTGCTCAGTGCTCAGAGTGTTGGGTGCTCAGTACTCAGGGTGCTGGGTGCTCAGTACTCAGGGTGCTGGGTGCTCAGTGCTCAGGGTGATCGGTGCTCAGTACTCAGGGTCCTCAGTACTCAGGGTGCTGGGTGCTCAGTACTCAGGGTGCTGGGTGCTCAGTGCTCAGGGTGCTGGGTGCTCAGTGCTCGGGGTGCTGGGTGCTCAGTGCTCAGGGTGCTGGGTGCTCAGTGCTCAGGGTGCTGGGTGATCAGTGATCGGGGTGATGGGTGCTGAGTGCTCAGGGTGCTGTGTGCTCAGTGCTCGGGGTGCTCGGTGCTCAGTGCTCAGGGTCCTGGGTGCTCAGTACTCAGTGTGCTGGGTGCTTAGTAATCAGGGTGCTCAGTGCTCAGTACACAGGGTGCTGGGTGCTCAGTACTCAGGGTGCTGGGTGCTCAGTGCTCAGGGTGCTGAGTGCTCAGTACTCAGCGTGCTGGGTGCTCAGTACTCAGGGTGCTGGGTGCTCAGTGCTCAGGGTGCTGGGTGCTCAGGTCTCAGGGTGCTGGGTGCTCAGTGCTCGGGGAGCTCGGTGCTCAGTACTCAGGGTGCTGGGTGCTCAGTACTCAGTGCTCGGGGTCCTGGGTGCTCCGTGCTCAGGGTGCTGGGTGCTCAGTACTCAGGGTGCTGGGTGCTCATTCTCGGGGTGCTGGGTGCTCAGTGCTCGGGGTGCTGGGTGCTCAGTACTCAGGGTGCTGGGGGCTCAGTACTCAGGGTGCTGGGTGCTCAGTACTCAGGGTGCTCGGTTCTCAGTACTCAGGGTGCTGGGTGCTCATTCTCGTGGTACTGGGTGCGCAGTGCTCAGGGTCCTGGGTGCTCAGTACTCAGGGTGCTGGGGGCTCAGTACTCAGGGTGCTGGGTGCTCAGTACTCAGGGTGATCTGTTCTCAGTACTCAGGGTGCTGGGTGCTCAGTGCTCGGGGTGCTGGGTGCTCAGTACTCAGGGTGCTGGGTGCTCAGTGCTCGGGGTGCTGGGTGCTCAGTGCTCAGGGCGCTGGGTGCTCAGTGCTCGGGGTGCTGGGTGCTGAGTCCTCAGGGTGCTGGGTGCTCAGTGCTCGGGGTGCTCGGTGCTCAGTGCTCAGGGTGCTGGGTGCTCAGTACTCAGGGTGCTGGGTGCTTAGTACTCAGGGTGCTCAGTGCTCAGTACACAGGGTGCTGGGTGCTCAGTGCTCGGGGTGCTGGGTGCTCAGTGCTCAGTACTCAGGGTGCTGGGTGCTCAGTGCTCAGGGTGCTGGGTGCTCAGTACTCAGCGTGCTGGGTGCTCAGTACTCAGGGTGCTGGGTGCTCAGTGCTCAGGGTGCTGGGTGCTCAGTGCTCAGGGTGCTGGGTAGTCAGTGATCGGGGTGCTGGGTGCTCAGTACTCAGGGTGCTCAGTGCTCGGTTAGCTCGGTGCTCAGTACTCAGGGTGCTGGGTGCTCAGTACTCAGTGCTCGGGGTCCTGGGTGCTCCGTGCTCGGGGTGCTGGGTGCTCAGTGCTCTGGGTGCTGGGTGCTCAGTGCTCGGGGTGCTGGGTGCTCAGTGCTCAGTACTCAGGGTGCTGGGTGCTCAGTGCTCAGGGTGCTGGGTGCTCAGTGCTCAGGGTGCTGGGTAGTCAGTGATCGGGGTGCTGGGTGCTCAGTACTCAGGGTGCTCAGTGCTCGGTTAGCTCGGTGCTCAGTACTCAGGGTGCTGGGTGCTCAGTACTCAGTGCTCGGTGTCCTGGGTGCTCCGTGCTCGGGGTGCTGGGTGCTCAGTGCTCTGGGTGCTGGGTGCTCAGTACTCAGGGTGCTGGGTGCTCAGTACTCAGGGTGCTGGGTGCTCAGTGCTCAGGGTGCTGGGTACTCAGTGCTCAGGGTGCTGGGTGCTCAGTACTCAGGGTGCTGGGTGCTCAGTGCTCAGGGTGCTGGGTGCTCAGTGCTCAGGGTGCTGGGTGCTCAGTACTCAGGGTGCTGGGTGCTCAGTGCTCAGGGTGATCGGTGCTCAGTACTCAGGGTGCTCAGTACTCAGGGTGCTGGGTGCTCAGTGCTCAGGGTGCTGGGTGCTCAGTACTCAGGGTGCTGGGTGCTCAGTGCTCGGGGTGCTGGGTGCTCAGTGCTCAGGGTGATCGGTGCTCAGTACTCAGGGTGCTGGGTGCTCAGTGCTCAGGGTGCTGGGTGCTCAGTCCTCAGGGTGCTCTGTGCTCAGGGTGCTGGGTGCTCAGTACTCATGGTGCTGGGTGCTCAGTACTCAGGGGGCTGGGTGCTCAGTGCTCAGTGTGCTGGGTGCTCAGTGCTCAGGGCGCTGGGTGCTCAGTGCTCGGGGTGCTGGGTGCTCAGTGCTCGGGGTGCTGGGTGGTCAGTGCTCAGTGCTCAAGGTGCTGGGTGCTCAGTGCTCAGCGCTCAGGGTGCTGGGTGCTCAGTACTCAGGGTGCTGGGTGCTCAGTACTCAGGGTGCTGGGTGCTCAGTTCTCAGGGTGCTGGGTGATCAGTACTCTGGGTGTTGGGTGCTCAGTACTCAGGGTGCTCAGTGCTCAGTACACCCGGTGCTGGGTGCTCAGTGCTCAGTGTGCTCAGTGCTCAGTGCTCAGGGTGCTGGGTGCTCAGTGCTCGGGGCACTGGGTGCTCAGTGCTCGGGGTGCTGGGTGCTCAGTACTCAGGGTGCTGTGTGCTCAGTGCTCAGTACTCAGCGTGCTGGGTGCTCAGTGCTCAGAGTGTTGGGTGCTCAGTACTCAGGGTGCTGGGTGCTCAGTACTCAGGGGGCTGGGTGCTCAGTGCTCAGTGTGCTGGGTGCTCAGTGCTCAGGGCGCTGGGTGCTCAGTGCTCGGGGTGCTGGGTGCTCAGTGCTCGGGGTGCTGGGTGGTCAGTGCTCAGTGCTCAAGGTGCTGGGTGCTCAGTGCTCAGCGCTCAGGGTGCTGGGTGCTCAGTACTCAGGGTGCTGGGTGCTCAGTACTCATGGTGCTGGGTGCTCAGTACTCAGGGGGCTGGATGCTCAGTGCTCAGTGTGCTGGGTGCTCAGTGCTCAGGGTGCTGGGTGCTCAGTGCTCGGGGTGCTAGGTGCTCAGTGCTCAGTGCTCAGGGTGCTGGGTGCTCAGTGCTCAGTTCTCAGGGTGCTGGGTGTTCAGTACTCAGGGTGCTCGGTGCTCAGTGCTCAGGGTGCTAGGTGCTCAGTACTCAGGGTGCTGGGTGCTCAGTGCTCGGGGTGCTGGGTGCTCAGTACTCAGGGTGCTGGGTGCTCAGTACTCAGGGTGCTCGGTGCTCAGTACTCAGGGTGCTCGGTGCTCAGTACTCAGGGTGCTGGGTGCTCAGTACTCAGGGTGCTGGGTGCTCAGTACTCAGGGTGCTGGGTGCTCAGTGCTCAGGGTGCTGGGTGCTCAGTGCTCTGGGTGCTTGGTGCTCAGTGCTCAGGGTGCTGGGTGCTCAGTGCTCAGGGTGCTGGGTGCTCAGTGATCGGGGTGATGGGTGCTGAGTGCTCAGGGTGCTGAGTGCTCAGTGCTCGGGGTGCTCGGTGCTCAGTGCTCAGGGTCCTGGGTGCTCAGTACTCAGGGTGCTGGGTGCTTAGTAATCAGGGTGCTCAGTGCTCAGTACACAGGGTGCTGGGTGCTCAGTGCTCGGGGTGCTGGGTGCTCAGTGCTCAGTACTCAGGGTGCTGGGTGCTCAGTGCTCAGGGTGCTGAGTGCTCAGTACTCAGCGTGCTGGGTGCTCAGTACTCAGGGTGCTGGGTGCTCAGTGCTCAGGGTGCTGGGTGCTCAGTGCTCAGGGTGCTGGGTGCTCAGTGCTCGGGGAGCTCGGTGCTCAGTACTCAGGGTGCTGGGTGCTCAGTACTCAGTGCTCGGGGTCCTTTGTGCTCCGTGCTCGGGGTGATCTGTTCTCAGTACTCAGGGTGCTGGGTGCTCAGTGCTCGGGGTGCTGGGTGCTCAGTACTCGGGGTGCTCAGTACTCAGGGTACTGGGTGCTCAGTACTCAGGGTGCTGGGTGCTCAGAGCTCGGGGTGCTCGGTGCTCAGTACTCGGGGTGCTGGGTGCTCAGTGCTCAGGGTGCTGGGTGCTCAGTGCTCGGGGTGCTGGGTGCTCAGTGCTGAGGGTGCTGGCTGCTCAGTGCTCAGGGTGCTGGGTGCTCAGTACTCAGGGTGCTAGGTGCTCAGTACTCAGGGTGCTCAGTGCTCAGTACTCAGCGTGCTGGGTGCTCAGTGCTCAGGGTCCTCGGTGCTCAGTACTCAGGGTGTTCAGTGCTCAGTACTCAGCGTGCTTTGTGCTCAGTGCTCAGGGTGCTGGGTGCTCAGTACTCAGGGTGCTGGGTGCTCAGTATTCAGAGTGCTGGGTGCTCAGTACTCAGGGTGCTGGGTGCTCAGTGCACGGGGTGCTCGGTGATCAGTACTCAGGGTGCTGGGTGCTCAGTGCTCAGGGTGCTGAGTACTCAGTACTCAGGGTGCTGGGTGCTCAGTGCTCAGGGTGCTGGGTGCTCAGTGCTCAGGGTGCTGGGTGCTCAGTGCTCGGGGTGCTGGGTGCTCAGTGCTCGGGGTGCTGGGTGCTCAGTGCTCAGGGTGCTGGGTGCTCAGTACTCAGGGTGCTGGGTGCTCATTACTCAGGGTGCTGGGTGCTCAGTGCTCAGGGTGCTGGGTGCTCAGTCCTCAGGGTGCTGGGTGCTCAGTACTCAGGGTGTTCAGTGCTTAGTACTCAGGGTGCTCAGTGCTCAGTACTCAGGGTGCTGTTTGCTCAGTGCTCGGGGTGCTCGGTGCTCAGTACTCAGGGTGCTGGGTGCTCAGTACTCAGGGTGCTGGGTGCTCCGTACTCAGGGTGCTGGGTGCTCAGTACTCAGGGTGCTGGGTGCTCAGTACTCAGGGTGCTGGGTGCTCAGTGCTCAGGGTGCTGGGTGCTCAGTACTCAGGGTGCTGTGTGCTCAGTACTCAGGGTGCTCAGTGCTCAGTACTCAGGGTGCTGGGTGCTCAGTGCTCAGGGTGCTTTGTACTCAGTACTCAGGGTTCTGGGTGCTCAGTACTCAGGGTGCTGGGTGCTCAGTGCTCAGGGTGCTGGGTGCTCAGTGCTCAGGGTGCTGTGTGCTCAGTACTCAGGGTGCTGGGTGCTCAGTGCTCAGGGTGATCGGTGCTCAGTACTCAGGGTGCTCAGTACTCAGGGTGCTGGGTGCTCAGTGCTCAGGGTGCTGGGTGCTCAGTACTCAGGGTGCTCAGTGCTCAGGGTGCTGGGTGCTCAGGGTGCTGGGTGCTCAGTGCTCGGGGTGCTGGGTGCTCAGTGCTCAGTGCTCAGGGTGCTGGGTGCTCAGTGCTCAGGGTGCTGTGTGCTCAGTGCTCAGTACTCAGCGTGCTGGGTGCTCAGTGCTCAGAGTGTTGGGTGCTCAGTACTCAGGGTGCTGGGTGCTCAGTGCTCAGTGCTCAGGGTGCTCAGTGCTCAGGGTGCTCAGTGCTCAGGGTGCTGTGTGCTCAGGGTTCTGGGTGCTCAGTGCTCGGGGTGCTGGGTGCTCAGTGCTCAGGGTGCTGGGTGTTCAGTACTCAGGGTGCTCGGTGCTCAGTGCTCAGGGTGCTAGGTGCTCAGTACTCAGGGTGCTGGGTGCTCAGTGCTCTGGGTGCTGGGTGCTCAGTGCTCAGGGTGATCAGTGCTCAGTACTCAGGGTGCTGGGTGCTCAGTACTCAGGGTGCTGTGTGCTCAGTGCTCAGGGTGCTGGGTGCTCAGTACTCAGGGTGCTGGGTGCTCAGTACTCAGGGTGCTCCGTGCTCAGTACTCAGGGTGCTTGGTGCTCAGTGCTCAGGGTGCTTTGTACTCAGTACTCAGGGTTCTGGATGCTCAGTACTCAGGGTGCTGGGTGCTCAATGCTCAGGGTGCTGGGTGCTCAGTGCTCAGGGTGCTGGGTGCTCAGTACTCAGGGTGCTGGGTGCTCAGTGCTCAGGGTGATCGGTGCTCAGTACTCAGGGTGCTCAGTACTCAGGGTGCTGGGTGCTCAGTACTCAGGGTGCTGGGTGCTCAGTGCTCAGGGTGCTGGGTGCTCAGTGCTCTGGGTGCTGGGTGCTCAGTGCTCAGGGTGCTGGGTGCTCAGTGCTCATGGTGCTGGGTGCTCAGTGATCGGGGTGATGGGTGCTGAGTGCTCAGGGTGCTGGGTGCTCAGTGCTCGGGGTGCTCGGTGCTCAGTGCTCAGGGTCCTGGGTGCTCAGTACTCAGGGTGCTGGGTGCTTAGTAATCAGGGTGCCCAGTGCTCAGTACACAGGGTGCTGGGTGCTCAGTGCTCGGGGTGCTGTGTGCTCAGTGCTCAGTACTCAGGGTGCTGGGTGCTCAGTGCTCAGGGTGCTGAGTGCTCAGTACTCAGCGTGCTGGGTGCTCAGTACTCAGGGTGCTGGGTGCTCAGTGCTCAGGGTGCTGGGTGCTCAGTGCTCAGGGTGCTGGGTGCTCAGTGCTCGGGGAGCTCGGTGCTCAGTACTCAGGGTGCTGGGTGCTCAGTACTCAGTGCTCGGGGTCCTGGGTGCTCCGTGCTCGGGGTGCTGGGTGCTCAGTACTCAGGGTGCTTGGTGCTCATTCACGGGATGCTGGGTGCTCAGTGCTCGGGGTGCTGGGTGCTCAGTACTCAGGGTGCTGGGGGCTCAGTACTCAGGGTGCTGGGTGCTCAGTACTCAGGGTGCTCAGTGCTCAGTACTCGGGGTGCTGGGTGCTCAGTGCTCAGGGTGCTCAGTTCTCAGTGCTCGGGGTGCTGGGTGCTCAGTGCTCGGGGCGCTGGGTGCTCAGTGCTCGGGGTGCTGGGTGCTCAGTACTCGGGGTGCTGGGTGCTCAGTGCTCAGGGTGCTCAGTGCTTAGTACTCAGTGCTCAGGGTGCTCAGTGCTCAGTGCTCAGGGTGCTGGGTGTTCAGTACTCAGGGTGCTGGGTGCTCAGTACTCAGGGTGCTGGGGGCTCAGTACTCAGGGTGCTGGGTGCTCAGTACTCAGGGTGATCTGTTCTCAGTACTCAGGTTGCTGGGTGCTCAGTGCTCGGGGTGCTGGGTGCTCAGTACTCGGGGTGCTCAGTTCTCAGTACTCAGGGTGCTGGGTGCTCAGTACTCAGGGTGCTGGGTGCTCATTCTCGGGGTGCTGGGTGCTCAGTGCTCGGGGTGCTGGGTGCTCAGTACTCAGGGTGCTGGGGGCTCATTCTCGGGGTGCTGGGTGCTCAGTGCTCGGGGTGCTGGGTGCTCAGTACTCGGGGTGCTCAGTACTCAGGGTACTGGGTGCTCAGTACTCAGGGTGCTGGGTGCTCATTCTCGGGGTGCTGGGTGCTCAGTGCTCGGGGTGCTGGGTGCTCAGTACTCAGGGTGCTGGGGGCTCAGTACTCTGGGTGCTGTGTGCTCAGTACTCAGGGTGATCTGTTCTCAGTACTCAGGGTGCTGGGTGCTCAGTACTCGGGGTGCTCTGTACTCGGGGTGCTGGGTGCTCAGTACTCGGGGTGCTGGGTGCTCAGTGCTCAGGGTGCTGATTGCTCAGTGCTCGGGGTGCTGGGTGCTCAGTGCTGAGGGTGCTGGCTGCTCAGTGCTCAGGGTGCTGGGTGCTCAGTACTCAGGGTGCTGGGTGCTCAGTACTCAGCGTGCTGGGTGCTCAGTACTCAGGGTGCTAGGTGCTCAGTACTCAGGGTGCTCAGTGCTCAGTACTCAGCGTGCTGGGTGCTCAGTGCTCAGGGTCCTCGGTGCTCAGTACTCAGGGTGCTCAGTGCTCAGTACTCATCGTGCTTTGTGCTCAGTGCTCAGGGTGCTGGGTGCTCAGTACTCAGGGTGCTGGGTGCTCATTCTCGGGGTGCTGGGTGCTCAGTGCTCGGGGTGCTGGGTGCTCAGTACTCAGGGTGCTGGGGGCTCATTCTCGGGGTGCTGGGTGCTCAGTGCTCGGGGTGCTGGGTGCTCAGTACTCGGGGTGCTCAGTACTCAGGGTACTGGGTGCTCAGTACTCAGGGTGCTGGGTGCTCATTCTCGGGGTGCTGGGTGCTCAGTGCTCGGGGTGCTGGGTGCTCAGTACTCAGGGTGCTGGGGGCTCAGTACTCTGGGTGCTGTGTGCTCAGTACTCAGGGTGATCTGTTCTCAGTACTCAGGGTGCTGGGTGCTCAGTACTCGGGGTGCTCTGTACTCGGGGTGCTGGGTGCTCAGTACTCGGGGTGCTGGGTGCTCAGTGCTCAGGGTGCTGATTGCTCAGTGCTCGGGGTGCTGGGTGCTCAGTGCTGAGGGTGCTGGCTGCTCAGTGCTCAGGGTGCTGGGTGCTCAGTACTCAGGGTGCTGGGTGCTCAGTACTCAGCGTGCTGGGTGCTCAGTACTCAGGGTGCTAGGTGCTCAGTACTCAGGGTGCTCAGTGCTCAGTACTCAGCGTGCTGGGTGCTCAGTGCTCAGGGTCCTCGGTGCTCAGTACTCAGGGTGCTCAGTGCTCAGTACTCATCGTGCTTTGTGCTCAGTGCTCAGGGTGCTGGGTGCTCAGTACTCAGGGTGCTGGGTGCTCAGTACTCAGGGTGCTGGGTGCTCAGTACTCAGGGTGCTGGGTGCTCAGTGCTCGGGGTGCTCGGTGATCAGTACTCAGGGTGCTGGGTGCTCAGTGCTCAGGGTGCTGAGTACTCAGTACTCAGGGTGCTGGGTGCTCAGTGCTCAGGGTGCTGGGTGCTCAGTGCTCAGGGTGCTGGGTGCTCAGTGCTCGGGGTGCTGGGTGCTCAGTGCTCGGGGTGCTGGGTGCTCAGTGCTCGGGGTGCTGGGTGCTCAGTACTCGGGGTGCTGGGTGCTCAGTGCTCAGGGTGCTCAGTGCTCAGTACTCAGTGCTCAGGGTGCTCAGTGCTCAGTGCTCAGGGTGCTGGGTGTTCAGTACTCAGGGTGCTGGGTGCTCAGTACTCAGTGTGCTGGGGGCTCAGTACTCAGGGTGCTGGGTGCTCAGTACTCAGGGTGATCTGTTCTCAGTACTCAGGTTGCTGGGTGCTCAGTGCTCGGGGTGCTGGGTGCTCAGTACTCGGGGTGCTCAGTTCTCAGTACTCAGGGTGCTGGGTGCTCAGTACTCAGGGTGCTGGGTGATCATTCTCGGGGTGCTGGGTGCTCAGTGCTCGGGGTGCTGGGTGCTCAGTACTCAGGGTGCTGGGGGCTCATTCTCGGGGTGCTGGGTGCTCAGTGCTCGGGGTGCTGGGTGCTCAGTACTCGGGGTGCTCAGTACTCAGGGTACTGGGTGCTCAGTACTCAGGGTGCTGGGTGCTCATTCTCGGGGTGCTGGGTGCTCAGTGCTCGGGGTGCTGGGTGCTCAGTACTCAGGGTGCTGGGTGCTCAGTACTCTGGGTGCTGTGTGCTCAGTACTCAGGGTGCTGGGTGCTCAGTGCTCAGGGTGATCGGTGCTCAGTACTCAGGGTGCTCAGTACTCAGGGTGCTGGGTGCTCAGTGCTCAGGGTGCTGGGTGCTCAGTACTCAGGGTGCTCAGTGCTCAGGGTGCTGGGTGCTCAGGGTGCTGGGTGCTCAGTGCTCGGGGTGCTGGGTGCTCAGTGCTCAGTGCTCAGGGTGCTGGGTGCTCAGTGCTCAGGGTGCTGTGTGCTCAGTGCTCAGTACTCAGCGTGCTGGGTGCTCAGTGCTCAGAGTGTTGGGTGCTCAGTACTCAGGGTGCTGGGTGCTCAGTGCTCAGTGCTCAGGGTGCTCAGTGCTCAGGGTGCTCAGTGCTCAGGGTGCTGTGTGCTCAGGGTTCTGGGTGCTCAGTGCTCGGGGTGCTGGGTGCTCAGTGCTCAGTGCTCAGGGTGCTGTGTGTTCAGTACTCAGGGTGCTCGGTGCTCAGTGCTCAGGGTGCTAGGTGCTCAGTACTCAGGGTGCTGGGTGCTCAGTGCTCTGGGTGCTGGGTGCTCAGTGCTCAGGGTGATCAGTGCTCAGTACTCAGGGTGCTGGGTGCTCAGTACTCAGGGTGCTGTGTGCTCAGTGCTCAGGGTGCGGGGTGCTCAGTACTCAGGGTGCTGGGTGCTCAGTACTCAGGGTGCTCCGTGCTCAGTACTCAGGGTGCTGGGTGCTCAGTGCTCAGGGTGCTTTGTACTCAGTACTCAGGGTTCTGGGTGCTCAGTACTCAGGGTGCTGGGTGCTCAATGCTCAGGGTGCTGGGTGCTCAGTGCTCAGGGTGCTGGGTGCTCAGTACTCAGGGTGCTGGGTGCTCAGTGCTCAGGGTGATCGGTGCTCAGTACTCAGGGTGCTCAGTACTCAGGGTGCTGGGTGCTCAGTACTCAGGGTGCTGGGTGCTCAGTGCTCAGGGTGCTGGGTGCTCAGTGCTCTGGGTGCTGGGTGCTCAGTGCTCAGGGTGCTGGGTGCTCAGTGCTCATGGTGCTGTGTGCTCAGTGATCGGGGTGATGGGTGATGAGTGCTCAGGGTGCTGGGTGCTCAGTGCTCGGGGTGCTCGGTGCTCAGTGCTCAGGGTCCTGGGTGCTCAGTACTCAGGGTGCTGGGTGCTTAGTAATCAGGGTGCCCAGTGCTCAGTACACAGGGTGCTGGGTGCTCAGTGCTCGGGGTGCTGGGTGCTCAGTGCTCAGTACTCAGGGTGCTGGGTGCTCAGTGCTCAGGGTGCTGAGTGCTCAGTACTCAGCGTGCTGGGTGCTCAGTACTCAGGGTGCTGGGTGCTCAGTGCTCAGGGTGCTGGGTGCTCAGTGCTCAGGGTGCTGGGTGCTCAGTGCTCGGGGAGCTCGGTGCTCAGTACTCAGGGTGCTGGGTGCTCAGTACTCAGTGCTCGGGGTCCTGGGTGCTCCGTGCTCGGGGTGCTGGGTGCTCAGTACTCAGGGTGCTTGGTGCTCATTCACGGGATGCTGGGTGCTCAGTGCTCGGGGTGCTGGGTGCTCAGTACTCAGGGTGCTGGGGGCTCAGTACTCAGGGTGCTGGGTGCTCAGTACTCAGGGTGCTCAGTGCTCAGTACTCGGGGTGCTGGGTGCTCAGTGCTCAGGGTGCTCAGTTCTCAGTGCTCGGGGTGCTGGGTGCTCAGTGCTCGGGGCGCTGGGTGCTCAGTGCTCGGGGTGCTGGGTGCTCAGTACTCGGGGTGCTGGGTGCTCAGTGCTCAGGGTGCTCAGTGCTCAGTACTCAGTGCTCAGGGTGCTCAGTGCTCAGTGCTCAGGGTGCTGGGTGTTCAGTACTCAGGGTGCTGGGTGCTCAGTACTCAGGGTGCTGGGGGCTCAGTACTCAGGGTGCTGGGTGCTCAGTACTCAGGGTGATCTGTTCTCAGTACTCAGGTTGCTGGGTGCTCAGTGCTCGGGGTGCTGGGTGCTCAGTACTCGGGGTGCTCAGTTCTCAGTACTCAGGGTGCTGGGTGCTCAGTACTCAGGGTGCTGGGTGCTCATTCTCGGGGTGCTGGGTGCTCAGTGCTCGGGGTGCTGGGTGCTCAGTACTCAGGGTGCTGGGGGCTCATTCTCGGGGTGCTGGGTGCTCATTGCTCGGGGTGCTGGGTGCTCAGTACTCGGGGTGCTCAGTACTCAGGGTACTGGGTGCTCAGTACTCAGGGTGCTGGGTGCTCATTCTCGGGGTGCTGGGTGCTCAGTGCTCGGGGTGCTGGGTGCTCAGTACTCAGGGTGCTGGGGGCTCAGTACTCTGGGTGCTGTGTGCTCAGTACTCAGGGTGATCTGTTCTCAGTACTCAGGGTGCTGGGTGCTCAGTACTCGGGGTGCTCTGTACTCGGGGTGCTGGGTGCTCAGTACTCGGGGTGCTGGGTGCTCAGTGCTCAGGGTGCTGATTGCTCAGTGCTCGGGGTGCTGGGTGCTCAGTGCTAAGGGTGCTGGCTGCTCAGTGCTCAGGGTGCTGGGTGCTCAGTACTCAGGGTGCTGGGTGCTCAGTACTCAGCGTGCTGGGTGCTCAGTACTCAGGGTGCTAGGTGCTCAGTACTCAGGGTGCTCAGTGCTCAGTACTCAGCGTGCTGGGTGCTCAGTGATTTGGGTCCTCGGTGCTCAGTACTCAGGGTGCTCAGTGCTCAGTACTCATCGTGCTTTGTGCTCAGTGCTCAGGGTGCTGGGTGCTCAGTACTCAGGGTGCTGGGTGCTCAGTACTCAGGGTGCTGGGTGCTCAGTACTCAGGGTGCTGGGTGCTCAGTGCTCGGGGTGCTCGGTGATCAGTACTCAGGGTGCTGGGTGCTCAGTGCTCAGGGTGCTGAGTACTCAGTACTCAGGGTGCTGGGTGCTCAGTGCTCAGGGTGCTGGGTGCTCAGTGCTCAGGGTGCTGGGTGCTCAGTGCTCGGGGTGCTGGGTGCTCAGTGCTCGGGGTGCTGGGTGCTCAGTGCTCGGGGTGCTGGGTGCTCAGTACTCGGGGTGCTGGGTGCTCAGTGCTCAGGGTGCTCAGTGCTCAGTGCTCAGTGTGCTGGGTGTTCAGTACTCAGGGTGCTGGGTGCTCAGTACTCAGGGTGCTGGGGGCTCAGTACTCAGGGTGCTGGGTGCTCAGTACTCAGGGTGATCTGTTCTCAGTACTCAGGTTGCTGGGTGCTCAGTGCTCGGGGTGCTGGGTGCTCAGTACTCGGGGTGCTCAGTTCTCAGTACTCAGGGTGCTGGGTGCTCAGTACTCAGGGTGCTGGGTGCTCATTCTCGGGGTGCTGGGTGCTCAGTGCTCGGGGTGCTGGGTGCTCAGTACTCAGGGTGCTGGGGGCTCATTCTCGGGGTGCTGGGTGCTCAGTGCTCGGGGTGCTGGGTGCTCAGTACTCGGGGTGCTCAGTACTCAGGGTACTGGGTGCTCAGTACTCAGGGTGCTGGGTGCTCATTCTCGGGGTGCTGGGTGCTCAGTGCTCGGGGTGCTGGGTGCTCAGTACTCAGGGTGCTGGGGGCTCAGTACTCTGGGTGCTGTGTGCTCAGTACTCAGGGTGATCTGTTCTCAGTACTCAGGGTGCTGGGTGCTCAGTACTCGGGGTGCTCTGTACTCGGGGTGCTGGGTGCTCAGTACTCGGGGTGCTGGGTGCTCAGTGCTCAGGGTGCTGATTGCTCAGTGCTCGGGGTGCTGGGTGCTCAGTGCTGAGGGTGCTGGCTGCTCAGTGCTCAGGGTGCTGGGTGCTCAGTACTCAGGGTGCTGGGTGCTCAGTACTCAGCGTGCTGGGTGCTCAGTGCTCAGGGTGCTGGGTGCTCAGTGCTCGGGGAGCTCGGTGCTCAGTACTCAGGGTGCTGGGTGCTCAGTACTCAGTGCTCGGGGTCCTGGGTGCTCTGTGCTCGGGGTGCTGGGTGCTCAGTACTCAGGGTGCTTGGTGCTCATTCACGGGATGCTGGGTGCTCAGTGCTCGGGGTGCTGGGTGCTCAGTACTCAGGGTGCTGGGGGCTCAGTACTCAGGGTGCTGGGTGCTCAGTACTCAGGGTGCTCAGTGCTCAGTACTCGGGGTGCTGGGTGCTCAGTGCTCAGGGTGCTCAGTTCTCAGTGCTCGGGGTGCTGGGTGCTCAGTGCTCGGGGCGCTGGGTGCTCAGTGCTCGGGGTGCTGGGTGCTCAGTACTCGGGGTGCTGGGTGCTCAGTGCTCAGGGTGCTCAGTGCTCAGTACTCAGTGCTCAGGGTGCTCAGTGCTCAGTGCTCAGGGTGCTGGGTGTTCAGTACTCAGGGTGCTGGGTGCTCAGTACTCAGGGTGCTGGGGGCTCAGTACTCAGGGTGCTGGGTGCTCAGTACTCAGGGTGATCTGTTCTCAGTACTCAGGTTGCTGGGTGCTCAGTGCTCGGGGTGCTGGGTGCTCAGTACTCGGGGTGCTCAGTTCTCAGTACTCAGGGTGCTGGGTGCTCAGTACTCAGGGTGCTGGGTGCTCATTCTCGGGGTGCTGGGTGCTCAGTGCTCGGGGTGCTGGGTGCTCAGTACTCAGGGTGCTGGGGGCTCATTCTCGGGGTGCTGGGTGCTCAGTGCTCGGGGTGCTGGGTGCTCAGTACTCGGGGTGCTCAGTACTCAGGGTACTGGGTGCTCAGTACTCAGGGTGCTGGGTGCTCATTCTCGGGGTGCTGGGTGCTCAGTGCTCGGGGTGCTGGGTGCTCAGTACTCAAGGTGCTGGGGGCTCAGTACTCTGGGTGCTGTGTGCTCAGTACTCAGGGTGATCTGTTCTCAGTACTCAGGGTGCTGGGTGCTCAGTACTCGGGGTGCTCTGTACTCGGGGTGCTGGGTGCTCAGTACTCGGGGTGCTGGGTGCTCAGTGCTCAGGGTGCTGATTGCTCAGTGCTCGGGGTGCTGGGTGCTCAGTGCTGAGGGTGCTGGCTGCTCAGTGCTCAGGGTGCTGGGTGCTCAGTACTCAGGGTGCTGGGTGCTCAGTACTCAGCGTGCTGGGTGCTCAGTACTCAGGGTGCTAGGTGCTCAGTACTCAGGGTGCTCAGTGCTCAGTACTCAGCGTGCTGGGTGCTCAGTGCTCAGGGTCCTCGGTGCTCAGTACTCAGGGTGCTCAGTGCTCAGTACTCATCGTGCTTTGTGCTCAGTGCTCAGGGTGCTGGGTGCTCAGTACTCAGGGTGCTGGGTGCTCAGTACTCAGGGTGCTGGGTGCTCAGTACTCAGGGTGCTGGGTGCTCAGTGCTCGGGGTGCTCGGTGATCAGTACTCAGGGTGCTGGGTGCTCAGTGCTCAGGGTGCTGAGTACTCAGTACTCAGGGTGCTGGGTGCTCAGTGCTCAGGGTGCTGGGTGCTCAGTGCTCAGGGTGCTGGGTGCTCAGTGCTCGGGGTGCTGGGTGCTCAGTGCTCGGGGTGCTGGGTGCTCAGTGCTCGGGGTGCTGGGTGCTCAGTGCTCGGGGTGCTGGGTGCTCAGTGCTCGGGGTGCTGGGTGCTCAGTACTCAGGGTGATGGGTGCTCATTACTCAGGGTGCTGGGTGCTCAGTGCTCAGGGTGCTGGGTGCTCAGTCCTCAGGGTGCTGGGTGCTCAGTACTCAGGGTGTTCGGTGCTTAGTACTCAGGGTGCTCAGTGCTCAGTACTCAGGGTGCTGGTTGCTCAGTGCTCGGGGTGCTCGGTGCTCAGTACTCAGGGTGCTGGGTGCTCAGTGCTCAGGGTGCTGGGTGCTCAGTACTCAGGGTGCTGGGTGCTCAGTCCTCAGGGTGCTGGGTGCTCAGTACTCAGGGTGCTGGGTGCTCAGTGCTCAGGGTGCTGGGTGCTCAGTACTCAGGGTGCTGGGTGCTCAGTACTCAGGGTGCTCGGTGCTCAGTACTCAGGGTGCTGGGTGCTCAGTGCTCAGGGTGATTTGTACTCAGTACTCAGGGTTCTGGGTGCTCATAACTCAGGGTGCTGGGTGCTCAGTGCTCAGGGTGCTGGGTGCTCAGTGCTCAGGGTGCTGGGTGCTCAGTACTCAGGGTGCTGGGTGCTCAGTGCTCAGGGTGATCGTTGCTCAGTACTCAGGGTGCTCAGTACTCAGGGTGCTGGGTGCTCAGTGCTCAGGGTGCTGGGTGCTCAGTACTCAGGGTGCTGGGTGCTCAGTGCTCGGGGTGCTGGGTGCTCAGTGCTCAGGGTGATCGGTGCGCAGTACTCATGGTGCTGGGTGCTCAGTGCTCAGGTTGCTGGGTGCTCAGTCCTCAGGGTGCTCAGTGCTCAGGGTGCTGGGTGCTCAGTGCTCGGGGTGCTGAGTGCTCAGTACTCAGGGTGCTGGGTGCTCAGTACTCATGGTGCTGGGTGCTCATTACTAATGGTGCTGAGTGCTCAGTACTCAGGGGGCTGGGTGCTCAGTGCTCAGGGTGCTGGGTGCTCAGTGCTCAGGGTGCTGGGTGCTCAGTGCTCGGGGTGCTGGGTGCTCAGTGCTCGGGGTGCTGGGTGGTCAGTGCTCAGTGCTCAGGGTGCTGGGTGCTCAGTGCTCAGTGCTCAGGGTGCTGGGTGCTCAGTACTCAGGGTGCTAGGTGCTCAGTACTCAGGGTGCTGAGTGCTCAGTACTCAGGGTGCTGGGTGCTCAGTGCTCAGGGTGCTGGGTGCTCAGTGCTCGGGGTGCTGGGTGCTCGGTGCTCGGGGCGCTGGGTGCTCAGTGCTCAGGGTGCTCGGTGCTCAGTACTCAGGGTGCTCAGTGCTCAGTACTCAGGTTGCTGGGTGCTCAGTGCTCAGGGTGCTGGGTGCTCAGTACTAAGGGTGCTGGGTGCTCGGTGCTCAGTACGCTGGGTGCTCAGTACTCAGGGTGCTGGGTGCTCAGTACTCAGGGTGCTCGGTGCTCAGTACTGAGGGTGCTGGGTGGTCAGTGCACAGTGCTCAGGGTGCTGGGTGCTCAGTGCTCAGTGCTCAGGGTGCTGGGTGCTCAGTACTCAGGGTGTTGGGTGCTCAGTACTCAGGGGGCTGGGTGCTCAGTGCTCAGGGTGCTGGGTGCTCAGTGCTCAGGGTGCTGGGTGCTCAGTGCTCGGGGTGCTGGGTGCTCAGTGCTCGGGGTGCTGGGTGGTCAGTGCTCAGTGCTCAGGGTGCTGGGTGCTCAGTGCTCAGTGCTCAGGGTGCTGGGTGCTCAGTACTCAGGGTGCTGGGTGCTCAGTACTCAGGGTGCTGGGTGCTCAGTTCTCAGGCTGCTGGGTGCTCAGTACTCTGGGTGTTGGGTGCTCAGTACTCAGGGTGCTGGGTGCTCAGTGCTCGGGGTGCTGGGTGCTCAGTGATCAGGGTGCTGGGTGCTCAGTGCTCAGGGTGCTGGGTGCTCAGTACTCAGGGTTCTGGGTGCTCAGTGCTCGGGGTGCTCGGTGCTCAGTACTCAAGGTGCTGGGTGCTCAGTGCTCAGGGTGCGGGGTGCTCAGTCCTCGGGGTGCTCCATGCTCAGTGCTCAGGGTGCGGGGTGCTCAGTCCTCGGGGTGCTCCATGCTCAGTGCTCGGGGTGCTGGGTGCTCAGTGCTCGGGGTGCTGGGTGCTCAGTGCTCAGTACTCAGGGTGCTGGGTGCTCAGTGCTCAGGGTGCTGAGTGCTCAATACTCAGCGTGCTGGGTGCTCAGTACTCAGGGGGCTGGGTGCTCAGTGCTCAGGGTGCTGGGTGCTCAGTGCTCAGGGTGCTGGGTGCTCAGTGCTCAGGGAGCTCGGTGCTCAGTACTCAGGGTGCTGGGTGCTCAGTACTCAGTGCTCGGGGTCCTGGGTGCTCCGTGCTCAGGGTCCTCGGTGCTCAGTACTCAGGGTGCAGGGTGCTCAGTGCTCAGGGTGCTGGGTGCTCAGTGCTCAGGGTGCTGGGTGCTCAGTACTCAGGGTGCTGGGTGCTCAGTGCTCAGGGTGATCGGTGCTCAGTACTCAGGGTGCTCAGTACTCAGGGTGCTGGGTGCTCAGTGCTCAGGGTGCTGGGTGCTCAGTACTCAGGGTGCTGGGTGCTCAGTGCTCGGGGTGCTGGGTGCTCAGTGCTCAGGGTGATCGGTGCTCAGTACTCATGGTGCTGGGTGCTCAGTGCTCAGGGTGCTGGGTGCTCAGTCCTCAGGGTGCTCAGTGCTCAGGGTGCTGGGTGCTCAGTGCTCGGGGTGCTCGGTGCTCAGTACTCAGGGTGCTGAGTGCTCAGTACTCAGGGTACTGGGTGCTCAGTACTCATGGTGCTGGGTGCTCAGTACTCAGGGGGCTGGGTGCTCAGTGCTCAGTGTGCTGGGTGCTCAGTGCTCAGGGCGCTGGGTGCTCAGTGCTCGGGGTGCTGGGTGCTCAGTGCTCGGGGTGCTGGGTGGTCAGTGCTCAGTGCTCAAGGTGCTGGGTGCTCAGTGCTCAGTGCTCAGGCAGCTGGGTGCTCAGTACTCAGGGTGCTGGGTGCTCAGTACTCGGGGTGCTGGGTGCTCAGTGCTCAGTGTGCTCAGTGCTCAGTACTCAGGGTGCTGGGTGCTCAGTACTCAGTGCTCGGGGTCCTGGGTGCTCCGTGCTCGGGGTGATCTGTTCTCAGTACTCAGGGTGCTGGTTGCTCAGTGCTCGGGGTGCTGGGTGCTCAGTACTCGGGGTGCTCAGTACTCAGGGTACTGGGTGCTCAGTACTTAGGGTGCTGGGTGCTCAGTATTCAGGGTGCTGGGTGCTCAGTACACAGGGTGCTGGGTGCTCAGTGCACGGGGTGCTCGGTGATCAGTACTCAGGGTGCTGGGTGCTCAGTGCTCAGGGTGCTGAGTACTCAGTACTCAGGGTGCTGGGTGCTCAGTGCTCAGGGTGCTGGGTGCTCAGTGCTCAGGGTGCTGGGTGCTCAGTGCTCGGGGTGCTGGGTGCTCAGTGCTCGGGGTGCTGGGGGCTCAGTGCTCAGGGTGCTGGGTGCTCAGTACTCAGGTTGTTGGGTGCTCATTACTCAGGGTGCTGGGTGCTCAGTGCTCAGGGTGCTGGGTGCTCAGTCCTCAGGGTGCTGGGTGCTCAGTACTCAGGGTGTTCGGTGCTTAGTACTCAGGGTGCTCAGTGCTCAGTACTCAGGGTGCTGGTTGCTCAGTGCTCGGGGTGCTCGGTGCTCAGTACTCAGGGTGCTGGGTGCTCAGTACTCAGGGTGCTGGGTGCTCCGTACTCAGGGTGCTGTGTGCTCAGTACTCAGGGTGCTGGGTGCTCAGTACTCAGGGTGCTGGGTGCTCAGTGCTCAGGGTGCTGGGTGCTCAGTACTCAGGGTGCTGGGTGCTCAGTTCTCAGGGTGCTCGGTGCTCAGTGCTCAGGGTGCTGGGTGCTCAGTGCTCAGGGTGCTGTGTGCTCAGTACTGAGGGTGCTGGGTGCTCAGTGCTCAGGGTGATCGGTGCTCAGTACTGAGGGTGCTCAGTACTCAGGGTGCTGGGTGCTCAGGGTGCTGGGTGCTCAGTACTCAGGGTGCTCATTGCTCAGGGTGCTGGGTGCTCAGGGTGCTGGGTGCTCAGTGCTCGGGGTGCTGGGTCCTCAGTGCTCAGTGCTCAGGGTGCTGGGTGCTCAGTGCTCAGGGTGCTGTGTGCTCAGTGCTCAGTACTCAGCGTGCTGGGTGCTCAGTGCTCAGAGTGTTGGGTGCTCAGTACTCAGGGTGCTGGGTGCTCAGTGCTCAGTGCTCAGGGTGCTCAGTGCTCAGGGTGCTCAGTGCTCAGGGTGCTGGGTGCTCAGGGTGCTGGGTGCTCAGTGCTCGGGGTGCTGGGTTCTCAGTGCTCAGTGCTCAGGGTGCTGGGTGCTCAGTGCTCAGTGCTCAGGGTGCTGGGTGTTCAGTACTCAGGGTGCTCGGTGCTCAGTGCTCAGGGTGCTAGGTGCTCAGTACTCAGGGTGCTGGGTGCTCAGTGCTCGGGGTGCTGGGTGCTCAGTGCTCAGGGTGATCAGTGCTCAGTACTCAGGGTGCTGGGTGCTCAGTACTCAGGGTGCTGGGTGCTCAGTGCTCAGGGTGCTGGGTGCTCAGTACTCAGGGTGCTGGGTGCTCAGTACTCAGGGTGCTCCGTGCTCAGTACTCAGGGTGCTGGGTGCTCAGTGCTCAGGGTGCTTTGTACTCAGTACTCAGGGTTCTGGGTGCTCAGTACTCAGGGTGCTGGGTGCTCAATGCTCAGGGTGCTGGGTGCTCAGTGCTCAGGGTGCTGTGTGCTCAGTACTCAGGGTGCTGGGTGCTCAGTGCTCAGGGTGATCGGTGCTCAGTACTCAGGGTGCTCAGTACTCAGGGTGCTGGGTGCTCAGTACTCAGGGTGCTGGGTGCTCAGTGCTCAGGGTGCTGGGTGCTCAGTGCTCGGGGTGCTGGGTGCTCAGTGCTCAGGGTGCTGGGTGCTCAGTGCTCAGGGTGCTGGGTGCTCAGTGATCGGGGTGATGGGTGCTGAGTGCTCAGGGTGCTGTGTGCTCAGTGCTCGGGGTGCTCGGTGCTCAGTGCTCAGGGACCTGGGTGCTCAGTACTCAGTGTGCTGGGTGCTTAGTAATCAGGGTGCTCAGTGCTCAGTACACAGGGTGCTGGGTGCTCAGTACTCAGGGTGCTGGGTGCTCAGTGCTCAGGGTGCTGAGTGCTCAGTACTCAGCGTGCTGGGTGCTCAGTACTCAGGGTGCTGGGTGCTCAGTGCTCAGGGTGCTGGGTGCTCAGTGCTCAGGGTGCTGGGTGCTCAGTGCTCGGGGAGCTCGGTGCTCAGTACTCAGGGTGCTGGGTGCTCAGTACTCAGTGCTCGGGGTCCTGGGTGCTCCGTGCTCGGGGTGCTGGGTGCTCAGTACTCAGGGTGCTGGGTGCTCATTCTCGGGGTGCTGGGTGCTCAGTGCTCGGGGTGCTGGGTGCTCAGTACTCAGGGTGCTGGGGGCTCAGTACTCAGGGTGCTGGGTGCTCAGTACTCAGGGTGCTCGGTTCTCAGTACTCAGGGTGCTGGGTGCTCATTCTCGGGGTACTGGGTGCTCAGTGCTCGGGGTGCTGGGTGCTCAGTACTCAGGGTGCTGGGGGCTCAGTACTCAGGGTGCTGGTTGCTCAGTACTCAGGGTGATCTGTTCTCAGTACTCAGGGTGCTGGGTGCTCAGTGCTCGGGGTGCTGGGTGCTCAGTACTCAGGGTGCTGGGTGCTCAGTGCTCGGGGTGCTGGGTGCTCAGTCCTCAGGGTGCTGGGTGCTCAGTGCTCGGGGTGCTGGGTGCTGAGTCCTCAGGGTGCTGGGTGCTCAGTGCTCGGGGTGCTCGGTGCTCAGTGCTCAGGGTGCTGGGTGCTCAGTACTCAGGGTGCTGGGTGCTTAGTACTCAGGGTGCTCAGTGCTCAGTACACAGGGTGCTGGGTGCTCAGTGCTCGGGGTGCTGGGTGCTCAGTGCTCAGTACTCAGGGTGCTGGGTGCTCAGTGCTCAGGGTGCTGGGTGCTCAGTACTCAGCGTGCTGGGTGCTCAGTACTCAGGGTGCTGGGTGCTCAGTGCTCAGGGTGCTGGGTGCTCAGTGCTCAGGGTGCTGGGTGCTCAGTGCTCGGGGTGCTGGGTGCTCAGTGCTCAGGGTGATCGGTGCTCGGTTAGCTCGGTGCTCAGTACTCAGGGTGCTGGGTGCTCAGTACTCGGTGCTCGGGGTCCTGGGTGCTCCGTGCTCGGGGTGCTGGGTGCTCAGTGCTCTGGGTGCTGGGTGCTCAGTACTCAGGGTGCTGGGTGCTCAGTACTCAGGGTGCTGGGTGCTCAGTGCTCAGGGTGCTGTGTGCTCAGTACTCAGGGTGCTGGGTGCTCAGTACTCAGGGTGCTCGGTGCTCAGTACTCAGGGTGCTGGGTCCTCAGTGCTCAGGGTGCTGGGTACTCAGTACTCAGGGTGCTGGGTGCTCAGTACTCAGGGTGCTGGGTGCTCAGTGCTCAGGGTGCTGGGTGCTCAGTGCTCAGGGTGCTGGGTGCTCAGTACTCAGGGTGCTGGGTGCTCAGTGCTCAGGGTGATCGGTGCTCAGTACTCAGGGTGCTCAGTACTCAGGGTGCTGGGTGCTCAGTGCTCAGGGTGCTGGGTGCTCAGTACTCAGGGTGCTGGGTGCTCAGTGCTCGGGGTGCTGGGTGCTCAGTGCTCAGGGTGATCGGTGCTCAGTACTCAGGGTGCTGGGTGCTCAGTGCTCAGGGTGCTGGGTGCTCAGTCCTCAGGGTGCTCAGTGCTCTGGGTGCTGGGTGCTCAGTACTCATGGTGCTGGGTGCTCAGTACTCAGGGGGCTGGGTGCTCAGTGCTCAGTGTGCTGGGTGCTCAGTGCTCAGGGCGCGGGGTGCTCAGTGCTCGGGGTCCTGGGTGCTCAGTGCTCGGGGTGCTGGGTGGTCAGTGCTCAGTGCTCAAGGTGCTGGGTGCTCAGTGCTCAGCGCTCAGGGTGCTGGGTGCTCAGTACTCAGGGTGCTGGGTGCTCAGTACTCAGGGTGCTGGGTGCTCAGTTCTCAGGGTGCTGGGTGCTCAGTACTCAGGGTGTTCGGTGCTTAGTACTCAGGGTGCTCAGTGCTCAGTACTCAGGGTGCTGGTTGCTCAGTGCTCGGGGTGCTCGGTGCTCAGTACTCAGGGTGCTGGGTGCTCAGTACTCAGGGTGCTGGGTGCTGCGTACTCAGGGTGCTGGGTGCTCAGTACTCAGGGTGCTGGGTGCTCAGTACTCAGGGTGCTGGGTGCTCAGTGCTCAGGGTGCTGGGTGCTCAGTACTCAGGGTGCTGGGTGCTCAGTTCTCAGGGTGCTCGGTGCTCAGTGCTCAGGGTGCTGGGTGCTCAGTGCTCAGGGTGCTGTGTGCTAAGTACTCAGGGTGCTGGGTGCTCAGTGCTCAGGGTGATCGGTGCTCAGTACTGAGGGTGCTCAGTACTCAGGGTGCTGGGTGCTCAGGGTGCTGGGTGCTCAGTACTCAGGGTGCTCATTGCTCAGGGTGCTGGGTGCTCAGGGTGCTGGGTGCTCAGTGCTCGGGGTGCTGGGTCCTCAGTGCTCAGTGCTCAGGGTGCTGGGTGCTCAGTGCTCAGGGTGCTGTGTGCTAAGTACTCAGGGTGCTGGGTGCTCAGTGCTCAGGGTGATCGGTGCTCAGTACTGAGGGTGCTCAGTACTCAGGGTGCTGGGTGCTCAGTGCTCAGGGTGCTGGGAGCTCAGTACTCAGGGTGCTGGGTGCTCAGTACTCAGGGTGCTCCGTGCTCAGTACTCAGGGTGCTGGGTGCTCAGTGCTCAGGGTGCTTTGTACTCAGTACTCAGGGTTCTGGGTGCTCAGTACTCAGGGTGCTGGGTGCTCAATGCTCAGGGTGCTGGGTGCTCAGTGCTCAGGGTGCTGTGTGCTCAGTACTCAGGGTGCTGGGTGCTCAGTGCTCAGGGTGATCGGTGCTCAGTACTCAGGGTGCTCAGTACTCAGGGTGCTGGGTGCTCAGTACTCAGGGTGCTGGGTGCTCAGTGCTCAGGGTGCTGGGTGCTCAGTGCTCGGGGTGCTGGGTGCTCAGTGCTCAGGGTGCTGGGTGCTCAGTGCTCAGGGTGCTGGGTGCTCAGTGATCGGGGTGATGGGTGCTGAGTGCTCAGGGTGCTGTGTGCTCAGTGCTCGGGGTGCTCGGTGCTCAGTGCTCAGGGACCTGGGTGCTCAGTACTCAGTGTGCTGGGTGCTTAGTAATCAGGGTGCTCAGTGCTCAGTACACAGGGTGCTGGGTGCTCAGTACTCAGGGTGCTGGGTGCTCAGTGCTCAGGGTGCTGAGTGCTCAGTACTCAGCGTGCTGGGTGCTCAGTACTCAGGGTGCTGGGTGCTCAGTGCTCAGGGTGCTGGGTGCTCAGTGCTCAGGGTGCTGGGTGCTCAGTGCTCGGGGAGCTCGGTGCTCAGTACTCAGGGTGCTGGGTGCTCAGTACTCAGTGCTCGGGGTCCTGGGTGCTCCGTGCTCGGGGTGCTGGGTGCTCAGTACTCAGGGTGCTGGGTGCTCATTCTCGGGGTGCTGGGTGCTCAGTGCTCGGGGTGCTGGGTGCTCAGTACTCAGGGTGCTGGGGGCTCAGTACTCAGGGTGCTGGGTGCTCAGTACTCAGGGTGCTCGGTTCTCAGTACTCAGGGTGCTGGGTGCTCATTCTCGGGGTACTGGGTGCTCAGTGCTCAGGGTGCTGGGTGCTCAGTACTCAGGGTGCTGGGGGCTCAGTACTCAGGGTGCTGGTTGCTCAGTACTCAGGGTGATCTGTTCTCAGTACTCAGGGTGCTGGGTGCTCAGTGCTCGGGGTGCTGGGTGCTCAGTACTCAGGGTGCTGGGTGCTCAGTGCTCGGGGTGCTGGGTGCTCAGTCCTCAGGGTGCTGGGTGCTCAGTGCTCGGGGTGCTGGGTGCTGAGTCCTCAGGGTGCTGGGTGCTCAGTGCTCGGGGTGCTCGGTGCTCAGTGCTCAGGGTGCTGGGTGCTCAGTACTCAGGGTGCTGGGTGCTTAGTACTCAGGGTGCTCAGTGCTCAGTACACAGGGTGCTGGGTGCTCAGTGCTCGGGGTGCTGGGTGCTCAGTGCTCAGTACTCAGGGTGCTGGGTGCTCAGTGCTCAGGGTGCTGGGTGCTCAGTACTCAGCGTGCTGGGTGCTCAGTACTCAGGGTGCTGGGTGCTCAGTGCTCAGGGTGCTGGGTGCTCAGTGCTCAGGGTGCTGGGTGCTCAGTGCTCGGGGTGCTGGGTGCTCAGTGCTCAGGGTGATCGGTGCTCGGTTAGCTCGGTGCTCAGTACTCAGGGTGCTGGGTGCTCAGTACTCGGTGCTCGGGGTCCTGGGTGCTCCGTGCTCGGGGTGCTGGGTGCTCAGTGCTCTGGGTGCTGGGTGCTCAGTACTCAGGGTGCTGGGTGCTCAGTACTCAGGGTGCTGGGTGCTCAGTGCTCAGGGTGCTGTGTGCTCAGTACTCAGGGTGCTGGGTGCTCAGTACTCAGGGTGCTCGGTGCTCAGTACTCAGGGTGCTGGGTCCTCAGTGCTCAGGGTGCTGGGTACTCAGTACTCAGGGTGCTGGGTGCTCAGTACTCAGGGTGCTGGGTGCTCAGTGCTCAGGGTGCTGGGTGCTCAGTGCTCAGGGTGCTGGGTGCTCAGTACTCAGGGTGCTGGGTGCTCAGTGCTCAGGGTGATCGGTGCTCAGTACTCAGGGTGCTCAGTACTCAGGGTGCTGGGTGCTCAGTGCTCAGGGTGCTGGGTGCTCAGTACTCAGGATGCTGGGTGCTCAGTGCTCGGGGTGCTGGGTGCTCAGTGCTCAGGGTGATCGGTGCTCAGTACTCAGGGTGCTGGGTGCTCAGTGCTCAGGGTGCTGGGTGCTCAGTCCTCAGGGTGCTCAGTGCTCTGGGTGCTGGGTGCTCAGTACTCATGGTGCTGGGTGATCAGTACTCAGGGGGCTGGGTGCTCAGTGCTCAGTGTGCTGGGTGCTCAGTGCTCAGGGCGCGGGGTGCTCAGTGCTCGGGGTCCTGGGTGCTCAGTGCTCGGGGTGCTGGGTGGTCAGTGCTCAGTGCTCAAGGTGCTGGGTGCTCAGTGCTCAGCGCTCAGGGTGCTGGGTGCTCAGTACTCAGGGTGCTGGGTGCTCAGTACTCAGGGTGCTGGGTGCTCAGTTCTCAGGGTGCTGGGTGCTCAGTACTCAGGGTGTTCGGTGCTTAGTACTCAGGGTGCTCAGTGCTCAGTACTCAGGGTGCTGGTTGCTCAGTGCTCGGGGTGCTCGGTGCTCAGTACTCAGGGTGCTGGGTGCTCAGTACTCAGGGTGCTGGGTGCTCCGTACTCAGGGTGCTGGGTGCTCAGTACTCAGGGTGCTGGGTGCTCAGTACTCAGGGTGCTGGGTGCTCAGTGCTCAGGGTGCTGGGTGCTCAGTACTCAGGGTGCTGGGTGCTCAGTTCTCAGGGTGCTCGGTGCTCAGTGCTCAGGGTGCTGGGTGCTCAGTGCTCAGGGTGCTGTGTGCTAAGTACTCAGGGTGCTGGGTGCTCAGTGCTCAGGGTGATCGGTGCTCAGTACTGAGGGTGCTCAGTACTCAGGGTGCTGGGTGCTCAGGGTGCTGGGTGCTCAGTACTCAGGGTGCTCATTGCTCAGGGTGCTGGGTGCTCAGGGTGCTGGGTGCTCAGTGCTCGGGGTGCTGGGTCCTCAGTGCTCAGTGCTCAGGGTGCTGGGTGCTCAGTGCTCAGGGTGCTGTGTGCTCAGTGCTCAGTACTCAGCGTGCTGGGTGCTCAGTGCTCAGAGTGTTGGGTGCTCAGTACTCAGGGTGCTGGGTGCTCAGTGCTCAGGGTGCTCAGTGCTCAGGGTGCTCAGTGCTCAGGGTGCTGGGTGCTCAGGGTGCTGGGTGCTCAGTGCTCGGGGTGCTGGGTGCTCAGTGCTCAGTGCTCAGGGTGCTGGGTGCTCAGTGCTCAGTGCTCAGGGTGCTGGGTGTTCAGTACTCAGGGTGCTCGGTGCTCAGTGCTCAGGGTGCTAGGTGCTCAGTACTCAGGGTGCTGGGTGCTCAGTGCTCGGGGTGCTGGGTGCTCAGTGCTCAGGGTGATCAGTGCTCAGTACTCAGGGTGCTGGGTGCTCAGTACTCAGGGTGCTGGGTGCTCAGTGCTCAGGGTGCTGGGTGCTCAGTACTCAGGGTGCTGGGTGCTCAGTACTCAGGGTGCTCCGTGCTCAGTACTCAGGGTGCTGGGTGCTCAGTGCTCAGGGTGCTTTGTACTCAGTACTCAGGGTTCTGGGTGCTCAGTACTCAGGGTGCTGGGTGCTCAATGCTCAGGGTGCTGGGTGCTCAGTGCTCAGGGTGCTGTGTGCTCAGTACTCAGGGTGCTGGGTGCTCAGTGCTCAGGGTGATCGGTGCTCAGTACTCAGGGTGCTCAGTACTCAGGGTGCTGGGTGCTCAGTACTCAGGGTGCTGGGTGCTCAGTGCTCAGGGTGCTGGGTGCTCAGTGCTCGGGGTGCTGGGTGCTCAGTGCTCAGGGTGCTGGGTGCTCAGTGCTCAGGGTGCTGGGTGCTCAGTGATCGGGGTGATGGGTGCTGAGTGCTCAGGGTGCTGTGTGCTCAGTGCTCGGGGTGCTCGGTGCTCAGTGCTCAGGGACCTGGGTGCTCAGTACTCAGTGTGCTGGGTGCTTAGTAATCAGGGTGCTCAGTGCTCAGTACACAGGGTGCTGGGTGCTCAGTACTCAGGGTGCTGGGTGCTCAGTGCTCAGGGTGCTGAGTGCTCAGTACTCAGCGTGGTGGGTGCTCAGTACTCAGGGTGCTGGGTGCTCAGTGCTCAGGGTGCTGGGTGCTCAGTGCTCAGGGTGCTGGGTGCTCAGTGCTCGGGGAGCTCGGTGCTCAGTACTCAGGGTGCTGGGTGCTCAGTACTCAGTGCTCGGGGTCCTGGGTGCTCCGTGCTCGGGGTGCTGGGTGCTCAGTACTCAGGGTGCTGGGTGCTCATTCTCGGGGTGCTGGGTGCTCAGTGCTCGGGGTGCTGGGTGCTCAGTACTCAGGGTGCTGGGGGCTCAGTACTCAGGGTGCTGGGTGCTCAGTACTCAGGGTGCTCGGTTCTCAGTACTCAGGGTGCTGGGTGCTCATTCTCGGGGTACTGGGTGCTCAGTGCTCGGGGTGCTGGGTGCTCAGTACTCAGGGTGCTGGGGGCTCAGTACTCAGGGTGCTGGTTGCTCAGTACTCAGGGTGATCTGTTCTCAGTACTCAGGGTGCTGGGTGCTCAGTGCTCGGGGTGCTGGGTGCTCAGTACTCAGGGTGCTGGGTGCTCAGTGCTCGGGGTGCTGGGTGCTCAGTCCTCAGGGTGCTGGGTGCTCAGTGCTCGGGGTGCTGGGTGCTGAGTCCTCAGGGTGCTGGGTGCTCAGTGCTCGGGGTGCTCGGTGCTCAGTGCTCAGGGTGCTGGGTGCTCAGTGCTCAGGGTGCTGGGTGCTCAGTGCTCGGGGTGCTGGGTGCTCAGTGCTCAGGGTGATCGGTGCTCGGTTAGCTCGGTGCTCAGTACTCAGGGTGCTGGGTGCTCAGTACACGGTGCTCGGGGTCCTGGGTGCTCCGTGCTCGGGGTGCTGGGTGCTCAGTGCTCTGGGTGCTGGGTGCTCAGTACTCAGGGTGCTGGGTGCTCAGTACTCAGGGTGCTGGGTGCTCAGTGCTCAGGGTGCTGTGTGCTCAGTACTCAGGGTGCTGGGTGCTCAGTACTCAGGGTGCTCGGTGCTCAGTACTCAGGGTGCTGGGTCCTCAGTGCTCAGGGTGCTGGGTACTCAGTACTCAGGGTGCTGGGTGCTCAGTACTCAGGGTGCTGGGTGCTCAGTGCTCAGGGTGCTGGGTGCTCAGTGCTCAGGGTGCTGGGTGCTCAGTACTCAGGGTGCTGGGTGCTCAGTGCTCAGGGTGATCGGTGCTCAGTACTCAGGGTGCTCAGTACTCAGGGTGCTGGGTGCTCAGTGCTCAGGGTGCTGGGTGCTCAGTACTCAGGGTGCTGGGTGCTCAGTGCTCGGGGTGCTGGGTGCTCAGTGCTCAGGGTGATCGGTGCTCAGTACTCAGGGTGCTGGGTGCTCAGTGCTCAGGGTGCTGGGTGCTCAGTCCTCAGGGTGCTCAGTGCTCTGGGTGCTGGGTGCTCAGTACTCATGGTGCTGGGTGCTCAGTACTCAGGGGGCTGGGTGCTCAGTGCTCAGTGTGCTGGGTGCTCAGTGCTCAGGGCGCGGGGTGCTCAGTGCTCGGGGTCCTGGGTGCTCAGTGCTCGGGGTGCTGGGTGGTCAGTGCTCAGTGCTCAAGGTGCTGGGTGCTCAGTGCTCAGCGCTCAGGGTGCTGGGTGCTCAGTACTCAGGGTGCTGGGTGCTCAGTACTCAGGGTGCTGGGTGCTCAGTTCTCAGGGTGCTGGGTGATCAGTACTCTGGGTGTTGGGTGATCAGTACTCAGGGTGCTCAGTGCTCAGTACTCGTGGTGCTGGGTGCTCAGTGCTCAGTGTGCTCAGTGCTCAGTGCTCAGGGTGCTGGGTGCTCAGTGCTCGGGGCACTGGGTGCTCAGTGCTCGGGGTGCTGGGTGCTCAGTACTCAGGGTGCTGTGTGCTCAGTGCTCAGTACTCAGCGTGCTGGGTGCTCAGTGCTCAGAGTGTTGGGTGCTCAGTACTCAGGGTGCTGGGTGCTCAGTACTCAGGGGGCTGGGTGCTCAGTGCTCAGTGTGCTGGGTGCTCAGTGCTCAGGGCGCTGGGTGCTCAGTGCTCGGGGTGCTGGGTGGTCAGTGCTCGGGGTGCTGGGTGGTCAGTGCTCAGTGCTCAAGGTGCTGGGTGCTCAGTGCTCAGCGCTCAGGGTGCTGGGTGCTCAGTACTCAGGGTGCTGGGTGCTCAGTACTCATGGTGCTGGGTGCTCAGTACTCAGGGGGCTGGGTGCTCAGTGCTCAGTGTGCTGGGTGCTCAGTGCTCAGGGTGCTGGGTGCTCAGTGCTCGGGGTGCTGGGTGCTCAGTGCTCAGTGCTCAGGGTGCTGGGTGCTCAGTGCTCAGTGCTCAGGGTGCTGGGTGTTCAGTACTCAGGGTGCTCGGTGCTCAGTGCTCAGGGTGCTAGGTGCTCAGTACTCAGGGTGCTGGGTGCTCAGTGCTCGGGGTGCTGGGTGCTCAGTGCTCGTGGTGCTCGGTGCTCAGTGCTCAGGGTCCTGGGTGCTCAGTACTCAGGGTGCTGGGTGCTTAGTAATCAGGGTGCTCAGTGCTCAGTACACAGGGTGCTGGGTGCTCAGTGCTCGGGGTGCTGGGTGCTCAGTGCTCAGTACTCAGGGTGCTGGGTGCTCAGTGCTCAGGGTGCTGAGTGCTCAGTACTCAGCGTGCTGGGTGCTCAGTACTCAGGGTGCTGGGTGCTCAGTGCTCAGGGTGCTGGGTGCTCAGTGCTCAGGGTGCTGGGTTCTCAGTGCTCGGGGAGCTCGGTGCTCAGTACTCAGGGTGCTGGGTGCTCAGTACTCAGTGCTCGGGGTCCTTTGTGCTCCGTGCTCGGGGTGATCTGTTCTCAGTACTCAGGGTGCTGGGTGCTCAGTGCTCAGGGTGCTGGGTGCTCAGTACTCAGCGTGCTGGGTGCTCAGTACTCAGGGTGCTGGGTGCTCAGTGCTCAGGGTGCTGGGTGCTCAGTGCTCAGGGTGCTGGGTGCTCAGTGCTCGGGGTGCTGGGTGCTCAGTGCTCAGGGTGATCGGTGCTCGGTTAGCTCGGTGCTCAGTACTCAGGGTGCTGGGTGCTCAGTACTCGGTGCTCGGGGTCCTGGGTGCTCCGTGCTCGGGGTGCTGGGTGCTCAGTGCTCTGGGTGCTGGGTGCTCAGTACTCAGGGTGCTGGGTGCTCAGTACTCAGGGTGCTGGGTGCTCAGTGCTCAGGGTGCTGTGTGCTCAGTACTCAGGGTGCTGGGTGCTCAGTACTCAGCGTGCTCGGTGCTCAGTACTCAGGGTGCTGGGTCCTCAGTGCTCAGGGTGCTGGGTACTCAGTACTCAGGGTGCTGGGTGCTCAGTACTCAGGGTGCTGGGTGCTCAGTGCTCAGGGTGCTGGGTGCTCAGTGCTCAGGGTGCTGGGTGCTCAGTACTCAGGGTGCTGGGTGCTCAGTGCTCAGGGTGATCGGTGCTCAGTACTCAGGGTGCTCAGTACTCAGGGTGCTGGGTGCTCAGTGCTCGGGGTGCTGGGTGCTCAGTGCTCAGTGCTCAGGGTGCTGGGTGCTCAGTGCTCAGTGCTCAGGGTGCTGGGTGTTCAGTACTCAGGGTGCTCGGTGCTCAGTGCTCAGGGTGCTAGGTGCTCAGTACTCAGGGTGCTGGGTGCTCAGTGCTCGGGGTGCTGGGTGCTCAGTGCTCAGGGTGATCAGTGCTCAGTACTCAGGGTGCTGGGTGCTCAGTACTCAGGGTGCTGGGTGCTCAGTGCTCAGGGTGCTGGGTGCTCAGTACTCAGGGTGCTGGGTGCTCAGTACTCAGGGTGCTCCGTGCTCAGTACTCAGGGTGCTGGGTGCTCAGTGCTCAGGGTGCTTTGTACTCAGCACTCAGGGTTCTGGGTGCTCAGTACTCAGGGTGCTGGGTGCTCAATGCTCAGGGTGCTGGGTGCTCAGTGCTCAGGGTGCTGTGTGCTCAGTACTCAGGGTGCTGGGTGCTCAGTGCTCAGGGTGATCGGTGCTCAGTACTCAGGGTGCTCAGTACTCAGGGTGCTGGGTGCTCAGTACTCAGGGTGCTGGGTGCTCAGTGCTCAGGGTGCTGGGTGCTCAGTGCTCGGGGTGCTGGGTGCTCAGTGCTCAGGGTGCTGGGTGCTCAGTGCTCAGGGTGCTGGGTGCTCAGTGATCGGGGTGATGGGTGCTGAGTGCTCAGGGTGCTGTGTGCTCAGTGCTCGGGGTGCTCGGTGCTCAGTGCTCAGGGACCTGGGTGCTCAGTACTCAGTGTGCTGGGTGCTTAGTAATCAGGGTGCTCAGTGCTCAGTACACAGGGTGCTGGGTGCTCAGTACTCAGGGTGCTGGGTGCTCAGTGCTCAGGGTGCTGAGTGCTCAGTACTCAGCGTGCTGGGTGCTCAGTACTCAGGGTGCTGGGTGCTCAGTGCTCAGGGTGCTGGGTGCTCAGTGCTCAGGGTGCTGGGTGCTCAGTGCTCGGGGAGCTCGGTGCTCAGTACTCAGGGTGCTGGGTGCTCAGTACTCAGTGCTCGGGGTCCTGGGTGCTCCGTGCTCGGGGTGCTGGGTGCTCAGTACTCAGGGTGCTGGGTGCTCATTCTCGGGGTGCTGGGTGCTCAGTGCTCGGGGTGCTGGGTGCTCAGTACTCAGGGTGCTGGGGGCTCAGTACTCAGGGTGCTGGGTGCTCAGTACTCAGGGTGCTCGGTTCTCAGTACTCAGGGTGCTGGGTGCTCATTCTCGGGGTACTGGGTGCTCAGTGCTCGGGGTGCTGGGTGCTCAGTACTCAGGGTGCTGGGGGCTCAGTACTCAGGGTGCTGGTTGCTCAGTACTCAGGGTGATCTGTTCTCAGTACTCAGGGTGCTGGGTGCTCAGTGCTCGGGGTGCTGGGTGCTCAGTACTCAGGGTGCTGGGTGCTCAGTGCTCGGGGTGCTGGGTGCTCAGTCCTCAGGGTGCTGGGTGCTCAGTGCTCGGGGTGCTGGGTGCTGAGTCCTCAGGGTGCTGGGTGCTCAGTGCTCGGGGTGCTCGGTGCTCAGTGCTCAGGGTGCTGGGTGCTCAGTACTCAGGGTGCTGGGTGCTTAGTACTCAGGGTGCTCAGTGCTCAGTACACAGGGTGCTGGGTGCTCAGTGCTCGGGGTGCTGGGTGCTCAGTGCTCAGTACTCAGGGTGCTGGGTGCTCAGTGCTCAGGGTGCTGGGTGCTCAGTACTCAGCGTGCTGGGTGCTCAGTACTCAGGGTGCTGGGTGCTCAGTGCTCAGGGTGCTGGGTGCTCAGTGCTCAGGGTGCTGGGTGCTCAGTGCTCGGGGTGCTGGGTGCTCAGTGCTCAGGGTGATCGGTGCTCGGTTAGCTCGGTGCTCAGTACTCAGGGTGCTGGGTGCTCAGTACTCGGTGCTCGGGGTCCTGGGTGCTCCGTGCTCGGGGTGCTGGGTGCTCAGTGCTCTGGGTGCTGGGTGCTCAGTACTCAGGGTGCTGGGTGCTCAGTACTCAGGGTGCTGGGTGCTCAGTGCTCAGGGTGCTGTGTGCTCAGTACTCAGGGTGCTGGGTGCTCAGTACTCAGGGTGCTCGGTGCTCAGTACTCAGGGTGCTGGGTCCTCAGTGCTCAGGGTGCTGGGTACTCAGTACTCAGGGTGCTGGGTGCTCAGTACTCAGGGTGCTGGGTGCTCAGTGCTCAGGGTGCTGGGTGCTCAGTGCTCAGGGTGCTGGGTGCTCAGTACTCAGGGTGCTGGGTGCTCAGTGCTCAGGGTGATCGGTGCTCAGTACTCAGGGTGCTCAGTACTCAGGGTGCTGGGTGCTCAGTGCTCAGGGTGCTGGGTGCTCAGTACTCAGGGTGCTGGGTGCTCAGTGCTCGGGGTGCTGGGTGCTCAGTGCTCAGGGTGATCGGTGCTCAGTACTCAGGGTGCTGGGTGCTCAGTGCTCAGGGTGCTGGGTGCTCAGTCCTCAGGGTGCTCAGTGCTCTGGGTGCTGGGTGCTCAGTACTCATGGTGCTGGGTGCTCAGTACTCAGGGGGCTGGGTGCTCAGTGCTCAGTGTGCTGGGTGCTCAGTGCTCAGGGCGCGGGGTGCTCAGTGCTCGGGGTCCTGGGTGCTCAGTGCTCGGGGTGCTGGGTGGTCAGTGCTCAGTGCTCAAGGTGCTGGGTGCTCAGTGCTCAGCGCTCAGGGTGCTGGGTGCTCAGTACTCAGGGTGCTGGGTGCTCAGTACTCAGGGTGCTGGGTGCTCAGTTCTCAGGGTGCTGGGTGATCAGTACTCTGGGTGTTGGGTGCTCAGTACTCAGGGTGCTCAGTGCTCAGTACTCGTGGTGCTGGGTGCTCAGTGCTCAGTGTGCTCAGTGCTCAGTGCTCAGGGTGCTGGGTGCTCAGTGCTCGGGGCACTGGGTGCTCAGTGCTCGGGGTGCTGGGTGCTCAGTACTCAGGGTGCTGTGTGCTCAGTGCTCAGTACTCAGCGTGCTGGGTGCTCAGTGCTCAGAGTGTTGGGTGCTCAGTACTCAGGGTGCTGGGTGCTCAGTACTCAGGGGGCTGGGTGCTCAGTGCTCAGTGTGCTGGGTGCTCAGTGCTCAGGGCGCTGGGTGCTCAGTGCTCGGGGTGCTGGGTGGTCAGTGCTCGGGGTGCTGGGTGGTCAGTGCTCAGTGCTCAAGGTGCTGGGTGCTCAGTGCTCAGCGCTCAGGGTGCTGGGTGCTCAGTACTCAGGGTGCTGGGTGCTCAGTACTCATGGTGCTGGGTGCTCAGTACTCAGGGGGCTGGGTGCTCAGTGCTCAGTGTGCTGGGTGCTCAGTGCTCAGGGTGCTGGGTGCTCAGTGCTCGGGGTGCTGGGTGCTCAGTGCTCAGTGCTCAGGGTGCTGGGTGCTCAGTGCTCAGTGCTCAGGGTGCTGGGTGTTCAGTACTCAGGGTGCTCGGTGCTCAGTGCTCAGGGTGCTAGGTGCTCAGTACTCAGGGTGCTCGGTGCTCAGTGCTCAGGGTCCTGGGTGCTCAGTACTCAGGGTGCTGGGTGCTTAGTAATCAGGGTGCTCAGTGCTCAGTACACAGGGTGCTGGGTGCTCAGTGCTCAGGGTGCTGAGTGCTCAGTACTCAGCGTGCTGGGTGCTCAGTACTCAGGGTGCTGGGTGCTCAGTGCTCAGGGTGCTGGGTGCTCAGTGCTCAGGGTGCTGGGTGCTCAGTGCTCGGGGAGCTCGGTGCTCAGTACTCAGGGTGCTGGGTGCTCAGTACTCAGTGCTCGGGGTCCTTTGTGCTCCGTGCTCGGGGTGATCTGTTCTCAGTACTCAGGGTGCTGGGTGCTCAGTGCTCGGGGTGCTGGGTGCTCAGTACTCGGGGTGCTCATTACTCAGGGTACTGGGTGCTCAGTACTCAGGGTGCTGGGTGCTCAGAGCTCGGGGTGCTCGGTGCTCAGTACTCGGGGTGCTGGGTGCTCAGTGCTCAGGGTGCTGGGTGCTCAGTGCTCGGGGTGCTGGTTGCTCAGTGCTGAGGGTGCTGGCTACTCAGTGCTCAGGGTGCTGGGTGCTCAGTACTCAGGGTGCTAGGTGCTCAGTACTCAGGGTGCTCAGTGCTCAGTACTCAGCGTGCTGGGTGCTCAGTGCTCAGGGTCCTTGGTGCTCAGTACTCAGGGTGTTCAGTGCTCAGTACTCAGCGTGCTTTGTGCTCAGTGCTCAGGGTGCTGGGTGCTCAGTACTCAGGGTGCTGGGTGCTCAGTATTCAGGGTGCTGGGTGCTCAGTACTCAGGGTGCTGGGTGCTCAGTGCACGGGGTGCTCGGTGATCAGTACTCAGGGTGCTGGGTGCTCAGTGCTCAGGGTGCTGAGTACTCAGTACTCAGGGTGCTGGGTGCTCAGTGCTCAGGGTGCTGGGTGCTCAGTGCTCAGGGTGCTGGGTGCTCAGTGCTCGGGGTGCTGGGTGCTCAGTGCTCGGGCTGCTGGGTGCTCAGTGCTCAGGGTGCTGGGTGCTCAGTACTCAGGGTGCTGGGTGCTCAGTACTCAGGGTGTTCGGTGCTTAGTACTCAGGGTGCTCAGTGCTCAGTACTCAGGGTGCTGGTTGCTCAGTGCTCGGGGTGCTCGGTGCTCAGTACTCAGGGTGCTGGGTGCTCAGTACTCAGGGTGCTGGGTGCTCCGTACTCAGGGTGCTGGGTGCTCAGTACTCAGGGTGCTGGGTGCTCAGTACTCAGTGCTCGGGGTCCTGGGTGCTCCGTGCTCAGGGTGCTGGGTGCTCAGTACTCAGGGTGCTGGGTGCTCAGTGCTCAGGGTGCTGGGTGCTCAGTGCTCAGGGTGCTGGGTGCTCAGTACTCAGGGTGCAGGGTGCTCAGTGCTCAGGGTTATCGGTGCTCAGTACTCAGGGTGCTCAGTACTCAGGGTGCTGGGTGCTCAGTGCTCAGGGTGCTGGGTGCTCAGTACTCAGGGTGCTGGGTGCTCAGTGCTCGGGGTGCTGGGTGCTCAGTGCTCAGGGTGATCGGTGCTCAGTACTCAGGGTGCTGGGTGCTCAGTGCTCAGGGTGCTGGGTGCTCAGTCCTCAGGGTGCTCAGTGCTCAGGGTGCTGGGTGCTCAGTGCTCGGGGTGCTCGGTGCTCAGTACTCAGGGTGCTGAGTGCTCAGTACTCAGGGTACTGGGTGCTCAGTACTCATGGTGCTGGGTGCTCAGTACTCAGGGGGCTGGGTGCTCAGTGCTCAGTGTGCTGGGTGCTCAGTGCTCAGGGCGCTGGGTGCTCAGTGCTCGGGGTGCTGGGTGCTCAGTGCTCGGGGTGCTGGGTGGTCAGTGCTCAGTGCTCAAGGTGCTGGGTGCTCAGTGCTCAGTGCTCAGGCAGCTGGGTGCTCAGTGCTCAGTGCTCAGGCAGCTGGGTGCTCAGTACTCAGGGTGCTGGGTGCTCAGTGCTCAGTGCTCAGGCAGCTGGGTGCTCAGTACTCAGGGTGCTGGGTGCTCAGTGCTCGGGGTGCTGGGTGCTCAGTACTCAGGGTGCTGTGTGCTCAGTACTCAGGGTGCTGTGTGGTCAGTGCTCAGTGCTCAAGGTGCTGGGTGCTCAGTGCTCAGTGCTCAGGCAGCTGGGTGCTCAGTACACAGGGTGCTGGGTGCTCAGTGCTCGGGGTGCTGGGTGCTCAGTACTCAGGGTGCTGTGTGCTCAGTGCTCAGTACTCAGCGTGCTGGGTGCTCAGTGCTCAGAGTGTTGGGTGCTCAGTACTCAGGGTGCTGGGTGCTCAGTGCTCAGTGCTCAGGGTGCTCAGTGCTCAGGGTGCTCAGTGCTCAGGGTACTGGGTGCTCAGGGTGCTGGGTGCTCAGTGCTCAGGGTGCTGGGTGCTCAGTGCTCAGTGCTCAGTGCTCAGGGTGCTGGGTGCTCAGTGCTCAGTGCTCAGGGTGCTGGGTGTTCAGTACTCAGGGTGCTCAGTGCTCAGTGCTCAGGGTGCTAGGTGCTCAGTACTCAGGGTGCTGGGTGCTCAGTGCTCGGGGTGCTGGGTGATCAGTGCTCAGGTTGATCAGTGCTCAGTACTCAGGGTGCTGGGTGCTCAGTCCTCAGGGTGCTCAGTACTCAGGGTGCTCGGTGCTCAGTGCTCAGTACTCAGGGTGCTCAGTACTCAGGGTGCTGGTTGCTCAGTACTCGGGGTGCTGGGTGCTCAGTACTCAGGGTGCTGGGTGCTCAGTACTCGGGGTGCTGGGTGCTCAGTACTCAGGGTGATCGGTGCTCAGTGCTCAGGGTGCTGGGTGCTCAGTCCTCCGGGTGCTCAGTGCTCAGGGTGCTGGGTGCTCAGTGCTCGGGGTGCTCGGTGCTCAGTACTCAGGGTGCTGAGTGCTCAGTAGTCAGGGTGCTGGGTGCTCAGAACTCAGGGTGCTGGGTGCTCAGTGCTCAGGGTGCTGGGTGCTCAGTGTGCTGGGTGCTCAGTACTCAGGGTGCTGGGTGCTCAGGGCTCGGGGTGCTGGGTGCTCAGGGCTGTGGTGCTGGGTGCGCAGTGGTCAGTGCTCAGGGTGCTGGGTGCTCAGTGCTCAGTGCTCAGGGTGCTGGTGGCTCAGTACTCAGGGTGCTGGGTGCTCAGTACTCAGGGTGCTCTGTGCTCAGTGCTCAGGGTGCTCTGTGCTCAGTACTCAGGGTGCTGGGTGCTCAGTGCTCGGGGTGCTGCGTGCTCAGTGCTCAGCGTGCTGGGTGCTCAGTGCTCAGGGTGCTGTGTGCTCAGTACTCAGGGTGCTCAGTGCTCAGTACTCGGGGTGCTTGTTGCTCAGTACTCGGGGTGCTCAGGGCTGTGGTGCTGGGTGCTCAGTGGTCAGTGCTCAGGGTGCTGGGTGCTCAGTGCTCAGTACTCAGGGTGCTCGGTGCTCAGTACTCAGGGTTCTCAGTGCTCAGTACTCAGGGTGCTGGGTGCTCAGTTCTCAGGGTGCTGGGTGCTCAGTACTCAGGGTGCTGGGTGCTCAGTGCTCGGGGTGCTGGGTGCTCAGTACTCAGGGTGCTGTGTGCTCAGTACTCAGGGTGCTGTGTGGTCAGTGCTCAGTGCTCAAGGTGCTGGGTGCTCAGTGCTCAGTGCTCAGGCAGCTGGGTGCTCAGTACACAGGGTGCTGGGTGCTCAGTGCTCGGGGTGCTGGGTGCTCAGTACTCAGGGTGCTGTGTGCTCAGTGCTCAGTACTCAGCGTGCTGGGTGCTCAGTGCTCAGAGTGTTGGGTGCTCAGTACTCAGGGTGCTGGGTGCTCAGTGCTCAGTGCTCAGGGTGCTCAGTGCTCAGGGTGCTCAGTGCTCAGGGTACTGGGTGCTCAGGGTGCTGGGTGCTCAGTGCTCAGGGTGCTGGGTGCTCAGTGCTCAGTGCTCAGTGCTCAGGGTGCTGGGTGCTCAGTGCTCAGTGCTCAGGGTGCTGGGTGTTCAGTACTCAGGGTGCTCAGTGCTCAGTGCTCAGGGTGCTAGGTGCTCAGTACTCAGGGTGCTGGGTGCTCAGTGCTCGGGGTGCTGGGTGATCAGTGCTCAGGTTGATCAGTGCTCAGTACTCAGGGTGCTGGGTGCTCAGTCCTCAGGGTGCTCAGTACTCAGGGTGCTCGGTGCTCAGTGCTCAGTACTCAGGGTGCTCAGTACTCAGGGTGCTGGTTGCTCAGTACTCGGGGTGCTGGGTGCTCAGTACTCAGGGTGCTGGGTGCTCAGTACTCGGGGTGCTGGGTGCTCAGTACTCAGGGTGCTGGGTGCTCAGTGCTCGGGGTGCTGGGTGCTCAGTGCTCAGGGTGATCGGTGCTCAGTGCTCAGGGTGCTGGGTGCTCAGTCCTCCGGGTGCTCAGTGCTCAGGGTGCTGGGTGCTCAGTGCTCGGGGTGCTCGGTGCTCAGTACTCAGGGTGCTGAGTGCTCAGTAGTCAGGGTGCTGGGTGCTCAGAACTCAGGGTGCTGGGTGCTCAGTGCTCAGGGTGCTGGGTGCTCAGTGTGCTGGGTGCTCAGTACTCAGGGTGCTGGGTGCTCAGGGCTCGGGGTGCTGGGTGCTCAGGGCTGTGGTGCTGGGTGCGCAGTGGTCAGTGCTCAGGGTGCTGGGTGCTCAGTGCTCAGTGCTCAGGGTGCTGGTGGCTCAGTACTCAGGGTGCTGGGTGCTCAGTACTCAGGGTGCTCTGTGCTCAGTGCTCAGGGTGCTCTGTGCTCAGTACTCAGGGTGCTGGGTGCTCAGTGCTCGGGGTGCTGCGTGCTCAGTGCTCAGCGTGCTGGGTGCTCAGTGCTCAGGGTGCTGTGTGCTCAGTACTCAGGGTGCTCAGTGCTCAGTACTCGGGGTGCTTGTTGCTCAGTACTCGGGGTGCTCAGGGCTGTGGTGCTGGGTGCTCAGTGGTCAGTGCTCAGGGTGCTGGGTGCTCAGTGCTCAGTACTCAGGGTGCTCGGTGCTCAGTACTCAGGGTTCTCAGTGCTCAGTACTCAGGGTGCTGGGTGCTCAGTTCTCAGGGTGCTGGGTGCTCAGTACTCAGGGTGCTCAGTGCTCAGTACTCGGGGTGCTTGTTGCTCAGTACTCAGGGTGCTCAGTGCTCAGTACTCGGGGTGCTGGGTGCTCAGTGCTCAGGGTGCTCAGTTCTCAGTGCTCGGGGTGCTGGGTGCTCAGTGCTCGGGGCGCTGGGTGCTCAGTGCTCGGGGTGCTGGGTGCTCAGTACTCGGGGTGCTGGGTGCTCAGTGCTCAGGGTGCTCAGTGCTCAGTACTCAGTGCTCAGGGTGCTCAGTGCTCAGTGCTCAGGGTGCTGGGTGTTCAGTACTCAGGGTGCTGGGTGCTCAGTACTCACGGTGCTGGGTGCTCAGTGCTAAGGGTGCTGGGTGCTCAGTACTCTGGGTGTTGGTTGCTCAGTACTCAGGGTGCTGGGTGCTCCGTGCTCGGGGTGCTGGGTGCTCAGTGGTCAGGGTGCTGGGTGCTCTGTGCTCAGGGTGCTGGGTGCTCAGTGCTCAGGGTGCTGGGTGCTCAGTACTCGGGGTGCTCCGTGCTCAGGGTGCTGGGTGCTCAGTGCTCAGGGTGCTGGGTGCTCAGTGCTCGGGGTGCTGGGTGCTGAGTGCTCAGGGTGCTGGGTGCTCAGTGCTCGGGCTGCTCGGTGCTCAGTGCTCAGGGTCCTGGGTGCTCAGTACTCAGGGTGCTGGGTGCTGAGTACTCAGGGTGCTCAGTGCTCAGTACACAGGGTGCTGGGTGCTCAGTGCTCGGGGTGCTGGGTGCTCAGTGCTCAGTACTCAGGGTGCTGGGTGCTCAGTGCTCGGGGTGCTGGGTGCTCAGTACTCAGCGTGCTGGGTGCTCAGTACTCAGGGTGCTGGGTGCTCAGTTCTCAGGGTGCTGGGTGCTCAGTGCTCAGGGTGCTGGGTGCTCAGTGATCGGGGTGCTGAGTGCTCAGTACTCAGTGTGCTCAGTGCTCGGGGAGCTCGGTGCTCAGTACTCAGGGTGCTGGGTGCTCAGTTCTCAGTGCTCGGGGTCCTGGGTGCTCCGTGCTCGGGGTGCTGGGTGCTCAGTGCTCTGGGTGCTTAGTGCTCAGTACTCAGGGTGCTGGGTGCTCAGTGCTCAGGGTGCTGGGTGCTCAGTACTCGGGGTGCTGGGTGCTCAGTACTCAGGGTGCTGGGTGCTCAGTGCTCGGGGTGCTGGGTGCTCAGTGCTCAGGGTGATCGGTGCTCAGTGCTCAGGGTGCTGGGTGCTCAGTCCTCCGGGTGCTCAGTGCTCAGGGTGCTGGGTGCTCAGTGCTCGGGGTGCTCGGTGCTCAGTACTCAGGGTGCTGAGTGCTCAGTAGTCAGGGTGCTGGGTGCTCAGAACTCAGGGTGCTGGGTGCTCAGTGCTCAGGGTGCTGGGTGCTCAGGGTGCTGGGTGCTCAGTACTCAGGGTGCTGGGTGCTCAGGGCTCGGGGTGCTGGGTGCTCAGGGCTGTGGTGCTGGGTGCTCAGTGGTCAGTGCTCAGGGTGCTGGGTGCTCAGTGCTCAGTGCTCAGGGTGCTGGTGGCTCAGTACTCAGGGTGCTGGGTGCTCAGTACTCAGGGTGCTCTGTGCTCAGTGCTCAGGGTGCTCTGTGCTCAGTACTCAGGGTGCTGGGTGCTCAGTGCTCGGGGTGCTGCGTGCTCAGTGCTCAGCGTGCTGGGTGCTCAGTGCTCAGGGTGCTGTGTGCTCAGTACTCAGGGTGCTCAGTGCTCAGTACTCGGGGTGCTTGTTGCTCAGTACTCGGGGTGCTCAGGGCTGTGGTGCTGGGTGCTCAGTGGTCAGTGCTCAGGGTGCTGGGTGCTCAGTGCTCAGTACTCAGGGTGCTCGGTGCTCAGTACTCAGGGTTCTCAGTGCTCAGTACTCAGGGTGCTGGGTGCTCAGTTCTCAGGGTGCTGGGTGCTCAGTACTCAGGGTGCTCAGTGCTCAGTACTCGGGGTGCTTGTTGCTCAGTACTCAGGGTGCTCAGTGCTCAGTACTCGGAGTGCTGGGTGCTCAGTGCTCAGGGTGCTCAGTTCTCAGTGCTCGGGGTGCTGGGTGCTCAGTGCTCGGGGCGCTGGGTGCTCAGTGCTCGGGGTGCTGGGTGCTCAGTACTCGGGGTGCTGGGTGCTCAGTGCTCAGGGTGCTCAGTGCTCAGTACTCAGTGGTCAGGGTGCTCAGTGCTCAGTGCTCAGGGTGCTGGGTGTTCAGTACTCAGGGTGCTGGGTGCTCAGTACTCACGGTGCTGGGTGCTCAGTGCTAAGGGTGCTGGGTGCTCAGTACTCTGGGTGTTGGTTGCTCAGTACTCAGGGTGCTGGGTGCTCCGTGCTCGGGGTGCTGGGTGCTCAGTGGTCAGGGTGCTGGGTGCTCTGTGCTCAGGGTGCTGGGTGCTCAGTGCTCAGGGTGCTGGGTGCTCAGTACTCGGGGTGCTCCGTGCTCAGGGTGCTGGGTGCTCAGTGCTCAGGGTGCTGGGTGCTCAGTGCTCGGGGTGCTGGGTGCTGAGTGCTCAGGGTGCTGGGTGCTCAGTGCTCGGGCTGCTCGGTGCTCAGTGCTCAGGGTCCTGGGTGCTCAGTACTCAGGGTGCTGGGTGCTGAGTACTCAGGGTGCTCAGTGCTCAGTACACAGGGTGCTGGGTGCTCAGTGCTCGGGGTGCTGGGTGCTCAGTGCTCAGTACTCAGGGTGCTGGGTGCTCAGTGCTCGGGGTGCTGGGTGCTTAGTACTCAGCGTGCTGGGTGCTCAGTACTCAGGGTGCTGGGTGCTCAGTTCTCAGGGTGCTGGGTGCTCAGTGCTCAGGGTGCTGGGTGCTCAGTGATCGGGGTGCTGAGTGCTCAGTACTCAGTGTGCTCAGTGCTCGGGGAGCTCGGTGCTCAGTACTCAGGGTGCTGGGTGCTCAGTTCTCAGTGCTCGGGGTCCTGGGTGCTCCGTGCTCGGGGTGCTGGGTGCTCAGTGCTCTGGGTGCTTAGTGCTCAGTACTCAGGGTGCTGGGTGCTCAGTACTCATGGTGCTGGGTGCTCATTCTCAGGGTGCTGGGTGCTCAGTGCTCGGGTTGCTGGGTGCTCAGTACTCAGGTTGCTGGGGGCTCAGTACTCAGGGTACTGGGTGCTCAGTACTCAGGGTGCTCGGTTCTCAGTACTCAGGGTGCTGGGTGCTCATTCTCGGGGTGCTGGGTGCTCAGTGCTCGGGGTGCTGGGTGCTCAGTACTCAGGGTGCTGGGGGCTCAGTACTCAGGGTGCTGGGTGCTCTGTACTCAGGGTGATCTGTTCTCAGTACTCAGGGTGCTGGGTGCTCAGTGCTCAGGGTGCTGGGTGCTCAGTACTAAGGGTGCTGGGTGCTCAGTACTCAGGGTGCTCGGTGCTCAGTACTCAGGGTGCTGGGTGCTCAGAGCTCAGGGTGCTGGGTACTCAGTACTCAGGGTGCTGCGTGCTCAGTACTCAGGTTGCTGCTTGCTCAGTACTCAGGGTGCTGGGTGCTCAGTGCTCAGGGTGCTGGGTGCTCTGTGCTCGGGGTGCTGGGTGCTCAGGGCTGTGGTGCTGGGTGCTCAGTGCTCAGTGCTCAGGGTGCTGGGTGCTCAGTGCTCAGTGCTCAGGGTGCTGGTTGCTCAGTACTCAGGGTGCTAGGTGCTGAGTACTCAGGGTGCTGGGTGCTCAGTGCTCAGGGTGCTCTGTGCTCAGTACTCAGGGTGCTGTGTGCTCAGTGCTCGGGGTGGTTCGTGCTCAGTGCTCAGGGAGCTGGGTGCTCAGTGCTCAGGGTGCTGGGTGCTCAGTACTCAGGGTGCTGGGTGCTCAGTGCTCAGGGTGCTGGGTGCTCAGTCCTCAGGGTGCTCAGTACTCAGGGTGCTCGGTGCTCAGTGCTCAGTACTCAGGGTGCTCAGTACTCAGGGTGCTGGTTGCTCAGTGCTCGGGGTGCTGGGTGCTCAGTACTCAGGGTGCTGGGTGCTCAGTACTCGGGGTGCTGGGTGCTCAGTACTCAGGGTGCTGGGTGCTCAGTGATCGGGGTGCTGGGTGCTCAGTTCTCAGGGTGATCGGTGCTCAGTGCTGAGGGTGCTGGGTGCTCAGTCCTCCGGGTGCACAGTGCTCAGGGTGCTGTTTGCTCAGTGCTCAGGGTGCTCGGTGCTCAGTACTCAGGGTGCTGAGTGCTCAGTACTCAGGGTGCTGGGTGCTCAGTACTCAGGGTGCTGGGTGCTCAGTACTCAGGGTGCTGGGTGCTCAGTGCTCAGGGTGCTGGGTGCTCAGTACTCTGGGAGTTGGGTGCTCAGTACTCAGGGTGCTGGGTGCTCCGTGCTCGGGGTGCTGGATGCTCAGTGCTCAGGGTCCTGGGTGCTCTGTTCTCAGGGTGCTGGGTGCTCAGTGCTCAGGGTGCTGGGTGCTCAGTACTCGGGGTGCTCCGTGCTCAGGGTGCTGGGTGCTCAGTGCTCAGGGTGCTGGGTGCTCAGTGCTCGGGATGCTGGGTGCTGAGTGCTCAGGGTGCTGGGTGCTCAGTGCTCGGGCTGCTCGGTGCTCAGTGCTCAGGGTCCTGGGTGCTCAGTACTCAGGGTGCTGGGTGCTTAGTACTCAGGGTGCTCAGTGCTCAGTACACAGGGTGCTGGGTGCTCAGTGCTCGGGGTGCTGGGTGCTCAGTGCTCAGTACTCAGGGTGCTGGGTTCTCAGTGCTCGGGGTGCTGGGTGCTCAGTACTCAGCGTGCTGGGTGCTCAGTACTCAGGGTGCTGGGTGCTCAGTGCTCAGGGTGCTGGGTGTTCAGTGCTCAGGGTGCTGGGTGCTCAGTGATTGGGGTGCTGGGTGCTCAGTACTCAGTGTCCTCATTGCTCGGGGAGCTCGGTGCTCAGTACTCAGGGTGCTGGGTGCTCAGTTCTCAGTGCTCGGGGTCCTGGGTGCTCCGTGCTCGGGGTGCTGGGTGCTCAGTGCTCTGGGTGCTTAGTGCTCAGTACTCAGGGTGCTGGGTGCTCAGTACTCATGGTGCTGGGTGCTCATTCTCAGGGTGCTGGGTGCTCAGTGCTCGGGTTGCTGGGTGCTCAGTACTCAGGGTGCTGGGGGCTCAGTATTCAGGGTGCTGGGTGCTCAGTACTCAGGGTGCTCGGTTCTCAGTACTCAGGGTGCTGGGTGCTCATTCTCGGGGTGCTGGGTGCTCAGTGCTCGGGGTGCTGGGTGCTCAGTACTCAGGGTGCTGGGGGCTCAGTACTCAGGGTGCTGGGTGCTCAGTACTCAGGGTGATCTGTTCTCAGTACTCAGGTTGTAGGGTGCTCAGTGCTCGGGGTGCTGGGTGCTCAGTACTCGGGGTGCTCAGTGCTCAGTACTCAGGGTGCTGGGTGCTCAGTACTCACGGTGCTGGGTGCTCAGTCCTCGGGGTGCTCGGTGCTCAGTACTCGGTGTGCAGGGTGCTCAGTACTCGGGGTGCTGGGTGCTCAGTGCTCAGGGTGCTGGGTGCTCAGTACTCAGGGTGCTGAGTGCTCAGTACTCAGGGTGCTGGGTGCTCAGTACTCAGGTTGCTGGTTGCTCAGTACTCAGGGTGCTGGGTGCTCAGTGCTCAGGGTGCTGGGTGCTCAGTGCTCGGGGTGCTGGGTGCTCAGGGCTGTGGTGCTGGGTGCTCAGTGCTCAGTGCTCAGGGTGCTGGGTGCTCAGTGCTCAGTGCTCATGGTGCTGGGTGCTCAGTGCTCAGTGCTCAGGGTACTGGTTGCTCAGTACTCAGGGTGCTCTGTGCTCAGTACTCAGGGTGCTGGGTGCTCAGTGCTCGGGGTGCTGCGTGCTCAGTGCTCAGGGAGCTGGGTGCTCAGTGCTCAGGGTGTTGGGTGCTCAGTACTCAGGGTGCTGGGTGCTCAGTGCTCGTTGTGCTCGGTGCTCAGTCCTCGGGGTGCTCCGTGCTAAGTGATCAGGGTGCTGGGTGCTCAGTACTCAGGGTGCTCGGTGCTCAGTACTCAGGGTTCTCAGTGCTCAGTACTCAGGGTGCTGGGTGCTCAGTGCTCAGGGTGCTGGGTGCTCAGTATTCAGGGTGCTCAGTGCTCAGTTCTCGGGGTGCTTGGTGCTCAGTACTCAGGGTGCTCAGTGCTCAGTACTCGGGGTGCTGGGTGCTCAGTGCTCAGGGTGCTCACTGCTCAGTGCTCGGGGTGCTGGGTGCTCAGTGCTCGGGGCGCTGGGTGCTCAGTGCTCGGGGTGCTGGGTGCTCAGTACTCGGGGTGCTGGGTGCTCAGTGCTCAGAGTGCTCAGTGCTCAGTACTCAGTGCTCAGGGTGCTCAGTGCTCAGTGCTCAGGGTGCTGGGTGTTCAGTACTCAGGGTGCTGGGTGCTCAGTACTCAGTGTGCTGGGTGCTCCGTGCTCAGGGTGCTGGGTGCTCAGTGCTCAGGGTTCTGGGTGCTCAGTGCTCAGGGTGCTGGGTGCTCAGTATTCAGGGTGCTGGGTGCTTAGTGCTCGAGATGCTCGGTGCTCAGTACTCAAGGTGCTGGGTGCTCAGTGCTCAGGGTGCTGGGTGCTCAGTGCTCGGGGTGCTGGGTGCTCAGTACTCAGTGTGCTCAGTGCTCGGGGAGCTCGGTGCTCAGTACTCAGGGTGCTGGGTGCTCAGTTCTCAGTGCTCGGGGTCCTGGGTGCTCCGTGCTCGGGGTGCTGGGTGCTCAGTGCTCTGGGTGCTTAGTGCTCAGTACTCAGGGTGCTGGGTGCTCAGTACTCATGGTGCTGGGTGCTCATTCTCAGGGTGCTGGGTGCTCAGTGCTCGGGTTGCTGGGTGCTTAGTACTCAGGGTGCTGGGGGCTCAGTACTCAGGGTGCTGGGTGCTCAGTACTCAGGGTGCTCGGTTCTCAGTACTCAGGGTGCTGGGTGCTCATTGTCGGGGTGCTGTTAGCTCAGTAGTCAGGGTGCTGGGGGCTCAGGACTCAGGGTGCTGGGTGCTCAGTACTCAGGGTGCTCGGTTCTCAGTACTCAGGGTGCTGGGTGCTCATTGTCGGGGTGCTGGGTGCTCAGTACTCAGGGTGCTGGGGGCTCAGTACTCAGGGTGCTGGGTGCTCAGTACTCAGGGTGATCTGTTCTCAGTACTCAGGTTGCTGGGTGCTCATGCTCGGGGTGCTCGGTGCTCAGTACTCGGGGTGCAGGGTGCTCAGTACTCGGGGTGCTGGGTGCTCAGTGCTCAGGGAGCTGGGTGCTCAGTGCTCAGGGTGCTGGGTGCTCAGTGCTGAGGGTGGTGCTGGGTGCTCAGTACTCAGGGTGCTGGGTGCTCAGTGCTCAGGGTGCTGTGTGCTCATTACTAAGGGTGCTGGGTGCTCAGTACTCAGGGTGCTCGGTGCTCAGTACTCAGGGTGCTGGGTGCTCAGAGCTCAGGGTGCTGGGTACTCAGTACTCAGGGTGCTGGGTGCTCAGTACTCTGGGTGTTGGGTGCTCAGTACTCAGGGTGCTGGGTGCTTAGTGCTCGAGGTTCTCGGTGCTCAGTACTCAAGGTGCTGGGTGCTCAGTGCTCAGGGTGCTGGGTGCTCAGTCCTCGGGGTGCTCCGTGCTCATGGTGCTGGGTGCTCAGTGCTCAGGGTGCTGGGTGCTCAGTGCTCAGGGTGCTGGGTGCTCAGAGCTCGGGGTGCTGGGTGCTCATTACTCAGGGTGCTGGGTGCTCAGTACTCAGGGTGCTCAGTGCTTGGGGTGCTGGGTGCTCAGTGCTCAGGGTGCTCAGTGCTTGTGGTGTTGGGTGCTCAGTGCTCAGTACTCAGGGTGCTCGGTGCTCAGTGCTCAGGGTGCTCAGTGCTCAGTACTCAGGGTGCTCAGTGCTCAGTGCTCTGTGTGCTGGGTGCTCAGTGCTCGGGGTGCTGGGTGCTCAGTGCTCAGGGTGCTGGGTGCTCAGTACTCAGGGTGCTCAGTGCTCAGGGTGCTGGGTGCTCAGTGCTCGGGGTGCTGGGTACTCAGTGCTCAGTACACAGGGTGCTGGGTGCTCAGTGCTCGGGGTGCTGGGTGCTCAGTGCTCAGTACTCAGGGTGCTGGGTGCTCAGTGCTCGGGGTGCTGGATGCTCAGTACTCAGGGTGCTGGGTGCTCAGTGCTCAGGGTGCTGGGTGCTCAGTGCTCAGGGTGCTGGGTGCTCAGTACTCAGTATGCTGGGTGCTCAGTGCTCAGGGTGCTGGGTGCTCAGTGCTCGGGGTGCTGGGTGCTCAGTACTCAGGGTGCTCGGTGCTCAGTACTCAGGGTGCTGGGTGCTCAGTGCTCAGGGTGCTGTGTGCTCAGTACTCAGGGTGCTGGGTGCTCGGTGCTCAGTATGCTGGGTGCTCAGTTCTCAGGGTGCTGGCTGCTCAGTACTCAGGGTGCTCGGTGCTCAGTACTCAGGGTACTGGCTGCTCAGTGCTCGGGGTGCTCAGTGCTTGGGGTGCTGGGTGCTCAGTACTCAGGGTGCTCAGTGCTTGGGGTGTTGGGTGCTTAGTACTCAGGGTGCTGGGTGCTCAGTGCTCAGGGTGCTGGGTGCTCAGTACTCAGGGTGCTGGGTGCTCAGTACTCAGGGTGCTGGGTGCTCAGTGCTCGGGGTGCTGGATGCTCAGTACTCGGGGTGCTCAGTGCTCAGTACTCAGGGTGCTGGGTGCTCAGTGCTCAGGGTGCTGGGTGCTCAGCGCTCGGGGTGCTGGCTGCTCGGTTCTCAGGTGGCTGGGTGCTCAGTACTCGGGGTGCTGGGTGCTCAGTACTCAGGGTGCTGGGTGCTCATTGCTGGGGTTGCTGGGTGCTCAGTACTCAGGGTGCTGGGTGCTCATTGCTGGGGGTGCTGGCTGCTCGGTTCTCAGGTTGCTGGGTGCTCAGTACTCGGGGTGCTGGGTGCTCAGTACTCAGGGTGCTGGGTGCTCATTGCTGGGGATGCTGGGTGCTCAGTGCTCAGGTTGCTGGGTGCTCAGTACTCGGGGTCCTCGGTGCTCAGTACTCAGGGTGCTGGGTGCTCATTGCTCGGGGTGCTGGGTGCTCAGTGCTCAGGGTGCTGGGTGCCCCATGCTCGGGGTGCTGGGTGCTCAGTACTCGGGGTGCTGGGTGCTCAGTGCTCAGGGTGCTGGGTCGCAGTGCTCGGGGTACTGGGTACTCAGTGCTCAGTACACAGGGTGCTGGGTGCTCAGTGCTCGGGGTGCTGTGTGCTCAGTGCTCAGTACTCAGGGTGCTGGGTGCTCAGTGCTCGGGGTGCTGGGTGCTCAGTACTCAGGGAGCTGGGTGCTCAGTACTCAGGGTGCTGGGTGCTCATTACTCAGGGTGCTGGGTGCTCAGTTCTCAGGGTGCTCAGTGCTTGGGGTGCTGGGTGCTCAGTGCTCAGGTAGCTCAGTGCTTGGGGTGTTGGGTGCTCAGTGCTCAGTACTCAGGGTGCTCTGTGCTCAGTGCTCAGGGTGCTCAGTGCTCAGTACTCAGGGTGCTCAGTGCTCAGTGCTCTGGGTGCTGGGTGCTCAGTGCTCGGGGTGCTGGGTGTTCAGTGCTCAGGGTGCTGGGTGCTCAGTACTCAGGGTGCTCAGTACTCAGGGTGCTGGGTGCTCAGTGCTCAGGGTGCTCAGTGCTCAGTACTCAGGGTGCTCAGTGCTCAGTGCTCAGGGTGCTGGGTGCTCAGTGCTCAGGGTGCTGGGTGCTCAGTACTCAGTATGCTGGGTGCTCAGTGCTCAGGGTGCTGGGTGCTCAGTGCTCGGGGTTTTGGGTGCTCAGTAATCAGGGTGCTCGGTGCTCAGTACTCAGGGTGCTGGGTGCTCAGTGCTCAAGGTGCTGTGTACTCAGTACTCAGGGTGCTGGGTGCTCGGTGCTCAGTATGCTGGGTGCTCAGTTCTCAGGGTGCTGGCTGCTCAGTACTCAGGGTGCTCGGTGCTCAGTACTCAGGGTACTGGCTGCTCAGTGCTCGGGGTGCTCAGTGCTTGGGGTGCTGGGTGCTCAGTTCTCAGGGTGCTCAGTGCTTGGGGTGTTGGGTGCTTAGTACTCAGGGTGCTGGGTGCTCAGTGCTCAGGGTGCTGGGTGCTCAGTACTCAGGGTGTTGGGTGCTCAGTACTCAGGGTGCTGGGTGCTCAGTGCTCGGGATGCTGGGTGCTCAGTACTCGGGGTGCTCAGTGCTCACTACTCAGGGTGCTGGGTGCTCAGTGCTCAGGGTGCTGGGTGCTCAGCACTCGGGGTGCTGGCTGCTCGGTTCTCAGGTTGTTGGGTGCTCAGTACTCGGTGTGCTGGGTGCTCAGTACTCAGGGTGCTGGGTGCTCATTGCTGGGGGTGCTGGGTGCTCAGTACTCAGGGTGCTGGGTGCTCATTGCTGGGGGTGCTGGCTGCTCGGTTCTCAGGTTGCTGGGTGCTCAGTACTCGGGGTGCTGGGTGCTCAGTACTCAGGGTGCTGGGTGCTCATTGCTCGGGGTGCTGGGTGCTCAGTGCTCAGGTTGCTGGGTGCTCAGTACTCGGGGTGCTCGGTGCTCAGTACTCAGGGGGCTGGGTGCTCATTGCTCGGGGTGCTGGGTGCTCAGTGCTCAGGGTGCTGGGTGCCCCATGCTCGGGGTGCTGGGTGCTCAGTACTCGGGGTGCTGGGTGCTCAATGCTCAGGGAGCTGGGTCGCAGTGCTCGGGGTACTGGGTACTCAGTGCTCAGTACACAGGGTGCTGGGTGCTCAGTGCTCGGGGTGCTGTGTGCTCAGTGCTCAGTACTCAGGGTGCTGGGTGCTCAGTGCTCGGGGTGCTGGGTGCTCAGTACTCAGGGTGCTCAGTGCTTGGGGTGTTGGGTGCTCAGTGCTCAGGGTGCTCAGTGCTCAGTGCTCTGGGTGCTGGGTGCTCAGTGCTCGGGGTGCTGGGTGCTCAGTGCTCAGGGTGCTGGGTGCTCAGTACTCAGGGTGCTCAGTGCTCAGGGTGCTGGGTGCTCAGTGCTCGGGGTGCTGGGTACTCAGTGCTCAGTACACAGGGTGCTGGGTGCTCAGTGCTCGGGGTGCTGGGTGCTCAGTGCTCAGTACTCAGGGTGCTGGGTGCTCAGTGCTCGGGGTGCTGGATGCTCAGTACTCAGGGTGCTGGGTGCTCAGTGCTCAGGGTGCTGGGTGCTCAGTGCTCGGGGTGCTGGGTGCTCAGTACTCAGGGTGCTCGGTGCTCAGTACACAGGGTGCTGGGTGCTCAGTGCTCAGGGTGCTGTGTGCTCAGTACTCAGGGTGCTGGGTGCTCGGTGCTCAGTATGCTGGGTGCTCAGTACTCAGGGTGCTGGCTGCTCAGTACTCAGGGTGCTCGGTGCTCAGTACTCAGGGTGCTGGCTGCTCAGTGCTCGGGGTGCTCAGTGCTTGGGGTGCTGGGTGCTCAGTACTCAGGGTGCTCAGTGCTTGGGGTGTTGGGTGCTTAGTACTCAGGGTGCTGGGTGCTCAGTGCTCAGGGTGCTGGGTGCTCAGTACTCAGGGTGCTGGGTGCTCAGTACTCAGGGTGCTGGGTGCTCAGTGCTCGGGGTGCTGGGTGCTCAGTACTCGGGGTGCTCAGTGCTCAGTACTCAGGGTGCTGGGTGCTTAGTGCTCAGGGTGCTGGGTGCTCAGCGCTCGGGGTGCTGGCTGCTCGGTTCTCAGGTTGCTGGGTGCTCAGTACTCGGGATGCTGGGTGCTCAGTACTCAGGGTGCTGGGTGCTCATTGCTGGGGGTGCTGGGTGCTCAGTACTCAGGGTGCTGGGTGCTCATTGCTGGGGGTGCTGGCTGCTCGGTTCTCAGGTTGCTGGGTGCTCAGTACTCGGGGTGCTGGGTGCTCAGTACTCAGGGTGCTGGGTGCTCATTGCTCGGGGTGCTGGGTGCTCAGTGCTCAGGGTGCTGGGTGCCCCATGCTCGGGATGCTGGGTGCTCAGTACTCGGGGTGCTGGGTGCTCAGTGCTCAGGGTGCTGGGTCGCAGTGCTCGGGGTACTGGGTACTCAGTGCTCAGTACACAGGGTGCTGGGTGCTCAGTGCTCGGGGTGCGGTGTGCTCAGTGCTCAGTACTCAGGGTGCTGGGTGCTCAGTGCTCGGGGTGCTGGGTGCTCAGTACTCAGGGAGCTGGGTGCTCAGTACTCAGGGTGCTCAGTGCTTGGGGTGCTGGGTGCTCAGTGCTCAGGGTGCTCATTGCTTGGGGTGTTGGGTGCTCAGTGCTCAGTACTCAGGGTGCTCGGTGCTCAGTGCTCAGGGTGCTCAGTGCTCAGTACTCAGGGTGCTCAGTGCTCAGTGCTCTGGGTGCTGGGTGCTCAGTGCTCGGGGTGCTGGGTGCTCAGTGCTCAGGGTGCTGGGTGCTCAGTACTCAGGGTGCTCAGTGCTCAGGCTGCTGGGTGCTCAGTGCTCGGGGTGCTGGGTACTCAGTGCACAGTACACAGGGTGCTGGGTGCTCAGTGCTCGGGGTGCTGGGTGCTCAGTGCTCAGTACTCAGGGTGCTGGGTGCTCAGTGCTCGGGGTTCTGGATGCTCAGTACTCAGGGTGCTGTGTGCTCAGTGCTCAGGGTGCTGGGTGCTCAGTACTCAGGGTGCTGGGTGCTCAATACGCAGTATGCTGGGTTCTCAGTGCTCAGGGTGCTGGGTGCTCAGTGCTCGGGGTGCTGGGTGCTCAGTACTCAGGGTGCTCGGTGCTCAGTACTCAGGGTGCTGGGTGCTCAGTGCTCAGGGTGCTGTGTGCTCAGTACTCAGGGTGCTGGGTGCTCGGTGCTCAGTATGCTGGGTGCTCAGTACTCAGGGTGCTGGCTGCTCAGTACTCAGGGTGCTCGGTGCTCAGTACTCAGGGTGCTGGCTGTTCAGTGCTCGGGGTGCTCAGTGCTTGGGGTGCTGGGTGCTCAGTACTCAGGGTGCTCAGTGCTTGGGGTGTTGGGTGCTTAGTACTCAGGGTGCTGGGTGCTCAGTGCTCAGGGTGCTGGGTGCTCAGTACTCAGGGTGCTGGGTGCTCAGTACTCAGGGTGCTGGGTGCTCAGTGCTCGGGGTGCTGGGTGCTCAGTACTCGGGGTGCTCAGTGCTCAGAACTCAGGGTGCTGGGTGCTCAGTGCTCAGGGTGCTGGGTGCTCAGCGCTCGGGGTGCTGGCTGCTCGGTTCTCAGGTTGCTGGGTGCTCAGTACTCGGGGTGCTGGGTGCTCAGTACTCAGGGTGCTGCGTGCTCATTGCTGGGGGTGCTGGGTGCTCAGTGCTCAGGTTGCTGGATGCTCAGTACTCGGGGTGCTCGGTGCTCAGTACTCAGGGTGCTGGGTGCTCATTGCTCGGGGTGCTGGGTGCTCAGTGCTCAGGGTGCTGGGTGCCCCATGCTCGGGGTGCTGGGTGCTCAGTACTCGGGGTGCTGGGTGCTCAGTGCTCAGGGTGCTGGGTCGCAGTGCTCGGGGTACTGGGTACTCAGTGCTCAGTACACAGGGTGCTGGGTGCTTAGTGCTCGGGGTGCTGTGTGCTCAGTGCTCAGTACTCAGGGAGCTGGGTGCTCAGTGCTCGGGGTGCTGGGTGCTCAGTACTCAGGGAGCTGGGTGCTCAGTACTCAGGGTGCTGGGTGCTCATTACTCAGGGTGCTGGGTGCTCAGTACTCAGGGTGCTCAGTGCTTGGGGTGCTGGGTGCTCAGTGCTCAGGGTGCTCAGTGCTTGGGGTGTTGGGTGCTCAGTGCTCAGTACTCAGGGTGCTCGGTGCTCAGTGCTCAGGGTGCTCAGTGCTCAGTACTCAGGGTGCTCAGTGCTCAGTGCTCTGGGCGCTGGGTGCTCAGTGCTCGGGGTGCTGGGTGCTCAGTGCTCAGGGTGCTGGGTGCTCAGTACTCAGGGTGCTCAGTGCTCAGGGTGCTGGGTGCTCAGTGCTCGGGGTGCTGGGTACTCAGTGCTCAGTACACAGGGTGCTGGGTGCTCAGTGCTCGGGGTGCTGGGTGCTCAGTGCTCAGTACTCAGGGTGCTGGGTGCTCAGTGCTCAGGGTGCTGGATGCTCAGTACTCAGGGTGCTGGGTGCTCAGTGCTCAGGGTGCTGGGTGCTCAGTACTCAGGGTGCTGGGTGCTCAGTACGAAGTATGCTGGGTGCTCAGTGCTCAGGGTGCTGGGTGCTCAGTGCTCAGGGTGCTGTGTGCTCAGTACTCAGGGTGCTGGGTGCTCGGTGCTCAGTATGCTGGGTGCTCAGTACTCAGGGTGCTGGCTGCTCAGTACTCAGGGTGCTCGGTGCTCAGTACTCAGGGTGCTGGCTGCTCAGTGCTCGGGGTGCTCAGTGCTTGGGGTGCTGGGTGCTCAGTACTCAGGGTGCTCAGTGCTTGGGGTGTTGGGTGCTTAGTACTCAGGGTGCTGGGTGCTCAGTGCTCAGGGTGCTGGGTGCTCAGTACTCAGGGTGCTGGGTGCTCAGTACTCAGGGTGCTGGGTGCTCAGTGCTCAGGGTGCTGGGTGCTCAGTGCTCTGGGTGCTGGGTGCTCAGTACTCAGGGAGCTGGGTGCTCAGTACTCAGGGTGCTGGGTGCTCATTACTCAGGGTGCTGGGTGCTCAGTACTCAGGGTGCTCAGTGCTTGGGGTGCTGGGTGCTCAGTGCTCAGGGTGCTCAGTGCTTTGGGTGTTGGGTGCTCAGTGCTCAGTACTCAGGGTGCTCGGTGCTCAGTGCTCAGGGTGCTCAGTGCTCAGTACTCAGGGTGCTCAGTGCTCAGTGTTCTGGGTGCTGGGTGCTCAGTGCTCGGGGTGCTGGGTGCTCAGTGCTCAGGGTGCTGGGTGCTCAGTACTCAGGGTGCTCAGTGCTCAGGGTGCTGGGTGCTCAGTGCTCGGGGTGCTGGGTACTCAGTTCTCAGTACACAGGGTGCTGGGTGCTCAGTGCTCGGGGTGCTGGGTGCTCAGTGCTCAGTACTCAGGGTGCTGGGTGCTCAGTGCTCGGGGTGCTGGATGCTCAGTACTCAGGGTGCTGGGTGCTCAGTGCTCAGGGTGCTGGGTGCTCAGTACTCAGGGTGCTGGGTGCTCAATACGCAGTATGCTGGGTTCTCAGTGCTCAGGGTGCTGGGTGCTCAGTGCTCGGGGTGCTGGGTGCTCAGTACTCAGGGTGCTCGGTGCTCAGTACTCAGGGTGCTGGGTGCTCAGTGCTCAGGGTGCTGTGTGCTCAGTACTCAGGGTGCTGGGTGCTCGGTGCTCAGTATGCTGGGTGCTCAGTACTCAGGGTGCTGGCTGCTCAGTACTCAGGGTGCTGGGTGCTCAGTGCTCAGGGTGCTGGGTGCTCAGTACTCAGGGTGCTGGGTGCTCGGTGCTCAGGGTGCTCAGTGCTCAGTACTCAGGGTGCTGGGTGCTCAGTGCTCAGGGTGCTGGGTGCTCAGCGCTCAGGGTGCTGGGTGCTCAGTAATCGGGGTGCTCAGTGCTCAGTACTCAGGGTGCTGGGTGCTCAGTGCTCAGCGTGCTGGGTGCTCAGTACTCAGTGCTCAGGATGCTGGGTGCTCAGTGCTCAGGGTTCTGGGTGCTCAGTGCTCAGGGTGCTCAGTGCTCAGTGCTCAGTGCTCAGGGTGCTGGGTGCTCAGTGCTCGGGGTGCTGGGTGCTCAGTGCTCGGGGTGCTGGGTGCTCAGTGCTCGGGGTGCTGGGTGCTCATTGCTGGGGGTGCTGGGTGCTCAGTGCTCAGGTTGCTGGGTGCTCAGTACTCGGGGTGCTCAGTGCTCAGTACTCAGGGTGCTGGGTGCTCATTGCTCGGGGTGCTGGGTGCTCAGTGCTCGGGGTGCTGGGTGCTCAATGCTCAGGGTGCTGGGTCGCAGTGCTCGGGGTACTGGGTACTCAGTGCTCAGTACAGAGGGTGCTGGGTGCTCAGTGCTCGGGGTGCTGTGTGCTCAGTGCTCAGTACTCAGGGTGCTGGGTGCTCAGTGCTCGGGGTGCTGGGTGCTCAGTACTCAGGGTGCTGGGTGCTCAGTGCTCTGGGTGCTGGTTGCTCAGTGCTCGGGGTGCTGGGTACTCAGTGCTCAGTACACAGGGTGCTGGGTGCTCAGTGCTCGGGGTGCTGGGTGCTCAGTGCTCAGTACTCAGGGTGCTGGGTGCTCACTGCTCGGGGTGCTGGATGCTCAGTACTCAGGGTGCTGGGTGCTCAGTGCTCAGGGTGCTGGGTGCTCAGTACTCAGGGTGCTGGGTGCTCAGTACGCAGTATGCTGGGTGCTCAGTGCTCAGGGTGCTGGGTGCTCAGTGCTCGGGGTGCTGGGTGCTCAGTACTCAGCGTGCTCGGTGCTCAGTACTCAGGGTGCTGGGTGCTCAGTGCTCAGGGTGCTGTGTGCTCAGTACTCAGGGTGCTGGGTGCTCGGTGCTCAGTATGCTGGGTGCTCAGTACTCAGGGTGCTGGCTGCTCAGTACTCAGGGTGCTCGGTGCTCAGTACTCAGGGTGCTGGCTGCTCAGTGCTCGGGGTGCTCAGTGCTTGGGGTGCTGGGTGCTCAGTACTCAGGGTGCTCAGTGCTTGGGGTGTTGGGTGCTTAGTACTCAGGGTGCTGGGTGCTCAGTGCTCAGGGTGCTGGGTGCTCAGTACTCAGGGTGCTGGGTACTCAGTACTCAGGGTGCTGGGTGCTCAGTGCTCGGGGTGCTGGGTGCTCAGTACTCGGGGTGCTCAGTGCTCAGTACTCAGGGTGCTGGGTGCTCAATGCTCAGGGTGCTGGGTGCTCAGCGCTCGGGGTGCTGGCTGCTCGGTTCTCAGGTTGCTGGGTGCTCAGTACTCGGGATGCTGGGTGCTCAGTACTCAGGGTGCTGGGTGCTCATTGCTGGGGGTGCTGGGTGCTCAGTACTCAGGGTGCTGGGTGCTCATTGCTGGGGGTGCTGGCTGCTCGGTTCTCAGGTTGCTGGGTGCTCAGTACTCGGGGTGCTGGGTGCTCAGTACTCAGGGTGCTGGGTGCTCATTGCTGGGGGTGCTGGGTGCTCAGTGCTCAGGTTGCTGGGTGCTCAGTACTCGGGGTGCTCGGTGCTCAGTACTCAGGGTGCTGGGTGCTCATTGCTCGAGGTGCTGGGTGCTCATTGCTCAGGGTGCTGGGTGCCCCATTCTCGGGGTGCTGGGTGCTCAGTACTCGGGGTGCTGGGTGCTCAGTGCTCAGGGTGCTGGGTCGCAGTGCTCGGGGTACTGGGTACTCAGTGCTCAGTACACAGGGTGCTGGGTGCTCAGTGCTCGGGGTGCTGTGTGCTCAGTGCTCAGTACTCAGGGTGCTGGGTGCTCAGTGCTCGGGGTGCTGGGTGCTCAGTACTCAGGGAGCTGGGTGCTCAGTACTCAGGGTGCTGGGTGCTCATTACTCAGGGTGCTGGGTGCTCAGTACTCAGGGTGCTCAGTGCTTGGGGTGCTGGGTGCTCAGTGCTCAGGGTGCTCAGTGCTTGGGGTGTTGGGTGCTCAGTGCTCAGTACTCAGGGTGCTCGGTGCTCAGTGCTCAGGGTGCTCAGTGCTCAGTACTCAGGGTGCTCAGTGCTCAGTGCTCTGGGTGCTGGGTGCTCAGTGCTCGGGGTGCTGGGTGCTCAGTGCTCAGGGTGCTGGGTGCTCAGTACTCAGGGTGCTCAGTGCTCAGGGTGCTGGGTGCTCAGTGCTTGGGGTGCTGGGTACTCAGTGCTCAGTACACAGGGTGCTGGGTCCTCAGTGCTCGGGGTGCTGGGTGCTCAGTGGTCAGTACTCAGGGTGCTGGGTGCTCAGTGCTCGGGGTGCTGGATGCTCAGTACTCAGGGTGCTGGGTGCTCAGTGCTCAGGGTGCTGGGTGCTCAGTACTCAGGGTGCTGGGTGCTCAGTACGAAGTATGCTGGGTGCTCAGTGCTCAGGGTGCTGGGTGCTCAGTGCTCGGGGTGCTGGGTGCTCAGTACTCAGGGTGCTCGGTGCTCAGTACTCAGGGTGCTGGGTGCTCAGTGCTCAGGGTGCTGTGTGCTCAGTACTCAGGGTGCTGGGTGCTCGGTGCTCAGTATGCTGGGTGCTCAGTACTCAGGGTGCTGGCTGCTCAGTACTCAGGGCGCTTGGTGCTCAGTACTCAGGGTGCTGGCTGCTCAGTGCTCGGGGTGCTCAGTGCTTGGGGCGCTGGGTGCTCAGTACTCAGGGTGCTCAGTGCTTGGGGTGTTGGGTGCTTAGTACTCAGGGTGCTGGGTGCTCAGTGCTCAGGGTGCTGGGTGCTCAGTACTCAGGGTGCTGGGTGCTCAGTACTCAGGGTGCTGGGTGCTCAGTGCTCGGGGTGCTGGGTGCTCAGTACTCGGGGTGCTCAGTGCTCAGTACTCAGGGTGCTGGGTGCTCAGTGCTCAGGGTGCTGGGTGCTCAGCGCTCGGGGTGCTGGCTGCTCGGTTCTCAGGTTGCTGGGTTCTCAGTACTCGGGGTGCTGGGTGCTCAGTACTCAGGGTGCTGGGTGCTCATTGCTGGGGGTGCTGGGTGCTCAGTACTCAGGATGCTGGGTGCTCATTGCTGGGGGTGCTGGCTGCTCGGTTCTCAGGTTGCTGGGTGCTCAGTACTCGGGGTGCTGGGTGCTCAGTACTCAGGGTGCTGGGTGCTCATTGCTGGGGTGCTGGGTGCTCAGTGCTCAGGTTGCTGGGTGCTCAGTACTCGGGGTGCTGGGTGCTCAGTACTCAGGGTGCTGGGTGCTCATTGCTCGGGGTGCTGGGTGCTCAGTGCTCAGGGTGCTGGGTGCTCAGTGCTCGGGGTGCTGGGTGCTCAGTACTCGGGGTGCTGGGTGCTCAGTGCTCAGGGTGCTGGGTCGCAGTGCTCGGGGTACTGGGTACTCAGTGCTCAGTACACAGGGTGCTGGGTGCTCAGTGCTCGGGGTGCTGTGTGCTCAGTGCTCAGTACTCAGGGTGCTGGGTGATCAGTGCTCAGGGTGCTGGGTGGTCAGTACTCAGGGTGCTCGGTGCTCAGTACTCAGGGTGCTGGGTGCTCAGTGCTCAGGGTGCTGGGTCCTCAGTGCTCTGGGTGCTGTGTGCTTAGTGCTCGGGGAGCTGGGTGCTCAGTACTCAGGATGCTGGGTGCTCAGTACTCGGGGTGCTGGGTGCTCAGTACTCAGGGAGCTGGGTGCTCAGTCCTCAGGGTGCTGGGTGCTCAGGACTCAGGTGCTGGGTGCTCAGTGCTCAGGGTGCTGGGTGCTCAGTGCTCGGGGTGCTGGGTGCTCAGTGCTCAGTACTCAGGGTGCTGGGTGCTCAGTGCTCGGGGTGCTGGGTGCTCAGTGCTCAGTACTCAGGGTGCTGGGTGCTCAGTGCTCAGGGTGCTGGGTGCTCAGTGCTCAGGGTGCTGGGTGCTCAGTGCTCAGGGTGCTGGGTACTCAGTGCTCGGGGTGCTGGGTGCTCAGTACTCAGGTTGCTGGGTGCTCAGTACTCAGGGTGCTGGGTGCTCAGTGCTCGGGGTGCTGGGTGCTCAGTGCTCAGTGTGCTCGGTGCTCAGTACTCAGAGTGCTGGGTTCTCAGTGCTCGGGGTTTTCTGTACTCAGGGTGCTGTGTGTTCAGTGCTCAGGGTGCTGGGTGCTCAGTACTCAGGGTGCTCGGTGCTCGGGGTTCTGGGTGCTCAGTGCTCGGGGTGCTCAGTGCTCAGTACTCAGGGTGCTCGGTGCTTAGTACTCAGGGTGCTGGGTTCTCAGTACTCCGGGTGCTGGGTGCTCAGTGCTCGGGGTGCTGGGTGCTCAGTGCTCAGCGTGCTGGCTGCTCAGTACTCAGTGCTCAGGATGCTGGGTGCTCAGTGCTCAGGGTTCTGGGTGCTCAGTGCTCAGGGTGCTCAGTGCTCAGTGCCCAGTGCTCAGGGTGCTGGGTGCTCAGTGCTCGGGGTGCTGGGTGCTCAGTGCTCGGGGTGCTGGGTGCTCAGTGCTCAGGGTGCTGGGTGCTCATTGCTGGGGGTGCTGGGTGCTCAGTGCTCAGGTTGCTGGGTGCTCAGTACTCGGGGTGCTCGGTGCTCAGTAGTCAGGGTGCTGGGTGCTCATTGCTCGGGGTGCTGGGTGCTCAGTGCTCAGGGTGCTGGGTGCCCCATGCTCGGGGTGCTGGGTGCTCAGTACTCGGGGTGCTGGGTGGTCAATGCTCAGGATGCTGGGTCGCAGTGCTCGGGGTACTGGGTACTCAGTGCTCAGTACAGAGTGTGCTGGGTGCTCAGTGCTCGGGCTGCTGTGTGCTCAGTGCTCAGTACTCAGGGTGCTGGGTGCTCAGTGCTCGGTTTGCTGGGTGCTCAGTACTCAGGGAGCTGGGTGCTCAGTACTCAGGGTGCTGGGTGCTCATTACTCAGGGTGCTGGGTGCTCAGTACTCAGGGTGCTCAGAGCTTGGGGTGCTGGGTGCTCAGTGCTCAGGGTGCTCAGTGCTTGGGGTGTTGGGTGCTCAGTGCTCAGTACTCAGGGTGCTCGGTGCTCAGTGCTCAGGGTGCTCAGTGCTCATTACTCAGGGTGCTCGGTGCTCAGTACTCAGGGTGCTGGGTGCTCAGTGCTCAGGGTGCTGGGTGCTCAGCGCTCGGGGTGCTGGCTGCTCGGTTCTCAGGTTGCTGGGTGCTCAGTACTCGGGATGCTGGGTGCTCAGTACTCAGGGTGCTGGGTGCTCATTGCTGGGGGTGCTGGGTGCTCAGTACTCAGGGTGCTGGGTGCTCATTGCTGGGGGTGCTGGCTGCTCGGTTCTCAGGTTGCTGGGTGCTCAGTACTCGGGGTGCTGGGTGCTCAGTACTCAGGGTGCTGGGTGCTCATTGCTGGGGGTGCTGGGTGCTCAGTGCTCAGGTTGCTGGGTGCTCAGTACTCGGGGTGCTCGGTGCTCAGTACTCAGGGTGCTGGGTGCTCATTGCTCGAGGTGCTGGGTGCTCATTGCTCAGGGTGCTGGGTGCCCCATTCTCGGGGTGCTGGGTGCTCAGTACTCGGGGTGCTGGGTGCTCAGTGCTCAGGGTGCTGGGTCGCAGTGCTCGGGGTACTGGGTACTCAGTGCTCAGTACACAGGGTGCTGGGTGCTCAGTGCTCGGGGTGCTGTGTGCTCAGTGCTCAGTACTCAGGGTGCTGGGTGCTCAGTGCTCGGGGTGCTGGGTGCTCAGTACTCAGGGAGCTGGGTGCTCAGTACTCAGGGTGCTGGGTGCTCATTACTCAGGGTGCTGGGTGCTCAGTACTCAGGGTGCTCAGTGCTTGGGGTGCTGGGTGCTCAGTGCTCAGGGTGCTCAGTGCTTGGGGTGTTGGGTGCTCAGTGCTCAGTACTCAGGGTGCTCGGTGCTCAGTGCTCAGGGTGCTCAGTGCTCAGTACTCAGGGTGCTCAGTGCTCAGTGCTCTGGGTGCTGGGTGCTCAGTGCTCGGGGTGCTGGGTGCTCAGTGCTCAGGGTGCTGGGTGCTCAGTACTCAGGGTGCTCAGTGCTCAGGGTGCTGGGTGCTCAGTGCTTGGGGTGCTGGGTACTCAGTGCTCAGTACACAGGGTGCTGGGTCCTCAGTGCTCGGGGTGCTGGGTGCTCAGTGCTCAGTACTCAGGGTGCTGGGTGCTCAGTGCTCGGGGTGCTGGATGCTCAGTACTCAGGGTGCTGGGTGCTCAGTGCTCAGGGTGCTGGGTGCTCAGTACTCAGGGTGCTGGGTGCTCAGTACGAAGTATGCTGGGTGCTCAGTGCTCAGGGTGCTGGGTGCTCAGTGCTCGGGGTGCTGGGTGCTCAGTACTCAGGGTGCTCGGTGCTCAGTACTCAGGGTGCTGGGTGCTCAGTGCTCAGGGTGCTGTGTGCTCAGTACTCAGGGTGCTGGGTGCTCGGTGCTCAGTATGCTGGGTGCTCAGTACTCAGGGTGCTGGCTGCTCAGTACTCAGGGCGCTTGGTGCTCAGTACTCAGGGTGCTGGCTGCTCAGTGCTCGGGGTGCTCAGTGCTTGGGGCGCTGGGTGCTCAGTACTCAGGGTGCTCAGTGCTTGGGGTGTTGGGTGCTTAGTACTCAGGGTGCTGGGTGCTCAGTGCTCAGGGTGCTGGGTGCTCAGTACTCAGGGTGCTGGGTGCTCAGTACTCAGGGTGCTGGGTGCTCAGTGCTCGGGGTGCTGGGTGCTCAGTACTCGGGGTGCTCAGTGCTCAGTACTCAGGGTGCTGGGTGCTCAGTGCTCAGGGTGCTGGGTGCTCAGCGCTCGGGGTGCTGGCTGCTCGGTTCTCAGGTTGCTGGGTTCTCAGTACTCGGGGTGCTGGGTGCTCAGTACTCAGGGTGCTGGGTGCTCATTGCTGGGGGTGCTGGGTGCTCAGTACTCAGGATGCTGGGTGCTCATTGCTGGGGGTGCTGGCTGCTCGGTTCTCAGGTTGCTGGGTGCTCAGTACTCGGGGTGCTGGGTGCTCAGTACTCAGGGTGCTGGGTGCTCATTGCTGGGGTGCTGGGTGCTCAGTGCTCAGGTTGCTGGGTGCTCAGTACTCGGGGTGCTGGGTGCTCAGTACTCAGGGTGCTGGGTGCTCATTGCTCGGGGTGCTGGGTGCTCAGTGCTCAGGGTGCTGGGTGCTCAGTGCTCGGGGTGCTGGGTGCTCAGTACTCGGGGTGCTGGGTGCTCAGTGCTCAGGGTGCTGGGTCGCAGTGCTCGGGGTACTGGGTACTCAGTGCTCAGTACACAGGGTGCTGGGTGCTCAGTGCTCGGGGTGCTGTGTGCTCAGTGCTCAGTACTCAGGGTGCTGGGTGATCAGTGCTCAGGGTGCTGGGTGGTCAGTACTCAGGGTGCTCGGTGCTCAGTACTCAGGGTGCTGGGTGCTCAGTGCTCAGGGTGCTGGGTCCTCAGTGCTCTGGGTGCTGTGTGCTTAGTGCTCGGGGAGCTGGGTGCTCAGTACTCAGGATGCTGGGTGCTCAGTACTCGGGGTGCTGGGTGCTCAGTACTCAGGGAGCTGGGTGCTCAGTCCTCAGGGTGCTGGGTGCTCAGGACTCAGGTGCTGGGTGCTCAGTGCTCAGGGTGCTGGGTGCTCAGTGCTCGGGGTGCTGGGTGCTCAGTGCTCAGTACTCAGGGTGCTGGGTGCTCAGTGCTCGGGGTGCTGGGTGCTCAGTGCTCAGTACTCAGGGTGCTGGGTGCTCAGTGCTCAGGGTGCTGGGTGCTCAGTGCTCAGGGTGCTGGGTGCTCAGTGCTCAGGGTGCTGGGTACTCAGTGCTCGGGGTGCTGGGTGCTCAGTACTCAGGTTGCTGGGTGCTCAGTACTCAGGGTGCTGGGTGCTCAGTGCTCGGGGTGCTGGGTGCTCAGTGCTCAGTGTGCTCGGTGCTCAGTACTCAGAGTGCTGGGTTCTCAGTGCTCGGGGTTTTCTGTACTCAGGGTGCTGTGTGTTCAGTGCTCAGGGTGCTGGGTGCTCAGTACTCAGGGTGCTCGGTGCTCGGGGTTCTGGGTGCTCAGTGCTCGGGGTGCTCAGTGCTCAGTACTCAGGGTGCTCGGTGCTTAGTACTCAGGGTGCTGGGTTCTCAGTACTCCGGGTGCTGGGTGCTCAGTGCTCGGGGTGCTGGGTGCTCAGTGCTCAGCGTGCTGGCTGCTCAGTACTCAGTGCTCAGGATGCTGGGTGCTCAGTGCTCAGGGTTCTGGGTGCTCAGTGCTCAGGGTGCTCAGTGCTCAGTGCCCAGTGCTCAGGGTGCTGGGTGCTCAGTGCTCGGGTTGCTGGGTGCTCAGTGCTCGGGGTGCTGGGTGCTCAGTGCTCAGGGTGCTGGGTGCTCATTGCTGGGGGTGCTGGGTGCTCAGTGCTCAGGTTGCTGGGTGCTCAGTACTCGGGGTGCTCGGTGCTCAGTAGTCAGGGTGCTGGGTGCTCATTGCTCGGGGTGCTGGGTGCTCAGTGCTCAGGGTGCTGGGTGCCCCATGCTCGGGGTGCTGGGTGCTCAGTACTCGGGGTGCTGGGTGGTCAATGCTCAGGATGCTGGGTCGCAGTGCTCGGGGTACTGGGTACTCAGTGCTCAGTACAGAGTGTGCTGGGTGCTCAGTGCTCGGGCTGCTGTGTGCTCAGTGCTCAGTACTCAGGGTGCTGGGTGCTCAGTGCTCGGTTTGCTGGGTGCTCAGTACTCAGGGAGCTGGGTGCTCAGTACTCAGGGTGCTGGGTGCTCATTACTCAGGGTGCTGGGTGCTCAGTACTCAGGGTGCTCAGAGCTTGGGGTGCTGGGTGCTCAGTGCTCAGGGTGCTCAGTGCTTGGGGTGTTGGGTGCTCAGTGCTCAGTACTCAGGGTGCTCGGTGCTCAGTGCTCAGGGTGCTCAGTGCTCATTACTCAGGGTGCTCGGTGCTCAGTACTCAGGGTGCTGGGTGCTCAGTGCTCAGGGTGCTGGGTGCTCAGTACTCAGGGTGCTGGGTGCTCGGTGCTCAGGGTGCTCGGTGCTCAGTACTCATGGTGCTGGGTGCTCAGTGCTCAGGGTGCTGGGTGCTCAGCGCTCAGGGTGCTGGGTGCTCAGTAATCGGGGTGCTCAGTGCTCAGTACTCAGGGTGCTGGGTGCTCAGTGCTCAGCGTGCTGGGTGCTCAGTACTCAGTGCTCAGGATGCTGGGTGCTCAGTGCTCAGGGTTCTGGGTGCTCAGTGCTCAGGGTGCTCAGTGCTCAGTGCTCAGTGCTCAGGGTGCTGGGTGCTCAGTGCTCGGGGTGCTGGGTGCTCAGTGCTCGGGGTGCTGGGTGCTCAGTGCTCGGGGTGCTGGGTGCTCATTGCTGGGGGTGCTGGGTGCTCAGTGCTCAGGTTGCTGGGTGCTCAGTACTCGGGGTGCTCGGTGCTCAGTACTCAGGGTGCTGGGTGCTCATTGCTCGGGGTGCTGGGTGCTCAGTGCTCAGGGTCCTGGGTGCCCCATGCTCGGGGTGCTGGGTGCTCAGTACTCGGGGTGCTGGGTGCTCAATGCTCAGGGTGCTGGGTCGCAGTGCTCGGGGTACTGGGTACTCAGTGCTCAGTACAGAGGGTGCTGGGTGCTCAGTGCTCGGGGTGCTGTGTGCTCAGTGCTCAGTACTCAGGGTGCTGGGTGCTCAGTGCTCGGGGTGCTGGGTGCTCAGTACTCAGGGTGCTGGGTGCTCAGTGCTCTGGGTGCTGGGTGCTCAGTGCTCGGGGTGCTGGGTACTCAGTGCTCAGTACACAGGGTGCTGGGTGCTCAGTGCTCGGGGTGCTGGGTGCTCAGTGCTCAGTACTCAGGGTGCTGGGTGCTCACTGCTCGGGGTGCTGGATGCTCAGTACTCAGGGTGCTGGGTGCTCAGTGCTCAGGGTGCTGGGTGCTCAGTACTCAGGGTGCTGGGTGCTCAGTACGCAGTATGCTGGGTGCTCAGTGCTCAGGGTGCTGGGTGCTCAGTGCTCGGGGTGCTGGGTGCTCAGTACTCAGGGTGCTCGGTGCTCAGTACTCAGGGTGCTGGGTGCTCAGTGCTCAGGGTGCTGTGTGCTCAGTACTCAGGGTGCTGGGTGCTTGGTGCTCAGTATGCTGGGTGCTCAGTACTCAGGGTGCTGGTTGCTCAGTACTCAGGGTGCTCGGTGCTCAGTACTCAGGGTGCTGGCTGCTCAGTGCTCGGGGTGCTCAGTGCTTGGGGTGCTGGGTGCTCAGTACTCAGGGTGCTCAGTGCTTGAGGTGTTGGGTGCTTAGTACTCAGGGTGCTGGGTGCTCAGTGCTCAGGGTGCTGGGTGCTCAGTACTCAGGGTGCTGGGTGCTCAGTACGCAGTATGCTGGGTGCTCAGTGCTCAGGGTGCTGGGTGCTCAGTGCTCGGGGTGCTTTGTGCTCAGTACTCAGCGTGCTCGGTGCTCAGTACTCAGGGTGCTGGGTGCTCAGTGCTCAGGGTGCTGTGTGCTCAGTACTCAGGGTGCTGGGTGCTCGGTGCTCAGTATGCTGGGTGCTCAGTACTCAGGGTGCTGGCTGCTCAGTACTCAGGGTGCTCGGTGCTCAGTACTCAGGGTGCTGGCTGCTCAGTGCTCGGGGTGCTCAGTGCTTGGGGTGCTGGGTGCTCAGTACTCAGGGTGCTCAGTGCTTGGGGTGTTGGGTGCTTAGTACTCAGGGTGCTGGGTGCTCAGTGCTCAGGGTGCTGGGTGCTCAGTACTCAGGGTGCTGGGTACTCAGTACTCAGGGTGCTGGGTGCTCAGTGCTCGGGGTGCTGGGTGCTCAGTACTCGGGGTGCTCAGTGCTCAGTACTCAGGGTGCTGGGTGCTCAGTGCTCAGGGTGCTGGGTGCTCAGCGCTCGGGGTGCTGGCTGCTCGGTTCTCAGGTTGCTGGGTGCTCAGTACTCGGGATGCTGGGTGCTCAGTACTCAGGGTGCTGGGTGCTCATTGCTGGGGGTGCTGGGTGCTCAGTACTCAGGGTGCTGGGTGCTCATTGCTGGGGGTGCTGGCTGCTCGGTTCTCAGGTTGCTGGGTGCTCAGTACTCGGGGTGCTGGGTGCTCAGTACTCAGGGTGCTGGGTGCTCATTGCTGGGGGTGCTGGGTGCTCAGTGCTCAGGTTGCTGGGTGCTCAGTACTCGGGGTGCTCGGTGCTCAGTACTCAGGGTGCTGGGTGCTCATTGCTCGGGGTGCTGGGTGCTCAGTGCTCAGGGTGCTGGGTGCCCCATTCTCGGGGTTCTGGGTGCTCAGTACTCAGGGTGCTGGGTGCTCAGTGCTCAGGGTGCTGGGTCGCAGTGCTCGGGGTACTGGGTACTCAGTGCTCAGTACACAGGGTGCTGGGTGCTCAGTGCTCGGGGTGCTGTGTGCTCAGTGCTCAGTACTCAGGGTGCTGGGTGCTCAGTGCTCGGGGTGCTGGGTGCTCAGTACTCAGGGAGCTGGGTGCTCAGTACTCAGGGTGCTGGGTGCTCATTACTCAGGGTGCTGGGTGCTCAGTACTCAGGGTGCTCAGTGCTTGGGGTGCTGGGTGCTCAGTGCTCAGGGTGCTCAGTGCTTGGGGTGTTGGGTGCTCAGTGCTCAGTACTCAGGGTGCTCGGTTCTCAGTGCTCAGGGTGCTGAGTGCTCAGTACTCAGGGTGCTCAGTGCTCAGTGCTCTGGGTGCTGGGTGCTCAGTGCTCGGGGTGCTGGGTGCTCAGTGCTCAGGGTGCTGGGTGCTCAGTACTCAGGGTGCTCAGTGCTCAGGGTGCTGGGTGCTCAGTGCTTGGGGTGCTGGGTACTCAGTGCTCAGTACACAGGGTGCTGGGTCCTCAGTGCTCGGGGTGCTGGGTGCTCAGTGCTCAGTACTCAGGGTGCTGGGTGCTCAGTGCTCGGGGTGCTGGATGCTCAGTACTCAGGGTGCTGGGTGCTCAGTGCTCAGGGTGCTGGGTGCTCAGTACTCAGGGTGCTGGGTGCTCAGTACGAAGTATGCTGGGTGCTCAGTGCTCAGGGTGCTGGGTGCTCAGTGCTCGGGGTGCTGGGTGCTCAGTACTCAGGGTGCTCGGTGCTCAGTACTCAGGGTGATGGGTGCTCAGTGCTCAGGGTGCTGTGTGCTCAGTACTCAGGGTGCTGGGTGCTCGGTGCTCAGTATGCTGGGTGCTCAGTACTCAGGGTGCTGGCTGCTCAGTACTCAGGGTGCTCGGTGCTCAGTACTCAGGGTGCTGGCTGCTCAGTGCTCGGGGTGCTCAGTGCTTGGGGCGCTGGGTGCTCAGTACTCAGGGTGCTCAGTGCTTGGGGTGTTGGGTGCTTAGTACTCAGGGTGCTGGGTGCTCAGTGCTCAGGGTGCTGGGTGCTCAGTACTCAGTGTGCTGGGTGCTCAGTACTCAGGGAGCTGGGTGCTCAGTGCTCGGGGTGCTGGGTGCTCAGTACTCGGGGTGCTCAGTGCTCAGTACTCAGGGTGCTGGGTGCTCAGTGCTCAGGGTGCTGGGTGCTCAGCGCTCGGGGTGCTGGCTGCTCGGTTCTCAGGTTGCTGGGTTCTCAGTACTCGGGGTGCTGGGTGCTCAGTACTCAGGGTGCTGGGTGCTCATTGCTGGGGGTGCTGGGTGCTCAGTACTCAGGATGCTGGGTGCTCATTGCTGGGGGTGCTGGCTGCTCGGTTCTCAGGTTGCTGGGTGCTCAGTACTCGGGGTGCTGGGTGCTCAGTACTCAGGGTGCTGGGTGCTCATTGCTGGGGTGCTGGGTGCTCAGTGCTCAGGTTGCTGGGTGCTCAGTACTCGGGGTGCTGGGTGCTCAGTACTCAGGGTGCTGGGTGCTCATTGCTCGGGGTGCTGGGTGCTCAGTGCTCAGGGTGCTGGGTGCTCAGTGCTCGGGGTGCTGGGTGCTCAGTGCTCAGGGTGCTGGGTCGCAGTGCTCGGGGTACTGGGTACTCAGTGCTCAGTACACAGGGTGCTGGGTGCTCAGTGCTCGGGGTGCTGTGTGCTCAGTGCTCAGTACTCAGGGTGCTGGGTGATCAGTGCTCAGGGTGCTGGGTGGTCAGTACTCAGGGTGCTCGGTGCTCAGTACTCAGGGTGCTGGGTGCTCAGTGCTCAGGGTGCTGTGTCCTCAGTGCTCTGGGTGCTGTGTGCTTAGTGCTCGGGGAGCTGGGTGCTCAGTACTCAGGATGCTGGGTGCTCAGTACTCGGGGTGCTGGGTGCTCAGTACTCAGGGAGCTGGGTGCTCAGTCCTCAGGGTGCTGGGTGCTCAGGACTCAGCTGCTGGGTGCTCAGTGCTCAGGGTGCTGGGTGCTCAGTGCTCGGGGTGCTGGGTGCTCAGTGCTCAGTACTCAGGGTGCTGGGTGCTCAGTGCTCGGGGTGCTGGGTGCTCAGTGCTCAGTACTCAGGGTGCTGGGTGCTCAGTGCTCAGGGTGCTGGGTGCTCAGTGCTCAGGGTGCTGGGTGCTCAGTGCTCAGGGTGCTGGGTACTCAGTGCTCGGGGTGCTGGGTGCTCAGTACTCAGGTTGCTGGGTGCTCAGTACTCAGGGTGCTGGGTGCTCAGTGCTCGGGGTGCTGGGTGCTCAGTGCTCAGTGTGCTCGGTGCTCAGTACTCAGAGTGCTGGGTGCTCAGTGCTCGGGGTTTTCTGTACTCAGGGTGCTGTGTGTTCAGTGCTCAGGGTGCTGGGTGCTCAGTACTCAGGGTGCTCGGTGCTCGGGGTTCTGGGTGCTCAGTGCTCGGGGTGCTCAGTGCTCAGTACTCAGGGTGCTCGGTGCTTAGTACTCAGGGTGCTGGCTTCTCAGTACTGAGGGCGCTGGGTGCTCAGTGCTCGGGGTGCTGGGTGCTCAGTGCTCAGCGTGCTGGGTGCTCAGTACTCAGTGCTCAGGATGCTGGGTGCTCAGTGCTCAGGGTTCTGGGTGCTCAGTGCTCAGGGTGCTCAGTGCTCAGTGCCCAGTGCTCAGGGTGCTGGGTGCTCAGTGCTCGGGGTGCTGGGTGCTCAGTGCTCGGGGTGCTGGGTGCTCAGTGCTCAGGGTGCTGGGTGCTCATTGCTGGGGGTGCTGGGTGCTCAGTGCTCAGGTTGCTGGGTGCTCAGTACTCGGGGTGCTCGGTGCTCAGTAGTCAGGGTGCTGGGTGCTCATTGCTCGGGGTGCTGGGTGCTCAGTGCTCAGGGTGCTGGGTGCCCCATGCTCGGGGTGCTGGGTGCTCAGTACTCGGGGTGCTGGGTGCTCAATGCTCAGGATGCTGGGTCGCAGTGCTCGGGGTACTGGGTACTCAGTGCTCAGTACAGAGTGTGCTGGGTGCTCAGTGCTCGGGCTGCTGTGTGCTCAGTGCTCAGTACTCAGGGTGCTGGGTGCTCAGTGCTCGGTTTGCTGGGTGCTCAGTACTCAGGGAGCTGGGTGCTCAGTACTCAGGGTGCTGGGTGCTCATCACTCAGGGTGCTGGGTGCTCAGTACTCAGGGTGCTCAGAGCTTGGGGTGCTGGGTGCTCAGTGCTCAGGGTGCTCAGTGCTTGGGGTGTTGGGTGCTCAGTGCTCAGTACTCAGGGTGCTCGGTGCTCAGTGCTCAGGGTGCTCAGTGCTCATTACTCAGGGTGCTCGGTGCTCAGTACTCAGGGTGCTGGGTGCTCAGTGCTCAGGGTGCTGGGTGCTCAGTACTCAGGGTGCTGGGTGCTCGGTGCTCAGGGTGCTCGGTGCTCAGTACTCATGGTGCTGGGTGCTCAGTGCTCAGGGTGCTGGGTGCTCAGCGCTCAGGGTGCTGGGTGCTCAGTAATCGGGGTGCTCAGTGCTCAGTACTCAGGGTGCTGGGTGCTCAGTGCTCAGCGTGCTGGGTGCTCAGTACTCAGTGCTCAGGATGCTGGGTGCTCAGTGCTCAGGGTTCTGGGTGCTCAGTGCTCAGGGTGCTCAGTGCTCAGTGCTCAGTGCTCAGGGTGCTGGGTGCTCAGTGCTCGGGGTGCTGGGTGCTCAGTGCTCGGGGTGCTGGGTGCTCAGTGCTCGGGGTGCTGGGTGCTCATTGCTGGGGGTGCTGGGTGCTCAGTGCTCAGGTTGCTGGGTGCTCAGTACTCGGGGTGCTCGGTGCTCAGTACTCAGGGTGCTGGGTGCTCATTGCTCGGGGTGCTGGGTGCTCAGTGCTCAGGGTCCTGGGTGCCCCATGCTCGGGGTGCTGGGTGCTCAGTACTCGGGGTGCTGGGTGCTCAATGCTCAGGGTGCTGGGTCGCAGTGCTCGGGGTACTGGGTACTCAGTGCTCAGTACAGAGGGTGCTGGGTGCTCAGTGCTCGGGGTGCTGTGTGCTCAGTGCTCAGTACTCAGGGTGCTGGGTGCTCAGTGCTCGGGGTGCTGGGTGCTCAGTACTCAGGGTGCTGGGTGCTCAGTGCTCTGGGTGCTGGGTGCTCAGTGCTCGGGGTGCTGGGTACTCAGTGCTCAGTACACAGGGTGCTGGGTGCTCAGTGCTCGGGGTGCTGGGTGCTCAGTGCTCAGTACTCAGGGTGCTGGGTGCTCACTGCTCGGGGTGCTGGATGCTCAGTACTCAGGGTGCTGGGTGCTCAGTGCTCAGGGTGCTGGGTGCTCAGTACTCAGGGTGCTGGGTGCTCAGTACGCAGTATGCTGGGTGCTCAGTGCTCAGGGTGCTGGGTGCTCAGTGCTCGGGGTGCTGGGTGCTCAGTACTCAGGGTGCTCGGTGCTCAGTACTCAGGGTGCTGGGTGCTCAGTGCTCAGGGTGCTGTGTGCTCAGTACTCAGGGTGCTGGGTGCTTGGTGCTCAGTATGCTGGGTGCTCAGTACTCAGGGTGCTGGCTGCTCAGTACTCAGGGTGCTCGGTGCTCAGTACTCAGGGTGCTGGCTGCTCAGTGCTCGGGGTGCTCAGTGCTTGGGGTGCTGGGTGCTCAGTACTCAGGGTGCTCAGTGCTTGAGGTGTTGGGTGCTTAGTACTCAGGGTGCTGGGTGCTCAGTGCTCAGGGTGCTGGGTGCTCAGTACTCAGGGTGCTGGGTGCTCAGTACTCAGGGTGCTGGGTGCTCAGTGCTCGGGGTGCTGGGTGCTCAGTACTCGGGGTGCTCAGTGCTCAGTACTCAGGGTGCTGGGTGCTCAGTGCTCAGGGTGCTGGGTGCTCAGCGCTCGGGGTGCTGGCTGCTCGGTTCTCAGGTTGCTGGGTGCTCAGTACTCGGGATGCTGGGTGCTCAGTACTCAGGGTGCTGGGTGCTCATTGCTGGGGGTGCTGGGTGCTCAGTACTCAGGGTGCTGGGTGCTCATTGCTGGGGGTGCTGGCTGCTCGGTTCTCAGGTTGCTGGGTGCTCAGTACTCGGGGTGCTGGGTGCTCAGTACTCAGGGTGCTGGGTGCTCATTGCTGGGGGTGCTGGGTGCTCAGTGCTCAGGTTGCTGGGTGCTCAGTACTCGGGGTGCTCGGTGCTCAGTACTCAGGGTGCTGGGTGCTCATTGCTCGGGGTGCTGGGTGCTCAGTGCTCAGGGTGCTGGGTGCCCCATTCTCGGGGTGCTGGGTGCTCAGTACTCGGGGTGCTGGGTGCTCAGTGCTCAGGGTGCTGGGTCGCAGTGCTCGGGTTACTGGGTACTCAGTGCTCAGTACACAGGGTGCTGGGTGCTAAGTGCTCGGGGTGCTGTGTGCTCAGTGCTCAGTACTCAGGGTGCTGGGTGCTCAGTGCTCGGGGTGCAGGGTGCTCAGTACTCAGGGAGCTGGGTGCTCAGTACTCAGGGTGCTGGGTGCTCATTACTCAGGGTGCTGGGTGCTCAGTACTCAGGGTGCTCAGTGCTCGGGGTGCTGGGTGCTCAGTGCTCAGGGTGCTCAGTGCTTGGGGTGTTGGGTGCTCAGTGCTCAGTACTCAGGGTGCTCGGTGCTCAGTGCTCAGGGTGCTCAGTGCTCAGTACTCAGGGTGCTGGGTGCTCAGTGCTCGGGGTGCTGGGTGCTCAGTGCTCAGTACTCAGGGTGCTGGGTGCTCAGTGCTCGGGGTGCTGGATGCTCAATACTCAGGGTGCTGGGTGCTCAGTGCTCAGGGTGCTGGGTGCTCAGTACTCAGGGTGCTGGGTGCTCAGTACGCAGTATGCTGGGTGCTCAGTGCTCAGGGTGCTGGGTGCTCAGTGCTCGGGGTGCTGGGTGCTCAGTACTCAGGGTGCTCGGTGCTCAGTACTCAGGGTGCTGGGTGCTCAGTGCTCAGGGTGCTGTGTGCTCAGTACTCAGGGTGCTGGGTGCTCGGTGCTCAGTATGCTGGGTGCTCAGTACTCAGGGTGCTGGCTGCTCAGTACTCAGGGTGCTCGGTGCTCAGTACTCAGGGTGCTGGCTGCTCAGTGCTCGGGGTGCTCAGTGCTTGGGGTGCTGGGTGCTCAGTACTCAGGGTGCTCAGTGCTTGGGGTGTTGGGTGCTTAGTACTCAGGGTGCTGGGTGCTCAGTGCTCAGGGTGCTGGGTGCTCAGTACTCAGGGTGCTGGGTGCTCAGTACTCAGGGTGCTGGGTGCTCAGTGCTCGGGGTGCTGGGTGCTCAGTACTCGGGGTGCTCAGTGCTCAGTACTCAGGGTGCTGGGTGCTCAGTGCTCAGGGTGCTGGGTGCTCAGCGCTCGGGGTGCTGGCTGCTCGGTTCTCAGGTTGCTGGGTTCTCAGTACTCGGGGTGCTGGGTGCTCAGTACTCAGGGTGCTGGGTGCTCATTGCTGGGGGTGCTGGGTGCTCAGTACTCAGGATGCTGGGTGCTCATTGCTGGGGGTGCTGGCTGCTCGGTTCTCAGGTTGCTGGGTGCTCAGTACTCGGGGTGCTGGGTGCTCAGTACTCAGGGTGCTGGGTGCTCATTGCTGGGGGTGCTGGGTGCTCAGTGCTCAGGTTGCTGGGTGCTCAGTACTCGGGGTGCTGGGTGCTCAGTACTCAGGGTGCTGGGTGCTCATTGCTCGGGGTGCTGGGTGCTCAGTGCTCAGGGTGCTGGGTGCTCAGTGCTCGGGGTGCTGGGTGCTCAGTACTCGGGGTGCTGGGTGCTCAGTGCTCAGGGTGCTGGGTCGCAGTGCTCGGGGTACTGGGTACTCAGTGCTCAGTACACAGGGTGCTGGGTGCTCAGTGCTCGGGGTGCTGTGTGCTCAGTGCTCAGTACTCAGGGTGCTGGGTGCTCAGTGCTCGGGGTGCTGGGTGCTCAGTACTCAGGGTACTTGGTGCTCAGTACTCAGGGTGCTGGGTGATCAGTGCTCAGGGTGCTGGGTGCTCAGTACTCAGGGTGCTCGGTGCTCAGTACTCAGGGTGCTGGGTGCTCAGTGCTCAGGGTGCTGGGTCCTCAGTGCTCTGGGTGCTGTGTGCTTAGTGCTCGGGGAGCTGGGTGCTCAGTACTCAGGATGCTGGGTGCTCAGTACTCGGGGTGCTGGGTGCTCAGTACTCAGGGAGCTGGGTGCTCAGTCCTCAGGGTGCTGGGTGCTCAGGACTCAGGTGCTGGGTGCTCAGTGCTCAGGGTGCTGGGTGCTCAGTGCTCGGGGTGCTGGGTGCTCAGTGCTCAGTACTCAGGGTGCTGGGTGCTCAGTGCTCGGGGTGCTGGGTGCTCAGTGCTCAGTACTCAGGGTGCTGGGTGCTCAGTGCTCAGGGTGCTGGGTGCTCAGTGCTCAGGGTGCTGGGTGCTCAGTGCTCAGGGTGCTGGGTACTCAGTGCTCGGGGTGCTGGGTGCTCAGTACTCAGGGTGCTGGGTGCTCAGTACTCAGGGTGCTGGGTGCTCAGTGCTCGGGGTGCTGGGTGCTCAGTGCTCAGTGTGCTCGGTGCTCAGTACTCAGAGTGCTGGGTGCTCAGTGCTCGGGGTTTTCTGTACTCAGGGTGCTGTGTGTTCAGTGCTCAGGGTGCTGGGTGCTCAGTACTCAGGGTGCTCGGTGCTCGGGGTTCTGGGTGCTCAGTGCTCGGGGTGCTCAGTGCTCAGTACTCAGGGTGCTCGGTGCTTAGTACTCAGGGTGCTGGGTTCTCAGTACTCCGGGTGCTGGTTGCTCAGTGCTCAGGGTGCTCGGTGCTCAGTGCTCATGGTGCTGGGTGCTCAGTACTCAGGGTGATCATTGCTCAGGGTGCTGGGTGCTCAGTACTCAGGGTGCTGGGTGCTCAGTACTCAGGGTGCTCAGTGCTCAGTACTCAGGCTGCTCAGTGCTCAGTACTAAGGTTGCTCAGTGCTCAGGGTGCTGGGTGCTCAGTACTCAGGGTGCTGTGTGCTCAGTACTCAGGGTCCTGGGTGCTTAGTACTCAGGGTGCTGGGTGCTCAGTGCTCAGGGTGCTCGGTGCTCAGTGCTCGGGGTTCTGGGTGCTCAGTATTCAGGGTGCTCGGTGCTCAGTACTCAGGGTGCTCAGTGCTCAGTACTCAGGGTGCTCAGGCTCAGTGCTCAGGGTGCAGGGTGCTCAGTGCTCGGGGTGCTGGGTGCTCAGTGCTCGGGGTGCTGGGTGTCTCAGTGCTCAGGGTGCTGGGTGCTCAGTGCTCAGAGTGCTGGGTGCTCAGTACTCAGGGTGCTCGGTGCTCAGTACTCAGGGTGCTGGGTGCTCAGTGCTCAGGGTGCTCAGTGCTCAGTACTCAGCGTGCTGGGTGCTCAGTGCTCAGGGTGCTCGGTGCTCAGTACTCAGGGTGCTCAGTGCTCAGTACTCAGCGTGCTGGGTGCTCAGTGCTCAGGGTGCAGGGTGCTCAGTACTCAGGGTGCTGGGTGCTTAGTACTCAGGGTGCTCGGTCCTAAGTGCTCAGGGTGCTGGGTGCTCAGTACTCAGGGTGCAGGGTGCTCAGTGCTCAGGGTGCTCAGTGCTCAGTACTCAGGGTGCCCGGTGCTCAGTGCTCAGGGTGCTCAGTGCTCAGTACTCAGGGTGCTCAGTGCTCAGTGCTCTGGGTGCTGGGTGCTCAGTGATCGGGGTGCTGGGTGCTCAGTGCTCAGGGTGCTGGGTGCTCAGTACTCAGGGTGCTCAGTGCTCAGGGTGCTGGGTGCTCAGTGCTCGGGGTGCTGGGTACTCAGTGCTCAGTACACAGGGTGCTGGGTGCTCAGTGCTCGGGGTGCTGGGTGCTCAGTGCTCAGTACTCAGGGTGCTGGGAGCTCAGTGCTCGGGGCGCTGGATGCTCAGTACTCAGGGTGCTGGGTGTTCAGTACTCAGGGTGCTGGGTGCTCAGTACTCAGGGTGCTGGGTGCTCAGTACTCAGTATGCTGGGTGCTCAGTGCTCAGGGTGCTGGGTTCTCAGTGCTCGAGGTGCTGGGTGCTCAGTACTCAGGGTGCTCGGTGCTCAGTACTCAGGGTGCTGGGTGCTCAGTGCTCAGGGTGCTGGGTGCTCAGTACTCAGGGTGCTGGGTGCTCGGTGCTCAGGGTGCTCGGTGCTCAGTACTCATGGTGCTGGGTGCTCAGTGCTCAGGGTGCTGGGTGCTCAGCGCTCAGGGTGCTGGGTGCTCAGTAATCGGGGTGCTCAGTGCTCAGTACTCAGGTTGCTGGGTGCTCAGTGCTCAGCGTGCTGGGTGCTCAGTACTCAGTGCTCAGGATGCTGGGTGCTCAGTGCTCAGGGTTCTGGGTGCTCAGTGCTCAGGGTGCTCAGTGCTCAGTGCTCAGGGTGCTGGGTGCTCAGTGCTCGGGGTGCTGGGTGCTCAGTGCTCGGGGTGCTGGGTGCTCAGTTCTCGGGGTGCTCGGTGCTCAGTGCTCGGGGTGCTGGGTGCTCAGTACTCGGGGTGCTCAGTGCTCAGTACTCAGGGTGCTGGGTGCTCAGTGCTCAGGGTGCTGGGTGCTCAGCGCTCGGGGTGCTGGCTGCTCCGTTCTCAGGTTACTGGGTGCTCAGTACTCGGGGTGCTGGGTGCTCAATACTCAGGGTGCTGGGTGCTCATTGCTCGGGGTGCTGGGTGCTCAGTGCTCGGGGTGCTGGGTGCTCAGTGCTCGGGGTGCTGGGTGCTCAGTACTCGGGGTGCTGGGTGCTCAGTGCTCAGGATGCTGGATCTCAGTGCTCGGGGTACTGGGTACTCAGTGCTCAGTACACAGGGTTCTGGGTGCTCAGTGCTCGGGGTGCTGGGTGCTTAGTGCTCGGGGTGCTGGGTGCTCAGTACTCAGGGTGCTGGGTGCTCAGTACTCGGGGTGCTGGGTGCTCAGTACTCAGGGAGCTGGGTGCTCAGTACTCAAGGTGCTGGGTGCTCAGTACTCGGGTGCTGGGTGCTCAGTGCTCAGGGTGCTGGGTGCTCAGTGCTCGGGGTGCTGGGTGCTCAGTGCTCAGTACTCAGGGTGCTGGGTGCTCAGTGCTCGGGGTGCTGGGTGCTCAGTGCTCAGTACTCAGGGTGCTGGGTGCTCAGTGCTCAGGGTGCTGGGTGCTCAGTGCTCAGGGTGCTGGGTGCTCAGTGCTCAGGGTGCTGGGTACTCAGTGCTCGGGGTGCTGGGTGCTCAGTACTCAGGGTGCTGGGTGCTCAGTACTCAGGGTGCTGGGTGCTCAGTGCTCGGGGTGCTGGGTGCTCAGTGCTCGGGGTGCTGGGTGCTCATTACTCAGGGTGCTGGGTGCTCAGTGCTCGGGGTGCTGGGTGCTCAGTGCTCAGTACTCAGGGTGCTGGGTGCTCAGTGCTCAGGGTGCTGGGTGCTCAGTACTCAGGGTGCTGGGTGCTCAGTGCTCAGGGTGCTGGGTACTCAGTGCTCGGGGTGCTGGGTGCTCAGTACTCAGGGTGCTCAGTGCTTGGGGTGTTGGGTGCTTAGTACTCAGGGTGCTGGGTGCTCAGTGCTCAGGGTGCTGGGTGCTCAGTACTCAGGGTGCTGGGTGCTCAGTACTCAGGGTGCTGGGTGCTCAGTGCTCGGGGTGCTGTGTGCTCAGTGCTCGGGGTGCTGGGTGCTCAGTGCTCAGGGTGCTGGGTGCTCAGTGCTCAGGGTGCTGGGTGATCCGTGCTCGGGGTGCTGGGTGCTCAGTGCTCGGGGCGCTGGGTGCTCAGTGCTCGGGGTGCTCGGTGCTCAGTGCTCGGGGTGCTGGGTGCTCAGTACTCAGGGTGCTCAGTGCTCAGTACTCAGGGTGCTGGGTGCTCAGTGCTCAGTGTGCTGGGTGCTCAGTGCTCGGGGTGCTGGCTGCTCGGTTCTCAGGTTGCTGGGTGCTCAGTACTCGGGGTGCTGGGTGCTCAGTACTCAGGGTGCTGGGTGCTCATTGCTCGGGGTGCTGGGTGCTCAGTGCTCGGGGTGCTGGGTGCTCAGTGCTCAGTACACAGGGTGCTGGTTGCTCATTGCTCAGGGTGCTGTGTTCTCAGTGCTCAGTACTCAGGGTGCTGGGTGCTCAGTGCTCGGGGTGCTGGGTGCTCAGTACTCAGGGTACTTGGTGCTCAGTACTCAGGGTGCTGGGTGATCAGTGCTCAGGGTGCTGGGTGCTCAGTACTCAGGGTGCTCGGTGCTCAGTACTCAGGGTGCTGGCTGCTCAGTTCTCAGGGTGCTGGGTCCTCAGTGCTCTGGGTGCTGTGTGCTTAGTGCTCGGGGTGCTGGGTGCTCAGTACTCAGGGTGCTGGGTGCTCAGTACTCGGGGTGTTGGGTGCTCAGTACTCAGGGAGCTGGGTGCTCACTACTCAGGGTGCTGGGTGCTCAGTACTCGGGTGTTGGGTGCTCAGTGCTCAGGGTGCTGGGTGCTCAGTGCTCGGGGTGCTGGGTGCTCAGTGCTCAGTACTCAGGGTGCTGGGTGCTCAGTGCTCGGGGTGCTGGGTGCTCAGTGCTCAGAACTCAGGGTGCTGGGTGCTCAGTGCTCAGGGTGCTTGGTGCTCAGTGCTCAGTGTGCTGGGTGCTCAGTGCTCAGGGTGCTGGGTACTCAGTGCTCGGGGTGCTGGGTGCTCAGTACTCAGGGTGCTGGGTGCTCAGTACTCAGGGTGCTGGGTGCTCAGTGCTCGGGGTGCTGGGTGCTTAGTGCTCAGTGTGCTCGGTGCTCAGTACTCAGGGTGCTGGGTTCTCAGTGCTAGGGGTTTTCTGTACTCAGGGTGCTGTGTCTTCAGTGCTCAGGGTGCTGGGTGCTCAGTACTCAGGGTGCTTGGTGCTCGGGGTTCTGGGTGCTCAGTGCTCGGGGTGCTCGGTGCTCAGTACTCGGGGTGCTCATTGCTCAGTACTCAGGGTGCTCGGTGCTTAGTACTCAGGGTGCTGGGTGCTCAGTACTCAGGGTGATCATTGCTCAGGGAGCTGGGTGCTCAGTACTCAGGGTGCTGGGTGCTCAGTACTCAGGGTCCTCAGTGCTCAGTACTCAGGGTGCTCAGTACTCAGTACTAAGGTTGCTCAGTGCTCAGGGTGCTGGGTGCTCAGTGCTCGGGGTGCTCGGTGCTCAGTACTCAGGGTGCTGGGTGCTCAGTGCTCAGGGTGCTGGGTGCTAAGTGCTCAGGGTGCTGGGTGCTCAGTGCTCAGGGTGCTGGGTGCTCAGTACACAGGGTGCTCGGTGCTCGGGATGCTGGGTGCTCAGTGCTCGGTGTGCTCGGTGCTCAGTACTCGGGGTGCTCAGTGCTCAGTACTCAGGGTGCTGGGTGCTCAGTGCTCAGGGTGCTGGGTGCTCAGTACTCAGGGTGCTGGGTGCTCGGTGCTCAGTACGCTGGGTGCTCAGTACTCAGGGTGCTGGGTGCTCAGTACTCAGGGTGCTGGGTGCTCAGTACTCAGGGTGCTCGGTGCTCAGTACTCAAGGTGCTGGGTGCTCAGTGCTCAGGGTGCTGGGTGCTCAGTACTCAGGGTGCTGGGTGCTCAGTGCTCGGGGTGCTCGGTGCTCAGTACGCTGGGTGCTCAGTACTCAGGGTGCTGGGTGCTCAGTACTCAGGGTGCTGGGTGCTTAGTACTCAGGGTGCTGGGTGCTCAGTGCTCAGGGTGCTCGGTGCTCAGTGCTCGGGGTGCTGGGTGCTCAGTACTCAGGGTGCTCAGTGCTCAGTACTCAGGGTGCTCAGTGCTCAGTACTCAGGGTGCTCAGGCTCAGTGCTCAGGGTGCAGGGTGCTCAGTGCTCGGGGTGCTGGGTGCTCAGTGCTCGGGGTGCTGGGTGTCTCAGTGCTCAGGGTGCTGGGTGCTCAGTGCTCAGATTGCTGGGTGCTCAGTACTCATGGTGCTCGGTGCTCAGTACTCAGGGTGCTGGGTGCTCAGTGCTCAGGGTGCTCAGTGCTCAGTACTCAGCGTGCTGGGTGCTCAGTGCTCAGGGTGCTCGGTGCTCAGTACTCAGGGTGCTCAGTGCTCAGTACTCAGCGTGCTGGGTGCTCAGTGCTCAGGGTGCTGGGTGCTCAGTACTCAGGGTGCTGGGTGCTTAGTACTCAGGGTGCTCGGTCCTCAGTGCTCAGGGTGCTGGTTGCTCAGTACTCAGGGTGCAGGGTGCTCAGTGCTCAGGGTGCTCAGTGCTCAGTACTCAGGGTGCTCGGTGCTCAGTGCTCAGGGTGCTCAGTGCTCAGTACTCAGGGTGCTCAGTGCTCAGTGCTCTGGGTGCTGGGTGCTCAGTGCTCGGGGTGCTGGGTGCTCAGTGCTCAGGGTGCTGGGTGCTCAGTACTCAGGGTGCTCAGTGCTCAGGGTGCTGGGTGCTCAGTGGTCGGGGTGCTGTGTACTCAGTGCTCAGTACACAGGGTGCTGGGTGCTTAGTGCTCGGGGTGCTGGGTGCTCAGTGCTCAGTACTCAGGGTGCTGGGTGCTCAGTCCTCGGGGTGCTGGATGCTCAGTACTCAGTGTGCTGGGTGCTCAGTGCTCAGGGTGCTGGGTGCACAGTACTCAGGGTGCTGTGTGCTCAGTACTCAGTATGCTGGGTGCTCAGTGCTCAGGGTGCTGGGTGCTCAGTGCTCGGGGTGCTTCGTGCTCAGTAGTCAGGGTGCTCGGTGCTCAGTAAGCAGGGTGCTGGGTGCTCAGTGCTCAGGGTGCTGGGTGCTCAGTACTCAGGGTGCTGGGTGCTCGGTGCTCAGGGTGCTCGGTGCTCAGTACTCAGGGTGCTGGGTGCTCAGTACTCAGGGTACTCGGTGCTCAGTACTCGGGGTGCTGGCTGCTCAGTGCTCGGGGTGCTCAGTGCTTGGGCTGTTGGGTGCTTAGTACTCAGGGTGCTGGGTGCTCAGTGCTCAGTGCTCGGGGTGCTGTGTGCTCAGTACTCAGGGTGCTGGGTGCTCAGTACTCAGGGTGCTGGGTGATCAGTACTCGGGTGCTGGGTGCTCAGTGCTCAGGGTGCTGGGTGCTCAGTGCTCAGTGCTCGGGGTGCTGTGTGCTCAGTACTCAGGGTGCTGGGTGCTCAGTACTCAGGGTGCTGGGTGATCAGTACTCGGGTGCTGGGTGCTCAGTGCTCAGGGTGCTGGGTGCTCAGTGCTCGGGGTGCTGGGTGCTCAGTGCTCAGTGCTCGGGGTGCTGGGTGCTCAGTGCTCGGGGTGCTCGGTGCTCAGTGCTCGGGGTGCTCAGTACTCAGTACTAAGGTTGCTCAGTGCTCAGGGTGCTGGGTGCTCAGTGCTCGGGGTGCTCGGTGCTCAGTACTCAGGGTGCTGGGTGCTCAGTGCTCAGGGTGCTGGGTGCTAAGTGCTCAGGGTGCTGGGTGCTCAGTGCTCAGGGTGCTGGGTGCTCAGTACACAGGGTGCTCGGTGCTCGGGATGCTGGGTGCTCAGTGCTCGGTGTGCTCGGTGCTCAGTACTCGGGGTGCTCAGTGCTCAGTACTCAGGGTGCTGGGTGCTCAGTGCTCAGGGTGCTGGGTGCTCAGTACTCAGGGTGCTGGGTGCTCGGTGCTCAGTACGCTGGGTGCTCAGTACTCAGGGTGCTGGGTGCTCAGTACTCAGGGTGCTGGGTGCTCAGTACTCAGGGTGCTCGGTTCTCAGTACTCAGGGTGCTGGGTGCTCAGTGCTCAGGGTGCTGGGTGCTCAGTACTCAGGGTGCTGGGTGCTCAGTGCTCGGGGTGCTCGGTGCTCAGTACGCTGGGTGCTCAGTACTCAGGGTGCTGGGTGCTCAGTACTCAGGGTGCTGGGTGCTTAGTACTCAGGGTGCTGGGTGCTCAGTGCTCAGGGTGCTCGGTGCGCAGTTCTCGGGGTGCTGGGTGCTCAGTACTCAGGGTGCTCAGTGCTCAGTACTCAGGGTGCTCAGTGCTCAGTACTCAGGGTGCTCAGGCTCAGTGCTCAGGGTGCAGGGTGCTCAGTGCTCGGGGTGCTGGGTGCTCAGTGCTCGGGGTGCTGGGTGTCTCAGTGCTCAGGGTGCTGGGTGCTCAGTGCTCAGATTGCTGGGTGCTCAGTACTCAGGGTGCTGGGTGCTCAGTACTCAGGGTGCTGGGTGCTTAGTACTCAGGGTGCTCGGTCCTCAGTGCTCAGGGTGCTGGTTGCTCAGTACTCAGGGTGCAGGGTGCTCAGTGCTCAGGGTGCTCAGTGCACAGTACTCAGGGTGCTCGGTGCTCAGTGCTCAGGGTGCTCAGTGCTCAGTACTCAGGGTGCTCAGTGCTCAGTGCTCTGGGTGCTGGGTGCTCAGTGCTCGGGGTGCTGGGTGCTCAGTGCTCAGTGTGCTGGGTGCTCAGTACTCAGGGTGCTCAGTGCTCAGGGTGCTGGGTGCTCAGTGGTCGGGGTGCTGTGTACTCAGTGCTCAGTACACAGGGTCCTGGGTGCTCAGTGCTCGCGGTGCTGGGTGCTCAGTGCTCAGTACTCAGGGTGCTGGGTGCTCAGTGCTCGGGGTGCTGGATGCTCAGTACTCAGGGTGCTGGGTGCTCAGTGCTCAGGGTGCTGGGTGCACAGTACTCAGGGTGCTGTGTGCTCAGTACTCAGTATGCTGGGTGCTCAGTGCTCAGGGTGCTGGGTGCTCAGTGCTCGGGGTGCTTCGTGCTCAGTAGTCAGGGTGCTCGGTGGTCAGTACTCAGGGTCCTGGGTGCTCAGTGCTCAGGGTGCTGGGTGCTCAGTACTCAGGGTGCTGGGTGCTCGGTGCTCAGGGTGCTCGGTGCTCAGTACTCAGGGTGCTGGGTGCTCAGTACTCAGGGTGCTCGGTGCTCAGTACTCAGGGTGCTGGCTGCTCAGTGCTCGGGGTGCTCAGTGCTTGGGGTGTTGGGTGCTTAGTACTCAGGGTGCTGGGTGCTCAGTGCTCAGTGCTCGGGGTGCTGTGTGCTCAGTACTCAGGTTGCTGGGTGCTCAGTACTCAGGGTGCTGGGTGATCAGTACTCGGGTGCTGGGTGCTCAGTGCTCAGGGTGCTGGGTGCTCAGTGCTCAGTGCTCGGGGTGCTGTGTGCTCAGTACTCAGGGTGCTGGGTGCTCAGTACTCAGGGTGCTGGGTGATCAGTACTCGGGTGCTGGGTGCTCAGTGCTCAGGGTGCTGGGTGCTCAGTGCTCCGGGTGCTGGGTGCTCAGTGCTCAGTGCTCGGGGTGCTGGGTGCTCAGTGCTCGGGGTGCTCGGTGCTCAGTGCTCGGGGTGCTGGTTGCTCAGTGCTCGGGGTGCTCGGTGCTCAGTGCTCGGGGTGCTGGGTGCTCAGTGCTCGGGGTGCTCAGTGCTCAGTACTCAGGGTGCTGGGTGCTCAGTGCTCAGGGTGCTGGGTGACCAGCGCTCGGGGTGCTGGGTGCTCAATAATCGGGGTGCTCAGTGCTCAGTACTCAGGGTGCTGTGTGCTCAGTGCTCAGCGTGCTGGGTGCTCAGTACTCAGTGCTCAGGGTGCTGGGTGCTCAGTACTCGGTGTGCTCAGTGCTCAGTACTCAGGGTGCTGCGTGCTCAGTGCTCAGGGTGCTGGGTGCTCAGCGCTCGGGGTGCTGGCTGCTGCGTTCTCAGGTTGCTGGGTGCTCAGTACTCGGGGTGCTGGGTGCTCAGTACTCAGGGTGCTGGGTGCTCATTGCTCGGGGTGCTGGGTGCTCAGTGCTCGGGGTGCTGGGTGCTCAGTGCTCGGGGTGCTGGGTGCTCAGTACTCGGGGTGCTGGGTGCTCAGTGCTCAGGGTGCTGGGTCACAGTGCTCGGGTTACTGGGTACTCAGTGCTCAGTACACAGGGTGCTGGGTTCTCAGTGCTCGGGGTGCTGTGTGCTCAGTGCTCAGTACTCAGGGTGCTGGGTGCTCAGTGCTCGGGGTGCTGGGTACTCAGTGCTCAGTACACAGGGTGCTGGGTGGTCAGTGCTCGGGGTGCTGGGTGCTCAGTGCTCAGTACTCAGGGTGCTGGGTGCTCAGTGCTCGCGGTGCTGGATGCTCAGTACTCAGGGTGCTGGGTGCTCAGTGCTGAGGGTGCTGGGTGCTCAGTGCTCAGGGTGCTGGGTGCTCAGTACTCATTATGCTGGGTGCTCAGTGCTCAGGGTGCTGGGTGCTCAGTGCTCGGGGTGCTGGGTGCTCAGTACTCAGGGTGCTCGGTGCTCAGTACTCAGGGTGCTGGGTGCTCAGTGCTCAGTATGCTGGCTGCTCAGTTCTCAGGGTGCTGGCTGCTCAGTACTCAGGGTGCTCGGTGCTCAGTACTCAGGGTACTGGCTGCTCAGTGCTCGGGGTGCTCAGTGCTTGGGGTGCTGGGTGCTCAGTACTCAGGGTGCTCAGTGCTTGGGGTGTTGGGTGCTTAGTACTCAGGGTGCTGGGTGCTCATTGCTCAGGGTGCTGGGTGCTCAGTACTCAGGGTGCTGGGTGCTAAGTACTCAGGGTGCTGGGTGCTCAATACTCGGGGTGCTCAGTGCTCAGTACTCAGGGTGCTGGGTGCTCAGTGCTCAGGGTGCTGGGTGCTCAGCGCTCGGGGTGCTGGCTGCTCGGTTCTCAGGTTGCTGGGTGCTCAGTACTCGGGGTGCTGGGTGCTCAGTACTCAGGGTGCTGGGTGCTCATTGCTGGGGGTGCTGGGTGCTCATTGCTCAGGTTGCTGGGTGCTCAGTACTCGGGGTGCTCGGTCCTCAGTACTCAGGGTGCTGGGTGCTCATTGCTCGGGGTGCTGGGTGCTCAGTGCTCAGGGTGCTGGGTGCCCCATGCTCGGGGTGCTGGGTGCTCAGTACTCGGGGTGCTGGGTGCTCAGTGCTCAGGGTGCTGGGTCGCAGTGCTCGGGGTACTGGGTACTCAGTGCTCAGTACACAGGGTGCTGGGTGCTCAGTGCTTGGGGTGCTGGGTGCTCAGTGCTCAGGGTGCTCAGTGCTTGGGGTGTTGGGTGCTCAGTGCTCAGTACTCAGGGTGCTCAGTGCACAGTGCTCTGGGTGCTGGGTGCTCAGTGCTCGGGGTGCTGGGTGCTCAGTGCTCAGGGTGCTGGGTGCTCAGTACTCACGGTGCTCAGTGCTCAGGGTGCTGGGTGCTCAGTGCTCGGGGTGCTGGGTACTCAGTGCTCAGTACACAGGGTGCTGGGTGCTCAGTGCTCGGGGTGCTGGGTGCTCAGTGCTCAGTACTCAGGGTGCTGGGTGCTCAGTGCTCGGGGTGCTGGATGCTCTGTACTCAGGGTGCTGGGTGCTCAGTGCTCAGGGTGCTGGGTGCTCAGTACTCAAGGTGCTGGGTGCTCAGTACGCAGTATGCTGGGTGCTCAGTGCTCAGGGTGCTGGGTGCTCAGTGCTCGGGGTGCTGGGTGCTCAGTACTCAGGGTGCTCGGTGCTCAGTACTCAGGGTGCTGGGTGCTCAGTACTCAGGGTGCTGTGTGCTCAGTACTCAGGGTGCTGGGTGCTCGGTGCTCAGTATGCTGGGTGCTCAGTACTCAGGGTGCTGGCAGCTCAGTACTCAGGGTGCTCGGTGCTCAGTACTCAGGGTGCTGGCTGCTCAGTGCTCGGGGTGCTCAGTGCTTGGGGTGCTGGGTGCTCAGTACTCAGGGTGCTCGGTCCTCAGTGCTCAGGGTGCTGGGTGCTCAGTGCTCAGGGTGCTGGGTGCTCAGTACTCAGGGTGCATGGTGCTCAGTGCTCAGGGTGCTCAGTGCTCAGTACTCAGGGTGCTCAGTGCTAAGGGTGCTCAGTGCTCAGTACTCAGGGTGCTCAGTGCTCAGTGCTCTGGGTGCTGGGTGCTCAGTACTCAGGGTGCTGGGTGCTCAGTACTCAGTATGCTGGGTGTTCAGTGCTCGGGGTGCTCAGTACTCAGGGTGCTGTGTGTTCAGTGCTCAGGGTATTGGGTGCTCAGTACTCAGGGTGCTTGGTGCTTAGTACTCAGGGTGCTGGGTGCTCAGTACTCCGGGTGCTGGGTGCTCAGTGCTCTAGGTGCTCTGTGCTCAGTGCTCAGGGTGCTGGGTGCTCAGTACTCTGGGTGCTCATTGCTCAGGGTGCTGGGTGCTCAGTACTCAGGGTGCTCAGTGCTCAGTACTCAGGGTGCTCAGTGCTCAGGACTCAGGTTGCTCAGGGCTCAGGGTGCTGGGTGCTCACTGCTCGGGGAGATGGGTGCTCAGTGCTCAGGGTGCTGTGTGCTCAGTGCTCGGGGTGCTGGGTGCTCAGTACTCAGGGTACTGTGTTCTCAGTGCTAAGGGTGCTGGGTGCTCAGTGCTCAGGGTGCTCGGTGCTTAGTACTCAGGGTGCTCGGTGCTCGGGGTGCTGTGTGCGCAGTGCTCGGGGTGCTGGGTGCTCAGTGCTCGGGGTGCTGGGTGCTCAGTGCTCGGGGTGCTGGGTGCTCAGTGCTCGGGGTGCTGGGTGCTCAGTGCTCGGGGTGCTGGGTGCTCAGTGCTCGGGGTGCTCGGTGCTCAGTACTCAGGGTGCTGGGTGCTCAGTGCTCAGGGTGCTGGGTGCTCAGTACTCAGGGTGCTGGGTGCTCGGTGCTCAGTACGCTGGGTGCTCAGTACTCAGGGTGCTGGCTGCTCAGTACTCAGGTTGCTCGGGGCTTAGTACTCAGGGTGATGGGTGCTCCGAGCTCGGGGTGCTGGGTGCTCAGTACTCAGGGTGCTCAGTGCTTGGGGTGCTGGGTGCTCAGTGCTCAGGGTGCTCAGTGCTTGGGGTGTTGGGTGCTCAGTGCTCAGTACTCAGGGTGCTCGGTGCTCAGTGCTCAGGGTGCTCAGTGCTCAGTACTCAGGGTGCTCAGTGCTCAGTGCTCTGGGTGCTGGGTGCTCAGTGCTCGGGGTGCTGGGTGCTCAGTACTCAGGGTGCTGGGTGCTCAGTACTCAGGGTGCTCAGTGCTCAGGGTGCTGGGTGCTCAGTGCTCGGGGTGCTGGGTACTCAGTGCTCAGTACACAGGGTGCTGGGTGCTCAGTGCTCGGGGTGCTGGGTGCTCAGTGCTCAGTACTCAGGGTGCTGGGTGCTCAGTGCTCGGGGTGCTGGATGCTCAGTACTCAGGGTGCTGGGTGCTCAGTGCTCAGGGTGCTGGGTGCTCAGTGCTCAGGGTGCTGGGTGCTCAGTACTCAGTATGCTGGGTGCTCAGTGCTCAGGGTGCTGGGTGCTCAGTGCTCAGGGTGCTGGGTGCTCAGTACTCAGGGTGCTCGGTGCTCAGTACTCAGGGTGCTGGGTGCTCAGTGCTCAGGGTGCTGGGTGCTCAGTACTCAGGGTGCTGGGTGCTCGGTGCTCAGTATGCTGGGTGCTCAGTTCTCAGGGTGCTGGCTGCTCAGTACTCAGGGTGCTCGGTGCTCAGTACTCAGGGTACTGGCTGCTCAGTGCTCGGGGTTCTCAGTGCTTGGGGTGCTGGGTGCTCAGTACTCAGGGTGCTCAGTGCTTGGGGTGTTGGGTGCTTAGTACTCAGGGTGCTGGGTGCTCAGTGCTCAGGGTGCTGGGTGCTCAGTACTCAGGGTGCTGGGTGCTCAGTACTCAGGGTGCTGGGTGCTCAGTGCTCGGGGTGCTGGGTGCTCAGTACTCGGGGTGGTCAGGGCTCAGTACTCAGGGTGCTGTGTGCTCAGTACTCAGGGTGCTGGGTGCTCAGCGCTCGGAGTGCTGGCTGCTCGGTTCTCAGGTTGCTGGGTGCTCAGTACTCGAGGTGCGGGGTGCTCAGTACTCAGGGTGCTGGGTGCTCATTGCTGGGGGTGCTGGGTGCTCAGTACTCAGGGTGCTGGGTGCTCATTGCTGAGGGTGCTGGCTGCTCGGTTCTCAGGTTGCTGGGTGCTCAGTACTCGGGGTGCCTGGTGCTCAGTACTCAGGGTGCTGGGTGCTCATTGCTGGGGGTGCTGGGTGCTCAGTGCTCAGGTTGCTGGGTGCTCAGTACTCGGGGTGCTCGGTGCTCAGTACTCAGGGTGCTGGGTGCTCATTGCTCGGGGTGCTGGGTGCTCAGTGCTCAGGGTGCTGGGTGCCCCATGCTCGGGGTGCTGGGTGCTCAGTACTCGGGGTGCTGGGTGCTCAGTGCTCAGGGTGCTGGTGTCGCAGTGCTCGGGGTACTGGGTACTCAGTGCTCAGTACACAGGGTGCTGGGTGCTCAGTGCTCGGGGTGCTGTGTGCTCAGTGCTCAGTACTCAGGGTGCTGGGTGCTCAGTGCTCGGGGTGCTGGGTGCTCAGTACTCAGGGAGCTGGGTGCTCAGTACTCAGGGTGCTGGGTGCTCATTACTCAGGGTGCTGGGTGCTCAGTACTCAGGGTGCTCAGTGCTTGGGGTGCTGGGTGCTCAGTGCTCAGGGTGCTCAGTGCTTGGGGTGTTGCGTGCTCAGTGCTCAGTACTCAGGGTGCTCGGTGCTCAGTGCTCAGGGTGCTCAGTGCTCAGTGCTCTGGGTGCTGCGTGCTCAGTGCTCGGGGTGCTGGGTGTTCAGTGCTCAGGGTGCTGGGTGCTCAGTACTCAGGGTGCTCAGTGCTCAGGGTGCTGGGTGCTCAGTGCTCGGGGTGCTGGGTACTCATTGCTCAGTACACAGGGTGCTGGGTGCTCAGTGCTCGGGGTGCTGGGTGCTCAGTGCTCAGTACTCAGGGTGCTGGGTGCTCAGTGCTCGGTGTGCTGGATGCTCAGTACTCAGGTTGCTGGGTGCTCAGTGCTCAGGGTGCTGGGTGCTCAGTGCTCAGGGTGCTGGGTGCTCAGTACTCAGTATGCTGGGTGCTCAGTGCTCAGGGTGCTGGGTGCTCAGTGCTCGGGGTGCTGGGTGCTCAGTACTCAGGGTGCTCGGTGCTCAGTACTCAGGGTGCTGGGTGCTCAGTGCTCAGGGTGCTGTGTACTCAGTACTCAGGGTGCTGGGTGCTCGGTGCTCAGTATGCTGGGTGCTCAGTTCTCAGGGTGCTGTCTGCTCAGTACTCAGGGTGCTCGGTGCTCAGTCCTCAGGGTACTGGCTGCTCAGTGCTCGGGGTGCTCAGTGCTTGGGGTGCTGGGTGCTCAGTTCTCAGGGTGCTCAGTGCTTGGGGTGTTGGGTGCTTAGTACTCAGGGTGCTGGGTGCTCAGTGCTCAGGGTGCTGGGTGCTCAGTACTCAGGGTGTTGGGTGCTCAGTACTCAGGGTGCTGGATGATCAGTTATCGGGGTGCTGGGTGCTCAGTACTCGGTGTGCTCAGTGCTCAGTACTCAGGGTGCTGGGTGCTCAGTGCTCAGGGTGCTTGGTGCTCAGCGCTCGGGGTGCTGGCTGCTCGGTTCTCAGGTTGCTGGGTGCTCAGTACTCGGGGTACTGGGTGCTCAGTACTCAGGGTGCTGGGTGCTCATTGCTGGGGGTGCTGGGTGCTCAGTACTCAGCGTGCTGGGTGCTCATTGCTGGGGGTGCTGGCTGCTCGGTTCTCAGGTTGCTGGGTGCTCAGTACTCGGGGTGCTGGGTGCTCAGTACTCAGGGTGCTGGGTGCTCATTGCTGGGGGTGCTGGGTGCTCAGTGCTCAGGTTGCTGGGTGCTCAGTACTCGGGGTGCTCGGTGCTCAGTACTCAGGGTGCTGGGTGCTCATTGCTCGGGGTGCTGGGTGCTCAGTGCTCAGGGTGCAGGGTGCCCCATGCTAGGGGTGCTGGGTGCTCAGGACTCGGGGTGCTGGGTGCTCAGTGCTCAGGGTGCTGGGTCGCAGTGCTCGGGGTACTGGGTACTCAGTGCTCAGTACACAGGGTGCTGGGTGCTCAGTGCTCGGGATGCTGGGTGCTCAGTACTCAGGGTGCTCAGTGCTCAGTACTCAGGGTGCTCGGTGCTCAGTGCTCAGGGTGCTCAGTGCTCAGTACTCAGGGTGCTCAGGGCTCAGTGTTCTGGGTTCTGGGTGCTCAGTGCTCAGGGTGCTGGGTGCTCAGTGCTCAGGGTGCTGGGTGCTCAGTCCTCAGGGTGCTCAGTGCTCAGGGTGCTGGGTGCTCAGTGCTCGGGGTGCTGGGTACTCAGTGCTCAGTACACAGGGTGCTGGGTGCTCAGTGCTCGGGGTGCTGGGTGCTCAGTGCTCAGTACTCAGGGTGCTGGGTGCTCAGTGCTCGGGGTGCTGGATGCTCAGTACACAGGGTGCTGGGTGCTCAGTGCTCTGGGTGCTGTTTGCTCAGTACTCAGGCTGCTGGGTGCTCAGTACGCAGTATGCTGGGTGCTCAGTGCTCAGGGTGCTGGGTGCTCAGTGCTCGGGGTGCTGGGTGCTCAGTACTCAGGGTGCTCGGTGCTCAGTACTCAGGGTGCTGGGTGCTCAGTGCTCAGGGTGCTGTGTGCTCAGTACTCAGGGTGCTGGGTGCTCGGTGCTCAGTATGCTGGGTGCTCAGTACTCAGGGTGCTGGCTGCTCAGTACTCAGGGTGCTCGGTGCTCAGTACTCAGGGTACTGGCTGCTCAGTGCTCGGGGTGCTCAGTGCTTGGGGTGCTGGGTGCTCAGTACTCAGGGTGCTCAGTGCTTTCGGTGTTGGGTGCTTAGTACTCAGGGTGCTGGGTGCTCAGTGCTCAGGGTGCTGGGTGCTCAGTACTCAGGGTGCTGGGTGCTCAGTACTCAGGGTGCTGGGTGCTCAGTGCTCGGGGTGCTGGGTGCTCAGTACTCGGGGTGCTCAGTGCTCAGTACTCAGGGTGCTGGGTGCTCAGTGCTCAGGGTGCTGGGTGCTCAGCGCTCGGAGTGCTGGCTGCTCGGTTCTCAGGTTGCTGGGTGCTCAGTACTCGAGGTGCGGGGTGCTCAGTACTCAGGGTGCTGGGTGCTCATTGCTGAGGGTGCTGGCTGCTCGGTTCTCAGGTTGCTGGGTGCTCAGTTCTCGGGGTGCCTGGTGCTCAGTACTCAGGGTGCTGGGTGCTCATTGCTCGGGGTGCTGGGTGCTCAGTGCTCAGGGTGCTGGGTGCCCCAGGCTCGGGGTGCTGGGTGCTCAGTACTCGGGGTGCTGGGTGCTCAGTGCTCAGGGTGCTGGGTCGCAGTGCTCGGGGTACTGGGTACTCAGTGCTCAGTACACAGGGTGCTGGGTGCTCAGTGCTCGGGGTGCTGTGTGCTCAGTGGTCAGTACTCAGGGTGCTGGGTGCTCAGTGCTCGGGGTGCTGGGTGCTCAGTACTCAGGGAGCTGGGTGCTCAGTACTCAGGGTGCTGGGTGCTCATTACTCAGGGTGCTGGGTGCTCAGTACTCAGGGTGCTCAGTGCTTGGGGTGCTGGGTGCTCAGTACTCAGGGTGCTCAGTGCTTGGGGTGTTGGGTGCTCAGTGCTCAGTACTCAGGGTGCTCGGTGCTCAGTGCTCAGCGTGCTCAGTGCTCAGTGCTCTGGGTGCTGGGTGCTCAGTGCTCGGGGTGCTGGGTGTTCAGTGCTCAGGGTGCTGGGTGCTCAGTACTCAGGGTGCTCAGTGCTCAGGGTGCTGGGTGCTCAGTGCTCGGGGTGCTGGGTACTCAGTGCTCAGTACACAGGGTGCTGGGTGCTCAGTGCTCGGGGTGCTGGGTGCTCAGTGCTCAGTACTCAGGGTGCTGGGTGCTCAGTGCTCGGGGTGCTGGATGCTCAGTACTCAGGTTGCTGGGTGCTCAGTGCTCAGGGTGCTGGGTGCTCAGTGCTCAGGGTGCTGGGTGCTCAGTACTCAGTATGCTGGGTGCTCAGTGCTCAGGGTGCTGGGTGCTCAGTGCTCGGGGTGCTGGGTGCTCAGTACTCAGGGTGCTCGGTGCTCAGTACTCAGGGTGCTGGGTGCTCAGTGCTCAGGGTGCTGTGTACTCAGTACTCAGGGTGCTGGGTGCTCGGTGCTCAGTATGCTGGGTGCTCAGTTCTCAGGGTGCTGTCTGCTCAGTACTCAGGGTGCTCGGTGCTCAGTCCTCAGGGTACTGGCTGCTCAGTGCTCGGGGTGCTCAGTGCTTGGGGTGCTGGGTGCTCAGTTCTCAGGGTGCTGGGTGCTCGGTGCTCAGTACGCTGGGTGCTCAGTACTCAGGGTGCTGGCTGCTCAGTACTCAGGTTGCTCGGTGCTTAGTACTCAGGGTGCGGGGTGCTCCGAGCTCGGGGTGCTGGGTGCTCAGTACTCAGGGTGCTCAGTGCTTGGGGTGCTGGGTGCTCAGTGCTCAGGGTGCTCAGTGCTTGGGGTGTTGGGTGCTCAGTGCTCAGTACTCAGGGTGCTCGGTGCTCAGTGCTCAGGGTGCTCAGTGCTCAGTACTCAGGGTGCTCAGTGCTCAGTGCTCTGGGTGCTGGGTGCTCAGTGCTCGGGGTGCTGGGTGCTCAGTACTCAGGGTGCTGGGTGCTCAGTACTCTGGGTGCTCAGTGCTCAGGGTGCTGGGTGCTCAGTGCTCGGGGTGCTGGGTACTCAGTGCTCAGTACACAGGGTGCTGGGTGCTCAGTGCTCGGGGTGCTGGGTGCTCAGTGCTCAGTACTCAGGGTGCTGGGTGCTCAGTGCTCGGGGTGCTGGATGCTCAGTACTCAGGGTGCTGGGTGCTCAGTGCTCAGGGTGCTGGGTGCTCAGTGCTCAGGGTGCTGGGTGCTCAGTACTCAGTATGCTGGGTGCTCAGTGCTCAGGGTGCTGGGTGCTCAGTGCTCAGGGTGCTGGGTGCTCAGTACTCAGGGTGCTCGGTGCTCAGTACTCAGGGTGCTGGGTGCTCAGTGCTCAGGGTGCTGTGTGCTCAGTACTCAGGGTGCTGGGTGCTCGGTGCTCAGTATGCTGGGTGCTCAGTTCTCAGGGTGCTGGCTGCTCAGTACTCAGGGTGCTCGGTGCTCAGTACTCAGGGTACTGGCTGCTCAGTGCTCGGGGTGCTCAGTGCTTGGGGTGCTGGGTGCTCAGTACTCAGGGTGCTCAGTGCTTGGGGTGTTGGGTGCTTAGTACTCAGGGTGCTGTGTGCTCAGTGCTCAGGGTGCTGGGTGCTCAGTACTCAGGGTGCTGGGTGCTCAGTACTCAGGGTGCTGGGTGCTCAGTGCTCGGGGTGCTGGGTGCTCAGTACTCGGGGTGGTCAGTGCTCAGTACTCAGGGTGCTGTGTGCTCAGTGCTCAGGGTGCTGGGTGCTCAGCGCTCGGAGTGCTGGCTGCTCGGTTCTCAGGTTGCTGGGTGCTCAGTACTCGAGGTGCGGGGTGCTCAGTACTCAGGGTGCTGGGTGCTCATTGCTGGGGGTGCTGGGTGCTCAGTACTCAGGGTGCTGGGTGCTCATTGCTGAGGGTGCTGGCTGCTCGGTTCTCAGGTTGCTGGGTGCTCAGTACTCGGGGTGCCTGGTGCTCAGTACTCAGGGTGCTGGGTGCTCATTGCTGGGGGTGCTGGGTGCTCAGTGCTCAGGTTGCTGGGTGCTCAGTACTCGGGGTGCTCGGTGCTCAGTACTCAGGGTGCTGGGTGCTCATTGCTCGGGGTGCTGGGTGCTCAGTGCTCAGGGTGCTGGGTGCCCCATGCTCGGGGTGCTGGGTGCTCAGTACTCGGGGTGCTGGGTGCTCAGTGCTCAGGGTGCTGGGTCGCAGTGCTCGGGGTACTGGGTACTCAGTGCTCAGTACACAGGGTGCTGGGTGCTCAGTGCTCGGGGTGCTGTGTGCTCAGTGCTCAGTACTCAGGGTGCTGGGTGCTCAGTGCTCGGGGTGCTGGGTGCTCAGTACTCAGGGAGCTGGGTGCTCAGTACTCAGGGTGCTGGGTGCTCATTACTCAGGGTGCTGGGTGCTCAGTACTCAGGGTGCTCAGTGCTTGGGGTGCTGGGTGCTCAGTGCTCAGGGTGCTCAGTGCTTGGGGTGTTGCGTGCTCAGTGCTCAGTACTCAGGGTGCTCGGTGCTCAGTGCTCAGGGTGCTCAGTGCTCAGTGCTCTGGGTGCTGGGTGCTCAGTGCTCGGGGTGCTGGGTGTTCAGTGCTCAGGGTGCTGGGTGCTCAGTACTCAGGGTGCTCAGTGCTCAGGGTGCTGGGTGCTCAGTGCTCGGGGTGCTGGGTACTCAGTGCTCAGTACACAGGGTGCTGGGTGCTCAGTGCTCGGGGTGCTGGGTGCTCAGTGCTCAGTACTCAGGGTGCTGGGTACTCAGTGCTCGGTGTGCTGGATGCTCAGTACTCAGGTTGCTGGGTGCTCAGTGCTCAGGGTGCTGGGTGCTCAGTGCTCAGGGTGCTGGGTGCTCAGTACTCAGTATGCTGGGTGCTCAGTGCTCAGGGTGCTGGGTGCTCAGTGCTCGGGGTGCTGGGTGCTCAGTACTCAGGGTGCTCGGTGCTCAGTACTCAGGGTGCTGGGTGCTCAGTGCTCAGGGTGCTGTGTACTCAGTACTCAGGGTGCTGGGTGCTCGGTGCTCAGTATGCTGGGTGCTCAGTTCTCAGGGTGCTGTCTGCTCAGTACTCAGGGTGCTCGGTGCTCAGTCCTCAGGGTACTGGCTGCTCAGTGCTCGGGGTGCTCAGTGCTTGGGGTGCTGGGTGCTCAGTTCTCAGGGTGCTCAGTGCTTGGGGTGTTGGGTGCTTAGTACTCAGGGTGCTGGGTGCTCAGTGCTCAGGGTGCTGGGTGCTCAGTACTCAGGGTGTTGGGTGCTCAGTACTCAGGGTGCTGGGTGCTCAGTGCTCGGGGTGCTGGGTGCTCAGTACTCGGGGTGCTCAGTGCTCAGTACTCAGGGTGCTGGGTGCTCAGTGCTCAGGGTGCTTGGTGCTCAGCGCTCGGGGTGCTGGCTGCTCGGTTCTCAGGTTGCTGGGTGCTCAGTACTCGGGGTACTGGGTGCTCAGTACTCAGGGTGCTGGGTGCTCATTGCTGGGGGTGCTGGGTGCTCAGTACTCAGGGTGCTGGGTGCTCATTGCTGGGGGTGCTGGCTGCTCGGTTCTCAGGTTGCTGGGTGCTCAGTACTCGGGGTGCTGGGTGCTCAGTACTCAGGGTGCTGGGTGCTCATTGCTGGGGGTGCTGGGTGCTCAGTGCTCAGGTTGCTGGGTGCTCAGTACTCGGGGTGCTCGGTGCTCAGTACTCAGGGTGCTGGGTGCTCATTGCTCGGGGTGCTGGGTGCTCAGTGCTCAGGGTGCAGGGTGCCCCATGCTAGGGGTGCTGGGTGCTCAGGACTCGGGGTGCTGGGTGCTCAGTGCTCAGGGTGCTGGGTCGCAGTGCTCGGGGTACTGGGTACTCAGTGCTCAGTACACAGGGTGCTGGGTGCTCAGTGCTCGGGATGCTGGGTGCTCAGTACTCAGGGTGCTCAGTGCTCAGTACTCAGGGTGCTCGGTGCTCAGTGCTCAGGGTGCTCAGTGCTCAGTACTCAGGGTGCTCAGGGCTCAGTGCTCTGGGTGCTGGGTGCTCAGTGCTCAGGGTGCTGGGTGCTCAGTGCTCAGGGTGCTGGGTGCTCAGTCCTCAGGGTGCTCAGTGCTCAGGGTGCTGGGTGCTCAGTGCTCGGGGTGCTGGGTACTCAGTGCTCAGTACACAGGGTGCTGGGTGCTCAGTGCTCGGGGTGCTGGGTGCTCAGTGCTCAGTACTCAGGGTGCTGGGTGCTCAGTGCTCGGGGTGCTGGATGCTCAGTACTCAGGGTGCTGGGTGCTCAGTGCTCTGGGTGCTGTTTGCTCAGTACTCAGGGTGCTGGGTGCTCAGTACGCAGTATGCTGGGTGCTCAGTGCTCAGGGTGCTGGGTGCTCAGTGCTCGGGGTGCTGGGTGCTCAGTACTCAGGGTGCTCGGTGCTCAGTACATTGGGTGCTGGGTGCTCAGTGCTCAGGGTGCTGTGTGCTCAGTACTCAGGGTGCTGGGTGCTCGGTGCTCAGTATGCTGGGTGCTCAGTACTCAGGGTGCTGGCTGCTCAGTACTCAGGGTGCTCGGTGCTCAGTACTCAGGGTACTGGCTGCTCAGTGCTCGGGGTGCTCAGTGCTTGGGGTGCTGGGTGCTCAGTACTCAGGGTGCTCAGTGCTTGGGGTGTTGGGTGCTTAGTACTCAGGGTGCTGGGTGCTCAGTGCTCAGGGTGCTGGGTGCTCAGTACTCAGGGTGCTGGGTGCTCAGTACTCAGGGTGCTGGGTGCTCAGTGCTCGGGGTGCTGGGTGCTCAGTACTCGGGGTGCTCAGTGCTCAGTACTCAGGGTGCTGGGTGCTCAGTGCTCAGGGTGCTGGGTGCTCAGCGCTCGGAGTGCTGGCTGCTCGGTTCTCAGGTTGCTGGGTGCTCAGTACTCGAGGTGCGGGGTGCTCAGTACTCAGGGTGCTGGGTGCTCAGTACTCGGGGTGCCTGGTGCTCAGTACTCAGGGTGCTGGGTGCTCATTGCTGGGGGTGCTGGGTGCTCAGTGCTCAGGTTGCTGGGTGCTCAGTACTCGGGGTGCTCGGTGCTCAGTACTCAGGGTGCTGGGTGCTCATTGCTCGGGGTGCTGGGTGCTCAGTGCTCAGGGTGCTGGGTGCCCCATGCTCGGGGTGCTGGGTGCTCAGTACTCGGGGTGCTGGGTGCTCAGTGCTCAGGGTGCTGGGTCGCAGTGCTCGGGGTACTGGGTACTCAGTGCTCAGTACACAGGGTGCTGGGTGCTCAGTGCTCGGGTGCTGTGTGCTCAGTGCTCAGTACTCAGGGTGCTGGGTGCTCAGTGCTCGGGGTGCTGGGTGCTCAGTACTCAGGGAGCTGGGTGCTCAGTACTCAGGGTGCTGGGTGCTCATTACTCAGGGTGCTGGGTGCTCAGTACTCAGGGTGCTCAGTGCTTGGGGTGCTGGGTGCTCAGTACTCAGGGTGCTCAGTGCTTGGGGTGTTGGGTGCTCAGTGCTCAGTACTCAGGGTGCTCGGTGCTCAGTGCTCAGGGTGCTCAGTGCTCAGTGCTCTGGGTGCTGGGTGCTCAGTGCTCGGGGTGCTGGGTGTTCAGTGCTCAGGGTGCTGGGTGCTCAGTACTCAGGGTGCTCAGTGCTCAGGGTGCTGGGTGCTCAGTGCTCGGGGTGCTGGGTACTCAGTGCTCAGTACACAGGGTGCTGGGTGCTCAGTGCTCGGGGTGCTGGGTGCTCAGTGCTCAGTACTCAGGGTGCTGGGTGCTCAGTGCTCGGGGTGCTGGATGCTCAGTACTCAGGTTGCTGGGTGCTCAGTGCTCAGGGTGCTGGGTGCTCAGTGCTCAGGGTGCTGGGTGCTCAGTACTCAGTATGCGGGTGCTCAGTGCTCAGGGTGCTGGGTGCTCAGTGCTCGGGGTGCTGGGTGCTCAGTACTCAGGGTGCTCGGTGCTCAGTACTCAGGGTGCTGGGTGCTCAGTGCTCAGGGTGCTGTGTACTCAGTACTCAGGGTGCTGGGGGCTCGGTGCTCAGTATGCTGGGTGCTCAGTTCTCAGGGTGCTGTCTGCTCAGTACTCAGGGTGCTCGGTGCTCAGTCCTCAGGGTACTGGCTGCTCAGTGCTCGGGGTGCTCAGTGCTTGGGGTGCTGGGTGCTCAGTTCTCAGGGTGCTCAGTGCTTGGGGTGTTGGGTGCTTAGTACTCAGGGTGCTGGGTGCTCAGTGCTCAGGGTGCTGGGTGCTCAGTACTCAGGGTGTTGGGTGCTCAGTACTCAGGGTGCTGGGTGCTCAGTGCTCGGGGTGCTGGGTGCTCAGTACTCGGGGTGCTCAGTGCTCAGTACTCAGGGGGCTGGGTGCTCAGTGCTCAGGGTGCTTGGTGCTCAGCGCTCGGGGTGCTGGCTGCTCGGTTCTCAGGTTGCTGGGTGCTCAGTACTCGGGGTACTGGGTGCTCAGTACTCAGGGTGCTGGGTGCTCATTGCTGGGGGTGCTGGGTGCTCAGTACTCAGGGTGCTGGGTGCTCATTGCTGGGGGTGCTGGCTGCTCGGTTCTCAGGTTGCTGGGTGCTCAGTACTCGGGGTGCTGGGTGCTCAGTACTCAGGGTGCTGGGTGCTCATTGCTGGGGGTGCTGGGTGCTCAGTGCTCAGGTTGCTGGGTGCTCAGTACTCGGGGTGCTCGGTGCTCAGTACTCAGGGTGCTGGGTGCTCATTGCTCGGGGTGCTGGGTGCTCAGTGCTCAGGGTTCTGGGTGCCCCATGCTCGGGGTGCTGGGTGCTCAGGACTCGGGGTGCTGGGTGCTCAGTGCTCAGGGTGCTGGGTCGCAGTGCTCGGGGTACTGGGTACTCAGTGCTCAGTACACAGGGTGCTGGGTGCTCAGTGCTCGGGATGCTGGGTGCTCAGTACTCAGGGTGCTCAGTGCTCAGTACTCAGGGTGCTCGGTGCTCAGTGCTCAGGCTGCTCAGTGCTCAGTACTCAGGGTGCTCAGGGCTCAGTGCTCTGGGTGCTGGGTGCTCAGTGCTCAGGGTGCTGGGTGCTCAGTGCTCAGGGTGCTGGGTGCTCAGTCCTCAGGGTGCTCAGTGCTCAGGGTGCTGGGTTCTCAGTGCTCGGGGTGCTGGGTACTCAGTGCTCAGTACACAGGGTGCTGGGTGCTCAGTGCTCGGGGTGCTGGGTGCTCAGTGCTCAGTACTCAGGGTGCTGGGTGCTCAGTGCTCGGGGTGCTGGATGCTCAGTACTCAGGGTGCTGGGTGCTCAGTGCTCTGGGTGCTGTTTGCTCAGTACTCAGGGTGCTGGGTGCTCAGTACGCAGTATGCTGGGTGCTCAGTGCTCAGGGTGCTGGGTGCTCAGTGCTCGGGGTGCTGGGTGCTCAGTACTCAGGGTGCTCGGTGCTCAGTACTCAGGGTGCTGGGTGCTCAGTACTCAGGGTGCTGGGTGCTCGGTGCTCAGTATGCTGGGTGCTCAGTACTCAGGGTGCTGGCTGCTCAGTACTCAGGGTGCTCGGTGCTCAGTACTCAGGGTGCTGGGTGCTCAGTGCTCAGGGTGCTGTGTGCTCAGTACTCAGGGTGCTGGGTGCTCGGTGCTCAGTATGCTGGGTGCTCAGTTGTCAAGGTGCTGGCTGCTCAGTACTCAGGGTGCTCGGTGCTCAGTACTCAGGGTACTGGCTGCTCAGTGCTCGGGGTGCTCAGTGCTTGGGGTGCTGGGTGCTCAGTACTCAGGGTGCCTGGTGCTCAGTACTCAGGGTGCTGGGTGCTCATTGCTGGGGGTGCTGGTTGCTCAGTACTCAGGGTGCTCAGTGCTCAGTACTCAGGGTGCTCAGTGCTCAGTACTTAGGGTGCTCAGTGCTCAGGGTGCTGGGTGCTCAGTCCTCAGGGTGCTGGGTGCTCAGTGCTCAGGGTTCTCGGTGCTCAAGGCTCAGGGAGCTGGGTGCTCAGTACTCAGGGTGCTGGGTGCTCATTACTCAGGGTGCTGGGTGCTCAGTACTCAGGGTGCTCAGTGCTTGGGGTGCTGGGTGCTCAGTGCTCAGGGTGCTCAGTGCTTGGGGTGTTGCGTGCTCAGTGCTCAGTACTCAGGGTGCTCGGTGCTCAGTGCTCAGGGTGCTCAGTGCTCAGTGCTCTGGGTGCTGCGTGCTCAGTGCTCGGGGTGCTGGGTGTTCAGTGCTCAGGGTGCTGGGTGCTCAGTACTCAGGGTGCTCAGTGCTCAGGGTGCTGGGTGCTCAGTGCTCGGGGTGCTGGGTACTCATTGCTCAGTACACAGGGTGCTGGGTGCTCAGTGCTCGGGGTGCTGGGTGCTCAGTGCTCAGTACTCAGGGTGCTGGGTGCTCAGTGCTCGGTGTGCTGGATGCTCAGTACTCAGGTTGCTGGGTGCTCAGTGCTCAGGGTGCTGGGTGCTCAGTGCTCAGGGTGCTGGGTGCTCAGTACTCAGTATGCTGGGTGCTCAGTGCTCAGGGTGCTGGGTGCTCAGTGCTCGGGGTGCTGGGTGCTCAGTACTCAGGGTGCTCGGTGCTCAGTACTCAGGGTGCTGGGTGCTCAGTGCTCAGGGTGCTGTGTACTCAGTACTCAGGGTGCTGGGTGCTCGGTGCTCAGTATGCTGGGTGCTCAGTTCTCAGGGTGCTGTCTGCTCAGTACTCAGGGTGCTCGGTGCTCAGTCCTCAGGGTACTGGCTGCTCAGTGCTCGGGGTGCTCAGTGCTTGGGGTGCTGGGTGCTCAGTTCTCAGGGTGCTCAGTGCTTGGGGTGTTGGGTGCTTAGTACTCAGGGTGCTGGGTGCTCAGTGCTCAGGGTGCTGGGTGCTCAGTACTCAGGGTGTTGGGTGCTCAGTACTCAGGGTGCTGGGTGCTCAGTGCTCGGGGTGCTGGGTGCTCAGTACTCGGGGTGCTCAGTGCTCAGTACTCAGGGTGCTGGGTGCTCAGTGCTCAGGGTGCTTGGTGCTCAGCGCTCGGGGTGCTGGCTGCTCGGTTCTCAGGTTGCTGGGTGCTCAGTACTCGGGGTACTGGGTGCTCAGTACTCAGGGTGCTGGGTGCTCATTGCTGGGGGTGCTGGGTGCTCAGTACTCAGGGTGCTGGGTGCTCATTGCTGGGGGTGCTGGCTGCTCGGTTCTCAGGTTGCTGGGTGCTCAGTACTCGGGGTGCTGGGTGCTCAGTACTCAGGGTGCTGGGTGCTCATTGCTGGGGGTGCTGGGTGCTCAGTGCTCAGGTTGCTGGGTGCTCAGTACTCGGGGTGCTCGGTGCTCAGTACTCAGTGTGCTGGGTGCTCATTGCTCGGGGTGCTGGGTGCTCAGTGCTCAGGGTGCAGGGTGCCCCATGCTAGGGGTGCTGGGTGCTCAGGACTCGGGGTGCTGGGTGCTCAGTGCTCAGGGTGCTGGGTCGCAGTGCTCGGGGTACTGGGTACTCAGTGCTCAGTACACAGGGTGCTGGGTGCTCAGTGCTCGGGATGCTGGGTGCTCAGTACTCAGGGTGCTCAGTGCTCAGTACTCAGGGTGCTCGGTGCTCAGTGCTCAGGGTGCTCAGTGCTCAGTACTCAGGGTGCTCAGGGCTCAGTGCTCTGGGTGCTGGGTGCTCAGTGCTCAGGGTGCTGGGTGCTCAGTGCTCAGGGTGCTGGGTGCTCAGTCCTCAGGGTGCTCAGTGCTCAGGGTGCTGGGTGCTCAGTGCTCGGGGTGCTGGGTACTCAGTGCTCAGTACACAGGGTGCTGGGTGCTCAGTGCTCGGGGTGCTGGGTGCTCAGTGCTCAGTACTCAGGGTGCTGGGTGCTCAGTGCTCGGGGTGCTGGATGCTCAGTACTCAGGGTGCTGGGTGCTCAGTGCTCTGGGTGCTGTTTGCTCAGTACTCAGGGTGCTGGGTGCTCAGTACGCAGTATGCTGGGTGCTCAGTGCTCAGGGTGCTGGGTGCTCAGTGCTCGGGGTGCTGGGTGCTCAGTACTCAGGGTGCTCGGTGCTCAGTACGTTGGGTGCTGGGTGCTCAGTGCTCAGGGTGCTGTGTGCTCAGTACTCAGGGTGCTGGGTGCTCGGTGCTCAGTATGCTGGGTGCTCAGTACTCAGGGTGCTGGCTGCTCAGTACTCAGGGTGCTCGGTGCTCAGTACTCAGGGTACTGGCTGCTCAGTGCTCGGGGTGCTCAGTGCTTGGGGTGCTGGGTGCTCAGTACTCAGGGTGCTCAGTGCTTGGGGTGTTGGGTGCTTAGTACTCAGGGTGCTGGGTGCTCAGTGCTCAGGGTGCTGGGTGCTCAGTACTCAGGGTGCTGGGTGCTCAGTACTCAGGGTGCTGGGTGCTCAGTGCTCGGGGTGCTGGGTGCTCAGTACTCGGGGTGCTCAGTGCTCAGTACTCAGGGTGCTGGGTGCTCAGTGCTCAGGGTGCTGGGTGCTCAGCGCTCGGAGTGCTGGCTGCTCGGTTCTCAGGTTGCTGGGTGCTCAGTACTCGAGGTGCGGGGTGCTCAGTACTCAGGGTGCTGGGTGCTCAGTACTCGGGGTGCCTGGTGCTCAGTACTCAGGGTGCTGGGTGCTCATTGCTGGGGGTGCTGGGTGCTCAGTGCTCAGGTTGCTGGGTGCTCAGTACTCGGGGTGCTCGGTGCTCAGTACTCAGGGTGCTGGGTGCTCATTGCTCGGGGTGCTGGGTGCTCAGTGCTCAGGGTGCTGGGTGCCCCATGCTCGGGGTGCTGGGTGCTCAGTACTCGGGGTGCTGGGTGCTCAGTGCTCAGGGTGCTGGGTCGCAGTGCTCGGGGTACTGGGTACTCAGTGCTCAGTACACAGGGTGCTGGGTGCTCAGTGCTCGGGTGCTGTGTGCTCAGTGCTCAGTACTCAGGGTGCTGGGTGCTCAGTGCTCGGGGTGCTGGGTGCTCAGTACTCAGGGAGCTGGGTGCTCAGTACTCAGGGTGCTGGGTGCTCATTACTCAGGGTGCTGGGTGCTCAGTACTCAGGGTGCTCAGTGCTTGGGGTGCTGGGTGCTCAGTACTCAGGGTGCTCAGTGCTTGGGGTGTTGGGTGCTCAGTGCTCAGTACTCAGGGTGCTCGGTGCTCAGTGCTCAGGGTGCTCAGTGCTCAGTGCTCTGGGTGCTGGGTGCTCAGTGCTCGGGGTGCTGGGTGTTCAGTGCTCAGGGTGCTGGGTGCTCAGTACTCAGGGTGCTCAGTGCTCAGGGTGCTGGGTGCTCAGTGCTCGGGGTGCTGGGTACTCAGTGCTCAGTACACAGGGTGCTGGGTGCTCAGTGCTCGGGGTGCTGGGTGCTCAGTGCTCAGTACTCAGGGTGCTGGGTGCTCAGTGCTCGGGGTGCTGGATGCTCAGTACTCAGGTTGCTGGGTGCTCAGTGCTCAGGGTGCTGGGTGCTCAGTGCTCAGGGTGCTGGGTGCTCAGTACTCAGTATGCGGGTGCTCAGTGCTCAGGGTGCTGGGTGCTCAGTGCTCGGGGTGCTGGGTGCTCAGTACTCAGGGTGCTCGGTGCTCAGTACTCAGGGTGCTGGGTGCTCAGTGCTCAGGGTGCTGTGTACTCAGTACTCAGGGTGCTGGGGGCTCGGTGCTCAGTATGCTGGGTGCTCAGTTCTCAGGGTGCTGTCTGCTCAGTACTCAGGGTGCTCGGTGCTCAGTCCTCAGGGTACTGGCTGCTCAGTGCTCGGGGTGCTCAGTGCTTGGGGTGCTGGGTGCTCAGTTCTCAGGGTGCTCAGTGCTTGGGGTGTTGGGTGCTTAGTACTCAGGGTGCTGGGTGCTCAGTGCTCAGGGTGCTGGGTGCTCAGTACTCAGGGTGTTGGGTGCTCAGTACTCAGGGTGCTGGGTGCTCAGTGCTCGGGGTGCTGGGTGCTCAGTACTCGGGGTGCTCAGTGCTCAGTACTCAGGGGGCTGGGTGCTCAGTGCTCAGGGTGCTTGGTGCTCAGCGCTCGGGGTGCTGGCTGCTCGGTTCTCAGGTTGCTGGGTGCTCAGTACTCGGGGTACTGGGTGCTCAGTACTCAGGGTGCTGGGTGCTCATTGCTGGGGGTGCTGGGTGCTCAGTACTCAGGGTGCTGGGTGCTCATTGCTGGGGGTGCTGGCTGCTCGGTTCTCAGGTTGCTGGGTGCTCAGTACTCGGGGTGCTGGGTGCTCAGTACTCAGGGTGCTGGGTGCTCATTGCTGGGGGTGCTGGGTGCTCAGTGCTCAGGTTGCTGGGTGCTCAGTACTCGGGGTGCTCGGTGCTCAGTACTCAGGGTGCTGGGTGCTCATTGCTCGGGGTGCTGGGTGCTCAGTGCTCAGGGTTCTGGGTGCCCCATGCTCGGGGTGCTGGGTGCTCAGGACTCGGGGTGCTGGGTGCTCAGTGCTCAGGGTGCTGGGTCGCAGTGCTCGGGGTACTGGGTACTCAGTGCTCAGTACACAGGGTGCTGGGTGCTCAGTGCTCGGGATGCTGGGTGCTCAGTACTCAGGGTGCTCAGTGCTCAGTACTCAGGGTGCTCGGTGCTCAGTGCTCAGGCTGCTCAGTGCTCAGTACTCAGGGTGCTCAGGGCTCAGTGCTCTGGGTGCTGGGTGCTCAGTGCTCAGGGTGCTGGGTGCTCAGTGCTCAGGGTGCTGGGTGCTCAGTCCTCAGGGTGCTCAGTGCTCAGGGTGCTGGGTTCTCAGTGCTCGGGGTGCTGGGTACTCAGTGCTCAGTACACAGGGTGCTGGGTGCTCAGTGCTCGGGGTGCTGGGTGCTCAGTGCTCAGTACTCAGGGTGCTGGGTGCTCAGTGCTCGGGGTGCTGGATGCTCAGTACTCAGGGTGCTGGGTGCTCAGTGCTCTGGGTGCTGTTTGCTCAGTACTCAGGGTGCTGGGTGCTCAGTACGCAGTATGCTGGGTGCTCAGTGCTCAGGGTGCTGGGTGCTCAGTGCTCGGGGTGCTGGGTGCTCAGTACTCAGGGTGCTCGGTGCTCAGTACTCAGGGTGCTGGGTGCTCAGTGCTCAGGGTGCTGTGTGCTCAGTACTCAGGGTGCTGGGTGCTCGGTGCTCAGTATGCTGGGTGCTCAGTACTCAGGGTGCTGGCTGCTCAGTACTCAGGGTGCTCGGTGCTCAGTACTCAGGGTGCTGGGTGCTCAGTGCTCAGGGTGCTGTGTGCTCAGTACTCAGGGTGCTGGGTGCTCGGTGCTCAGTATGCTGGGTGCTCAGTTGTCAAGGTGCTGGCTGCTCAGTACTCAGGGTGCTCGGTGCTCAGTACTCAGGGTACTGGCTGCTCAGTGCTCGGGGTGCTCAGTGCTTGGGGTGCTGGGTGCTCAGTACTCAGGGTGCCTGGTGCTCAGTACTCAGGGTGCTGGGTGCTCATTGCTGGGGGTGCTGGTTGCTCAGTACTCAGGGTGCTCAGTGCTCAGTACTCAGGGTGCTCAGTGCTCAGTACTTAGGGTGCTCAGTGCTCAGGGTGCTGGGTGCTCAGTCCTCAGGGTGCTGGGTGCTCAGTGCTCAGGGTTCTCGGTGCTCAAGGCTCAGGGTGCTGGGTGCTCAGTACTCAGGGTGCTGGGTGCCCCATGCTCGGGGTGCTGGGTGCTCAGTACTCGGGGTGCTGGGTGCTCAGTGCTCAGGGTGCTGGGTCGCAGTGCTCGGGGTACTGGGTACTCAGTGCTCAGTACACAGGGTGCTGGGTGCTCAGTGCTCGGGGTGCTGTGTGCTCAGTGCTCAGTACTCAGGGTGCTGGGTGCTCAGTGCTCGGGGTGCTGGGTGCTCAGTGCTCAGTACTCAGGGTGCTGGGTGCTCAGTGCTCGGGGTGCTGGATGCTCAGTACTCAGGTTGCTGGGTGCTCAGTGCTCGGGGTGCTGGGTACTCAGTGCTCAGTACACAGGGTGCTGGGTGCTCAGTGCTCGGGGTGCTGGGTGCTCAGTGCTCAGTACTCAGGGTGCTGGGTGCTCAGTGCTCGGGGTGCTGGATGCTCAGTACTCAGGTTGCTGGGTGCTCAGTGCTCACGGTGCTGGGTGCTCAGTGCTCAGGGTGCTGGGTGCTCAGTACTCAGTATGCTGGGTGCTCAGTGCTCAGGGTGCTGGGTGCTCAGTGCTCGGGGTGCTGGGTGCTCAGTACTCAGGGTGCTCGGTGCTCAGTACTCAGGGTGCTGGGTGCTCAGTGCTCAGGGTGCTGTGTACTCAGTACTCAGGGTGCTGGGTGCTCGGTGCTCAGTATGCTGGGTGCTCAGTTCTCAGGGTGCTGTCTGCTCAGTACTCAGGGTGCTCGGTGCTCAGCCCTCAGGGTACTGGCTGCTCAGTGCTCGGGGTGCTCAGTGCTTGGGGTGCTGGGTGCTCAGTTCTCAGGGTGCTCAGTGCTTGGGGTGTTGGGTGCTTAGTACTCAGGGTGCTGGGTGCTCAGTGCTCAGGGTGCTGGGTGCTCAGTACTCAGGGTGCTGGGTGCTCAGTACTCAGGGTGCTGGGTGCTCAGTGCTCGGGGTGCTGTGTGCTCAGTACTCGGGGTGCTCAGTGCTCAGTACTCAGGGTGCTGGGTGCTCAGTGCTCAGGGTGCTGGGTGCTCAGCGCTCGGAGTGCTGGCTGCTCGGTTCTCAGGTTGCTGGGTGCTCAGTACTCGAGGTGCGGGGTGCTCAGTACTCAGGGTGCTGGGTGCTCATTGCTGGGGGTGCTGGGTGCTCAGTACTCAGGGTGCTGGGTGCTCATTGCTGAGGGTGCTGGCTGCTCGGTTCTCAGGTTGCTGGGTGCTCAGTACTCGGGGTGCCTGGTGCTCAGTACTCAGGGTGCTGGGTGCTCATTGCTGGGGGTGCTGGGTGCTCAGTGCTCAGGTTGCTGGGTGCTCAGTACTCGGGGTGCTCGGTGCTCAGTACTCAGGGTGCTGGGTGCTCATTGCTCGGGGTGCTGGGTGCTCAGTGCTCAGGGTGCTGGGTGCCCCATGCTCGGGGTGCTGGGTGCTCAGTACTCGGGGTGCTGGGTGCTCAGTGCTCAGGGTGCTGGGTCGCAGTGCTCGGGGTACTGGGTACTCAGTGCTCAGTACACAGGGTGCTGGGTGCTCAGTGCTCGGGGTGCTGTGTGCTCAGTGCTCAGTACTCAGGGTGCTGGGTGCTCAGTGCTCGGGGTGCTGGGTGCTCAGTGCTCAGTACTCAGGGTGCTGGGTGCTCAGTGCTCGGGGTGCTGGATGCTCAGTACTCAGGTTGCTGGGTGCTCAGTGCTCGGGGTGCTGGGTACTCAGTGCTCAGTACTCAGGGTGCTGGGTGCTCAGTGCTCGGGGTGCTGGATGCTCAGTACTCAGGTTGCTGGGTGCTCAGTGCTCGGGGTGCTGGGTACTCAGTGCTCAGTACACAGGGTGCTGGGTGCTCAGTGCTCGGGGTGCTGGGTGCTCAGTGCTCAGTACTCAGGGTGCTGGGTGCTCAGTGCTCGGGGTGCTGGATGCTCAGTACTCAGGTTGCTGGGTGCTCAGTGCTCAGGGTGCTGGGTGCTCAGTGCTCAGGGTGCTGGGTGCTCAGTACTCAGTATGCTGGGTGCTCAGTGCTCAGGGTGCTGGGTGCTCAGTGCTCGGGGTGCTGGGTGCTCAGTACTCAGGGTGCTCGGTGCTCAGTACTCAGGGTGCTGGGTGCTCAGTGCTCAGGGTGCTGTGTACTCAGTACTCAGGGTGCTGGGTGCTCGGTGCTCAGTATGCTGGGTGCTCAGTTCTCAGGGTGCTGTCTGCTCAGTACTCAGGGTGCTCGGTGCTCAGTCCTCAGGGTACTGGCTGCTCAGTGCTCGGGGTGCTCAGTGCTTGGGGTGCTGGGTGCTCAGTTCTCAGGGTGCTCAGTGCTCGGGGTGTTGGGTGCTTAGTACTCAGGGTGCTGGGTGCTCAGTGCTCAGGGTGCTGGGTGCTCAGTACTCAGGTTGTTGGGTGCTCAGTACTCAGGGTGCTGGGTGCTCAGTGCTCGGGGTGCTGGGTGCTCAGTACTCGGGGTGCTCAGTGCTCAGTACTCAGGGTGCTGGGTGCTCAGTGCTCAGGGTGCTTGGTGCTCAGCGCTCGGGGTGCTGGCTGCTCGGTTCTCAGGTTGCTGGGTGCTCAGTACTCGGGGTACTGGGTGCTCAGTACTCAGGGTGCTGGGTGCTCATTGCTGGGGGTGCTGGGTGCTCAGTACTCAGGGTGCTGGGTGCTCATTGCTGGGGGTGCTGGCTGCTCGGTTCTCAGGTTGCTGGGTGCTCAGTACTCGGGGTGCTGGGTGCTCAGTACTCAGGGTGCTGGGTGCTCATTGCTGGGGGTGCTGGGTGCTCAGTGCTCAGGTTGCTGGGTGCTCAGTACTCGGGGTGCTCGGTGCTCAGTGCTCTGGGTGCTGTTTGCTCAGTACTCAGGGTGCTGGGTGCTCAGTACGCAGTATGCTGGGTGCTCAGTGCTCAGGGTGCTGGGTGCTCAGTGCTCGGTGTGCTGGGTGCTCAGTACTCAGGGTGCTCGGTGCTCAGTACTCAGGGTGCTGGGTGCTCAGTGCTCAGGGTGCTGTGTGCTCAGTACTCAGTGTGCTGGGTGCTCGGTGCTCAGTATGCTGGGTGCTCAGTACTCAGGGTGCTGGCTGCTCAGTACTCAGTGTGCTCGGTGCTCAGTACTCAGGGTGCTGGCTGCTCAGTGCTCGGGGTGCTCAGTGCTTGGGGTGCTGGGTGCTCAGTACTCTGGGTGCTCAGTGCTTGGGGTGTTGGGTGCTTAGTACTCAGGGTGCTGGGTGCTCAGTACTCAGGGTGCTGGGTGCTCGGTGCTCAGTACGCTGGGTGCTCAGTACTCAGGGTGCTGGCTGCTCAGTACTCAGGTTGCTCGGTGCTTTGTACTCAGGGTGCTGGGTGCTCAGAGCTCGGGGTGCTGGGTGCTCATTACTCAGGGTGCTGGGTGCTCAGTACTCAGGGTGCTCAGTGCTTGGGGTGCTGGGTGCTCAGTGCTCAGGGTGCTCAGTGCTTGGGGTGTTGGGTGCTCAGTGCTCAGTACTCAGGGTGCTCGGTGCTCAGTGCTCAGGGTGCTCAGTGCTCAGTACTCAGGGTGCTCAGTGCTCAGTGCTCTGGGTGCTGGGTGCTCAGTGCTCGGGGTGCTGGGTGCTCAGTACTCAGGGTGCTGGGTGCTCAGTACTCAGGGTGCTCAGTGCTCAGGGTGCTGGGTGCTCAGTGCTCGGGGTGCTGGGTACTCAGTGCTCAGTACACAGGGTGCTGGGTGCTCAGTGCTCGGGGTGCTGGGTGCTCAGTGCTCAGTACTCAGGGTGCTGGGTGCTCATTGCTCGGGGTGCTGGATGCTCAGTACTCAGGGTGCTGGGTGCTCAGTGCTCAGGGTGCTGGGTGCTCAGTGCTCAGGGTGCTGGGTGCTCAGTACTCAGTATGCTGGGTGCTCAGTGCTCAGGGTGCTGGGTGCTCAGTGCTCGGGGTGCTGGGTGCTCAGTACTCAGGGTGCTCGGTGCTCAGTACTCAGGGTGCTGGGTGCTCAGTGCTCAGGGTGCTGTGTGCTCAGTACTCAGGGTGCTGGGTGCTCGGTGCTCAGTATGCTGGGTGCTCAGTGCTCAGGTTGCTGGGTGCTCAGTACTCGGGGTGCTCGGTGCTCAGTCCTCAGGGTGCTGGGTGCTCATTGCTCGGGGTGCTGGGTGCTCAGTGCTCAGGGTGCTGGGTGCCCCATGCTCGGGGTGCTGGGTGCTCAGTACTCGGGGTGCTGGGTGCTCAGTGCTCAGGGTGCTGGGTCGCAGTGCTCGGGGTACTGGGTACTCAGTGCTCAGTACACAGGGTGCTGGGTGCTCAGTGCTCAGGGTGCTGTGTGCTCAGTGCTCAGTACTCAGGGTGCTGGGTGCTCAGTGCTCGGGGTGCTGGGTGCTCAGTACTCAGGGAGCTGGGTGCTCAGTTCTCAGGGTGCTGGGTGCTCATTACTCAGGGTGCTGGGTGCTCAGTACTCAGGGTGCTCAGTGCTTTTGGTGCTGGGCGCTCAGTGCTCAGGGTGCTCAGTGCTTGGGGTGTTGGGTGCTCAGTGCTCAGTACTCAGGGTGCTCGGTGCTCAGTGCTCAGGGTGCTCAGTGCTCAGTACTCAGGGTGCTCAGTGCTCAGTGCTCTGGGTGCTGGGTGCTCAGTGCTCGGCGTGCTGGGTGCTCAGTGCTCAGTACTCAGGGTGCTGGGTGCTCAGTGCTCGGGGTGCTGGATGCTCAGTACTCAGGTTGCTGGGTGCTCAGTGCTCAGGGTGCTGGGTGCTCAGTGCTCAGGGTGCTGGGTGCTCAGTACTCAGTATGCTGGGTGCTCAGTGCTCAGGGTGCTGGGTGCTCAGTGCTCGGGGTGCTGGGTGCTCAGTACTCAGGGTGCTCGGTGCTCAGTACTCAGGGTGCTGGGTGCTCAGTGCTCAGGGTGCTGTGTACTCAGTACTCAGGGTGCTGGGTGCTCGGTGCTCAGTATGCTGGGTGCTCAGTTCTCAGGGTGCTGTCTGCTCAGTACTCAGGGTGCTCGGTGCTCAGCCCTCAGGGTACTGGCTGCTCAGTGCTCGGGGTGCTCAGTGCTTGGGGTGCTGGGTGCTCAGTTCTCAGGGTGCTCAGTGCTTGGGGTGTTGGGTGCTTAGTACTCAGGGTGCTGGGTGCTCAGTGCTCAGGGTGCTGGGTGCTCAGTACTCAGGGTGCTGGGTGCTCAGTACTCAGGGTGCTGGGTGCTCAGTGCTCGGGGTGCTGTGTGCTCAGTACTCGGGGTGCTCAGTGCTCAGTACTCAGGGTGCTGGGTGCTCAGTGCTCAGGGTGCTGGGTGCTCAGCGCTCGGAGTGCTGGCTGCTCGGTTCTCAGGTTGCTGGGTGCTCAGTACTCGAGGTGCGGGGTGCTCAGTACTCAGGGTGCTGGGTGCTCATTGCTGGGGGTGCTGGGTGCTCAGTACTCAGGGTGCTGGGTGCTCATTGCTGAGGGTGCTGGCTGCTCGGTTCTCAGGTTGCTGGGTGCTCAGTACTCGGGGTGCCTGGTGCTCAGTACTCAGGGTGCTGGGTGCTCATTGCTGGGGGTGCTGGGTGCTCAGTGCTCAGGTTGCTGGGTGCTCAGTACTCGGGGTGCTCGGTGCTCAGTACTCAGGGTGCTGGGTGCTCATTGCTCGGGGTGCTGGGTGCTCAGTGCTCAGGGTGCTGGGTGCCCCATGCTCGGGGTGCTGGGTGCTCAGTACTCGGGGTGCTGGGTGCTCAGTGCTCAGGGTGCTGGGTCGCAGTGCTCGGGGTACTGGGTACTCAGTGCTCAGTACACAGGGTGCTGGGTGCTCAGTGCTCGGGGTGCTGTGTGCTCAGTGCTCAGTACTCAGGGTGCTGGGTGCTCAGTGCTCGGGGTGCTGGGTGCTCAGTGCTCAGTACTCAGGGTGCTGGGTGCTCAGTGCTCGGGGTGCTGGATGCTCAGTACTCAGGTTGCTGGGTGCTCAGTGCTCGGGGTGCTGGGTACTCAGTGCTCAGTACACAGGGTGCTGGGTGCTCAGTGCTCGGGGTGCTGGGTGCTCAGTGCTCAGTACTCAGGGTGCTGGGTGCTCAGTGCTCGGGGTGCTGGATGCTCAGTACTCAGGTTGCTGGGTGCTCAGTGCTCAGGGTGCTGGGTGCTCAGTGCTCAGGGTGCTGGGTGCTCAGTACTCAGTATGCTGGGTGCTCAGTGCTCAGGGTGCTGGGTGCTCAGTGCTCGGGGTGCTGGGTGCTCAGTACTCAGGGTGCTCGGTGCTCAGTACTCAGGGTGCTGGGTGCTCAGTGCTCAGGGTGCTGTGTACTCAGTACTCAGGGTGCTGGGTGCTCGGTGCTCAGTATGCTGGGTGCTCAGTTCTCAGGGTGCTGTCTGCTCAGTACTCAGGGTGCTCGGTGCTCAGTCCTCAGGGTACTGGCTGCTCAGTGCTCGGGGTGCTCAGTGCTTGGGGTGCTGGGTGCTCAGTTCTCAGGGTGCTCAGTGCTCGGGGTGTTGGGTGCTTAGTACTCAGGGTGCTGGGTGCTCAGTGCTCAGGGTGCTGGGTGCTCAGTACTCAGGGTGTTGGGTGCTCAGTACTCAGGGTGCTGGGTGCTCAGTGCTCGGGGTGCTGGGTGCTCAGTACTCGGGGTGCTCAGTGCTCAGTACTCAGGGTGCTGGGTGCTCAGTGCTCAGGGTGCTTGGTGCTCAGCGCTCGGGGTGCTGGCTGCTCGGTTCTCAGGTTGCTGGGTGCTCAGTACTCGGGGTACTGGGTGCTCAGTACTCAGGGTGCTGGGTGCTCATTGCTGGGGGTGCTGGGTGCTCAGTACTCAGGGTGCTGGGTGCTCATTGCTGGGGGTGCTGGCTGCTCGGTTCTCAGGTTGCTGGGTGCTCAGTACTCGGGGTGCTGGGTGCTCAGTACTCAGGGTGCTGGGTGCTCATTGCTGGGGGTGCTGGGTGCTCAGTGCTCAGGTTGCTGGGTGCTCAGTACTCGGGGTGCTCGGTGCTCAGTGCTCTGGGTGCTGTTTGCTCAGTACTCAGGGTGCTGGGTGCTCAGTACGCAGTATGCTGGGTGCTCAGTGCTCAGGGTGCTGGGTGCTCAGTGCTCGGTGTGCTGGGTGCTCAGTACTCAGGGTGCTCGGTGCTCAGTACTCAGGGTGCTGGGTGCTCAGTGCTCAGGGTGCTGTGTGCTCAGTACTCAGTGTGCTGGGTGCTCGGTGCTCAGTATGCTGGGTGCTCAGTACTCAGGGTGCTGGCTGCTCAGTACTCAGGGTGCTCGGTGCTCAGTACTCAGGGTGCTGGCTGCTCAGTGCTCGGGGTGCTCAGTGCTTGGGGTGCTGGGTGCTCAGTACTCTGGGTGCTCAGTGCTTGGGGTGTTGGGTGCTTAGTACTCAGGGTGCTGGGTGCTCAGTACTCAGGGTGCTGGGTGCTCGGTGCTCAGTACGCTGGGTGCTCAGTACTCAGGGTGCTGGCTGCTCAGTACTCAGGTTGCTCGGTGCTTTGTACTCAGGGTGCTGGGTGCTCAGAGCTCGGGGTGCTGGGTGCTCATTACTCAGGGTGCTGGGTGCTCAGTACTCAGGGTGCTCAGTGCTTGGGGTGCTGGGTGCTCAGTGCTCAGGGTGCTCAGTGCTTGGGGTGTTGGGTGCTCAGTGCTCAGTACTCAGGGTGCTCGGTGCTCAGTGCTCAGGGTGCTCAGTGCTCAGTACTCAGGGTGCTCAGTGCTCAGTGCTCTGGGTGCTGGGTGCTCAGTGCTCGGGGTGCTGGGTGCTCAGTACTCAGGGTGCTGGGTGCTCAGTACTCAAGGTGCTCAGTGCTCAGGGTGCTGGGTGCTCAGTGCTCGGGGTGCTGGGTACTCAGTGCTCAGTACACAGGGTGCTGGGTGCTCAGTGCTCGGGGTGCTGGGTGCTCAGTGCTCAGTACTCAGGGTGCTGGGTGCTCATTGCTCGGGGTGCTGGATGCTCAGTACTCAGGGTGCTGGGTGCTCAGTGCTCAGGGTGCTGGGTGCTCAGTGCTCAGGGTGCTGGGTGCTCAGTACTCAGTATGCTGGGTGCTCAGTGCTCAGGGTGCTGGGTGCTCAGTGCTCGGGGTGCTGGGTGCTCAGTACTCAGGGTGCTCGGTGCTCAGTACTCAGGGTGCTGGGTGCTCAGTGCTCAGGGTGCTGTGTGCTCAGTACTCAGGGTGCTGGGTGCTCGGTGCTCAGTATGCTGGGTGCTCAGTGCTCAGGTTGCTGGGTGCTCAGTACTCGGGGTGCTCGGTGCTCAGTCCTCAGGGTGCTGGGTGCTCATTGCTCGGGGTGCTGGGTGCTCAGTGCTCAGGGTGCTGGGTGCCCCATGCTCGGGGTGCTGGGTGCTCAGTACTCGGGGTGCTGGGTGCTCAGTGCTCAGGGTGCTGGGTCGCAGTGCTCGGGGTACTGGGTACTCAGTGCTCAGTACACAGGGTGCTGGGTGCTCAGTGCTCAGGGTGCTGTGTGCTCAGTGCTCAGTACTCAGGGTGCTGGGTGCTCAGTGCTCGGGGTGCTGGGTGCTCAGTACTCAGGGAGCTGGGTGCTCAGTTCTCAGGGTGCTGGGTGCTCATTACTCAGGGTGCTGGGTGCTCAGTACTCAGGGTGCTCAGTGCTTTTGGTGCTGGGCGCTCAGTGCTCAGGGTGCTCAGTGCTTGGGGTGTTGGGTGCTCAGTGCTCAGTACTCAGGGTGCTCGGTGCTCAGTGCTCAGGGTGCTCAGTGCTCAGTACTCAGGGTGCTCAGTGCTCAGTGCTCTGGGTGCTGGGTGCTCAGTGCTCGGCGTGCTGGGTGCTCAGTGCTCAGGGTGCTGGGTGCTCAGTACTCAGGGTGCTCAGTGCTCAGGGTGCTGGGTGCTCAGTGCTCGGGGTGCTGGGTACTCAGTGCTCAGTACACAGGGTGCTGGGTGCTCAGTGCTCGGGGTGCTGGGTGCTCAGTGCTCAGTACTCAGGGTGCTGGGTGCTCAGTGCTCGGGGTGCTGGATGCTCAGTACTCAGGGTGCTGGGTGCTCAGTGCTCAGGGTGCTGGGTGCTCAGTACTCAGGGTGCTGGGTGCTCAGTACGCAGTATGCTGGGTGCTCAGTGCTCAGGGTGCTGGGTGCTCAGTGCTCGGGGTGCTGGGTGCTCAGTACTCAGGGTGCTCGGTGCTCAGTACTCAGGGTGCTGGGTGCTCAGTGCTCAGGGTGCTGTGTGCTCAGTACTCAGGGTGCTGGGTGCTCGGTGCTCAGTATGCTGGGTGCTCAGTACTCAGGGTGCTGGCTGCTCAGTACTCAGGGTGATCGGTGCTCAGTACTCAGGGTGCTGGCTGCTCAGTGCTCGGCGTGCTCAGTGCTTGGGGTGCTGGGTGCTCAGTACTCAGGGTGCTCAGCGCTTGGGGTGTTGGGTGCTTAGTACTCAGGGTGCTGGGTGCTCAGTGCTCAGGGTGCTGGGTGCTCAGTACTCAGGGTGCTGGGTGCTCAGTACTCAGGGTGCTGGGTGCTCAGTGCTCGGGGTGCTGGGTGCTCAGTACTCGGGGTGCTCAGTGCTCAGTACTCAGGGTGCTGGGTGCTCAGTGCTCAGGGTGCTGGGTGCTCAGCGCTCGGGGTGCTGGCTGCTCGGTTCTCAGGTTGCTGGGTTCTCAGTACTCGGGGTGCTGGGTGCTCAGTACTCAGGGTGCTGGGTGCTCATTGCTGGGGGTGCTGGGTGCTCAGTACTCAGGATGCTGGGTGCTCATTGCTGGGGGTGCTGGCTGCTCGGTTCTCAGGTTGCTGGGTGCTCAGTACTCGGGGTGCTGGGTGCTCAGTACTCAGGGTGCTGGGTGCTCATTGCTGGGGGTGCTGGGTGCTCAGTGCTCAGGTTGCTGGGTGCTCAGTACTCGGGGTGCTGGGTGCTCAGTACTCAGGGTGCTGGGTGCTCATTGCTCGGGGTGCTGGGTGCTCAGTGCTCAGGGTGCTGGGTGCTCAGTGCTCGGGGTGCTGGGTGCTCAGTACTCGGGGTGCTGGGTGCTCAGTGCTCAGGGTGCTGGGTCGCAGTGCTCGGGGTACTGGGTACTCAGTGCTCAGTACACAGGGTGCTGGGTGCTCAGTGCTCGGGGTGCTGTGTGCTCAGTGCTCAGTACTCAGGGTGCTGGGTGCTCAGTGCTCGGGGTGCTGGGTGCTCAGTACTCAGGGTACTTGGTGCTCATTACTCAGGGTGCTGGGTGATCAGTGCTCAGGGTGCTGGGTGCTCAGTACTCAGGGTGCTCGGTGCTCAGTACTCAGGGTGCTGGGTGCTCAGTGATCAGGGTGCTGGGTGCTCAGTGCTCAGGGTGCTGGGTACTTAGTGCTCGGGGTGCTGGGTGCTCAGTACTCAGGGTGATGGGTGCTCAGTACTCAGGGTGCTGGGTGCTCAGTGCTCGGGGTGCTGGGTGCTCAGTGCTCGGGGTTTTCTGTACTCAGGGTGCTGTGTGTTCAGTGCTCAGGGTGCTGGGTGCTCAGTACTCAGGGGGCTCGGTGCTCGGGGTTCTGGGTGCTCAGTGCTCGGGGTGCTCAGTGCTCAGTACTCAGGGTGCTCAGTGCTTAGTACTCAGGGTGCTGGGTGCTCAGTACTCCGGGTGCTGGTTGCTCAGTGCTCAGGGTGCTGGGTGCTCAGTGCTCGGGGTGCTGGGTACTCAGTGCTCAGTACACAGGGTGCTGGGTGCTCAGTGCTCGGGGTGCTGGGTGCTCAGTGCTCAGTACTCAGGGTGCTGGGTGCTCAGTGCTCGGGGTGCTGGATGCTCAGTACTCAGGGTGCTGGGTGCTCAGTGCTCAGGGTGCTGGGTGCTCAGTACTCAGGGTGCTGGGTGCTCAGTACGCAGTATGCTGGGTGCTCAGTGCTCAGGGTGCTGGGTGCTCAGTGCTCGGGGTGCTGGGTGCTCAGTACTCAGGGTGCTCGGTGCTCAGTACTCAGGGTGCTGGGTGCTCAGTGCTCAGGGTGCTGTGTGCTCAGTACTCAGGGTGCTGGGTGCTCGGTGCTCAGTATGCTGGGTGCTCAGTACTCAGGGTGCTGGCTGCTCAGTACTCAGGGTGATCGGTGCTCAGTACTCAGGGTGCTGGCTGCTCAGTGCTCGGCGTGCTCAGTGCTTGGGGTGCTGGGTGCTCAGTACTCAGGGTGCTCAGCGCTTGGGGTGTTGGGTGCTTAGTACTCAGGGTGCTGGGTGCTCAGTGCTCAGGGTGCTGGGTGCTCAGTACTCAGGGTGCTGGGTGCTCAGTACTCAGGGTGCTGGGTGCTCAGTGCTCGGGGTGCTGGGTGCTCAGTACTCGGGGTGCTCAGTGCTCAGTACTCAGGGTGCTGGGTGCTCAGTGCTCAGGGTGCTGGGTGCTCAGCGCTCGGGGTGCTGGCTGCTCGGTTCTCAGGTTGCTGGGTTCTCAGTACTCGGGGTGCTGGGTGCTCAGTACTCAGGGTGCTGGGTGCTCATTGCTGGGGGTGCTGGGTGCTCAGTTCTCAGGATGCTGGGTGCTCATTGCTGGGGGTGCTGGCTGCTCGGTTCTCAGGTTGCTGGGTGCTCAGTACTCGGGGTGCTGTGTGCTCAGTACTCAGGGTGCTGGGTGCTCATTGCTGGGGGTGCTGGGTGCTCAGTGCTCAGGTTGCTGGGTGCTCAGTACTCGGGGTGCTGGGTGCTCAGTACTCAGGGTGCTGGGTGCTCATTGCTCGGGGTGCTGGGTGCTCAGTGCTCAGGGTGCTGGGTGCTCAGTGCTCGGGGTGCTGGGTGCTCAGTACTCGGGGTGCTGGGTGCTCAGTGCTCAGGGTGCTGGGTCGCAGTGCTCGGGGTACTGGGTACTCAGTGCTCAGTACACAGGGTGCTGGGTGCTCAGTGCTCGGGGTGCTGTGTGCTCAGTGCTCAGTACTCAGGGTGCTGGGTGCTCAGTGCTCGGGGTGCTGGGTGCTCAGTACTCAGGGTACTTGGTGCTCATTACTCAGGGTGCTGGGTGATCAGTGCTCAGGGTGCTGGGTGCTCAGTACTCAGGGTGCTCGGTGCTCAGTACTCAGGGTGCTGGGTGCTCAGTGATCAGGGTGCTGGGTCCTCAGTGCTCTGGGTGCTGTGTGCTTAGTGCTCGGGGAGCTGGGTGCTCAGTACTCAGGATGCTGGGTGCTCAGTACTCGGGGTGCTGGGTGCTCAGTACTCAGGGAGCTGGGTGCTCAGTACTCAGGGTGCTGGGTGCTCAGGACTCAGGTGCTGGGTGCTCAGTGCTCAGGGTGCTGGGTGCTCAGTGCTCGGTGTGCTGGGTGCTCAGTGCTCAGTACTCAGGGTGCTGGGTGCTCAGTGCTCGGGGTGCTGGGTGCTCAGTGCTCAGTACTCAGGGTGCTGGGTGCTCAGTGCTCAGGGTGCTGGGTGCTCAGTGCTCAGGGTGCTGGGTGCTCAGTGCTCAGGGTGCTGGGTACTCAGTGCTCGGGGTGCTGGGTGCTCAGTACTCAGGGTGATGGGTGCTCAGTACTCAGGGTGCTGGGTGCTCAGTGCTCGGGGTGCTGGGTGCTCAGTGCTCAGTGTGCTCGGTGCTCAGTACTCAGAGTGCTGGGTGCTCAGTGCTCGGGGTTTTCTGTACTCAGGGTGTGGTGTGTTCAGTGCTCAGGGTGCTGGGTGCTCAGTACTCAGGGTGCTCGGTGCTCGGGGTTCTGGGTGCTCAGTGCTCGGGGTGCTCAGTGCTCAGTACTCAGGGTGCTCAGTGCTTAGTACTCAGGGTGCTGGGTGCTCAGTACTCCGGGTGCTGGTTGCTCAGTGCTCAGGGTGCTCGGTGCTCAGTGTTCAAGGTGCTGGGTGCTCAGTACTCAGGGTGATCATTGCTCAGGGTGCTGGGTGCTCAGTACTCAGGGTGCTGGGTGCTCAGTATTCAGGGTGCTCAGTGCTCAGTACTCAGGGTGCTCAGTGCTCAGTACTAAGGTTGCTCAGTGCCCAGGGTGCTGGGTGCTCAGTACTCAGGGTGCTGGGTGCTCAGTGCTCAGGGTGCTGGGTGCTCAGTGCTCAGGGTGCTGGGTGCTCAGTGCTCAGGGTGCTGGGTGCTCAGTACACAGGATGCTCTGTGCTCAGGGTGCTGGGTGCTCAGTGCTCGGTGTGCTCGGTGCTCAGTACTCGGGGTGCTCAGTGCTCAGTACTCAGGGTGCTGGGTGCTCAGTGCTCAGGGTGCTGGGTGCTCGGTGCTCAGTACGCTGGGTGCTCAGTACTCAGGGTGCTGGGTGCTCAGTACTCAGGGTGCTGGGTGATCAGTACTCAGGGTGCTGGGTGCTCAGTGCTCGGGGTGCTCGGTGCTCAGTACGCTGGGTGCTCAGTACTCAGGGTGATGGGTGCTCAGTACTCAGGGTGCTGGGTGCTCAGTACTCAGGGTCCTGGGTGCTTAGTACTCAGGGTGCTGGGTGCTCAGTGCTCAGGGTGCTCGGTGCTCAGTGCTCGGGGTTCTGGGTGCTCAGTACTCAGGGTGCTCGGTGCTCAGTACTCAGGGTGCTCAGTGCTCAGTACTCAGGGTGCTCAGGCTCAGTGCTCAGGGTGCAGGGTGCTCAGTGCTCGGGGTGCTTTGTGCTCAGTGCTCGGGGTGCTGGGAGTCTCAGTGCTCAGGGTGCTGGGTGCTCAGTGCTCAGAGTGCTGGGTGCTCAGTACTCAGGGTGCTCGGTGCTCAGTACTCAGGGTGCTGGGTGCTCAGTGCTCAGGGTGCTCAGTGCTCAGTACTCAGCGTGCTGGGTGTTCAGTGATCAGGGTGCTCGGTGCTCATTACTCAGGGTGCTCAGTGCTCAGTACTCAGCGTGCTGGGTGCTCAGTGCTCAGGGTGCTGGGTGCTCAGTACTCAGGGTGCTGGGTGCTTAGTACTCAGGGTGCTCGGTCCTCAGTGCTCAGGGTGCTGGGTGCTCAGTACTCAGGGTGCAGGGTGCTCAGTGCTCAGGGTGCTCAGTGCTCAGTACTCAGGGTGCTCGGTGCTCAGTGCTCAGGGTGCTCAGTGCTCAGTACTCAGGGTGCTCAGTGCTCATTGCTCTGGGTGCTGGGTGCTCAGTGCTCGGGGTGCTGGGTGCTCAGTGCTCAGGGTGCTGGGTGCTCAGTACTCAGGGTGCTCAGTGCTCAGGGTGCTGGGTGCTCAGTGCTCGGGGTGCTGGGTACTCAGTGCTCAGTACACAGGGTGCTTGGTGCTCAGTGCTCGGGGTGCTGGGTGCTCAGTGCTCAGTACTCAGGGTGCTGGGTGCTTAGTGCTCGGGGTGCTGGATGCTCAGTACTCAGGGTGCTGGGTGCTCAGTGCTCAGGGTGCTGGGTGCTCAGTACTCAGGGTTCTGGGTGCTCAGTACTCAGTATGCTGGGTGCTCAGTGCTCAGGGTGCTGGGTGCTCAGTGCTCGAGGTGCTGGGTGCTCAGTACTCAGGGTGCTCGGTGCTCAGTACTCAGGGTGCTGGGTGCTCAGTGCTCAGGGTGCTGGGTGCTCAGTACTCAGGGTGCTGGGTGCTCGGTGCTCAGGGTGCTCGGTGCTCAGTACTCATGGTGCTGGGTGCTCAGTGCTCAAGGTGCTGGGTGCTCAGCGCTCAGGGTGCTGGGTGCTCAGTAATCGGGGTGCTCAGTGCTCAGTACTCAGGGTGCTGGGTGCTCAGTGCTCAGGGTGCTGGGTGCTAAGTACTCAGGGTGCTGGGTGCTCAGTACTCAGGGTGCTGGGTGCTCAGTGCTCGGGGTGCTGGGTGCTCAGTACTCGGGGTGCTCAGTGCTCAGTACTCAGGGTGCTGGGTGCTCAGTGCTCAGGGTGCTGGGTGCTCAGCGCTCGGGGTGCTGGCTGCTCGGTTCTCAGGTTGCTATGTTCTCAGTACTCGGGGTGCTGGGTGCTCAGTACTCAGGGTGCTGGGTGCTCATTGCTGGGGGTGCTGGGTGCTCAGTACTCAGGATGCTGGGTGCTCATTGCTGGGGGTGCTGGCTGCTCGGTTCTCAGGTTGCTGGGTGCTCAGTACTCGGGGTGCTGGGTGCTCAGTACTCAGGGTGCTGGGTGCTCATTGCTCGGGGTGCTGGGTGCTCAGTGCTCAGGGTGCTGGGTGCTCAGTGCTCGGGGTGCTGGGTGCTCAGTACTCGGGGTGCTGGGTGCTCAGTGCTCAGGGTGCTGGGTCGCAGTGCTCGGGGTACTGGGTACTCAGTGCTCAGTACACAGGGTGCTGGGTGCTCAGTGCTCGGGGTGCTGTGTGCTCAGTGCTCAGTACTCAGGGTGCTACGTGCTCAGTGCTCGGGGTGCTGGGTGCTCAGTACTCAGGGTACTTGGTGCTCAGTACTCAGGGTGCTGGGTGATCAGTGCTCAGGGTGCTGGGTGCTCAGTACTCAGGGTGCTCGGTGCTCAGTACTCAGGGTGCTGGGTGCTCAGTGATCAGGGTGCTGGGTCCTCAGTGCTCTGGGTGCTGTGTGCTTAGTGCTCGGGGAGCTGGGTGCTCAGTACTCAGGATGCTGGGTGCTCAGTACTCGGGGTGCTGGGTGCTCAGTACTCAGGGAGCTGGGTGCTCAGTACTCAGGGTGCTGGGTGCTCAGGACTCAGGTGCTGGGTGCTCAGTGCTCAGGGTGCTGGGTGCTCAGTGCTCGGTGTGCTGGGTGCTCAATGATCAGTACTCAGGGTGCTGGGTGCTCAGTGCTCGGGGTGCTGGGTGCTCCGTGCTCAGTACTCAGGGTGCTGGGTGCTCAGTGCTCAGGGTGCTGGGTGCTCAGTGCTCAGGGTGCTGGGTGCTCAGTGCTCAGGGTGCTGGGTACTCAGTGCTCGGGGTGCTGGGTGCTCAGTATTCAGGGTGATGGGTGCTCAGTACTCAGGGTGCTGGGTGCTCAGTGCTCGGGGTGCTGGGTGCTCAGTGCTCAGTGTGCTCGGTGCTCAGTACTCAGAGTGCTGGGTGCTCAGTGCTAGGGGTTTTCTGTACTCAGGGTGCTGTGTGTTCAGTGCTCAGGGTGCTGGGTGCTCAGTACTCAGGGTGCTCGGTGCTCGGGGTTCTGGGTGCTCAGTGCTCGGGGTGCTCAGTGCTCAGTACTCAGGGTGCTCGGTGCTTAGTACTCAGGGTGCTGGGTGCTCAGTACTCCGGGTGCTGGTTGCTCAGTGCTCAGGGTGCTCTGTGCTCAGTGTTCAAGGTGCTGGGTGCTCAGTACTCAGGGTGATCATTGCTCAGGGTGCTGGGTGCTCAGTACTCAGGGTGCTGGGTGCTCAGTATTCAGGGTGCTCAGTGCTCAGTACTCAGGGTGCTCAGTGCTCAGTACTAAGGTTGCTCAGTGCCCAGGGTGCTGGGTGCTCAGTACTCAGGGTGCTGGGTGCTCAGTGCTCAGGGTGCTGGGTGCTCAGTGCTCAGGGTGCTGGGTGCTCAGTGCTCAGGGTGCTGGGTGCTCAGTACACAGGATGCTCTGTGCTCAGGGTGCTGGGTGCTCAGTGCTCGGTGTGCTCGGTGCTCAGTACTCGGGGTGCTCAGTGCTCAGTACTCAGGGTGCTGGGTGCTCAGTGCTCAGGGTGCTGGGTGCTCGGTGCTCAGTACGCTGGGTGCTCAGTACTCAGGGTGCTGGGTGCTCAGTACTCAGGGTGCTGGGTGATCAGTACTCAGGGTGCTGGGTGCTCAGTACTCAGGGTGCTGGGTGCTCAGTGCTCAGGGTGCTGGGTGCTCAGTACTCAGGGTGCTGGGTGCTCAGTGCTCGGGGTGCTCGGTGCTCAGTACGCTGGGTGCTCAGTACTCAGGGTGATGGGTGCTCAGTACTCAGGGTGCTGGGTGCTCAGTACTCAGGGTCCTGGGTGCTTAGTACTCAGGGTGCTGGGTGCTCAGTGCTCAGGGTGCTCGGTGCTCAGTGCTCGGGGTTCTGGGTGCTCAGTACTCAGGGTGCTCGGTGCTCAGTACTCAGGGTGCTCAGTGCTCAGTACTCAGGGTGCTCAGGCTCAGTGCTCAGGGTGCAGGGTGCTCAGTGCTCGGGGTGCTTTGTGCTCAGTGCTCGGGGTGCTGGGTGTCTCAGTGCTCAGGGTGCTGGGTGCTCAGTGCTCAGAGTGCTGGGTGCTCAGTACTCAGGGTGCTCGGTGCTCAGTACTCAGGGTGCTGGGTGCTCAGTGCTCAGGGTGCTCAGTGCTCAGTACTCAGCGTGCTGGGTGTTCAGTGATCAGGGTGCTCGGTGCTCATTACTCAGGGTGCTCAGTGCTCAGTACTCAGCGTGCTGGGTGCTCAGTGCTCAGGGTGCTGGGTGCTCAGTACTCAGGGTGCTGGGTGCTTAGTACTCAGGGTGCTCGGTCCTCAGTGCTCAGGGTGCTGGGTGCTCAGTACTCAGGGTGCAGGGTGCTCAGTGCTCAGGGTGCTCAGTGCTCAGTACTCAGGGTGCTCGGTGCTCAGTGCTCAGGGTGCTCAGTGCTCAGTACTCAGGGTGCTCAGTGCTCATTGCTCTGGGTGCTGGGTGCTCAGTGCTCGGGGTGCTGGGTGCTCAGTGCTCAGGGTGCTGGGTGCTCAGTACTCAGGGTGCTCAGTGCTCAGGGTGCTGGGTGCTCAGTGCTCGGGGTGCTGGGTACTCAGTGCTCAGTACACAGGGTGCTTGGTGCTCAGTGCTCGGGGTGCTGGGTGCTCAGTGCTCAGTACTCAGGGTGCTGGGTGCTTAGTGCTCGGGGTGCTGGATGCTCAGTACTCAGGGTGCTGGGTGCTCAGTGCTCAGGGTGCTGGGTGCTCAGTACTCAGGGTTCTGGGTGCTCAGTACTCAGTATGCTGGGTGCTCAGTGCTCAGGGTGCTGGGTGCTCAGTGCTCGAGGTGCTGGGTGCTCAGTACTCAGGGTGCTCGGTGCTCAGTACTCAGGGTGCTGGGTGCTCAGTGCTCAGGGTGCTGGGTGCTCAGTACTCAGGGTGCTGGGTGCTCGGTGCTCAGGGTGCTCGGTGCTCAGTACTCATGGTGCTGGGTGCTCAGTGCTCAAGGTGCTGGGTGCTCAGCGCTCAGGGTGCTGGGTGCTCAGTAATCGGGGTGCTCAGTTCTCAGTACTCAGGGTGCTGGGTGCTCAGTGCTCAGGGTGCTGGGTGCTCAGTACTCAGGGTGCTGGGTGCTCAGTACTCAGGGTGCTGGGTGCTCAGTGCTCGGGGTGCTGGGTGCTCAGTACTCGGGGTGCTCAGTGCTCAGTACTCAGGGTGCTGGGTGCTCAGTGCTCAGGGTGCTGGGTGCTCAGCGCTCGGGGTGCTGGCTGCTCGGTTCTCAGGTTGCTGGGTTCTCAGTACTCGGGGTGCTGGGTGCTCAGTACTCAGGGTGCTGGGTGCTCATTGCTGGGGGTGCTGGGTGCTCAGTACTCAGGATGCTGGGTGCTCATTGCTGGGGGTGCTGGCTGCTCGGTTCTCAGGTTGCTGGGTGCTCAGTACTCGGGGTGCTGGGTGCTCAGTACTCAGGGTGCTGGGTGCTCATTGCTCGGGGTGCTGGGTGCTCAGTGCTCAGGGTGCTGGGTGCTCAGTGCTCGGGGTGCTGGGTGCTCAGTACTCGGGGTGCTGGGTGCTCAGTGCTCAGGGTGCTGGGTCGCAGTGCTCGGGGTACTGGGTACTCAGTGCTCAGTACACAGGGTGCTGGGTGCTCAGTGCTCGGGGTGCTGTGTGCTCAGTGCTCAGTACTCAGGGTGCTGGGTGCTCAGTGCTCGGGGTGCTGGGTGCTCAGTACTCAGGGTACTTGGTGCTCAGTACTCAGGGTGCTGGGTGATCAGTGCTCAGGGTGCTGGGTGCTCAGTACTCAGGGTGCTCGGTGCTCAGTACTCAGGGTGCTGGGTGCTCAGTGATCAGGGTGCTGGGTCCTCAGTGCTCTGGGTGCTGTGTGCTTAGTGCTCGGGGAGCTGGGTGCTCAGTACTCAGGATGCTGGGTGCTCAGTACTCGGGGTGCTGGGTGCTCAGTACTCAGGGAGCTGGGTGCTCAGTACTCAGGGTGCTTGGTGCTCAGGACTCAGGTGCTGGGTGCTCAGTGCTCAGGGTGCTGGGTGCTCAGTGCTCGGTGTGCTGGGTGCTGGGTGCTCAGTACTCAGGGTGCTGGGTGCTCAGTGCTCGGGGTGCTGGGTGCTCAGTGCTCAGTACTCAGGGTGCTGGGTGCTCAGTGCTCAGGGTGCTGGGTGCTCAGTGCTCAGGGTGCTGGGTGCTCAGTGCTCAGGGTGCTGGGTACTCAGTGCTCGGGGTGCTGGGTGCTCAGTACTCAGGGTGCTGGGTGCTCAGTAATCAGGGTGCTGGGTGCTCAGTGCTCGGGGTGCTGGGTGCTCAGTGCTCAGTGTGCTCGGTGCTCAGTACTCAGAGTGCTGGGTGCTCAGTGCTCGGGGTTTTCTGTACTCAGGGTGCTGTGTGTTCAGTGCTCAGGGTGCTGGGTGCTCAGTACTCAGGGTGCTCGGTGCTCGGGGTTCTGGGTGCTCAGTGCTCGGGGTGCTCAGTGCTCAGTACTCAGGGTGCTCGGTGCTTAGTACTCAGGGTGCTGGGTGCTCAGTACTCCGGGTGCTGGTTGCTCAGTGCTCAGGGTGCTCGGTGCTCAGTGTTCAAGGTGCTGGGTGCTCAGTACTCAGGGTGATCATTGCTCAGGGTGCTGGGTGCTCAGTACTCAGGGTGCTGTGTGCTCAGTATTCAGGGTGCTCAGTGCTCAGTACTCAGGGTGCTCAGTGCTCAGTACTAAGGTTGCTCAGTGCCCAGGGTGCTGGGTGCTCAGTACTCAGGGTGCTGGGTGCTCAGTGCTCAGGGTGCTGGGTGCTCAGTGCTCAGGGTGCTGGGTGCTCAGTGCTCAGGGTGCTGGGTGCTCAGTACACAGGATGCTCAGTGCTCGGGGTGCTGGGTGCTCAGTGCTCGGTGTGCTCGGTGCTCAGTACTCGGGGTGCTCAGTGCTCAGTACTCAGGGTGCTGGGTGCTCAGTGCTCAGGGTGCTGGGTGCTCAGTACTCAGGGTGCTGGGTGCTCGGTGCTCAGTACGCTGGGTGCTCAGTACTCAGGGTGCTGGGTGCTCAGTACTCAGGGTGCTGGGTGATCAGTACTGAGGGTGCTCGGTGCTCAGTACTCAGGGTGCTGGGTGCTCAGTGCTCAGGGTGCTGGGTGCTCAGTACTCAGGGTGCTGGGTGCTCAGTGCTCAGGGTGCTCGGTGCTCAGTACGCTGGGTGCTCAGTACTCAGGGTGATGGGTGCTCAGTACTCAGGGTGCTGGGTGCTCAGTACTCAGGGTCCTGGGTGCTTAGTACTCAGGGTGCTGGGTGCTCAGTGCTCAGGGTGCACGGTGCTCAGTGCTCGGGGTTCTGGGTGCTCAGTACTCAGGGTGCTCGGTGCTCAGTACTCAGGGTGCTCAGTGCTCAGTACTCAGGGTGCTCAGGCTCAGTGCTCAGGGTGCAGGGTGCTCAGTGCTCGGGGTGCTTTGTGCTCAGTGCTCGGGGTGCTGGGTGTCTCAGTGCTCAGGGTGCTGGGTGCTCAGTGCTCAGAGTGCTGGGTGCTCAGTACTCAGGGTGCTCGGTGCTCAGTACTCAGGGTGCTGGGTGCTCAGTGCTCAGGGTGCTCAGTGCTCAGTACTCAGCGTGCTGGGTGCTCAGTGATCAGGGTGCTCGGTGCTCATTACTCAGGGTGCTCAGTGCTCAGTACTCAGCGTGCTGGGTGCTCAGTGCTCAGGGTGCTGGGTGCTCAGTACTCAGGGTGCTGGGTGCTTAGTACTCAGGGTGCTCGGTTCTCAGTGCTCAGGGTGCTGGGTGCTCAGTACTCAGGGTTCAGGGTGCTCAGTGCTCAGGGTGCTCAGTGCTCAGTACTCAGGGTGCTCGGTGCTCAGTGCTCAGGGTGCTCAGTGCTCAGTACTCAGGGTGCTCAGTGCTCATTGCTCTGGGTGCTGGGTGCTCAGTGCTCGGGGTGCTGGGTGCTCAGTGCTCAGGGTGCTGGGTGCTCAGTACTCAGGGTGCTCAGTGCTCAGGGTGCTGGGTGCTCAGTGCTCGGGGTGCTGGGTACTCAGTGCTCAGTACACAGGGTGCTTGGTGCTCAGTGCTCGGGGTGCTGGGTGCTCAGTGCTCAGTACTCAGGGTGCTGGGTGCTCAGTGCTCGGGGTGCTGGGTGCTCAGTACTCAGCGTGCTGGGTGCTCAGTACTCAGGGTGCTGGGTGCTCAGTGCTCAGGGTGCTGGGTGCTCAGTACTCGGGGTGCTCAGTGCTCAGTACTCAGGGTGCTGGGTGCTCAGTACTCAGGGTGCTCGGTGATCAGTACTCAGGGTGCTGGGTGCTCAGTGCTCAGGGTGCTCAGTGCTTGGGGTGCTGGGTGCTCAGTGCTCAGTACTCAGGGTGCTCGGTGCTCAGTGCTCAGGGTGCTCAGTGCTCAGTACTCAGGGTGCTCAGTGCTCAGTGCTCTGGGTGCTGGGTGCTCAGTGCTCGGCGTGCTGGGTGCTCAGTGCTCAGGGTGCTGGGTGCTCAGTACTCAGGGTGCTGGGTGCTCAGTGCTCAGGGTGCTGGGTGCTCAGTACTCGGGGTGCTCAGTGCTCAGTACTCAGGGTGCTGGGTGCTCAGTACTCAGGGTGCTCAGTGCTTGGGGTGCTGGGCGCTCAGTGCTCAGGGTGCTCAGTGCTTGGGGTGTTGGGTGCTCAGTGCTCAGTACTCAGGGTGCTCGGTGCTCAGTGCTCAGGGTGCTCAGTGCTCAGTACTCAGGGTGCTCAGTGCTCAGTACTCTGGGTGCTGGGTGCTCAGTGCTCGGGGTGCTGGGTGCTCAGTGCTCAGGGTGCTGGGTGCTCAGTACTCAGGGTGCTCAGTGCTCAGGGTGCTCGGTGCTCAGTGTTCAAGGTGCTGGGTGCTCAGTACTCAGGGTGATCATTGCTCAGGGTGCTGGGTGCTCAGTACTCAGGGTGCTGGGTGCTCAGTATTCAGGGTGCTCAGTGCTCAGTACTCAGGGTGCTCAGTGCTCAGTACTAAGGTTGCTCAGTGCCCAGGGTGCTGGGTGCTCAGTACTCAGGGTGCTGGGTGCTCAGTGCTCAGGGTGCTGGGTGCTCAGTGCTCAGGGTGCTGGGTGCTCAGTGCTCAGGGTGCTGGGTGCTCAGTACACAGGATGCTCTGTGCTCAGGGTGCTGGGTGCTCAGTGCTCGGTGTGCTCGGTGCTCAGTACTCGGGGTGCTCAGTGCTCAGTACTCAGGGTGCTGGGTGCTCAGTGCTCAGGGTGCTGGGTGCTCGGTGCTCAGTACGCTGGGTGCTCAGTACTCAGGGTGCTGGGTGCTCAGTACTCAGGGTGCTGGGTGATCAGTACTCAGGGTGCTCGGTGCTCAGTACTCAGGGTGCTGGGTGCTCAGTGCTCAGGGTGCTGGGTGCTCAGTACTCAGGGTGCTGGGTGCTCAGTGCTCGGGGTGCTCGGTGCTCAGTACGCTGGGTGCTCAGTACTCAGGGTGATGGGTGCTCAGTACTCAGGGTGCTGGGTGCTCAGTACTCAGGGTCCTGGGTGCTTAGTACTCAGGGTGCTGGGTGCTCAGTGCTCAGGGTGCTCGGTGCTCAGTGCTCGGGGTTCTGGGTGCTCAGTACTCAGGGTGCTCGGTGCTCAGTACTCAGGGTGCTCAGTGCTCAGTACTCAGGGTGCTCAGGCTCAGTGCTCAGGGTGCAGGGTGCTCAGTGCTCGGGGTGCTTTGTGCTCAGTGCTCGGGGTGCTGGGTGTCTCAGTGCTCAGGGTGCTGGGTGCTCAGTGCTCAGAGTGCTGGGTGCTCAGTACTCAGGGTGCTCGGTGCTCAGTACTCAGGGTGCTGGGTGCTCAGTGCTCAGGGTGCTCAGTGCTCAGTACTCAGCGTGCTGGGTGCTCAGTGATCAGGGTGCTCGGTGCTCATTACTCAGGGTGCTCAGTGCTCAGTACTCAGCGTGCTGGGTGCTCAGTGCTCAGGGTGCTGGGTGCTCAGTACTCAGGGTGCTGGGTGCTTAGTACTCAGGGTGCTCGGTCCTCAGTGCTCAGGGTGCTGGGTGCTCAGTACTCAGGGTGCAGGGTGCTCAGTGCTCAGGGTGCTCAGTGCTCAGTACTCAGGGTGCTCGGTGCTCAGTGCTCAGGGTGCTCAGTGCTCAGTACTCAGGGTGCTCAGTGCTCATTGCTCTGGGTGCTGGGTGCTCAGTGCTCGGGGTGCTGGGTGCTCAGTGCTCAGGGTGCTGGGTGCTCAGTACTCAGGGTGCTCAGTGCTCAGGGTGCTGGGTGCTCAGTGCTCGGGGTGCTGGGTACTCAGTGCTCAGTACACAGGGTGCTTGGTGCTCAGTGCTCGGGGTGCTGGGTGCTCAGTGCTCAGTACTCAGGGTGCTGGGTGCTTAGTTCTCGGGGTGCTGGATGCTCAGTACTCAGGGTGCTGGGTGCTCAGTGCTCAGGGTGCTGGGTGCTCAGTACTCAGGGTTCTGGGTGCTCAGTACTCAGTATGCTGGGTGCTCAGTGCTCAGGGTGCTGGGTGCTCAGTGCTCGAGGTGCTGGGTGCTCAGTACTCAGGGTGCTCGGTGCTCAGTACTCAGGGTGCTGGGTGCTCAGTGCTCAGGGTGCTGGGTGCTCAGTACTCAGGGTGCTGGGTGCTCGGTGCTCAGGGTGCTCGGTGCTCAGTACTCATGGTGCTGGGTGCTCAGTGCTCAAGGTGCTGGGTGCTCAGCGCTCAGGGTGCTGGGTGCTCAGTAATCGGGGTGCTCAGTGCTCAGTACTCAGGGTGCTGGGTGCTCAGTGCTCAGGGTGCTGGGTGCTCAGTACTCAGGGTGCTGGGTGCTCAGTACTCAGGGTGCTGGGTGCTCAGTGCTCGGGGTGCTGGGTGCTCAGTACTCGGGGTGCTCAGTGCTCAGTACTCAGGGTGCTGGGTGCTCAGTGCTCAGGGTGCTGGGTGCTCAGCGCTCGGTGTGCTGGCTGCTCGGTTCTCAGGTTGCTGGGTTCTCAGTACTCGGGGTGCTGGGTGCTCAGTACTCAGGGTGCTGGGTGCTCATTGCTGGGGGTGCTGGGTGCTCAGTACTCAGGATGCTGGGTGCTCATTGCTGGGGGTGCTGGCTGCTCGGTTCTCAGGTTGCTGGGTGCTCAGTACTCGGGGTGCTGGGTGCTCAGTACTCAGGGTGCTGGGTGCTCAGTGCTCAGGGTGCTGGGTGCTCAGTACTCGGGGTGCTCAGTGCTCAGTACTCAGGGTGCTGGGTGCTCAGTACTCAGGGTGCTCAGTGCTTGGGGTGCTGGGCGCTCAGTGCTCAGGGTGCTCAGTGCTTGGGGTGTTGGGTGCTCAGTGCTCAGTACTCAGGGTGCTCGGTGCTCAGTGCTCAGGGTGCTCAGTGCTCAGTACTCAGGGTGCTCAGTGCTCAGTGCTCTGGGTGCTGGGTGCTCAGTGCTCGGGGTGCTGGGTGCTCAGTGCTCAGGGTGCTGGGTGCTCAGTACTCAGGGTGCTCAGTGCTCAGGGTGCTCGGTGCTCAGTGTTCAAGGTGCTGGGTGCTCAGTACTCAGGGTGATCATTGCTCAGGGTGCTGGGTGCTCAGTACTCAGGGTGCTGGGTGCTCAGTATTCAGGGTGCTCAGTGCTCAGTACTCAGGGTGCTCAGTGCTCAGTACTAAGGTTGCTCAGTGCCCAGGGTGCTGGGTGCTCAGTACTCAGGGTGCTGGGTGCTCAGTGCTCAGGGTGCTGGGTGCTCAGTGCTCAGGGTGCTGGGTGCTCAGTGCTCAGGGTGCTGGGTGCTCAGTACACAGGATGCTCTGTGCTCAGGGTGCTGGGTGCTCAGTGCTCGGTGTGCTCGGTGCTCAGTACTCGGGGTGCTCAGTGCTCAGTACTCAGGGTGCTGGGTGCTCAGTGCTCAGGGTGCTGGGTGCTCGGTGCTCAGTACGCTGGGTGCTCAGTACTCAGGGTGCTGGGTGCTCAGTACTCAGGGTGCTGGGTGATCAGTACTCAGGGTGCTCGGTGCTCAGTACTCAGGGTGCTGGGTGCTCAGTGCTCAGGGTGCTGGGTGCTCAGTACTCAGGGTGCTGTGTGCTCAGTGCTCGGGGTGCTCGGTGCTCAGTACGCTGGGTGCTCAGTACTCAGGGTGATGGGTGCTCAGTACTCAGGGTGCTGGGTGCTCAGTACTCAGGGTCCTGGGTGCTTAGTACTCAGGGTGCTGGGTGCTCAGTGCTCAGGGTGCTCGGTGCTCAGTGCTCGGGGTTCTGGGTGCTCAGTACTCAGGGTGCTCGGTGCTCAGTACTCAGGGTGCTCAGTGCTCAGTACTCAGGGTGCTCAGGCTCAGTGCTCAGGGTGCAGGGTGCTCAGTGCTCGGGGTGCTTTGTGCTCAGTGCTCGGGGTGCTGGGTGTCTCAGTGCTCAGGGTGCTGGGTGCTCAGTGCTCAGAGTGCTGGGTGCTCAGTACTCAGGGTGCTCGGTGCTCAGTACTCAGGGTGCTGGGTGCTCAGTGCTCAGGGTGCTCAGTGCTCAGTACTCAGCGTGCTGGGTGCTCAGTGATCAGGGTGCTCGGTGCTCATTACTCAGGGTGCTCAGTGCTCAGTACTCAGCGTGCTGGGTGCTCAGTGCTCAGGGTGCTGGGTGCTCAGTACTCAGGGTGCTGGGTGCTTAGTACTCAGGGTGCTCGGTCCTCAGTGCTCAGGGTGCTGGGTGCTCAGTACTCAGGGTGCAGGGTGCTCAGTGCTCAGGGTGCTCAGTGCTCAGTACTCAGGGTGCTCAGTGCTCATTGCTCTGGGTGCTGGGTGCTCAGTGCTCGGGGTGCTGGGTGCTCAGTGCTCAGGGTGCTGGGTGCTCAGTACTCAGGGTGCTCAGTGCTCAGGGTGCTGGGTGCTCAGTGCTCGGGGTGCTGGGTACTCAGTGCTCAGTACACAGGGTGCTTGGTGCTCAGTGCTCGGGGTGCTGGGTGCTCAGTGCTCAGTACTCAGGGTGCTGGGTGCTTAGTGCTCGGGGTGCTGGATGCTCAGTACTCAGGGTGCTGGGTGCTCAGTGCTCAGGGTGCTGGGTGCTCAGTACTCAGGGTTCTGGGTGCTCAGTACTCAGTATCCTGGGTGCTCAGTGCTCAGGGTGCTGGGTGCTCAGTGCTCGAGGTGCTGGGTGCTCAGTACTCAGGGTGCTCGGTGCTCAGTACTCAGGGTGCTGGGTGCTCAGTGCTCAGGGTGCTGGGTGCTCAGTACTCAGGGTGCTGGGTGCTCGGTGCTCAGGGTGCTCGGTGCTCAGTACTCATGGTGCTGGGTGCTCAGTGCTCAAGGTGCTGGGTGCTCAGCGCTCAGGGTGCTGGGTGCTCAGTAATCGGGGTGCTCAGTGCTCAGTACTCAGGGTGCTGTGTGCTCAGTGCTCAGGGTGCTGGGTGCTCAGTGCTCGGGGTGCTGGGTGCTCAGTTCTCGGGGTGCTCAGTGCTCAGTACTCAGGGTGCTGGGTGCTCAGTGCTCAGGGTGCTGGGTGCTCAGCGCTCGGTGTGCTGGCTGCTCGGTTCTCAGGTTGCTGGGTTCTCAGTACTCGGGGTGCTGGGTGCTCAGTACTCAGGGTGCTGGGTGCTCATTGCTGGGGGTGCTGGGTGCTCAGTACTCAGGATGCTGGGTGCTCATTGCTGGGGGTGCTGGCTGCTCGGTTCTCAGGTTGCTGGGTGCTCAGTACTCGGGGTGCTGGGTGCTCAGTACTCAGGGTGCTGGGTGCTCATTGCTCGGGGTGCTGGGTGCTCAGTGCTCAGGGTGCTGGGTGCTCAGTGCTCGGGGTGCTGGGTGCTCAGTACTCGGGGTGCTGGGTGCTCAGTGCTCAGGGTGCTGGGTCGCAGTGCTCGGGGTACTGGGTACTCAGTGCTCAGTACACAGGGTGCTGGGTGCTCAGTGCTCGGGGTGCTGTGTGCTCAGTGCTCAGTACTCAGGGTGCTGGGTGCTCAGTGCTCGGGGTGCTGGGTGCTCAGTACTCAGGGTACTTGGTGCTCAGTACTCAGGGTGCTGGGTGATCAGTGCTCAGGGTGCTGGGTGCTCAGTACTCAGGGTGCTCGGTGCTCAGTACTCAGGGTGCTGGGTGCTCAGTGATCAGGGTGCTGGGTCCTCAGTGCTCTGGGTGCTGTGTGCTTAGTGCTCGGGGAGCTGGGTGCTCAGTACTCAGGATGCTGGGTGCTCAGTACTCGGGGTGCTGGGTGCTCAGTACTCAGGGAGCTGGGTGCTCAGTACTCAGGGTGCTGGGTGCTCAGGACTCAGGTGCTGGGTGCTCAGTGCTCAGGGTGCTGGGTGCTCAGTGCTCGGTGTGCTGGGTGCTGGGTGCTCAGTACTCAGGGTGCTGGGTGCTCAGTGCTCGGGGTGCTGGGTGCTCAGTGCTCAGTACTCAGGGTGCTGGGTGCTCAGTGCTCAGGGTGCTGGGTGCTCAGTGCTCAGGGTGCTGGGTGCTCAGTGCTCAGGGTGCTGGGTACTCAGTGCTCGGGGTGCTGGGTGCTCAGTACTCAGGGTGCTGGGTGCTCAGTACTCAGGGTGCTGGGTGCTCAGTGCTCGGGGTGCTGGGTGCTCAGTGCTCAGTGTGCTCGGTGCTCAGTACTCAGAGTGCTGGGTGCTCAGTGCTCGGGGTTTTCTGTACTCAGGGTGCTGTGTGTTCAGTGCTCAGGGTGCTGGGTGCTCAGTACTCAGGGTGCTCGGTGCTCGGGGTTCTGGGTGCTCAGTGCTCGGGGTGCTCAGTGCTCAGTACTCAGGGTGCTCGGTGCTTAGTACTCAGGGTGCTGGGTGCTCAGTACTCCGGGTGCTGGTTGCTCAGTGCTCAGGGTGCTCGGTGCTCAGTGTTCAATGTGCTGGGTGCTCAGTACTCAGGGTGCTGGGTGCTCAGTATTCAGGGTGCTCAGTGCTCAGTACTCAGGGTGCTCAGTGCTCAGTACTAAGGTTGCTCAGTGCCCAGGGTGCTGGGTGCTCAGTACTCAGGGTGCTGGGTGCTCAGTGCTCAGGGTGCTGGGTGCTCAGTGCTCAGGGTGCTGGGTGCTCAGTGCTCAGGGTGCTGGGTGCTCAGTACACAGGATGCTCTGTGCTCGGGGTGCTGGGTGCTCAGTGCTCGGTGTGCTCGGTGCTCAGTACTCGGGGTGCTCAGTGCTCAGTACTCAGGGTGCTGGGTGCTCAGTGCTCAGGGTGCTGGGTGCTCAGTACTCAGGGTGCTGGGTGCTCGGTGCTCAGTACGCTGGTTGCTCAGTACTCAGGGTGCTGGGTGCTCAGTACTCAGGGTGCTGGGTGATCAGTACTGAGGGTGCTCGGTGCTCAGTACTCAGGGTGCTGGGTGCTCAGTGCTCAGGGTGCTGGGTGCTCAGTACTCAGGGTGCTGGGTGCTCAGTGCTCGGGGTGCTCGGTGCTCAGTACGCTGGGTGCTCAGTACTCAGGGTGATGGGTGCTCAGTACTCAGGGTGCTGGGTGCTCAGTACTCAGGGTCCTGGGTGCTTAGTACTCAGGGTGCTGGGTGCTCAGTGCTCAGGGTGCTCGGTGCTCAGTGCTCGGGGTTCTGGGTGCTCAGTACTCAGGGTGCTCGGTGCTCAGTACTCAGGGTGCTCAGTGCTCAGTACTCAGGGTGCTCAGGCTCAGTGCTCAGGGTGCAGGGTGCTCAGTGCTCGGGGTGCTTTGTGCTCAGTGCTCGGGGTGCTGGGTGTCTCAGTGCTCAGGGTGCTGGGTGCTCAGTGCTCAGAGTGCTGGGTGCTCAGTACTCAGGGTGCTCGGTGCTCAGTACTCAGGGTGCTGGGTGCTCAGTGCTCAGGGTGCTCAGTGCTCAGTACTCAGCGTGCTGGGTGCTCAGTTATCAGGGTGCTCGGTGCTCATTACTCAGGGTGCTCAGTGCTCAGTACTCAGCGTGCTGGGTGCTCAGTGCTCAGGGTGCTGGGTGCTCAGTACTCAGGGTGCTGGGTGCTTAGTACTCAGGGTGCTCGGTCCTCAGTGCTCAGGGTGCTGGGTGCTCAGTACTCAGGGTTCAGGGTGCTCAGTGCTCAGGGTGCTCAGTGCTCAGTACTCAGGGTACTCGGTGCTCAGTGCTCAGGGTGCTCAGTGCTCAGTACTCAGGGTGCTCAGTGCTCATTGCTCTGGGTGCTGGGTGCTCAGTGCTCGGGGTGCTGGGTGCTCAGTGCTCAGGGTGCTGGGTGCTCAGTACTCAGGGTGCTCAGTGCTCAGGGTGCTGGGTGCTCAGTGCTCGGGGTGCTGGGTACTCAGTGCTCAGTACACAGGGTGCTTGGTGCTCAGTGCTCGGGGTGCTGGGTGCTCAGTGCTCAGTACTCAGGGTGCTGGGTGCTCAGTGCTCGGGGTGCTGGGTGCTCAGTACTCAGCGTGCTGGGTGCTCAGTACTCAGGGTGCTGGGTGCTCAGTGCTCAGGGTGCTGGGTGCTCAGTACTCGGGGTGCTCAGTGCTCAGTACTCAGGGTGCTGGGTGCTCAGTACTCAGGGTGCTCGGTGATCAGTACTCAGGGTGCTGGGTGCTCAGTGCTCAGGGTGCTCAGTGCTTGGGGTGCTGGATGCTCAGTGCTCAGTACTCAGGGTGCTCGGTGCTCAGTGCTCAGGGTGCTCAGTGCTCAGTACTCAGGGTGCTCAGTGCTCAGTGCTCTGGGTGCTGGGTGCTCAGTGCTCGGCGTGCTGGGTGCTCAGTGCTCAGGGTGCTGGGTGCTCAGTACTCAGGGTGCTGGGTGCTCAGTGCTCAGGGTGCTGGGTGCTCAGTACTCGGGGTGCTCAGTGCTCAGTACTCAGGGTGCTGGGTGCTCAGTACTCAGGGTGCTCAGTGCTTGGGGTGCTGGGCGCTCAGTGCTCAGGGTGCTCAGTGCTTGGGGTGTTGGGTGCTCAGTGCTCAGTACTCAGGGTGCTCGGTGCTCAGTGCTCAGGGTGCTCAGTGCTCAGTACTCAGGGTGCTCAGTGCTCAGTGCTCTGGGTGCTGGGTGCTCAGTGCTCGGCGTGCTGGGTGCTCAGTGCTCAGGGTGCTGGGTGCTCAGTACTCAGGGTGCTCAGTGCTCAGGGGGCTGGGTGCTCAGTGCTCGGGGTGCTGGGTACTCAGTGCTCAGTACACAGGGTGCTGGGTGCTCAGTGCTCGGGGTGCTGGGTGCTCAGTGCTCAGTACTCAGGGTGCTGGGTGCTCAGTGCTCGGGGTGCTGGATGCTCAGTACTCAGGGTGCTGGGTGCTCAGTGCTCAGGGTGCTGGGTGCTCAGTACTCAGGGTGCTGGGTGCTCAGTACGCAGTATGCTGGGTGCTCAGTGCTCAGGGTGCTGGGTGCTCAGTGCTCGGGGTGCTGGGTGCTCAGTACTCAGGGTGCTCGGTGCTCAGTACTCAGGGTGCTGGGTGCTCAGTGCTCAGGGTGCTGTGTGCTCAGTACTCAGGGTGCTGGGTGCTCGGTGCTCAGTATGCTGGGTGCTCAGTACTCAGGGTGCTGGCTGCTCAGTACTCAGGGTGATCGGTGCTCAGTACTCAGGGTGCTGGCTGCTCAGTGCTCGGGGTGCTCAGTGCTTGGGGTGCTGGGTGCTCAGTACTCAGGGTGCTCAGTGCTTGGGGTGTTGGGTGCTTAATACTCAGGGTGCTGGGTGCTCAGTGCTCAGGGTGCTGGGTGCTCAGTACTCAGGGTGCTGGGTGCTCAGTACTCAGGGTGCTGGGTGCTCAGTGCTCGGGGTGCTGGGTGCTCAGTACTCGGGGTGCTCAGTGCTCAGTACTCAGGGTGCTGGGTGCTAAGTGCTCAGGGTGCTGGGTGCTCAGCGCTCGGGGTGCTGGCTGCTCGGTTCTCAGGTTGCTGGGTTCTCAGTACTCGGGGTGCTGGGTGCTCAGTACTCAGGGTGCTGGGTGCTCATTGCTGGGGGTGCTGGGTGCTCAGTACTCAGGATGCTGGGTGCTCATTGCTGGGGGTGCTGGCTGCTCGGTTCTCAGGTTGCTGGGTGCTCAGTACTCGGGGTGCTGGGTGCTCAGTACTCAGGGTGCTGGGTGCTCATTGCTGGGGGTGCTGGGTGCTCAGTGCTCAGGTTGCTGGGTGCTCAGTACTCGGGGTGCTGGGTGCTCAGTACTCAGGGTGCTGTGTGCTCATTGCTCGGGGTGCTGGGTGCTCAGTGCTCAGGGTGCTGGGTGCTCAGTGCTCGGGGTGCTGGGTGCTCAGTACTCGGGGTGCTGGGTGCTCAGTGCTCAGGGTGCTGGGTCGCAGTGCTCGGGGTACTGGGTACTCAGTGCTCAGTACACAGGTTGCTGGGTGCTCAGTGCTCGGGGTGCTGTGTGCTCAGTGCTCAGTACTCAGGGTGCTGGGTGCTCAGTGCTCGGGGTGCTGGATGCTCAGTACTCAGGGTACTTGGTGCTCAGTACTCAGGGTGCTGGGTGATCAGTGCTCAGGGTGCTGGGTGCTCAGTGATCAGGGTGCTGGGTCCTCAGTGCTCTGGGTGCTGTGTGCTTAGTGCTCGGGGAGCTGGGTGCTCAGTACTCAGGATGCTGGGTGCTCAGTACTCGGGGTGCTGGGTGCTCAGTACTCAGGGAGCTGGGTGCTCAGTACTCAGGGTGCTGGGTGCTCAGGACTCAGGTGCTGGGTGCTCAGTGCTCAGGGTGCTGGGTGCTCAGTGCTCGGTGTGCTGGGTGCTCAGTGCTCAGTACTCAGGGTGCTGGGTGCTCAGTGCTCGGGGTGCTGGGTGCTCAGTGCTCAGTACTCAGGGTGCTGGGTGCTCAGTGCTCAGGGTGCTGGGTGCTCAGTGCTCAGGGTGCTGGGTGCTCAGTGCTCAGGGTGCTGGGTACTCAGTGCTCGGGGTGCTGGGTGCTCAGTACTCAGGGTGCTGGGTGCTCAGTACTCAGGGTGCTGGGTGCTCAGTGCTCGGGGTGCTGGGTGCTCAGTGCTCAGTGTGCTCGGTGCTCAGTACTCAGAGTGCTGGGTGCTCAGTGCTCGGGGTGCTGTGTGCTCAGTGCTCAGTACTCAGGGTGCTGGGTGCTCAGTGCTCGGGGTGCTGGATGCTCAGTACTCAGGGTACTTGGTGCTCAGTACTCAGGGTGCTGTGTGTTCAGTGCTCAGGGTGCTGGGTGCTCAGTACTCAGGGTGCTCGGTGCTCGGGGTTCTGGGTGCTCAGTGCTCGGGGTGCTCAGTGCTCAGTACTCAGGGTGCTCGGTGCTTAGTACTCAGGGTGCTGGGTGCTCAGTTCTCCGGGTGCTGGTTGCTCAGTGCTCAGGGTGCTCGGTGCTCAGTGTTCAAGGTGCTGGGTGCTCAGTACTCAGGGTGATCATTGCTCAGGGTGCTGGGTGCTCAGTACTCAGGGTGCTGGGTGCTCAGTATTCAGGGTGCTCAGTGCTCAGTACTCAGGGTGCTCAGTGCTCAGTACTAAGGTTGCTCAGTGCCCAGGGTGCTGGGTGCTCAGTACTCAGGGTGCTGGGTGCTCAGTGCTCAGGGTGCTGGGTGCTCAGTGCTCAGGGTGCTGGGTGCTCAGTGCTCAGGGTGCTGGGTGCTCAGTACACAGGATGCTCTGTGCTCGGGGTGCTGGGTGCTCAGTGCTCGGTGTGCTCGGTGCTCAGTACTCGGGGTGCTCAGTGCTCAGTACTCAGGGTGCTGTGTGTTCAGTGCTCAGGGTGCTGGGTGCTCAGTACTCAGGGTGCTCGGTGCTCGGGGTTCTGGGTGCTCAGTGCTCGGGGTGCTCAGTGCTCAGTACTCAGGGTGCTCGGTGCTTAGTACTCAGGGTGCTGGGTGCTCAGTTCTCCGGGTGCTGGTTGCTCAGTGCTCAGGGTGCTCGGTGCTCAGTGTTCAAGGTGCTGGGTACTCAGTACTCAGGGTGATCATTGCTCAGGGTGCTGGGTGCTCAGTACTCAGGGTGCTGGGTGCTCAGTATTCAGGGTGCTCAGTGCTCAGTACTCAGGGTGCTCAGTGCTCAGTACTAAGGTTGCTCAGTGCCCAGGGTGCTGGGTGCTCAGTACTCAGGGTGCTGGGTGCTCAGTGCTCAGGGTGCTGGGTGCTCAGTGCTCAGGGTGCTGGGTGCTCAGTGCTCAGGGTGCTGGGTGCTCAGTACACAGGATGCTCTGTGCTCGGGGTGCTGGGTGCTCAGTGCTCGGTGTGCTCGGTGCTCAGTACTCGGGGTGCTCAGTGCTCAGTACTCAGGGTGCTGGGTGCTCAGTGCTCAGGGTGCTGGGTGCTCAGTACTCAGGCTGCTGGGTGCTCGGTGCTCAGTACGCTGGGTGCTCAGTACTCAGGGTGCTGGGTGCTCAGTACTCAGGGTGCTGGGTGATCAGTACTCAGGGTGCTCGGTGCTCAGTACTCAGGGTGCTGGGTGCTCAGTGCTCAGGGTGCTGGGTGCTCAGTACTCAGGGTGCTGGGTGCTCAGTGCTCGGGGTGCTCGGTGCTCAGTACGCTGGGTGCTCAGTACTCAGGGTGATGGGTGCTCAGTACTCAGGGTGCTGGGTGCTCAGTACTCAGGGTCCTGGGTGCTTAGTACTCAGGGTGCTGGGTGCTCAGTGCTCAGGGTGCTCGGTGCTCAGTGCTCGGTGTTCTGGGTGCTCAGTACTCAGGGTGCTCGGTGCTCAGTACTCAGGGTGCTCAGTGCTCAGTACTCAGGGTGCTCAGGCTCAGTGCTCAGGGTGCAGGGTGCTCAGTGCTCAGAGTGCTGGGTGCTCAGTACTCAGGGTGCTCGGTGCTCAGTACTCAGGGTGCTGGGTGCTCAGTGCTCAGGGTGCTCAGGGCTCAGTACTCAGCGTGCTGGGTGCTCAGTGATCAGGGTGCTCGGTGCTCATTACTCAGGGTGCTCAGTGCTCAGTACTCAGCGTTCTGGCTGCTCAGTGCTCAGGGTGCTGGGTGCTCAGTACTCAGGGTGCTGGGTGCTTAGTACTCAGGGTGCTCGGTCCTCAGTGCTCAGGGTGCTGGGTGCTCAGTACTCAGGGTGCTGGGTGCGCAGTGCTCGGGGTACTGGGTGCTCAGTGCTCAGGGTGCTGGGTGCTCAGTGCTCAGAACTCAGGGTGCTGGGTGCTCAGTGCTCGGGGTGCTGGGTGCTCAATGCTCAGTACTCAGGGTGCTGGGTGCTCAGTGCTCAGGGTGCTGGGTGCTCAGTACTCAGGGTGCTGGGTGCTCAGTGCTCAGGGTGCTGGGTACTCAGTGCTCAGGGTGCTGGGTACTCAGTGCTCGGGGTGCTGGGTGCTCAGTTCTCAGGGTGCTGGGTGCTCAGTACTCAGGGTGCTCAGTGCTCAGTACTCAGGGTGCTCAGTGCTCAGTACTCAGGGTGCTCAGTGCTCAGATTGCTGGGTGCTCAGTGCTCGGGGTGCTGGGTGCTCAGTCCTCAGGGTGATGGGTGCTCAGTGCTCAGGGTGCTCGGTGCTCAGTGCTCAGGGTGCTGGGTGCTCAGTTCTCCGGGTGCTGTGTGCTCAGTGCTCGGGGTGCTGGGTGCTCAGTACTCAGGGTGCTGGTTGCTCAGTGCTCAGGGTGCTGGGTGCTCAGTGCTCAGGGTGCTCGGTGCTTAGTACTCAGGGTGCTGGGTGCTCAGTACTCAGGGTGCTGGGTGCTCAGTGCTCAGGGTGCTGGTTGCTCAGTGCTCAGGGTGCTGGGTGCTCAGTACTCAGGGTGCTCGGTGCTCAGTGCTCAGGGTGCTGGGTGCACAGTGCTCGGGGCGCTGGGTGCTCAGTACTCAGGGTGCTGGGTGCTCAGTGCTCAGGGTGCTGGTTCTCAGTGCTCGGGGTACTGGGTACTCAGTGCTCAGTACACAGGGTGCTGGGTGCTCAGTGCTCGGGGTGCTGGGTGCTCATTGCTCAGTCCTCAGGGTGCTGGGTGCTCAGTGCTCGGGGTGCTGGGTGCTCAGTACTCAGGGTACTCAGTGCTCAGTACTCAGGGTGCTGGGTGACCAGTGCTCAGGGTGCTGGGTGCTCAGTACACAGTGTGCTGGGTGCTCAGTACTCAGGGTGCTGGGTGCTCAGTGCTCAGGGTGCTGGTTCCTCAGTGCTCGGGGTGCTGGGTGCTCAGTGCTCACTGTGCTGGGTGCTCAGTACTCAGGGTGCTGGGTGCTCAGTACTCGGGGTGCTGGGTGCTCAGTACTCAGGGAGCTGGGTGCTCAGTACTCAGGGTGCTGGGTGCTCAGTACTCGGGTGCTGGGTGCTCAGTGCTCAGGGTGCTGGGTGCTCAGTGCTCGGGGTGCTGGGTGCTCAGTGCTCAGTACTCAGGGTGTTGGGTGCTCAGTGCTCAGGGTGCTGGGTGCTCAGTGCTCAGTACTCAGGGTGCTGCGTGCTCAGTGCTCGGGGTGCTGGGTGCTCAGTGCTCAGGGTGCTCGGTGCTCAGGGTGCTGGGGCTAAGTACTCAGGGAGCTCGGTGCTCAGTACACAGGGTGCTCGGTGCTCAGTACTCAGGATGCTGGGTGCTCAGTGCTCAGGGTGCTGGGTGCTCAGTGCTCGGGGTGCTCGGTGCTCAGTACGCTGGGTGCTCAGTACTCAGGGTGCTGGGTGCTCAGTACTCAGGGTGATGGGTGCTCAGTACTTAGGGTGCTGGGTGCTTAGTACTCAGGGTGCTGGGTGCTCAGTGCTCGGAGTGCTGGGTGCTCAGTGCTCGGTGTGCTCGGTGCTCAGTGCTCGGGGTGCATGGTGCTCAGTAATCAGGGTGCTGGGTGCTCAGTACTCGTTATGCTGTGTGCTCAGTGCTCAGGGTGCTGTGTGCTCACTACTCAGGGTGCTCGGTGCTCAGTGCTCGGGGTGCTGGGTGCTCAGTACTCATGGTGCTCGGTGCTCAGTACTCAGGGTGCTCAGTGCTCAGTACTCAGGGTGCTCAGGCTCAGTGCTCGGGGTGCTGGGTGCTCAGTGCTCTGGGTGCTGGGTGCTCAGTGCTCGGGGTGCTGGGTGCTCAGTGCTCAGGGTGCTGGGTGCTCAGTGCTCAGAGTGCTGGGTGCTCAGTACTCAGGGTGCTCGGTGCTCAGTACTCAGGGTGCTGGGTGCTCAGTGCTCAGGGTGTTCAGTGCTCAGTACTCAGCGTGCTGGGTGCTCAGTGCTCATGGTGCTCGGTGCTCAGTACTCAGGGTGCACAGTGCTCAGTACTCAGCGTGCTGGGTACTCAGTGCTCAGGGTGCTGGGTGCTCACTACTCAGGGTGCTGGGTGCTTAGTACTCAGGGTGCTCGGTCCTCAGTGCTCAGGGTGCTGGGTGCTCAGTACTCAGGTTGCAGGGTGCTCAGTGCTCAGGGTGCTCAGTGCTCAGTACTCAGGGTGCTCGGTGCTCAGTGCTCAGGGTGCTCAGTGCTCAGTACTCAGGGTGCTCAGTGCACAGTGCTCTGGGTGCTGGGTGCTCAGTGCTCGGGGTGCTGGGGGCTCAGTGCTCAGGGTGCTGGGTGCTCAGTACTCAGGGTGCTCAGTGCTCAGGGTGCTGGGTGCTCAGTGCTCGGGGTGCTGGGTACTCAGTGCTCAGTACACAGGGTGCTTTGTGCTCAGTGCTCGGGGTGCTGGGTGCTCAGTGCTCAGTACTCAGGGTGCTGGGTGCTCAGTGCTCGGGGTGCTGGATCCTCAGTACTCAGGGTGCAGGGTGCTCAGTGCTCAGGGTGCTGGGTGCTCAGTACTCAGGGTGCTGGGTGCTCAGTGCTCAGGGTGCTGGGTGCTCAGTACTCAGGGTGCTGGGTCCTCAGTGCTCAGGGTGCTGGGTGCTCAGTGCTCGGGGTGCTCAGTACTCAGGGTGCTTGGTGCTTAGTACTCAGGGTGCTGGGAGCTCAGTACTCCGGTTGCTGGGTGCTCAGTGCTCGGGGTGCTCGGTGCTCAGTGCTCAGGGTGCTGGGTGCTCAGTACTCAGGGTGCTCATTGCTCAGGGTGCTGGGTGCTCAGTCCTCAGGGTGCTGGGTGATCAGTACTCGGGTGCTGGGTGCTCAATGCTCAGAGTGCTGGGTGCTCAGTGCTCGGGGTGCTGGGTGCTCAGTGCTCAGAACTCAGGGTGCTGGGTGCTCAGTGCTCGGGGTGCTGGGTGCTCAATGCTCAGTACTCAGGGTGCTGGGTGCTCAGTGCTCAGGGTGCTGGGTGCTCAGTACTCAGGGTGCTGGGTGCTCAGTGCTCAGGGTGCTGGGTACTCAGTGCTCAGGGTGCTGGGTACTCAGTGCTCGGGGTGCTGGGTGCTCAGTTCTCAGGGTGCTGGGTGCTCAGTACTCAGGGTGCTCAGTGCTCAGTACTCAGGGTGCTCAGTGCTCAGTACTCAGGGTGCTCAGTGCTCAGATTGCTGGGTGCTCAGTGCTCGGGGTGCTGGGTGCTCAGTCCTCAGGGTGATGGGTGCTCAGTGCTCAGGGTGCTCGGTGCTCAGTGCTCAGGGTGCTGGGTGCTCAGTTCTCCGGGTGCTGTGTGCTCAGTGCTCGGGGTGCTGGGTGCTCAGTACTCAGGGTGCTGGTTGCTCAGTGCTCAGGGTGCTGGGTGCTCAGTGCTCAGGGTGCTCGGTGCTTAGTACTCAGGGTGCTGGGTGCTCAGTACTCAGGGTGCTGGGTGCTCAGTGCTCAGGGTGCTGGTTGCTCAGTGCTCAGGGTGCTGGGTGCTCAGTACTCAGGGTGCTCGGTGCTCAGTGCTCAGGGTGCTGGGTGCACAGTGCTCGGGGCGCTGGGTGCTCAGTACTCAGGGTGCTGGGTGCTCAGTGCTCAGGGTGCTGGTTCTCAGTGCTCGGGGTACTGGGTACTCAGTGCTCAGTACACAGGGTGCTGGGTGCTCAGTGCTCGGGGTGCTGGGTGCTCATTGCTCAGTCCTCAGGGTGCTGGGTGCTCAGTGCTCGGGGTGCTGGGTGCTCAGTACTCAGGGTACTCGGTGCTCAGTACTCAGGGTGCTGGGTGACCAGTGCTCAGGGTGCTGGGTGCTCAGTACACAGTGTGCTGGGTGCTCAGTACTCAGGGTGCTGGGTGCTCAGTGCTCAGGGTGCTGGTTCCTCAGTGCTCGGGGTGCTGGGTGCTCAGTGCTCACTGTGCTGGGTGCTCAGTACTCAGGGTGCTGGGTGCTCAGTACTCTGGGTGCTGGGTGCTCAGTACTCAGGGAGCTGGGTGCTCAGTACTCAGGGTGCTGGGTGCTCAGTACTCGGGTGCTGGGTGCTCAGTGCTCAGGGTGCTGGGTGCTCAGTGCTCGGGGTGCTGGGTGCTCAGTGCTCAGTACTCAGGGTGTTGGGTGCTCAGTGCTCAGGGTGCTGGGTGCTCAGTGCTCAGTACTCAGGGTGCTGCGTGCTCAGTGCTCGGGGTGCTGGGTGCTCAGTGCTCAGGGTGCTCGGTGCTCAGGGTGCTGGGGCTAAGTACTCAGGGAGCTCGGTGCTCAGTACACAGGGTGCTCGGTGCTCAGTACTCAGGATGCTGGGTGCTCAGTGCTCAGGGTGCTGGGTGCTCAGTGCTCGGGGTGCTCGGTGCTCAGTACGCTGGGTGCTCAGTACTCAGGGTGCTGGGTGCTCAGTACTCAGGGTGATGGGTGCTCAGTACTTAGGGTGCTGGGTGCTTAGTACTCAGGGTGCTGGGTGCTCAGTGCTCGGAGTGCTGGGTGCTCAGTGCTCGGTGTGCTCGGTGCTCAGTGCTCGGGGTGCATGGTGCTCAGTAATCAGGGTGCTGGGTGCTCAGTACTCGTTGTGCTGTGTGCTCAGTGCTCAGGGTGCTGTGTGCTCACTACTCAGGGTGCTCGGTGCTCAGTGCTCGGGGTGCTGGGTGCTCAGTACTCATGGTGCTCGGTGCTCAGTACTCAGGGTGCTCAGTGCTCAGTACTCAGGGTGCTCAGGCTCAGTGCTCGGGGTGCTGGGTGCTCAGCGCTCTGGGTGCTGGGTGCTCAGTGCTCGGGGTGCTGGGTGCTCAGTGCTCAGGGTGCTGGGTGCTCAGTGCTCAGAGTGCTGGGTGCTCAGTACTCAGGGTGCTCGGTGCTCAGTACTCAGGGTGCTGGGTGCTCAGTGCTCAGGGTGTTCAGTGCTCAGTACTCAGCGTGCTGGGTGCTCAGTGCTCATGGTGCTCGGTGCTCAGTACTCAGGGTGCACAGTGCTCAGTACTCAGCGTGCTGGGTACTCAGTGCTCAGGGTGCTGGGTGCTCACTACTCAGGGTGCTGGGTGCTTAGTACTCAGGGTGCTCGGTCCTCAGTGCTCAGGGTGCTGGGTGCTCAGTACTCAGGTTGCAGGGTGCTCAGTGCTCAGGGTGCTAAGTGCTCAGTACTCAGGGTGCTCGGTGCTCAGTGCTCAGGGTGCTCAGTGCTCAGTACTCAGGGTGCTCAGTGCACAGTGCTCTGGGTGCTGGGTGCTCAGTGCTCGGGGTGCTGGGGGCTCAGTGCTCAGGGTGCTGGGTGCTCAGTACTCAGGGTGCTCAGTGCTCAGGGTGCTGGGTGCTCAGTGCTCGGGGTGCTGGGTACTCAGTGCTCAGTACACAGGGTGCTTTGTGCTCAGTGCTCGGGGTGCTGGGTGCTCAGTGCTCAGTACTCAGGGTGCTGGGTGCTCAGTGCTCGGGGTGCTGGATCCTCAGTACTCAGGGTGCAGGGTGCTCAGTGCTCAGGGTGCTGGGTGCTCAGTACTCAGGGTGCTGGGTGCTCAGTGCTCAGGGTGCTGGGTGCTCAGTACTCAGGGTGCTGGGTCCTCAGTGCTCAGGGTGCTGGGTGCTCAGTGCTCGGGGTGCTCAGTACTCAGGGTGCTTGGTGCTTAGTACTCAGAGTGCTGGGAGCTCAGTACTCCGGTTGCTGGGTGCTCAGTGCTCGGGGTGCTCGGTGCTCAGTGCTCAGGGTGCTGGGTGCTCAGTACTCAGGGTGCTCATTGCTCAGGGTGCTGGGTGCTCAGTCCTCAGGGTGCTGGGTGCTCAGTACTCAGGGTGCTCAGTGCTCAGTACTCAGGGTGCTCAGTGCTCAGTACTCAGGGTTCTCAGGGCTCAGGGTGCTGGGTGCTCACTGCTCTGGGTGCTGGGTGCTCAGTGCTCAGGGTGCTGGGTGCTCAGTGCTCAGGGTGGACGGTGCTCAGTGCTCAGGGTGCTGGGTGCTCAGTACTCAATGTGCTGGGTGCTCAGTACTCAGGGTGCTCAGTGCTCAGTACTCAGGGTGCTCAGTGCTCAGTACTCAGGGTGCTCAGTGCTCAGGGTGCTGGGTGCTCAGTGCTCGGGGTGCTGGGTGCTCAGTGCTGGGTGCTCAGTATTCAGGGTGCTCAGTGCTCGGGGGGCTGCGTGCTCAGTACTCAGGGTGCTGGGTGCTCAGTACTCAGGGTGCTGGGTGCTCAGTACGCGGGGTGCTGGGTGCTCAGTGCTCGGGGTGCTGGGTGCTCAGTGCTCAGGGTCCTCGGTGCTCAGTACTCAGGGTGCTCAGTACTCAGCGTGCTTTGTGCTCAGTGCTCAGGGTGCTGGGTGCTCAGTAATCAGGGTGATGGGTGCTCAGTACTCATGGTGCTGTGTGCTCAATACTCGGGGTGCTGGGTGCTCATTACTCAGGGTGCTGGGTGCTCAGTGCTCGGGGTGCTCGCTGCTCAGTACTCTTGGTGCTGGGTGCTCAGTACTCAGGGTGCTGGGTGCTCAGTGCTCGGGGTGCTCGGTGCTCAGTACTCAGGGTGCTGGGTGCTCAGTTCTCAGGGTGCTCAGTACTCAGTACTCAGGGTGCTGGGTGCTTAGTGCTTGGGGTGCTGGGTGCTCAGTGCGCGGGTTGCTGGGTGCTCAGTGCTCAGGGTCCTGGGTGCTCAGTACTCAGGGTGCTCAGTACTCAGTACTCAGGGTGCTGGGTGCTCAGTGCTTGGGTTGCTGGGTGCTAAGTGCTCAGGGTGCTCGGTGGTCAGTACTCAGGGTGCTGGGTGCTCAGTACTCAGGGTGCTGGGTGCTCAGTACTCAGGGTGCTGGGTGCTCAGTACTCAGGGTGCTGGGTGCTCAGTACTCAGGGTGCTGGGTGCTCAGTGCTCGGGGTGCTGGGTGCTCAGTGCTCAGGGTCCTGGGTGCTCAGTACTTGGGGTGCTCGGTCCTCAGTGCTCAGGGTGCTGGGTGCTCAGTACTCAGTGTGCTGGGTGCTCAGTGCTCAGGGTGCTCAGTGCTCAGTACACAGGGTGCTCGGTGCTCAGTGCTCAGGGTGCTCAGTGCTCAGTACTCAGGGTACTCAGTGCTCAGTGCTCTGGGTGCTGGGTGCTCAGTGCTCAGGGTGCTGGGTGCTCAGTGCTCGGGGAGCTGGGTGCTCAGTACTCAGGGTGCTCAGTGCTCAGGGTGCTGGGTGCTCAGTGCTCGGGGTGCTGGGTACTCAGTGCTCAGTACACAGGGAGCTGAGTGCTCAGTGCTCGGGGTGCTGGGTGCTCAGTGCTCAGTACTCAGGGTGCTGGGTGCTCAGTGCTCGGGGTGCTGGATGCTCAGTACTCAGGGTGCTGGGTGCTCAGTACTCAGGGTGCTGGGTGCTCAGTACTCAGGGTCCTGGGTGCTCAGTACTCAGGGTCCTGGGTGCTCAGTACTCAGGGTGCTCAGTGCTCAGTACTCAGGGTGCTCAGGGCTCAGAGTGCTGGGTGCTCAGTATTCAGGGTGCTGGGTGCTCAGAACTCAGGGTGCTCAGTGCTCAGTACTCAGGGTGCTCAGTACTCAGGGCGCTCAGTGCTCAGGGTGGTGGGTGCTCAGTGCTCAGTGTGCTGGGTGCTCAGTCCTCAGGGTGCTGGGTGCTCAGTGCTCAGGGTGCTCGGTGCTCAGTGCTCAGGGTGCTGGGTGCTCAGTACTCAGGGTGCTGTGTGCTCAGTGCTTGGGGTGCTGGGTGCTCAGTACTCAGGGTGCTGGGTGCTCAGTGCTCAGGGTGCTGGGTGCTCAGTGCTCAGGGTGCTCGTTGCTTAGTACTCAGGGTGCTCGGTGCTCGGGGTGCTGGGTACTCAGTGCTTGGGGTGCAGGGTGCTCAGTGCTCGGGGTGCTGGGTGCTCAGTGCTCGGGGTGCTGGGTGCTCAGTGCTCAGGGTGCTGGGTGCTCAGTACTCAGGGTGCTGGGTGCTCGGTGCTCAGTATGCTGGGTGCTCAGTACTCAGGGTGCTGGCTGCTCAGTACTCAGGGTGCTCGGTGCTCAGTACTCAGGGTGCTGGGTGCTCAGTGCTCGGGGTGCTGGGTGCTCATTACTCAGGGTGCTGGGTGCTCAGTACTCAGGGTGCTTAGTGCTTGGGGTGCTGGGTGCTCAGTACTCAGGGTGCTCAGTGCTTGGGGTGTTGGGTGCTCAGTACTCAGGGTGCTGGGTGCTCAGTGCTCAGGGTGCTGGGTGCTCAGTACTCAGGGTGCTGGGTGCTCAGTGCTCGGGGTGCTGGGTGCTCAGTGCTCGGGGTGCTGGGTGCTCAGTGCTCGGGGTGCTGGGTGCTCAGTGCTCGGGGTGCTGGGTGCTCAGTGCTCAGGGTTCTGGGTGCTCAGTGCTCGGGGCGCTGGGTGCTCAGTGTTCGGGGTGCTCGGAGCTCAGTACTCAGGGTGCTGGGTGCTCAGTGCTCGGGGTGCTCGGTGTTCAGTACTCAGGGTGCTGGGTGCTCAGTACTCAGGGTGCTGGGTGCTCAATACTCAGGGTGCTCAGTGCTCAGTACTCAGGGTGCTCAGTGCTCAGTACTCAGGGTTCTCACTGCTCAGGGTGCTGGGTGCTCAGTGCTCGGGGTGCTGGGTGCTCAGTGCTCAGGGTGCTGGGTGCTCAGTGCTCAGGGTGCTGGGTGCTCAGTGCTAAGGGTGCTCGGTGCTCAGTGCTCAGGTTGCTGGGTGCTCAGTACTCAGGGTGCTGGGTGCTCAGTACTCAGGGTGCTCATTGCTCAGTACTCAGGGTGCTCAGTGCTCAGGGTGCTGGGTGCTCAGTACTCAGGGTGCTGGGTGCTCAGTGCTCAGGGTGCTCGGTGCTCAGTACATTGGGTGCTCAGTACTCAGGCTGCTGGGTGCTCAGTACTCAGGGTGCTGAGTGCTCAGTGCTCAGGGTGCTGGGTGCTCAGTGATCAGGGTGCTGGGTGCTCAGTGCTCAGGGTGCTGTGTGCTCAGTACTCAGGGTGCTCGGTGCTCAGTGCTCGGGGTGCTGGGTGCTCAGTACTCAGGGTGCTGAGTGCTCAGTGCTCGGGGTGCTGGGTGCTCAGTGCTCGGGGTGCTCGGTGCTCAGTGCTCGGGGTGCTGGGTGCTCAGTACTCAGGGTGCTGGGTGCTCAGTACTCGGTGTGCTGGGTGCTCAGTACTCAGGGTGCTCGGTGCTCAGTGCTCGGGGTGCTGGGTGCTCAGTGCTCAGTACACAGGGTGCTGAGTGCTCAGTGCTCGGGGTGCTGGATGCTCAGTGCTCAGTACTCAGTGTGCTCGGTGCTCAGTGCTCGGGGTGCTGGGTACTCAGTGCTCAGTACACAGGGTGCTGAGTGCTCAGTGCTCGGGGTGCTGGGTGCTCAGTGCTCAGTACTCAGGGTGCTGGGTGCTCAGTGCTCGGGGTGCTGGATGCTCAGTACTTAGGGTGCTGGGTGCTCAGTGCTCAGGGTGCCTCGTGCTCAGTACTCAGGGTGCTGGGTGCTCAGTGCTCAGGGTACTGGGTGCTCAGTACTCAGGGTGCTGGGTGCTCAGTACTCATAGTGCTCAGTGCTCAGTACTCGGGTTGCTGGGTGCTCAGTACTCAGGGTGCTCAGTGCTCAGTACTCGGGGTGCTGGGTGCTCAGTACTCGGGGTGCCGGGTGCCCAGTGCTCAGGGTGCTGGGTGCTCAGTTCTCGGGGTGCTGGGTGCTCAGTGCTCGGGGTGCTCGGTGCTCAGTATTCGGGGTGCTGGGTGCTCAGTGCTCAGGGTGCTGGGTGCTCAGTGCTCAGGGTGCTGGGTGCTCAGTGCTCAGGGTGCTCGGTGCTCAGTACTCAGGGTGCTGGGTGCTCAGTACTCAGGGTGCTGGGTGCTCAGTGCTCAGGGTGCTGGGTGCTCAGTACTCAGGGTGCTGGGTGCTCAGTACTCAGGGTGCTAAGAGCTCAGTGTGGTCAGTGCTCGGGGTGCTGAATGCTCAGTGCTCAGTGCACAGGGTGCTGGGTGCTCAGTCCTCGGGGTGCTGGGTGCTCAGTTCTCTGGGTGCTCAGTGCTCAGTACTCAGGGTGCTGTGTGCTCAGTACTCAGGGTGCTGGGTGCTCAGTACTCAGGGAGCTCAGTGCTCGGGGTGCAGTGTGCTCAGTACTCAGGGTGCTGGGTGGTCAGTACTCAGGGTGCTCAGTACTCAGGGTGCTGGGTGCTCAGTGCTCAGGGTGCTGGGTGCTCAGTGCTCGGGGTGCTGAGTGCTCATTCTCGGGGTGCTGGGTGCTCAGTACTCAGGGTGCTGGTTGCTCAGTGCTCGGGGTGCTCGATGCTCAGTACACAGGGTGCTGGGAGCTCAGTGCTCGGGGTGCTGGGTGCTCAGTACTCAGGGTGCTGGGTGCTCAGGGCTCAGTACTCAGCGTGCTGGGTGCTCAGTGCTCAGAGTGTTGGGTGCTCAGTACTCAGGGTGCTGGGTGCTCAGTGCTCAGCTTGCTCAGTGCTCAGGGTGCTGGGTGCTCAGGGTGCTGGGTGCTCAGTGCTCGGGGTGCTGGGTGCTCAGTGCTCAGGGTGCTGGGTGCTCAGTGCTCAGTGCTCAGGGTGCTGGGTGCTCAGTGCTCAGTGCTCAGGGTGCTGGGTGTTCAGTACTCAGGGTGCTGGGTGCTCAGTACTCAGGGTGCTGGGTGCTCAGTGCTCAGGGTGCTGGGTGCTCAGTGCTCAGGGTGCTGGGTGCTCAGTACTCAGGGTGCTCGGTGCTCAGTACTCAGGGTGCTCGGTGCTCAGTGCTCAGGGTGCTGGGTGCTCAGTGCTCGGGGTGCTGGGTGTTCAGTACTCAGGGTGCTGGGTGCTCAGTACTCAGGGTGCTGGGTGCTCAGTGCTCAGGGTGCTGGGTGCTCAGTGCTCAGGGTGCTGGGCGCTCAGTACTCAGGGTGCTCCGTGCTCAGTACTCAGGGTTCTCGGTGCTCAGTGCTCAGGGTGCTGGGTGCACAGTGCTCAGGGTGCTGGGTGCTCAGTACTCGGGGTGCTGGGTGCTCAGTACTCAGCGTGCTGGGTGCTCAGTGCTCAGGGTGCTGGTTGCTCAGTGATCGGGGTGCTGTGTGCTCAGTACTCGCGGTGCTGGGTGCTCACTGCTCAGGGAGCTGGTTCTCAGTGCTCGGGGTACTGGGTACTCAGTGCTCAGTACACAGCGTGCTGGGTGCTCAGTGCTCGGGGTGCTGGGTGCTCAGTGCTCAGTACTCAGGGTGCTGAGTGCTCAGTGCTCGGGGTGCTGGGTGCTCAGTACTCAGGGTACTCGGTGCTCAGTACTCAGGGTGCTGGGTGATCAGTGCTCAGGGTGCTGGGTGCTCAGTACTCAGTGTGCTGGGTGCTCACTACTCAGGGTGCTGGGTGCTCAGTACTCAGGGTGCTCGGTGCTCAGTACTCAGGGTGCTGGGTCCTCAGTGCTCAGGGTGCTGAGTGCTCAGTACTCAGGGTGCTGGGTGCTCAGTACTCGGGGTGCTGGGTGCTCAGTACTCAGGGTGCTGGGTGCTCAGTGCTCAGGGTACTGGGTGCTCAGTGCTCAGGGTGCTGGGTGCTCAGTACTCAGGGTGCTCTGTGCTCAGTACTCAGGGTTCTCGGTGCTCAGTGCTCAGGGTGCCGGTTGCACAGTGCTCAGGGTGCTGGGTGCTCAGTACTCGGGGTGCTGGGTGCTCAGTGCTCGGGGTGCTCGGTGCTCAGTACTCGGGGTGCTGGGTGCTCAGTGCTCAGTGTGCTGGGTGCTCAGTGCTCAGGGTGCTGGGTGCTCAGTGCTCGGGGTGCTCGGTGCTCAGTGCTCGGGGTGCTCGGTGCTCAGTACTCAGGGTGCTGGGTGCTCAGTACTCAGGGTGCTGGGTGCTCAGTGCTCAGGGTGCTGGGTGCTCAGTACTCAGGGTGCTGGGTGCTCAGTACTCAGGGTGCTAAGAGCTCAGTGTGGTCAGTGCTCGGGGTGCTGAATGCTCAGTGCTCAGTGCACAGGGTGCTGGGTGCTCAGTCCTCGGGGTGCTGGGTGCTCAGTTCTCTGGGTGCTCAGTGCTCAGTACTCAGGGTGCTGTGTGCTCAGTACTCAGGGTGCTGGGTGCTCAGTACTCAGGGAGCTCAGTGCTCGGGGTGCAGTGTGCTCAGTACTCAGGGTGCTGGGTGGTCAGTACTCAGGGTGCTCAGTACTCAGGGTGCTGGGTGCTCAGTGCTCAGGGTGCTGGGTGCTCAGTGCTCGGGGTGCTGGGTGCTCATTCTCGGGGTGCTGGGTGCTCAGTACTCAGGGTGCTGGTTGCTCAGTGCTCGGGGTGCTCGATGCTCAGTACAAAGGGTCCTGGGAGCTCAGTGCTCGGGGTGCTGGGTGCTCAGTACTCAGGGTGCTGGGTGCTCAGGGCTCAGTACTCAGCGTGCTGGGTGCTCAGTGCTCAGAGTGTTGGGTGCTCAGTACTCAGGGTGCTGGGTGCTCAGTGCTCAGCTTGCTCAGTGCTCAGGGTGCTGGGTGCTCAGGGTGCTCTGTGCTCAGTGCTCGGGGTGCTGGGTGCTCAGTCCTCAGGGTGCTGGGTGCTCAGTGCTCAGTGCTCAGGGTGCTGGGTGCTCAGTGCTCAGTGCTCAGGGTGCTGGGTGTTCAGTACTCAGGGTGCTGGGTGCTCAGTACTCAGGGTGCTGGGTGCTCAGTGCTCAGGGTGCTGGGTGCTCAGTGCTCAGGGTGCTGGGTGCTCAGTACTCAGGGTGCTCGGTGCTCAGTACTCAGGGTGCTCGGTGCTCAGTGCTCAGGGTGCTGGGTGCTCAGTGCTCGGGGTGCTGGGTGTTCAGTACTCAGGGTGCTGGGTGCTCAGTACTCAGGGTGCTGGGTGCTCAGTGCTCAGGGTGCTGGGTGCTCAGTGCTCAGGGTGCTGGGCGCTCAGTACTCAGGGTGCTCCGTGCTCAGTACTCAGGTTTCTCGGTGCTCAGTGCTCAGGGTGCTGGGTGCACAGTGCTCAGGGTGCTGGGTGCTCAGTACTCGGGGTGCTGGGTGCTCAGTACTCAGCGTGCTGGGTGCTCAGTGCTCAGGGTGCTGGTTGCTCAGTGCTCGGGGTGCTGTGTGCTCAGTACTCGCGGTGCTGGGTGCTCACTGCTCAGGGTGCTGGTTCTCAGTGCTCGGGGTACTGGGTACTCAGTGCTCAGTACACAGCGTGCTGGGTGCTCAGTGCTCGGGGTGCTGGGTGCTCAGTGCTCAGTACTCAGGGTGCTGAGTGCTCAGTGCTCGGGGTGCTGGGTGCTCAGTACTCAGGGTACTCGGTGCTCAGTACTCAGGGTGCTGGGTGATCAGTGCTCAGGGTGCTGGGTGCTCAGTACTCAGTGTGCTGGGTGCTCACTACTCAGGGTGCTGGGTGCTCAGTACTCAGGGTGCTCGGTGCTCAGTACTCAGGGTGCTGGGTCCTCAGTGCTCAGGGTGCTGAGTGCTCAGTACTCAGGGTGCTGGGTGCTCAGTACTCGGGGTGCTGTGTGCTCAGTACTCAGGGTGCTGGGTGCTCAGTGCTCAGGGTACTGGGTGCTCAGTGCTCAGGGTGCTGGGTGCTCAGTACTCAGGGTGCTCTGTGCTCAATACTCAGGGTTCTCGGTGCTCAGTGCTCAGGGTGCCGGTTGCACAGTGCTCAGGGTGCTGGGTGCTCAGTACTCGGGGTGCTGGGTGCTCAGTACTCAGCGTGCTGGGTGCTCAGTGCTCAGGGTGCTGGTTGCTCAGTGCTCGGGTGCTGTGTGATCAGTACTCACGGTGTTGGGTGCTCACTGCTCAGGGTGCTGGTCCTCATTGTTCGGGGTACTGGGTACTCAGTGCTCAGTACTCAGGGTGCTGGGTCCTCAGTGCTCAGGGTGCTGAGTGCTCAGTACTCAGGGTGCTGGGTGCTCAGTACTCGGGGTGCTGGGTGCTCAGTACTCAGGGTGCTGGGTGCTCAGTGCTCGGGGTGATGGGTGCTCAGTACTCGGGGTGCTCAGTGCTCAGTACTCAGGGTGCTGGGTGCTCAGTACTCAGGGTGCTGGGTGCTCAGTGCTCGGGGTGCTCGGTGCTCAGTACTCGGGGTGCTGGGTGCTCAGTACTCGGGGTGCTGGGTGCTCAGTGCTCAGGGTGCTGGGTGCTCAGTGCTCGGGGTGCTGGGTGCTCAGTGCTGAGGGTGGTGCTGGGTGCTCAGTACTCAGGGTGCTGGGTGCTCAGTGCTCAGGGTGCTGGGTGCTCAGTACTAAGGGTGCTGGGTGCTCAGTACTCAGGGTGCTCGGTGCTCAGTACTCAGGGTGCTGGGTGCTCAGTGCTCAGGGTGCTGTGTACTCAGTACTCAGGGTGCTGGGTACTCAGTACTCAGGGTGCTGTTTGCTCAGTGCTCAGGGTGCTTGGTGCTCAGTGCTCAGGGTGCTGGGTGCTCAGTACTCAGGGTGCTGGGTGCTCAGTGCTCAGGGTGATCGGTGCTCCGTACTCAGGGTGCTCAGTACTCAGGGTGCTGGCTGCTCAGTGCTCGCTGTGCTGGGTGCTCAGTAATCGGGGAGCTGGGTGCTCTGTACTCAGGGTGCTGGGTGCTCAGTGCTCGGGGTCCTGGGTGCTCAGTGCTCAGGGTGATCGGTGCTCAGTACTCAGGGTGCTGGGTGCTCATTGCTCAGGGTGCTGGGTACTCAGTCCTCAGGGTGCTCAGTGCTCAGGGTGCTGGGTGCTCAGTGCTCGGGGTGCTCGGTGCTCAGTACTCAGGGTGCTGAGTGCTCAGTACTCAGGGTGCTGGGTGCTCAGTTTTCATTGTGCTGGGTGCTCAGTACTCAGGGGGCTGGGTGCTCAGTGCTCAGGGTGCTGGGTGCTCAGTGGTCAGGGTGCTGGGTGCTCAGTGCTCGGGGTGCTGGGTGCTCAGTGCTCGGGGTGCTGGGTGCTCAGTGCTCAGTGCTCAGTTTGTTGGGTGCTCAGAGCTCAGTGCTCAGGGTGCTGGGTGCTCAGTACTCAGGGTCCTGGGTGCTCAGTACTCAGGGTGCTGGGTGCTCAATGCTCAGGGTGCTGGGTGCTCAGGACTCTGGGTGTTGGGTGCTCAGTACTCATTGTGCTGGGTGCTCAGTGCTCGGGGTGCTGGGTGCTCAGTGCTCAGGGTGCTGGGTGCTCAGTATTCAGGGTGCTGGGTGCTCAGTGCTCGGGGTGCTCGGTGCTCAGTACTCAAGGTGCTGGGTGCTCAGTGCTCAGGGTGCTGGGTGCTCAGTCCTCGGGGTGCTCCGTGCTCAGTGCTCAGAGTGCTGGGTGCTCAGTACTCAGGGTGCTGGGTGCTCAGTACTCAGGGTGCTGGGTGCTCATTCTCGGGATGCTGGGTGCTCAGTGCTCGGGGTGCTTGGTGCTCAGTACTCAGGGTGCTGGGGGCTCAGTACTCAGGGTGCTGGGTGCTCAGTACTCAGGGTGCTCGGTTCTCAGTATTCAGGGTGCTGGGTGCTAATTCTCGGGGTGCTGGGTGCTCAGTGCTCGGGGTGCTGGGTGCTCAGTACTCAGGGTGCTGGGGGCTCAGTACTCAGGGTGCTGGGTGCTCAGTACTCAGGGTGATCTGTTCTCAGTACTCAGGTTGCTGGGTGCTCAGTGCTCGGGGTGATGGGTGCTCAGTACTCGGGGTGCTCAGTGCTCAGTACTCAGGGTGCTGGGTGCTCAGTACTCAGGGTGCTGGGTGCTCAGTGCTCGGGGTGCTCGGTGCTCAGTACTCGGTGTGCTGGGTGCTCAGTACTCGGGGTGCTGGGTGCTCAGTACTCAGGGTGCTGAGTGCTCAGTGCTCAGGGTGCTGTGTACTCAGTACTCAGGGTGCTGGGTACTCAGTACTCAGGGTGCTGTTTGCTCAGTGCTCAGGGTGCTTGGTGCTCAGTGCTCAGGGTGCTGGGTGCTCAGTGCTCGGGGTGCTGGGTGCTCAGTGCTGAGGGTGGTGCTGGGTGCTCAGTACTCAGGGTGCTGGGTGCTCAGTGCTCAGGGTGCTGGGTGCTCAGTACTCAGGGTGCTGGGTGCTCAGTGCTCAGGGTGATCGGTGCTCCGTACTCAGGGTGCTCAGTACTCAGGGTGCTGGCTGCTCAGTGCTCGCTGTGCTGGGTGCTCAGTAATCGGGGAGCTGGGTGCTCTGTACTCAGGGTGCTGGGTGCTCAGTGCTCGGGGTCCTGGGTGCTCAGTGCTCAGGGTGATCGGTGCTCAGTACTCAGGGTGCTGGGTGCTCAGTTTTCATGGTGCTGGGTGCTCAGTACTCAGGGGGCTGGGTGCTCAGTGCTCAGGGTGCTGGGTGCTCAGTGCTCAGGGTGCTGGGTGCTCAGGGTGCTGGGTGCTCAGTGCTCGGGGAGCTCGGTGCTCAGTACTCAGGGTGCTGAGTGCTCAGTACTCAGGGTGCTGGGTGCTCAGTTTTCATGGTGCTGGGTGCTCAGTGCTCAGTACTCAGGGTGCTGGGTGCTCAGTGCTCGGGGTGCTGGATCCTCAGTACTCAGGGTGCAGGGTGCTCAGTGCTCACGGTGCTGGGTGCTCAGTACTCAGGGTGCTGGGTGCTCAGTGCTCAGGGTGCTGGGTGCTCAGTACTCAGGGTGCTGGGTCCTCAGTGCTCAGGGTGCTGGGTGCTCAGTGCTCGGGGTGCTCAGTACTCAGGGTGCTTGGTGCTTAGTACTCAGGGTGCTGGGAGCTCAGTACTCCGGTTGCTGGGTGCTCAGTGCTCGGGGTGCTCGGTGCTCAGTGCTCAGGGTGCTGGGTGCTCAGTACTCAGGGTGCTCATTGCTCAGGGTGCTGGGTGCTCAGTCCTCAGGGTGCTGGGTGATCAGTACTCGGGTGCTGGGTGCTCAATGCTCAGAGTGCTGGGTGCTCAGTGCTCGGGGTGCTGGGTGCTCAGTGCTCAGAACTCAGGGTGCTGGGTGCTCAGTGCTCGGGGTGCTGGGTGCTCAATGCTCAGTACTCAGGGTGCTGGGTGCTCAGTGCTCAGGGTGCTGGGTGCTCAGTACTCAGGGTGCTGGGTGCTCAGTGCTCAGGGTGCTGGGTACTCAGTGCTCAGGGTGCTGGGTACTCAGTGCTCGGGGTGCTGGGTGCTCAGTTCTCAGGGTGCTGGGTGCTCAGTACTCAGGGTGCTCAGTGCTCAGTACTCAGGGTGCTCAGTGCTCAGTACTCAGGGTGCTCAGTGCTCAGATTGCTGGGTGCTCAGTGCTCGGGGTGCTGGGTGCTCAGTCCTCAGGGTGATGGGTGCTCAGTGCTCAGGGTGCTCGGTGCTCAGTGCTCAGGGTGCTGGGTGCTCAGTTCTCCGGGTGCTGTGTGCTCAGTGCTCGGGGTGCTGGGTGCTCAGTACTCAGGGTGCTGGTTGCTCAGTGCTCAGGGTGCTGGGTGCTCAGTGCTCAGGGTGCTCGGTGCTTAGTACTCAGGGTGCTGGGTGCTCAGTACTCAGGGTGCTGGGTGCTCAGTGCTCAGGGTGCTGGTTGCTCAGTGCTCAGGGTGCTGGGTGCTCAGTACTCAGGGTGCTCGGTGCTCAGTGCTCAGGGTGCTGGGTGCACAGTGCTCGGGGCGCTGGGTGCTCAGTACTCAGGGTGCTGGGTGCTCAGTGCTCAGGGTGCTGGTTCTCAGTGCTCGGGGTACTGGGTACTCAGTGCTCAGTACACAGGGTGCTGGGTGCTCAGTGCTCGGGGTGCTGGGTGCTCATTGCTCAGTCCTCAGGGTGCTGGGTGCTCAGTGCTCGGGGTGCTGGGTGCTCAGTACTCAGGGTACTCGGTGCTCAGTACTCAGGGTGCTGGGTGACCAGTGCTCAGGGTGCTGGGTGCTCAGTACACAGTGTGCTGGGTGCTCAGTACTCAGGGTGCTGGGTGCTCAGTGCTCAGGGTGCTGGTTCCTCAGTGCTCGGGGTGCTGGGTGCTCAGTGCTCACTGTGCTGGGTGCTCAGTACTCAGGGTGCTGGGTGCTCAGTACTCTGGGTGCTGGGTGCTCAGTACTCAGGGAGCTGGGTGCTCAGTACTCAGGGTGCTGGGTGCTCAGTACTCGGGTGCTGGGTGCTCAGTGCTCAGGGTGCTGGGTGCTCAGTGCTCGGGGTGCTGGGTGCTCAGTGCTCAGTACTCAGGGTGTTGGGTGCTCAGTGCTCAGGGTGCTGGGTGCTCAGTGCTCAGTACTCAGGGTGCTGCGTGCTCAGTGCTCGGGGTGCTGGGTGCTCAGTGCTCAGGGTGCTCGGTGCTCAGGGTGCTGGGGCTAAGTACTCAGGGAGCTCGGTGCTCAGTACACAGGGTGCTCGGTGCTCAGTACTCAGGATGCTGGGTGCTCAGTGCTCAGGGTGCTGGGTGCTCAGTGCTCGGGGTGCTCGGTGCTCAGTACGCTGGGTGCTCAGTACTCAGGGTGCTGGGTGCTCAGTACTCAGGGTGATGGGTGCTCAGTACTTAGGGTGCTGGGTGCTTAGTACTCAGGGTGCTGGGTGCTCAGTGCTCGGAGTGCTGGGTGCTCAGTGCTCGGTGTGCTCGGTGCTCAGTGCTCGGGGTGCATGGTGCTCAGTAATCAGGGTGCTGGGTGCTCAGTACTCGTTGTGCTGTGTGCTCAGTGCTCAGGGTGCTGTGTGCTCACTACTCAGGGTGCTCGGTGCTCAGTGCTCGGGGTGCTGGGTGCTCAGTACTCATGGTGCTCGGTGCTCAGTACTCAGGGTGCTCAGTGCTCAGTACTCAGGGTGCTCAGGCTCAGTGCTCGGGGTGCTGGGTGCTCAGCGCTCTGGGTGCTGGGTGCTCAGTGCTCGGGGTGCTGGGTGCTCAGTGCTCAGGGTGCTGGGTGCTCAGTGCTCAGAGTGCTGGGTGCTCAGTACTCAGGGTGCTCGGTGCTCAGTACTCAGGGTGCTGGGTGCTCAGTGCTCAGGGTGTTCAGTGCTCAGTACTCAGCGTGCTGGGTGCTCAGTGCTCATGGTGCTCGGTGCTCAGTACTCAGGGTGCACAGTGCTCAGTACTCAGCGTGCTGGGTACTCAGTGCTCAGGGTGCTGGGTGCTCACTACTCAGGGTGCTGGGTGCTTAGTACTCAGGGTGCTCGGTCCTCAGTGCTCAGGGTGCTGGGTGCTCAGTACTCAGGTTGCAGGGTGCTCAGTGCTCAGGGTGCTCAGTGCTCAGTACTCAGGGTGCTCGGTGCTCAGTGCTCAGGGTGCTCAGTGCTCAGTACTCAGGGTGCTCAGTGCACAGTGCTCTGGGTGCTGGGGGCTCAGTGCTCAGGGTGCTGGGTGCTCAGTACTCAGGGTGCTCAGTGCTCAGGGTGCTGGGTGCTCAGTGCTCGGGGTGCTGGGTACTCAGTGCTCAGTACACAGGGTGCTTTGTGCTCAGTGCTCGGGGTGCTGGGTGCTCAGTGCTCAGTACTCAGGGTGCTGGGTGCTCAGTGCTCGGGGTGCTGGATCCTCAGTACTCAGGGTGCAGGGTGCTCAGTGCTCAGGGTGCTGGGTGCTCAGTACTCAGGGTGCTGGGTGCTCAGTGCTCAGGGTGCTGGGTGCTCAGTACTCAGGGTGCTGGGTCCTCAGTGCTCAGGGTGCTGGGTGCTCAGTGCTCGGGGTGCTCAGTACTCAGGGTGCTTGGTGCTTAGTACTCAGAGTGCTGGGAGCTCAGTACTCCGGTTGCTGGGTGCTCAGTGCTCGGGGTGCTCGGTGCTCAGTGCTCAGGGTGCTGGGTGCTCAGTACTCAGGGTGCTCATTGCTCAGGGTGCTGGGTGCTCAGTCCTCAGGGTGCTGGGTGCTCAGTACTCAGGGTGCTCAGTGCTCAGTACTCAGGGTGCTCAGTGCTCAGTACTCAGGGTTCTCAGGGCTCAGGGTGCTGGGTGCTCACTGCTCTGGGTGCTGGGTGCTCAGTGCTCAGGGTGCTGGGTGCTCAGTGCTCAGGGTGGACGGTGCTCAGTGCTCAGGGTGCTGGGTGCTCAGTACTCAATGTGCTGGGTGCTCAGTACTCAGGGTGCTCAGTGCTCAGTACTCAGGGTGCTCAGTGCTCAGTACTCAGGGTGCTCAGTGCTCAGGGTGCTGGGTGCTCAGTGCTCGGGGTGCTGGGTGCTCAGTGCTGGGTGCTCAGTATTCAGGGTGCTCAGTGCTCGGGGGGCTGCGTGCTCAGTACTCAGGGTGCTGGGTGCTCAGTACTCAGGGTGCTGGGTGCTCAGTACGCGGGGTGCTGGGTGCTCAGTGCTCGGGGTGCTGGGTGCTCAGTGCTCAGGGTCCTCGGTGCTCAGTACTCAGGGTGCTCAGTACTCAGCGTGCTTTGTGCTCAGTGCTCAGGGTGCTGGGTGCTCAGTAATCAGGGTGATGGGTGCTCAGTACTCATGGTGCTGTGTGCTCAATACTCGGGGTGCTGGGTGCTCATTACTCAGGGTGCTGGGTGCTCAGTGCTCGGGGTGCTCGCTGCTCAGTACTCTTGGTGCTGGGTGCTCAGTACTCAGGGTGCTGGGTGCTCAGTGCTCGGGGTGCTCGGTGCTCAGTACTCAGGGTGCTGGGTGCTCAGTTCTCAGGGTGCTCAGTACTCAGTACTCAGGGTGCTGGGTGCTTAGTGCTTGGGGTGCTGGGTGCTCAGTGCGCGGGTTGCTGGGTGCTCAGTGCTCAGGGTCCTGGGTGCTCAGTACTCAGGGTGCTCAGTACTCAGTACTCAGGGTGCTGGGTGCTCAGTGCTTGGGTTGCTGGGTGCTAAGTGCTCAGGGTGCTCGGTGGTCAGTACTCAGGGTGCTGGGTGCTCAGTACTCAGGGTGCTGGGTGCTCAGTACTCAGGGTGCTGGGTGCTCAGTACTCAGGGTGCTGGGTGCTCAGTACTCAGGGTGCTGGGTGCTCAGTGCTCGGGGTGCTGGGTGCTCAGTGCTCAGGGTCCTGGGTGCTCAGTACTTGGGGTGCTCGGTCCTCAGTGCTCAGGGTGCTGGGTGCTCAGTACTCAGTGTGCTGGGTGCTCAGTGCTCAGGGTGCTCAGTGCTCAGTACACAGGGTGCTCGGTGCTCAGTGCTCAGGGTGCTCAGTGCTCAGTACTCAGGGTACTCAGTGCTCAGTGCTCTGGGTGCTGGGTGCTCAGTGCTCAGGGTGCTGGGTGCTCAGTGCTCGGGGAGCTGGGTGCTCAGTACTCAGGGTGCTCAGTGCTCAGGGTGCTGGGTGCTCAGTACTCAGGTTGCAGGGTGCTCAGTGCTCAGGGTGCTCAGTGCTCAGTACTCAGGGTGCTCGGTGCTCAGTGCTCAGGGTGCTCAGTGCTCAGTACTCAGGGTGCTCAGTGCACAGTGCTCTGGGTGCTGGGGGCTCAGTGCTCAGGGTGCTGGGTGCTCAGTACTCAGGGTGCTCAGTGCTCAGGGTGCTGGGTGCTCAGTGCTCGGGGTGCTGGGTACTCAGTGCTCAGTACACAGGGTGCTTTGTGCTCAGTGCTCGGGGTGCTGGGTGCTCAGTGCTCAGTACTCAGGGTGCTGGGTGCTCAGTGCTCGGGGTGCTGGATCCTCAGTACTCAGGGTGCAGGGTGCTCAGTGCTCAGGGTGCTGGGTGCTCAGTACTCAGGGTGCTGGGTGCTCAGTGCTCAGGGTGCTGGGTGCTCAGTACTCAGGGTGCTGGGTCCTCAGTGCTCAGGGTGCTGGGTGCTCAGTGCTCGGGGTGCTCAGTACTCAGGGTGCTTGGTGCTTAGTACTCAGAGTGCTGGGAGCTCAGTACTCCGGTTGCTGGGTGCTCAGTGCTCGGGGTGCTCGGTGCTCAGTGCTCAGGGTGCTGGGTGCTCAGTACTCAGGGTGCTCATTGCTCAGGGTGCTGGGTGCTCAGTCCTCAGGGTGCTGGGTGCTCAGTACTCAGGGTGCTCAGTGCTCAGTACTCAGGGTGCTCAGTGCTCAGTACTCAGGGTTCTCAGGGCTCAGGGTGCTGGGTGCTCACTGCTCTGGGTGCTGGGTGCTCAGTGCTCAGGGTGCTGGGTGCTCAGTGCTCAGGGTGGACGGTGCTCAGTGCTCAGGGTGCTGGGTGCTCAGTACTCAATGTGCTGGGTGCTCAGTACTCAGGGTGCTCAGTGCTCAGTACTCAGGGTGCTCAGTGCTCAGTACTCAGGGTGCTCAGTGCTCAGGGTGCTGGGTGCTCAGTGCTCGGGGTGCTGGGTGCTCAGTGCTGGGTGCTCAGTATTCAGGGTGCTCAGTGCTCGGGGGGCTGCGTGCTCAGTACTCAGGGTGCTGGGTGCTCAGTACTCAGGGTGCTGGGTGCTCAGTACGCGGGGTGCTGGGTGCTCAGTGCTCGGGGTGCTGGGTGCTCAGTGCTCAGGGTCCTCGGTGCTCAGTACTCAGGGTGCTCAGTACTCAGCGTGCTTTGTGCTCAGTGCTCAGGGTGCTGGGTGCTCAGTAATCAGGGTGATGGGTGCTCAGTACTCATGGTGCTGTGTGCTCAATACTCGGGGTGCTGGGTGCTCATTACTCAGGGTGCTGGGTGCTCAGTGCTCGGGGTGCTCGCTGCTCAGTACTCTTGGTGCTGGGTGCTCAGTACTCAGGGTGCTGGGTGCTCAGTGCTCGGGGTGCTCGGTGCTCAGTACTCAGGGTGCTGGGTGCTCAGTTCTCAGGGTGCTCAGTACTCAGTACTCAGGGTGCTGGGTGCTTAGTGCTTGGGGTGCTGGGTGCTCAGTGCGCGGGTTGCTGGGTGCTCAGTGCTCAGGGTCCTGGGTGCTCAGTACTCAGGGTGCTCAGTACTCAGTACTCAGGGTGCTGGGTGCTCAGTGCTTGGGTTGCTGGGTGCTAAGTGCTCAGGGTGCTCGGTGGTCAGTACTCAGGGTGCTGGGTGCTCAGTACTCAGGGTGCTGGGTGCTCAGTACTCAGGGTGCTGGGTGCTCAGTACTCAGGGTGCTGGGTGCTCAGTACTCAGGGTGCTGGGTGCTCAGTGCTCGGGGTGCTGGGTGCTCAGTGCTCAGGGTCCTGGGTGCTCAGTACTTGGGGTGCTCGGTCCTCAGTGCTCAGGGTGCTGGGTGCTCAGTACTCAGTGTGCTGGGTGCTCAGTGCTCAGGGTGCTCAGTGCTCAGTACACAGGGTGCTCGGTGCTCAGTGCTCAGGGTGCTCAGTGCTCAGTACTCAGGGTACTCAGTGCTCAGTGCTCTGGGTGCTGGGTGCTCAGTGCTCAGGGTGCTGGGTGCTCAGTGCTCGGGGAGCTGGGTGCTCAGTACTCAGGGTGCTCAGTGCTCAGGGTGCTGGGTGCTCAGTGCTCGGGGTGCTGGGTACTCAGTGCTCAGTACACAGGGAGCTGAGTGCTCAGTGCTCGGGGTGCTGGGTGCTCAGTGCTCAGTACTCAGGGTGCTGGGTGCTCAGTGCTCGGGGTGCTGGATGCTCAGTACTCAGGGTGCTGGGTGCTCAGTACTCAGGGTGCTGGGTGCTCAGTACTCAGGGTCCTGGGTGCTCAGTACTCAGGGTCCTGGGTGCTCAGTACTCAGGGTGCTCAGTGCTCAGTACTCAGGGTGCTCAGGGCTCAGAGTGCTGGGTGCTCAGTATTCAGGGTGCTGGGTGCTCAGAACTCAGGGTGCTCAGTGCTCAGTACTCAGGGTGCTCAGTACTCAGGGCGCTCAGTGCTCAGGGTGGTGGGTGCTCAGTGCTCAGTGTGCTGGGTGCTCAGTCCTCAGGGTGCTGGGTGCTCAGTGCTCAGGGTGCTCGGTGCTCAGTGCTCAGGGTGCTGGGTGCTCAGTACTCAGGGTGCTGTGTGCTCAGTGCTTGGGGTGCTGGGTGCTCAGTACTCAGGGTGCTGGGTGCTCAGTGCTCAGGGTGCTGGGTGCTCAGTGCTCAGGGTGCTCGTTGCTTAGTACTCAGGGTGCTCGGTGCTCGGGGTGCTGGGTACTCAGTGCTTGGGGTGCAGGGTGCTCAGTGCTCGGGGTGCTGGGTGCTCAGTGCTCGGGGTGCTGGGTGCTCAGTGCTCAGGGTGCTGGGTGCTCAGTACTCAGGGTGCTGGGTGCTCGGTGCTCAGTATGCTGGGTGCTCAGTACTCAGGGTGCTGGCTGCTCAGTACTCAGGGTGCTCGGTGCTCAGTACTCAGGGTGCTGGGTGCTCAGTGCTCGGGGTGCTGGGTGCTCATTACTCAGGGTGCTGGGTGCTCAGTACTCAGGGTGCTTAGTGCTTGGGGTGCTGGGTGCTCAGTACTCAGGGTGCTCAGTGCTTGGGGTGTTGGGTGCTCAGTACTCAGGGTGCTGGGTGCTCAGTGCTCAGGGTGCTGGGTGCTCAGTACTCAGGGTGCTGGGTGCTCAGTGCTCGGGGTGCTGGGTGCTCAGTGCTCGGGGTGCTGGGTGCTCAGTGCTCGGGGTGCTGGGTGCTCAGTGCTCGGGGTGCTGGGTGCTCAGTGCTCAGGGTTCTGGGTGCTCAGTGCTCGGGGCGCTGGGTGCTCAGTGTTCGGGGTGCTCGGAGCTCAGTACTCAGGGTGCTGGGTGCTCAGTGCTCGGGGTGCTCGGTGTTCAGTACTCAGGGTGCTGGGTGCTCAGTGCTCGGGGTGCTCGGTGCTCAGTACGTTGGGTGCTCACTACTCAGGGTGCTTGGTGCTCAGTGCTCAGGGTGCTGGGTGCTCAGTGCTCAGGGTGCTGGGTGCTCAGTGCTCAGAGTGCTGGGTGCTCAGTACTCAGGGTGCTGGGTGCGCAGTGCTCGGGGTACTGGGTGCTCAGTGCTCAGGGTGCTGGGTGCTCAGTGCTCAGGGTGCTAGGTGCTCAGTTCTCGGGGTGCTGGGTGCTCAGTACTCAGGGTGCTGGGTGCTCAGTACTCAGGGTGCTGGGTGATCAGTACTCGGGTGCTGGGTGCTCAGTGCTCGGGGTGCTGGTTGCTCAGTGCTCAGGGTGCTGGGTGCTCAGTGCTCAGGGTGCTCGGTGCTTAGTACTCAGGGTGCTGGGTGCTCAGTACTCAGGGTGCTGGGTGCTCAGTGCTCAGGGTGCTGGTTGCTCAGTGCTCAGGGTGCTGGGTGCTCAGTACTCAGGGTGCTGGGTGCTCAGTGCTCAGGGTGCTGGGTGCACAGTGCTCGGGGCGCTGGGTGCTCAGTACTCAGGGTGCTGGGTGCTCAGTGCTCAGGGTGCTGGTTCTCAGTGCTCGGGGTACTGGGTACTCAGTGCTCAGTACACAGGGTGCTGGGTGCTCAGTGCTCGGGGTGCTGGGTGCTCATTGCTCAGTCCTCAGGGTGCTGGGTGCTCAGTGCTCGGGGTGCTGGGTGCTCAGTACTCAGGGTACTCGGTGCTCAGTACTCAGGGTGCTGGGTGACCAGTGCTCAGGGTGCTGGGTGCTCAGTACACAGTGTGCTGGGTGCTCAGTACTCAGGGTGCTGGGTGCTCAGTACTCAGGGTGCTGGCTGCTCAGTGCTCGGGGTGCTGGGTGCTCAGTGCTCAGGGTGCTGGTTCCTCAGTGCTCGGGGTGCTGGGTGCTCAGTGCTCACTGTGCTGGGTGCTTAGTACTCAGGGTGCTGGGTGCTAAGTACTCGGGGTGCTGGGTGCTCAGTACTCAGGGAGCTGGGTGCTCAGTACTCAGGGTGCTGGGTGCTCAGTACTCGGGTGCTGGGTGCTCAGTGCTCAGGGTGCTGGGTGCTCAGTGCTCGGGGTGCTGGGTGCTCAGTGCTCAGTACTCAGGGTGTTGGGTGCTCAGTGCTCAGGGTGCTGGGTGCTCAGTGCTCAGTACTCAGGGTGCTGCGTGCTCAGTGCTCGGGGTGCTGGGTGCTCAGTGCTCAGGGTGCTCGGTGCTCAGGGTGCTGGGGCTCAGTACTCAGGGAGCTCGGTGCTCAGTACACAGGGTGCTCGGTGCTCAGTACTCAGGGTGCTGGGTGCTCAGTGCTCAGGGTGCTGGGTGCTCAGTGCTCGGGGTGCTCGGTGCTCAGTACGCTGGGTGCTCAGTACTCAGGGTGCTGGGTGCTCAGTACTCAGGGTGATGGGTGCTCAGTACTTAGGGTGCTGGGTGCTTAGTACTCAGGGTGCTGGGTGCTCAGTGCTCGGAGTGCTGGGTGCTCAGTGCTCGGTGTGCTCGGTGCTCAGTGCTCGGGGTGCATGGTGCTCAGTAATCAGGGTGCTGGGTGCTCAGTACTCGTTGTGCTGGGTGCTCAGTGCTCAGGGTGCTGTGTGCTCACTACTCAGGGTGCTCGGTGCTCAGTGCTCGGGGTGCTGGGTGCTCAGTACTCATGGTGCTCGGTGCTCAGTACTCAGGGTGCTCAGTGCTCAGTACTCAGGGTGCTCAGGCTCAGTGCTCGGGGTGGTGGGTGCTCAGTGCTCTGGGTGCTGGGTGCTCAGTGCTCGGGGTGCTGGGTGCTCAGTGCTCAGGGTGCTGGGTGCTCAGTGCTCAGAGTGCTGGGTGCTCAGTACTCAGGGTGCTCGGTGCTCAGTGCTCATGGTGCTCGGTGCTCAGTACTCAGGGTGCACAGTGCTCAGTACTCAGCGTGCTGGGTACTCAGTGCTCAGGGTGCTTTGTGCTCACTACTCAGTGTGCTGGGTGCTTAGTACTCAGGGTGCTCGGTCCTCAGTGCTCAGGGTGCTGGGTGCTCAGTACTCAGGTTGCAGGGTGCTCAGTGCTCAGGGTGCTCAGTGCTCAGTACTCAGGGTGATCGGTGCTCAGTGCTCAGGGTGCTCAGTGCTCAGTACTCAGGGTGCTCAGTGCACAGTGCTCTGGGTGCTGGGTGCTCAGTGCTCGGGGTGCTGGGGGCTCAGTGCTCAGGGTGCTGGGTGCTCAGTAATCAGGGTGCTCAGTGCTCAGGGTGCTGGGTGCTCAGTGCTCGGGGTGCTGGGTACTCAGTGCTCAGTACACAGGGTGCTGGGTGCTCAGTGCTCGGGGTGCTGGGTGCTCAGTGCTCAGTACTCAGGGTGCTGGGTGCTCAGTGCTCGGGGTGCTGGATGCTCAGTACTCAGGGTGCAGGGTGCTCAGTGCTCAGGGTGCTGGGTGCTCAGTACTCAGGGTGCTGGGTGCTCAGTGCTCAGGGTGCTGGGTGCTCAGTACTCAGGGTGCTGGGTCCTCAGTGCTCAGGTTGCTGGGTGCTCAGTGCTCGGGGTGCTCAGTACTCAGGGTGCTTGGTGCTTAGTACTCAGGGTACTGGGAGCTCAGTACTCCGGTTGCTGGGTGCTCAGTGCTCGGGGTGCTCGGTGCTCAGTGCTCAGGGTGCTGGGTGCTCAGTACTCAGGGTGCTCAATGCTCAGGGTGCTGGGTGCTCAGTCCTCAGGGTGCTGGGTGCTCAGTACTCAGGGTGCTCAGTGCTTAGTACTCAGGGTGCTCAGTGCTCAGTACTCAGGGTGCTCAGGGCTCAGGGTGCTGGGTGCTCACTGCTCTGGGTGCTGGGTGCTCAGTGCTCAGGGTGCTGGGTGCTCAGTGCTCAGGGTGGACGGTGCTCAGTGCTCAGGGTGCTGGGTGCTCAGTACTCTATGTGCTGGGTGCTCAGTACTCAGGGTGCTCAGTGCTCAGTACTCAGGGTGCTCAGTGCTCAGTACTCAGGGTGCTCAGTGCTCAGGGTGCTGGGTGCTCAGTGCTCGGGGTGCTGGGTGCTCAGTCCTCATTGTGCTGGGTGCTCAGTGCTGGGTGCTCAGTATTCAGGGTGCTCAGTGCTCGGGGTGCTGCGTGCTCAGTACTCAGGGTGCTGGGTGCTCAGTACTCAGGGTGCTGGGTGCTCAGTACTCAGGGTGCTGGGTGCTCAGTACTCGGGGTGCTGGGTGCTCAGTACTCAGGGAGCTGGGTGCTCAGTACTCAGGGTGCTGGGTGCTCAGTACTCGGGTGCTGGGTGCTCAGTGCTCAGCGTGCTGATTGCTCAGTGCTCGGGGTGCTGGGTGCTCAGTGCTCAGTACTCAGGGTGTTGGGTGCTCAGTGCTCAGGGTGCTGGGTGCTCAGTGCTCAGTACTCAGGGTGCTGCGTGCTCAGTGCTCGGGGTGCTGGGTGCTCAGTGCTCAGGGTGCTCGGTGCTCAGGGTGCTGGGGCTCAGTACTCAGGGAGCTCGGTGCTCAGTACACAGGGTGCTGGGTGCTCAGTACTCAGGGTGCTGGGTGCTCAGTGCTCAGGGTGCTGGGTGCTCAGTGCTCGGGGTGCTCGGTGCTCAGTACGCTGGGTGCTCAGTACTCAGGGTGCTGGGTGCTCAGTACTCAGGGTGATGGGTGCTCAGTACTTAGGGTGCTGGGTGCTTAGTACTCAGGGTGCTGGGTGCTCAGTGCTCGGAGTGCTGGGTGCTCAGTGCTCGGTGTGCTCGGTGCTCAGTGCTCGGTGTGCATGGTGCTCAGTAATCAGGGTGCTGGGTGCTCAGTACTCGTTGTGCTGGGTGCTCAGTGCTCAGGGTGCTGTGTGCTCACTACTCAGGGTGCTCGGTGCTCAGTGCTCGGGGTGCTGGGTGCTCAGTACTCATGGTGCTCGGTGCTCAGTACTCAGGGTGCTCAGTGCTCAGTACTCAGGGTGCTCAGGCTCAGTGCTCGGGGTGGTGGGTGCTCAGTGCTCTGGGTGCTGGGTGCTCAGTGCTCGGGGTGCTGGGTGCTCAGTGCTCAGGGTGCTGGGTGCTCAGTGCTCAGAGTGCTGGGTGCTCAGTACTCAGGGTGCTCGGTGCTCAGTACTCAGGGTGCTGGGTGCTCAGTGCTCAGGGTGTTCAGTGCTCAGTACTCAGCGTGCTGGGTGCTCAGTGCTCATGGTGCTCGGTGCTCAGTACTCAGGGTGCACAGTGCTCAGTACTCAGCGTGCTGGGTACTCAGTGCTCAGGGTGCTGGGTGCTCACTACTCAGGGTGCTGGGTGCTTAGTACTCAGGGTGCTCGGTCCTCAGTGCTCAGGGTGCTGGGTGCTCAGTTCTCAGGTTGCAGGGTGCTCAGTGCTCAGGGTGCTCAGTGCTCAGTACTCAGGGTGATCGGTGCTCAGTGCTCAGGGTGCTCAGTGCTCAGTACTCAGGGTGCTCAGTGCACAGTGCTCTGGGTGCTGGGTGCTCAGTGCTCGGGGTGCTGGGGGCTCAGTGCTCAGGGTGCTGGGTGCTCAGTAATCAGGGTGCTCAGTGCTCAGGGTGCTGGGTGCTCAGTGCTCGGGGTGCTGGGTACTCAGTGCTCAGTACACAGGGTGCTGGGTGCTCAGTGCTCGGGGTGCTGGGTGCTCAGTGCTCAGTACTCAGGGTGCTGGGTGCTCAGTGCTCGGGGTGCTGGATGCTCAGTACTCAGGGTGCAGGGTGCTCAGTGCTCAGGGTGTTGGGTGCTCAGTACTCAGGGGGCTGGGTGCTCAGTGCTCAGGGTGCTGGGTGCTCAGTACTCAGGGTGCTGGGTCCTCAGTGCTCAGGTTGCTGGGTGCTCAGTGCTCGGGGTGCTCGGTGCTCAGTGCTCAAGGTGCTGGGTGCTCAGTACTCAGGGTGCTCATTGCTCAGGGTGCTGGGTGCTCAGTCCTCAGGGTGCTGGGTGCTCAGTACTCAGGGTGCTCAGTGCTCAGTACTCAGGGTGCTCAGTGCTCAGTACTCAGGGTGCTCAGGGCTCAGGGTGCTGGGGGCTCACTGCTCTGGGTGCTGGGTGCTCAGTGCTCAGGGTGCTGGGTGCTCAGTGCTCAGGGTGGACGGTGCTCAGTGCTCAGGGTGCTGGGTGCTCAGTACTCTATGTGCTGGGTGCTCAGTACTCAGGGTGCTCAGTGCTCAGTACTCAGGGTGCTCAGTGCTCAGTACTCAGGGTGCTCAGTGCTCAGGGTGCTGGGTGCTCAGTGCTCGGGGTGCTGGGTGCTCAGTCCTCATTGTGCTGGGTGCTCAGTGCTGGGTGCTCAGTATTCAGGGTGCTCAGTGCTCGGGGTGCTGCGTGCTCAGTACTCAGGTTGCTGGGTGCTCAGTACTCAGGGTGCTGGGTGCTCAGTACGCGGGGTGCTGGGTGCTCAGTGCTCGGGGTGCTGGGTGCTCAGTGCTCAGGGTCCTCGGTGCTCAGTACTCAGGGTGCTCAGTACTCAGCGTGCTTTGTGCTCAGTGCTCAGGGTGCTGGGTGCTCAGTAATCAGGGTGATGGGTGCTCAGTACTCATGGTGCTGTGTGCTCAATACTCGGGGTGCTGGGTGCTCATTACTCAGGGTGCTGGGTGCTCAGTGCTCAGGGTGCTCGCTGCTCAGTACTCTTGGTGCTGGGTGCTCAGTACTCAGGGTGCTGGGTGCTCAGTGCTCGGGGTGCTCGGTTTTCAGTACTCAGGGTGCTGGGTGCTCAGTTCTCAGGGTGCTCAGTACTCAGTACTCAGGGTGCTGGGTGCTTAGTGCTTGGGGTGCTGGGTGCTCAGTGCGCGGGTTGCTGGGTGCTCAGTGCTCAGGGTCCTGGGTGCTCAGTACTCAGGGTGCTCAGTACTCAGTACTCAGGGTGCTGGGTGCTCAGTGCTTGGGTTGCTGGGTGCTAAGTGCTCAGGGTGCTCGGTGGTCAGTACTCAGGGTGCTGGGTGCTCAGTACTCAGGGTGCTGGGTGCTCAGTACTCAGGGTGCTGGGTGCTCAGTACTCAGGGCGCTGGGTGCTCAGTACTCAGGGTGCTGGGTGCTCAGTGCTCGGGGTGCTGGGTGCTCAGTGCTCAGGGTCCTGGGTGCTCAGTACTTGGGGTGCTCGGTCCTCAGTGCTCAGGGTGCTGGGTGCTCAGTACTCAGTGTGCTGGGTGCTCAGTACTCAGGGTGCTCAGTGCTCAGTACACAGGGTGCTCGGTGCTCAGTGCTCAGGGTGCTCAGTGCTCAGTACTCAGGGTACTCAGTGCTCAGTACTCAGGGTACTCAGTGCTCAGTGCTCTGGGTGCTGGGTGCTCAGTGCTCAGGGTGCTGGGTGCTCAGTGCTCAGGGTGCTCAGTGCTCAGTACTCAGGGTACTCAGTGCTCAGTGCTCTGGGTGCTGGGTGCTCAGTGCTCAGGGTGCTGGGTGCTCAGTGCTCGGGGAGCTGGGTGCTCAGTACTCAGGGTGCTCAGTGCTCAGGGTGCTGGGTGCTCAGTGCTCGGGGTGCTGGGTACTCAGTGCTCAGTACACAGGGAGCTGAGTGCTCAGTGCTCGGGGTGCTGGGTGCTCAGTGCTCAGTACTCAGGGTGCTGGGTGCTCAGTGCTCGGGGTGCTGGATGCTCAGTACTCAGGGTGCTGGGTGCTCAGTGCTCAGGGTGCTGGGTGCTCAGTACTCAGGGTGCTGGGTGCTCAGTGCTCAGGGTGCTGGGTGCTCAGTACTCAGGGTGCTGGGTCCTCAGTGCTCAGTGTGCTGGGTGCTCAGTGCTCGGGGTGCTCAGAACTCAGGGTGCTGTGTGTTCAGTGCTCAGGGTACTGGGTGCTCAGTACTCAGGGTGCTCGGTGCTTAGTACTCAGGGTGCTGAGTGCTCAGTGCTCGGGGTGCTCGGTGCTCAGTGCTCAGGGTGCTGGGTGCTCAGTACTCAGGGTGCTCATTGCTTAGGGTGCTGGGTGCTCAGTACTCAGGGTGCTGGGTGCTCAGTACTAAGGGTGCTCAGTGCTCAGTACTCAGGGTGCTCAGTGCTCAGTACTCAGGGTGCTCAGTGCTCAGGGTGCTGGGTGCACAGTGCTCGGGGTGCTGGGTGCTCAGTGCTCAGGGTGCTGTGTACTCAGTACTCAGGGTGCTCAGTACTAGGGTGCTGGGTGCTCAATGCTCAGGGTGCTGGGTGCTCAGTGCTCGGGGTGCTGGGTGCTCAGTACTCGGGGTGCTCGGTGCTCAGTACTCAGGTTGCTGGGTGCTCAGTACTCAGGGTGCTGGGTGCTCAGTACTCAAAGTGCTGGGTGCTAAGTACTCAGGGTGCTCAGTGCTCAGTACTCAGGGTGCTGGGTGCTCAGTACTCAGGGTGCTGGGTGCTCAGTGCTCAGGGTGCTGGGTGCTCAGTACTCATGGTGCTGGGTGCTCAGCACTCAGGGTGCTCAGTACTCAGGGTGCTGGGTGCTCAGTGCTCGGGGTGCTGGGTGCTCAGTGCTCAGGGTGATCGGTGCTCAGTACTCAGGATGCTGGGTGCTCAGTACTCAGGGTGCTGGGTGCTCAGTACTCAGGGTGCTGGGTGCTCAGTCCTCAGGGTGCTCAGTGCTCAGGGTGCTGGGTGCTCAGTGCTCGGGGTGCTCGGTGCTCAGAACTCAGGGTGCTGAGTGCGCAGTACTCAGGGTGCTGGGTGCTCAGTACTCAGGGTGTTGGGTGCTCAGTGCTCAGGGTGTTGGGTGCTCAGTGCTCACGGTGCTCAGTGCTCAGTACTCACGGTGCTGGGTGCTCAGTACTCAGGGTGCTGGGTGCTCAGTGCTCGGGGTGCTGGGTGCTCAGTACTCAGGTTGCTGGGTGCTCAGTGCTCGGGGTGCTCGGTGCTCAGTACTCAAGGTGCAGGGTGCTCAGTGCTCACGGTGCTGGGTGCTCAGTCCTCGGCGTGCTCCGTGCTCAGTGCTCAGGGTGCTGGGTGCTCAGTACTCAGGGTGCTTGGTGCTCAGTACTAAGGGTGCTCAGTGCTCAGTACTCAGGGTGCTCAGTGCTCAGTGCTCGGGGTGCTGGGTGCTCAGTACTCAGGGTGCTGGGTGCTCAGTACTCAGGGTGCTGGGTGCTCAGTGCTCAGTACTCAGCGTGCTGTGTGCTCAGTGCTCGGGGTGCTAGGTCCTCAGTGCTCAGGGAGCTGGGTGCTCAGTACTCAGGGTGCTGGGTGCTCAGTGCTCGGGGTGCTGTGTCCTCAGTGCTCAGGGTGCTCAGTGCTCAGTGCTCGGGGTGCTGGGTGCTCAGTGCTCGGGGTGCTGGGTGCTCAGTGCTCAGGGTGCTGGGTGCTCAGTACTCAGTGTGCTCAGTGCTCAGGGTGCTGGGTGCTCAGAACTCAGGGTGCTGGGTGCTCAGTACTCAGGGTGCTGAGTGCTCAGTACTCAGGGTGCTTGGTGCTCAGTACTCAGGGTGCTGGGTGCTCAGTGCTCAGGGTGCTCGGTGCTCAGTACTCATGGTGCTGGGTGCTCATTCTCGGGGTGCTGGGTGCTCAGTACTCAGGTTGCTCAGTACTCTGGGTGCTCGGGGCTCAGTACTCATGGTGCTGGGTGCTCAGTACTCAGGGTGCTCGGTGCTCAGTTCTCAGGGTGCTCGGTGCTGAGTGTTTGGGGTGCTGCGTGCTCAGTACTCAGGGTGCTGGGTGCTCAGTGCTCAGGGTGCTGGGTGCTCAGTGCTCAGGGTGCTGGGTGCTCTGTACTCAGTGCTCAGGATGCTGGGTGCTCAGTGCTCAGGGTGCTGGGTGCTCAGTGCTCAGGGTGCTCAGTGCTCAGTGCTCACTACTCAGGGTGCTGGGTGCTCGGTACTCAGGGTGCTGGGTGCTCAGTGCTCGGGGTACCCGGTGCTCAGTGCTCAGGGTGCTCGGTGCTCAGTACTCAGGGTGCTGGGTGCTCATTGCTCAGGGTGCTGGGTGCTCAGTGCTCAGGGTGCTGGGTGCTCAGTGCTCGGGGTGCTGGGTGCTCAGTACTCAGGGTGCTGGGTGCTCAGTACTCAGGGTGCTGGGTGCTCAGTACTCGGGGTGCTGGGTGCTCAGTGCTCAGCGTGCTGGGTGCTCAGTACTCAGATTGCTCGGTGCTCAGTGCTTGGGGTGCTGGGTGCTCAGTACTCAGGGTGCTGTATGCTGAGTGCTCAGGGTGCTGGGTGCTCAGTGCTCAGGGTGCTGGGTGCTCATTACTAAGTGCTCAGGATACTGGGTGCTCAGTGCTCGGGCTGCTGGGTGCTCAGTGCTCAGAGTGCTGGGTGCTCAGTACTCAGGGTGCTGGGTTCTCAGTACTCAGGGTGCTGGGTGCACAGTGCTAGGGGTGCTGGGTGCTCAGTGCTCGGGGTCTGGGTGCTCAGTACTCAGTGTTCTGGGTGCTCAGTACTCAGGGTGCTGGGTGCTCAGTGCTCAGGGTGCTGCGTGCTCAGTGCTCTGGGTGCTGGGTGCTCAGTGCTCAGGGTGCTGGGTGCTCAGTGCTCAGGGTGCTGGGTGCTCAGTGATCGGGGTGATGGGTACTGAGTCCTCAGCGTGCTGGGTGCTCAGTGCTCAGGGTGCTGGGTGCTCAGTGCTCAGTGTGCTGGGTGCTCAGTGCTCGGGGAGCTCGGTGCTCAGTACTCAGGGTGCTGGGTGCTCAGTACTCAGTGCTCGGGGTCCTGGGTGCTCCGTGCTCGGGGTGCTGGTTGCTCAGTGCTCTGTGTGCTTAGTGCTCAGTACTCAGGGTGCTGGGTGCTCAGTACTCAGGGTGCTGGCTGCTCATTCTCGGGGTGCTGGGTGCTCAGTGCTCGGGGTGCTGGGTGCTCAGTACTCAGGGTGCTGGGGGCTCAGTACTCAGGGTGCTGGGTGCTCAGTACTCAGGGTGCTCGGTTCTCAGTACTCAGGGTGCTGTGTGCTCATTCTCGGGGTGCTGGGTGCTCAGTGCTCAGGGTGCTGGGTGCTCAGTACTCAGGGTGCTGGGGGCTCAGTACTCAGGGTGCTGGGTGCTCAGTCCTCGGGGTGCTCCGTGCTCAGGGTGCTGGGTGCTCAGTGCTCAGGGTACTGGGTGCTCAGTACTCAGGGTGCTGGGGGCTCAGTACTCAGGGTGCTGGGTGCTCAGTCCTCGGGGTGCTCCGTGCTCAGGGTGCTGGGTGCTCAGTGCTCAGGGTACTGGGTGCTCAGTACTCGGGGTGCTGGGTGCTCAGTGCTCAGGGTGCTGGGTGCTCAGTACTCAGGGTGCTGGGGGCTCAGTGCTCAGGGTGATCGGTGCTCAGTACTCAGGGTGCTCAGTACTCAGGGTGCTGGGTGCTCAGGGCTCGGGGTGCTGGGAGCTCAGTACTCAGGGTGCTGGGTGCTCAGTGCTCAGTACTCAGTGTGCTGGGTGCTCAGTGCTCGGGGTGCTGGGTCCTCAGTGCTCAGGGTGCTGGGTGCTCAGTGCTCAGTACTCAGTGTGCTGGGTGCTCAGTGCTCGGGGTGCTGGGTCCTCAGTGCTCAGGGTGCTGGGTGCTCAGTACTCAGGGTGCTGGGTGCTCAGTGCTCGGGGTGCTGGGTCCTCAGTGCTCAGTGTGCTGGGTGCTCAGTGCTCGGGGTGCTGGGTCCTCAGTGCTCAGGGTGCTGGGTGCTCAGTACTCAGAGTGCTGGGTGCTCAGTACTCAGGGTGCTTGGTGCTCAGTACTCAGGGTGTTTGGTGCTCAGTGCTCAGGGTGCTCGGTGCTCAGTACTCATGGTGCTGGGTGTTCATTCTCGGGGTGCTGGGTGCTCAGTACTCAGGTTGCTCAGTACTCTGGGTGCTGGGTGCTCAGTGCTCAGGGTGCTGGGTGCTCAGTCCTCAGGGTGCTGGGTGCTCAGTACTCAGTGCTCAGGATGCTGGGTGCTCAGTGCTCAGGGTGCTGGGTGCTCAGTGCTCAGGGTGCTCAGTGCTCAGTACTCAGGGTGCTGGGTGCTCAGTACTCAGAGTGCTGGGTACTCAGTGCTCGGGGTGCCCGGTGCTCAGTGCTCGGTGTGCTGGGTGCTCAGTACTCAGGGTGCTGGGTGCTCAGTGCTCGGGGTGCTGGGTCCTCAGTGCTCAGGGGGCTTCGTGCTCAGTACTCAGTGTGCTGGGTCCTCAGTGCTCAGGGAGCTGGGTGCTCAGTACCCAGTGTGCTCAGTGCTCAGGGTGCGGGGTGCTCAGAACTCAGGGTGCTGGGTGCTCAGTACTCAGGGTGCTGGGTGCTCAGTACTCAGGGTGCTGGGTGCTCAGTACTCAAGGTGCTCGCTGCTCAGTACTCAGGGTGCTGGGTGCTCAGTGTTCAGGGTGATCGGTGCTCAGTCCTCAGGGAGCTCAGTACTCAGGGTGCTGGGTGCTCAGTGCTCGGGTTGCTCAGTACTCAGGGTGCTGGGTGCTCAGTACTCAGGGTGCTGGGTGCTCAGTGCTCGGGGTGCTGGGTGCTCAGTACTCAGGGTGCTGGGTGCTCAGTGCACAGGGTGATGGGTGCTCAGTACTCAGGGTGATGGGTGCTCAGTACTCAGGGTGCTCAGTGCTCGGGGAGCTCGGTGCTCAGTACTCAGGGTGCTGGGTGCTCAGTACTCAGTGCTCGGGGTCCTGGGTGCTCAGCGCTCTGGGTGCTTAGTGCACAGTACTCAGGGTGCTGGGTGCTCAGTATTCAAGGTGCTCAGTGCTCTGGGTGCTGGGTGCTCAGTACTCAGGGTGCTGGGTGCTCAGTACTCAGGGTGCTGGGTGCTCAGTACGCAGGGTGCTCAGTACTCAGTACTCAGGGTGCTGGGTGCTCAGTGCTCGGGGTGCTCGGTGCTCTGTGCTCAGGATGCTCGGTGCTCAGTACATTTGGTGCTGGGTGCTCAGTACTCAGGGTGCTGGGTGCTCAGTGCTCAGGGTGCTGGGTGCTCAGTGCTCAGGGTGCTGGGTGCTCAGTACGCAGGGTGCTCAGTACTCAGTACTCAGGGTGCTGGGTGCTCATTGCATGGGGTGCTGGGTGCTCAGTACTCAGGGTGCTGGGTGCTCAGTGCTCAGGTTGCTGGGTGCTCAGTACTCGGGGTGCTCGGTGCTCAGTACTCAGGGTGCTGGGTGCTAAGTACTCAGGGTGCTGGGTGCTCAGTGCTCAGGTGCTGGGTGCTAAGTACTCAGGGTGCTGGGTGCTCAGTACTCAGGGTGCTGGGTGCTCAGTGCTCAGGGTGCTGGGTGCTCAGTGCTCAGGGTGCTGGGTGCTCAGCACTCAGGGTACTCAGTACTCAGGGTGCTGGGTGCTCAGTGCACGGGGTGCTGGGTGCTCAGTACTCAGGGTGCTCAGTACTCAGGGTGCTGGGTGCTCAGTGCTCCGGTGCTGGGTGCTCAGTGCTCAGGGTGATCGTTGCTCAGTACTCAGGATGCTGGGTGCTCAGGACTCAGGGTGCTGGGTGCTCAGTACTCAGGGTGCTCGGTGCTCAGTACTCAGGGTGCTGGGTGCTCAGGACTCAGGGTGCTGGGTGCTCAGTACTCAGGGTGCTCGGTGCTCAGTACTCAGGGCGCTGGGTGCTCAGTGCTCGGGGTGCTCGGTGCTCAGTACTCAGGGTGCTGGGTGCTCAGTGCTCAGGGTGCTCGGTGCTCAGTACTCAGGGTGCTGGGAGCTCAGTGCTCAGTATGCTCGGTGCTCAGTACGTTGGGTGCTCAGTACTCAGGGTGCTGGGTGCTCAGGGCCTGGGGTGCTGGGAGCTCAGTACTCAGGGTGCTGGGTGCTCTGTGCTCGGGGTGCTGGGTGCTGAGTGCTCAGGGTGCTGGGTGCTCAGTACTCGGGGTGCTCGGTGCTCAGTACTCAGGGTGCTGGGTGCTCAGTACTCAGGGTGCTGGGTGGTCAGTACTCAAGGTGCTCGCTGCTCAGTACTCAGGGTGCTGGGTGCTCAGTGCTCAGGGTGCTGGATGCTCAGTACTCAGGGTGCTGGGTGCTCAGTGCTCAGGGTGATCGGTGCTCAGTCCTCAGGGTGCTCAGTACTCAGGGTGCTGGGTGCTCAGTGCTCGGGTTGCTCAGTACTCAGGGTGCTGGGTGCTCAGTACTCAGGGTGCTGGGTGCTCAGTGCTCGGGGTTCTGGGTGCTCAGTACTCAGGGTGCTGGGTGCTCAGTGCACAGGGTGCTGGGTGCTCAGTACTCAGTTTGATGGGTGCTCAGTACTCAGGGTGATCAGTGCTCGGGGAGCTCCGTGCTCAGAACTCAGGGTGCTGGGTGCTCAGTACTCAGTGCTCGGGGTCCTGGGTGCTCAGCGCTCTGGGTGCTTAGTGCACAGTACTCAGGGTGCTGGGTGCTCAGTATTCAGGGTGCTCAGTGCTCTGGGTGCTGGGTGCTCAGTACTCAGGGTGCTGGGTGCTCAGTACTCAGGTTGCTGGGTGCTCATTCTCGGGGTGCTGGGTGCTCAGTGCTCAGGGTGCTGGGTGCTCAGTACTCGGGGTGCTGGGTGCTCAGTGCTCAGCGTGCTGGGTGCGCAGTACTCAGGGTGCTCGGTTCTCAGTACTCAGGGTGCTGGGTGCCCATTGTCGGGGTGCTGGGTGCTCAGTGCTTGGGGTGCTGGGTGCTCAGTGCTCAGGGTCCTCGGTGCACAGTACTCAGGGTGCTCAGTACTCAGCATGCTTTGTGCTCAGTGCTCAGGGTGCTGGGTGCTCAGTACTCAGGGTGGTGGGTGCTCAGTACTCACGGTGCTGGGTGCTCAGTACTCGGGGTGCTGGGTGCTCATTACTCAGGGTGCTGGGTGCTCAGTGCTCGGGGTGCTTGCTGCTCAGTACTCTTGGTGCTGGGTGCTCAGTACTCAGGGTGCTGGGTGCTCAGTACTCAGGGTGCTCGGTTCTCAGTACTCAGGGTGCTGGGTGCCCATTCTCGGGGTACTGGGTGCTCAGTGCTTGGGATGCAGGGTGCTCAGTGCTCAGGGTCCTCGGTGCTCAGTACTCAGGGTGCTCAGTACTCAGCGTGTTTGTGCTCAGTGCTCAGGGTGCTGGGTGCTCAGTACTCAGGGTGGTGGGTGCTCAGTGCTCAGGGAGCTCGGTGCTCAGTACTCAGGGTGCTGGGTGCTCAGTACTCAGTGCTCGGGGTCCTCAGTGCTCCGTGCTCGGGGTGCTGGTTGCTCAGTGCTCTGGGTGCTTAGTGCTCAGTACTCAGGGAGCTGGGTGCTCATTACTCAGGGTGCTGTGTGCTCATTCTCTGGGTGCTGGGTGCTCAGTGTTCGGGGTGCTGCGTGCTCAGTACTCAGGGTGCTGGGGGCTCAGTACTCAGGGTGCTGGGTGCTCAGTACTCAGGGTGCTCGGTTCTCAGTACTCAGGGTGCTGGGTGCTCATTCTCGGGGTGCTGGGTGCTCAGTGCTCAGGGTGCTGGGTGCTCAGTACTCAGGGTGCTGGGGGCTCAGTACTCAGGGTGCTGGGGGCTCAGTGCTCAGGGTGCTGGATGCTCAGTGCTCGGGGTGCTCGGTGCTGAGTGCTCAGGGTGCTGGGTGCTCAGTGCTCGGGGTGCTCGGTGCTCAGTGCTCAGGGTCCGGGGTGCTCAGTACTCAGGGTGCTGGGTGCTTAGTACTCAGGGTGCACAGTGCTCAGTACACAGGGTGCTGGGTGCTCAGTACTCGGGGTGCTGAGTGCTCATTACTCAGGGTGCTGGGTGCTCAGTGCTCGGGGTGCTTGCTGCTCAGTACTCTTGGTGCTGTGTGCTCAGTACTCAGGGTGCTGGGTGCTCAGTGCTCGGGGTGCTCGGTGCTCTGTGCTCAGGATACTCGGTGCTCAGTACTTTTGGTGCTGGGTGCTCAGTACTCAGGGTGCTGGGTGCTCAGTGCTCAGGGTGCTGGGTGCTCAGTGCTCAGGGTGCTGGGTGCTCAGTACTCAGGGTGCTCAGTACTCAGTACTCAGGGTGCTGGGTGCTCAGTGCTCGGGGTGCTGGGTGCTCAGTGCTCAGGGTGCTGGGTGCTCAGTGCTCAGGTTGCTGGGTGCTCAGTACTCGGGGTGCTCGGTGCTCAGTAATCAGGGTGCTGGGTGCTCAGTACTCAGGGTGCTGGGTGCTCAGTGCTCAGGTGCTGGGTGCTAAGTACTCAGGGTGCTGGGTGCTCAGTACTCAGGGTGCTGGGTGCTCAGTGCTCAGGGTGCTGGGTGCTCAGTGCTCAGGGTGCTGGGTGCTCAGCACTCAGGGTGCTCAGTACTCAGGGTGCTGGGTGCTCAGTGCTCGGGGTGCTGGGTGCTCAGTACTCAGTGTGCTCAGTACTCAGGGTGCTGGGTGCTCAGTGCTCGGGTGCTGGGTGCTCAGTGCTCAGGGTGATCGGTGCTCAGTACTCAGGATGCTGGGTGCTCAGTACTCAGGGTGCTGGGTGCTCAGTACTCAGTGCTCGGGGTCCTGGGTGCTCAGCGCTCTGGGTGTTTAGTTCACAGTACTCAGGGTGCTGGGTGCTCAGTATTCAGGGTGCTCAGTGCTCGGGGTGCTGGGTGCTCAGTACTCAGGGTGCTGGGTGCTCAGTACTCAGGGTGCTGGGTGCTCATTCTCGGGGTGCTGGGTGCTCAGTGCTCGGGGTGCTGGGTGCTCAGTACTCGGGGTGCTGGGTGCTCAGTGCTCAGCGTGCTGGGTGCTCAGTACTCAGGGTGCACGGTTCTCAGTACTCAGGGTGCAGGGTGCCCATTCTCGGGGTGCTGGGTGCTCAGTGCTCGGGGTGCTGGGTGCTCAGTGCTCAGGGTCCTCGGTGCTCAGTACTCAGGGTGCTCAGTACTCAGCGTGCTTTGTGCTCAGTGCTCAGGGTGCTGGGTGCTCAGTACTCAGGGTGGTGGGTGCTCAGTACTCACGGTGCTTGGTGCTCAGTACTCGGGGTGCTGGGTGCTCATTACTCAGGGTGCTGGGTGCTCAGTGCTCGGGGTGCTTGCTGCTCAGTACTCTTGGTGCTGGGTGCTCAGTACTCAGGGTGCTGGGTGCTCAGGGTTCGGGGTGCTCGGTGCTCAGTGCTCAGGATGCTCGGTGCTCAGTACTTTTGGTGCTGGGTGCTCAGTACTCAGGGTGCTGGGTGCTCAGTGCTCAGGGTGCTCTGTACTCAGTACTCAGGGTGCTGGGTGCTCAGTGCTTGGGGTGCTGGGTGCTCAGTGCTCAGGGTGCTGGGTGCTCAGTGCTCGGGGTGCTGGGTGCTCAGTACTCGGTGTGCTCGGTGCTCAGTGCTCTGGGTGCTGGGTGCTCAGTGCTCGGGGTGCTGGGTGCTCAGTGCTCAGGAGCTGGGTGCTAAGTACTCAGGGTGCTGGGTGCTCAGTGCTCAGGGTGCTGGGTGCTCAGTAATCAGGGTGCTGGGTGCTCAGCACTCAGGGTGCTCAGTACTCAGGGTGCTGGGTGCTCAGTGCTCGGGGTGCTGTGTGCTCAGGGCTCAGGGTGATCGTTGCTCTGTACTCAGGGTGCTGGGTGCTCAGTACTCAGGGTGCTGAGTGCTCAGTACTCAGGGTGCTGGGTGCTCAGTCCTCAGGGTGCTCAGTGCTCAGGGTGCTGGGTTCCCAGTGCTCGGGGTGCTCGGTGCTCAGTACTCAGGGTGCTGAGTGCTCAGTACTCAGGGTGCTGGGTGCTCAGTACTCAGGGTGTTGGATGCTCAGTGCTCGGTGTGTTGGGTGCTCAGTTCTCAGGGTGCTCAGTGCTCAGTACTCAGGGTGCTGGGTGCTCAGTACTCAGGGTGCTGGGTGCTCAGTGCTTGGGGTGCTGGGTGCTCAGTACTCAGGGTGCTGGGTGCTCAGTGCTCGGGGTGCTCGGTGCTCAGTACTCAAGGTGCTGGGTGCTCAGTGCTCACGGTGCTGGGTGCTCAGTCCTCGGGGTGCTCTGTGCTCAGTGCTCAGGTTGCTGGGTGCTCAGTACTCAGGGTGCTTGGTGCTCAGTACTAAGGGTGCTCTGTGCTCAGTACTCAGGGTGCTCAGTGCTCAGTGCTCGGGGTGCTGGGTGCTCAGTACTCAGGGTGCTGGGTGCTCAGTACTCAGGGTGCTGGGTGCTCAGTGCTCAGTGCTCGGGGTGCTAGGTCCTCAGTGCTCAGTGTGCTGGGTGCTCAATTCTCAGGGTGCTGGGTGCTCAGTGCTCGGGGTGCTGGGTCCTCAGTGCTCAGGGTGCTCAGTGCTCAATGCTCGGGGTGCTGGGTGCTCAGTGCTCGGGGTGCTGGGTGCTCAGTGCTCAGGGTGCTGGTTGCTCAGTACTCAGTGTGCTCAGTGCTCAGGGTGCTAGGTGCTCAGAACTCAGGGTGCTGGGTGCTCAGTACTCAGGGTCGTGGGTGCTCAGTACTCAGGGTGCTTGGTGCTCATTAATCAGGTTGCTGGGTGCTCAGTGCTCAGGGTGCTCGGTGCTCAGTACTCATGGTGCTGGGTGCTCATTCTCGGGGTGCTGGGTGCTCAGTATTCAGGTTGCTCAGTACTCTGGTTGCTCGGGGCTCAGTACTCATGGTGCTGGGTGCTCAGTACTCAGGGTGCTCGGTGCTCAGTTCTCAGGGTGCTCGGTGCTCAGTGTTTGGGGTGCTGGGTGCTCAGTACTCAGGGTGCTGGGTGCTCAGTGCTCAGGGTGCTGGGTGCTCAGTGCTCAGGGTGCTGGGTGCTCAGTACTCAGTGCTCAGGATGCTGGGTGCTCAGTGCTCAGGGTGTTGGGTGCTCAGTGCTCAGGGTGCTCAGTGCTCAGTGCTCAGTACTCAGGGTGCTGGGTGCTCAGTACTCAGGGTGCTGGGTGCTCAGTGCTCGGGGTACACGGTGCTCAGTGTTCGGGGTGCTCGGTGCTCAGTACTCAGGGTGCTGTGTGCTCAGTGCTCAGGGTGATGGGTGCTCAGTGCTCAGCGTGCTTGATGCTCAGTACTCAGGGTGCTGGTTGCTCAGTGCTCAGGGTGCTGGGTGCTCAATGCTCGGTGTGCTGGGTGCTCAGTACTCAGGGTGCTGGGTGCTCAGTACTCAGGGTGCTGGGTGGTCAGTGCTCAGGGTGCTGGGTGCTCAGTGTTCGGGGAGCTCGGTGCTCAGTACTCAGGGTGCTGGATGCTCAGTACTCAGTGCTCGGGGTCCTGGGTGCTCCGTGCTCGGGGTGCTGGGTGCTCAGTGCTCTGGGTGCTTAGTGCTCAGTACTCAGGGTGCTGGGTGCTCAGTACTCAGGGTGCTGGGTGCTCATTCTCGGGGTGCTGGGTACTCAGTACTCAGGGTGCTGGTGGCTCAGTACTAAGGGTGCTGGGTGCTCAGTACTCAGGGTGCTCAGTGCTCAGTACACAGGGTGCTGGGTGCTCAGTGCTTGCCTTGCTGGGTGCTCAGTGCTCAGTACTCAGGGTGCTGGGTGCTCAGTGCTCGGGGTGCTGGGTGCTCAGTACTCAGCGTGCTGGGTGCTCTGTACTCAGGGTGCTGGGTGCTCAGTGCTCAGGGTGCTGGGTGCTCAGTGCTCAGGGTACTGGGTACTCAGTGATTGGGGTGCTGGGTGCTCAGTACTCAGGGTGCTCAGTGCTCGGGGAGCTCGGTGCTCAGTACTCAGGGTGCTGGGTGCTCAGTACTCAGTGCTCGGGGTCCTGGGTGATCCGTGCTCGGGGTGCTGGGTGCTCAGTGCTCTGGGTGCTTAGTGCTCAGTACTCAGGGTGCTGGGTGCTCATTACTCAGGGTGCTGGGTGCTCATTCTCAGGGTGCTGGGTGCTCAGTGCTCGGGGTGCTGGGTGCTCAGGGCTCAGGGTGCTGGGGGCTCAGTACTCAGGGTTCTGGGTGCTCAGTACTCAGGGTGCTCGGTTCTCAGTACTCAGGGTGCTGGGTGCTCATTCTCGGGGTGCTGGGTGCTCAGTTCTCGGGGTGCTGGGTGCTCAGTACTCAGGGTGCTGGGGCTCAGTACTCAGGGTGCTGGGTGCTCAGTACTCAGGGTGATCTGTTCTCAGTACTCAGGTTGCTGGGTGCTCATTGCTCGGGGTGCTGGGTGCTCAGTACTCGGGGTGCTCAGTGCTCAGTACTCAGGGTGCTGGGTGCTCAGTACTCAGGGTGCTGGGTGCTCAGTGCTCGGGTGCTCGGTGCTCAGTACTCGGGGTGCTGGGTGCTCAGTACTCGGGGTGCTGGGTGCACAGTGCTCAGGGTGCTGGGTGCTCAGTGCTCGGGGTGCTGGGTGCTCAGTGCTGAGGGTGGTGCTGGGTGCTCAGTACTAAGGGTGCTGGGTGCTCAGTGCTCAGGGTGATAGGTGCTCAGTACTCAGGGTGCTCGGTGCTCAGTACTCAGTGTGCTGGGTGCTCAGTGCTCAGGGTGCTGGGTCCTCAGTACTCAGGGTGCTGGGTGAACAGTACTCAGGGTGCTGGGTGCTCAGTGCTCAGGGTGCTGGGTGCTCAGTGCTCAGGGTGCTGGGTGCTCAGTACTCAGGGTGATGGGTGCGCAGTGCTCAGGGTGATCGGTGCTCAGTACTCAGGGTGCTCAGTACTCAGGGTGATGGGTGCTCAGTGCTCGGGGTGCTGGGTGCTCAGTACTCGGGGTGCTGGGTGCTCTGTACTCAGGGTGCTGGGTGCTCAGTGCTCGGGGTCCTGGGTGCTCAGTGCTCAGGGTGATCGGTGCTCAGTACTCAGGGTGCTGGGTGCTCAGTGCTCAGGGTGCTGGGTGCTCAGTCCTCAGGGTGCTCAGTGCTCAGGGTGCTGGGTGCTCAGTGCTCGGGGTGCTCGGTGCTCAGTACTCAGGGTTCTGAGTGCTCAGTACTCAGGGTGCTGGGTGCTCAGTACTCATGGTGCTGGGTGCTCAGTACTCAGGGGGCTGGGTGCTCAGTGCTCTGGGTGCTTAGTGCTCAGTACTCAGGGTGCTGGGTGCTCATTACTCAGGGTGCTGGGTGCTCATTCTCGGGGTGCTGGGTGCTCAGTGCTCGGGGTGCTGGGTGCTCAGGGCTCAGGGTGCTGGGGGCTCAGTACTCAGGGTTCTGGGTGCTCAGTACTCAGGGTGCTCGGTTCTCAGTACTCAGGGTGCTGGGTGCTCATTCTCGGGGTGCTTTGTGCTCAGTTCTCGGGGTGCTGGGTGCTCAGTACTCAGGGTGCTGGGGCTCAGTACTCAGGGTGCTGGGTGCTCAGTACTCAGGGTGATCTGTTCTCAGTACTCAGGTTGCTGGGTGCTCATTGCTCGGGGTGCTGGGTGCTCAGTACTCGGGGTGCTCAGTGCTCAGTACTCAGGGTGCTGGGTGCTCAGTACTCAGGGTGCTGGGTGCTCAGTGCTCGGGTGCTCGGTGCTCAGTACTCGGGGTGCTGGGTGCTCAGTACTCGGGGTGCTGGGTGCACAGTGCTCAGGGTGCTGGGTGCTCAGTGCTCGGGGTGCTGGGTGCTCAGTGCTGAGGGTGGTGCTGGGTGCTCAGTACTAAGGGTGCTGGGTGCTCAGTGCTCAGGGTGATAGGTGCTCAGTACTCAGGGTGCTCGGTGCTCAGTACTCAGTGTGCTGGGTGCTCAGTGCTCAGGGTGCTGGGTACTCAGTACTCAGGGTGCTGGGTGAACAGTACTCAGGGTGCTGGGTGCTCAGTGCTCAGGGTGCTGGGTGCTCAGTGCTCAGGGTGCTGGGTGCTCAGTACTCAGGGTGATGGGTGCGCAGTGCTCAGGGTGATCGGTGCTCAGTACTCAGGGTGCTCAGTACTCAGGGTGATGGGTGCTCAGTGCTCGGGGTGCTGGGTGCTCAGTACTCGGGGTGCTGGGTGCTCTGTACTCAGGGTGCTCGGTGCTCAGTGCTCGGGGTCCTGGGTGCTCAGTGCTCAGGGTGATCGGTGCTCAGTACTCAGGGTGCTCAGTGCTCAGGGTGCTGGGTGCTCAGTGCTCGGGGTGCTGGGTGCTCAGTACTCGGGGTGCTGGGTGCTCAGTGCTCAGTGCTCAGGGTGCTGGGTGCTCAGTGCTCAGTGCTCAGGGTGCTGGTTGCTCAGTACTCAGGGTGCTGGGTGCTCAGTACTCAGGGTGCTGGGTGCTCAGTGCTCAGGGTGCTGGGTGCTCAGTACTCAGGGTGCTGGGTGCTCAGTACTCAGGGTGCTGGGTGCTCAGTGCTCGGGGTGCTGGGTGCTCAGTGCTCGGGGTGCTGGCTGCTCAGTACTCAGGGTGCTGGGTGTTCAGTACTCAGGGTGCTGGGTGCTCTGTACTCAGGGTGCTGGGTGCTCAGTGCTCAGGGTGCTAAGTGCTCAGTACTCAGTGCTCAGGGTGCTGGGTGTTCAGTACTCAGGGTGCTGGGTGTTCAGTACTCGGTGTGCTGGGTGCTCAGTGCTCAGGGTGCTCAGTGCTCATTACTCAGTGCTCAGGGTGCTCAGTGCTCAGCGCTCAGAGTGCTGGGTGCTCAGTACTCAGGGTGCTGGGTGCTCAGTACTCAGGGTGCTGGGTGCTCATTCTCGGGGTGCTGGGTGCTCAGTGCTCGGGGTGCTGGGTGCTCAGTACTCGGGGTGCTGGGTGCTCAGTGCTCAGCGTGCTGGGTGCTCAGTACTCAGGGTGCACGGTTCTCAGTACTCAGGGTGCAGGGTGCCCATTCTCGGGGTGCTGGGTGCTCAGTGCTCGGGGTGCTGGGTGCTCAGTGCTCAGGGTCCTCGGTGCTCAGTACTCAGGGTGCTCAGTACTCAGCGTGCTTTGTGCTCAGTGCTCAGGGTGCTGGGTGCTCAGTACTCAGGGTGGTGGGTGCTCAGTACTCACGGTGCTGGGTGCTCAGTACTCGGGGTGCTGGGTGCTCATTACTCAGGAAGCTGGGTGCTCAGTGCTCGGGGTGCTTGCTGCTCAGTACTCTTGGTGCTGGGTGCTCAGTACTCAGGGTGCTGGGTGCTCAGGGTTCGGGTTGCTCGGTGCTCAGTGCTCAGGATGCTCGGTGCTCAGGACTTTTGGTGCTGGGTGCTCAGTACTCAGGATGCTGGGTGCTCAGTGCTCGGGGTGCTCGGTGCTCAGTACTCAGGGTGCTGGGTGCTCAGTGCTCAGGGTGCTGGGTGCTCAGTACTCAGGGTGCTCAGTACTCAGTACTCAGGGTGCTGGGTGCTCAGTGCTTGGGGTGCTGGGTGCTCAGTGCTCAGGGTGCTGGGTGCTCAGTGCTCGGGGTGCTGGGTGCTCAGTACTCGGGGTGCTCGGTGCTCAGTGCTCGGGGTGCTGGGTGCTCAGTGCTCGGGGTGCTGGGTGCTCAGTGCTCAGGTGCTGGGTGCTAAGTACTCAGGGTGCTGGGTGCTCAGTGCTCAGGGTGCTGGGTGCTCAGTAATCAGGGTGCTGGGTGCTCAGCACTCAGGGTGCTCAGTACTCAGGGTGCTGGGTGCTCAGTGCTCGGGGTGCTGGGTGCTCAGGGCTCAGGGTGATCGTTGTTCTGTACTCAGGGTGCTGGGTGCTCAGTACTCAGGGTGCTCGGTTCTCCGTACTCAGGGTGCTGGGTGCTCATTCTCGGGGTGCTGGGTGCTCAGTGCTCAGGGTGCTTGGTGCTCAGTACTCAGGGTGCAGGGGGCCCCGTACTCAGGGTGCTGGGTGCTCAGTCCTCGGGGTGCTCCGTGCTCAGGGTGCTGGGTGCTCAGTGCTCAGGGTGCTGGGTGCTCAGTGCTCGGGGTGCTGGGTGCTCAGTGCTCGGGGTGCTCTGTGCACAGTACTCATGGTGCTGGGTGCTCAGTGCTCGAGGTGCTCAGTACTCAGGGTGCTGTGTGTTCAGTGCTCAGGGTACTGGGTACTCAGTGATCGGGGTGCTGGGTGCTCAGTACTCAGGGTGCTCAGTGCTCGGGGAGCTCGGTGCTCATTACTCAGGGTGCTGGGTGCTCAGTACTCAGTGCTCGGGGTCCTGGGTGATCCGTGCTCGGGGTGCTGGGTGCTCAGTGCTCTGGGTGCTTAGTGCTCAGTACTCAGGGTGCTGGGTGCTCATTACTCAGGGTGCTGGGTGCTCATTCTCGGGGTGCTGGGTGCTCAGTGCTCGGGGTGCTGGGTGCTCAGGGCTCAGGGTGCTGGGGGCTCAGTACTCAGGGTTCTGGGTGCTCAGTACTCAGGGTGCTCGGTTCTCAGTACTCAGGGTGCTGGGTGCTCATTCTCGGGGTGCTGGGTGCTCAGTTCTCGGGGTGCTGGGTGCTCAGTACTCAGGGTGCTGGGGCTCAGTACTCAGGGTGCTGGGTGCTCAGTACTCAGGGTGATCTGTTCTCAGTACTCAGGTTGCTGGGTGCTCATTGCTCGGGGTGCTGGGTGCTTAGTACTCGGGGTGCTCAGTGCTCAGTACTCAGGGTGCTGGGTGCTCAGTACTCAGGGTGCTGGGTGCTCAGTGCTCGGGTGCTCGGTGCTCAGTACTCGGGGTGCTGGGTGCTCAGTACTCGGGGTGCTGGGTGCACAGTGCTCAGGGTGCTGGGTGCTCAGTGCTCGGGGTGCTGGGTGCTCAGTGCTGAGGGTGGTGCTGGGTGCTCAGTACTAAGGGTGCTGGGTGCTCAGTGCTCAGGGTGATAGGTGCTCAGTACTCAGGGTGCTCGGTGCTCAGTACTCAGTGTGCTGGGTGCTCAGTGCTCAGGGTGCTGGGTACTCAGTACTCAGGGTGCTGGGTGAACAGTACTCAGGGTGCTGGGTGCTCAGTGCTCAGGGTGCTGGGTGCTCAGTGCTCAGGGTGCTGGGTGCTCAGTACTCAGGGTGATGGGTGCGCAGTGCTCAGGGTGATCGGTGCTCAGTACTCAGGGTGCTCAGTACTCAGGGTGATGGGTGCTCAGTGCTCGGGGTGCTGGGTGCTCAGTACTCGGGGTGCTGGGTGCTCTGTACTCAGGGTGCTGGGTGCTCAGTGCTCGGGGTCCTGGGTGCTCAGTGCTCAGGGTGATCGGTGCTCAGTACTCAGGGTGCTGGGTGCTCAGTGCTCAGGGTGCTGGGTGCTCAGTCCTCAGGGTGCTCAGTGCTCAGGGTGCTGGGTGCTCAGTGCTCGGGGTGCTCGGTGCTCAGTACTCAGGGTGCTGAGTGCTCAGTACTCAGGGTGCTGGGTGCTCAGTACTCATGGTGCTGGGTGCTCAGTACTCAGGGGGCTGGGTGCTCAGTGCTCAGGGTGCTGGGTGCTCAGTGCTCAGGGTGCTGGGTGCTCAGTGCTCGGGGTGCTGGGTGCTCAGTGCTCGGGGTGCTGGGTGCTCAGTGCTCAGTGCTCAGGGTGTTGTGTGCTTAGTGCTCAGTGCTCAGGGTGCTGCGTGCTCAGTACTCAGGGTGCTGGGTGCTTAGTACTCAGGGTGCTGGGTGCTCAGTGCTCAGGGTGCTGGGTGCTCAGTACTCTGGGTGTTGGGTGCTCAGTACTCAGGGTGCTGGGTGCTCAGTGCTCGGGGTGCTGGGTGCTCAGTGCTCGGGGTGCTGTGTGCTCAGTGCTCAGGGTGCTGGGTGCTCAGTATTCAGGGTGCTGGGTGCTCAGTGGTCGGGGTGCTCGCTGCTCAGTACTCAAGGTGCTGGGTGCTCAGTGCTCAGGGTGCTGGGTGCTCAGTCCTAGGGGTGCTGGGTGCTCATTACTCAGGGTGCTGGGTGCTCAGTGCTCGGGGTGCTTGCTGCTCAGTACTCTTGGTGCTGGGTGCTCAGTACTCAGGGTGCTGGGTGCTCAGGGTTCGGGGTGCTCGGTGCTCAGTGCTCAGGATGCTCGGTGCTCAGTACTTTTGGTGCTGGGTGCTCAGTACTCAGGGTGCTGGGTGCTCAGTGCTCGGGGTGCTCGGTGCTCAGTACTCAGGGTGCTGGGTGCTCAGTGCCCAGGGTGCTGGGTGCTCAGTACTCAGGGTGCTCAGTACTCAGTACTCAGGGTGCTGGGTGCTCAGTGCTTGGGGTGCTGGGTGCTCAGTGCTCAGGGTGCTGGGTGCTCAGTGCTCGGGGTGCTGGGTGCTCAGTGCTCAGGTGCTGGGTGCTAAGTACTCAGGGTGCTGGGTGCTCAGTGCTCAGGGTGCTGGGTGCTCAGTAATCAGGGTGCTGGGTGCTCAGCACTCAGGGTGCTCAGTACTCAGGGTGCTGGGTGCTCAGTGCTCGGGGTGCTGGGTGCTCAGGGCTCAGGGTGATCGTTGCTCTGTACTCAGGGTGCTGGGTGCTCAGTACTCAGGGTGCTGGGTGCTCAGTACTCAGGGTGCTGGGTGCTCAGTCCTCAGGGTGCTCAGTGCTCAGGGTGCTGGGTTCCCAGTGCTCGGGTTGCTCGGAGCTCAGTACTCAGGGTGCTGAGTGCTCAGTACTCAGGGTGCTGGGTGCTCAGTACTCAGGGTGTTGGATGCTCAGTGCTCGGTGTGTTGGGTGCTCAGTTCTCAGGGTGCTCAGTGCTCAGTACTCAGGGTGCTGGGTGCTCAGTACTCAGGGTGCTGGGTGCTCAGTGCTCGGGGTGCTGGGTGCTCAGTACTCAGGGTGCTGGGTGCTCAGTGCTCGGGGTGCTCGGTGCTCAGTACTCAAGGTGCTGGGTGCTCAGTGCTCACGGTGCTGGGTGCTCAGTCCTCGGGGTGCTCTGTGCTCAGTGCTCAGGTTGCTGGGTGCTCAGTACTCAGGGTGCTTGGTGCTCAGTACTAAGGGTGCTCTGTGCTCAGTACTCAGGGTGCTCAGTGCTCAGTGCTCGGGGTGCTGGGTGCTCAGTACTCAGGGTGCTGGGTGCTCAGTACTCAGGGTGCTGGGTGCTCAGTGCTCGGGGTGCTGGGTCCTCAGTGCTCAGGGTGCTCAGTGCTCAATGCTCGGGGTGCTGGGTGCTCAGTGCTCGGGGTGCTGGGTGCTCAGTGCTCAGGGTGCTGGTTGCTCAGTACTCAGTGTGCTCAGTGCTCAGGGTGCTAGGTGCTCAGAACTCAGGGTGCTGGGTGCTCAGTACTCAGGGTCCTGGGTGCTCAGTACTCAGGGTGCTTGGTGCTCAGTACTCAGGGTGCTGGGTGCTCAGTGCTCAGGGTGCTCGGTGCTCAGTACTCATGGTGCTGGGTGCTCATTCTCGGGGTGCTGGGTGCTCAGTACTCAGGTTGCTCAGTACTCTGGTTGCTCGGGGCTCAGTACTCCTGGTGCTGGGTGCTCAGTACTCAGGGTGCTCGGTGCTCAGTTCTCAGGGTGCTCGGTGCTCAGTGTTTGGGGTGCTGGGTTCTCAGTACTCAGGGTGCTGGGTGCTCAGTGCTCAGGGTGCTGGGTGCTCAGTGCTCAGGGTGCTGGGTGCTCAGTACTCAGTGCTCAGGATGCTGGGTGCTCAGTGCTCAGGGTGTTGGGTGCTCAGTGCTCAGGGTGCTCAGTGCTCAGTGCTCAGTACTCAGGGTGCTGGGTGCTCAGTACTCAGGGTGCTGGGTGCTCAGTGCTCGGGGTACACGGTGCTCAGTGTTCGGGGTGCTCGGTGCTCAGTACTCAGGGTGCTGTGTGCTCAGTGCTCAGGGTGCTGGGTGCTCAGTGCTTAGTGTGCTGGGTGCTCAGTGCTCAGCGTGCTTGATGCTCAGGACTCAGGGTGCTGGGTGCTCAGTGCTCAGGGTGCTGGGTGCTCAATGCTCGGTGTGCTGGGTGCTCAGTACTCAGGGTGCTGGGTACTCAGTGCTCAGGGTGCTCGGTGCTCAGTACTCATGGTGCTGGGTGCTCATTCTCGGGGTGCTGGGTGCTCAGTACTCAGGTTGCTCAGTACTCTGGTTGCTCGGGGCTCAGTACTCATGGTGCTGGGTGCTCAGTACTCAGGGTGCTCGGTGCTCAGTTCTCAGGGTGCTCGGTGCTCAGTGTTTGGGGTGCTGGGTGCTCAGTACTCAGGGTGCTGGGTGTTCAGTGCTCAGGGTGCTGGGTGCTCAGTGCTCAGGGTGCTGGGTGCTCAGTACTCAGTGCTCAGGGTGCTGGGTGCTCAGTGCTCAGTACTCAGGGTGCTCAGTACTCGGGGTGCCGGTTGCTCAGTGCTCGGGGTGCTGGGTGCTCAGTGCTGAGGCTGGTGCTGGGTGCTCAGTACTAAGGGTGCTGGGTGCTCAGTGCTCAGGATGCTGGGTTCTCAGTACTCAGGGTGCTGGGTGCACAGTGCTAGGGGTGCTGGGTGCTCAGTGCTCGGGGTCTGGGTGCTCAGTACTCAGGGTGCTGGGTGGTCAGTGCTCAGGGTGCTGGGTGCTCAGTGTTCGGGGAGCTCGGTGCTCAGTACTCAGGGTGCTGGATGCTCAGTACCCAGTGCTCGGGGTCCTGGGTGCTCCGTGCTCGGGGTGCTGGGTGCTCAGTGCTCTGGGTGCTTAGTGCTCAGTACTCAGGGTGCTGGGTGCTCAGTACTCAGGGTGCTGGGTGCTCATTCTCGGGGTGCTGGGTACTCAGTACTCAGGGTGCTGGTGGCTCAGTACTAAGGGTGCTGGGTGCTCAGTACTCAGGGTGCTCGGTTCTCCGTACTCAGGGTGCTGGGTGCTCATTCTCGGGGTGCTGGGTGCTCAGTGCTCAGGGTGCTTGGTGCTCAGTACTCAGGGTGCTGGGGGCCCCGTACTCAGGGTGCTGGGTGCTCAGTCCTCGGGGTGCTCTGTGCTCAGGGTGCTGGGTGCTCAGTGCTCAGGGTGCTGGGTGCTCAGTGCTCGGGGTGCTGGGTGCTGAGTGCTCAGGGTGCTGGGTGCTCAGTGCTCGGGGTGCTCGGTGCTCAGTGCTCAGGGTCCTGGGTGCTCAGTACTCAGGGTGCTGGGTGCTTAGTACTCAGGGTGCTCAGTGCTCAGTACACAGGGTGCTGGGTGCTCAGTGCTTGCCTTGCTGGGTGCTCAGTGCTCAGTACTCAGGGTGCTGGGTGCTCAGTGCTCGGGGTTCTGGGTGCTCAGTACTCAGCGTGCTGGGTGCTCAGTACTCAGGGTGCTGGGTGCTCAGTGCTCAGGGTGCTGGGTGCTTAGTGCTCAGGGTACTGGGTGCTCAGTGATCGGGGTGCTGGCTGCTCAGTACTCAGGGTGCTCAGTGCTCGGGGAGCTCGGTGCTCAGTACTCAGGGTGCTGGGTGCTCAGTACTCAGTGCTCGGGGTCCTGGGTGATCCGTGCTCGGGGTGCTGGGTGCTCAGTGCTCTGGGTGCTTAGTGCTCAGTACTCAGGGTGCTGGGTGCTCAGTACTCAGGGTGCTGGGTGCTCATTCTCGGGGTGCTGGGTGCTCAGTGCTCGGGGTGCTGGGTGCTCAGGGCTCAGGGTGCTGGGGGCTCAGTACTCAGGGATCTGGGTGCTCAGTACTCAGGGTGCTCGGTTCTCAGTACTCAGGGTGCTGGGTGCTCATTCTCGGGGTGCTGGGTGCTCAGTTCTCGGGGTGCTGGGTGCTCAGTACTCAGGGTGCTGGGGCTCAGTACTCAGGGTGCTGGGTGCTCAGTACTCAGGGTGATCTGTTCTCAGTACTCAGGTTGCTGGGTGCTCATTGCTCGGTGTGCTGGGTGCTCAGTACTCGGGGTGCTCAATGCTCAGTACTCAGGGTGCTGGGTGCTCAGTACTCAGGGTGCTGGGTGCTCAGTGCTCGGGTGCTCGGTGCTCAGTACTCGGGGTGCTGGGTGCTCAGTACTCGGGGTGCTGGGTGCACAGTGCTCAGGGTGCTGGGTGCTCAGTGCTCGGGGTGCTGGGTGCTCAGTGCTGAGGGTGGTGCTGGGTGCTCAGTACTAAGGGTGCTGGGTGCTCAGTGCTCAGGGTGATGGGTGCTCAGTACTCAGGGTGCTCGGTGCTCAGTACTCAGGGTGCTGGGTGCTCAGTGCTCAAGGTGCTGGGTACTCAGTACTCAGGGTGCTGGGTGAACAGTACTCAGGGTGCTGGGTGCTCAGTGCTCAGGGTGCTGGGTGCTCAGTGCTCAGGGTGCTGGGTGCTCAGTACTCAGGGTGATGGGTGCGCAGTGCTCAGGGTGATCGGTGCTCAGTACTCAGGGTGCTCAGTACTCAGGGTGCTGGGTGCTCAGTGCTCGGGGTCTGGGTGCTCAGTACTCAGGGTGCTGGGTGGTCAGTGCTCAGGGTGCTGGGTGCTCAGTGTTCGGGGAGCTCGGTGCTCAGTACTCAGGGTGCTGGATGCTCAGTACTCAGTGCTCGGGGTCCTGGGTGCTCCGTGCTCGGGGTGCTGGGTGCTCAGTGCTCTGGGTGCTTAGTGCTCAGTACTCAGGGTGCTGGGTGCTCAGTACTCAGGGTGCTGGGTGCTCATTCTCGGGGTGCTGGGTACTCAGTACTCAGGGTGCTGGTGGCTCAGTACTAAGGGTGCTGGGTGCTCAGTACTCAGGGTGCTCGGTTCTCCGTACTCAGGGTGCTGGGTGCTCATTCTCGGGGTGCTGGGTGCTCAGTGCTCAGGGTGCTTGGTGCTCAGTACTCAGGGTGCTGGGGGCCCCGTACTCAGGGTGCTGGGTGCTCAGTCCTCGGGGTGCTCCGTGCTCAGGGTGCTGGGTGCTCAGTGCTCAGGGTGCTGGGTGCTCAGTGCTCGGGGTGCTGGGTGCTGAGTGCTCAGGGTGCTGGGAGCTCAGTGCTCGGGGTGCTCGGTGCTCAGTGCTCAGGGTCCTGGGTGCTCAGTACTCAGGGTGCTGGGTGCTTAGTACTCAGGGTGCTCAGTGCTCAGTACACAGGGTGCTGGGTGCTCAGTGCTTGCCTTGCTGGGTGCTCAGTGCTCAGTACTCAGGGTGCTGGGTGCTCAGTGCTCGGGGTGCTCGGTGCTCAGTACTCAAGGTGCTGGGTGCTCAGTGCTCACGGTGCTGGGTGCTCAGTCCTCGGGGTGCTCTGTGCTCAGTGCTCAGGTTGCTGGGTGCTCAGTACTCAGGGTGCTTGGTGCTCAGTACTAAGGGTGCTCTGTGCTCAGTACTCAGGGTGCTCAGTGCTCAGTGCTCGGGGTGCTGGGTGCTCAGTACTCAGGGTGCTGGGTGCTCAGTACTCAGGGTGCTGGGTGCTCAGTGCTCGGGGTGCTGGGTCCTCAGTGCTCAGGGTGCTCAGTGCTCAATGCTCGGGGTGCTGGGTGCTCAGTGCTCGGGGTGCTCGGTGCTCAGTGCTCAGGGTGCTGGTTGCTCAGTACTCAGTGTGCTCAGTGCTCAGGGTGCTAGGTGCTCAGAACTCAGGGTGCTGGGTGCTCAGTACTCAGGGTCCTGGGTGCTCAGTACTCAGGGTGCTTGGTGCTCAGTACTCAGGGTGCTGGGTGCTCAGTGCTCAGGGTGCTCGGTGCTCAGTACTCATGGTGCTGGGTGCTCATTCTCGGGGTGCTGGGTGCTCAGTACTCAGGTTGCTCAGTACTCTGGTTGCTCGGGGCTCAGTACTCCTGGTGCTGGGTGCTCAGTACTCAGGGTGCTCGGTGCTCAGTTCTCAGGGTGCTCGGTGCTCAGTGTTTGGGGTGCTGGGTGCTCAGTACTCAGGGTGCTGGGTGCTCAGTGCTCAGGGTGCTGGGTGCTCATTGCTCAGGGTGCTGGGTGCTCAGTACTCAGTGCTCAGGATGCTGGGTGCTCAGTGCTCAGGGTGTTGGGTGCTCAGTGCTCAGGGTGCTCAGTGCTCAGTGCTCAGTACTCAGGGTGCTGGGTGCTCAGTACTCAGGGTGCTGGGTGCTCAGTGCTCGGGGTACACGGTGCTCAGTGTTCGGGGTGCTCGGTGCTCAGTACTCAGGGTGCTGTGTGCTCAGTGCTCAGGGTGCTGGGTGCTCAGTGCTTAGTGTGCTGGGTGCTCAGTGCTCAGCGTGCTTGATGCTCAGGACTCAGGGTGCTGGGTGCTCAGTGCTCAGGGTGCTGGGTGCTCAATGCTCGGTGTGCTGGGTGCTCAGTACTCAGGGTGCTGGGTACTCAGTGCTCAGGGTGCTCGGTGCTCAGTACTCATGGTGCTGGGTGCTCATTCTCGGGGTGCTGGGTGCTCAGTACTCAGGTTGCTCAGTACTCTGGTTGCTCGGGGCTCAGTACTCATGGTGCTGGGTGCTCAGTACTCAGGGTGCTCGGTGCTCAGTTCTCAGGGTGCTCGGTGCTCAGTGTTTGGGGTGCTGGGTGCTCAGTACTCAGGGTGCTGGGTGTTCAGTGCTCAGGGTGCTGGGTGCTCAGTGCTCAGGGTGCTCAGTGCTCAGGGTGCTAGGTGCTCAGAACTCAGGGTGCTGGGTGTTCAGTGCTCAGGGTGCTGGTTGCTCAGTACTCAGTGTGCTCAGTGCTCAGGGTGCTAGGTGCTCAGAACTCAGGGTGCTGGGTGCTCAGTACTCAGGGTCCTGGGTGCTCAGTACTCAGGGTGCTTGGTGCTCAGTACTCAGGGTGCTGGGTGCTCAGTGCTCAGGGTGCTCGGTGCTCAGTACTCATGGTGCTGGGTGCTCATTCTCGGGGTGCTGGGTGCTCAGTACTCAGGTTGCTCAGTACTCTGGTTGCTCGGGGCTCAGTACTCCTGGTGCTGGGTGCTCAGTACTCAGGGTGCTCGGTGCTCAGTTCTCAGGGTGCTCGGTGCTCAGTGTTTGGGGTGCTGGGTGCTCAGTACTCAGGGTGCTGGGTGCTCAGTGCTCAGGGTGCTGGGTGCTCAGTGCTCAGGGTGCTGGGTGCTCAGTACTCAGTGCTCAGGATGCTGGGTGCTCAGTGCTCAGGGTGTTGGGTGCTCAGTGCTCAGGGTGCTCAGTGCTCAGTGCTCAGTACTCAGGGTGCTGGGTGCTCAGTACTCAGGGTGCTGGGTGCTCAGTGCTCGGGGTACACGGTGCTCAGTGTTCGGGGTGCTCGGTGCTCAGTACTCAGGGTGCTGTGTGCTCAGTGCTCAGGGTGCTGGGTGCTCAGTGCTTAGTGTGCTGGGTGCTCAGTGCTCAGCGTGCTTGATGCTCAGGACTCAGGGTGCTGGGTGCTCAGTGCTCAGGGTCCTGGGTGCTCAATGCTCGGTGTGCTGGGTGCTCAGTACTCAGGGTGCTGGGTACTCAGTGCTCAGAGTGCTCGGTGCTCAGTACTCATGGTGATGGGTGCTCATTCTCGGGGTGCTGGGTGCTCAGTACTCAGGTTGCTCAGTACTCTGGTTGCTCGGGGCTCAGTACTCATGGTGCTGGGTGCTCAGTACTCAGGGTGCTCGGTGCTCAGTTCTCAGGGTGCTCGGTGCTCAGTGTTTGGGGTGCTGGGTGCTCAGTACTCAGGGTGCTGGGTGTTCAGTGCTCAGGGTGCTGGGTGCTCAGTGCTCAGGGTGCTGGGTGCTCAGTACTCAGTGCTCAGGGTGCTGGGTGCTCAGTGCTCAGTACTCAGGGTGCTCAGTACTCGGGGTGCCGGTTGCTCAGTGCTCGGGGTGCTGGGTGCTCAGTGCTGAGGCTGGTGCTGGGTGCTCAGTACTAAGGGTGCTGGGTGCTCAGTGCTCAGGATGCTGGGTTCTCAGTACTCAGGGTGCTGGGTGCACAGTGCTAGGGGTGCTGGGTGCTCAGTGCTCGGGGTCTGGGTGCTCAGTACTCAGGGTGCTGGGTGGTCAGTGCTCAGGGTGCTGGGTGCTCAGTGTTCGGGGAGCTCGGTGCTCAGTACTCAGGGTGCTGGATGCTCAGTACCCAGTGCTCGGGGTCCTGGGTGCTCCGTGCTCGGGGTGCTGGGTGCTCAGTGCTCTGGGTGCTTAGTGCTCAGTACTCAGGGTGCTGGGTGCTCAGTACTCAGGGTGCTGGGTGCTCATTCTCGGGGTGCTGGGTACTCAGTACTCAGGGTGCTGGTGGCTCAGTACTAAGGGTGCTGGGTGCTCAGTACTCAGGGTGCTCGGTTCTCCGTACTCAGGGTGCTGGGTGCTCATTCTCGGGGTGCTGGGTGCTCAGTGCTCAGGGTGCTTGGTGCTCAGTACTCAGGGTGCTGGGGGCCCCGTACTCAGGGTGCTGGGTGCTCAGTCCTCGGGGTGCTCTGTGCTCAGGGTGCTGGGTGCTCAGTGCTCAGGGTGCTGGGTGCTCAGTGCTCGGGGTGCTGGGTGCTGAGTGCTCAGGGTGCTGGGTGCTCAGTGCTCGGGGTGCTCGGTGCTCAGTGCTCAGGGTCCTGGGTGCTCAGTACTCAGGGTGCTGGGTGCTTAGTACTCAGGGTGCTCAGTGCTCAGTACACAGGGTGCTGGGTGCTCAGTGCTTGCCTTGCTGGGTGCTCAGTGCTCAGTACTCAGGGTGCTGGGTGCTCAGTGCTCGGGGTGCTGGGTGCTCAGTACTCAGCGTGCTGGGTGCTCAGTACTCAGGGTGCTGGGTGCTCAGTGCTCAGGGTGCTGGGTGCTTAGTGCTCAGGGTACTGGGTGCTCAGTGATCGGGGTGCTGGGTGCTCAGTACTCAGGGTGCTCAGTGCTCGGGGAGCTCGGTGCTCAGTACTCAGGGTGCTGGGTGCTCAGTACTCAGTGCTCGGGGTCCTGGGTGATCCGTGCTCGGGGTGCTGGGTGCTCAGTGCTCTGGGTGCTTAGTGCTCAGTACTCAGGGTGCTGGGTGCTCAGTACTCAGGGTGCTGGGTGCTCATTCTCGGGGTGCTGGGTGCTCAGTGCTCGGGGTGCTGGGTGCTCAGGGCTCAGGGTGCTGGGGGCTCAGTACTCAGGGATCTGGGTGCTCAGTACTCAGGGTGCTCGGTTCTCAGTACTCAGGGTGCTGGGTGCTCATTCTCGGGGTGCTGGGTGCTCAGTTCTCGGGGTGCTGGGTGCTCAGTACTCAGGGTGCTGGGGCTCAGTACTCAGGGTGCTGGGTGCTCAGTACTCAGGGTGATCTGTTCTCAGTACTCAGGTTGCTGGGTGCTCATTGCTCGGTGTGCTGGGTGCTCAGTACTCGGGGTGCTCAATGCTCAGTACTCAGGGTGCTGGGTGCTCAGTACTCAGGGTGCTGGGTGCTCAGTGCTCGGGTGCTCGGTGCTCAGTACTCGGGGTGCTGGGTGCTCAGTACTCGGGGTGCTGGGTGCACAGTGCTCAGGGTGCTGGGTGCTCAGTGCTCGGGGTGCTGGGTGCTCAGTGCTGAGGGTGGTGCTGGGTGCTCAGTACTAAGGGTGCTGGGTGCTCAGTGCTCAGGGTGATGGGTGCTCAGTACTCAGGGTGCTCGGTGCTCAGTACTCAGGGTGCTGGGTGCTCAGTGCTCAAGGTGCTGGGTACTCAGTACTCAGGGTGCTGGGTGAACAGTACTCAGGGTGCTGGGTGCTCAGTGCTCAGGGTGCTGGGTGCTCAGTGCTCAGGGTGCTGGGTGCTCAGTACTCAGGGTGATGGGTGCGCAGTGCTCAGGGTGATCGGTGCTCAGTACTCAGGGTGCTCAGTACTCAGGGTGCTGGGTGCTCAGTGCTCGGGGTCTGGGTGCTCAGTACTCAGGGTGCTGGGTGGTCAGTGCTCAGGGTGCTGGGTGCTCAGTGTTCGGGGAGCTCGGTGCTCAGTACTCAGGGTGCTGGATGCTCAGTACTCAGTGCTCGGGGTCCTGGGTGCTCCGTGCTCGGGGTGCTGGGTGCTCAGTGCTCTGGGTGCTTAGTGCTCAGTACTCAGGGTGCTGGGTGCTCAGTACTCAGGGTGCTGGGTGCTCATTCTCGGGGTGCTGGGTACTCAGTACTCAGGGTGCTGGTGGCTCAGTACTAAGGGTGCTGGGTGCTCAGTACTCAGGGTGCTCGGTTCTCCGTACTCAGGGTGCTGGGTGCTCATTCTCGGGGTGCTGGGTGCTCAGTGCTCAGGGTGCTTGGTGCTCAGTACTCAGGGTGCTGGGGGCCCCGTACTCAGGGTGCTGGGTGCTCAGTCCTCGGGGTGCTCCGTGCTCAGGGTGCTGGGTGCTCAGTGCTCAGGGTGCTGGGTGCTCAGTGCTCGGGGTGCTGGGTGCTGAGTGCTCAGGGTGCTGGGTGCTCAGTGCTCGGGGTGCTCGGTGCTCAGTGCTCAGGGTCCTGGGTGCTCAGTACTCAGGGTGCTGGGTGCTTAGTACTCAGGGTGCTCAGTGCTCAGTACACAGGGTGCTGGGTGCTCAGTGCTTGCCTTGCTGGGTGCTCAGTGCTCAGTACTCAGGGTGCTGGGTGCTCAGTGCTCGGGGTGCTCGGTGCTCAGTACTCAAGGTGCTGGGTGCTCAGTGCTCACGGTGCTGGGTGCTCAGTCCTCGGGGTGCTCTGTGCTCAGTGCTCAGGTTGCTGGGTGCTCAGTACTCAGGGTGCTTGGTGCTCAGTACTAAGGGTGCTCTGTGCTCAGTACTCAGGGTGCTCAGTGCTCAGTGCTCGGGGTGCTGGGTGCTCAGTACTCAGGGTGCTGGGTGCTCAGTACTCAGGGTGCTGGGTGCTCAGTGCTCGGGGTGCTGGGTCCTCAGTGCTCAGGGTGCTCAGTGCTCAATGCTCGGGGTGCTGGGTGCTCAGTGCTCGGGGTGCTGGGTGCTCAGTGCTCAGGGTGCTTGTTGCTCAGTACTCAGTGTGCTCAGTGCTCAGGGTGCTAGGTGCTCAGAACTCAGGGTGCTGGGTGCTCAGTACTCAGGGTCCTGGGTGCTCAGTACTCAGGGTGCTTGGTGCTCAGTACTCAGGGTGCTGGGTGCTCAGTGCTCAGGGTGCTCGGTGCTCAGTACTCATGGTGCTGGGTGCTCATTCTCGGGGTGCTGGGTGCTCAGTACTCAGGTTGCTCAGTACTCTGGTTTCTCGGGGCTCAGTACTCCTGGTGCTGGGTGCTCAGTACTCAGGGTGCTCGGTGCTCAGTTCTCAGGGTGCTCGGTGCTCAGTGTTTGGGGTGCTGGGTGCTCAGTACTCAGGGTGCTGGGTGCTCAGTGCTCAGGGTGCTGGGTGCTCAGTGCTCAGGGTGCTGGGTGCTCAGTACTCAGTGCTCAGGATGCTGGGTGCTCAGTGCTCAGGGTGTTGGGTGCTCAGTGCTCAGGGTGCTCAGTGCTCAGTGCTCAGTACTCAGGGTGCTGGGTGCTCAGTACTCAGGGTGCTGGGTGCTCAGTGCTCGGGGTACACGGTGCTCAGTGTTCGGGGTGCTCGGTGCTCAGTACTCAGGGTGCTGTGTGCTCAGTGCTCAGGGTGCTGGGTGCTCAGTGCTTAGTGTGCTGGGTGCTCAGTGCTCAGCGTGCTTGATGCTCAGGACTCAGGGTGCTGGGTGCTCAGTGCTCAGGGTGCTGGGTGCTCAATGCTCGGTGTGCTGGGTGCTCAGTACTCAGGGTGCTGGGTACTCAGTGCTCAGGGTGCTCGGTGCTCAGTACTCATGGTGCTGGGTGCTCATTCTCGGGGTGCTGGGTGCTCAGTACTCAGGTTGCTCAGTACTCTGGTTGCTCGGGGCTCAGTACTCATGGTGCTGGGTGCTCAGTACTCAGGGTGCTCGGTGCTCAGTTCTCAGGGTGCTCGGTGCTCAGTGTTTGGGGTGCTGGGTGTTCAGTGCTCAGGGTGCTGGGTGCTCAGTGCTCAGGGTGCTGGGTGCTCAGTACTCAGTGCTCAGGGTGCTGGGTGCTCAGTGCTCAGTACTCAGGGTGCTCAGTACTCGGGGTGCCGGTTGCTCAGTGCTCGGGGTGCTGGGTGCTCAGTGCTGAGGCTGGTGCTGGGTGCTCAGTACTAAGGGTGCTGGGTGCTCAGTGCTCAGGATGCTGGGTTCTCAGTACTCAGGGTGCTGGGTGCACAGTGCTAGGGGCGCTGGGTGCTCAGTGCTCGGGGTCTGGGTGCTCAGTACTCAGGGTGCTGGGTGGTCAGTGCTCAGGGTGCTGGGTGCTCAGTGTTCGGGGAGCTCGGTGCTCAGTACTCAGGGTGCTGGATGCTCAGTACCCAGTGCTCGGGGTCCTGGGTGCTCCGTGCTCGGGGTGCTGGGTGCTCAGTGCTCTGGGTGCTTAGTGCTCAGTACTCAGGGTGCTGGGTGCTCAGTACTCAGGGTGCTGGGTGCTCATTCTCGGGGTGCTGGGTACTCAGTACTCAGGGTGCTGGTGGCTCAGTACTAAGGGTGCTGGGTGCTCAGTACTCAGGGTGCTCGGTTCTCCGTACTCAGGGTGCTGGGTGCTCATTCTCGGGGTGCTGGGTGCTCAGTGCTCAGGGTGCTTGGTGCTCAGTACTCAGGGTGCTGGGGGCCCCGTACTCAGGGTGCTGGGTGCTCAGTCCTCGGGGTGCTCTGTGCTCAGGGTGCTGGGTGCTCAGTGCTCAGGGTGCTGGGTGCTCAGTGCTCGGGGTGCTGGGTGCTGAGTGCTCAGGGTGCTGGGTGCTCAGTGCTCGGGGTGCTCGGTGCTCAGTGCTCAGGGTTCTGGGTGCTCAGTACTCAGGGTGCTGGGTGCTTAGTACTCAGGGTGCTCAGTGCTCAGTACACAGGGGGCTGGGTGCTCAGTGCTTGCCTTGCTGGGTGCTCAGTGCTCAGTACTCAGGGTGCTGGGTGCTCAGTGCTCGGGGTGCTGGGTGCTCAGTACTCAGCGTGCTGGGTGCTCAGTACTCAGGGTGCTGGGTGCTCAGTGCTCAGGGTGCTGGGTGCTTAGTGCTCAGGGTACTGGGTGCTCAGTGATCGGGGTGCTGGGTGCTCAGTACTCAGGGTGCTCAGTGCTCGGGGAGCTCGGTGCTCAGTACTCAGGGTGCTGGGTGCTCAGTACTCAGTGCTCGGGGTCCTGGGTGATCCGTGCTCGGGGTGCTGGGTGCTCAGTGCTCTGGGTGCTTAGTGCTCAGTACTCAGGGTGCTGGGTGCTCAGTACTCAGGGTGCTGGGTGCTCATTCTCGGGGTGCTGGGTGCTCAGTGCTCGGGGTGCTGGGTGCTCAGGGCTCAGGGTGCTGGGGGCTCAGTACTCAGGGATCTGGGTGCTCAGTACTCAGGGTGCTCGGTTCTCAGTACTCAGGGTGCTGGGTGCTCATTCTCGGGGTGCTGGGTGCTCAGTTCTCGGGGTGCTGGGTGCTCAGTACTCAGGGTGCTGGGGCTCAGTACTCAGGGTGCTGGGTGCTCAGTACTCAGGGTGATCTGTTCTCAGTACTCAGGTTGCTGGGTGCTCATTGCTCGGTGTGCTGGGTGCTCAGTACTCGGGGTGCTCAATGCTCAGTACTCAGGGTGCTGGGTGCTCAGTACTCAGGGTGCTGGGTGCTCAGTGCTCGGGTGCTCGGTGCTCAGTACTCGGGGTGCTGGGTGCTCAGTACTCGGGGTGCTGGTTGCACAGTGCTCAGGGTGCTGGGTGCTCAGTGCTCGGGGTGCTGGGTGCTCAGTGCTGAGGGTGGTGCTGGGTGCTCAGTACTAAGGGTGCTGGGTGCTCAGTGCTCAGGGTGATGGGTGCTCAGTACTCAGGGTGCTCGGTGCTCAGTACTCAGGGTGCTGGGTGCTCAGTGCTCAAGGTGCTGGGTACTCAGTACTCAGGGTGCTGGGTGAACAGTACTCAGGGTGCTGGGTGCTCAGTGCTCAGGGTGCTGGGTGCTCAGTGCTCAGGGTGCTGGGTGCTCAGTACTCAGGGTGATGGGTGCGCAGTGCTCAGGGTGATCGGTGCTCAGTACTCAGGGTGCTCAGTACTCAGGGTGCTGGGTGCTCAGTGCTCGGGGTCTGGGTGCTCAGTACTCAGGGTGCTGGGTGGTCAGTGCTCAGGGTCCTGGGTGCTCAGTGTTCGGGGAGCTCGGTGCTCAGTACTCAGGGTGCTGGATGCTCAGTACTCAGTGCTCGGGGTCCTGGGTGCTCCGTGCTCGGGGTGCTGGGTGCTCAGTGCTCTGGGTGCTTAGTGCTCAGTACTCAGGGTGCTGGGTGCTCAGTACTCAGGGTGCTGGGTGCTCATTCTCGGGGTGCTGGGTACTCAGTACTCAGGGTGCTGGTGGCTCAGTACTAAGGGTGCTGGGTGCTCAGTACTCAGGGTGCTCGGTTCTCCGTACTCAGGGTGCTGGGTGCTCATTCTCGGGGTGCTGGGTGCTCAGTGCTCAGGGTGCTTGGTGCTCAGTACTCAGGGTGCTGGGGGCCCCGTACTCAGGGTGCTGGGTGCTCAGTCCTCGGGGTGCTCCGTGCTCAGGGTGCTGGGTGCTCAGTGCTCAGGGTGCTGGGTGCTCAGTGCTCGGGGTGCTGGGTGCTGAGTGCTCAGGGTGCTGGGTGCTCAGTGCTCGGGGTGCTCGGTGCTCAGTGCTCAGGGTCCTGGGTGCTCAGTACTCAGGGTGCTGGGTGCTTAGTACTCAGGGTGCTCAGTGCTCAGTACACAGGGTGCTGGGTGCTCAGTGCTTGCCTTGCTGGGTGCTCAGTGCTCAGTACTCAGGGTGCTGGGTGCTCAGTGCTCAGGGTGCTGGGTGCTCAGTACTCAGCGTGCTGGGTGCTCAGTGCTCAGGGTGCTGGGTGCTCAGTGCTCAGGGTACTGGGTACTCAGTGATCGGGGTGCTGGGTGCTCAGTACTCAGGGTGCTGGGTGCTTAGTACTCAGGGTGCTCAGTGCTCAGTACACAGCGTGCTGGGTGCTCAGTGCTTGCCTTGCTGGGTGCTCAGTGCTCAGTACTCAGGGTGCTGGGTGCTCAGTGCTCGGGGTGCTGGGTGCTCAGTACTCAGCGTGCTGGGTGCTCAGTACTCAGGGTGCTGGGTGCTCAGTGCTCAGGGGGCTGGGTGCTCAGTGCTCAGGGTACTGGGTACTCAGTGATCGGGGTGCTGGGTGCTCAGTACTCAGGGTGCTCAGTGCTCGGGGAGCTCGGTGCTCATTACTCAGGGTGCTGGGTGCTCAGTACTCAGTGCTCGGGGTCCTGGGTGATCCGTGCTCGGGGTGCTGGGTGCTCAGTGCTCTGGGTGCTTAGTGCTCAGTACTCAGGGTGCTGGGTGCTCATTACTCAGGGTGCTGGGTGCTCATTCTCGGGGTGCTGGGTGCTCAGTGCTCGGGGTGCTGGGTGCTCAGGGCTCAGGGTGCTGGGGGCTCAGTACTCAGGGTTCTGGGTGCTCAGTACTCAGGGTGCTCGGTTCTCAGTACTCAAGGTGCTGGGTGCTCATTCTCGGGGTGCTGGGTGCTCAGTTCTCGGGGTGCTGGGTGCTCAGTACTCAGGGTGCTGGGGCTCAGTACTCAGGGTGCTGGGTGCTCAGTACTCAGGGTGATCTGTTCTCAGTACTCAGGTTGCTGGGTGCTCATTGCTCGGGGTGCTGGGTGCTTAGTACTCGGGGTGCTCAGTGCTCAGTACTCAGGGTGCTGGGTGCTCAGTACTCAGGGTGCTGGGTGCTCAGTGCTTGCGTGCTCGGTGCTCAGTACTCGGGGTGCTGGGTGCTCAGTACTCGGGGTGCTGGGTGCACAGTGCTCAGGGTGCTGAGTGCTCAGTGCTCGGGGTGCTGGGTGCTCAGTGCTGAGGGTGGTGCTGGGTGCTCAGTACTAAGGGTGCTGGGTGCTCAGTGCTCAGGGTGATAGGTGCTCAGTACTCAGGGTGCTCGGTGCTCAGTACTCAGGGTGCTGGGTGCTCAGTGCTCAGGGTGCTGGGTACTCAGTACTCAGGGTGCTGGGTGAACAGTACTCAGGGTGCTGGGTGCTCAGTGCTCAGGGTGCTGGGTGCTCAGTGCTCAGGGTGCTGGGTGCTCAGTACTCAGGGTGATGGGTGCGCAGTGCTCAGGGTGATCGGTGCTCAGTACTCAGGGTGCTCAGTACTCAGGGTGATGGGTGCTCAGTGCTCGGGGTGCTGGGTGCTCAGTACTCGGGGTGCTGGGTGCTCTGTACTCAGGGTGCTGGGTGCTCAGTGCTCGGGGTCCTGGGTGCTCAGTGCTCAGGGTGATCGGTGCTCAGTACTCAGGGTGCTGGGTGCTCAGTGCTCAGGGTGCTGGGTGCTCAGTCCTCAGGGTGCTCAGTGCTCAGGGTGCTGGGTGCTCAGTGCTCGGGGTGCTCGGTGCTCAGTACTCAGGGTGCTGAGTGCTCAGTACTCAGGGTGCTGGGTGCTCAGTACTCATGGTGCTGGGTGCTCAGTACTCAGGGGGCTGGGTGCTCAGTGCTCAGGGTGCTGGGTGCTCAGTGCTCAGGGTGCTGGGTGCTCAGTGCTCGGGGTGCTGGGTGCTCAGTGCTCGGGGTGCTGGGTGCTCAGTGCTCAGTGCTCAGGGTGTTGTGTGCTTAGTGCTCAGTGCTCAGGGTGCTGCGTGCTCAGTACTCAGGGTGCTGGGTGCTTAGTACTCAGGGTGCTGGGTGCTCAGTGCTCAGGGTGCTGGGTGCTCAGTACTCTGGGTGTTGGGTGCTCAGTACTCAGGGTGCTGGGTGCTCAGTGCTCGGGGTGCTGGGTGCTCAGTGCTCGGGGTGCTGTGTGCTCAGTGCTCAGGGTGCTGGGTGCTCAGTATTCAGGGTGCTGGGTGCTCAGTGCTCGGGGTGCTCGCTGCTCAGTACTCAAGGTGCTGGGTGCTCAGTGCTCAGGGTGCTGGGTGCTCAGTCCTAGGGGTGCTGGGTGCTCATTACTCAGGGTGCTGGGTGCTCAGTGCTCGGGGTGCTTGCTGCTCAGTACTCTTGGTGCTGGGTGCTCAGTACTCAGGGTGCTGGGTGCTCAGGGTTCGGGGTGCTCGGTGCTCAGTGCTCAGGATGCTCGGTGCTCAGTACTTTTGGTGCTGGGTGCTCAGTACTCAGGGTGCTGGGTGCTCAGTGCTCGGGGTGCTCGGTGCTCAGTACTCAGGGTGCTGGGTGCTCAGTGCCCAGGGTGCTGGGTGCTCAGTACTCAGGGTGCTGGGTGCTCAGTGCTCGGGGTGCTGGGTGCTCAGTGCTCAGGTGCTGGGTGCTAAGTACTCAGGGTGCTGGGTGCTCAGTGCTCAGGGTGCTGGGTGCTCAGTAATCAGGGTGCTGGGTGCTCAGCACTCAGGGTGCTCAGTACTCAGGGTGCTGGGTGCTCAGTGCTCGGGGTGCTGGGTGCTCAGGGCTCAGGGTGATCGTTGCTCTGTACTCAGGGTGCTGGGTGCTCAGTACTCAGGGTGCTGGGTGCTCAGTACTCAGGGTGCTGGGTGCTCAGTCCTCAGGGTGCTCAGTGCTCAGGTGCTGGGTTCCCAGTGCTCGGGGTGCTCGGAGCTCAGTACTCAGGGTGCTGAGTGCTCAGTACTCAGGGTGCTGGTTGCTCAGTACTCAGGGTGTTGGATGCTCAGTGCTCGGTGTGTTGGGTGCTCAGTTCTCAGGGTGCTCAGTGCTCAGTACTCAGGGTGCTGGGTGCTCAGTACTCAGGGTGCTGGGTGCTCAGTGCTCGGGGTGCTGGGTGCTCAGTATTCAGGGTGCTGGGTGCTCAGTGCTCGGGGTGCTCGGTGCTCAGTACTCAAGGTGCTGGGTGCTCAGTGCTCACGGTGCTGGGTGCTCAGTCCTCGGGGTGCTCTGTGCTCAGTGCTCAGGTTGCTGGGTGCTCAGTACTCAGGGTGCTTGGTGCTCAGTACTAAGGGTGCTCTGTGCTCAGTACTCAGGGTGCTCAGTGCTCAGTGCTCGGGGTGCTGGGTGCTCAGTACTCAGGGTGCTGGGTGCTCAGTACTCAGGGTGCTGGGTGCTCAGTGCTCGGGGTGCTGGGTCCTCAGTGCTCAGGGTGTTCAGTGCTCAATGCTCGGGGTGCTGGGTGCTCAGTGCTCGGGGTGCTGGGTGCTCAGTGCTCAGGGTGCTGGTTGCTCAGTACTCAGTGTGCTCAGTGCTCAGGGTGCTAGGTGCTCAGAACTCAGGGTGCTGGGTGCTCAGTACTCAGGGTCCTGGGTGCTCAGTACTCAGGGTGCTTGGTGCTCAGTACTCAGGGTGCTGGGTGCTCAGTGCTCAGGGTGCTCGGTGCTCAGTACTCATGGTGCTGGGTGCTCATTCTCGGGGTGCTGGGTGCTCAGTACTCAGGTTGCTCAGTACTCTGGTTGCTCGGGGCTCAGTACTCATGGTGCTGGGTGCTCAGTACTCAGGGTGCTCGGTGCTCAGTTCTCAGGGTGCTCGGTGCTCAGTGTTTGGGGTGCTGGGTGCTCAGTACTCAGGGTGCTGGGTGCTCAGTGCTCAGGGTGCTGGGTGCTCAGTGCTCAGGGTGCTGGGTGCTCAGTACTCAGTGCTCAGGATGCTGGTTGCTCAGTGCTCAGGGTGTTGGGTGCTCAGTGCTCAGGGTGCTCAGTGCTCAGTGCTCAGTACTCAGGGTGCTGGGTGCTCAGTACTCAGGGTGCTGGGTGCTCAGTGCTCGGGGTACACGGTGCTCAGTGTTCGGGGTGCTCGGTGCTCAGTACTCAGGGTGCTGTGTGCTCAGTGCTCAGGGTGCTGGGTGCTCAGTGCTTAGTGTGCTGGGTGCTCAGTGCTCAGCGTGCTTGATGCTCAGGACTCAGGGTGCTGGGTGCTCAGTGCTCAGGGTGCTGGGTGCTCAATGCTCGGTGTGCTGGGTGCTCAGTACTCAGGGTGCTGGGTACTCAGTGCTCAGGGTGCTCGGTGCTCAGTACTCATGGTGCTGGGTGCTCATTCTCGGGGTGCTGGGTGCTCAGTACTCAGGTTGCTCAGTACTCTGGTTGCTCGGGGCTCAGTACTCATGGTGCTGGGTGCTCAGTACTCAGGGTGCTCGGTGCTCAGTTCTCAGGGTGCTCGGTGCTCAGTGTTTGGGGTGCTGGGTGCTCAGTACTCAGGGTGCTGGGTGTTAAGTGCTCAGGGTGCTGGGTGCTCAGTGCTCAGGGTGCTGGGTGCTCAGTACTCAGTGCTCAGGGTGCTGGGTGCTCAGTGCTCAGTACTCAGGGTGCTCAGTACTCGGGGTGCCGGTTGCTCAGTGCTCGGGGTGCTGGGTGCTCAGTGCTGAGGCTGGTGCTCTGTGCTCAGTACTAAGGGTGCTGGGTGCTCAGTGCTCAGGATGCTGGGTTCTCAGTACTCAGGGTGCTGGGTGCACAGTGCTAGGGGTGCTGGGTGCTCAGTGCTCGGGGTCTGGGTGCTCAGTACTCAGGGTGCTGGGTGGTCAGTGCTCAGGGTGCTGGGTGCTCAGTGTTCGGGGAGCTCGGTGCTCAGTACTCAGGGTGCTGGATGCTCAGTACCCAGTGCTCGGGGTCCTGGGTGCTTCGTGCTCGGGGTGCTGGGTGCTCAGTGCTCTGGGTGCTTAGTGCTCAGTACTCAGGGTGCTGGGTGCTCAGTACTCAGGGTGCTGGGTGCTCATTCTCGGGGTGCTGGGTACTCAGTACTCAGGGTGCTGGTGGCTCAGTACTAAGGGTGCTGGGTGCTCAGTACTCAGGGTGCTCGGTTCTCCGTACTCAGGGTGCTGGGTGCTCATTCTCGGGGTGCTGGGTGCTCAGTGCTCAGGGTGCTTGGTGCTCAGTACTCAGGGTGCTGGGGGCCCCGTACTCAGGGTGCTGGGTGCTCAGTCCTCGGGGTGCCCCGTGCTCAGGGTGCTGGGTGCTCAGTGCTCAGGGTGCTGGGTGCTCAGTGCTCGGGGTGCTGGTTGCTGAGTGCTCAGGGTGCTGGGTGCTCAGTGCTCGGGGTGCTCGGTGCTCAGTGCTCAGGGTCCTGGGTGCTCAGTACTCAGGGTGCTGGGTGCTTAGTACTCAGGGTGCTCAGTGCTCAGTACACAGGGTGCTGGGTGCTCAGTGCTTGCCTTGCTGGGTGCTCAGTGCTCAGTACTCAGGGTGCTGGGTGCTCAGTGCTCGGGGTGCTGGGTGCTCAGTACTCAGCGTGCTGGGTGCTCAGTACTCAGGGTGCTGGGTGCTCAGTGCTCAGGGTGCTGGGTGCTTAGTGCTCAGGGTACTGGGTGCTCAGTGATCGGGGTGCTGGGTGCTCAGTACTCAGGGTGCTCAGTGCTCGGGGAGCTCGGTGCTCAGTACTCAGGGTGCTGGGTGCTCAGTACTCAGTGCTCGGGGTCCTGGGTGATCCGTGCTCGGGGTGCTGGGTGCTCAGTGCTCTGGGTGCTTAGTGCTCAGTACTCAGGGTGCTGGGTGCTCAGTACTCAGGGTGCTGGGTGCTCATTCTCGGGGTGCTGGGTGCTCAGTGCTCGGGGTGCTGGGTGCTCAGGGCTCAGGGTGCTGGGGGCTCAGTACTCAGGGATCTGGGTGCTCAGTACTCAGGGTGCTCGGTTCTCAGTACTCAGGGTGCTGGGTGCTCATTCTCGGTGTGCTGGGTGCTCAGTTCTCGGGGTGCTGGGTGCTCAGTACTCAGGGTGCTGGGGCTCAGTACTCAGGGTGCTGGGTGCTCAGTACTCAGGGTGATCTGTTCTCAGTACTCAGGTTGCTGGGTGCTCATTGCTCGGTGTGCTGGGTGCTCAGTACTCGGGGTGCTCAATGCTCAGTACTCAGGGTGCTGGGTGCTCAGTACTCAGGGTGCTGGGTGCTCAGTGCTCGGGTGCTCGGTGCTCAGTACTCGGGGTGCTGGGTGCTCAGTACTCGGGGTGCTGGGTGCACAGTGCTCAGGGTGCTGGGTGCTCAGTGCTCGGGGTGCTGGGTGCTCAGTGCTGAGGGTGGTGCTGGGTGCTCAGTACTAAGGGTGCTGGGTGCTCAGTGCTCAGGGTGATGGGTGCTCAGTACTCAGGGTGCTCGGTGCTCAGTACTCAGGGTGCTGGGTGCTCAGTGCTCAAGGTGCTGGGTACTCAGTACTCAGGGTGCTGGGTGAACAGTACTCAGGGTGCTGGGTGCTCAGTGCTCAGGGTGCTGGGTGCTCAGTGCTCAGGGTGCTGGGTGCTCAGTACTCAGGGTGATGGGTGCGCAGTGCTCAGGGTGATCGGTGCTCAGTACTCAGGGTGCTCAGTACTCAGGGTGCTGGGTGCTCAGTGCTCGGGGTCTGGGTGCTCAGTACTCCGGGTGCTGGGTGGTCAGTGCTCAGGGTGCTGGGTGCTCAGTGTTCGGGGAGCTCGGTGCTCAGTACTCAGGGTGCTGGATGCTCAGTACTCAGTGCTCGGGGTCCTGGGTGCTCCGTGCTCGGGGTGCTGGGTGCTCAGTGCTCTGGGTGCTTAGTGCTCAGTACTCAGGGTGCTGGGTGCTCAGTACTCAGGGTGCTGGGTGCTCATTCTCGGGGTGCTGGGTACTCAGTACTCAGGGTGCTGGTGGCTCAGAACTAAGGGTGCTGGGTGCTCAGTACTCAGGGTGCTCGGTTCTCCGTACTCAGGGTGCTGGGTGCTCATTCTCGGGGTGCTGGGTGCTCAGTGCTCAGGGTGCTTGGTGCTCAGTACTCAGGGTGCTGGGGGCCCCGTACTCAGGGTGCTGGGTGCTCAGTCCTCGGGGTGCTCCGTGCTCAGGGTGCTGGGTGCTCAGTGCTCAGGGTGCTGGGTGCTCAGTGCTCGGGGTGCTGGGTGCTGAGTGCTCAGGGTGCTGGGTGCTCAGTGCTCGGGGTGCTCGGTGCTCAGTGCTCAGGGTCCTGGGTGCTCAGTACTCAGGGTGCTGGGTGCTTAGTACTCAGGGTGCTCAGTGCTCAGTACACAGGGTGCTGGGTGCTCAGTGCTTGCCTTGCTGGGTGCTCAGTGCTCAGTACTCAGGGTGCTGGGTGCTCAGTGCTCGGGGTGCTGGGTGCTCAGTACTCAGCGTGCTGGGTGCTCAGTACTCAGGGTGCTAGGTGCTCAGTGCTCAGGGTGCTGGGTGCTCAGTGCTCAGGGTACTGGGTGCTCAGTGATCGGGGTGCTGGGTGCTCAGTACTCAGGGTGCTCAGTGCTCGGGGAGCTCGGTGCTCAGTACTCAGGGTGCTGGGTGCTCAGTACTCAGTGCTCGGGGTCCTGGGTGATCCGTGCTCGGGGTGCTGGGTGCTCAGTGCTCTGGGTGCTTAGTGCTCAGTACTCAGGGTGCTGGGTGCTCAGTACTCAGGGTGCTGGGTGCTCATTCTCGGGGTGCTGGGTGCTCAGTGCTCGGGGTGCTGGGTGCTCAGGGCTCAGGGTGCTGGGGGCTCAGTACTCAGGGATCTGGGTGCTCAGTACTCAGGGTGCTCGGTTCTCAGTACTCAGGGTGCTGGGTGCTCATTCTCGGGGTGCTGGGTGCTCAGTTCTCGGGGTGCTGGGTGCTCAGTACTCAGGGTGCTGGGGCTCAGTACTCAGGGTGCTGGGTGCTCAGTACTCAGGGTGATCTGTTCTCAGTACTCAGGTTGCTGGGTGCTCATTGCTCGGGGTGCTGGGTGCTCAGTACTCGGGGTGCTCAGTGCTCAGTACTCAGGGTGCTGGGTGCTCAGTACTCAGGGTGCTGGGTGCTCAGTGCTCGGGTGCTCGGTGCTCAGTACTCGGGGTGCTGGGTGCTCAGTACTCGGGGTGCTGGGTGCACAGTGCTCAGGGTGCTGGGTGCTCAGTGCTCGGGGTGCTGGGTGCTCAGTGCTGAGGGTGGTGCTGGGTGCTCAGTACTAAGGGTGCTGGGTGCTCAGTGCTCAGGGTGATGGGTGCACAGTACTCAGGGTGCTCGGTGCTCAGTACTCAGGGTGCTGGGTGCTCAGTGCTCAAGGTGCTGGGTACTCAGTACTCAGGGTGCTGGGTGAACAGTACTCAGGGTGCTGGGTGCTCAGTGCTCAGGGTGCTGGGTGCTCAGTGCTCAGGGTGCTGGGTGCTCAGTACTCATTGTGATGGGTGCGCAGTGCTCAGGGTGATCGGTGCTCAGTACTCAGGGTGCTCAGTACTCAGGGTGCTGGGTGCTCAGTGCTCGGGGTGCTGGGTGCTCAGTACTCGGGGTGCTGGGTGCTCTGTACTCAGGGTGCTGGGTGCTCAGTGCTCGGGGTCCTGGGTGCTCAGTGCTCAGGGTGATCGGTGCTCAGTACTCAGGGTGCTGGGTGCTCAGTGCTCAGGGTGCTGGGTGCTCAGTCCTCAGGGTGCTCAGTGCTCAGGGTGCTGGGGTGCTCAGTGCTCGGGGTGCTCGGTGCTCAGTACTCAGGGTGCTGAGTGCTCAGTACTCAGGGTGCTGGGTGCTCAGTACTCATAGTGCTGGGTGCTCAGTACTCAGGGGGCTGGGTGCTCAGTGCTCAGGGTGCTGGGTGCTCAGTGCTCAGGGTGCTGGGTGCTCAGTGCTCGGGGTGCTGGGTGCTCAGTACTCAGGGTGCTGGGGCTCAGTACTCAGGGTGCTGGGTGCTCAGTACTCAGGGTGATCTGTTCTCAGTACTCAGGTTGCTGGGTGCTCATTGCTCGGTGTGCTGGGTGCTCAGTACTCGGGGTGCTCAATGCTCAGTATTCAGGGTGCTGGGTGCTCAGTACTCAGGGTGCTGGGTGCTCAGTGTTCGGGTGCTCGGTGCTCAGTACTCGGGGTGCTGGGTGCTCAGTACTCGGGGTGCTGGGTGCACAGTGCTCAGGGTGCTGGGTGCTCAGTGCTCGGGGTGCTGGGTGCTCAGTGCTGAGGGTGGTGCTGGGTGCTCAGTACTAAGGGTGCTGGGTGCTCAGTGCTCAGGGTGATGGGTGCTCAGTACTCAGGGTGCTCGGTGCTCAGTACTCAGGGTGCTGGGTGCTCAGTGATCAAGGTGCTGGGTACTCAGTACTCAGGGTGCTGGGTGAACAGTACTCAGGGTGCTGGGTGCTCAGTGCTCAGGGTGCTGGGTGCTCAGTGCTCAGGGTGCTGGGTGCTCAGTACTCAGGGTGATGGGTGCGCAGTGCTCAGGGTGATCGGTGCTCAGTACTCAGGGTGCTCAGTACTCAGGGTGCTGTGTGCTCAGTGCTCGGGGTCTGGGTGCTCAGTACTCAGGGTGCTGGGTGGTCAGTGCTCAGGGTGCTGGGTGCTCAGTGTTCGGGGAGCTCAGTGCTCAGTACTCAGGGTGCTGGATGCTCAGTACTCAGTGCTCGGGGTCCTGGGTGCTCCGTGCTCGGGGTGCTGGGTGCTCAGTGCTCTGGGTGCTTAGTGCTCAGTACTCAGGGTGCTGGGTGCTCAGTACTCAGGGTGCTGGGTGCTCATTCTCGGGGTGCTGGGTACTCAGTACTCAGGGTGCTGGTGGCTCAGTACTAAGGGTGCTGGGTGCTCAGTACTCAGGGTGATGGGAGCGCAGTGCTCAGGGTGATCGGTGCTCAGTACTCAGGGTGCTCAGTACTCAGGGTGCTGGGTGCTCAGTGCTCGGGGTGCTGGGTGCTCAGTACTCGGGGTGCTGGGTGCTCTGTACTCAGGGTGCTGTGTGCTCAGTGCTCGGGGTCCTGGGTGCTCCGTGCTCAGGGTGATCGGTGCTCAGTACTCAGGGTGCTGGGTCCTCAGTGCTCAGGGTGCTGGGTGCTCAGTCCTCAGGGTGCTCAGTGCTCAGGGTGCTGGGGTGCTCAGTGCTCGGGGTGCTCAGTGCTCAGTACTCAGGGTGCTGAGTGCTCAGTACTCAGGGTGCTGGGTGCTCAGTACTCATAGTGCTGGGTGCTCAGTACTCAGGGGGCTGGGTGCTCAGTGCTCAGGGTGCTGGGTGCTCAGTGCTCAGAGTGCTGGGTGCTCAGTGCTCGGGGTGCTGGGTGCTCAGTGCTCGGGGTGCTGGGTGCTCAGTGCTCAGTGCTCAGGGTGTTGTGTGCTTAGTGCTCAGTGCTCAGGGTGCTGCGTGCTCAGTACTCAGGGTGCTGGGTGCTTAGTACTCAGGGTGCTGGGTGCTCAGTGCTCAGGGTGCTGGGTGCTCAGTACTCTGAGTGCTGGGTGCTCAGTACTCAGGGTGCTGGGTGCTCAGTACTCAGGGTGCTGGGTGCTCAGTACTCAGTGCTCGGGGTCCTGGGTGATCCGTGCTCGGGGTGCTGGGTGCTCAGTGCTCTGGGTGCTTAGTGCTCAGTACTCAGGGTGCTGGGTGCTCAGTACTCAGGGTGCTGGGTGCTCATTCTCGGGGTGCTGGGTGCTCAGTGCTCGGGGTGCTGGGTGCTCAGGGCTCAGGGTGCTGGGGGCTCAGTACTCAGGGATCTGGGTGCTCAGTACTCAGGGTGCTCGGTTCTCAGTACTCAGGGTGCTGGGTGCTCATTCTCGGGGTGCTGGGTGCTCAGTTCTCGGGGTGCTGGGTGCTCAGTACTCAGGGTGCTGGGGCTCAGTACTCAGGGTGCTGGGTGCTCAGTACTCAGGGTGATCTGTTCTCAGTACTCAAGTTGCTGGGTGCTCATTGCTCGGTGTGCTGGGTGCTCAGTACTCGGGGTGCTCAATGCTCAGTACTCAGGGTGCTGTGTGCTCAGTACTCAGGGTGCTGGGTGCTCAGTGTTCGGGTGCTCGGTGCTCAGTACTCGGGGTGCTGGGTGCTCAGTACTCGGGGTGCTGGGTGCACAGTGCTCAGGGTGCTGGGTGCTCAGTGCTCGTGGTGCTGGGTGCTCAGTGCTGAGGGTGGTGCTGGGTGCTCAGTACTAAGGGTGCTGGGTGCTCAGTGCTCAGGGTGATGGGTGCTCAGTACTCAGGGTGCTCGGTGCTCAGTACTCAGGGTGCTGGGTGCTCAGTGATCAAGGTGCTGGGTACTCAGTACTCAGGGTGCTGGGTGAACAGTACTCAGGGTGCTGGGTGCTCAGTGCTCAGGGTGCTGGGTGCTCAGTGCTCAGGGTGCTGGGTGCTCAGTACTCAGGGTGATGGGTGCGCAGTGCTCAGGGTGATCGGTGCTCAGTACTCAGGGTGCTCAGTACTCAGGGTGCTGTGTGCTCAGTGCTCGGGGTCTGGGTGCTCAGTACTCAGGGTGCTGGGTGGTCAGTGCTCAGGGTGCTGGGTGCTCAGTGTTCGGGGAGCTCGGTGCTCAGTACTCAGGGTGCTGGATGCTCAGTACTCAGTGCTCGGGGTCCTGGGTGCTCCGTGCTCGGGGTGCTGGGTGCTCAGTGCTCTGCGTGCTTAGTGCTCAGTACTCAGGGTGCTGGGTGCTCAGTACTCAGGGTGCTGGGTGCTCATTCTCGGGGTGCTGGGTACTCAGTACTCAGGGTGCTGGTGGCTCAGTACTAAGGGTGCTGGGTGCTCAGTACTCAGGGTGCTCGGTTCTCCGTACTCAGGGTGCTGGGTGCTCATTCTCGGGGTGCTGGGTGCTCAGTGCTCAGGGTGCTTGGTGCTCAGTACTCAGGGTGCTGGGGGCCCCGTACTCAGGGTGCTGGGTGCTCAGTCCTCGGGGTGCTCCGTGCTCAGGGTGCTGGGTGCTCAGTGCTCAGGGTGCTGGGTGCTCAGTGCTCGGGGTGCTGGGTGCTGAGTGCTCAGGGTGCTGGGTGCTCAGTGCTCGGGGTGCTCGGTGCTCAGTGCTCAGGGTCCTGGGTGCTCAGTACTCAGGGTGCTGGGTGCTTAGTACTCAGGGTGCTCAGTGCTCAGTACACAGGGTGCTGGGTGCTCAGTGCTTGCCTTGCTGGGTGCTCAGTGCTCAGTACTCAGGGTGCTGGGTGCTCAGTGCTCGGGGTGCTGGGTGCTCAGTACTCAGCGTGCTGGGTGCTCAGTACTCAGGGTGCTGGGTGCTCAGTGCTCAGGGTGCTGGGTGCTCAGTGCTCAGGGTACTGGGTGCTCAGTGATCGGGGTGCTGGGTGCTCAGTACTCAGGGTGCTCAGTGCTCGGGGAGCTCGGTGCTCAGTACTCAGGGTGCTGGGTGCTCAGTACTCAGTGCTCGGGGTCCTGGGTGATCCGTGCTCGGGGTGCTGGGTGCTCAGTGCTCTGGGTGCTTAGTGCTCAGTACTCAGGGTGCTGGGTGCTCAGTACTCAGGGTGCTGGGTGCTCATTCTCGGGGTGCTGGGTGCTCAGTGCTTGGGGATGCTGGGTGCTCAGGGCTCAGGGTGCTGGGGGCACAGTACTCAGGGATCTGGGTGCTCAGTACTCAGGGTGCTCGGTTCTCAGTACTCAGGGTGCTGGGTGCTCATTCTCGGGGTGCTGGGTGCTCAGTTCTCGGGGTGCTGGGTGCTCAGTACTCAGGGTGCTGGGGCTCAGTACTCAGGGTGCTGGGTGCTCAGTACTCAGGGTGATCTGTTCTCAGTACTCAGGTTGCTGGGTGCTCATTGCTCGGGGTGCTGGGTGCTCAGTACTCGGGGTGCTCAGTGCTCAGTACTCAGGGTGCTGGGTGCTCAGTACTCAGGGTGCTGGGTGCTCAGTGCTCGGGTGCTCGGTGCTCAGTACTCGGGGTGCTGGGTGCTCAGTACTCGGGGTGCTGGGTGCACAGTGCTCAGGGTGCTGGGTGCTCAGTGCTCGGGGTGCTGGGTGCTCAGTGCTGAGTGTGGTGCTGGGTGCTCAGTACTAAGGGTGCTGGGTGCTCAGTGCTCAGGGTGATGGGTGCTCAGTACTCAGGGTGCTCGGTGCTCAGTACTCAGGGTGCTGGGTGCTCAGTGCTCAAGGTGCTGGGTACTCAGTACTCAGGGTGCTGGGTGAACAGTACTCAGGGTGCTGGGTGCTCAGTGCTCAGGGTGCTGGGTGCTCAGTGCTCAGGGTGCTGGGTGCTCAGTACTCAGGGTGATGGGTGCGCAGTGCTCAGGGTGATCGGTGCTCAGTACTCAGGGTGCTCAGTACTCAGGGTGCTGGGTGCTCAGTGCTCGGGGTGCTGGGTGCTCAGTACTCGGGGTGCTGGGTGCTCTGGACTCAGGGTGCTGGGTGCTCAGTGCTCGGGGTCCTGGGTGCTCAGTGCTCAGGGTGATCGGTGCTCAGTACTCAGGGTGCTGGGTGCTCAGTGCTCAGGGTGCTGGGTGCTCAGTCCTCAGGGTGCTCAGTGCTCAGGGTGCTGGGGTGCTCAGTGCTCGGGGTGCTCGGTGCTCAGTACTCAGGGTGCTGAGTGCTCAGTACTCAGGGTGCTGGGTGCTCAGTACTCATAGTGCTGGGTGCTCAGTACTCAGGGGGCTGGGTGCTCAGTGCTCAGGGTGCTGGGTGCTCAGTGCTCAGGGTGCTGGGTGCTCAGTGCTCGGGGTGCTGGGTGCTCAGTGCTCGGGGTGCTGGGTGCTCAGTGCTCAGTGCTCAGGGTGTTGTGTGCTTAGTGCTCAGTGCTCAGGGTGCTGCGTGCTCAGTACTCAGGGTGCTGGGTGCTTAGTACTCAGGGTGCTGGGTGCTCAGTGCTCAGGGTGCTGTGTGCTCAGTACTCTGGGTGCTGGGTGCTCAGTACTCAGGGTGCTGGGTGCTCAGTGCTCGGGGTGCTGGGTGCTCAGTGCTTGGGGTGCTGTGTGCTCAGTGCTCAGGGTGCTGGGTGCTCAGTATTCAGGGTGCTGGGTGCTCAGTGCTCGGGGTGCTCGCTGCTCAGTACTCAAGGTGCTGGGTGCTCAGTGCTCAGGGTGCTGGGTGCTCAGTCCACAGGGTGCTCAGTATAAAGGGTGCTGGGTGCTCAGTACTCAGGGTGCTGGGTGCTCAGTGCTCAGGGTGATCAGTGCTCATTACTCAGGGTGCTGGGTGCTCAGTGCTCAGGGTGCTGGGTGCTCAGTCCTCAGGGTGCTCAGTACTCAGGGTGCTGGGTGCTCAGTACTCAGGGTGCTGGGTGCTCAGTGCTCAGGGTGATCAGTGCTCAGTACTCAGGGTGCTGGTTGCTCAGTGCTCAGGGTGCTGGGTGCTCAGTCCTCAGGGTGCTCAATACTCAGGGTGCTCGGTGCTCAGTGCTCAGTACTCAGGGTGTTCTGTACTCAGGGTGCTGGGTGCTCAGTGCTCGGGGTGCTGGGTGCTCAGTACTCAGGGTGCTGGGTGCTCAGTACTCAGGGTGCTGGGTGCTCAGTACTCAGGGTGCTGGGTGCTCAGTGCTCGGGGTGCTGGGTGCTCAGTGCTCAGGGTGATCGGTGCTCAGTGCTCACGGTGCTGGGTGCTCAGTCCTCAGGGTGCTCTGTGCTCAGTACTCAGGGTGCTGAGTGCTCAGTACTCAGGGTGCTGGGTGCTCAGTACTCAGGGTGCTGTGTGCTCAGTACTCAGGGTGCTGGGTGCTCAGTGCTCAGGGTGCTGGGTGCTCAGTGCTCAGGGTGCTGGGTGCTCAGTGCTCGGGGTGCTGGGTGCTCAGTACTCGGGGTGCTGGGTGCTCAGTGCAAAGTGCTCAGGGTGCTGGGTGCTCAGTGCTCAGTGCTCAGGGTGCTGGTTGCTCAGTACTCAGGGTGCTGGGTGCTCAGTACTCAGGGTGCTGGGTGCTCAGTGCTCAGGGTGCTGGGTGCTCAGTACTCAGGGTGCTGGGTGCTCAGTACTCAGGGTGCTGGGTGCTCAGTACTCAGGGTGCTGGGTGTTCAGTACTCAGGGTGCTGGGTGCTCTGTACTCAGGGTGCTGGGTGCTCAGTGCTCAGGGTGCTCAGTGCTCAGTACTCAGTGCTCAGGGTGCTGGGTGTTCAGTACTCAGGGTGCTGGGTGTTCAGTACTCGGTGTGCTGGGTGCTCAGTGCTCAGGGTGCTCAGTGCTCATTACTCAGTGCTCAGGGTGCTCAGTGCTCAGCGCTCAGAGTGCTGGGTGTTCAGTACTCAGGGTGCTGGGTGCTCAGTGCTCAGGGTGCTGGGTGCTCAGTGCTCAGGGTGATGGGTGCTCAGTACTCAGGGTGGTGGGTGCTCAGTGCTCGGGGTGCTGGGTGCTCAGTGCTCAGGGTGCTCAGTGCTCAGTACTCAGGGTGCTGGGTGCTCAGTACTCAGGGTGCTGGGTGCTCAGTGCTCGGGGTGCTGGGTGCTCAGTACTCAGGGTGCTGGGTGCTCAGTGCTCGGGGTGCTGGGTGCTCAGTGATCGGGGTGCTGGTTGCACAGTACTCAGGGTGCTGGGTGCTCAGTGCTCGGGGTGCTGGCTGCTCAGTACTCAGCGTGCTGGGTGCTCAGTACTCAGGGTGCTGGCTGCTCAGTGCTCAGGGTGCTGGGTGCTCAGTGCTCAGGGTACTGGGTGCTCAGTGATCGGGGTGCTGGGTGCTCAGTACTCAGTGCTCGGGGAGCTCGGTGCTCAGTACTCAGGGTGCTGGGTGCTCAGTACTCAGTGCTCGGGGTCCTGGGTGATCCGTGCTCGGGGTGCTGGGTGCTCAGTGCTCTGGGTTCTTAGTGCTCAGTACTCAGGGTGCTGGGTGCTCAGTACTCAGGGTGCTGGGTGCTCATTCTCGGGGTGCTGGGTGCTCAGTGCTCGGGGTGCTGGGTGCTCAGGGCTCAGGGTGCTGGGGGCTCAGTACTCAGGGATCTGGGTTCTCAGTACTCAGGGTGCTCGGTTCTCAGTACTCAGGGTGCTGGGTGCTCATTCTCGGGGTGCTGGGTGCTCAGTTCTCGGGGTGCTGGGTGCTCAGTACTCAGGGTGCTGGGGCTCAGTACTCAGGGTGCTGGGTGCTCAGTACTCAGGGTGATCTGTTCTCAGTACTCAGGTTGCTGGGTGCTCATTGCTCGGGGTGCTGGGTGCTCAGTACTCGGGGTGCTCAGTGCTCAGTACTCAGGGTGCTGGGTGCTCAGTACTCAGGGTGCTGGGTGCTCAGTGCTCGGGTGCTCGGTGCTCAGTACTCGGGGTGCTGGGTGCTCAGTACTCGGGTTGCTGGGTGCACAGTGCTCAGGGTGCTGGGTGCTCAGTGCTCGGGGTGCTGGGTGCTCAGTGCTGAGGGTGGTGCTGGGTGCTCAGTACTAAGGGTGCTGGGTGCTCACTGCTCAGGGTGATGGGTGCTCAGTACTCAGGGTGCTGGGTGCTCAGTGCTCAAGGTGCTGGGTACTCAGTACTCAGGGTGCTGGGTGAACAGTACTCAGGGTGCTGGGTGCTCAGTGCTCAGGGTGCTGGGTGCTCAGTGCTCAGGGTGCTGGGTGCTCAGTACTCAGGGTGATGGGTGCGCAGTGCTCAGGGTGATCGGTGCTCAGTACTCAGGGTGCTCAGTACTCAGGGTGCTGGGTGCTCAGTGCTCGGGGTGCTGGGTGCTCAGTACTCGGGGTGCTGGGTGCTCTGTACTCAGGGTGCTGGGTGCTCAGTGCTCGGGGTCCTGGGTGCTCAGTGCTCAGGGTGATCGGTGCTCAGTACTCAGGGTGTTGGGTGCTCAGTGCTCAGGGTGCTGGGTGCTCAGTCCTCAGGGTGCTCAGTGCTCAGGGTGCTGGGGTGCTCAGTGCTCGGGGTGCTCGGTGCTCAGTACTCAGGGTGCTGAGTGCTCAGTACTCAGGGTGCTGGGTGCTCAGTACTCATAGTGCTGGGTGCTCAGTACTCAGGGGGCTGGGTGCTCAGTGCTCAGGGTGCTGGGTGCTCAGTGCTCAGGGTGCTGGGTGCTCAGTGCTCGGGGTGCTGGGTGCTCAGTGCTCGGGGTGCTGGGTGCTCAGTGCTCAGTGCTCAGGGTGTTGTGTGCTTAGTGCTCAGTGCTCAGGGTGCTGTGTGCTCAGTACTCAGGGTGCTGGGTGCTTACTACTCAGGGTGCTGGGTGCTCAGTGCTCAGGGTGCTGGGTGCTCAGTACTCTGGGTGCTGGGTGCTCAGTACTCAGGGTGCTGGGTGCTCAGTGCTCGGGGTGCTGGGTGCTCAGTGCTTGCGGTGCTGTGTGCTCAGTGCTCAGGGTGCTGGGTGCTCAGTATTCAGGGTGCTGGGTGCTCAGTGCTCGGGGTGCTCGCTGCTCAGTACTCAAGGTGCTGGGTGCTCAGTGCTCAGGGTGCTGGGTGCTTAGTCCTCAGGGTGCTCAGTATAAAGGGTGCTGGGTGCTCAGTACTCAGGGTGCTGGGTGCTCAGTGCTCAGGGTGATCAGTGCTCATTACTCAGGGTGCTGGGTGCTCAGTGCTCAGGGTTCTGGGTGCTCAGTCCTCAGGGTGCTCAGTACTCAGGGTGCTGGGTGCTCAGTACTCAGGGTGCTGGGTGCTCAGTGCTCAGGGTGATCAGTGCTCAGTACTCAGGGTGCTGGTTGCTCAGTGCTCAGGGTGCTGGGTGCTCAGTCCTCAGGGTGCTCAGTACTCAGGGTGCTCGGTGCTCAGTGCTCAGTACTCAGGGTGTTCTGTACTCAGGGTGCTGGGTGCTCAGTGCTCGGGGTGCTGGGTGCTCAGTACTCAGGGTGCTGAGTGCTCAGTACTCAGGGTGCTGGGTGCTCAGTACTCAGGATGCTGGGTGCTCAGTGCTCGGGGTGCTGGGTGCTCAGTGCTCAGGGTGATCGGTGCTCAGTGCTCACGGTGCTGGGTGCTCAGTCCTCAGGGTGCTCAGTGCTCAAGGTGCTGGGTGCTCAGTGATCGGGGTGCTCTGTGCTCAGTACTCAGGGTGCTGAGTGCTCAGTACTCAGGGTGCTGGGTGCTCAGTACTCAGGGTGCTGTGTGCTCAGTACTCAGGGTGCTGGGTGCTCAGTGCTCAGGGTGCTGGGTGCTCAGTGCTCAGGGTGCTGGGTGCTCAGTGCTCGGGGTGCTGGGTGCTCAGTACTCGGGGTGCTGGGTGCTCAGTGCTCAGTGCTCAGGGTGCTGGGTGCTCAGTGCTCAGGGTGCTGGTTTCTCAGTACTCAGGGTGCTGGGTGCTCATTCTCGGGGTGCTGGGTGCTCAGTGCTTGGGGATGCTGGGTGCTCAGGGCTCAGGGTGCTGGGGGCACAGTACTCAGGGATCTGGGTGCTCAGTACTCAGGGTGCTCGGTTCTCAGTACTCAGGGTGCTGGGTGCTCATTCTCGGGGTGCTGGGTGCTCAGTTCTCGGGGTGCTGGGTGCTCAGTACTCAGGGTGCTGGGGCTCAGTACTCAGGGTGCTGGGTGCTCAGTACTCAGGGTGATCTGTTCTCAGTACTCAGGTTGCTGGGTGCTCATTGCTCGGGGTGCTGGGTGCTCAGTACTCGGGGTGCTCAGTGCTCAGTACTCAGGGTGCTGGGTGCTCAGTACTCAGGGTGCTGGGTGCTCAGTGCTCGGGTGCTCGGTGCTCAGTACTCGGGGTGCTGGCTGCTCAGTACTCGGGGTGCTGGGTGCACAGTGCTCAGGGTGCTGGGTGCTCAGTGCTCGGGGTGCTGGGTGCTCAGTGCTGAGGGTGGTGCTGGGTGCTCAGTACTAAGGGTGCTGGGTGCTCAGTGCTCAGGGTGATGGGTGCTCAGTACTCAGGGTGCTCGGTGCTCAGTAATCAGGGTGCTGGGTGCTCAGTGCTCAAGGTGCTGGGTACTCAGTACTCAGGGTGCTGGGTGAACAGTACTCAGGGTGCTGGGTGCTCAGTGCTCAGGGTGCTGGGTGCTCAGTGCTCAGGGTGCTGGTTGCTCAGTACTCAGGGTGATGGGTGCGCAGTGCTCAGGGTGATCGGTGCTCAGTACTCAGGGTGCTCAGTACTCAGGGTGCTGGGTGCTCAGTGCTCGGGGTGCTGGGTGCTCAGTACTCGGGGTGCTGGGTGCTCTGGACTCAGGGTGCTGGGTGCTCAGTGCTCGGGGTCCTGGGTGCTCAGTGCTCAGGGTGATCGGTGCTCAGTACTCAGGGTGCTGGGTGCTCAGTGCTCAGGGTGCTGGTTGCTCAGTCCTCAGGGTGCTCAGTGCTCAGGGTGCTGGGGTGCTCAGTGCTCGGGGTGCTCGGTGCTCAGTACTCAGGGTGCTGAGTGCTCAGTACTCAGGGTGCTGGGTGCTCAGTACTCATAATGCTGGGTGCTCAGTACTCAGGGGGCTGGGTGCTCAGTGCTCAGGGTGCTGGGTGCTCAGTGCTCAGGGTGCTGGGTGCTCAGTGCTCGGGGTGCTGGGTGCTCAGTGCTCGGGGTGCTGGGTGCTCAGTGCTCAGTGCTCAGGGTGTTGTGTGCTTAGTGCTCAGTGCTCAGGGTGCTGCGTGCTCAGTACTCAGGGTGCTGGGTGCTTAGTACTCAGGGTGCTGGGTGCTCAGTGCTCAGGGTGCTGGGTGCTCAGTACTCTGGGTGCTGGGTGCTCAGTACTCAGGGTGCTGGGTGCTCAGTGCTCGGGGTGCTGGGTGCTCAGTGCTTGGGGTGCTGTGTGCTCAGTGCTCAGGGTGCTGGGTGCTCAGTATTCAGGGTGCTGGGTGCTCAGTGCTCGGGGTGCTCGCTGCTCAGTACTCAAGGTGCTGGGTGCTCAGTGCTCAGGGTGCTGGGTGCTCAGTCCACAGGGTGCTCAGTATAAAGGGTGCTGGGTGCTCAGTACTCAGGGTGCTGGGTGCTCAGTGCTCAGGGTGATCAGTGCTCATTACTCAGGGTGCTGGGTGCTCAGTGCTCAGGGTGCTGGGTGCTCAGTCCTCAGGGTGCTCAGTACTCAGGGTGCTGGGTGCTCAGTACTCAGGGTGCTGGGTGCTCAGTGCTCAGGGTGATCAGTGCTCAGTACTCAGGGTGCTGGTTGCTCAGTGCTCAGGGTGCTGGGTGCTCAGTCCTCAGGGTGCTCAGTACTCAGGGTGCTCGGTGCTCAGTGCTCAGTACTCAGGGTGTTCTGTACTCAGGGTGCTGGGTGCTCAGTGCTCGGGGTGCTGGGTGCTCAGTACTCAGGGTGCTGGGTGCTCAGTACTCAGGGTGCTGGGTGCTCAGTACTCAGGGTGCTGGGTGCTCAGTGCTCGGGGTGCTGGGTGCTCAGTGCTCAGGGTGATCGGTGCTCAGTGCTCACGGTGCTGGGTGCTCAGTCCTCAGGGTGCTCAGTGCTCAAGGTGCTGGGTGCTCAGTGCTCGGGGTGCTCTGTGCTCAGTACTCAGGGTGCTGAGTGCTCAGTACTCAGGGTGCTGGGTGCTCAGTACTCAGGGTGCTGTGTGCTCAGTACTCAGGGTGCTGGGTGCTCAGTGCTCAGGGTGCTGGGTGCTCAGTGCTCAGGGTGCTGGGTGCTCAGTGCTCGGGGTGCTGGGTGTTCAGTACTCGGGGTGCTGGGTGCTCAGTGCTCAGTGCTCAGGGTGCTGGGTGCTCAGTGCTCAGTGCTCAGGGTGCTGGTTGCTCAGTACTCAGGGTGCTGGGTGCTCAGTACTCAGGGTGCTGGGTGCTCAGTGCTCAGGGTGCTGGGTGCTCAGTACTCAGGGTGCTGGGTGCTCAGTACTCAGGGTGCTGGGTGCTCAGTACTCAGGGTGCTGGGTGTTCAGTACTCAGGGTGCTGGGTGCTCTGTACTCAGGGTGCTGGGTGCTCAGTGCTCAGGGTGCTCAGTGCTCAGTACTCAGTGCTCAGGGTGCTGGGTGTTCAGTACTCAGGGTGCTGGGTGTTCAGTACTCGGTGTGCTGGGTGCTCAGTGCTCAGGGTGCTCAGTGCTCATTACTCAGTGCTCAGGGTGCTCAGTGCTCAGCGCTCAGAGTGCTGGGTGTTCAGTACTCAGGGTGCTGGGTGCTCAGTGCTCAGGGTGCTGGGTGCTCAGTGCTCAGGGTGATGGGTGCTCAGTACTCAGGGTGGTGGGTGCTCAGTGCTCGGGGTGCTGGGTGCTCAGTGCTCAGGGTGCTCAGTGCTCAGTACTCAGGGTGCTGGGTGCTCAGTACTCAGGGTGCTGGGTGCTCAGTGCTCGGGGTGCTGGGTGCTCAGTACTCAGGGTGCTGGGTGCTCAGTGCTCGGGGTGCTGGGTGCTCAGTGATCGGGGTGCTGGTTGCACAGTACTCAGGGTGCTGGGTGCTCAGTACTCAGTGCTCGGGGTCCTGGGTGATCCGTGCTCGGGGTGCTGGGTGCTCAGTGCTCTGGGTTCTTAGTGCTCAGTACTCAGGGTGCTGGGTGCTCAGTACTCAGGGTGCTGGGTGCTCATTCTCGGGGTGCTGGGTGCTCAGTGCTCGGGGTGCTGGGTGCTCAGGGCTCAGGGTGCTGGGGGCTCAGTACTCAGGGATCTGGGTTCTCAGTACTCAGGGTGCTCGGTTCTCAGTACTCAGGGTGCTGGGTGCTCATTCTCGGGGTGCTGGGTGCTCAGTTCTCGGGGTGCTGGGTGCTCAGTACTCAGGGTGCTGGGGCTCAGTACTCAGGGTGCTGGGTGCTCAGTACTCAGGGTGATCTGTTCTCAGTACTCAGGTTGCTGGGTGCTCATTGCTCGGGGTGCTGGGTGCTCAGTACTCGGGGTGCTCAGTGCTCAGTACTCAGGGTGCTGGGTGCTCAGTACTCAGGGTGCTGGGTGCTCAGTGCTCGGGTGCTCGGTGCTCAGTACTCGGGGTGCTGGGTGCTCAGTACTCGGGTTGCTGGGTGCACAGTGCTCAGGGTGCTGGGTGCTCAGTGCTCGGGGTGCTGGGTGCTCAGTGCTGAGGGTGGTGCTGGGTGCTCAGTACTAAGGGTGCTGGGTGCTCAGTGCTCAGGGTGATGGGTGCTCAGTACTCAGGGTGCTCGGTGCTCAGTACTCAGGGTGCTGGGTACTCAGTGCTCAAGGTGCTGGGTACTCAGTACTCAGGGTGCTGGGTGAACAGTACTCAGGGTGCTGGGTGCTCAGTGCTCAGGGTGCTGGGTGCTCAGTGCTCAGGGTGCTGGGTGCTCAGTACTCAGGGTGATGGGTGCGCAGTGCTCAGGGTGATCGGTGCTCAGTACTCAGGGTGCTCAGTACTCAGGGTGCTGGGTGCTCAGTGCTCGGGGTGCTGGGTGCTCAGTACTCGGGGTGCTGGGTGCTCTGTACTCAGGGTGCTGGGTGCTCAGTGCTCGGGGTCCTGGGTGCTCAGTGCTCAGGGTGATCGGTGCTCAGTACTCAGGGTGCTGGGTGCTCAGTGCTCAGGGTGCTGGGTGCTCAGTCCTCAGGGTGCTCAGTGCTCAGGGTGCTGGGGTGCTCAGTGCTCGGGGTGCTCGGTGCTCAGTACTCAGGGTGCTGAGTGCTCAGTACTCAGGGTGCTGGGTGCTCAGTACTCATAGTGCTGGGTGCTCAGTACTCAGGGGGCTGGGTGCTCAGTGCTCAGGGTGCTGGGTGCTCAGTGCTCAGGGTGCTGGGTGCTCAGTGCTCGGGGTGCTGGGTGCTCAGTGCTCGGGGTGCTGGGTGCTCAGTGCTCAGTGCTCAGGGTGTTGTGTGCTTAGTGCTCAGTGCTCAGGGTGCTGTGTGCTCAGTACTCAGGGTGCTGGGTGCTTAGTACTCAGGGTGCTGGGTGCTCAGTGCTCAGGGTGCTGGGTGCTCAGTACTCTGGGTGCTGGGTGCTCAGTACTCAGGGTGCTGGGTGCTCAGTGCTCGGGGTGCTGGGTGCTCAGTGCTTGCGGTGCTGTGTGCTCAGTGCTCAGGGTGCTGGGTGCTCAGTATTCAGGGTTCTGGCTGCTCAGTGCTCGGGGTGCTCTCTGCTCAGTACTCAAGGTGCTGGGTGCTCAGTGCTCAGGGTGCTGGGTGCTTAGTCCTCAGGGTGCTCAGTATAAAGGGTGCTGGGTGCTCAGTACTCAGGGTGCTGGGTGCTCAGTGCTCAGGGTGATCAGTGCTCATTACTCAGGGTGCTGGGTGCTCAGTGCTCAGGGTGCTGGGTGCTCAGTCCTCAGGGTGCTCAGTACTCAGGGTGCTGGGTGCTCAGTACTCAGGGTGCTGGGTGCTCAGTGCTCAGGGTGATCAGTGCTCAGTACTCAGGGTGCTGGTTGCTCAGTGCTCAGGGTGCTGGGTGCTCAGTCCTCAGGGTGCTCAGTACTCAGGGTGCTCGGTGCTCAGTGCTCAGTACTCAGGGTGTTCTGTACTCAGGGTGCTGGGTGCTCAGTGCTCGGGGTGCTGGGTGCTCAGTACTCAGGGTGCTGAGTGCTCAGTACTCAGGGTGCTGGGTGCTCAGTACTCAGGGTGCTGGGTGCTCAGTGCTCGGGGTGCTGGGTGCTCAGTGCTCAGGGTGATCGGTGCTCAGTGCTCACGGTGCTGGGTGCTCAGTCCTCAGGGTGCTCAGTGCTCAAGGTGCTGGGTGCTCAGTGCTCGGGGTGCTCTGTGCTCAGTACTCAGGGTGCTGAGTGCTCAGTACTCAGGGTGCTGGGTGCTCAGTACTCGGGGTGCTGGGTGCTCAGTGCTCAGTGCTCAGGGTGCTGGGTGCTCAGTGCTCAGGGTGCTGGTTTCTCAGTACTCAGGGTGCTGGGTGCTCAGTACTCAGGGTGCTGGGTGCTCAGTGCTCAGGGTGCTGGGTGCTCAGTACTCAGGGTGCTGTGTGCTCAGTACTCAGGGTGCTGGGTGCTCAGTGCTCAGGGTGCTGGGTGCTCAGTGCTCAGGGTGCTGGGTGCTCAGTGCTCGGGGTGCTGGGTGCTCAGTACTCGGGGTGCTGGGTGCTCAGTGCTCAGTGCTCAGGGTGCTGGGTGCTCAGTGCTCAGGGTGCTGGTTTCTCAGTACTCAGGGTGCTGGGTGCTCAGTACTCAGGGTGCTGGGTGCTCAGTGCTCAGGGTGCTGGGTGCTCAGTACTCAGGGTGCTGGGTGCTCAGTACTCAGGGTGCTGGGGGCTCAGTGCTCGGGGTGCTGGGTGCTCAGTGCTCGGGGTGCTGGGTGCTCAGTACTCAGGGTGCTGGGTGTTCAGTACTCAGGGTGCTGGGTGCTCTGTACTCAGGGTGCTGGGTGCTCAGTGCTCAGGGTGCTCAGTGCTCAGTACTCAGTGCTCAGGGTGCTGGGTGTTCAGTACTCAGGGTGCTGGGTGTTCAGTACTCGGTGTGCTGGGTGCTCAGTGCTCAGGGTGCTCAGTGCTCATTACTCAGTGCTCAGGGTGCTCAGTGCTCAGCGCTCAGAGTGCTGGGTGTTCAGTACTCAGGGTGCTGGGTGCTCAGTGCTCAGGGTGCTGGGTGCTCAGTGCTCAGGGTGATGGGTGCTCAGGACTCAGGGTGGTGGGTGCTCAGTGCTCGGGGTGCTGGGTGCTCAGTGCTCAGGGTGCTCAGTGCTCAGTACTCAGGGTGCTGGGTGCTCAGTACTCAGGGTGCTGGGTGCTCAGTGCTCGGGGTGCTGGGTGCTCAGTACTCAGGGTGCTGGGTGCTCAGTGCTCGGGGTGCTGGGTGCTCAGTGATCGGGGTGCTGGTTGCACAGTACTCAGGGTGCTGGGTGCTCAGTACTCAGGGTGCTGGGTGCTCAGTGCTCGGGGTGCTGGGTGCTCAGTGCTCGGGGCGCTGGGTACTCAGTGCTCGGGGTGCTGGGTGCTCAGTACTCAGGGTGCTGTGTGCTCAGTGCTCAGTACTCAGCGTGCTGGGTGCTGAGTGCTCAGTGCTCATGGTGCTCAGTGCTCAGGGTGCTGGGTGCTCAGGGTGCTGGGTGCTCAGTGCTCGGGGTGCTGGGTGCTCAGTGCTCAGGGTGCTGGGTGCTCAGTGCTCAGTGCTCAGGGTACTGGGTGCTCAGTGCTCAGTGCTCAGGGTGCTGGGTGTTCAGTACTCAGGGTGATCAGTGCTCAGTACTCAGGGTGCTGGGTGCTCAGTGCTCAGGGTGCTGGGTACTCAGTCCTCAGGGTGCTGGGTGCTCAGTGCTCAGTACTCAGGGTGCTCAGTACTCAGGGTGCCGGGTGCTCAGTGCTCGGTGTGCTGGGTGCTCAGTACTCAGGGTGCTGGGTGCTCAGTACTCGGGGTGCTGGGTGCTCAGTACTCAGGGTGCTGGGTGCTCAGTGCTCGGGGTGCTGGGTGCTCAGTGCTCAGGGTGATCGGTGCTCAGTTCTCAGGGTGCTGGGTGCTCAGTCCTCAGGGTGCTCAGTGCTCAGGGTGCTGGGTGCTTAGTGCTCGGGGTGCTCGGTGCTCAGTACTCAGGGTGCTGAGTGCTCAGTTCTCACGGTGCTGGGTGCTCAGTACTCAGGGTGCTGGGTGCTCAGTAGTCAGGGTGCTGGGTGCTCAGTGCTCAGGGTGCTGGGTGCTCAGTGCTCAGGGTGCTGGGTGCTCAGTGCTCGGGGTGCTGGGTGCTCAGTGCTCGGGGTGCTGGGTGCTCAGTGCTCAGGTTGCTGGGTGCTCAGTGCTCAGGGTGCTGGTTGCTCAGTTCTCAGGGTGCTGGGTGCTCAGTACTCAGGGTGCTGGGTGCTCAGTGCTCAGGGTGCTGGGTGCTCAGTACTCAGGGTGCTGGGTGCTCAGTACTCAGGGTGCTGGGTGCTCAGTTCTCAGGGTGCTGGGTGCTCAGTGCTCGGGGTGCTGCGTGCTCAGTGCTCAGGGTGCTGGGTGCTCAATACTCTGGGTGCTGGGTGCTCAGTGCTCGGGGTGCTCGGTGCTCAGTACTCAAGGTGCTGTGTGCTCAGTGCTCAGGGTGCTGGGTGCTCAGTACCTCGTGGTGCTCCGTGCTCAGTGATCAGTGTGCTGGGTGCTCAGTACTCAGGGTGCTGGGTGCTCAGTACTCAGGGTGCTGTGTGCTCAGTACTCAGGGTGCTGGGTGCTCAGTGCTCAGGGTGCTGGGTGCTCAGTGCTCAGGGTGCTGGGTGCTCAGTGCTCGGGGTGCTGGGTGCTCAGTACTCGGGGTGCTGGGTGCTCAGTGCTCAGTGCTCAGGGTGCTGGGTGCTCAGTGCTCAGGGTGCTGGTTTCTCAGTACTCAGGGTGCTGGGTGCTCAGTACTCAGGGTGCTGGGTGCTCAGTGCTCAGGGTGCTGGGTGCTCAGTACTCAGGGTGCTGGGTGCTCAGTACTCAGGGTGCTGGGTGCTCAGTGCTCGGGGTGCTGGGTGCTCAGTGCTCGGGGTGCTGGGTGCTCAGTACTCAGGGTGCTGGGTGTTCAGTACTCAGGGTGCTGGGTGCTCTGTACTCAGGGTGCTGGGTGCTCAGTGCTCAGGGTGCTCAGTGCTCAGTACTCAGTGCTCAGGGTGCTGGGTGTTCAGTACTCAGGGTGCTGGGTGTTCAGTACTCGGTGTGCTGGGTGCTCAGTGCTCAGGGTGCTCAGTGCTCATTACTCAGTGCTCAGGGTGCTCAGTGCTCAGCGCTCAGAGTGCTGGGTGTTCAGTACTCAGGGTGCTGGGTGCTCAGTGCTCAGGGTGCTGGGTGCTCAGTGCTCAGGGTGATGGGTGCTCAGTACTCAGGGTGGTGGGTGCTCAGTGCTCGGGGTGCTGGGTGCTCAGTGCTCAGGGTGCTCAGTGCTCAGTACTCAGGGTGCTGGGTGCTCAGTACTCAGGGTGCTGGGTGCTCAGTGCTCGGGGTGCTGGGTGCTCAGTACTCAGGGTGCTGGGTGCTCAGTGCTCGGGGTGCTGGGTGCTCAGTGATCGGGGTGCTGGTTGCACAGTACTCAGGTTGCTGGGTGCTCAGTACTCAGGGTGCTGGGTGCTCAGTGCTCGGGGTGCTGGGTGCTCAGTGCTCGGGGCGCTGGGTACTCAGTGCTCGGGGTGCTGGGTGCTCAGTACTCAGGGTGCTGTGTGCTCAGTGCTCAGTACTCAGCGTGCTGGGTGCTGAGTGCTCAGTGCTCATGGTGCTCAGTGCTCAGGGTGCTGGGTGCTCAGGGTGCTGGGTGCTCAGTGCTCGGGGTGCTGGGTGCTCAGTGCTCAGGGTGCTGGGTGCTCAGTGCTCAGTGCTCAGGGTACTGGGTGCTCAGTGCTCAGTGCTCAGGGTGCTGGGTGTTCAGTACTCAGGGTGATCAGTGCTCAGTACTCAGGGTGCTGGGTGCTCAGTGCTCAGGGTGCTGGGTACTCAGTCCTCAGGGTGCTGGGTGCTCAGTGCTCAGTACTCAGGGTGCTCAGTACTCAGGGTGCCGGGTGCTCAGTGCTCGGTGTGCTGGGTGCTCAGTACTCAGGGTGCTGGGTGCTCAGTACTCGGGGTGCTGGGTGCTCAGTACTCAGGGTGCTGGGTGCTCAGTGCTCGGGGTGCTGGGTGCTCAGTGCTCAGGGTGATCGGTGCTCAGTTCTCAGGGTGCTGGGTGCTCAGTCCTCAGGGTGCTCAGTGCTCAGGGTGCTGGGTGCTTAGTGCTCGGGGTGCTCGGTGCTCAGTACTCAGGGTGCTGAGTGCTCAGTACTCAGGGTGCTGGGTGCTCAGTACTCATAGTGCTGGGTGCTCAGTACTCAGGGGGCTGGGTGCTCAGTGCTCAGGGTGCTGGGTGCTCAGTGCTCAGGGTGCTGGGTGCTCAGTGCTCGGGGTGCTGGGTGCTCAGTGCTCGGGGTGCTGGGTGCTCAGTGCTCAGTGCTCAGGGTGTTGTGTGCTTAGTGCTCAGTGCTCAGGGTGCTGTGTGCTCAGTACTCAGGGTGCTGGGTGCTTAGTACTCAGGGTGCTGGGTGCTCAGTGCTCAGGGTGCTGGGTGCTCAGTACTCTGGGTGCTGGGTGCTCAGTACTCAGGGTGCTGGGTGCTCAGTGCTCGGGGTGCTGGGTGCTCAGTGCTTGCGGTGCTGTGTGCTCAGTGCTCAGGGTGCTGGGTGCTCAGTATTCAGGGTGCTGGGTGCTCAGTGCTCGGGGTGCTCGCTGCTCAGTACTCAAGGTGCTGGGTGCTCAGTGCTCAGGGTGCTGGGTGCTTAGTCCTCAGGGTGCTCAGTATAAAGGGTGCTGGGTGCTCAGTACTCAGGGTGCTGGGTGCTCAGTGCTCAGGGTGATCAGTGCTCATTACTCAGGGTGCTGGGTGCTCAGTGCTCAGGGTGCTGGGTGCTCAGTCCTCAGGGTGCTCAGTACTCAGGGTGCTGGGTGCTCAGTACTCAGGGTGCTGGGTGCTCAGTGCTCAGGGTGATCAGTGCTCAGTACTCAGGGTGCTGGTTGCTCAGTGCTCAGGGTGCTGGGTGCTCAGTCCTCAGGGTGCTCAGTACTCAGGGTGCTCGGTGCTCAGTGCTCAGTACTCAGGGTGTTCTGTACTCAGGGTGCTGGGTGCTCAGTGCTCGGGGTGCTGGGTGCTCAGTACTCAGGGTGCTGAGTGCTCAGTACTCAGGGTGCTGGGTGCTCAGTACTCAGGGTGCTGGGTGCTCAGTGCTCGGGGTGCTGGGGGCTCAGTGCTCAGGGTGATCGGTGCTCAGTGCTTACGGTGCTGGGTGCTCAGTCCTCAGGGTGCTCAGTGCTCAAGGTGCTGGGTGCTCAGTGCTCGGGGTGCTCTGTGCTCAGTACTCAGGGTGCTGAGTGCTCAGTACTCAGGGTGCTGGGTGCTCAGTACTCAGGGTGCTGTGTGCTCAGTACTCAGGGTGCTGGGTGCTCAGTGCTCAGGGTGCTGGGTGCTCAGTGCTCAGGGTGCTGGGTGCTCAGTGCTCGGGGTGCTGGGTGCTCAGTACTCGGGGTGCTGGGTGCTCAGTGCTCAGTGCTCAGGGTGCTGGGTGCTCAGTGCTCAGGGTGCTGGTTTCTCAGTACTCAGGGTGCTGGGTGCTCAGTACTCAGGGTGCTGGGTGCTCAGTGCTCAGGGTGCTGGGTGCTCAGTACTCAGGGTGCTGGGTGCTCAGTACTCAGGGTGCTGGGTGCTCAGTGCTCGGGGTGCTGGGTGCTCAGTGCTCGGGGTGCTGGGTGCTCAGTACTCAGGGTGCTGGGTGTTCAGTACTCAGGGTGCTGGGTGCTCTGTACTCAGGGTGCTGGGTGCTCAGTGCTCAGGGTGCTCAGTGCTCAGTACTCAGTGCTCAGGGTGCTGGGTGTTCAGTACTCAGGGTGCTGGGTGTTCAGTACTCGGTGTGCTGGGTGCTCAGTGCTCAGGGTGCTCAGTGCTCATTACTCAGTGCTCAGGGTGCTCAGTGCTCAGCGCTCAGAGTGCTGGGTGTTCAGTACTCAGGGTGCTGGGTGCTCAGTGCTCAGGGTGCTGGGTGCTCAGTGCTCAGGGTGATGGGTGCTCAGTACTCAGGGTGGTGGGTGCTCAGTGCTCGGGGTGCTGGGTGCTCAGTGCTCAGGGTGCTCAGTGCTCAGTACTCAGGGTGCTGGGTGCTCAGTACTCAGGGTGCTGGGTGCTCAGTGCTCGGGGGCTGGGTGCTCAGTACTCAGGGTGCTGGGTGCTCAGTGCTCGGGGTGCTGGGTGCTCAGTGATCGGGGTGCTGGTTGCACAGTACTCAGGGTGCTGGGTGCTCAGTACTCAGGGTGCTGGGTGCTCAGTGCTCGGGGTGCTGGGTACTCAGTCCTCAGGGTGCTGGGTGCTCAGTGCTCAGTACTCAGGGTGCTCAGTACTCAGGGTGCCGGGTGCTCAGTGCTCGGTGTGCTGGGTGCTCAGTACTCAGGGTGCTGGGTGCTCAGTACTCGGGGTGCTGGGTGCTCAGTACTCAGGGTGCTGGGTGCTCAGTGCTCGGGGTGCTGGGTGCTCAGTGCTCAGGGTGATCGGTGCTCAGTTCTCAGGGTGCTGGGTGCTCAGTCCTCAGGGTGCTCAGTGCTCAGGGTGCTGGGTGCTTAGTGCTCGGGGTGCTCGGTGCTCAGTACTCAGGGTGCTGAGTGCTCAGTTCTCACGGTGCTGGGTGCTCAGTACTCAGGGTGCTGGGTGCTCAGTAGTCAGGGTGCTGGGTGCTCAGTGCTCAGGGTGCTGGGTGCTCAGTGCTCAGGGTGCTGGGTGCTCAGTGCTCGGGGTGCTGGGTGCTCAGTGCTCGGGGTGCTGGGTGCTCAGTGCTCAGGTTGCTGGGTGCTCAGTGCTCAGGGTGCTGGTTGCTCAGTTCTCAGGGTGCTGGGTGCTCAGTACTCAGGGTGCTGGCTGCTCAGTGCTCAGGGTGCTGGGTGCTCAGTACTCAGGGTGCTGGGTGCTCAGTACTCAGGGTGCTGGGTGCTCAGTTCTCAGGGTGCTGGGTGCTCAGTGCTCGGGGTGCTGCGTGCTCAGTGCTCAGGGTGCTGGGTGCTCAATACTCAGGGTGCTGGGTGCTCAGTGCTCGGGGTGCTCGGTGCTCAGTACTCAAGGTGCTGTGTGCTCAGTGCTCAGGGTGCTGGGTGCTCAGTACCTCGTGGTGCTCCGTGCTCAGTGATCAGTGTGCTGGGTGCTCAGTACTCAGGGTGCTGGGTGCTCAGTACTCAGGGTGCTGTGTGCTCAGTACTCAGGGTGCTGGGTGCTCAGTGCTCAGGGTGCTGGGTGCTCAGTGCTCAGGGTGCTGGGTGCTCAGTGCTCGGGGTGCTGGTTGCTCAGTACTCGGGGTGCTGGGTGCTCAGTGCTCAGTGCTCAGGGTGCTGGGTGCTCAGTGCTCAGGGTGCTGGTTTCTCAGTACTCAGGGTGCTGGGTGCTCAGTACTCAGGGTGCTGGGTGCTCAGTGCTCAGGGTGCTGGGTGCTCAGTACTCAGGGTGCTGGGTGCTCAGTACTCAGGGTGCTGGGTGCTCAGTGCTCGGGGTGCTGGGTGCTCAGTGCTCGGGGTGCTGGGTGCTCAGTACTCAGGGTGCTGGGTGTTCAGTACTCAGGGTGCTGGGTGCTCTGTACTCAGGGTGCTGGGTGCTCAGTGCTCAGGGTGCTCAGTGCTCAGTACTCAGTGCTCAGGGTGCTGGGTGTTCAGTACTCAGGGTGCTGGGTGTTCAGTACTCGGTGTGCTGGGTGCTCAGTGCTCAGGGTGCTCAGTGCTCATTACTCAGTGCTCAGGGTGCTCAGTGCTCAGCGCTCAGAGTGCTGGGTGTTCAGTACTCAGGGTGCTGGGTGCTCAGTGCTCAGGGTGCTGGGTGCTCAGTGCTCAGGGTGATGGGTGCTCAGTACTCAGGGTGGTGGGTGCTCAGTGCTCGGGGTGCTGGGTGCTCAGTGCTCAGGGTGCTCAGTGCTCAGTACTCAGGGTGCTGGGTGCTCAGTACTCAGGGTGCTGGGTGCTCAGTGCTCGGGGTGCTGGGTGCTCAGTACTCAGGGTGCTGGGTGCTCAGTGCTCGGGGTGCTGGGTGCTCAGTGATCGGGGTGCTGGTTGCACAGTACTCAGGGTGCTGGGTGCTCAGTACTCAGGGTGCTGGGTGCTCAGTGCTCGGGGCGCTGGGTACTCAGTGCTCAGTACTCAGCGTGCTGGATGCTGAGTGCTCAGTGCTCATGGTGCTCAGTGCTCAGGGTGCTGGGTGCTGAGTGCTCAGTGCTCATGGTGCTCAGTGCTCAGGGTGCTGGGTGCTCAGGGTGCTGGGTGCTCAGTGCTCGGGGTGCTGGGTGCTCAGTGCTCAGGGTGCTGGGTGCTCAGTGCTCAGTGCTCAGGGTACTGGGTGCTCAGTGCTCAGGGTGCTGGGTGTTCAGTACTCAGGGTGATCAGTGCTCAGTACTCAGGGTGCTGGGTGCTCAGTGCTCAGGGTGCTGGGTACTCAGTCCTCAGGGTGCTGGGTGCTCAGTGCTCAGTACTCAGGGTGCTCAGTACTCAGGGTGCCGGGTGCTCAGTGCTCGGTGTGCTGGGTGCTCAGTACTCAGGGTGCTGAGTGCTCAGTTCTCACGGTGCTGGGTGCTCAGTACTCAGGGTGCTGGGTGCTCAGTAGTCAGGGTGCTGGGTGCTCAGTGCTCAGGGTGCTGGGTGCTCAGTGCTCAGGGTGCTGGGTGCTCAGTGCTCGGGGTGCTGGGTGCTCAGTGCTCGGGGTGCTGGGTGCTCAGTGCTCAGGTTGCTGGGTGCTCAGTGCTCAGGGTGCTGGTTGCTCAGTTCTCAGGGTGCTGGGTGCTCAGTACTCAGGGTGCTGGGTGCTCAGTGCTCGGGGTGCTGGGTGCTCAGTGCTCAGGGTGATCGGTGCTCAGTGCTCACGGTGCTGGGTGCTCAGTCCTCAGGGTGCTCAGTGCTCAAGGTGCTGGGTGCTCAGTGCTCGGGGTGCTCTGTGCTCAGTACTCAGGGTGCTGAGTGCTCAGTACTCAGGGTGCTGGGTGCTCAGTACTCAGGGTGCTGTGTGCTCAGTACTCAGGGTGCTGGGTGCTCAGTGCTCAGGGTGCTGGGTGCTCAGTGCTCAGGGTGCTGGGTGCTCAGTGCTCGGGGTGCTGGGTGCTCAGTACTCGGGGTGCTGGGTGCTCAGTGCTCAGTGCTCAGGGTGCTGGGTGCTCAGTGCTCAGGGTGCTGGTTTCTCAGTACTCAGGGTGCTGGGTGCTCAGTACTCAGGGTGCTGGGTGCTCAGTGCTCAGGGTGCTGGGTGCTCAGTACTCAGGGTGCTGGGTGCTCAGTACTCAGGGTGCTGGGTGCTCAGTGCTCGGGGTGCTGGGTGCTCAGTGCTCGGGGTGCTGGGTGCTCAGTACTCAGGGTGCTGGGTGTTCAGTACTCAGGGTGCTGGGTGCTCTGTACTCAGGGTGCTGGGTGCTCAGTGCTCAGGGTGCTCAGTGCTCAGTACTCAGTGCTCAGGGTGCTGGGTGTTCAGTACTCAGGGTGCTGGGTGTTCAGTACTCGGTGTGCTGGGTGCTCAGTGCTCAGGGTGCTCAGTGCTCATTACTCAGTGCTCAGGGTGCTCAGTGCTCAGCGCTCAGAGTGCTGGGTGTTCAGTACTCAGGGTGCTGGGTGCTCAGTGCTCAGGGTGCTGGGTGCTCAGTGCTCAGGGTGATGGGTGCTCAGTACTCAGGGTGGTGGGTGCTCAGTGCTCGGGGTGCTGGGTGCTCAGTGCTCAGGGTGCTCAGTGCTCAGTACTCAGGGTGCTGGGTGCTCAGTACTCAGGGTGCTGGGTGCTCAGTGCTCGGGGTGCTGGGTGCTCAGTACTCAGGGTGCTGGGTGCTCAGTGCTCGGGGTGCTGGGTGCTCAGTGATCGGGGTGCTGGTTGCACAGTACTCAGGGTGCTGGGTGCTCAGTACTCAGGGTGCTGGGTGCTCAGTGCTCGGGGTGCTGGGTGCTCAGTGCTCGGGGCGCTGGGTACTCAGTGCTCGGGGTGCTGGGTGCTCAGTACTCAGGGTGCTGTGTGCTCAGTGCTCAGTACTCAGCGTGCTGGGTGCTGAGTGCTCAGTGCTCATGGTGCTCAGTGCTCAGGGTGCTGGGTGCTCAGGGTGCTGGGTGCTCAGTGCTCGGGGTGCTGGGTGCTCAGTGCTCAGGGTGCTGGGTGCTCAGTGCTCAGTGCTCAGGGTACTGGGTGCTCAGTGCTCAGTGCTCAGGGTGCTGGGTGTTCAGTACTCAGGGTGATCAGTGCTCAGTACTCAGGGTGCTGGGTGCTCAGTGCTCAGGGTGCTGGGTACTCAGTCCTCAGGGTGCTGGGTGCTCAGTGCTCAGTACTCAGGGTGCTCAGTACTCAGGGTGCCGGGTGCTCAGTGCTCGGTGTGCTGGGTGCTCAGTACTCAGGGTGCTGGGTGCTCAGTACTCGGGGTGCTGGGTGCTCAGTACTCAGGGTGCTGGGTGCTCAGTGCTCGGGGTGCTGGGTGCTCAGTGCTCAGGGTGATCGGTGCTCAGTTCTCAGGGTGCTGGGTGCTCAGTCCTCAGGGTGCTCAGTGCTCAGGGTGCTGGGTGCTTAGTGCTCGGGGTGCTCGGTGCTCAGTACTCAGGGTGCTGAGTGCTCAGTTCTCACGGTGCTGGGTGCTCAGTACTCAGGGTGCTGGGTGCTCAGTAGTCAGGGTGCTGGGTGCTCAGTGCTCAGGGTGCTGGGTGCTCAGTGCTCAGGGTGCTGGGTGCTCAGTGCTCGGGGTGCTGGGTGCTCAGTGCTCGGGGTGCTGGGTGCTCAGTGCTCAGGTTGCTGGGTGCTCAGTGCTCAGGGTGCTGGTTGCTCAGTTCTCAGGGTGCTGGGTGCTCAGTACTCAGGGTGCTGGGTGCTCAGTGCTCAGGGTGCTGGGTGCTCAGTACTCAGGGTGCTGGGTGCTCAGTACTCAGGGTGCTGGGTGCTCAGTTCTCAGGGTGCTGGGTGCTCAGTGCTCGGGGTGCTGCGTGCTCAGTGCTCAGGGTGCTGGGTGCTCAATACTCAGGGTGCTGGGTGCTCAGTGCTCGGGGTGCTCGGTGCTCAGTACTCAAGGTGCTGTGTGCTCAGTGCTCAGGGTGCTGGGTGCTCAGTACCTCGTGGTGCTCCGTGCTCAGTGATCAGTGTGCTGGGTGCTCAGTACTCAGGGTGCTGGGTGCTCAGTACTCAGGGTGCTGGGTGCTCAGTACTCAGGGTGCTGGGTGCTCAGTGCTCAGGGTGCTGGGTGCTCAGTGCTCAGGGTGCTGGGTGCTCAGTGCTCGGGGTGCTGGGTGCTCAGTACTCGGGGTGCTGGGTGCTCAGTGCTCAGTGCTCAGGGTGCTGGGTGCTCAGTGCTCAGGGTGCTGGTTTCTCAGTACTCAGGGTGCTGGGTGCTCAGTACTCAGGGTGCTGGGTGCTCAGTGCTCAGGGTGCTGGGTGCTCAGTACTCAGGGTGCTGGGTGCTCAGTACTCAGGGTGCTGGGTGCTCAGTGCTCGGGGTGCTGGGTGCTCAGTGCTCGGGGTGCTGGGTGCTCAGTACTCAGGGTGCTGGGTGTTCAGTACTCAGGGTGCTGGGTGCTCTGTACTCAGGGTGCTGGGTGCTCAGTGCTCAGGGTGCTCAGTGCTCAGTACTCAGTGCTCAGGGTGCTGGGTGTTCAGTACTCAGGGTGCTGGGTGTTCAGTGCTCGGTGTGCTGGGTGCTCAGTGCTCAGGGTGCTCAGTGCTCATTACTCAGTGCTCAGGGTGCTCAGTGCTCAGCGCTCAGAGTGCTGGGTGTTCAGTACTCAGGGTGCTGGGTGCTCAGTGCTCAGGGTGCTGGGTGCTCAGTGCTCAGGGTGATGGGTGCTCAGTACTCAGGGTGGTGGGTGCTCAGTGCTCGGGGTGCTGGGTGCTCAGTGCTCAGGGTGCTCAGTGCTCAGTACTCAGGGTGCTGGGTGCTCAGTACTCAGGGTGCTGGGTGCTCAGTGCTCGGGGTGCTGGGTGCTCAGTACTCAGGGTGCTGGGTGCTCAGTGCTCGGGGTGCTGGGTGCTCAGTGATCGGGGTGCTGGTTGCACAGTACTCAGGGTGCTGGGTGCTCAGTACTCAGGGTGCTGGGTGCTCAGTGCTCGGGGTGCTGGGTGCTCAGTGCTCGGGGCGCTGGGTACTCAGTGCTCGGGGTGCTGGGTGCTCAGTACTCAGGGTGCTGTGTGCTCAGTGCTCAGTACTCAGCGTGCTGGGTGCTGAGTGCTCAGTGCTCATGGTGCTCAGTGCTCAGGGTGCTGGGTGCTCAGGGTGCTGGGTGCTCAGTGCTCGGGGTGCTGGGTGCTCAGTGCTCAGGGTGCTGGGTGCTCAGTGCTCAGTGCTCAGGGTACTGGGTGCTCAGTGCTCAGTGCTCAGGGTGCTGGGTGTTCAGTACTCAGGGTGATCAGTGCTCAGTACTCAGGGTGCTGGGTGCTCAGTGCTCAGGGTGCTGGGTACTCAGTCCTCAGGGTGCTGGGTGCTCAGTGCTCAGTACTCAGGGTGCTCAGTACTCAGGGTGCCGGGTGCTCAGTGCTCGGTGTGCTGGGTGCTCAGTACTCAGGGTGCTGGGTGCTCAGTACTCGGGGTGCTGGGTGCTCAGTACTCAGGGTGCTGGGTGCTCAGTGCTCGGGGTGCTGGGTGCTCAGTGCTCAGGGTGATCGGTGCTCAGTTCTCAGGGTGCTGGGTGCTCAGTCCTCAGGGTGCTCAGTGCTCAGGGTGCTGGGTGCTTAGTGCTCGGGGTGCTCGGTGCTCAGTACTCAGGGTGCTGAGTGCTCAGTTCTCACGGTGCTGGGTGCTCAGTACTCAGGGTGCTGGGTGCTCAGTAGTCAGGGTGCTGGGTGCTCAGTGCTCAGGGTGCTGGGTGCTCAGTGCTCAGGGTGCTGGGTGCTCAGTGCTCGGGGTGCTGGGTGCTCAGTGCTCGGGGTGCTGGGTGCTCAGTGCTCAGGTTGCTGGGTGCTCAGTGCTCAGGGTGCTGGTTGCTCAGTGCTCAGGGTGCTGGGTGCTCAGTACTCAGGGTGCTGGGTGCTCAGTACTCAGGGTGCTGGGTGCTCAGTTCTCAGGGTGCTGGGTGCTCAGTGCTCGGGGTGATGCGTGCTCAGTGCTCAGGGTGCTGGGTGCTCAATACTCAGGGTGCTGGGTGCTCAGTGCTCGGGGTGCTCGGTGCTCAGTACTCAAGGTGCTGTGTGCTCAGTGCTCAGGGTGCTGGGTGCTCAGTACCTCGTGGTGCTCCGTGCTCAGTGATCAGTGTGCTGGGTGCTCAGTACTCAGGGTGCTTGGTGCTCAGTACTCAGGGTGCTGGGTGCTCAGTGCTCGGGGTCCTGGGTTCTCAGTGCTGAGTACTCAGGGTGCTGGGTGCTCAGTGCTCAGGGTGCTGGGTGCTCAGTATTCAGGGTGCTCAGTGCTCAGTACTCGGGGTGCTTGGTGCTCAGTACTCAAGGTGCTCAGTGCTCAGTACTCGGGGTGCTGGGTGCTCAGTGCTCAGGGTGCTCAGTGCTCAGTGCTCGGGGTGCTGGGTGCTCAGTGCTCGGGGCGCTGGGTGCTCAGTGCTCGGGGTGCTGGGTGCTCAGTACTCGGGGTGCTGGGTGCTCAGTGCTCAGGGTGCTCAGTGCTCAGTACTCAGTGCTCAGGGTGCTCAGTGCTCAGTGCTCAGGGTGCTGGGTGTTCAGTACTCAGGGATGCTGGGTGCTCAGTACTCAGGTTGCTGGGTGCTCAGTGCTCAGGGTGCTGGGTGCTCAGTACTCTGGGTGTTGGGTGCTCAGTACTCAGGGTGCTGGGTGCTCAGTGCTCGGGGTGCTGAGTGCTCAGTGCTCAGGGTGCTGGGTGCTCAGTGCTCAGGGTGCTGGGTGCTCAGTACTCAGGGTGCTGGGTGCTTAGTGCTCGAGGTGCTCGGTGCTCAGTACTCAAGGTGCTGGGTGCTCAGTCCTCGGGGTGCTCCGTGCTCACGGTGCTGGTTGCTCAGTGCTCGGGGTGCTGGGTGCTCAGTGCTCAGGGTGCTGGGTGCTCAGTACTCAGTGCTCAGGATGCTGGGTGCTCAGTGCTCGGGGTGCTGGGTGCTCAGTGCTCAGGGTGATCAGTGCTCAGTACTCAGGGTGCTGGGTGCTCAGTGCTCAGGGTGCTGGGTACTCTGTCCTCAGGGTGCTGGGTGCTCAGTGCTCAGTACTCATGGTGCTCAGTACTCAGGGTGCCGGGTGCTCAGTGCTCGGGGTGCTGGGTGCTCAGTACTCAGGGTGCTGGGTGCTCAGTACTCGGGGTGCTGGGTGCTCAGTACTCAGGGTGCTGGGTGCTCTGTGCTCGGGGTGCTGGGTGCTCAGTGCTCAGGGTGATCGGTGCTCAGTGCTCAGGGTGCTGGGTGCTCAGTCCTCAGGGTGCTCAGTGCTCAGGGTGCTGGGTGCTCAGTGCTCGGGGTGCTCGGTGCTCTGTACTCAGGGTGCTGAGTGCTCAGTTCTCACGGTGCTGGGTGCTCAGTACTCAGGGGGCTGGGTGCTCAGTACTCAGGGTGCTGGGTGCTCAGTGCACAGGGTGCTGGGTGCTCAGTGCTCGGGGTGCTGGGTGCTCAGTGCTCAGTACTCAGGGTGCTGGGTGCTCAGTGCTCGGGGTGCTGGGTGCTCAGTACTCAGCGTGCTGGGTGCTCAGTACTCAGGGTGCTGGGTGCTCAGTGCTCAGGGTGCTGGGTGCTCAGTGCTCAGTGTGCTGGGTGCTCAGTGCTCGGGGAGCTCGGTGCTCAGTACTCATGGTGCTGGGTGCTCAGTACTCAGTGCTTGAGGTCCTGGGTGCTCCGTGCTCGGGGTGCTGGTTGCTCAGTGCTCAGTACTCAGGGTGCTGGGTGCTCAGTGCTCGGGGTGCTGGGTGCTCAGTACTCAGCGTGCTGGGTGCTCAGTACTCAGGGTGCTGGGTGCTCAGTACTCAGGGTGCTGGGTGCTCAGTACTCAGGGTGCTGGGTGCTCAGTGCACAGGGTGCTGGGTGCTCAGTACTCAGGGTGCTGGGTGCTCAGTACTCAGGGTGCTGGGTGCTCAGTACTCAGGGTGCTGGGTGCTCAGTGCTCGGGGTGCTGGGTGCTCAGTGATCGGGGTGCTGGTTGCTTAGTACTCAGGGTGCTGGTTGCTCAGTACTCAGGGTGCTGGGTGCTCAGTGCTCGGGGTGCTGGGTGCTCAGTGCTCGGGGAGCTGGGTACTCAGTGCTCGGGGTGCTGGGTGCTCAGTACTCAGGGTGCTGTGTGCTCAGTGCTCAATACTCAGCGTGCTGGGTGCTCAGTGCTCAGTGCTCATGGTGCTCAGTGCTCAGGGTGCTGGGTGCTCAGGGTGCTGGGTGCTCAGGGTGCTGGGTGCTCAGTGCTCGGGGTGCTGGGTGCTCAGTGCTCGGGGTGCTGGGTCCTCAGTGCTCAGTGTGCTGGGTGCTCAGTGCTCGGGGAGCTCGGTGCTCAGTACTCAGGGTGCTGGGTGCTCAGTACGCAGTGCTTGGGGTCCTCGGTGCTACGTGCTCGGGGTGCTGGTTGTTCAGTGCTCAGTACTCAGGGTGCTGGGTGCTCAGTGCTTGGGGTGCTGGGTGCTCAGTACTCAGCGTGCTGGGTGCTCAGTACTCAGGGTGCTGGGTGCTCAGTACTCAGGGTGCTGGGTGCTCAGTACTCAGGGTGCTGGGTGCTCAGTGCACAGGGTGCTGGGTGCTCAGTGCTCAGGGTGCTGGGTGCTCAGTGCTCAGGGTGCTGGTTGCTCAGTACTCAGGGTGCTGGGTGCTCAGTACTCAGGGTGCTGTGTGCTCAGTGCTCAATACTCAGCGTGCTGGGTGCTCAGTGCTCAGTGCTCATGGTGCTCAGTGCTCAGGGTGCTGGGTGCTCAGGGTGCTGGGTGCTCAGGGTGCTGGGTGCTCAGTTCTCGGGGTGCTGGGTGCTCAGTGCTCAGGGTGCTGGGTGCTCAGTGCTCAGTGCTCAGGGTGCTGGGTGCTCAGTGCTCAGTGCTCAGGGTGCTGGGTGTTCAGTACTCAGGGTGCTGGGTGTTCAGTACTCAGGGTGCTGGGTGCTCAGTACTCAGGATGCTGGGTGCTCAGTGCTCAGGTTGCTGGGTGTTCAGTGCTCAGGGTGCTGGGTGCTCAGTACTCAGGGTGCTGGGTGCTCAGTACTCAGGGTGCTCGGTGCTCAGTACTCAGGGTGCTGGGTGCTCAGTGCCCAGGGTGCTGGGTGCTCAGTACTCAGGGTGCTGGGTGCTCAGTACTCAGGGTGCTGGGTGCTCAGTGCTCAGGGTGCTGGGTGCTCAGTTCTCAGGGTGCTGGGTGCTCAGTGCTCGGGGTGCTGGGTGCTCAGTGTTCAGGGTGATCAGTGCTCAGTACTCAGGGTGCTGGGTGCTCAGTGCTCAGGGTGCTGGGTAATCAGTCCTCAGGGTGCTGGGTGCTCAGTGCTCAGAACTCAGGGTGCTCAGTAATCAGGGTGCCGGGTGCTCAGTGCTCGGGGTGCTGGGTGCTCAGTACTCAGGGTGCTGGGTGCTCAGTACTCGGGGTGCTGGGTGCTCAGTACTCAGGGTGCTGGGTGCTCAGTGCTCGGGGTGCTGGGTGCTCAGTGCTCAGGGTGATCGGTGCTCAGTGCTCAGGGTGCTGGGTGCTCAGTCCTCAGGGTGCTCAGTGCTCAGGGTGCTGGGTGATCAGTGCTCGGGGTGCTCGGTGCTCAGTACTCAGGGTGCTGAGTGCTCAGTTCTCACGGTGCTGGGTGCTCAGTACTCAGGGTGCTGGGTGCTCAGTACTCAGGGTGCTGGGTGCTCAGTGCTCAGGGTGCTGGGTGCTCAGTGCTCAGTGTGCTGGGTGCTCAGTGCTCGGGGTGCTGGGTGCTCAGTGCTCGGGGTGCTGGGTGCTCAGTGCTCAGTGCTCAGGGTGCTGTGTGCTCAGTGCTCAGGGTGCTGGTTGCTCAGTACTCAGGGTGCTGGGTGCTCAGTACTCAGGGTGCTGGGTGCTCAGTGCTCAGGGTGCTGGGTGCTCAGTACTCAGGGTGCTGGGTGCTCAGTACTCAGGGTGCTGGGTGCTCAGGACTCAGGGTGCTGGGTGCTCAGTGCTCGGGGTGCTGCGTGCTCAGTGCTCAGGGTGCTGGGTGCTCAGTGCTCAGGGTGCTGGGTGCTCAATACTCAGGGTGCTGGGTGCTCAGTGCTCGGGGTGCTGGGTGCTCAGTGCTCGGGGCGCTGGGTACTCAGTGCTCGGGGTGCTGGGTGCTCAGTACTCAGGGTGCTGTGTGCTCAGTGCTCAATACTCAGCGTGCTGGGTGCTCAGTGCTCAGTGATCATGGTGCTCAGTGCTCAGGGTGCTGGGTGCTCAGGGTGCTGGGTGCTCAGGGTGCTGGGTGCTCAGTGCTCGGGGTGCTGGGTGCTCAGTGCTCAGGGTGCTGGGTGCTCAGTGCTCAGTGCTCAGGGTGCTGGGTGCTCAGTGCTCAGTGCTCAGGGTGCTGGGTGTTCAGTACTCAGGGTGCTGGGTGTTCAGTACTCAGGGTGCTGGGTGCTCAGTACTCAGGGTGCTGGGTGCTCATTGCTCAGGTTGCTGGGTGCTCAGTGCTCAGGGTGCTGGGTGCTCAGTACTCAGGGTGCTGGGTGCTCAGTACTCAGGGTGCTCGGTGCTCAGTACTCAGGGTGCTGGGTGCTCAGTGCCCAGGGTGCTGGGTGCTCAGTACTCAGGGTGCTGGGTGCTCAGTACTCAGGGTGCTGGGTGCTCAGTGCTCAGGGTGCTGGGTGCTCAGTTCTCAGGGTGCTGGGTGCTCAGTGCTCGGGGTGCTGGGTGCTCAGTGTTCAGGGTGATCAGTGCTCAGTACTCAGGGTGCTGGGTGCTCAGTGCTCAGGGTGCTGGGTAATCAGTCCTCAGGGTGCTGCGTGCTCAGTGCTCAGAACTCAGGGTGCTCAGTAATCAGGGTGCCGGGTGCTCAGTGCTCGGGGTGCTGGGTGCTCAGTACTCAGGGTGCTGGGTGCTCAGTACTCGGGGTGCTGGGTGCTCAGTACTCAGGGTGCTGGGTGCTCAGTGCTCGGGGTGCTGGGTGCTCAGTGCTCAGGGTGATCGGTGCTCAGTGCTCAGGGTGCTGGGTGCTCAGTCCTCAGGGTGCTCAGTGCTCAGGGTGCTGGGTGATCAGTGCTCGGGGTGCTCGGTGCTCAGTACTCAGGGTGCTGAGTGCTCAGTTCTCACGGTGCTGGGTGCTCAGTACTCAGGGTGCTGGGTGCTCAGTACTCAGGGTGCTGGGTGCTCAGTGCTCAGGGTGCTGGGTGCTCAGTGCTCAGTGTGCTGGGTGCTCAGTGCTCGGGGTGCTGGGTGCTCAGTGCTCGGGGTGCTGGGTGCTCAGTGCTCAGTGCTCAGGGTGCTGGGTGCTCAGTGCTCAGGGTGCTGGTTGCTCAGTACTCAGGGTGCTGGGTGCTCAGTACTCAGGGTTCTGGGTGCTCAGTGCTCAGGGTGCTGGGTGCTCAGTACTCAGGGTGCTGGGTGCTCAGTACTCAGGGTGCTGGGTGCTCAGTACTCAGGGTGCTGGGTGCTCAGTGCTCGGGGTGCTGCGTGCTCAGTGCTCAGGGTGCTGGGTGCTCAGTGCTCAGGGTGCTGGGTGCTCAATACTCAGGGTGCTGGGTGCTCAGTGCTCGGGGTGCTCGGTGCTCAGTACTCAAGGTGCTGGGTGCTCAGTGCTCAGGGTGCTGGGTGCTCTGTCCTCGGGGTGCTCCGTGCTCAGTGATCAGGGTGCTGGGTGCTCAGTACTCAGGGTGCTCGGTGCTCAGTACTCAGGGTGCTGGGTGCTCAGTGCTCGGGGTGCTGGGTTCTCAGTGCTCAGTACTCAGGGTGCTGGGTGCTCAGTGCTCAGGGTGCTGGGTGCTCAGTATTCAGGGTGCTCAGTGCTCAGTACTCGGGGTGCATGGTGCTCAGTACTCAGGGTGCTCAGTGCTCAGTACTCGGGGTGCTGGGTGCTCAGTGCTCAGGGTGCTCAGTGCTCAGTGCTCGGGGTGCTGGGTGCTCAGTGCTCGGGGCGCTGGGTGCTCAGTGCTCGGGGTGCTGGGTGCTCCGTGCTCAGGGTGCTCAGTGCTCAGTACTCAGTGCTCAGGGTGCTGGGTGTTCAGTACTCAGGGTGCTGGGTGCTCAGTACTCAGGTTGCTGGGTGCTCAGTGCTCAGGGTGCTGGGTGCTCAGTACTCTGGGTGTTGGGTGCTCAGTACTCAGGGTGCTGGGTGCTCAGTGCTCGGGGTGCTGGGTGCTCAGTGCTCAGGGTGCTGGGTGCTCAGTGCTCAGGGTGCTGGGTGCTCAGTACTCAGGGTGCTGGGTGCTTAGTGCTCGAGGTGCTCGGTGCTCAGTACTCAAGGTGCTGGGTGCTCAGTCCTCGGGGTGCTCCGTGCTCACGGTGCTGGTTGCTCAGTGCTCGGGGTGCTGGGTGCTCAGTACTCAGCGTGCTGGGTGCTCAGTACTCAGGGTGCTGGGTGCTCAGTGCTCGGGTTGCTCGGTGCTCAGTACTCAAGGTGCTGGGTGCTCAGTGCTCAGGGTGCTGGGTGCTCTGTCCTCGGGGTGCTCCGTGCTCAGTGATCAGGGTGCTGGGTGCTCAGTACTCAGGGTGCTCGGTGCTCAGTACTCAGGGTGCTGGGTGCTCAGTGCTCAGGGTGCTGGGTGCTCAGTATTCAGGGTGCTCAGTGCTCAGTACTCGGGGTGCTTGGTGCTCAGTACTCAGGGTGCTCAGTGCTCAGTACTCGGGGTGCTGGGTGCTCAGTGCTCAGGGTGCTCAGTGCTCAGTGCTCGGGGTGCTGGGTGCTCAGTGCTCGGGGCGCTGGGTGCTCAGTGCTCGGGGTGCTGGGTGCTCAGTGCTCAGGGTGCTGGGTGCTCAGTACTCAGGGTGCTGGGTGCTTAGTGCTCGAGGTGCTCGGTGCTCAGTACTCAAGGTGCTGGGTGCTCAGTCCTCGGGGTGCTCCGTGCTCACGGTGCTGGTTGCTCAGTGCTCGGGGTGCTGGGTGCTCAGTACTCAGCGTGCTGGGTGCTCAGTACTCAGGGTGCTGGGTGCTCAGTCCTCAGGGTGCTCAGTGCTCAGGGTGCAGGGTGCTCAGTGATCGGGGTGCTGGGTGCTCAGTGCTCAGGGTGATCGGTGCTCAGTGCTCAGGGTGCTGGGTGCTCAGTCCTCAGGGTGCTCAGTGCTCAGGGTGCTGGGTGCTCAGTGCTCGGGGTGCTCGGTGCTCAGTACTCAGGGTGCTGAGTGCTCAGTTCTCACGGTGCTGGGTGCTCAGTACTCAGGGTGCTGGGTGCTCAGTACTCAGGGTGCTGGGTGCTCAGTGCACAGGGTGCTGGGTGCTCAGTGCTCGGGGTGCTGGGTGCTCAATGCTCAGTACTCAGGGTGCTGGGTGCTCAGTGCTCGGGGTGCTGGGTGCTCAGTACTCTGGGTGCTGGGTGCTCATTGCTCAGGGTGCTGGGTGCTCAGTGCTCAGTGTGCTGGGTGCTCAGTGCTCGGGGAGCTCGGTGCTCAGTACTCAGGGTGCTGGGTGCTCAGTACTCAGTGCTTGGGGTCCTGGGTGCTCCGTGCTCGGGGTGCTGGTTGCTCAGTGCTCAGTACTCAGGGTGCTGGGTGCTCAGTGCTCGGGGTGCTGGGTGCTCAGTACTCAGCGTGCTGGGTGCTCAGTACTCAGGGTGCTGGGTGCTCAGTACTCAGGGTGCTGGGTGCTCAGTACTCAGGGTGCTGGGTGCTCAGTGCACAGTGTGCTGGGTGCTCAGTGCTCAGGGTGCTGGGTGCTCAGTGCTCGGGGTGCTGGGTGCTCAGTGCTTGGGGTGCTGGGTGCTCAGTGCTTAGTGCTCAGGGTGCTGGGTGCTCAGTGCTCAGGGTGCTGGTTGCTCAGTACTCAGGGTGCTGGGTGCTCAGTACTCAGGGTGCTGGGTGCTCAGTGCTCAGGGTGCTGGGTGCTCAGTATTCAGGGTGCTGGGTGCTCAGTACTCAGGTTGCTGGGTGCTCAGTACTCAGGGTGATGGGTGCTCAGTGCTCGGGGTGCTGCGTGCTCAGTGCTCAGGGTCCTGGGTGCTCAGTGCTCAGGGTGCTGGGTGCTCAATACTCAGGGTGCTGGGTGCTCAGTGCTCAGGGTGATCGGTGCTCAGAACTCAGGGTGCTCAGTACTCAGGATGCTGGGTGCTCAGGGCTCGGGGTGCTGGGAGCTCAGTACTCAGGGTGCTGGGTGCTGAGTGCTCAGGGTGCTGGGTGCTCAGTACTCGGGGTGCTAGGTGCTCAGTACTCAGGGTGCTGGGTGCTCAGTACTCAGGGTGCTGGGTGCTCAGTACTCAGGGTGCTCGCTGCTCAGTACTCAGGGTGCTGGGTGCTCAGTGCTCAGGGTGCTGGGTGCTCAGTGCTCTGGGTGCTTGGTGCTCAGTGCTCAGGGTGCTGGGTGCTCAGTGCTCAGGGTGCTGGGTGCTCAGTGATCGGGGTGATGGGTGCTGAGTCCTCATGGTGTTGGGTGCTCAGTGCTCGGGGTGCTCGGTGCTCAGTGCTCAGGGTCCAGGGTGCTCAGTACTCAGGGTGCTGGGTGCTTAGTACTCAGGGTGCTCAGTGCTCAGTACACAGGGTGCTGGGTGCTCAGTGCTCGGGTTGCTGGGTGCTCAGTGCTCAGTACTCAGGGTGCTGGGTGCTCAGTGCTCGGGGTGCTGGGTGCTCAGTACTCAGCGAGCTGGGTGCTCAGTACTCAGGTTGCTGGGTGCTCAGTGCTCAGGGTGCTGGGTGCTCAGTGCTCAGTGTGCTGGGTGCTCAGTGCTCGGGGAGCTCGGTGCTCAGTACTCAGGGTGCTGGGTGCTCAGTACTCAGGGTGCTGGGTGCTCATTCTCGGGGTGCTGGGTGCTCAGTGCTCGGGGTGCTGGGTGCTCAGTTCTCAGGGTGCTGGGGGCTCAGTACTCAGGGTGCTTTGTGCTCAGTACTCAGGGTGCTCGGTTCTCAGTACTCAGGGTGCTGGGTGCTCATTCTCGGGGTGCTGGGTGCTCAGTGCTCGGGGTGCTGGGTGCTCAGTACTCAGGGTGCTGGGGGCTCAGTACTCAGGGTGCTGGGTGCTCAGTCCTCGGGGTGCTCCGTGCTCAGGGTGCTGGGTGCTCAGTGCTCAGTGTGCTGGGTGCTCAGTGCTCGGGGTACTGGGTGCTGAGTGCTCAGGGTGCTGGGTGCTCAGTGCTCGGGGTGCTCGGTGCTCAGTGCTCAGGGTCCTGGGTGCTCAGTACTCAGGTTGCTGGGTGCTTAGTACTCAGGGTGCTCAGTGCTCAGTACACAGGGTGCTGGGTGCTCAGTACTCGGGGTGCTGGGTGCTCATTACTCAGGGTTCTGGGTGCTCAGTGCTCGGGGTGCTTGCTGCTCAGTACTCTTGGTGCTGGGTGCTCAGTACTCAGTGTGCTGGGTGCTCAGTGCTCGGGGTGCTCGGTGCTCTGTGCTCAGGATGTTCGGTGCTCAGTACTTTTGGTGCTGGGTGCTCAGTACTCAGGGTGCTGGGTGCTCAGTGCTCGGGTTGCTCAGTACTCATGGTGCTGGGTGCTCAGTACTCAGGGTGCTGGGTGCTCAGTGCTCGGGGTGCTGGGTGCTCAGTACTCAGGGTGCTGGGTGCTCAGTGCACAGGATGCTGGGTGCTCAGTACTCAGGGAGATGTGTGCTCTGTACTCAGGGTGCTCAGTGCTCGGGGAGCTCGGTGCTCAGTGCTCGGGTTGCTCAGTACTCATGGTGCTGGGTGCTCAGTACTCAGGGTGCTGGGTGCTCAGTGCTCGGGGTGCTGCGTGCTCAGTGCTCAGGGTGCTGGGTGCTCAGTGCTCAGGGTGCTGGGTGCTCAATACTCAGGGTGCTGGGTGCTCAGTGCTCAGGGTGATCGGTGCTCAGAACTCAGGGTGCTCAGTACTCAGGGTGCTGGGTGCTCAGGGCTCGGGGTGCTGGGAGCTCAGTACTCAGGGTGCTGGGTGCTGAGTGCTCAGGGTGCTGGGTGCTCAGTACTCGGGGTGCTCGGTGCTCAGTACTCAGGGTGCTGGGTGCTCAGTACTCAGGGTGCTCGGTGCTCAGTACTCAGGGTGCTCGCTGCTCAGTACTCAGGGTGCTGGGTGCTCAGTGCTCAGGGTGCTGGGTGCTCAGTGCTCTGGGTGCTTGGTGCTCAGTGCTCAGGGTGCTGGGTGCTCAGTGCTCAGGGTGCTGGCTGCTCAGTGATCGGGGTGATGGGTGCTGAGTCCTCAGGGTGCTGGGTGCTCAGTGCTCAGGGTGCTCGGTGCTCAGTGCTCAGGGTCCAGGGTGCTCAGTACTCAGGGTGCTGGGTGCTTAGTACTCAGGGTGCTCAGTGCTCAGTACACAGGGTGCTGGGTGCTCAGTGCTCGGGTTGCTGGGTGCTCAGTGCTCAGTACTCAGGGTGCTGGGTGCTCAGTGCTCGGGGTGCTGGGTGCTCAGTACTCAGCGAGCTGGGTGCTCAGTACTCAGGTTGCTGGGTGCTCAGTGCTCAGGGTGCTGGGTGCTCAGTGCTCAGTGTGCTGGGTGCTCAGTGCTCGGGGAGCTCGGTGCTCAGTACTCAGGGTGCTGGGTGCTCAGTACTCAGGGTGCTGGGTGCTCATTCTCGGGGTGCTGGGTGCTCAGTGCTCGGGGTGCTGGGTGCTCAGTACTCAGGGTGCTGGGGGCTCAGTACTCAGGGTGCTTTGTGCTCAGTACTCAGGTTGCTCGGTTCTCAGTACTCAGGGTGCTGGGTGCTCATTCTCGGGGTGCTGGGTGCTCAGTGCTCGGGGTGCTCTGTGCTCAGTACTCAGGGTGCTGGGGGCTCAGTACTCAGGGTGCTGGGTGCTCAGTCCTCGGGGTGCTCCGTGCTCAGGGTGCTGGGTGCTCAGTGCTCAGGGTGCTGGGTGCTCAGTGCTCGGGGTGCTGGGTGCTGAGTGCTCAGGGTGCTGGGTGCTCAGTGCTCGGGGTGCTGGGTGCTGAGTGCTCAGGGTGCTGGGTGCTTAGTGCTCGAGGTGCTCGGTGCTCAGTACTCAAGGTGCTGGGTGCTCAGTCCTCGGGGTGCTCCGTGCTCAGGGTGCTGGTTGCTCAGTGCTCGAGGTGCTGGGTGCTCAGTACTCAGCGTGCTGGGTGCTCAGTACTCAGGGTGCTGGGTTCTCAGTGCTCAGGGTGCTGGGTGCTCAGTGCTCAGGGTGCAGGGTGCTCAGTGATAGGGGTGCTGGGTGCTCAGTACTCAGGGTGCTCAGTGCTCGAGGTGCTCGGTGCTCAGTACTCAAGGTGCTGGGTGCTCAGTGCTCAGGGTGCTGGGTGCTCAGTCCTCGGGGTGCTCCATGCTCAGGGTGCTGGGTGCTCAGTGCTCAGGGTGCTGGGTGCTCAGTGCTCAGTGCTCAGGGTGCTGGGTGTTCAGTACTCAGGGTGCTGGGTGCTCAGTACTCAGGGTGCTGGGTGCTCAGTGCTCAGGGTGATGGGTGCTCAGTGCTCAGGGTGCTGGGTGCTCAGTACTCAGGGTGCTGGGTGCTCAGTACTCAGGGTGCTCGGTGCTCAGTACTCAGGGTGCTGGGTGCTCAGTGCCCAGGGTGCTGCGTGCTCAGTACTCAGCGTGCTGGGTGCTCAGTGCTCAGGGTGCTGGCTGCTCAGTACTCAGGGTGCTGGGTGCTCAGTGCTCGGGGTGCTGGGTGCTCAGTGCTCAGGGTGATCAGTGCTCAGTACTCAGGGTGCTGGGTGCTCAGTGCTCAGGGTGCTTGGTACTCAGTCCTCAGGGTGCTGGGTGCTCAGTGCTCAGTACTCAGGGTGCTCAGTACTCAGGGTGCCGGGTGCTCAGTGCTCGGGCTGCTGGGTGCTCAGTACTCAGGGTGCTGGGTGCTCAGTGCTCGGGGTGCTGGGTGCTCAGTGCTTAGGGTGATCGGTGCTCAGTGCTCAGGGTGCTCAGTTCTCAGGGTGCTGGGTGCTCAGGGTGCTGGGTGCTCAGTTCTCGGGGTGCTGTTTGCTCAGTGCTCAGGGTGCTGGGTGCTCAGTGCTCAGGGTGCTGGGTGCTCAGTGCTCAGTGCTCAGGGTGCTGGGTGTTCAGTACTCAGGGTGCTGGGTGCTCAGTACTCAGGGTGCTGGGTGCTCAGTGCTCAGGGTGCTGGGTGCTCAGTGCTCAGGGTGCTGGGTGCTCAGTACTCAGGGTGCTGGGTGCTCAGTACTCAGGGTGCTCGGTGCTCAGTACTCAGGGTGCTGGGTGCTCAGTGCCCAGGGTGCTGGGTGCTCAGTACTCAGGGTGCTGGGTGCTCAGTACTCAGGGTGCTGGGTGCTCAGTGCTCAGGGTGCTGGCTGCTCAGTTCTCAGGGTGCTGGGTGCTCAGTGCTCGGGGTGCTGGGTGCTCAGTGCTCAGGGTGATCAGTGCTCAGTACTCAGGGTGCTGGGTGCTCAGTGCTCAGGGTGCTGGGTACTCAGTCCTCAGGGTGCTGGGTGCTCAGTGCTCAGTACTCAGGGTGCTCAGTACTCAGGGTGCCGGGTGCTCAGTGCTCGGTGTGCTGGGTGCTCAGTACTCAGAGTGCTGGGTGCTCAGTGCTCGGGGTGCTGGGTGCTCAGTGCTCAGGGTGATCGGTGCTCAGTGCTCAGGGTGCTGGGTGCTCAGTCCTCAGGGTGCTCAGTGCTCAGGGTGCTGGGTGCTCAGTGCTCGGGGTGCTCGGTGCTCAGTACTCAGGGTGCTGAGTGCTCAGTTCTCACGGTGCTGGGTGCTCAGTACTCAGGGTGCTGGGTGCTCAGTTCTCAGGGTGCTGGGTGCTCAGTGCTCAGGGTGCTGTTGTGCTCAGTGCTCAGGGTGCTGGGTGCTCAGTGCTCAGGGTGCTGGGTGCTCAGTGCTCGGGGTGCTGGGTGCTCAGTGCTCAGTGCTCAGGGTGCTGGGTGCTCAGTGCTCAGGGTGCTGGTTGCTCAGTACTCAGGGTGCTGGGTGCTCAGTACTCAGGGTGCTGGGTAATCAGTGCTCATGGTGCTGGGTGCTCAGTACTCAGGGTGCTGGGTGCTCAGTACTCAGGGTGCTGGGTGCTCAGTTCTCAGGGTGCTGGGTGCTCAGTGCTCGGGGTGCTGCGTGCTCAGTAATCAGGGTGCTGGGTGCTCAATACTCAGGGTGCTGGGTGCTCAGTGCTCGGGGTGCTCGGTGCTCAGTACTCAAGGTGCTGGGTGCTCAGTGCTCAGGGTGCTGGGTGCTCAGTACCTCGGGGTGCTCCGTGCTCAGTGATCAGGGTGCTGGGTGCTCAGTACTCAGGGTGCTCGGTGCTCAGTACTCAGGGTGCTGGGTGCTCAGTCCTCGGGGTGCTTGGTTCTCAGTGCTGAGTACTCAGGGTGCTGGGTGCTCAGTGCTCAGGGTGCTGGGTGCTCAGTATTCAGGGTGCTCAGTGCTCAGTACTCGGGGTGCTTGGTGCTCAGTACTCAAGGTGCTCAGTGCTCAGTACTCGGGGTGCTGGGTGCTCAGTGCTCAGGGTGCTCAGTGCTCAGTGCTCGGGGTGCTGGGTGCTCAGTGCTCGGGGCGCTGGGTGCTCAGTGCTCGGGGTGCTGGGTGCTCAGTACTCAGTGCTCAGGGTGCTCAGTGCTCAGTGCTCAGGGTGCTGGTTGTTCAGTACTCAGGGTGCTGGGTGCTCAGTACTCAGGTTGCTGGGTGCTCAGTGCTCAGGGTGCTGGGTGCTCAGTGCTCAGGGTGCTGGGTGCTCAGTACTCAGGGTGCTGGGTGCTTAGTGCTCGATGTGCTCGGTGCTCAGTACTCAAGGTGCTGGGTGCTCAGTCCTCGGGGTGCTCCGTGCTCACGGTGCTGGTTGCTCAGTGCTCGGGGTGCTGGGTGCTCAGTACTCAGCGTGCTGGGTGCTCAGTACTCAGGGTGCTGGGTGCTCAGTGCTCAGGGTGCTGGGTGCTCAGTGCTCAGGGTGCAGGGTGCTCAGTGATCGGGGTGCTGGGTGCTCAGTACTCAGGGTGCTCAGTGCTCGAGGTGCACGGTGCTCAGTACTCAAGGTGCTGGGTGCTCAGTGCTCAGGGTGCTGGGTGCTCAGTCCTCGGGGTACTCCGTGCTCAGGGTGCTGGGTGCTCAGTGCTCAGGGTGCTGGGTGCTCAGTGCTCAGTGCTCAGGGTGCTGGGTGTTCAGTACTCAGGGTGCTGGGTGCTCAGTACTCAGGGTGCTGGGTGCTCAGTGCTCAGGGTGCTGGGTGCTCAGTGCTCAGGGTGCTGGGTGCTCAGTACTCAGGGTGCTGGGTGCTCAGTACTCAGGGTGCTCGGTGCTCAGTACTCAGGGTGCTGGGTGCTCAGTGCCCAGGGTGCTGGGTGCTCAGTACTCAGGGTGCTGGGTGCTCAGTGCTCAGGGTGCTGGGTGCTCAGTGCTCAGGGTGCTGGATGCTCAGTACTCAGGGTGCTGCGTGCTCAGTGCTCGGGGTGCTGGGTGCTCAGTGCTCAGGGTGATCAGTGCTCAGTACTCAGGGTGCTGGGTGCACAGTGCTCAGGGTGCTGGGTACTCTGTCCTCAGGGTGCTGGGTGCTCAGTACTCATGGTGCTCAGTACTCAGGGTGCCGGGTGCTCAGTGCTCGGGGTGCTGGGTGCTCAGTACTCAGGGTGCTGGGTGCTCAGTACTCGGGGTGCTGGGTGCTCAGTACTCAGGGTGCTGGGTGCTCAGTGCTCGGGGTGCTGGGTGCTCAGTGCTCAGGGTGATCGGTGCTCAGTGCTCAGGGTGCTGGGTGCTCAGTCCTCAGGGTGCTCAGTGCTCAGGGTGCTGGGTGCTCAGTGCTCGGGGTGCTCGGTGCTCAGTACTCAGGGTGCTGAGTGCTCAGTTCTCACGGTGCTGGGTGCTCAGTACTCAGGGTGCTGGGTGCTCAGTACTCAGGGTGCTGGATGCTCAGTGCACAGGGTGCTGGGTGCTCAGTGCTCGGGGTGCTGGGTGCTCAGTGCTCAGTACTCAGGGTGCTTGGTGCTCAGTGCTCGGGGTGCTGGGTGCTCAGTACTCAGCGTGCTGGGTGCTCAGTACTCAGGGTGCTGGGAGCTCAGTGCTCAGGGTGCTGGGTGCTCAGTGCTCAGTGTGCTGGGTGCTCAGTGCTCGGGGAGCTCGGTGCTCAGTACTCAGGGTGCTGGGTGCTCTGTACTCAGTGCTTGGGGTCCTGGGTGCTCCGTGCTCGGGGTGCTGGTTGCTCAGTGCTCAGTACTCAGGGTGCTGGGTGCTCAGTGCTCGGGGTGCTGGGTGCTCAGTACTCAGCCTGCTGGGTGCTCAGTACTCAGGGTGCTGGGTGCTCAGTGCTCGGGGTGCTGCGTGCTCAGTAATCAGGGTGCTGGGTGCTCAATACTCAGGGTGCTGGGTGCTCAGTGCTCGGGGTGCTCGGTGCTCAGTACTCAAGGTGCTGGGTGCTCAGTGCTCAGGGTGCTGGGTGCTCAGTACCTCGGGGTGCTCCGTGCTCAGTGATCAGGGTGCTGGGTGCTCAGTACTCAGGGTGCTCGGTGCTCAGTACTCAGGGTGCTGGGTGCTCAGTCCTCGGGGTGCTGGGTTCTCAGTGCTGAGTACTCAGGGTGCTGGGTGCTCAGTGCTCAGGGTGCTGGGTGCTCAGTATTCAGGGTGCTCAGTGCTCAGTACTCGGGGTGCTTGGTGCTCAGTACTCAAGGTGCTCAGTGCTCAGTACTCGGGGTGCTGGGTGCTCAGTGCTCAGGGTGCTCAGTGCTCAGTGCTCGGGGTGCTGGGTGCTCAGTGCTCGGGGCGCTGGGTGCTCAGTGCTCGGGGTGCTGGGTGCTCAGTACTCGGGGTGCTGGGTGCTCAGTGCTCAGGGTGCTCAGTGCTCAGTACTCAGTGCTCAGGGTGCTCAGTGCTCAGTGCTCAGGGTGCTGGGTGTTCAGTACTCAGGGTGCTGGGTGCTCAGTGCTCGGGGTGCTGGGTGCTCAGTGCTCAGGGTGATCAGTGCTCAGTACTCAGGGTGCTGGGTGCTCAGTGCTCAGGGTGCTGGGTACTCAGTCCTCAGGGTGCTGGGTGCTCAGTGCTCAGTACTCAGGGTGCTCAGTACTCAGGGTGCCGGGTGCTCAGTGCTCGGTGTGCTGGGTGCTCAGTACTCAGAGTGCTGGGTGCTCAGTGCTCGGGGTGCTGGGTGCTCAGTGCTCAGGGTGATCGGTGCTCAGTGCTCAGGGTGCTGGGTGCTCAGTCCTCAGGGTGCTCAGTGCTCAGGGTGCTGGGTGCTCAGTGCTCGGGGTGCTCGGTGCTCAGTACTCAGGGTGCTGAGTGCTCAGTTCTCACGGTGCTGGGTGCTCAGTACTCAGGGTGCTGGGTGCTCAGTTCTCAGGGTGCTGGGTGCTCAGTGCTCAGGGTGCTGTTGTGCTCAGTGCTCAGGGTGCTGGGTGCTCAGTGCTCAGGGTGCTGGGTGCTCAGTGCTCGGGGTGCTGGGTGCTCAGTGCTCAGTGCTCAGGGTGCTGGGTGCTCAGTGCTCAGGGTGCTGGTTGCTCAGTACTCAGGGTGCTGGGTGCTCAGTACTCAGGGTGCTGGGTAATCAGTGCTCATGGTGCTGGGTGCTCAGTACTCAGGGTGCTGGGTGCTCAGTACTCAGGGTGCTGGGTGCTCAGTTCTCAGGGTGCTGGGTGCTCAGTGCTCGGGGTGCTGCGTGCTCAGTAATCAGGGTGCTGGGTGCTCAATACTCAGGGTGCTGGGTGCTCAGTGCTCGGGGTGCTGCGTGCTCAGTACTCAAGGTGCTGGGTGCTCAGTGCTCAGGGTGCTGGGTGCTCAGTACTCAGGGTGCTCGGTGCTCAGTACTCAGGGTGCTGGGTGCTCAGTCCTCGGGGTGCTTGGTTCTCAGTGCTGAGTACTCAGGGTGCTGGGTGCTCAGTGCTCAGGGTGCTGGGTGCTCAGTATTCAGGGTGCTCAGTGCTCAGTACTCGGGGTGCTTGGTGCTCAGTACTCAAGGTGCTCAGTGCTCAGTACTCGGGGTGCTGGGTGCTCAGTGCTCAGGGTGCTCAGTGCTCAGTGCTCGGGGTGCTGGGTGCTCAGTGCTCGGGGCGCTGGGTGCTCAGTGCTCGGGGTGCTGGGTGCTCAGTACTCAGTGCTCAGGGTGCTCAGTGCTCAGTGCTCAGGGTGCTGGTTGTTCAGTACTCAGGGTGCTGGGTGCTCAGTACTCAGGTTGCTGGGTGCTCAGTGCTCAGGGTGCTGGGTGCTCAGTGCTCAGGGTGCTGGGTGCTCAGTACTCAGGGTGCTGGGTGCTTAGTGCTCGATGTGCTCGGTGCTCAGTACTCAAGGTGCTGGGTGCTCAGTCCTCGGGGTGCTCCGTGCTCACGGTGCTGGTTGCTCAGTGCTCGGGGTGCTGGGTGCTCAGTACTCAGCGTGCTGGGTGCTCAGTACTCAGGGTGCTGGGTGCTCAGTGCTCAGGGTGCTGGGTGCTCAGTGCTCAGGGTGCAGGGTGCTCAGTGATCGGGGTGCTGGGTGCTCAGTACTCAGGGTGCTCAGTGCTCGAGGTGCACGGTGCTCAGTACTCAAGGTGCTGGGTGCTCAGTGCTCAGGGTGCTGGGTGCTCAGTCCTCGGGGTACTCCGTGCTCAGGGTGCTGGGTGCTCAGTGCTCAGGGTGCTGGGTGCTCAGTGCTCAGTGCTCAGGGTGCTGGGTGTTCAGTACTCAGGGTGCTGGGTGCTCAGTACTCAGGGTGCTGGGTGCTCAGTGCTCAGGGTGCTGGGTGCTCAGTGCTCAGGGTGCTGGGTGCTCAGTACTCAGGGTGCTGGGTGCTCAGTACTCAGGGTGCTCGGTGCTCAGTACTCAGGGTGCTGGGTGCTCAGTGCCCAGGGTGCTGGGTGCTCAGTACTCAGGGTGCTGGGTGCTCAGTGCTCAGGGTGCTGGGTGCTCAGTGCTCAGGGTGCTGGATGCTCAGTACTCAGGGTGCTGCGTGCTCAGTGCTCGGGGTGCTGGGTGCTCAGTGCTCAGGGTGATCAGTGCTCAGTACTCAGGGTGCTGGGTGCACAGTGCTCAGGGTGCTGGGTACTCTGTCCTCAGGGTGCTGGGTGCTCAGTACTCATGGTGCTCAGTACTCAGGGTGCCGGGTGCTCAGTGCTCGGGGTGCTGGGTGCTCAGTACTCAGGGTGCTGGGTGCTCAGTACTCGGGGTGCTGGGTGCTCAGTACTCAGGGTGCTGGGTGCTCAGTGCTCGGGGTGCTGGGTGCTCAGTGCTCAGGGTGATCGGTGCTCAGTGCTCAGGGTGCTGGGTGCTCAGTCCTCAGGGTGCTCAGTGCTCAGGGTGCTGGGTGCTCAGTGCTCGGGGTGCTCGGTGCTCAGTACTCAGGGTGCTGAGTGCTCAGTTCTCACGGTGCTGGGTGCTCAGTACTCAGGGTGCTGGGTGCTCAGTACTCAGGGTGCTGGATGCTCAGTGCACAGGGTGCTGGGTGCTCAGTGCTCGGGGTGCTGGGTGCTCAGTGCTCAGTACTCAGGGTGCTTGGTGCTCAGTGCTCGGGGTGCTGGGTGCTCAGTACTCAGCGTGCTGGGTGCTCAGTACTCAGGGTGCTGGGAGCTCAGTGCTCAGGGTGCTGGGTGCTCAGTGCTCAGTGTGCTGGGTGCTCAGTGCTCGGGGAGCTCGGTGCTCAGTACTCAGGGTGCTGGGTGCTCTGTACTCAGTGCTTGGGGTCCTGGGTGCTCCGTGCTCGGGGTGCTGGTTGCTCAGTGCTCAGTACTCAGGGTGCTGGGTGCTCAGTGCTCGGGGTGCTGGGTGCTCAGTACTCAGCCTGCTGGGTGCTCAGTACTCAGGGTGCTGGGTGCTCAGTGCTCGGGGTGCTGCGTGCTCAGTAATCAGGGTGCTGGGTGCTCAATACTCAGGGTGCTGGGTGCTCAGTGCTCGGGGTGCTCGGTGCTCAGTACTCAAGGTGCTGGGTGCTCAGTGCTCAGGGTGCTGGGTGCTCAGTACCTCGGGGTGCTCCGTGCTCAGTGATCAGGGTGCTGGGTGCTCAGTACTCAGGGTGCTCGGTGCTCAGTACTCAGGGTGCTGGGTGCTCAGTCCTCGGGGTGCTGGGTTCTCAGTGCTGAGTACTCAGGGTGCTGGGTGCTCAGTGCTCAGGGTGCTGGGTGCTCAGTATTCAGGGTGCTCAGTGCTCAGTACTCGGGGTGCTTGGTGCTCAGTACTCAAGGTGCTCAGTGCTCAGTACTCGGGGTGCTGGGTGCTCAGTGCTCAGGGTGCTCAGTGCTCAGTGCTCGGGGTGCTGGGTGCTCAGTGCTCGGGGCGCTGGGTGCTCAGTGCTCGGGGTGCTGGGTGCTCAGTACTCGGGGTGCTGGGTGCTCAGTGCTCAGGGTGCTCAGTGCTCAGTACTCAGTGCTCAGGGTGCTCAGTGCTCAGTGCTCAGGGTGCTGGGTGTTCAGTACTCAGGGTGCTGGGTGCTCAGTACTCAGGTTGCTGGGTGCTCAGTGCTCAGGGTGCTGGGTGCTCAGTGCTCAGGGTGCTGGGTGCTCAGTACTCAGGGTGCTGGGTGCTTAGTGCTCGAGGTGCTCGGTGCTCAGTACTCAAGGTGCTGGGTGCTCAGTCCTCGGGGTGCTCCGTGCTCACGGTGCTGGTTGCTCAGTGCTCGGGGTGCTGGGTGCTCAGTACTCAGCGTGCTGGGTGTTCAGTACTCAGGGTGCTGGGTGCTCAGTGCTCAGGGTGCTGGGTGCTCAGTGCTCAGGGTGCAGGGTGCTCAGTGATCGGGGTGCTGGGTGCTCAGTACTCAGGGTGCTCAGTGCTCGAGGTGCACGGTGCTCAGTACTCAAGGTGCTGGGTGCTCAGTGCTCAGGGTGCTGGGTGCTCAGTCCTCGGGGTGCTCCGTGCTCAGGGTGCTGGGTGCTCAGTGCTCAGGGTGCTGGGTGCTCAGTGCTCAGTGCTCAGGGTGCTGGGTGTTCAGTACTCAGGGTGCTGGGTGCTCAGTACTCAGGGTGCTGGGTGCTCAGTGCTCAGGGTGATGGGTGCTCAGTGCTCAGGGTGCTGGGTGCTCAGTACTCAGGGTGCTGGGTGCTCAGTACTCAGGGTGCTCGGTGCTCAGTACTCAGGGTGCTGGGTGCTCAGTGCCCAGGGTGCTGGGTGCTCAGTACTCAACGTGCTGGGTGCTCAGTGCTCAGGGTGCTGGCTGCTCAGTACTCAGGGTGCTGGGTGCTCAGTGCTCGGGGTGCTGGGTGCTCAGTGCTCAGGGTGATCAGTGCTCAGTACTCAGGGTGCTGGGTGCTCAGTGCTCAGTGCTCAGGGTGCTGGGTGTTCAGTACTCAGGGTGCTGGGTGCTCAGTACTCAGGGTGCTCAGTGCTCGGGGTGCTGGGTGCTCAGTGCTCGGGGCGCTGGGTGCTCAGTGCTCGGGGTGCTGGGTGCTCAGTACTCAGTGCTCAGGGTGCTCAGTGCTCAGTGCTCAGGGTGCTGGTTGTTCAGTACTCAGGGTGCTGGGTGCTCAGTACTCAGGTTGCTGGGTGCTCAGTGCTCAGGGTGCTGGGTGCTCAGTGCTCAGGGTGCTGGGTGCTCAGTACTCAGGGTGCTGGGTGCTTAGTGCTCGAGGTGCTCGGTGCTCAGTACTCAAGGTGCTGGGTGCTCAGTCCTCGGGGTGCTCCGTGCTCACGGTGCTGGTTGCTCAGTGCTCGGGGTGCTGGGTGCTCAGTACTCAGCGTGCTGGGTGCTCAGTACTCAGGGTGCTGGGTGCTCAGTGCTCAGGGTGCTGGGTGCTCAGTGCTCAGGGTGCAGGGTGCTCAGTGATCGGGGTGCTGGGTGCTCAGTACTCAGGGTGCTCAGTGCTCGAGGTGCACGGTGCTCAGTACTCAAGGTGCTGGGTGCTCAGTGCTCAGGGTGCTGGGTGCTCAGTCCTCGGGGTGCTGGGTGCTCAGTACTCAGCCTGCTGGGTGCTCAGTACTCAGGGTGCTGGGTGCTCAGTGCTCGGGGTGCTGCGTGCTCAGTAATCAGGGTGCTGGGTGCTCAATACTCAGGGTGCTGGGTGCTCAGTGCTCGGGGTGCTCGGTGCTCAGTACTCAAGGTGCTGGGTGCTCAGTGCTCAGGGTGCTGGGTGCTCAGTACCTCGGGGTGCTCCGTGCTCAGTGATCAGGGTGCTGGGTGCTCAGTACTCAGGGTGCTCGGTGCTCAGTACTCAGGGTGCTGGGTGCTCAGTCCTCGGGGTGCTGGGTTCTCAGTGCTGAGTACTCAGGGTGCTGGGTGCTCAGTGCTCAGCGTGCTGGGTGCTCAGTATTCAGGGTGCTCAGTGCTCAGTACTCGGGGTGCTTGGTGCTCAGTACTCAAGGTGCTCAGTGCTCAGTACTCGGGGTGCTGGGTGCTCAGTGCTCAGGGTGCTCAGTGCTCAGTGCTCGGGGTGCTGGGTGCTCAGTGCTCGGGGCGCTGGGTGCTCAGTGCTCGGGGTGCTGGGTGCTCAGTACTCGGGGTGCTGGTTGCTCAGTGCTCAGGGTGCTCAGTGCTCAGTACTCAGTGCTCAGGGTGCTCAGTGCTCAGTGCTCAGGGTGCTGGGTGTTCAGTACTCAGGGTGCTGGGTGCTCAGTACTCAGGTTGCTGGGTGCTCAGTGCTCAGGGTGCTGGGTGCTCAGTGCTCAGGGTGCTGGGTGCTCAGTACTCAGGGTGCTGGGTGCTTAGTGCTCGAGGTGCTCGGTGCTCAGTACTCAAGGTGCTGGGTGCTCAGTCCTCGGGGTGCTCCGTGCTCACGGTGCTGGTTGCTCAGTGCTCGGGGTGCTGGGTGCTCAGTACTCAGCGTGCTGGGTGTTCAGTACTCAGGGTGCTGGGTGCTCAGTGCTCAGGGTGCTGGGTGCTCAGTGCTCAGGGTGCAGGGTGCTCAGTGATCGGGGTGCTGGGTGCTCAGTACTCAGGGTGCTCAGTGCTCGAGGTGCACGGTGCTCAGTACTCAAGGTGCTGGGTGCTCAGTGCTCAGGGTGCTGGGTGCTCAGTCCTCGGGGTGCTCCGTGCTCAGGGTGCTGGGTGCTCAGTGCTCAGGGTGCTGGGTGCTCAGTCCTCAGTGCTCAGGGTGCTGGGTGTTCAGTACTCAGGGTGCTGGGTGCTCAGTACTCAGGGTGCTGGGTGCTCAGTGCTCAGGGTGATGGGTGCTCAGTGCTCAGGGTGCTGGGTGCTCAGTACTCAGGGTGCTGGGTGCTCAGTACTCAGGGTGCTCGGTGCTCAGTACTCAGGGTGCTGGGTGCTCAGTGCCCAGGGTGCTGGGTGCTCAGTACTCAACGTGCTGGGTGCTCAGTGCTCAGGGTGCTGGCTGCTCAGTACTCAGGGTGCTGGGTGCTCAGTGCTCGGGGTGCTGGGTGCTCAGTGCTCAGGGTGATCAGTGCTCAGTACTCAGGGTGCTGGGTGCTCAGTGCTCAGTGCTCAGGGTGCTGGGTGTTCAGTACTCAGGGTGCTGGGTGCTCAGTACTCAGGGTGCTCAGTGCTCGGGGTGCTGGGTGCTCAGTGCTCGGGGCGCTGGGTGCTCAGTGCTCGGGGTGCTGGGTGCTCAGTACTCAGTGCTCAGGGTGCTCAGTGCTCAGTGCTCAGGGTGCTGGTTGTTCAGTACTCAGGGTGCTGGGTGCTCAGTACTCAGGTTGCTGGGTGCTCAGTGCTCAGGGTGCTGGGTGCTCAGTGCTCAGGGTGCTGGGTGCTCAGTACTCAGGGTGCTGGGTGCTTAGTGCTCGAGGTGCTCGGTGCTCAGTACTCAAGGTGCTGGGTGCTCAGTCCTCGGGGTGCTCCGTGCTCACGGTGCTGGTTGCTCAGTGCTCGGGGTGCTGGGTGCTCAGTACTCAGCGTGCTGGGTGCTCAGTACTCAGGGTGCTGGGTGCTCAGTGCTCAGGGTGCTGGGTGCTCAGTGCTCAGGGTGCAGGGTGCTCAGTGATCGGGGTGCTGGGTGCTCAGTACTCAGGGTGCTCAGTGCTCGAGGTGCACGGTGCTCAGTACTCAAGGTGCTGGGTGCTCAGTGCTCAGGGTGCTGGGTGCTCAGTCCTCGGGGTACTCCGTGCTCAGGGTGCTGGGTGCTCAGTGCTCAGGGTGCTGGGTGCTCAGTGCTCAGTGCTCAGGGTGCTGGGTGTTCAGTACTCAGGGTGCTGGGTGCTCAGTACTCAGGGTGCTGGGTGCTCAGTGCTCAGGGTGCTGGGTGCTCAGTGCTCAGGGTGCTGGGTGCTCAGTACTCAGGGTGCTGGTTGCTCAGTACTCAGGGTGCTCGGTGCTCAGTACTCAGGGTGCTGGGTGCTCAGTCCCCAGGGTGCTGGGTGCTCAGTACTCAGGGTGCTGGGTGCTCAGTGCTCAGGGTGCTGGGTGCTCAGTGCTCAGGGTGCTGGATGCTCAGTACTCAGGGTGCTGGGTGCTCAGTGCTCGGGGTGCTGGGTGCTCAGTGCTCAGGGTGATCAGTGCTCAGTACTCAGGGTGCTGGGTGCACAGTGCTCAGGGTGCTGGGTACTCTGTCCTCAGGGTGCTGGGTGCTCAGTGCTCAGTACTCATGGTGCTCAGTACTCAGGGTGCCGGGTGCTCAGTGCTCGGGGTGCTGGGTGCTCAGTACTCAGGGTGCTGGGTGCTCAGTACTCGGGGTGCTGGGTGCTCAGTACTCAGGGTGCTGGGTGCTCAGTGCTCGGGGTGCTGGGTGCTCAGTGCTCAGGGTGATCGGTGCTCAGTGCTCAGGGTGCTGGGTGCTCAGTCCTCAGGGTGCTCAGTGCTCAGGGTGCTGGGTGCTCAGTGCTCGGGGTGCTCGGTGCTCAGTACTCAGGGTGCTGAGTGCTCAGTTCTCACGGTGCTGGGTGCTCAGTACTCAGGGTGCTGGGTGCTCAGTACTCAGGGTGCTGGATGCTCAGTGCACAGGGTGCTGGGTGCTCAGTGCTCGGGGTGCTGGGTGCTCAGTGCTCAGTACTCAGGGTGCTGGGTGCTCAGTGCTCGGGGTGCTGGGTGCTCAGTACTCAGCGTGCTGGGTGCTCAGTACTCAGGGTGCTGGGAGCTCAGTGCTCAGGGTGCTGGGTGCTCAGTGCTCAGTGTGCTGGGTGCTCAGTGCTCGGGGAGCTCGGTGCTCAGTACTCAGGGTGCTGGGTGCTCTGTACTCAGTGCTTGGGGTCCTGGGTGCTCCGTGCTCGGGGTGCTGGTTGCTCAGTGCTCAGTACTCAGGGTGCTGGGTGCTCAGTGCTCGGGGTGCTGGGTGCTCAGTACTCAGCCTGCTGGGTGCTCAGTACTCAGGGTGCTGGGTGCTCAGTGCTCGGGTTGCTGCGTGCTCAGTAATCAGGGTCCTGGGTGCTCAATACTCAGGGTGCTGGGTGCTCAGTGCTCGGGGTGCTCGGTGCTCAGTACTCAAGGTGCTGGGTGCTCAGTGCTCAGGGTGCTGGGTGCTCAGTACCTCGGGGTGCTCCGTGCTCAGTGATCAGGGTGCTGGGTGCTCAGTACTCAGGGTGCTCGGTGCTCAGTACTCAGGGTGCTGGGTGCTCAGTCCTCGGGGTGCTGGGTTCTCAGTGCTGAGTACTCAGGGTGCTGGGTGCTCAGTGCTCAGGGTGCTGGGTGCTCAGTATTCAGGGTGCTCAGTGCTCAGTACTCGGGGTGCTTGGTGCTCAGTACTCAAGGTGCTCAGTGCTCAGTACTCGGGGTGCTGGGTGCTCAGTGCTCAGGGTGCTCAGTGCTCAGTGCTCGGGGTGCTGGGTGCTCAGTGCTTGGGGCGCTGGGTGCTCAGTGCTCGGGGTGCTGGGTGCTCAGTACTCGGGGTGCTGGGTGCTCAGTGCTCAGGGTGCTCAGTGCTCAGTACTCAGTGCTCAGGGTGCTCAGTGCTCAGTGCTCAGGGTGCTGGGTGTTCAGTACTCAGGGTGCTGGGTGCTCAGTACTCAGGTTGCTGGGTGCTCAGTGCTCAGGGTGCTGGGTGCTCAGTGCTCAGGGTGCTGGGTGCTCAGTACTCAGGGTGCTGGGTGCTTAGTGCTCGAGGTGCTCGGTGCTCAGTACTCAAGGTGCTGGGTGCTCAGTCCTCGGGGTGCTCCGTGCTCACGGTGCTGGTTGCTCAGTGCTCGGGGTGCTGGGTGCTCAGTACTCAGCGTGCTGGGTGCTCAGTACTCAGGGTGCTGGGTGCTCAGTGCTCAGGGTGCTGGGTGCTCAGTGCTCAGGGTGCAGGGTGCTCAGTGATCGGGGTGCTGGGTGCTCAGTACTCAGGGTGCTCAGTGCTCGAGGTGCACGGTGCTCAGTACTCAAGGTGCTGGGTGCTCAGTGCTCAGGGTGCTGGGTGCTCAGTCCTCGGGGTGCTCCGTGCTCAGGGTGCTGGGTGCTCAGTGCTCAGGGTGCTGGGTGCTCAGTGCTCAGTGCTCAGGGTGCTGGGTGTTCAGTACTCAGGGTGCTGGGTGCTCAGTACTCAGGGTGCTGGGTGCTCAGTGCTCAGGGTGATGGGTGCTCAGTGCTCAGGGTGCTGGGTGCTCAGTACTCAGGGTGCTGGGTGCTCAGTACTCAGGGTGCTCGGTGCTCAGTACTCAGGGTGCTGGGTGCTCAGTGCCCTGGGTGCTGGGTGCTCAGTACTCAACGTGCTGGGTGCTCAGTGCTCAGGGTGCTGGCTGCTCAGTACTCAGGGTGCTGGGTGCTCAGTGCTCGGGGTGCTGGGTGCTCAGTGCTCAGGGTGATCAGTGCTCAGTACTCAGGGTGCTGGGTGCTCAGTGCTCAGGGTGCTTGGTACTCAGTCCTCAGGGTGCTGGGTGCTCAGTGCTCAGTACTCAGGGTGCTCAGTACTCAGGGTGCCGGGTGCTCAGTGCTCGGGCTGCTGGGTGCTCAGTACTCAGGGTGCTGGGTGCTCAGTGCTCTGGGTGCTGGGTGCTGAGTGCTTAGGGTGATCGGTGCTCAGTGCTCAGGGTGCTCAGTTCTCAGGGTTCTGGGTGCTCAGGGTGCTGGGTGCTCAGTGCTCGGGGTGCTGGGTGCTCAGTGCACAGGGTGCTGGGTGCTCAGTGCTCAGTGCTCAGGGTGCTGGGTGCTCAGTGCTCAGTGCTCAGGGTGCTGGGTGTTCAGTACTCAGGGTGCTGGGTGCTCAGTACTCAGGGTGCTGGGTGCTCAGTGCTCAGGGTGCTGGGTGCTCAGTGCTCAGGGTGCTGGGTGCTCAGTACTCAGGGTGCTGGGTGCTCAGTACTCAGGGTGCTCGGTGCTCAGTACTCAGGGTGCTGGGTGCTCAGTGCCCAGGGTGCTGGGTGCTCAGTACTCAGGGTGCTGGGTGCTCAGTACTCAGGGTGCTGGTTGCTCAGTACTCAGGGTGCTGGCTGCTCAGTTCTCAGGGTGCTGGGTGCTCAGTGCTCGGGGTGCTGGGTGCTCAGTGCTCAGGGTGATCAGTGCTCAGTACTCAGGGTGCTGGGTGCTCAGTGCTCAGGGTGCTGGGTACTCAGTCCTCAGGGTGCTGGGTGCTCAGTGCTCAGTACTCAGGGTGCTCAGTACTCAGGGTGCCGGGTGCTCAGTGCTCGGTGTGCTGGGTGCTCAGTACTCAGAGTGCTGGGTGCTCAGTACTCGGGGTGCTGGGTGCTCAGTACTCAGGGTGCTGGGTGCTCAGTGCTCGGGGTGCTGGGTGCTCAGTGCTCAGGGTGATCGGTGCTCAGTGCTCAGGGTGCTGGGTGCTCAGTCCTCAGGGTGCTCAGTGCTCAGGGTGCTGGGTGCTCAGTGCTCGGGGTGCTCGGTGCTCAGTACTCAGGGTGCTGAGTGCTCAGTTCTCACGGTGCTGGGTGCTCAGTACTCAGGGTGCTGGGTGCTCAGTACTCAGGGTGCTGGGTGCTCAGTGCTCAGGGTGCTGGGTGCTCAGTGCTCAGGGTGCTGGGTGCTCAGTGCTCGGGGTGCTGGGTGCTCAGTGCTCGGGGTGCTGGGTGCTCAGTGCTCAGTGCTCAGGGTGCTGGGTGCTCAGTGCTCAGGGTGCTGGTTGCTCAGTACTCAGGGTGCTGGGTGCTCAGTACTCAGGGTGCTGGGTGCTCAGTGCTCATGGTGCTGGGTGCTCAGTACTCAGGGTGCTGGGTGCTCAGTACTCAGGGTGCTGGGTGCTCAGTTCTCAGGGTGCTGGGTACTCAGTGCTCGGGGTGCTGCGTGCTCAGTAATCAGGGTGCTGGGTGCTCAATACTCAGGGTGCTGGGTGCTCAGTGCTCGGGGTGCTCGGTGCTCAGTACTCAAGGTGCTGGGTGCTCAGTGCTCAGGGTGCTGGGTGCTCAGTACCTCCGGGTGCTCCGTGCTCAGTGATCAGGGTGCTGGGTGCTCAGTACTCAGGGTGCTCGGTGCTCAGTACTCAGGGTGCTGGGTGCTCAGTCCTCGGGGTGCTGGGTTCTCAGTGCTGAGTACTCAGGGTGCTGGGTGCTCAGTGCTCAGGGTGCTGGGTGCTCAGTATTCAGGGTGCTCAGTGCTCAGTACTCGGGGTGCTTGGTGCTCAGTACTCAAGGTGCTCAGTGCTCAGTACTCGGGGTGCGGGGTGCTCAGTGCTCAGGGTGCTCAGTGCTCAGTGCTCGGGGTGCTGGGTGCTCAGTGCTCGGGGCGCTGGGTGCTCAGTGCTCGGGGTGCTGGGTGCTCAGTACTCGGGGTGCTGGGTGCTCAGTGCTCAGGGTGCTCAGTGCTCAGTACTCAGTGCTCAGGGTGCTCAGTGCTCAGTGCTCAGGGTGCTGGGTGTTCAGTACTCAGGGTGCTGGCTGCTCAGTACTCGGGGTGCTGGGTGCTTAGTGCTCGAGGTGCTCGGTGCTCAGTACTCAAGGTGCTGGGTGCTCAGTCCTCGGGGTGCTCCGTGCTCACGGTGCTGGTTGCTCAGTGCTCGGGGTGCTGGGTGCTCAGTACTCAGGGTGCTGGGTGCTCAGTACTCAGGGTGCTGGGTGCTCAGTGCTCAGGGTCCTGGGTGCTCAGTGCTCAGGGTGCAGGGTGCTCAGTGATCGGGGTGCTGGGTGCTCAGTACTCAGGGTGCTCAGTGCTCGAGGTGCACGGTGCTCAGTATTCAAGGTGCTGGGTGCTCAGTGCTCAGGGTGCTGGGTGCTCAGTCCTCGGGGTGCTCCGTGCTCAGGGTGCTGGGTGCTCAGTGCTCAGGGTGCTGGGTGCTCAGTGCTCAGTGCTCAGGGTGCTGGGTGTTCAGTACTCAGGGTGCTGGGTGCTCAGTACTCAGGGTGCTGGGTGCTCAGTGCTCAGGGTGCTGGGTGCTCAGTGCTCAGGGTGCTGGGTGCTCAGTACTCAGGGTGCTGGGTGCTCAGTACTCAGGGTGCTCGGTGCTCAGTACTCAGGGTGCTGGATGCTCAGTGCCCAGGGTGCTGGGTGCTCAGTACTCAGGGTGCTGGGTGCTCAGTACTCAGGGTGCTGGGTGCTCAGTGCTCAGGGTGCTGGATGCTCAGTACTCAGGGTGCTGGGTGCTCAGTGCTCGGGGTGCTGGGTGCTCAGTGCTCAGGGTGATCAGTGCTCAGTACTCAGGGTGCTGGGTGCTCAGTGCTCAGGGTGCTGGGTACTCTGTCCTCAGGGTGCTGGGTGCTCAGTGCTCAGTACTCATGGTGCTCAGTACTCAGGGTGCCGGGTGCTCAGTGCTCGGGGTGCTGGGTGCTCAGTACTCAGGGTGCTGGGTGCTCAGTACTCGGGGTGCTGGGTGCTCAGTACTCAGGGTGCTGGGTGCTCAGTGCTCGGGGTGCTGGGTGCTCAGTATTCAGGGTGCTCAGTGCTCAGGGTGCTGGGTGCTCAGTACTCAGGGTGCTGGGTGCTCAGTACTCAGGGTGCTGGATGCTCAGTGCACAGGGTGCTGGGTGCTCAGTGCTCGGGGTGCTGGGTGCTCAGTGCTCAGTACTCAGCGTGCTGGGTGCTCAGTACTCAGGGTGCTGGGTGCTCAGTGCTCAGGGTGCTGGGTGCTCAGTGCTCAGGGTGCTGGGTGCTCAGTACTCAGGGTGCTGGGTGCTCAGTACTCAGGGTGCTCGGTGCTCAGTACTCAGGGTGCTGGGTGCTCAGTGCCCAGGGTGCTGGGTGCTCAGTACTCAGGGTGCTGGGTGCTCAGTACTCAGGGTGCTGGTTGCTTAGTACTCAGGGTGCTGGCTGCTCAGTTCTCAGGGTGCTGGGTGCTCAGTGCTCGGGGTGCTGGGTGCTCAGTGCTCAGGGTGATCAGTGCTCAGTACTCAGGGTGCTGGGTGCTCAGTGCTCAGGGTGCTGGGTACTCAGTCCTCAGGGTGCTGGGTGCTCAGTGCTCAGTACTCAGGGTGCTCAGTACTCAGGGTGCCGGGTGCTCAGTGCTCGGTGTGCTGGGTGCTCAGTACTCAGAGTGCTGGGTGCTCAGTACTCGGGTTGCTGGGTGCTCAGTACTCAGGGTGCTGGGTGCTCAGTGCTCGGGGTGCTGGGTGCTCAGTGCTCAGGGTGATCGGTGCTCAGTGCTCAGGGTGCTGGGTGCTCAGTCCTCAGGGTGCTCAGTGCTCAGGGTGCTGGGTGCTCAGTGCTCGGGGTGCTCGGTGCTCAGTACTCAGGGTGCTGAGTGCTCAGTTCTCACGGTGCTGGGTGCTCAGTACTCAGGGTGCTGGGTGCTCAGTACTCAGGGTGCTGGGTGCTCAGTGCTCAGGGTGCTGGGTGCTCAGTGCTCAGGGTGCTGGGTGCTCAGTGCTCGGGGTGCTGGGTGCTCAGTGCTCGGGGTGCTGGGTGCTCAGTGCTCAGTGCTCAGGGTGCTGGGTGCTCAGTGCTCAGGGTGCTGGTTGCTCAGTACTCAGGGTGCTGGGTGCTCAGTACTCAGGGTGCTGGGTGCTCAGTGCTCATGGTGCTGGGTGCTCAGTACTCAGGGTGCTGGGTGCTCAGTACTCAGGGTGCTGGGTGCTCAGTTCTCAGGGTGCTGGGTGCTCAGTGCTCGGGGTGCTGCGTGCTCAGTAATCAGGGTGCTGGGTGCTCAATACTCAGGGTGCTGGGTGCTCAGTGCTCGGGGTGCTCGGTGCTCAGTACTCAAGGTGCTGGGTGCTCAATGCTCAGGGTGCTGGGTGCTCAGTACCTCCGGGTGCTCCGTGCTCAGTGATCAGGGTGCTGGGTGCTCAGTACTCAGGGTGCTCGGTGCTCAGTACTCAGGGTGCTGGGTGCTCAGTCCTCGGGGTGCTGGGTTCTCAGTGCTGAGTACTCAGGGTGCTGGGTGCTCAGTGCTCAGGGTGCTGGGTGCTCAGTATTCAGGGTGCTCAGTGCTCAGTACTCGGGGTGCTTGGTGCTCAGTACTCAAGGTGCTCAGTGATCAGTACTCGGGGTGCGGGGTGCTCAGTGCTCAGGGTGCTCAGTGCTCAGTGCTCGGGGTGCTGGGTGCTCAGTGCTCGGGGCGCTGGGTGCTCAGTGCTCGGGGTGCTGGGTGCTCAGTACTCGGGGTGCTGGGTGCTCAGTGCTCAGGGTGCTCAGTGCTCAGTACTCAGTGCTCAGGGTGCTCAGTGCTCAGTGCTCAGGGTGCTGGGTGTTCAGTACTCAGGGTGCTGGGTGCTCAGTACTCGGGGTGCTGGGTGCTTAGTGCTCGAGGTGCTCGGTGCTCAGTACTCAAGGTGCTGGGTGCTTAGTCCTCGGGGTGCTCCGTGCTCACGGTGCTGGTTGCTCAGTGCTCGGGGTGCTGGGTGCTCAGTACTCAGCGTGCTGGGTGCTCAGTACTCAGGGTGCTGGGTGCTCAGTGCTCAGGGTGCTGGGTGCTCAGTGCTCAGGGTGCAGGGTGCTCAGTGATCGGGGTGCTGGGTGCTCAGTACTCAGGGTGCTCAGTGCTCGAGGTGCACGGTGCTCAGTACTCAAGGTGCTAGGTGCTCAGTGCTCAGGGTGCTGGGTGCTCAGTCCTCGGGGTGCTCCGTGCTCAGGGTGCTGGGAGCTCAGTGCTCAGGGTGCTGGGTGCTCAGTGCTCAGTGTGCTGGGTGCTCAGTGCTCGGGGAGCTCGGTGCTCAGTACTCAGGGTGCTGGGTGCTCTGTACTCAGTGCTTGGGGTCCTGGGTGCTCCGTGCTCGGGGTGCTGGTTGCTCAGTGCTCAGTACTCAGGGTGCTGGGTGCTCAGTGCTCGGGGTGCTGGGTGCTCAGGACTCAGCGTGCTGGGTGCTCAGTACTCAGGGTGCTGGGTGCTCAGTGCTCGGGGTGCTGCGTGCTCAGTAATCAGGGTGCTGGGTGCTCAATACTCAGGGTGCTGGGTGCTCAGTGCTCGGGGTGCTCGGTGCTCAGTACTCAAGGTGCTGGGTGCTCAGTGCTCAGGGTGCTGGGTGCTCAGTACCTCGGGGTGCTCCGTGCTCAGTGATCAGGGTGCTGGGTGCTCAGTACTCAGGGTGCTCGGTGCTCAGTACTCAGGGTGCTGGGTGCTCAGTCCTCGGGGTGCTGGGTTCTCAGTGCTGAGTACTCAGGGTGCTGGGTGCTCAGTGCTCAGGGTGCTGGGTGCTCAGTATTCAGGGTGCTCAGTGCTCAGTACTCGGGGTGCTTGGTGCTCAGTACTCAAGGTGCTCAGTGCTCAGTACTCGGGGTGCTGGGTGCTCAGTGCTCAGGGTGCTCAGTGCTCAGTGCTCGGGGTGCTGGGTGCTCAGTGCTCGGGGCGCTGGGTGCTCAGTGCTCGGGGTGCTGGGTGCTCAGTACTCGGGGTGCTGGGTGCTCAGTGCTCAGGGTGCTCAGTGCTCAGTACTCAGTGCTCAGGCTGCTCAGTGCTCAGTGCTCAGGGTGCTGGGTGTTCAGTACTCAGGGTGCTGAGTGCTCAGTACTCAGGTTGCTGGGTGCTCAGTGCTCAGGGTGCTGGGTGCTCAGTGCTCAGGGGGCTGGGTGCTCAGTACTCAGGGTGCTGGGTGCTTAGTGCTCGAGGTGCTCGGTGCTCAGTACTCAAGGTGCTGGGTGCTCAGTCCTCGGGGTGCTCCGTGCTCACGGTGCTGGTTGCTCACTGCTCGGGGTGCTGGGTGCTCAGTGCTCAGGGTGCTGGGTGTTCAGTACTCAGGGTGCTGGGTGCTCAGTACTCAGGGTGCTGGGTGCTCAGTGCTCAGGGTGCTGGGTGCTCAGTGCTCAGGGTGCTGGGTGCTCAGTACTCAGGGTGCTGGGTGCTCAGTACTCAGGGTGCTCGGTGCTCAGTACTCAGGGTGCTGGGTGCTCAGTGCCCAGGGTGCTGGGTGCTCAGTACTCAGGGTGCTGGGTGCTCAGTACTCAGGGTGCTGGGTGCTCAGTGCTCAGGGTGCTGGATGCTCAGTACTCAGGGTGCTGGGTGCTCAGTGCTCGGGGTGCTGGGTGCTCAGTGCTCAGGGTGATCAGTGCTCAGTACTCAGGGTGCTGGGTGCTCAGTGCTCAGGGTGCTGGGTACTCTGTCCTCAGGGTGCTGGGTGCTCAGTGCTCAGTACTCATGGTGCTCAGTACTCAGGGTGCCGGGTGCTCAGTGCTCGGGGTGCTGGGTGCTCAGTACTCAGGGTGCTGGGTGCTCAGTACTCGGGGTGCTGGGTGCTCAGTACTCAGGGTGCTGGGTGCTCAGTGCTCGGGGTGCTGGGTGCTCAGTGCTCAGGGTGATCGGTGCTCAGTGCTCAGGGTGCTGGGTGCTCAGTCCTCAGGGTGCTCAGTGCTCAGGGTGCTGGGTGCTCAGTGCTCGGGGTGCTCGGTGCTCAGTACTCAGGGTGCTGAGTGCTCAGTTCTCACGGTGCTGGGTGCTCAGAACTCAGGGTGCTGGGTGCTCAGTACTCAGGGTGCTGGATGCTCAGTGCACAGGGTGCTGGGTGCTCAGTGCTCGGGGTGCTGGGTGCTCAGTGCTCAGTACTCAGGGTGCTGGGTGCTCAGTGCTCGGGGTGCTGGGTGCTCAGTACTCAGCGTGCTGGGTGCTCAGTACTCAGGGTGCTGGGTGCTCAGTGCTCAGGGTGCTGGGTGCTCAGTGCTCAGTGTGCTGGGTGCTCAGTGTTCGGGGAGCTCGGTGCTCAGTACTCAGGGTGCTGGGTGCTCTGTACTCAGTGCTTGGGGTCCTGGGTGCTCCGTGCTCGGGGTGCTGGTTGCTCAGTGCTCAGTACTCAGGGTGCTGGGTCCTCAGTGCTCGGGGTGCTGGGTGCTCAGTACTCAGCGTGCTGGGTGCTCAGTACTCAGGTTGCTGGGTGCTCAGTACTCAGGGTGCTGGGTGCTCAGTACTCAGGGTGCTGGGTGCTCAGTGCACAGGGTGCTGGGTGCTCAGTGCTCAGGGTGCTGGGTGCTCAGTGCTCGGGGTGCTGGGTGCTCAGCGCTCAGTGCTCAGGGTGCTGGGTGCTCAGTGCTCAGGGTGCTGGTTGCTCAGTACTCAGGGTGCTGGGTGCTCAGTGCTCAGGGTGCTGGGTGCTCAGTGCTCGGGGCGCTGGGTACTCAGTGCTCGGGGTGCTGGGTGCTCAGTACTCAGGGTGCTCTGTGCTCAGTGCTCAGTACTCAGCGTGCTGGGTGCTCAGTGCTCAGTGCTCATGGTGCTCAGTGCTCAGGGTGCTGGGTGCTCAGGGTGCTGGGTGCTCAGTGCTCGGGGTGCTGGGTGCTCAGTGCTCAGGGTGCTGGGTGCTCAGTGCTCAGTGCTCAGGGTGCTGGGTGCTCAGTGCTCAGGGTGCTGGGTGTTCAGTACTCAGGGTGCTGGGTGCTCAGTACTCAGGGTGCGGGGTGCTCAGTGCTCAGGGTGCTGGGTGCTCAGTGCTCAGGGTGCTGGGTGCTCAGTACTCAGGGTGATGGGTGCTCAGTACTCAGGGTGCTCGGTGCTCAGTACTCAGGGTGCTGGGTGCTCAGTGCCCAGGGTGCTGGGTGCTCAGTACTCAGGGTGCTGGGTGCTCAGTACTCAGGGTGCTGCGTGCTCAGTGCTCAGGGTGCTGGCTGCTCAGTTCTCAGGGTGCTGGGTGCTCAGTGCTCGGGGTGCTGGGTGCTCAGTGCTCAGGGTGATCAGTGCTCAGTACTCAGGGTGCTGGGTGCTCAGTGCTCAGGGTGCTGGGTACTCAGTCCTCAGGGTGCTGGGTGCTCAGTGCTCAGTACTCAGGGTGCTCAGTACTCAGGGTGCCGGGTGCTCAGTGCTCGGGGTGCTGGGTGCTCAGTACTCAGGGTGCTGGGTGCTCAGTACTCGGGGTGCTGGGTGCTCAGTACTCAGGGTGCTGGGTGCTCAGTGCTCGGGGTGCTGGGTGCTCAGTGCTCAGGGTGATCGGTGCTCAGTGCTCAGGGTGCTGGGTGCTCAGTCCTCAGGGTGCTCAGTGCTCAGGGTGCTGGGTGCTCAGTGCTCGGGGTGCTCGGTGCTCAGTACTCAGGGTGCTGAGTGCTCAGTTCTCACGGTGCTGGGTGCTCAGTGCTCAGGGTGCTGGTTGCTCAGTACTCAGGGTGCTGGGTGCTCAGTACTCAGGGTGCTGGGTGCTCAGTGCTCAGGGTGCTGGGTGCTCAGTACTCAAGGTGCTGGGTGCTCAGTACTCAGGGTGCTGGGTGCTCAGTACTCAGGGTGCTGGGTGCTCAGTGCTCGGGGTGCTGCGTGCTCAGTGCTCAGGGTGCTGGGTGCTCAGTGCTCAGGGTGCTGGGTGCTCAATACTCAGGGTGCTGGGTGCTCAGTGCTCGGGGTGCTCGGTGCTCAGTACTCAAGGTGCTGGGTGCTCAGTGCTCAGGGTGCTGGGTGCTCAGTATTCAGGGTGCTCAGTGCTCAGTACTCGGGGTGCTTGGTGCTCAGTACTCAAGGTGCTCAGTGCTCAGTACTCGGGGTGCTGGGTGCTCAGTGCTCAGGGTGCTCAGTGCTCAGTGCTCGGGGTGCTGGGTGCTCAGTGCTCGGGGCGCTGGGTGCTCAGTGCTCGGGGTGCTGGGTGCTCAGTACTCGGGGTGCTGGGTGCTCAGTGCTCAGGGTGCTCAGTGCTCAGTACTCAGTGCTCAGGCTGCTCAGTGCTCAGTGCTCAGGGTGCTGGGTGTTCAGTACTCAGGGTGCTGAGTGCTCAGTACTCAGGTTGCTGGGTGCTCAGTGCTCAGGGTGCTGGGTGCTCAGTGCTCAGGGTGCTGGGTGCTCAGTACTCAGGGTGCTGTGTGCTTAGTGCTCGAGGTGCTCGGTGCTCAGTACTCAAGGTGCTGGGTGCTCAGTCCTCGGGGTGCTCCGTGCTCACGGTGCTGGTTGCTCACTGCTCGGGGTGCTGGGTGCTCAGTACTCAGCGTGCTGGGTGCTCAGTACTCAGGGTGCTGGGTGCTCAGTGCTCAGGGTGCTGGGTGCTCAGTGCTCAGGGTGCAGGGTGCTCAGTGATCGGGGTGCTGGGTGCTCAGTACTCAGGGTGCTCAGTGCTCGAGGTGCACGGTGCTCAGTACTCAAGGTGCTGGGTGCTCAGTGCTCAGGGTGCTGTGTGCTCAGACCTCGGGGTGCTCCGTGCTCAGGGTGCTGGGTGCTCAGTGCTCAGGGTGCTGGGTGCTCAGTGCTCAGTGCTCAGGGTGCTGGGTGTTCAGTACTCAGGGTGCTGGGTGCTCAGTACTCAGGGTGCTGGGTGCTCAGTGCTCAGGGTGCTGGGTGCTCAGTGCTCAGGGTGCTGGGTGCTCAGTACTCAGGGTGCTGGGTGCTCAGTACTCAGGGTGCTCGGTGCTCAGTACTCAGGGTGCTGGGTGCTCAGTGCTCAGGGTGCTGGGTGCTCAGTACTCAGGGTGCTGGGTGCTCAGTACTCAGGGTGCTGGGTGCTCAGTGCTCAGGGTGCTGGATGCTCAGTACTCAGGGTGCTGGGTGCTCAGTGCTCGGGGTGCTGGGTGCTCAGTGCTCAGGGTGATCAGTGCTCAGTACTCAGGGTGCTGGGTGCTCAGTGCTCAGGGTGCTGGGTACTCTGTCCTCAGGGTGCTGTGTGCTCAGTGCTCAGTACTCATGGTGCTCAGTACTCAGGGTGCCGGGTGCTCAGTGCTCGGGGTGCTGGGTGCTCAGTACTCAGGGTGCTGGGTGCTCAGTACTCGGGGTGCTGGGTGCTCAGTACTCAGGGTGCTGGGTGCTCAGTGCTCGGGGTGCTGGGTGCTCAGTGCTCAGGGTGATCGGTGCTCAGTGCTCAGGGTGCTGGGTGCTCAGTCCTCAGGGTGCTCAGTGCTCAGGGTGCTGGGTGCTCAGTGCTCGGGGTGCTCGGTGCTCAGTACTCAGGGTGCTGAGTGCTCAGTTCTCACGGTGCTGGGTGCTCAGTACTCAGGGTGCTGGGTGCTCAGTACTCAGGGTGCTGGATGCTCAGTGCACAGGGTGCTCTGTGCTCAGTGCTCGGGGTGCTGGGTGCTCAGTGCTCAGTACTCAGGGTGCTGGGTGCTCAGTGCTCGGGGTGCTGGGTGCTCAGTACTCAGCGTGCTGGGTGCTCAGTACTCAGGGTGCTGGGTGCTCAGTGCTCAGGGTGCTGGGTGCTCAGTGCTCAGAGTGCTGGGTGCTCAGTGCTCGGGGAGCTCGGTGCTCAGTACGCAGGGTGCTGGGTGCTCTGTACTCAGTGCTTGGGGTCCTGGGTGCTCCGTGCTCGGGGTGCTGGTTGCTCAGTGCTCAGTACAAAGGGTGCTGGGTCCTCAGTGCTCGGGGTGCTGGGTGCTCAGTACTCAGCGTGCTGGGTGCTCAGTACTCAGGGTGCTGGGTGCTCAGTACTCAGGGTGCTGGGTGCTCAGTACTCAGGGTGCTGGGTGCTCAGTGCACAGGGTGCTGGGTGCTCAGTGCTCAGGGTGCTGGGTGCTCAGTGCTCGGGGTGCTGGGTGCTCAGTGCTCGGGGTGCTGGGTGCTCAGCGCTCAGTGCTCAGGGTGCTGGGTGCTCAGTGCTCAGGGTGCTGGTTGCTCAGTACTCAGGGTGCTGGGTGCTCAGTGCTCGGGGTGCTGGGTGCTCAGTGCTCGGGGCGCTGGGTACTCAGTGCTCGGGGTGCAGGGTGCTCAGTACTCAGGGTGCTGTGTGCTCAGTGCTCAGTACTCAGCGTGCTTTGTGCTCAGTGCTCAGTGCTCATGGTGCTCAGTGCTCAGGGTGCTGGGTGCTCAGGGTGCTGGGTGCTCAGTGCTCGGGGTGCTGGGTGCTCAGTGCTCAGGGTGCTGGGTGCTCAGTGCTCAGTGCTCAGGGTGCTGGGTGCTCAGTGCTCAGTGCTCAGGGTGCTGGGTGTTCAGTACTCAGGGTGCTGGGTGCTCAGTACTCAGGGTGCTGGGTGCTCAGTGCTCAGGGTGCTGGGTGCTCAGTGCTCAGGGTGCTGGGTGCTCAGTACTCAGGGTGATGGGTGCTCAGTACTCAGGGTGCTTGGTGCTCAGTACTCAGGGTGCTGGGTGTTCAGTGCCCAGGGTGCTGGGTGCTCAGTACTCAGGGTGCTGAGTGCTCAGTTCTCACGGTGCTGGGTGCTCAGTACTCAGGGTGCTGGGTGCTCAGTACTCAGGGTGCTGGGTGCTCAGTGCTCAGGGTGCTGGGTGCTCAGTGCTCAGGGTGCTGGGTGCTCAGTGCTCGGGGTGCTGGGTGCTCAGTGCTCGGGGTACTGGGTGCTCAGTGCTCAGTGCTCAGGGTGCTGGGTGCTCAGTGCTCAGGGTGCTGGTTGCTCAGTACTCAGGGTGCTGGGTGCTCAGTACTCAGGGTGCTGGGTGCTCAGTACTCAGGGTGCTGGGTGCTCAGTACTCAAGGTGCTGGGTGCTCAGTACTCAGGGTGCTGGGTGCTCAGTACTCAGGGTGCTGGGTGCTCAGTGCTCGGGGTGCTGCGTGCTCAGTGCTCAGGGTGCTGGGTGCTCAGTGCTCAGGGTGCTGGGTGCTCAATACTCAGGGTGCTGGGTGCTCAGTGCTCGGGGTGCTCGGTGCTCAGTACTCAAGGTGCTGGGTGCTCAGTGCTCAGGGTGCTGGGTGCTCAGTATTCAGGGTGCTCAGTGCTCAGTACTCGGGGTGCTTGGTGCTCAGTACTCAAGGTGCTCAGTGCTCAGTACTCGGGGTGCTGGGTGCTCAGTGCTCAGGGTGCTCAGTGCTCAGTGCTCGGGGTGCTGGGTGCTCAGTGCTCGGGGCGCTGGGTGCTCAGTGCTCGGGGTGCTGGGTGCTCAGTACTCGGGGTGCAGGGTGCTCAGTGTTCAGGGTGCTCAGTGCTCAGTACTCAGTGCTCAGGGTGCTCAGTGCTCAGTGCTCAGGGTGCTGGGTGTTCAGTACTCAGGGTGCTGAGTGCTCAGTACTCAGGTTGCTGGGTGCTCAGTGCTCAGGGTGCTGGGTGCTCAGTGCTCAGGGTGCTGGGTGCTCAGTACTCAGGGTGCTGGGTGCTTAGTGCTCGAGGTGCTCGGTGCTCAGTACTCAAGGTGCTGGGTGCTCAGTCCTCGGGGTGCTCCGTGCTCACGGTGCTGGTTGCTCACTGCTCGGGGTGCTGGGTGCTCAGTACTCAGCGTGCTGGGTGCTCAGTACTCAGGGTGCTGGGTGCTCAGTGCTCAGGGTGCTGGGTGCTCAGTGCTCAGGGTGCAGGGTGCTCAGTGATCGGGGTGCTGGGTGCTCAGTACTCAGGGTGCTCAGTGCTCGAGGTGCACGGTGCTCAGTACTCAAGGTGCTGGGTGCTCAGTGCTCAGGGTGCTGGGTGCTCAGTCCTCGGGGTGCTCCGTGCTCAGGGTGCTGTGTGCTCAGTGCTCAGGGTGCTGGGTGCTCAGTGCTCAGTGCTCAGGGTGCTGGGTGTTCAGTACTCAGGGTGCTGGGTGCTCAGTACTCAGGGTGCTGGGTGCTCAGTGCTCAGGGTGCTGGGTGCTCAGTGCTCAGGGTGCTGGGTGCTCAGTACTCAGGGTGCTGGGTGCTCAGTACTCAGGGTGCTCGGTGCTCAGTACTCAGGGTGCTGGGTGCTCAGTGCCCAGGGTGCTGGGTGCTCAGTACTCAGGGTGCTGGGTGCTCAGTACTCAGGGTGCTGGGTGCTCAGTGCTCAGGGTGCTGGATGCTCAGTACTCAGGGTGCTGGGTGCTCAGTGCTCAGGGTGCTGGGTGCTCAGTGCTCAGGGTGATCAGTGCTCAGTACTCAGGGTGCTGGGTGCTCAGTGCTCAGGGTGCTGGGTACTCTGTCCTCAGGGTGCTGGGTGCTCAGTGCTCAGTACTCATGGTGCTCAGTACTCAGGGTGCCGGGTGCTCAGTGCTCGGGGTGCTGGGTGCTCAGTACTCAGGGTGCTGGGTGCTCAGTACTCGGGGTGCTGGGTGCTCAGTACTCAGGGTGCTGGGTGCTCAGTGCTCGGGGTGCTGGGTGCTCAGTGCTCAGGGTGATCGGTGCTCAGTGCTCAGGGTGCTGGTTGCTCAGTCCTCAGGGTGCTCAGTGCTCAGGGTGCTGGGTGCTCAGTGCTCGGGGTGCTCGGTGCTCAGTACTCAGGGTGCTGAGTGCTCAGTTCTCACGGTGCTGGGTGCTCAGTACTCAGGGTGCTGGGTGCTCAGTACTCAGGGTGCTGGATGCTCAGTGCACAGGGTGCTGGGTGCTCAGTTCTCGGGGTGCTGGGTGCTCAGTGCTCAGTACTCAGGGTGCTGGGTGCTCAGTGCTCGGGGTGCTGGGTGCTCAGTACTCAGCGTGCTGGGTGCTCAGTGCTCGGGGAGCTCGGTGCTCAGTACTCAGGGTGCTGGGTGCTCTGTACTCAGTGCTTGGGGTCCTGGGTGCTCCGTGCTCGGGGTGCTGGGTGCTCAGTGCTCAGGGTGATCGGTGCTCAGTGCTCAGGGTGCTGGGTGCTCAGTCCTCAGGGTGCTCAGTGCTCAGGGTGCTGGGTGCTCAGTGCTCGGGGTGCTCGGTGCTCAGTACTCAGGGTGCTGAGTGCTCAGTTCTCACGGTGCTGGGTGCTCAGTACTCAGGGTGCTGGGTGCTCAGTACTCAGGGTGCTGGATGCTCAGTGCACAGGGTGCTCTGTGCTCAGTGCTCGGGGTGCTGGGTGCTCAGTGCTCAGTACTCAGGGTGCTGGGTGCTCAGTGCTCGGGGTGCTGGGTGCTCAGTACTCAGCGTGCTGGGTGCTCAGTACTCAGGGTGCTGGGTGCTCAGTGCTCAGGGTGCTGGGTGCTCAGTGCTCAGAGTGCTGGGTGCTCAGTGCTCGGGGAGCTCGGTGCTCAGTACGCAGGGTGCTGGGTGCTCTGTACTCAGTGCTTGGGGTCCTGGGTGCTCCGTGCTCGGGGTGCTGGTTGCTCAGTGCTCAGTACAAAGGGTGCTGGGTCCTCAGTGCTCGGGGTGCTGGGTGCTCAGTACTCAGCGTGCTGGGTGCTCAGTACTCAGGGTGCTGGGTGCTCAGTACTCAGGGTGCTGGGTGCTCAGTACTCAGGGTGCTGGGTGCTCAGTGCACAGGGTGCTGGGTGCTCAGTGCTCAGGGTGCTGGGTGCTCAGTGCTCGGGGTGCTGGGTGCTCAGTGCTCGGGGTGCTGGGTGCTCAGCGCTCAGTGCTCAGGGTGCTGGGTGCTCAGTGCTCAGGGTGCTGGTTGCTCAGTACTCAGGGTGCTGGGTGCTCAGTGCTCGGGGTGCTGGGTGCTCAGTGCTCGGGGCGCTGGGTACTCAGTGCTCGGGGTGCAGGGTGCTCAGTACTCAGGGTGCTGTGTGCTCAGTGCTCAGTACTCAGCGTGCTTTGTGCTCAGTGCTCAGTGCTCATGGTGCTCAGTGCTCAGGGTGCTGGGTGCTCAGGGTGCTGGGTGCTCAGTGCTCGGGGTGCTGGGTGCTCAGTGCTCAGGGTGCTGGGTGCTCAGTGCTCAGTGCTCAGGGTGCTGGGTGCTCAGTGCTCAGTGCTCAGGGTGCTGGGTGTTCAGTACTCAGGGTGCTGGGTGCTCAGTACTCAGGGTGCTGGGTGCTCAGTGCTCAGGGTGCTGGGTGCTCAGTGCTCAGGGTGCTGGGTGCTCAGTACTCAGGGTGATGGGTGCTCAGTACTCAGGGTGCTTGGTGCTCAGTACTCAGGGTGCTGGGTGTTCAGTGCCCAGGGTGCTGGGTGCTCAGTACTCAGGGTGCTGAGTGCTCAGTTCTCACGGTGCTGGGTGCTCAGTACTCAGGGTGCTGGGTGCTCAGTACTCAGGGTGCTGGGTGCTCAGTGCTCAGGGTGCTGGGTGCTCAGTGCTCAGGGTGCTGGGTGCTCAGTGCTCGGGGTGCTGGGTGCTCAGTGCTCGGGGTACTGGGTGCTCAGTGCTCAGTGCTCAGGGTGCTGGGTGCTCAGTGCTCAGGGTGCTGGTTGCTCAGTACTCAGGGTGCTGGGTGCTCAGTACTCAGGGTGCTGGGTGCTCAGTACTCAGGGTGCTGGGTGCTCAGTACTCAAGGTGCTGGGTGCTCAGTACTCAGGGTGCTGGGTGCTCAGTACTCAGGGTGCTGGGTGCTCAGTGCTCGGGGTGCTGCGTGCTCAGTGCTCAGGGTGCTGGGTGCTCAGTGCTCAGGGTGCTGGGTGCTCAATACTCAGGGTGCTGGGTGCTCAGTGCTCGGGGTGCTCGGTGCTCAGTACTCAAGGTGCTGGGTGCTCAGTGCTCAGGGTGCTGGGTGCTCAGTATTCAGGGTGCTCAGTGCTCAGTACTCGGGGTGCTTGGTGCTCAGTACTCAAGGTGCTCAGTGCTCAGTACTCGGGGTGCTGGGTGCTCAGTGCTCAGGGTGCTCAGTGCTCAGTGCTCGGGGTGCTGGGTGCTCAGTGCTCGGGGCGCTGGGTGCTCAGTGCTCGGGGTGCTGGGTGCTCAGTACTCGGGGTGCAGGGTGCTCAGTGTTCAGGGTGCTCAGTGCTCAGTACTCAGTGCTCAGGGTGCTCAGTGCTCAGTGCTCAGGGTGCTGGGTGTTCAGTACTCAGGGTGCTGAGTGCTCAGTACTCAGGTTGCTGGGTGCTCAGTGCTCAGGGTGCTGGGTGCTCAGTGCTCAGGGTGCTGGGTGCTCAGTACTCAGGGTGCTGGGTGCTTAGTGCTCGAGGTGCTCGGTGCTCAGTACTCAAGGTGCTGGGTGCTCAGTCCACGGGGTGCTCCGTGCTCACGGTGCTGGTTGCTCACTGCTCGGGGTGCTGGGTGCTCAGTACTCAGCGTGCTGGGTGCTCAGTACTCAGGGTGCTGGGTGCTCAGTGCTCAGGGTGCTGGGTGCTCAGTGCTCAGGGTGCAGGGTGCTCAGTGATCGGGGTGCTGGGTGCTCAGTACTCAGGGTGCTCAGTGCTCGAGGTGCACGGTGCTCAGTACTCAAGGTGCTGGGTGCTCAGTGCTCAGGGTGCTGGGTGCTCAGTCCTCGGGGTGCTCCGTGCTCAGGGTGCTGTGTGCTCAGTGCTCAGGGTGCTGGGTGCTCAGTGCTCAGTGCTCAGGGTGCTGGGTGTTCAGTACTCAGGGTGCTGGGTGCTCAGTACTCAGGGTGCTGGGTGCTCAGTGCTCAGGGTGCTGGGTGCTCAGTGCTCAGGGTGCTGGGTGCTCAGTACTCAGGGTGCTGGGTGCTCAGTACTCAGGGTGCTCGGTGCTCAGTACTCAGGGTGCTGGGTGCTCAGTGCCCAGGGTGCTGGGTGCTCAGTACTCAGGGTGCTGGGTGCTCAGTACTCAGGGTGCTGGGTGCTCAGTGCTCAGGGTGCTGGATGCTCAGTACTCAGGGTGCTGGGTGCTCAGTGCTCAGGGTGCTGGGTGCTCAGTGCTCAGGGTGATCAGTGCTCAGTACTCAGGGTGCTGGGTGCTCAGTGCTCAGGGTGCTGGGTACTCTGTCCTCAGGGTGCTGGGTGCTCAGTGCTCAGTACTCATGGTGCTCAGTACTCAGGGTGCCGGGTGCTCAGTGCTCGGGGTGCTGGGTGCTCAGTACTCAGGGTGCTGGGTGCTCAGTACTCGGGGTGCTGGGTGCTCAGTACTCAGGGTGCTGGGTGCTCAGTGCTCGGGGTGCTGGGTGCTCAGTGCTCAGGGTGATCGGTGCTCAGTGCTCAGGGTGCTGGTTGCTCAGTCCTCAGGGTGCTCAGTGCTCAGGGTGCTGGGTGCTCAGTGCTCGGGGTGCTCAGTGCTCAGTACTCAGGGTGCTGAGTGCTCAGTTCTCACGGTGCTGGGTGCTCAGTACTCAGGGTGCTGGGTGCTCAGTACTCAGGGTGCTGGATGCTCAGTGCACAGGGTGCTGGGTGCTCAGTTCTCGGGGTGCTGGGTGCTCAGTGCTCAGTACTCAGGGTGCTGGGTGCTCAGTGCTCGGGGTGCTGGGTGCTCAGTACTCAGCGTGCTGGGTGCTCAGTGCTCGGGGAGCTCGGTGCTCAGTACTCAGGGTGCTGGGTGCTCTGTACTCAGTGCTTGGGGTCCTGGGTGCTCCGTGCTCGGGGTGCTGGTTGCTCAGTGCTCAGTACTCAGGGTGCTGGGTCCTCAGTGCTCGGGGTGCTGGGTGCTCAGTACTCAGCGTGCTGGGTGCTCAGTACTCAGGGTGCTGGGTGCTCAGTACTCAGGGTGCTGGGTGCTCAGTACTCAGGGTGCTGGGTGCTCAGTGCACAGGGTGCTGGGTGCTCAGTGCTCAGGGTGCTGGGTGCTCAGTGCTCGGGGTGCTGGGTGCTCAGTGCTCGGGGTGCTGGGTGCTCAGCGCTCAGTGCTCAGGGTGCTGGGTGCTCAGTGCTCAGGGTGCTGGTTGCTCAGTACTCAGGGTGCTGGGTGCTCAGTGCTCGGGTTGCTGGGTGCTCAGTGCTCGGGGCGCTGGGTACTCAGTGCTCGGGGTGCTGGGTGCTCAGTACTCAGGGTGCTGTGTGCTCAGTGCTCAGTACTCAGCGTGCTGGGTGCTCAGTGCTCAGTGCTCATGGTGCTCAGTGCTCAGGGTGCTGGGTGCTCAGGGTGCTGGGTGCTCAGTGCTCGGGGTGCTGGGTGCTCAGTGCTCAGGGTGCTGGGTGCTCAGTGCTCAGTGCTCAGGGTGCTGGGTGCTCAGTGCTCAGTGCTCAGGGTGCTGGGTGTTCAGTACTCAGGGTGCTGGGTTCTCAGTACTCAGGGTGCTGGGTGCTCAGTGCTCAGGGTGCTGGGTGCTCAGTGCTCAGGGTGCTGGGTGCTCAGTACTCAGGGTGATGGGTGCTCAGTACTCAGGGTGCTCGGTGCTCAGTACTCAAGGTGCTGGGTGCTCAGTGCCCAGGGTGCTGGGTGCTCAGTACTCAGGGTGCTGGGTGCTCAGTGCTCGGGGTGCTGGTTGCTCAGTGCTCAGGGTGATCAGTGCTCAGTACTCAGGGTGCTGGGTGCTCAGTGCTCAGGGTGCTGGGTACTCAGTCCTCAGGGTGCTGGGTGCTCAGTGCTCAGGGTGCTGGGTGCTCAGTACCTCGGGGTGCTCCGTGCTCAGTGATCAGGGTGCTGGGTGCTCAGTACTCAGGGTGCTCGGTGCTCAGTACTCAGGGTGCTGGGTGCTCAGTCCTCGGGGTGCTGGGTTCTCAGTGTTGAGTACTCAGGGTGCTGGGTGCTCAGTGCTCAGGGTGCTGGGTGCTCAGTATTCAGGGTGCTCAGTGCTCAGTACTCGGGGTGCTTGGTGCTCAGTACTCAAGGTGCTCAGTGCTCAGTACTCGGGGTGCTGGGTGCTCAGTGCTCAGGGTGCTCAGTGCTCAGTGCTCGGGGTGCTGGGTGCTCAGTGCTCGGGGCGCTGGGTGCTCAGTGCTCGGGGTGCTGGGTGCTCAGTACTCGGGGTGCTGGGTGCTCAGTGCTCAGGGTGCTCAGTGCTCAGTACTCAGTGCTCAGGCTGCTCAGTGCTCAGTGCTCAGGGTGCTGGGTGTTCAGTACTCAGGGTGCTGAGTGCTCAGTACTCAGGTTGCTGGGTGCTCAGTGCTCAGGGTGCTGGGTGCTCAGTGATCAGGGTGCTGGGTGCTCAGTACTCAGGGTGCTGTGTGCTTAGTGCTCGAGGTGCTCGGTGCTCAGTACTCAAGGTGCTGGGTGCTCAGTCCTCGGGGTGCTCCGTGCTCACGGTGCTGGTTGCTCACTGCTCGGGGTGCTGGGTGCTCAGTACTCAGCGTGCTGGGTGCTCAGTACTCAGGGTGCTGGGTGCTCAGTGCTCAGGGTGCTGGGTGCTCAGTGCTCAGGGTGCAGGGTGCTCAGTGATCGGGGTGCTGGGTGCTCAGTACTCAGGGTGCTCAGTGCTCGAGGTGCACGGTGCTCAGTACTCAAGGTGCTGGGTGCTCAGTGCTCAGGGTGCTGGGTGCTCAGTCCTCGGGGTGCTCCGTGCTCAGGGTGCTGGGTGCTCAGTGCTCAGGGTGCTGGGTGCTCAGTGCTCAGTGCTCAGGGTGCTGGGTGTTCAGTACTCAGGGTGCTGGGTGCTCAGTACTCAGGGTGCTGGGTGCTCAGTGCTCAGGGTGCTGGGTGCTCAGTGCTCAGGGTGCTGGGTGCTCAGTACTCAGGGTGCTGGGTGCTCAGTACTCAGGGTGCTCGGTGCTCAGTACTCAGGGTGCTGGGTGCTCAGTGCTCAGGGTGCTGGGTGCTCAGTACTCAGGGTGCTGGGTGCTCAGTACTCAGGGTGCTGGGTGCTCAGTGCTCAGGGTGATGGATGCTCAGTACTCAGGGTGCTGGGTGCTCAGTGCTCGGGGTGCTGGGTGCTCAGTGCTCAGGGTGATCAGTGCTCAGTACTCAGGGTGCTGGGTGCTCAGTGCTCAGGGTGCTGGGTACTCTGTCCTCAGGGTGCTGGGTGCTCAGTGCTCAGTACTCATGGTGCTCAGTACTCAGTGTGCCGGGTGCTCAGTGCTCGGGGTGCTGGGTGCTCAGTACTCAGGGTGCTGGGTGCTCAGTACTCGGGGTGCTGGGTGCTCAGTACTCAGGGTGCTGGGTGCTCAGTGCTCGGGGTGCTGGGTGCTCAGTGCTCAGGGTGATCGGTGCTCAGTGCTCAGGGTGCTGGGTGCTCAGTCCTCAGGGTGCTCAGTGCTCAGGGTGCTGGGTGCTCAGTGCTCGGGGTGCTCGGTGCTCAGTACTCAGGGTGCTGAGTGCTCAGTTCTCACGGTGCTGGGTGCTCAGTACTCAGGGTGCTGGGTGCTCAGTACTCAGGGTGCTGGATGCTCAGTGCACAGGGTGCTCTGTGCTCAGTGCTCGGGGTGCTGGGTGCTCAGTGCTCAGTACTCAGGGTGCTGGGTGCTCAGTGCTCGGGGTGCTGGGTGCTCAGTACTCAGCGTGCTGGGTGCTCAGTACTCAGGGTGCTGGGTGCTCAGTGCTCAGGGTGCTGGGTGCTCAGTGCTCAGAGTGCTGGGTGCTCAGTGCTCGGGGAGCTCGGTGCTCAGTACGCAGGGTGCTGGGTGCTCTGTACTCAGTGCTTGGGGTCCTGGGTGCTCCGTGCTCGGGGTGCTGGTTGCTCAGTGCTCAGTACAAAGGGTGCTGGGTCCTCAGTGCTCGGGGTGCTGGGTGCTCAGTACTCAGCGTGCTGGGTGCTCAGTACTCAGGGTGCTGGGTGCTCAGTACTCAGGGTGCTGGGTGCTCAGTACTCAGGGTGCTGGGTGCTCAGTGCACAGGGTGCTGGGTGCTCAGTGCTCAGGGTGCTGGGTGCTCAGTGCTCGGGGTGCTGGGTGCTCAGTGCTTGGGGTGCTGGGTGCTCAGCGCTCAGTGCTCAGGGTGCTGGGTGCTCAGTGCTCAGGGTGCTGGTTGCTCAGTACTCAGGGTGCTGGGTGCTCAGTGCTCGGGGTGCTGGGTGCTCAGTGCTCGGGGCGCTGGGTACTCAGTGCTCGGGGTGCTGGATGCTCAGTACTCAGGGTGCTGTGTGCTCAGTGCTCAGTACTCAGCGTGCTTTGTGCTCAGTGCTCAGTGCTCATGGTGCTCAGTGCTCAGGGTGCTGGGTGCTCAGGGTGCTGGGTGCTCAGTGCTCGGGGTGCTGGGTGCTCAGTGCTCAGGGTGCTGGGTGCTCAGTGCTCAGTGCTCAGGGTGCTGGGTGCTCAGTGCTCAGTGCTCAGGGTGCTGGGTGTTCAGTACTCAGGGTGCTGGGTGCTCAGTACTCAGGGTGCTGGGTGCTCAGTGCTCAGGGTGCTGGGTGCTCAGTGCTCAGGGTGCTGGGTGCTCAGTACTCAGGGTGATGGGTGCTCAGTACTCAGGGTGCTTGGTGCTCAGTACTCAGGGTGCTGGGTGTTCAGTGCCCAGGGTGCTGGGTGCTCAGTACTCAGGGTGCTGAGTGCTCAGTTCTCACGGTGCTGGGTGCTCAGTACTCAGGGTGCTGGGTGCTCAGTACTCAGGGTGCTGGGTGCTCAGTGCTCAGGGTGCTGGGTGCTCAGTGCTCAGGGTGCTGGGTGCTCAGTGCTCGGGGTGCTGGGTGCTCAGTGCTCGGGGTACTGGGTGTTCAGTGCTCAGTGCTCAGGGTGCTGGGTGCTCAGTGCTCAGGGTGCTGGTTGCTCAGTACTCAGGGTGCTGGGTGCTCAGTACTCAGGGTGCTGGGTGCTCATTACTCAGGGTGCTGGTGCTCAGTACTCAAGGTGCTGGGTGCTCAGTACTCAGGGTGCTGGGTGCTCAGTACTCAGGGTGCTGGGTGCTCAGTGCTCGGGGTGCTGCGTGCTCAGTGCTCAGGGTGCTGGGTGCTCAGTGCTCAGGGTGCTGGGTGCTCAATACTCAGGGTGCTGGGTGCTCAGTGCTCGGGGTGCTCGGTGCTCAGTACTCAAGGTGCTGGGTGCTCAGTGCTCAGGGTGCTGGGTGCTCAGTATTCAGGGTGCTCAGTGCTCAGTACTCGGGGTGCTTTGTGCTCAGTACTCAAGGTGCTCAGTGCTCAGTACTCGGGGTGCTGGGTGCTCAGTGCTCAGGGTGCTCAGTGCTCAGTGCTCGGGGTGCTGGGTGCTCAGTGCTCGGGGCGCTGGGTGCTCAGTGCTCGGGGTGCTGGGTGCTCAGTACTCGGGGTGCTGGGTGCTCAGTGTTCAGGGTGCTCAGTGCTCAGTACTCAGAGCTCAGGGTGCTCAGTGCTCAGTGCTCAGGGTGCTGGGTGTTCAGTACTCAGGGTGCTGAGTGCTCAGTACTCAGGTTGCTGGGTGCTCAGTGCTCAGGGTGCTGGGTGCTCAGTGCTCATGGTGCTGGGTGCTCAGTACTCAGGGTGCTGGGTGCTTAGTGCTCGAGGTGCTCGGTGCTCAGTACTCAAGGTGCTGGGTGCTCAGTCCTCGGGGTGCTCCGTGCTCACGGTGCTGGTTGCTCACTGCTCGGGGTGCTGGGTGCTCAGTACTCAGCGTGCTGGGTGCTCAGTACTCAGGGTGCTGGGTGCTCAGTGCTCAGGGTGCTGGGTGCTCAGTGCTCAGGGTGCAGGGTGCTCAGTGATCGGGGTGCTGGGTGCTCAGTACTCAGGGTGCTCAGTGCTCGAGGTGCACGGTGCTCAGTACTCAAGGTGCTGGGTGCTCAGTGCTCAGGGTGCTGGGTGCTCAGTCCTCGGGGTGCTCCGTGCTCAGGGTGCTGGGTGCTCAGTGCTCAGGGTGCTGGGTGCTCAGTGCTCAGTGCTCAGGGTGCTGGGTGTTCAGTACTCAGGGTGCTGGGTGCTCAGTACTCAGGGTGCTGGGTGCTCAGTGCTCAGGGTGCTGGGTGCTCAGTGCTCAGGGTGCTGGGTGCTCAGTACTCAGGGTGCTGGGTGCTCAGTACTCAGGGTGCTCGGTGCTCAGTACTCAGGGTGCTGGGTGCTCAGTGCTCAGGGTGCTGGGTGCTCAGTACTCAGGGTGCTGGGTGCTCAGTACTCAGGGTGCTGGGTGCTCAGTGCTCAGGGTGCTGGATGCTCAGTACTCAGGGTGCTGGGTGCTCAGTGCTCGGGGTGCTGGGTGCTCAGTGCTCAGGGTGATCAGTGCTCAGTACTCAGGGTGCTGGGTGCTCAGTGCTCAGGGTGCTGGGTACTCTGTCCTCAGGGTGCTGGGTGCTCAGTGCTCGGTACTCATGGTGCTCAGTACTCAGGGTGCCGGGTGCTCAGTGCTCGGGGTGCTGGGTGCTCAGTACTCAGGGTGCTGGGTGCTCAGTACTCGGGGTGCTGGGTGCTCAGTACTCAGGGTGCTGGGTGCTCAGTGCTCGGGGTGCTGGGTGCTCAGTGCTCAGGGTGATCGGTGCTCAGTGCTCAGGGTGCTGGGTGCTCAGTCCTCAGGGTGCTCAGTGCTCAGGGTGCTGGGTGCTCAGTGCTCGGGGTGCTCGGTGCTCAGTACTCAGGGTGCTGAGTGCTCAGTTCTCACGGTGCTGGGTGCTCAGTACTCAGGGTGCTGGGTGCTCAGTACTCAGGGTGCTGGATGCTCAGTGCACAGGGTGCTCTGTGCTCAGTGCTCGGGGTGCTGGGTGCTCAGTGCTCAGTACTCAGGGTGCTGGGTGCTCAGTGCTCGGGGTGCTGGGTGCTCAGTACTCAGCGTGCTGGGTGCTCAGTACTCAGGGTGCTGGGTGCTCAGTGCTCAGGGTGCTGGGTGCTCAGTGCTCAGAGTGCTGGGTGCTCAGTGCTCGGGGAGCTCGGTGCTCAGTACGCAGGGTGCTGGGTGCTCTGTACTCAGTGCTTGGGGTCCTGGGTGCTCCGTGCTCGGGGTGCTGGTTGCTCAGTGCTCAGTACAAAGGGTGCTGGGTCCTCAGTGCTCGGGGTGCTGGGTGCTCAGTACTCAGCGTGCTGGGTGCTCAGTACTCAGGGTGCTGGGTGCTCAGTACTCAGGGTGCTGGGTGCTCAGTACTCAGGGTGCTGGGTGCTCAGTGCACAGGGTGCTGGGTGCTCAGTGCTCAGGGTGCTGGGTGCTCAGTGCTCGGGGTGCTGGGTGCTCAGTGCTCGGGGTGCTGGGTGCTCAGCGCTCAGTGCTCAGGGTGCTGGGTGCTCAGTACTCAGGGTGCTGGGTGCTCAGTACTCAAGGTGCTGGGTGCTCAGTACTCAGGGTGCTGGGTGCTCAGTACTCAGGGTGCTGGGTGCTCAGTGCTCGGGGTGCTGCGTGCTCAGTGCTCAGGGTGCTGGGTGCTCAGTGCTCAGGGTGCTGGGTGCTCAGTGCTCAGGGTGCTGGTTGCTCAGTACTCAGGGTGCTGGGTGCTCAGTGCTCGGGGTGCTGGGTGCTCAGTGCTCGGGGCGCTGGGTACTCAGTGCTCGGGGTGCTGGATGCTCAGTACTCAGGGTGCTGTGTGCTCAGTGCTCAGTACTCAGCGTGCTTTGTGCTCAGTGCTCAGTGCTCATGGTGCTCAGTGCTCAGGGTTCTGGGTGCTCAGGGTGCTGGGTGCTCAGTGCTCGGGGTGCTGGGTGCTCAGTGCTCAGGGTGCTGGGTGCTCAGTGCTCAGTGCTCAGGGTGCTGGGTGCTCAGTGCTCAGTGCTCAGGGTGCTGGGTGTTCAGTACTCAGGGTGCTGGGTGCTCAGTACTCAGGGTGCTGGGTGCTCAGTGCTCAGGGTGCTGGGTGCTCAGTGCTCAGGGTGCTGGGTGCTCAGTACTCAGGGTGATGGGTGCTCAGTACTCAGGGTGCTTGGTGCTCAGTACTCAGGGTGCTGGGTGTTCAGTGCCCAGGGTGCTGGGTGCTCAGTACTCAGGGTGCTGAGTGCTCAGTTCTCACGGTGCTGGGTGCTCAGTACTCAGGGTGCTGGGTGCTCAGTACTCAGGGTGCTGGGTGCTCAGTGCTCAGGGTGCTGGGTGCTCAGTGCTCAGGGTGCTGGGTGCTCAGTGCTCGGGGTGCTGGGTGCTCAGTGCTCGGGGTACTGGGTGCTCAGTGCTCAGTGCTCAGGGTGCTGGGTGCTCAGTGCTCAGGGTGCTGGTTGCTCAGTACTCAGGGTGCTGGGTGCTCAGTACTCAGGGTGCTGGGTGCTCAGTACTCAGGGTGCTGGGTGCTCAGTACTCAAGGTGCTGGGTGCTCAGTACTCAGGGTGCTGGGTGCTCAGTACTCAGGGTGCTGGGTGCTCAGTGCTCGGGGTGCTGCGTGCTCAGTGCTCAGGGTGCTGGGTGCTCAGTGCTCAGGGTGCTGGGTGCTCAATACTCAGGGTGCTGGGTGCTCAGTGCTCGGGGTGCTCGGTGCTCAGTACTCAAGGTGCTGGGTGCTCAGTGCTCAGGGTGCTGGGTGCTCAGTATTCAGGGTGCTCAGTGCTCAGTACTCGGGGTGCTTGGTGCTCAGTACTCAAGGTGCTCAGTGCTCAGTACTCGGGGTGCTGGGTGCTCAGTGCTCAGGGTGCTCAGTGCTCAGTGCTCGGGGTGCTGGGTGCTCAGTGCTCGGGGCGCTGGGTGCTCAGTGCTCGGGGTGCTGGGTGCTCAGTACTCGGGGTGCTGGGTGCTCAGTGTTCAGGGTGCTCAGTGCTCAGTACTCAGTGCTCAGGGTGCTCAGTGCTCAGTGCTCAGGGTGCTGGGTGTTCAGTACTCAGGGTGCTGAGTGCTCAGTACTCAGGTTGCTGGGTGCTCAGTGCTCAGGGTGCTGGGTGCTCAGTGCTCAGGGTGCTGGGTGCTCAGTACTCAGGGTGCTGGGTGCTTAGTGCTCGAGGTGCTCGGTGCTCAGTACTCAAGGTGCTGGGTGCTCAGTCCTCGGGGTGCTCCGTGCTCACGGTGCTGGTTGCTCACTGCTCGGGGTGCTGGGTGCTCAGTACTCAGCGTGCTGGGTGCTCAGTACTCAGGGTGCTGGGTGCTCAGTGCTCAGGGTGCTGGGTGCTCAGTGCTCAGGGTGCAGGGTGCTCAGTGATCGGGGTGCTGGGTGCTCAGTACTCAGGGTGCTCAGTGCTCGAGGTGCACGGTGCTCAGTACTCAAGGTGCTGGGTGCTCAGTGCTCAGGGTGCTGGGTGCTCAGTCCTCGGGGTGCTCCGTGCTCAGGGTGCTGGGTGCTCAGTGCTCAGGGTGCTGGGTGCTCAGTGCTCAGTGCTCAGGGTGCTGGGTGTTCAGTACTCAGGGTGCTGGGTGCTCAGTACTCAGGGTGCTGGGTGCTCAGTGCTCAGGGTGCTGGGTGCTCAGTGCTCAGGGTGCTGGGTGCTCAGTACTCAGGGTGCTGGGTGCTCAGTACTCAGGGTGCTCGGTGCTCAGTACTCAGGGTGCTGGGTGCTCAGTGCCCAGGGTGCTGGGTGCTCAGTACTCAGGGTGCTGGGTGCTCAGTACTCAGGGTGCTGGGTGCTCAGTGCTCAGGGTGCTGGATGCTCAGTACTCAGGGTGCTGGGTGCTCAGTGCTCAGGGTGCTGGGTGCTCAGTGCTCAGGGTGATCAGTGCTCAGTACTCAGGGTGCTGGGTGCTCAGTGCTCAGGGTGCTGGGTACTCTGTCCTCAGGGTGCTGGGTGCTCAGTGCTCAGTACTCATGGTGCTCAGTACTCAGGGTGCCGGGTGCTCAGTGCTCGGGGTGCTGGATGCTCAGTACTCAGGGTGCTGGGTGCTCAGTACTCGGGGTGCTGGGTGCTCAGTACTCAGGGTGCTGGGTGCTCAGTGCTCGGGGTGCTGGGTGCTCAGTGCTCAGGGTGATCGGTGCTCAGTGCTCAGGGTGCTGGTTGCTCAGTCCTCAGGGTGCTCAGTGCTCAGGGTGCTGGGTGCTCAGTGCTCGGGGTGCTCGGTGCTCAGTACTCAGGGTGCTGAGTGCTCAGTTCTCACGGTGCTGGGTGCTCAGTACTCAGGGTGCTGGGTGCTCAGTACTCAGGGTGCTGGATGCTCAGTGCACAGGGTGCTGGGTGCTCAGTTCTCGGGGTGCTGGGTGCTCAGTGCTCAGTACTCAGGGTGCTGCGTGCTCAGTGCTCGGGGTGCTGGGTGCTCAGTACTCAGCGTGCTGGGTGCTCAGTACTCAGGGTGCTGGGTGCTCAGTGCTCAGGGTGCTGGGTGCTCAGTGCTCAGTGTGCTGGGTGCTCAGTGCTCGGGGAGCTCGGTGCTCAGTACTCAGGGTGCTGGGTGCTCTGTACTCAGTGCTTGGGGTCCTGGGTGCTCCGTGCTCGGGGTGCTGGTTGCTCAGTGCTCAGTACTCAGGGTGCTGGGTCCTCAGTGCTCGGGGTGCTGGGTGCTCAGTACTCAGGGTGCTGGGTGCTCAGTACTCAGGGTGCTGGGTGCTCAGTGCACAGGGTGCTGGGTGCTCAGTGCTCAGGGTGCTGGGTGCTCAGTGCTCGGGGTGCTGGGTGCTCAGTGCTCGGGGTGCTGGGTGCTCAGCGCTCAGTGCTCAGGGTGCTGGGTGCTCAGTGCTCAGGGTGCTGGTTGCTCAGTACTCAGGGTGCTGGGTGCTCAGTGCTCGGGGTGCTGGGTGCTCAGTGCTCGGGGCGCTGGGTACTCAGTGCTCGGGGTGCTGGGTGCTCAGTACTCAGGGTGCTGTGTGCTCAGTGCTCAGTACTCAGCGTGCTGGGTGCTCAGTGCTCAGTGCTCATGGTGCTCAGTGCTCAGGGTGCTGAGTGCTCAGGGTGCTGGGTGCTCAGTGCTCGGGGTGCTGGGTGCTCAGTGCTCAGGGTGCTGGGTGCTCAGTGCTCAGTGCTCAGGGTGCTGGGTGCTCAGTGCTCAGTGCTCAGGGTGCTGGGTGTTCAGTACTCAGGGTGCTGGGTGCTCAGTACTCAGGGTGCTGGGTGCTCAGTGCTCAGGGTGCTGGGTGCTCAGTGCTCAGGGTGCTGGGTGCTCAGTACTCAGGGTGATGGGTGCTCAGTACTCAGGGTGCTCGGTGCTCAGTACTCAGGGTGCTGGGTGCTCAGTGCCCAGGGTGCTGGGTGCTCAGTACTCAGGGTGCTGGGTGCTCAGTGCTCGGGGTGCTGGTTGCTCAGTGCTCAGGGTGATCAGTGCTCAGTACTCAGGGTGCTGGGTGCTCAGTGCTCAGGGTGCTGGGTACTCAGTCCTCAGGGTGCTGGGTGCTCAGTGCTCAGGGTGCTGGGTGCTCAGTACCTCGGGGTGCTCCGTGCTCAGTGATCAGGGTGCTGGGTGCTCAGTACTCAGGGTGCTCGGTGCTCAGTACTCAGGGTGCTGGGTGCTCAGTCCTCGGGGTGCTGGGTTCTCAGTGCTGAGTACTCAGGGTGCTGGGTGCTCAGTGCTCAGGGTGCTGGGTGCTCAGTATTCAGGGTGCTCAGTGCTCAGTACTCGGGGTGCTTGGTGCTCAGTACTCAAGGTGCTCAGTGCTCAGTACTCGGGGTGCTGGGTGCTCAGTGCTCAGGGTGCTCAGTGCTCAGTGCTCGGGGTGCTGGGTGCTCAGTGCTCGGGGCGCTGGGTGCTCAGTGCTCGGGGTGCTGGGTGCTCAGTACTCGGGGTGCTGGGTGCTCAGTGCTCAGGGTGCTCAGTGCTCAGTACTCAGTGCTCAGGGTGCTCAGTGCTCAGTGCTCAGGGTGCTGGGTGTTCAGTACTCAGGGTGCTGAGTGCTCAGTACTCAGGTTGCTGGGTGCTCAGTGCTCAGGGTGCTGGGTGCTCAGTGCTCAGGGTGCTGGGTGCTCAGTACTCAGGGTGCTGGGTGCTTAGTGCTCGAGGTGCTCGGTGCTCAGTACTCAAGGTGCTGGGTGCTCAGTCCTCGGGGTGCTCCGTGCTCACGGTGCTGGTTGCTCACTGCTCGTGGTGCTGGGTGCTCAGTACTCAGGGTGCTGGGTGCTCAGTGCTCAGGGTGCTGGGTGCTCAGTGCTCAGGGTGCAGGGTGCTCAGTGATCGGGGTGCTGGGTGCTCAGTTCTCAGGGTGCTCAGTGCTCGAGGTGCACGGTGCTCAGTACTCAAGGTGCTGGGTGCTCAGTCCTCGGGGTGCTCCGTGCTCACGGTGCTGGTTGCTCACTGCTCGTAGTGCTGGGTGCTCAGTGCTCAGGGTGCTGGGTACTCAGTCCTCAGGGTGCTGGGTGCTCAGTGCTCAGGGTGCTGGGTGCTCAGTACCTCGGGGTGCTCCGTGCTCAGTGATCAGGGTGCTGGGTGCTCAGTACTCAGGGTGCTCGGTGCTCAGTACTCAGGGTGCTGGGTGCTCAGTCCTCGGGGTGCTGGGTTCTCAGTGCTGAGTACTCAGGGTGCTGGGTGCTCAGTGCTCAGGGTGCTGGGTGCTCAGTATTCAGGGTGCTCAGTGCTCAGTACTCGGGGTGCTTGGTGCTCAGTACTCAAGGTGCTCAGTGCTCAGTACTCGGGGTGCTGGGTGCTCAGTGCTCAGGGTGCTCAGTGCTCAGTGCTCGGGGTGCTGGGTGCTCAGTGCTCGGGGCGCTGGGTGCTCAGTGCTCGGGGTGCTGGGTGCTCAGTACTCGGGGTGCTGGGTGCTCAGTGCTCAGGGTGCTCAGTGCTCAGTACTCAGTGCTCAGGGTGCTCAGTGCTCAGTGCTCAGGGTGCTGGGTGTTCAGTACTCAGGGTGCTGAGTGCTCAGTACTAAGGTTGCTGGGTGCTCAGTGCTCAGGGTGCTGGGTGCTCAGTGCTCAGGGTGCTGGGTGCTCAGTACTCAGGGTGCTGGGTGCTTAGTGCTCGAGGTGCTCGGTGCTCAGTACTCAAGGTGCTGGGTGCTCAGTCCTCGGGGTGCTCCGTGCTCACGGTGCTGGTTGCTCACTGCTCGTGGTGCTGGGTGCTCAGTACTCAGGGTGCTGGGTGCTCAGTGCTCAGGGTGCTGGGTGCTCAGTGCTCAGGGTGCAGGGTGCTCAGTGATCGGGGTGCTGGGTGCTCAGTACTCAGGGTGCTCAGTGCTCGAGGTGCACGGTGCTCAGTACTCAAGGTGCTGGGTGCTCAGTCCTCGGGGTGCTCCGTGCTCACGGTGCTGGTTGCTCACTGCTCGTGGTGCTGGGTGCTCAGTACTCAGGGTGCTGGGTGCTCACTGCTCGTGGTGCTGGGTGCTCAGTGCTCAGGGTGCTGGGTGCTCAGTACTCAGGGTGCTGGGTGCTCAGTACTCAGGGTGCTCGGTGCTCAGTACTCAGGGTGCTGCGTGCTAAGTGCCCAGGGTGCTGGGTGCTCAGTACTCAGGGTGCTGGGTGCTCAGTACTCAGGGTGCTGGGTGCTCAGTGCTCAGGGTGCTGGATGCTCAGTACTCAGGGTGCTGGGTGCTCAGTGCTCGGGGTGCTGGGTGCTCAGTGCTCAGGGTGATCAGTGCTCAGTACTCAGGGTGCTGGGTGCTCAGTGCTCAGGGTGCTGGGTACTCTGTCCTCAGGGTGCTGGGTGCTCAGTGCTCAGTACTCATGGTGCTCAGTACTCAGGGTGCCGGGTGCTCAGTGCTCGGGGTGCTGGGTGCTCAGTACTCAGGGTGCTGGGTGCTCAGTACTCGGGGTGCTGGGTGCTCAGTACTCAGTGTGCTGGGTGCTCAGTGCTCGGGGTGCTGGGTGCTCAGTGCTCAGGGTGATCGGTGCTCAGTGCTCAGGGTGCTGGGTGCTCAGTCCTCAGGGTGCTCAGTGCTCAGGGTGCTGGGTGCTCAGTGCTCGGGGTGCTCGGTGCTCAGTACTCAGGGTGCTGAGTGCTCAGTTCTCACGGTGCTGGTTGCTCAGTACTCAGGGTGCTGGGTGCTCAGTACTCAGGGTGCTGGATGCTCAGTGCACAGGGTGCTGGGTGCTCTGTGCTCGGGGTGCTGGGTGCTCAGTGCTCAGTACTCAGGGTGCTGGGTGCTCAGTGCTCGGGGTGCTGGGTGCTCAGTACTCAGCGTGCTGGGTGCTCAGTACTCAGGGTGCTGGGTGCTCAGTGCTCAGGGTGCTGGGTGCTCAGTGCTCAGTGTGCTGGGTGCTCAGTGCTCGGGGAGCTCGGTGCTCAGTACTCAGGGTGCTGGGTGCTCTGTACTCAGTGCTTGGGGTCCTGGGTGCTCCGTGCTCGGGGTGCTGGTTGCTCAGTGCTCAGTACTCAGGGTGCTGGGTCCTCAGTGCTCGGGGTGCTGGGTGCTCAGTACTCAGCGTGCTGGGTGCTCAGTACTCAGGGTGCTGGGTGCTCAGTACTCAGGGTGCTGGGTGCTCAGTACTCAGGGTGCTGGGTGCTCAGTGCACAGGGTGCTGGGTGCTCAGTGCTCAGGGTGCTGGGTGCTCAGTGCTCGGGGTGCTGGGTGCTCAGTGCTCGGGGTGCTGGGTGCTCAGCGCTCAGTGCTCAGGGTGCTGGGTGCTCAGTGCTCAGGGTGCTGGTTGCTCAGTACTCAGGGTGCTGGGTGCTCAGTGCTCGGGGTGCTGGGTGCTCAGTGCTCGGGGCGCTGGGTACTCAGTGCTCGGGGTGCTGGGTGCTCAGTACTCAGGGTGCTGTGTGCTCAGTGCTCAGTACTCAGCGTGCTGGGTGCTCAGTGCTCAGTGCTCATGGTGCTCAGTGCTCAGGGTGCTGGGTGCTCAGGGTGCTGGGTGCTCAGTGCTTGGGGTGCTGGGTGCTCAGTGCTCAGGGTGCTGGGTGCTCAGTGCTCAGTGCTCAGGGTGCTGGGTGCTCAGTGCTCAGTGCTCAGGGTGCTGGGTGTTCAGTACTCAGGGTGCTGGGTGCTCAGTACTCAGGGTGCTGGGTGCTCAGTGCTCAGGGTGCTGGGTGCTCAGTGCTCAGGGTGCTGGGTGCTCAGTACTCAGGGTGATGGGTGCTCAGTACTCAGCGTGCTCGGTGCTCAGTACTCAGGGTGCTGGGTGCTCAGTGCCCAGGGTGCTGGGTGCTCAGTACTCAGGGTGCTGGGTGCTCAGTACTCAGGGTGCTGGGTGCTCAGTGCTCAGGGTGCTGGCTGCTCAGTTCTCAGGGTGCTGGGTGCTCAGTTCTCGGGGTGCTGGGTGCTCAGTGCTCAGGGTGATCAGTGCTCAGTACTCAGGGTGCTGGGTGCTCAGTGCTCAGGGTGCTGGGTACTCAGTCCTCAGGGTGCTGGGTGCTCAGTGCTCAGGGTGCTGGGTGCTCAGTACTCGGGGTGCTGGGTGCTCAGTACTCAGGGTGCTGGGTGCTCAGTGCTCGGGGTGCTGGGTGCTCAGTGCTCAGGGTGCTGGGTGCTCAGTACTCAGGGTGCTGGGTGCTCAGTACTCGGGGTGCTGGGTGCTCAGTACTCAGGGTGCTGGGTGCTCAGTGCTCGGGTGCTGGGTGCTCAGTGCTCAGGGTGATCGGTGCTCAGTGCTCAGGGTGCTGGGTGCTCAGTCCTCAGGGTGCTCAGTGCTCAGGGTGCTGGGTGCTCAGTGCTCGGGGTGCTCGGTGCTCAGTACTCAGGGTGCTGAGTGCTCAGTTCTCACGGTGCTGGGTGCTCAGTACTCAGGGTGCTGGGTGCTCAATACTCAGGGTGCTGGGTGCTCAGTGCTCAGGGTGCTGGGTGCTCAGTGCTCAGGGTGCTGGGTGCTCAGTGCTCGGGGTGCTGGGTGCTCAGTGCTCAGGGTACTGGGTGCTCAGTGCTCAGTGCTCAGGGTGCTGGGTGCTCAGTGCTCAGGATGCTGGTTGCTCAGTACTCAGGGTGCTGGGTGCTCAGTACTCAGGGTGCTGGGTGCTCAGTGCTCAGGGTGCTGGGTGCTCAGTACTCAAGGTGCTGGGTGCTCAGTACTCAGGGTGCTGGGTGCTCAGTACTCAGGGTGCTGGGTGCTCAGTGCTCGGGGTGCTGCGTGCTCAGTGCTCAGGGAGCTGGGTGCTCAGTGCTCAGGGTGCTGGGTGCTCAATACTCAGGGTGCTGGGTGCTCAGTGCTCGGGGTGCTCGGTGCTCAGTACTCAAGGTGCTGGGTGCTCAGTGCTCAGGGTGCTGGGTGCTCAGTCCTCGGGGTGCTCCGTGCTCAGTGATCAGGGTGCTGGGTGCTCAGTACTCAGGGTGCTCGGTGCTCAGTACTCAGGGTGCTGGGTGCTCAGTGCTCGGGGTGCTGGGTTCTCAGTACTCAGTACTCAGGGTCCTGGGTGCTCAGTGCTCAGGGTGCTGGGTGCTCAGTATTCAGGGTGCTCAGTGCTCAGTTCTCGGGGTGCTTGGTGCTCAGTACTCAGGGTGCTCAGTGCTCAGTACTCGGGGTGCTGGGTGCTCAGTGCTCAGGGTGCTCAGTGCTCAGTGCTCGGGGTGCTGGGTGCTCAGTGCTCGGGGCGCTGGGTGCTCAGTGCTCGGGGTGCTGGGTGATCAGTACTCGGGGTGCTGGGTGCTCAGTGCTCAGGGTGCTCAGTGCTCAGTACTCAGTGCTCAGGGTGCTCAGTGCTCAGTGCTCAGGGTGCTGGGTGTTCAGTACTCAGGGTGCTGGGTGCTCAGTACTCAGGTTGCTGGGTGCTCAGTGCTCAGGGTGCTGGGTGCTCAGTATTCTGGGTGTTGGGTGCTCAGTACTCAGGGTGCTGGGTGCTCAGTGCTCGGGGTGCTGGGTGCTCAGTGCTCAGGGTGCTGGGTGCTCAGTGCTCATGGTGCTGGGTGCTCAGTACTCAGGGTGCTGGGTGCTTAGTGCTCGAGGTGCTCGGTGCTCAGTACTCAAGGTGCTGGGTGCTCAGTCCTCGGGGTGCTCCGTGCTCACGGTGCTGGTTGCTCAGTGCTCGGGGTGCTGGGTGCTCAGTACTCAGCGTGCTGGGTGCTCAGTACTCAGGGTGCTGGGTGCTCAGGGTGCTGGGTGCTCAGTGCTCAGGGTGCAGGGTGCTCAGTGATCGGGGTGCTGGGTGCTCAGTACTCATGGTGCTCAGTGCTCGAGGTGCTCGGTGCTCAGTACTCAAGGTGCTGGGTGCTCAGTGCTCAGGGTGCTGGGTGCTCAGTCCTCGGGGTGCTCCGTGCTCAGGGTGCTGGGTGCTCAGTGCTCAGGGTGCTGGGTGCTCAGTGCTCAGTGCTCAGGGTGCTGGGTGTTCAGTACTCAGGGTGCTGGGTGCTCAGTACTCAGGGTGCTGGGTGCTCAGTGCTCAGGGTGCTGGGTGCTCAGTGCTCAGGGTGCTGGGTGCTCAGTACCCAGGGTGCTGGGTGCTCAGTACTCAGGGTGCTCGGTGCTCAGTACTCAGGGTGTTGGGTGCTCAGTGCCCAGGGTGCTGGGTGCTCAGTACTCAGGGTGCTGGGTGCTCAGTACTCAGGGTGCTGGGTGCTCAGTGCTCAGGGTGCTGGCTGCTCAGTACTCAGGGTGCTGGGTGCTCAGTGCTCGGGGTGCTGTGTGCTCAGTGCTCAGGGTGATCAGTGCTCAGGACTCAGGGTGCTGGGTGCTCAGTGCTCAGGGTGCTGGGTACTCTGTCCTCAGGGTGCTGGGTGCTCAGTGCTCAGGGTGATCAGTGCTCAGTACTCAGTGTGCTGGGTGCTCAGTGCTCAGGGTGCTGGGTACTCTGTCCTCAGGGTGCTCAGTGCTCAGGGTGCTGGGTGCTCAGTGCTCAGTACTCATGGTGCTCAGTACTCAGGGTGCCGGGTGCTCAGTGCTCGGGGTGCTGGGTGCTCAGTACTCAGGGTGCTGGGTGCTCAGTACTCGGGGTGCTGGGTGCTCAGTACTCAGGGTGCTGGGTGCTCAGTGCTCGGGGTGCTGGGTGCTCAGTGCTCAGGGTGATCGGTGCTCAGTGCTCAGGGTGCTGGGTGCTCAGTCCTCAGGGTGCTCAGTGCTCAGGGTGCTGGGTGCTCAGTGCTCGGGGTGCTCGGTGCTCAGTACTCAGGTTGCTGAGTGCTCAGTTCTCACGGTGCTGGGTGCTCACTACTCAGGGTGCTGGGTGCTCAGTACTCAGGGTGCTGGGTGCTCAGTGCACAGGGTGCTGGGTGCTCAGTGCTCGGGGTGCTGGGTGCTCAGTGCTCAGTACTCAGGGTGCTGGGTGCTCAGTGCTCGGGGTGCTGGGTGCTCAGTACTCAGCGTGCTGGGTGCTCAGTACTCAGGGTGCTGGGTGCTCAGTGCTCAGGGTGCTGGGTGCTCAGTTCTCAGTGTGCTGGGTGCTCAGTGCTCGGGGAGCTCATTGCTCAGTACTCAGGGTGCTGGGTGCTCAGTACTCAGTGCTTGGGGTCCTGGGTGCTCCGTGCTCGGGGTGCTGGTTGCTCAGTGCTCAGTACTCAGGGTGCTGGGTGCTCAGTGCTCGGGGTGCTGGGTGCTCAGTACTCAGCGTGCTGGGTGCTCAGTACTCAGGGTGCTGGGTGCTCAGTACTCAGGGTGCTGGGTGCTCAGTACTCAGGGTGCTGGGTGCTCAGTGCACAGGGTGCTGGGTGCTCAGTGCTCAGGGTGCTGGGTGCTCAGTGCTCGGGGTGCTGGGTGCTCAGTGCTCGGGGTGCTGGGTGCTCAGTGCTTAGTGCTCAGGGTGCTGGGTGCTCAGTGCTCAGGGTGCTGGTTGCTCAGTACTCAGGGTGCTGGGTGCTCAGTGCTCAGGGTGCTGGGTGCTCAGTGCTCAGGGTGCTGGGTGCTCAGTACTCAGGGTGCTGGGTGCTCAGTACTCAGGGTGCTGGGTGCTCAGTACTCAGGGTGCTGGGTGCTCAGTGCTCGGGGTGCTGCGTGCTCAGTGCTCAGGGTGCTGGGTGCTCAGTGCTCAGGGTGCTGGGTGCTCAATACTCAGGGTGCTGGGTGCTCAGTGCTCAGGGTGATCGGTGCTCAGAACTCAGGGTGCTCAGTACTCAGGTTGCTGGGTGCTCAGGGCTTGGGGTGCTGGGAGCTCAGTACTCAGGGTGCTCTGTGCTGAGTGCTCAGGGTGCTGGGTGCTCAGTACTCGGGGTGCTCGGTGCTCAGTACTCAGGGTGCTCGCTGCTCAGTACTCAGGGTGCTGGGTGCTCGGTGCTCAGGGTGCTGGGTGCTCAGTGCTCTGGGTGCTTGGTGCTCAGTGCTCAGGGTGCTGGGTGCTCAGTGCTCAGGGTGCTGGGTGCTCAGTGATCGGGGTGATGGGTGCTCAGTGCTCAGGGTCCAGGGTGCTCAGTACTCAGGGTGCTGGGTGCTTAGTACTCAGGGTGCTCAGTGCTCAGTACACAGGGTGCTGGGTGCTCAGTGCTCGGGTTGCTGGGTGCTCAGTGCTCAGTACTCAGGGTGCTGGGTGCTCAGTGCTCAGGGTGCTGGGTACTCAGTCCTCAGGGTGCTGGGTGCTCAGTGCTCAGTACTCAGGGTGCTCAGTACTCAGGGTGCCGGGTGCTCAGTGCTCGGGGTGCTGGGTGCTCAGTACTCAGTGTGCTGGGTGCTCAGTACTCGGGGTGCTGGGTGCTCAGTGCTCAGTGCTCAGGGTGCTGGGTGTTCAGTACTCAGGGTGCTGGGTGCTCAGTACTCAGGGTGCTGGGTGCTCAGTGCTCAGGGTGCTGCGTGCTCAGTGCTCAGGGTGCTGGGTGCTCAGTATCCAGGGTGCTGGGTGCTCAGTACTCAGGGTGCTCGGTGCTCAGTACTCAGGGTGTTGGGTGCTCAGTGCCCAGTGTGCTGGGTGCTCAGTACTCAGGGTGCTGGGTGCTCAGTACTCAGGGTGCTGGGTGCTCAGTGCTCAGGGTGCTGGCTGCTCAGTACTCAGGGTGCTGGGTGCTCAGTGCTCGGGGTGCTGTGTGCTCAGTGCTCAGGGTGATCAGTGCTCAGTACTCAGGGTGCTGGGTGCTCAGTGCTCAGGGTGCTGGGTACTCTGTCCTCAGGGTGCTGGGTGCTCAGTGCTCAGGGTGATCAGTGCTCAGTACTCAGTGTGCTGGGTGCTCAGTGCTCAGGGTGCTGGGTACTCTGTGCTCAGGGTGCTCAGTGCTCAGGGTGCTGGGTGCTCAGTGCTCGGGGTGCTCGGTGCTCAGTACTCAGGGAGCTGAGTGCTCAGTTCTCACGGTGCTGGGTGCTCACTACTCAGGGTGCTGGGTGCTCAGTACTCAGGGTGCTGGGTGCTCAGTGCTCGGGGTGCTGGGTGCTCAGTGCTCGGGGTGCTGGGTGCTCTGTGCTCAGTACTCAGGGTGCTGGGTGCTCAGTGCTCGGGGTGCTGGGTGCTCAGTACTCAGCGTGCTGGGTGCTCAGTGCTCGGGGTGCTTGGTGCTCAGTACTCAAGGTGCTGTGTGCTCAGTGCTCAGGGTGCTGGGTGCTCAGTATTCAGGGTGCTCAGTGCTCAGTACTCAGGGTGCTGGGTGCTCAGTGCTCAGGTTGCTGGGTGCTCAGTGCTCAGGGTGCAGGGTGCTCAGTGATCGGGGTGCTGGGTGCTCAGTACTCAGGGTGCTCAGTGCTCGAGGTGCACGGTGCTCAGTACTCAAGGTGCTGGGTGCTCAGTGCTCAGGGTGCTGGGTGCTCAGTCCTCGGGGTGCTCCGTGCTCAGGGTGCTGGGTGCTCAGCGCTCAGGGTGCTGGGTGCTCAGTGCTCAGTGCTCAGGGTGCTGGGTGTTCAGTACTCAGGGTGCTGGGTGCTCAGTACTCAGCGTGCTGGGTGCTCAGTGCTCAGGGTGCTGGGTGCTCAGTGCTCAGGGTGCTGGGTGCTCAGTACTCAGGGTGCTGGGTGCTCAGTACTCAGGGTGCTCGGTGCTCAGTACTCAGGGTGCTGGGTGCTCAGTGCCCAGGGTGCTGGGTGCTCAGTACTCAGGGTGCTGGGTGCTCAGTACTCAGGGTGCTGGGTGCTCAGTGCTCAGGGTGCTGGATGCTCAGTACTCAGGGTGCTGGGTGCTCAGTGCTCGGGGTGCTGGGTGCTCAGTGCTCAGGGTGATCAGTGCTCAGTACTCAGGGTGCTGGGTGCTCAGTGCTCAGGGTGCTGGGTACTCTGTCCTCAGGGTGCTGGGTGCTCAGTGCTCAGTACTCATGGTGCTCAGTACTCAGGGTGCCGGGTGCTCAGTGCTCGGGGTGCTGGGTGCTCAGTACTCAGGGTGCTGGGTGCTCAGTACTCGGGGTGCTGGGTGCTCAGTACTCAGGGTGCTGGGTGCTCAGTGCTCGGGGTGCTGGGTGCTCAGTGCTCAGGGTGATCGGTGCTCAGTGCTCAGGGTGCTGGGTGCTCAGTCCTCTGGGTGCTCAGTGCTCAGGGTGCTGGGTGCTCAGTGCTCGGGGTGCTCGGTGCTCAGTACTCAGGGTGCTGAGTGCTCAGTTCTCACGGTGCTGGGTGCTCAGTACTCAGGGTGCTGGGTGCTCAGTACTCAGGGTGCTGGATGCTCAGTGCACAGTGTGCTGGGTGCTCAGTTCTCGGTGTGCTGGGTGCTCAGTGCTCAGTACTCAGGGTGCTGGGTGCTCAGTGCTCGGGGTGCTGGGTGCTCAGTACTCAGCGTGCTGGGTGCTCAGTACTCAGGGTGCTGGGTGCTCAGTGCTCAGGGTGCTGGGTGCTCAGTGCTCAGTGTGCTGGGTGCTCAGTGCTCGGGGAGCTCGGTGCTCAGTACTCAGGGTGCTGGGTGCTCTGTACTCAGTGCTTGGGGTCCTGGGTGCTCCGTGCTCGGGGTGCTGGTTGCTCAGTGCTCAGTACTCAGGGTGCTGGGTCCTCAGTGCTCGGGGTGCTGGGTGCTCAGTACTCAGCGTGCTGGGTGCTCAGTACTCAGGGTGCTGGGTGCTCAGTACTCAGGGTGCTGGGTGCTCAGTACTCAGGGTGCTGGGTGCTTAGTGCACAGGGTGCTGGGTGCTCAGTGCTCAGGCTGCTGGGTGCTCAGTGCTCGGGGTGCTGGGTGCTCAGTGCTCGGGGTGCTGGGTGCTCAGCGCTCAGTGCTCAGGGTGCTGGGTGCTCAGTGCTCAGGGTGCTGGTTGCTCAGTACTCAGGGTGCTGGGTGCTCAGTGCTCGGGGTGCTGGGTGCTCAGTGCTCGGGGCGCTGGGTACTCAGTGCTCGGGGTGCTGGGTGCTCAGTACTCAGGGTGCTGTGTGCTCAGTGCTCAGTACTCAGCATGCTGGGTGCTCAGTGCTCATGGTGCTCAGTGCTCAGGGTGCTTGGTGCTCAGGGTGCTGGGTGCTCAGTGCTCGGGGTGCTGGGTTCTCAGTGCTCAGGGTGCTGGGTGCTCAGTGCTCAGTGCTCAGGGTGCTGGGTGCTCAGTGCTCAGTGCTCAGGGTGCTGGGTGTTCAGTACTCAGGGTGCTGGGTGCTCAGTACTCAGGGTGCTGGGTGCTCAGTGCTCAGGGTGCTGGGTGCTCAGTGCTCAGTGTGCTGGGTGCTCAGTACTCAGGGTGATGGGTGCTCAGTACTCAGGGTGCTCGGTGCTCAGTACTCAGGGTGCTGGGTGCTCAGTGCCCAGGGTGCTGGGTGCTCAGTACTCAGGGTGCTGGGTGCTCAGTGCTCGGGGTGCTGGGTGCTCAGTGCTCAGGGTGATCAGTGCTCAGTACTCAGGGTGCTGGGTGCTCAGTGCTCAGGGTGCTGGGTACTCAGTCCTCAGGGTGCTGGGTGCTCAGTGCTCAGGGTGCTGGGTGCTCAGTACCTCGGGGTGCTCCGTGCTCAGTGATCAGGGTGCTGGGTGCTCAGTACTCAGGGTGCTCGGTGCTCAGTACTCAGGGTGCTGGGTGCTCAGTCCTCGGGGTGCTGGGTTCTCAGTGCTGAGTACTCAGGGTGCTGGGTGCTCTGTGCTCAGGGTGCTGGGTGCTCAGTATTCAGGGTGCTCAGTGCTCAGTACTCGGGGTGCTTGGTGCTCAGTACTCAAGGTGCTCAGTGCTCAGTACTCGGGGTGCTGGGTGCTCAGTGCTCAGGGTGCTCAGTGCTCAGTGCTCGGGGTGCTGGGTGCTCAGTGCTCGGGGCGCTGGGTGCTCAGTGCTCGGGGTGCTGGGTGCTCAGTACTCGGGGTGCTGGGTGCTCAGTGCTCAGGGTGCTCAGTGCTCAGTACTCAGTGCTCAGGGTGCTCAGTGCTCAGTGCTCAGGGTGCTGGGTGTTCAGTACTCAGGGTGCTGAGTGCTCAGTACTCAGGTTGCTGGGTGCTCAGTGCTCAGGGTGCTGGGTGCTCAGTGCTCAGGGTGCTGGGTGCTCAGTACTCAGGGTGCTGGGTGCTTAGTGCTCGAGGTGCTCGGTGCTCAGTACTCAAGGTGCTGGGTGCTCAGTCCTCGGGGTGCTCCGTGCTCACGGTGCTGGTTGCTCACTGCTCGGGGTGCTGGGTGCTCAGTGCTCAGGGTGCTGGGTGCTCAGTCCTCAGGGTGCTCAGTGCTCAGGGTGCTGGGTGCTCAGTGCTCGGGGTGCTCGGTGCTCAGTACTCAGGGTGCTGAGTGCTCAGTTCTCACGGTGCTGGTTGCTCAGTACTCAGGGTGCTGGGTGCTCAGTACTCAGGGTGCTGGATGCTCAGTGCACAGGGTGCTGGGTGCTCAGTGCTCGGGGTGCTGGGTGCTCAGTGCTCAGTACTCAGGGTGCTGGGTGCTCAGTGCTCGGGGTGCTGGGTGCTCAGTACTCAGCGTGCTGGGTGCTCAGTACTCAGGGTGCTGGGTGCTCAGTGCTCAGGGTGCTGGGTGCTCAGTGCTCAGTGTGCTGGGTGCTCAGTGCTCGGGGAGCTCGGTGCTCAGTACTCAGGGTGCTTGGTGCTCTGTACTCAGTGCTTGGGGTCCTGGGTGCTCCGTGCTCGGGGTGCTGGTTGCTCAGTGCTCAGTACTCAGGGTGCTGGGTCCTCAGTGCTCGGGGTGCTGGGTGCTCAGTACTCAGCGTGCTGGGTGCTCAGTACTCGGGGTGCTGGGTGCTCAGTACTCAGGGTGCTGGGTGCTCAGTGCTCGGGGTGCTGGGTGCTCAGTGCTCAGGGTGATCGGTGCTCAGTGCTCAGGGTGCTGGGTGCTCAGTCCTCAGGGTGCTCAGTGCTCAGGGTGCTGGGTGCTCAGTGCTCGGGGTGCTCGGTGCTCAGTACTCAGGTTGCTGAGTGCTCAGTTCTCACGGTGCTGGGTGCTCACTACTCAGGGTGCTGGGTGCTCAGTACTCAGGGTGCTGGGTGCTCAGTGCACAGGGTGCTGGGTGCTCAGTGCTCGGGGTGCTGGGTGCTCAGTGCTCAGTACTCAGGGTGCTGGGTGCTCAGTGCTCGGGGTGCTGGGTGCTCAGTACTCAGCGTGCTGGGTGCTCAGTACTCAGGGTGCTGGGTGCTCAGTGCTCAGGGTGCTGGGTGCTCAGTTCTCAGTGTGCTGGGTGCTCAGTGCTCGGGGAGCTCATTGCTCAGTACTCAGGGTGCTGGGAGCTCAGTACTCAGTGCTTGATGTCCTGGGTGCTCCGTGCTCGGGGTGCTGGTTGCTCAGTGCTCAGTACTCAGGGTGCTGGGTGCTCAGTGCTCGGGGTGCTGGGTGCTCAGTACTCAGCGTGCTGGGTGCTCAGTACTCAGGGTGCTGGGTGCTCAGTACTCAGGGTGCTGGGTGCTCAGTACTCAGGGTGCTGGGTGCTCAGTGCACAGGGTGCTGGGTGCTCAGTGCTCAGGGTGCTGGGTGCTCAGTGCTCGGGGTGCTGGGTGCTCAGTGCTCGGGGTGCTGGGTGCTCAGTGCTTAGTGCTCAGGGTGCTGGGTGCTCAGTGCTCAGGGTGCTGGTTGCTCAGTACTCAGGGTGCTGGGTGCTCAGTGCTCAGGGTGCTGGGTGCTCAGTGCTCAGGGTGCTGGGTGCTCAGTACTCAGGGTGCTGGGTGCTCAGTACTCAGGGTGCTGGGTGCTCAGTACTCAGGGTGCTGGGTGCTCAGTGCTCGGGGTGCTGCGTGCTCAGTGCTCAGGGTGCTGGGTGCTCAGTGCTCAGGGTGCTGGGTGCTCAATACTCAGGGTGCTGGGTGCTCAGTGCTCAGGGTGATCGGTGCTCAGAACTCAGGGTGCTCAGTACTCAGGTTGCTGGGTGCTCAGGGCTTGGGGTGCTGGGAGCTCAGTACTCAGGGTGCTGGGTGCTGAGTGCTCAGGGTGCTGGGTGCTCAGTACTCGGGGTGCTCGGTGCTCAGTACTCAGGGTGCTCGCTGCTCAGTACTCAGGGTGCTGGGTGCTCGGTGCTCAGGGTGCTGGGTGCTCAGTGCTCTGGGTGCTTGGTGCTCAGTGCTCAGGGTGCTGGGTGCTCAGTGCTCAGGGTGCTGGGTGCTCAGTGATCGGGGTGATGGGTGCTCAGTGCTCAGGGTCCAGGGTGCTCAGTACTCAGGGTGCTGGGTGCTTAGTACTCATTGTGCTCAGTGCTCAGTACACAGGGTGCTGGGTGCTCAGTGCTCGGGTTGCTGGGTGCTCAGTGCTCAGTACTCAGGGTGCTGGGTGCTCAGTGCTCAGGGTGCTGGGTACTCAGTCCTCAGGGTGCTGGGTGCTCAGTGCTCAGTACTCAGGGTGCTCAGTACTCAGGGTGCCGGGTGCTCAGTGCTCGGGGTGCTGGGTGCTCAGTACTCAGGGTGCTGGGTCCTCAGTACTCGGGGTCCTGGGTGCTCAGTGCTCAGTGCTCAGGGTGCTGGGTGTTCAGTACTCAGGGTGCTGGGTGCTCAGTACTCAGGGTGCTGGGTGCTCAGTGCTCAGGGTGCTGCGTGCTCAGTGCTCAGGGTGCTGGGTGCTCAGTATCCAGGGTGCTGGGTGCTCAGTACTCAGGGTGCTCGGTGCTCAGTACTCAGGGTGTTGGGTGCTCAGTGCCCAGTGTGCTGGGTGCTCAGTACTCAGGGTGCTGGGTGCTCAGTACTCAGGGTGCTGGGTGCTCAGTGCTCAGGGTGCTGGCTGCTCAGTACTCAGGGTGCTGGGTGCTCAGTGCTCGGGGTGCTGTGTGCTCAGTGCTCAGGGTGATCAGTGCTCAGTACTCAGGGTGCTGGGTGCTCAGTGCTCAGGGTGCTGGGTACTCTGTCCTCAGGGTGCTGGGTGCTCAGTGCTCAGGGTGATCAGTGCTCAGTACTCAGTGTGCTGGGTGCTCAGTGCTCAGGGTGCTGGGTACTCTGTGCTCAGGGTGCTCAGTGCTCAGGGTGCTGGGTGCTCAGTGCTCGGGGTGCTCGGTGCTCAGTACTCAGGGAGCTGAGTGCTCAGTTCTCACGGTGCTGGGTGCTCACTACTCAGGGTGCTGGGTGCTCAGTACTCAGGGTGCTGGGTGCTCAGTGCTCGAGGTGCTGGGTGCTCAGTGCTCGGGGTGCTGGGTGCTCTGTGCTCAGTACTCAGGGTGCTGGGTGCTCAGTGCTCGGGGTGCTGGGTGCTCAGTACTCAGCGTGCTGGGTGCTCAGTGCTCGGGGTGCTTGGTGCTCAGTACTCAAGGTGCTGTGTGCTCAGTGCTCAGGGTGCTGGGTGCTCAGTATTCAGGGTGCTCAGTGCTCAGTACTCAGGGTGCTGGGTGCTCAGTGCTCAGGGTGCTGGGTGCTCAGTGCTCAGGGTGCAGGGTGCTCAGTGATCGGGGTGCTGGGTGCTCAGTACTCAGGGTGCTCAGTGCTCGAGGTGCACGGTGCTCAGTACTCAAGGTGCTGGGTGCTCAGTGCTCAGGGTGCTGGGTGCTCAGTCCTCGCTGTGCTCCGTGCTCAGGGTGCTGGGTGCTCAGCGCTCAGGGTGCTGGGTGCTCAGTGCTCAGTGCTCAGGGTGCTGGGTGTTCAGTACTCAGGGTGCTGGGTGCTCAGTGCTCAGGGTGCTGGGTGCTCAGTGCTCAGGGTGCTGGGTGCTCAGTCCTCAGGGTGCTGGGTGCTCAGTACTCAGGGTGCTCGGTGCTCAGTACTCAGGGTGCTGGGTGCTCAGTGCCCAGGGTGCTGGGTGCTCAGTACTCAGGGTGCTGGGTGCTCAGTACTCAGGGTGCTGGGTGCTCAGTGCTCAGGGTGCTGGATGCTCAGTACTCAGGGTGCTGGGTGCTCAGTGCTCGGGGTGCTGGGTGCTCAGTGCTCAGGGTGATCAGTGCTCAGTACTCAGGGTGCTGGGTGCTCAGTGCTCAGGGTGCTGGGTACTCTGTCCTCAGGGTGCTGGGTGCTCAGTGCTCAGTACTCATGGTGCTCAGTACTCAGGGTGCCGGGTGCTCAGTGCTCGGGGTGCTGGGTGCTCAGTACTCAGGGTGCTGGGTGCTCAGTACTCGGGGTGCTGGGTGCTCAGTACTCAGGGTGCTGGGTGCTCAGTGCTCGGGGTGCTGGGTGCTCAGTGCTCAGGGTGATCGGTGCTCAGTGCTCAGGGTGCTGGGTGCTCAGTCCTCTGGGTGCTCAGTGCTCAGGGTGCTGGGTGCTCAGTGCTCGGGGTGCTCGGTGCTCAGTACTCAGGGTGCTGAGTGCTCAGTTCTCACGGTGCTGGGTGCTCAGTACTCAGGGTGCTGGGTGCTCAGTACTCAGGGTGCTGGATGCTCAGTGCACAGTGTGCTGGGTGCTCAGTTCTCGGGGTGCTGGGTGCTCAGTGCTCAGTACTCAGGGTGCTGGGTGCTCAATGCTCGGGGTGCTGGGTGCTCAGTACTCAGCGTGCTGGGTGCTCAGTACTCAGGGTGCTGGGTGCTCAGTGCTCAGCGTGCTGGGTGCTCAGTGCTCAGTGTGCTGGGTGCTCAGTGCTCGGGGAGCTCGGTGCTCAGTACTCAGGGTGCTGGGTGCTCTGTACTCAGTGCTTGGGGTCCTGGGTGCTCCGTGCTCGGGGTGCTGGTTGCTCAGTGCTCAGTACTCAGGGTGCTGGGTCCTCAGTGCTCGGGGTGCTGGGTGCTCAGTACTCAGCGTGCTGGGTGCTCAGTACTCAGGGTGCTGGGTGCTCAGTACACAGGGTGCTGGGTGCTCAGTACTCAGGGTGCTGGGTGCTTAGTGCACAGGGTGCTGGGTGCTCAGTGCTCAGGCTGCTGGGTGCTCAGTGCTCGGGGTGCTGGGTGCTCAGTGCTCGGGGTGCTGGGTGCTCAGCGCTCAGTGCTCAGGGTGCTGGGTGCTCAGTGCTCAGGGTGCTGGTTGCTCAGTACTCAGGGTGCTGGGTGCTCAGTGCTCGGGGTGCTGGGTGCTCAGTGCTCGGGGCGCTGGGTACTCAGTGCTCGGGGTGCTGGGTGCTCAGTACTCAGGGTGCTGTGTGCTCAGTGCTCAGTACTCAGCGTGCTGGGTGCTCAGTGCTCATGGTGCTCAGTGCTCAGGGTGCTTGGTGCTCAGGGTGCTGGGTGCTCAGTGCTCGGGGTGCTGGGTTCTCAGTGCTCAGGGTGCTGGGTGCTCAGTGCTCAGTGCTCAGGGTGCTGGGTGCTCAGTGCTCAGTGCTCAGGGTGCTGGGTGTTCAGTACTCAGGGTGCTGGGTGCTCAGTACTCAGGGTGCTGGGTGCTCAGTGCTCAGGGTGCTGGGTGCTCAGTGCTCAGGGTGCTGGGTGCTCAGTACTCAGGGTGATGGGTGCTCAGTACTCAGGGTGCTCGGTGCTCAGTACTCAGGGTGCTGGGTGCTCAGTGCCCAGGGTGCTGGGTGCTCAGTACTCAGGGTGCTGGGTGCTCAGTGCTCGGGGTGCTGGGTGCTCAGTGCTCAGGGTGATCAGTGCTCAGTACTCAGGGTGCTGGGTGCTCAGTGCTCAGGGTGCTGGGTACTCAGTCCTCAGGGTGCTGGGTGCTCAGTGCTCAGGGTGCTGGGTGCTCAGTACCTCGGGGTGCTCCGTGCTCAGTGATCAGGGTGCTGGGTGCTCAGTACTCAGGGTGCTCGGTGCTCAGTACTCAGGGTGCTGGGTGCTCAGTCCTCGGGGTGCTGGGTTCTCAGTGCTGAGTACTCAGGGTGCTGGGTGCTCAGTGCTCAGGGTGCTGGGTGCTCAGTATTCAGGGTGCTCAGTGCTCAGTACTCGGGGTGCTTGGTGCTCAGTACTCAAGGTGCTCAGTGCTCAGTACTCGGGGTGCTGGGTGCTCAGTGCTCAGGGTGCTCAGTGCTCAGTGCTCGGGGTGCTGGGTGCTCAGTGCTCGGGGCGCTGGGTGCTCAGTGCTCGGGGTGCTGGGTGCTCAGTACTCGGGGTGCTGGGTGCTCAGTGCTCAGGGTGCTCAGTGCTCAGTACTCAGTGCTCAGGGTGCTCAGTGCTCAGTGCTCAGGGTGCTGGGTGTTCAGTACTCAGGGTGCTGAGTGCTCAGTACTCAGGTTGCTGGGTGCTCAGTGCTCAGGGTGCTGGGTGCTCAGTGCTCAGGGTGCTGGGTGCTCAGTACTCAGGGTGCTGGGTGCTTAGTGCTCGAGGTGCTCGGTGCTCAGTACTCAAGGTGCTGGGTGCTCAGTCCTCGGGGTGCTCCGTGCTCACGGTGCTGGTTGCTCACTGCTCGGGGTGCTGGGTGCTCAGTGCTCAGGGTGCTGGGTGCTCAGTCCTCAGGGTGCTCAGTGCTCAGGGTGCTGGGTGCTCAGTGCTCGGGGTGCTCGGTGCTCAGTACTCAGGGTGCTGAGTGCTCAGTTCTCACGGTGCTGGTTGCTCAGTACTCAGGGTGCTGGGTGCTCAGTACTCAGGGTGCTGGATGCTCAGTGCACAGGGTGCTGGGTGCTCAGTGCTCGGGGTGCTGGGTGCTCAGTGCTCAGTACTCAGGGTGCTGGGTTCTCAGTGCTCGGGGTGCTGGGTGCTCAGTACTCAGCGTGCTGGGTGCTCAGTACTCAGGGTGCTGGGTGCTCAGTGCTCAGGGTGCTGGGTGCTCAGTGCTCAGTGTGCTGGGTGCTCAGTGCTCGGGGAGCTCGGTGCTCAGTACTCAGGGTGCTTGGTGCTCTGTACTCAGTGCTTGGGGTCCTGGGTGCTCCGTGCTCGGGGTGCTGGTTGCTCAGTGCTCAGTACTCAGGGTGCTGGGTCCTCAGTGCTCAGGGTGCTGGGTGCTCAGTACTCAGCGTGCTGGGTGCTCAGTATGCACGGTGCTGGGTGCTCAGTACTCAGGGTGCTGGGTGCTCAGTACTCAGGGTGCTGGGTGCTCAGTGCACAGGGTGCTGGGTGCTCAGTGCTCAGGGTGCTTGGTGCTCAGTGCTCGGGGTGCTGGGTGCTCAGTGCTCGGGGTGCTGGGTGCTCAGCGCTCAGTGCTCAGGGTGCTGGGTGCTCAGTGCTCAGGGTACTGGTTGCTCAGTACTCAGGGTGCTGGGTGCTCAGTGCTCGGGGTGCTGGGTGCTCTGTGCTCGGGGCGCTGGGTACTCAGTGCTCAGTGTGCTGGGTGCTCAGTACTCAGGGTGCTGTGTGCTCAGTGCTCAGTACTCAGCGTGCTGGGTGCTCAGTGCTCAGTGCTCATGGTGCTCAGTGCTCAGGGTGCTGGGTGCTCAGGGTGCTGGGTGCTCAGTGCTCGGGGTGCTGGGTGCTCAGTGCTCAGGGTGCTGGGTGCTCAGTGCTCAGTGCTCAGGGTGCTGGGTGCTCAGTGCTCAGTGCTCAGGGTGCTGGGTGTTCAGTACTCAGGGTGCTGGGTGCTCAGTACTCAGGGTGCTGGGTGCTCAGTGCTCAGCGTGCTGGGTGCTCAGTGCTCAGGGTGCTGGGTGCTCAGTACTCAGGGTGATGGGTGCTCAGTACTCAGGGTGCTCGGTGCTCAGTATTCAGGGTGCTGGGTGCTCAGTGCCCAGGGTGCTGGGTGCTCAGTACTCAGGGTGCTGGGTGCTCAGTACTCCGGGTGCTGGGTGCTCAGTGCTCAGGGTGCTGGCTGCTCAGTTCTCAGGGTGCTGGGTGCTCAGTGCTCGGGGTGCTGGGTGCTCAGTGCTCAGGGTGATCAGTGCTCAGTACTCAGGGTGCTGGGTGCTCAGTGCTCAGGGTGCTGGGTACTCAGTCCTCAGGGTGCTGGGTGCTCAGTGCTCAGTACTCAGGGTGCTCAGTACTCAGGGTGCCGGGTGCTCAGTGCTCGGGGTGCTGGGTGCTCAGTACTCAGGGTGCTGGGTGCCCAGTACTCGTGGTGCTGGGTGCTCAGTACTCAGGGTGCTGGGTGCTCAGTGCTCGGGGTGCTGGGTGCTCAGTGCTCAGGGTGATCGGTGCTCAGTGCTCAGGGTGCTGGGGGCTCAGTCCTCAGGGTGCTCAGTGCTCAGGGTGCTGGGTGCTCAGTGCTCGGGGCGCTGGGTGCTCAGTGCTCGGGGTGCTGGGTGATCAGTACTCGGGGTGCTGGGTGCTCAGTGCTCAGGGTGCTCAGTGCTCAGTACTCAGTGCTCAGGGTGCTCAGTGCTCAGTGCTCAGGGTGCTGGGTGTTCAGTACTCAGGGTGCTGGGTGCTCAGTACTCAGGTTGCTGGGTGCTCAGTGCTCAGGGTGCTGGGTGCTCAGTACTCTGGGTGTTGGGTGCTCAGTACTCAGGGTGCTGGGTGCTCAGTGCTCGGGGTGCTGGGTGCTCAGTGCTCAGGGTGCTGGGTGCTCAGTGCTCATGGTGCTGGGTGCTCAGTACTCAGGGTGCTGGGTGCTTAGTGCTCGAGGTGCACGGTGCTCAGTACTCAAGGTGCTGGGTGCTCAGTCCTCGGGGTGCTCCGTGCTCACGGTGCTGGTTGCTCAGTGCTCGGGGTGCTGGGTGCTCAGTACTCAGCGTGCTGGGTGCTCAGTACTCAGGGTGCTGGGTGCTCAGGGTGCTGGGTGCTCAGTGCTCAGGGTGCAGGGTGCTCAGTGATCGGGGTGCTGGGTGCTCAGTACTCATGGTGCTCAGTGCTCGAGGTGCTCGGTGCTCAGTACTCAAGGTGCTGGGTGCTCAGTGCTCAGGGTGCTGGGTGCTCAGTCCTCGTGGTGCTCCGTGCTCAGGGTGCTGGGTGCTCAGTGCTCAGGGTGCTGGGTGCTCAGTGCTCAGTGCTCAGGGTGCTGGGTGTTCAGTACTCAGGGTGCTGGGTGCTCAGTACTCAGGGTGCTGGGTGCTTAGTGCTCAGGCTGCTGGGTGCTCAGTGCTCAGGGTGCTGGGTGCTCAGTACCCAGGGTGCTGGGTGCTCAGTACTCAGGGTGCTCGGTGCTCAGTACTCAGGGTGTTGGGTGCCCAGTGCCCAGGGTGCTGGGTGCTCAGTACTCAGGGTGCTGGGTGCTCAGTACTCAGGGTGCTGGGTGCTCAGTGCTCAGGGTGCTGGCTGCTCAGTACTCAGGGTGCTGGGTGCTCAGTGCTCGGGGTGCTGTGTGCTCAGTGCTCAGGGTGATCAGTGCTCAGTACTCAGGGTGCTGGGTGCTCAGTGCTCAGGGTGCTGGGTACTCTGTCCTCAGGGTGCTGGGTGCTCAGTGCTCAGGGTGATCAGTGCTCAGTACTCAGTGTGCTGGGTGCTCAGTGCTCAGGGTGCTGGGTACTCTGTCCTCAGGGTGCTCAGTGCTCAGGGTGCTGGGTGCTCAGTGCTCGGGGTGCTCGGTGCTCAGTACTCAGGGAGCTGAGTGCTCAGTTCTCACGGTGCTGGGTGCTCACTACTCAGGGTGCTGGGTGCTCAGTACTCAGGGTGCTGGGTGCTCATTGCACAGGGTGCTGGGTGCTCAGTGCTCGGGGTGCTGGGTGCTCAGTGCTCAGTACTCAGGGTGCTGGGTGCTCAGTGCTCGGGGTGCTGGGTGCTCAGTACTCAGCGTGCTGGGTGCTCAGTACTCAGGGTGCTGGGTGCTCAGTGCTCAGGGTGCTGGGTGCTCAGTTCTCAGTGTGCTGGGTGCTCAGTGCTCGGGGACCTCGGTGCTCAGTACTCAGGGTGCTGGGTGCTCTGTACTCAGTGCTTGGGGTCCTGGGTGCTCCGTGCTCGGGGTGCTGGTTGCTCAGTGCTCAGTACTCAGGGTGCTGGGTCCTCAGTGCTCGGGGTGCTGGGTGCTCAGTACTCAGCGTGCTGGGTGCTCAGTATTCAGGGTGCTGGGTGCTCAGTACTCAGGGTGCTGGGTGCTCAGTACTCAGGGTGCTGGGTGCTCAGTGCACAGGGTGCTGGGTGCTCAGTGCTCAGGGTGCTGGGTGCTCAGTGCTCGGGGTGCTGGGTGCTCAGTGCTCGGGGTGCTGGTTGCTCAGCGCTCAGTGCTCAGGGTGCTGGGTGCTCAGTGCTCAGGGTGCTGGTTGCTCAGTACTCAGGGTGCTGGGTGCTCAGTGCTCGGGGTGCTGGGTGCTCAGTGCTCGGGGCGCTGGGTACTCAGTGCTCGGTGTGCTGGGTGCTCAGTACTCAGGGTGATGTGTGCTCAGTGCTCAGTACTCAGCGTGCTGGGTGCTCAGTGCTCAGTGCTCATGGTGCTCAGTGCTCAGGGTGCTGGGTGCTCAGGGTGCTGGGTGCTCAGTGCTCGGGGTGCTGGGTGCTCAGTGCTCAGGGTGCTGGGTGCTCAGTGCTCAGTGCTCAGGGTGCTGGGTGCTCAGTGCTCAGTGCTCAGGGTGCTGGGTGTTCAGTACTCAGGGTGCTGGGTGCTCAGTACTCAGGGTGCTGGGTGCTCAGTGCTCAGGGTGCTGGGTGCTCAGTGCTCAGGGTGCTGGGTGCTCAGTACTCAGGGTGATGGGTGCTCAGTACTCAGGGTGCTCGGTGCTCAGTACTCAGGGTGCTGGGTGCTCAGTGCCCAGGGTGCTGGGTGCTCAGTACTCAGGGTGCTGGGTGCTCAGTACTCAGGGTGCTGGGTGCTCAGTGCTCAGGGTGCTGGCTGCTCAGTTCTCAGGGTGCTGGGTGCTCAGTGCTCTTGGTGCTGGGTGCTCAGTGCTCAGGGTGATCAGTGCTCAGTACTCAGGGTCGTGGGTGCTCAGTGCTCAGGGTGCTGGGTACTCAGTCCTCAGGGTGCTGGGTGCTCAGTGCTCAGTACTCAGCCTGCTCAGTACTCAGGGTGCCGGGTGCTCAGTGCTCGGGGTGCTGGGTGCTCAGTACTCAGGGTGCTGGGTGCTCAGTACTCGGGGTGCTGGGTGCTCAGTACTCAGGGTGCTGGGTGCTCAGTGCTCGGGGTGCTGGGTGCTCAGTGCTCAGGGTGATCGGTGCTCAGTGCTCAGGGTGCTGAGTGCTCAGTTCTCACGGTGCTGGGCGCTCAGTACTCAGGGTGCTGGGTGCTCAGTACTCAGGGTCCTGGGTGCTCAGTGCTCAGGGTGCTGGGTGCTCAGTGCTCAGGGTGCTGGGTGCTCAGTGCTCGGGGTGCTGGGTGCTCAGTGCTCGGGGTACTGGGTGCTCAGTGCTCAGTGCTCAGGGTGCTGGGTGCTCAGTGCTCAGGGTGCTGGTTGCTCAGTACTCAGGGTGCTGGGTGCTCAGTGCTCAGGGTGCTGGGTGCTCAGTGCTCAGGGTGCTGGGTGCTCAGTACTCAAGGTGCTGGGTGCTCAGTACTCAGGGTGCTGGGTGCTCAGTGCTCAGGGTGCTGGGTGCTCAATACTCAGGGTGCTGGGTGCTCAGTGCTCGGGGTGCTCGGTGCTCAGTACTCAAGGTGCTGGGTGCTCTGTGCTCAGGGTGCTGGGTGCTCAGTCCTCGGGGTGCTCCGTGCTCAGTGATCAGGGTGCTGGGTGCTCAGTACTCAGGGTGCTCGGTGCTCAGTACTCAGGGTGCTGGGTGCTCAGGGTGCTGGGTGCTCAGTGCTCAGGGTGCAGGGTGCTCAGTGATTGGGGTGCTGGGTGCTCAGTACTCATGGTGCTCAGTGCTCGAGGTGCTCGGTGCTCAGTACTCAAGGTGCTGGGTGCTCAGTGCTCAGGGTGCTGGGTGCTCAGTCCTCGTGGTGCTCCGTGCTCAGGGTGCTGGTTGCTCAGTGCTCAGGGTGCTGGGTGCTCAGTGCTCAGTGCTCAGGGTGCTGGGTGTTCAGTACTCAGGGTGCTGGGTGCTCAGTACTCAGGGTGCTGGGTGCTCAGTGCTCAGGGTGCTGGGTGCTCAGTGCCCAGGGTGCTGGGTGCTCAGTACCCAGGGTGCTGGGTGCTCAGTACTCAGGGTGCTCGGTGCTCAGTACTCAGGGTGTTGGGTGCTCAGTGCCCAGGGTGCTGGGTGCTCAGTACTCAGGGTGCTGGGTGCTCAGTACTCAGGGTGCTGGGTGCTCAGTGCTCAGGGTGCTGGCTGCTCAGTACTCAGGGTGCTGGGTGCTCAGTGCTCGGGGTGCTGTGTGCTCAGTGCTCAGGGTGATCAGTGCTCAGTACTCAGGGTGCTGGGTGCTCAGTGCTCAGGGTGCTGGGTACTCTGTCCTCAGGGTGCTGGGTGCTCAGTGCTCAGGGTGATCAGTGCTCAGTACTCAGTGTTCTGGGTGCTCAGTGCTCAGGGTGCTGGGTACTCTGTCCTCAGGGTGCTCAGTGCTCAGGGTGCTGGGTGCTCAGTGCTCGGGGTGCTCGGTGCTCAGTACTCAGGGAGCTGAGTGCTCAGTTCTCACGGTGCTGGGTGCTCACTACTCAGGGTGCTGGGTGCTCAGTACTCAGGGTGCTGGGTGCTCAGTGCACAGGGTGCTGGGTGCTCAGTGCTCGGGGTGCTGGGTGCTCAGTACTCAGGGTGCTGGGTGCTCAGTGCTCGGGGTGCTGGGTGCTCAGTACTCAGCGTGCTGGGTGCTCAGTACTCAGGGTGCTGGGTGCTCAGTGCTCAGGGTGCTGGGTGCGCAGTTCTCAGTGTGCTGGGTGCTCAGTGCTCGGGGAGCTCATTGCTCAGTACTCAGGGTGCTGGGTGCTCAGTACTCAGTGCTTGGGGTCCTGGGTGCTCCGTGCTCGGGGTGCTGGTTGCTCAGTGCTCAGTACTCAGGGTGCTGGGTGCTCAGTGCTCGGGGTGCTGGGTGCTCAGTACTCAGCGTGCTGGGTGCTCAGTACTCAGGGTGCTGGGTGCTCAGTACTCAGGGTGCTGGGTGCTCAGTACTCAGGGTGCTGGGTGCTCAGTGCACAGGGTGCTGGGTGCTCAGTCCTCAGGGTGCTGGGTGCTCAGTGCTCGGGGTGCTGGGTGCTCAGTGCTCGGGGTGCTGGGTGCTCAAAGCTTAGTGCTCAGGGTGATGGGTGCTCAGTGCTCAGGGTGCTGGTTGCTCAGTACTCAGGGTGCTGGGTGCTCAGTACTCAGGGTGCTGGGTGCTCAGTGCTCAGGGTGCTGGGTGCTCAGTACTCAGGGTGCTGGGTGCTCAGTACTCAGGGTGCTGGGTGCTCAGTACTCAGGGTGCTGGGTGCTCAGTGCTCCGGGTGCTGCGTGCTCAGTGCTCAGGGTGCTGGGTGCTCAGTGCTCAGGGTGCTGGGTGCTCAATACTCAGGGTGCTGGGTGCTCAGTGCTCAGGGTGATCGGTGCTCAGAACTCAGGGTGCTCAGTACTCAGGTTGCTGGGTGCTCAGGGCTCTGGGTGCTGGGAGCTCAGTACTCAGGGTGCTGGGTGCTGAGTGCTCAGGGTGCTGGGTGCTCAGTACTCGGGGTGCTCGGTGCTCAGTACTCAGGGTGCTGGGTGCTCAGTACTCAGGGTGCTGGGTGCTCAGTACTCAGGGTGCTCGCTGCTCAGTACTCAGGGTGCTGGGTGCTCGGTGCTCAGGGTGCTGGGTGCTCAGTGCTCTGGGTGCTTGGTGCTCAGTGCTCAGGGTGCTGGGTGCTCAGTGCTCAGGGTGCTGGGTGCTCAGTGATCGGGGTGATGGGTGCTCAGTGCTCAGGGTCCAGGGTGCTCAGTACTCAGGGTGCTGGGTGCTTAGTACTCAGGGTGCTCAGTGCTCAGTACACAGGGTGCTGGGTGCTCAGTGCTCGGGTTGCTGGGTGCTCAGTGCTCAGTACTCAGGGTGCTGGGTGCTCAGTGCTCAGGGTGCTGGGTACTCAGTCCTCAGGGTGCTGGGTGCTCAGTGCCCAGTACTCAGGGTGCTCAGTACTCAGGGTGCCGGGTGCTCAGTGCTCGGGGTGCTGGGTGCTCAGTACTCAGGGTGCTGGGTGCTCAGTACTCGGGGTGCTGGGTGCTCAGTGCAGAGTGCTCAGGGTGCTGGGTGTTCAGTACTCAGGGTGCTGGGTGCTCAGTACTCAGGGTGCTGGGTGCTCAGTGCTCAGGGTGCTGCGTGCTCAGTGCTCAGGGTGCTGGGTGCTCAGTACCCAGGGTGCTGGGTGCTCAGTACTCAGGGTGCTCGGTGCTCAGTACTCAGGGTGTTGGGTGCTCAGTGCCCAGGGTGCTGGGTGCTCAGTACTCAGGGTGCTGGGTGCTCAGTACTCAGGGTGCTGGGTGCTCAGTGCTCAGGGTGCTGGCTGCTCAGTACTCAGGGTGCTGGGTGCTCAGTGCTCGGGGTGCTGTGAGCTCAGTGCTCAGGGTGATCAGTGCTCAGTACTCAGGGTGCTGGGTGCTCAGTGCTCAGGGTGCTGGGTACTCTGTCCTCAGGGTGCTGGGTGCTCAGTGCTCAGGGTGATCAGTGCTCAGTACTCAGTGTGCTGGGTGCTCAGTGCTCAGGGTGCTGGGTACTCTGTCCTCAGGGTGCTCAGTGCTCAGGGTGCTGGGTGCTCAGTGCTCGGGGTGCTCGGTGCTCAGTACTCAGGGAGCTGAGTGCTCAGTTCTCACGGTGCTGGGTGCTCACTACTCAGGGTGCTGGGTGCTCAGTACTCAGGGTGCTGGGTGCTCAGTGCTCGGGGTGCTGGGTGCTCAGTGCTCGGGGTGCTGGGTGCTCAGTGCTCAGTACTCAGGGTGCTGGGTGCTCAGTGCTCGGGGTGCTGGGTGCTCAGTACTCAGCGTGCTGGGTGCTCAGTACTCAGGGTGCTGGGTGCTCAGTGCTCAGGGTGCTGGGTGCTCAGTTCTCAGTGTGCTTGGTGCTCAGTGCTCGGGGAGCTCGGTGCTCAGTACTCAGGGTGCTGGGTGCTCAGTACTCAGTGCTTGGGGTCCTGGGTGCTCCGTGCTCGGGGTGCTGGTTGCTCAGTGCTCAGTACTCAGGGTGCTGGGTGCTCAGTGCTCGGGGTGCTGGGTGCTCAGTACTCAGCGTGCTGGGTGCTCAGTACTCAGGGTGCTGGGTGCTCAGTACTCAGGGTGCTGGGTGCTCAGTACTCAGGGTGCTGGGTGCTCAGTGCACAGGGTGCAGGGTGCTCAGTGCTCAGCGTGCTGGGTGCTCAGTGCTCGGGGTGCTGGGTGCTCAGTGCTCGGGGTGCTGGGTGCTCAGTGCTTAGTGCTCAGGGTGCTGGGTGCTCAGTGCTCAGGGTGCTGGTTGCTCAGTACTCAGGGTGCTGGGTGCTCAGTACTCAGGGTGCTGGGTGCTCAGTGCTCAGGGTGCTGGGTGCTCAGTACTCAGGGTGCTGGGTGCTCAGTACTCAGGGTGCTGGGTGCTCAGTACTTAGGGTGCTGGGTGCTCAGTGCTCGGGGTGCTGCGTGCTCAGTGCTCAGGGTGCTGGGTGCTCAGTGCTCAGGGTGCTGGGTGCTCAATACTCAGGGTGCTGGGTGCTCAGTTCTCAGGGTGATCGGTGCTCAGAACTCAGGGTGCTCAGTACTCAGGTTGCTGGGTGCTCAGGGCTCGGGGTGCTGGGAGCTCAGTACTCAGGGTGCTGGGTGCTGAGTGCTCAGGGTGCTGGGTACTCAGTACTCGGGGTGCTCGGTGCTCAGTACTCAGGGTGCTGGGTGCTCAGTACTCAGGGTGCTGGGTGCTCAGTACTCAGGGTGCTCGCTGCTCAGTACTCAGGGTGCTGGGTGCTCGGTGCTCAGGGTGCTGGGTGCTCAGTGCTCTGGGTGCTTGGTGCTCAGTGCTCAGGGTGCTGGGTGCTCAGTGCTCAGGGTGCTGGGTGCTCAGTGATCGGGGTGATGGGTGCTCAGTGCTCAGGGTCCAGGGTGCTCAGTACTCAGGGTGCTGGGTGCTTAGTACTCAGGGTGCTCAGTGCTCAGTACACAGGGTGCTGGGTGCTCAGTGCTCGGGTTGCTGGGTGCTCAGTGCTCAGTACTCAGGGTGCTGGGTGCTCAGTGCTCAGGGTGCTGGGTGCTCAGTGCTCAGGGTGCTGGGTGCTCAGTGCTCAGTGTGCTGGGTGCTCAGTGCTCGGGGAGCTCGGTGCTCAGTACTCAGGGTGCTGGGTGCTCAGTACTCAGTGCTTGGGGTCCTGGGTGCTCCGTGCTCGGGGTGCTGGTTGCTCAGTGCTCTGGGTGCTTAGTGCTCAGTACTCAGGGTGCTGGGTGCTCAGTACTCAGGGTGCTGGGTGCTCATTCTCGGGGTGCTGGGTGCTCAGTGCTCGGGGTGCTGGGTGCTCAGTACTCAGGGTGCTGGGGGCTCAGTACTCAGGGTGCTTTGTGCTCAGTACTCAGGGTGCTCGGTTCTCAGTACTCAGGGAGCTGGGTGCTCATTCTCGGGGTGCTGGGTGCTCTGTACTCAGGGTGCTGGGGGCTCAGTACTCAGTGTGCTGGGTGCTCAGTGCTCGGGGTGCTCGGTGCTCTGTGCTCAGGATGTTCGGTGCTCAGTACTTTTGGTGCTGGGTGCTAAGTACTCAGGGTGCTGGGTGCTCAGTGCTCGGGTTGCTCAGTACTCATGGTGCTGGGTGCTCAGTACTCAGGGTGCTGGGTGCTCAGTGCTCGGGGTGCTGGGTGCTCAGTACTCAGGGTGCTGGGTGCTCAGTGCACAGGATGCTGGGTGCTCAGTACTCAGGGTGATGTGTGCTCTGTACTCAGGGTGCTCAGTGCTAGGGGAGCTCGGTGCTCAGTACTCAGGGTGCTAGGTGCTCAGTACTCAGTGCTCGGTGTCCTGGGTGCTCAGCGCTCTGGGTGCTTAGTGCACAGTACTCAGGGTGCTGGGTGCTCAGTATTCAGGGTGCTCAGTGCTCGGGTTGCTGGGTGCTCAGTGCTCAGCGTGCTGGGTGCTCATTACTCAGTGTGCTGGGTGCTCAGTGCTCGGGGTGCTTGCTGCTCAGTACTCTTGGTGCTGGGTGCTCAGTACTCAGTGTGCTGGGTGCTCAGTACTCAGGGTGCTCGGTTCTCAGTACTCAGGGTGCTGGGTGCCCATTCTCGGGGTGCTGGGTGCTCAGTGCTCGGGGTGCTGGGTGCTCAGGGCTCAGGGTCCTCGGTGCTCAGTACTCAGGGTGCTCAGTACTCAGCGTGCTTTGTGCTCAGTGCTCAGGTTGCTGGGTACTCAGTACTCAGGGTGGTGGGTGCTCAGTGCTCGGGGAGCTCGGTGCTCAGTACTCAGGGTGCTGGGTGCTCAGTACTCAGTGCTCGGGGTCCTGGGTGCTCCGTGCTCGGGGTGCTGGTTGCTCAGTGCTCTGGGTGCTTAGTGCTCAGTACTCAGGGTGCTGGGTGCTCAGTACTCAGGGTGCTGTGTGCTCATTTTCGGGGTGCTGGGTGCTCAGTGATCGGGGTGCTGGGTGCTCAGTATTCAGGGTGCTGGGGGCTCAGTACTCAGGGTGCTGGGTGCTCAGTGGTCGGGGTGCTCCGTGCTCAGGGTGCTGGGTGCTCAGTGCTCAGGGTGCTGGGTGCTCAGTGCTCGGGGTGTTGGGTGCTCAGTGCTCAGGGTGATCGGTGCTCAGTGCTCAGGGTGCTGGGTGCTCAGTCCTCAGGGTGCTCAGTGCTCAGGGTGCTGGGTGCTCAGTGCTCGAGGTGCTCGGTGCTCAGTACTCAGGGTGCTGAGTGCTCAGTTCTCACGGTGCTGGGTGCTCAGTACTCAGGGTGCTGGGTGTTCAGTGCTCGGGGTGCTCGGTGCTCAGTACTCAAGGTGCTGGATGCTCAGTGCTCAGGGTGCTGGGTGCTCAGTCCGCGGGGTGCTCCGTGCTCAGTGATCAGGGTGCTTGGTGCTCAGTACTCAGGGTGCTGGGTGCTCAGTGCTCGGGGTGCTGGGTTCTCAGTGCTCAGTACTCAGGGTGCTGGGTGCTCAGTGCTCAGGGTGCTGGGTGCTCAGTATTCAGGGTGCTCAGTGCTCAGTACTCGGGGTGCTTGATGCTCAGTACTCAGGGTGCTCAGTGCTCAGTACTCGGGGTGCTGGGTGCTCAGTGCTCAGGGTGCTCAGTGCTCAGTGCTCGGGGTGCTGGGTGCTCAGTGCTCGGGGCGCTGGGTGCTCAGTGCTCGGGGTGCTGGGTGCTCAGTACTCGGGGTGCTGGGTGCTCAGTGCTCAGGGTGCTCAGTGCTCAGTACTCAGTGCTCAGGGTGCTCAGTGCTCAGTGCTCAGGGTGCTGGGTGTTCAGTACTCAGGGTGCTGGGTGCTCAGTACACAGGTTGCTGGGTGCTCAGTGCTCACGGTGCTGGGTGCTCAGTACTCTGGGTGTTGGGTGCTCAGTACTCAGGGTGCTGGGTGCTCAGTGCTCGGGGTGCTGGGTGCTCAGTGCTCAGGGTGCTGGGTGCTCAGTTCTCAGTGTGCTGGGTGCTCAGTACTCAGGGTGCTGGGTGCTTAGTGCTCGAGGTGCTCGGTGCTCAGTACTCAAGGTGCTGGGTGCTCAGTCCTCGGGGTGCACCGTGCTCAGGGTGCTGGTTGCTCAGTGCTCGAGGTGCTGGGTGCTCAGTACTCAGCGTGCTGGGTGCTCAGTACTCAGGGTGCTGGGTGCTCAGTGCTCAGGGTGCTGGGTGCTCAGTGCTCAGGGTGCAGGGTGCTCAGTGATAGGGGTGCTGGGTGCTCATTACTCAGGGTGCTCAGTGCTCGAGGTGCTCGGTGCTCAGTAATCAAGGTGCTGGGTGCTCAGTGCTCATGGTGCTGGGTGCTCAGTCCTCGGGGTGCTCCATGCTCAGGGTGCTGGGTGCTCAGTGCTCAGGGTGCTGGGTGCTCAGTGCTCAGTGCTCAGGGTGCTGAGTGTTCAGTACTCAGCGTGCTGGGTGCTCAGTACTCAGGGTGCTGGGTGCTCAGTGCTCAGGGTGCTGGGTGCTCAGTGCTCAGGGTGCTGGGTGCTCAGTTCTCAGGGTGCTGGGTGCTCAGTACTCAGGGTGCTCGGTGCTCAGTACTCAGGGTGCTGGGTGCTCAGTGCCCAGGGTGCTGGGTGCTCAGTACTCAGGGTGCTGGGTGCTCAGTACTCAGGGTGCTGGGTGCTCAGTGCTCAGGGTGCTGGCTGCTCAGTACTCAGGGTGCTGGGTGCTCAGTGCTAGGGGTGCTGGGTGCTCAGTGCTCAGGGTGATCAGTGCTCAGTACTCAGGGTGCTGGGTGCTCAGTGCTCAGGGTGCTGGGTACTCAGTCCTCAGGGTGCTGGGTGCTCAGTGCTCAGTACTCTGGGTGCTCAGTACTCAGGGTGCCGGGTGCTCAGTGCTCGGGCTGCTGGGTGCTCAGTACTCAGGGTGCTGGGTGCTCAGTGCTCGGGGTGCTGGGTGCTCAGTGCTCAGGGTGATCGGTGCTCAGTGCTCAGGGTGCTGGGTGCTCAGTGCTCGGGGTGCTGGGTGCTCAGTACTCAGGGTGCTGGGTGCTCAGTACTCAGGGTGCTGGGTGCTCAGTGCTCAGGGTGCTGGGTGCTCAGTGCTCAGGGTGCTGGGTGCTCAGTGCTCGGGGTGCTGGGTGCTCAGTGCTCGGGGTGCTGGGTGCTCAGTGCTCAGTGCTCAGGGTGCTGGGTGCTCAGTGCTAAGGGTGCTGGTTGCTCAATACTAAGGGTGTTCGGTGCTCAGTACTCAGTGTGCTGGGTGCTCAGTGCTCAGGGTGCTGGGTGCTCAGTACTCAGGGTGCTGGGTGCACAGTACTCGGTGCTGGGTGCTCAGTACTCAGGGTGCTGGGTGCTCAGTGCTCGAGGTGCTGCGTGCTCAGTGCTCAGGGTGCTGTTTGCTCAGTGCTCAGGGTGCTGGGTGCTCAATACTCAGGGTGCTGGCTGCTCAGTGCTCAGGGTGATCGGTGCTCAGTACTCAGGGTGCTCAGTACTCAGGGTGCTGGGTGCTCAGTGCTCGGGGTACTGGGAGCTCAGTACTCAGGGTGCTGGGTGCTCAGTGCTCGGGGTGCTGAGTGCTGAGTTCTCAGGGTGCTGGGTGCTCAGTACTCGGGGTGCTCGGTGCTCAGTACTCAGGGTGCTGGGTGCTCAATACTCAGGGTGCTGGGTGCTCAGTACTCAGGGTGCTCGCTGCTCAGTACTCAGGGTGCTGGGTGCTCAGTGCGCAGGGTGCTGGGTGCTCAGTGCTCTGGGTGCTGGGTGCTCAGTGCTCAGGGTGCTGGGTGCTCAGTGCTCAGGGTGCTGGGTGCTCAGTGCTCGGGGTGCTTGCTGCTCAGTACTCTTGGTGCTGGGTGCTCAGTACTCAGGGTGCTGGGTGCTCAGTACACAGGGTGCTCGGTTCTCAGTACTCAGGGTGCTGGGTGCCCATTCTCGGGGTGCTGGGTGCTCAGTGCCGGGGTGCTGGGTGCTCAGTGCTCAGGGTCCTCGGTGCTCAGTACTCAGGGTGCTCAGTACTCAGCGTGCTTTGTGCTCAGTGCTCAGGTTGCTGGGTGCTCAGTACTCAGGGTGGTGGGTGCTCAGTGCTCGGGGAGCTCGGTGCTCAGTACTCAGGGTGCTGGGTGCTCAGTACTCAGTGCTCGGGGTCCTGGGTGCTCCGTGATCGGGGTGCTGGTTGCTCAGTGCTCTGGGTGCTTAGTGCTCAGTACTCAGGGTGCTGGGTGCTCAGTACTCAGGGTGCTGGGTGCTCAGTGCTCGGGGTGCTGTGTGCTCAGTGCTCGGGGAGCTGGGTGCTCAGTGCTCAGTGCTCAGTGTGCTGGGTGCTCAGTGCTCAGGGTGCTGGTCGCTCAGTACTCAGGGTGCTGGGTGCTCAGTACTCAGGGTGCTGGGTGCTCAGTGCTCAGGGTGCTGGGTGCTCAGTGCTCGGGGTGCTGGGTGCTCAGTGCTCGGGGTGCTGGGTGCTCAGTGCTCAGTGCTCAGGGTGCTGGGTTCTCAGTGCTCAGGGTGCTGGTTGCTCAGTACTCAGGGTGCTGGGTGCTCAGTACTCAGGGTGCTGGGTGCTCAGTGCTCAGGGTGCTGGGTGCTCAGTACTCAGGGTGCTGGGTGCTCAGTACTCAGGGTGCTGGGTGCTCAGAACTCAGGGTGCTGGGTGCTCAGTGCTCGGGGTGCTGCGTGCTCAGTGCTCAGGGTGCTGGGTGCTCAGTGCTCGGGGTGCTGGGTGCTCAATACTCAGGGTGCTGGGTGTTCAGTGCTCGGGGTGCTCGGTGCTCAGTACTCAAGGTGCTGGGTGCTCAGTGCTCAGGGTGCTGGGTGCTCAGTCCTCGGGGTGCACCGTGCTCAGGGTGCTGGTTGCTCAGTGCTCGAGGTGCTGGGTGCTCAGTACTCAGCGTGCTGGGTGCTCAGTACTCAGGGTGCTGGGTGCTCAGTGCTCAGGGTGCTGGGTGCTCAGTGCTCAGGGTGCAGGGTGCTCAGTGATAGGGGTGCTGGGTGCTCAGTACTCAGGGTGCTCAGTGCTCGAGGTGCTCGGTGCTCAGTACTCAAGGTGCTGGGTGCTCAGTGCTCATGGTGCTGGGTGCTCAGTCTTCGGGGTGCTCCATGCTCATGGTGCTGGGTGCTCAGTGCTCAGGGTGCTGGGTGCTCAGTGCTCAGTGTTCAGGGTGCTGGGTGTTCAGTACTCAGCGTGCTGGGTGCTCAGTACTCAGGGTGCTGGGTGCTCAGTGCTCAGGGTGCTGGGTGCTCAGTGCTCAGGGTGCTGGGTGCTCAGTACTCAGGGTGCTGGCTGCTCAGTACTCAGGGTGCTCGGTGCTCAGTACTCAGGGTGCTGGGTGCTCAGTGCCCAGGGTGCTGGGTGCTCAGTACTCAGGGTGCTGGGTGCTCAGTGCTCAGGGTGCTGGCTGCTCAGTACTCAGGGTGCTGGGTGCTCAGTGCTCGGGGTGCTGGGTGCTCAGTGCTCAGGGTGATCAGTGCTCAGTACTCAGGGTGCTGGGTGCTCAGTGCTCAGGGTGCTGGGTACTCAGTCCTCAGGGTGCTGGGTGCTCAGTGCTCAGTACTCAGGGTGCTCAGTACTCAGGGTGCCGGGTGCTCAGTGCTCGGGCTGCTGGGTGCTCAGTACTCAGGGTGCTGGGTGCTCAGTGCTCGGGGTGCTGGGTGCTCAGTGCTCAGGGTGATCGGTGCTCAGTGCTCAGGGTGCTGGGTGCTCAGTCCTCAGGGTGCTCAGTGCTCAGGGTGCTGGGTGCTCAGTGCTCAGGGTGCTCGGTGCTCAGTACTCAGGGTGCTGAGTGCTCAGTTCTCACGGTGCTGGGTGCTCAGTACTCAGGGTGCTGGGTGCTCAGTACTCAGGGTGCTGGGTGCTCAGTGCTCAGGGTGCTGGGTGCTCAGTGCTCAGGGTGCTGGGTGCTCAGTGCTCGGGGTGCTGGGTGCTCAGTGCTCGGGGTGCTGGGTGCTCAGTGCTCAGTGCTCAGGGTGCTGGGTGCTCAGTGCTCGAGGTGCTGCGTGCTCAGTGCTCAGGGTGCTGGGTGCTCAGTGCTCAGGGTGATCGGTGCTCAGTACTCAGGGTGCTCAGTACTCAGGGTGCTGGGTGCTCAGTGCTCGGGGTACTGGGAGCTCAGTACTCAGGGTGCTGGGTGCTCAGTGCTCGGGGTGCTGAGTGCTGAGTTCTCAGGGTGCTGGGTGCTCAGTACTCGGGGTGCTCGGTGCTCAGTACTCAGGGTGCTTGGTGCTCAATACTCAGGGTGCTGGGTGCTCAGTACTCAGGGTGCTCGCTGCTCAGTACTCAGGGTGCTGGGTGCTCAGTGCGCAGGGTGCTGGGTGCTCAGTGCTCTGGGTGCTGGGTGCTCAGTGCTCAGGGTGCTGGGTGCTCAGTGCTCAGGGTGCTGGGTGCTCAGTGCTCGGGGTGCTTGCTGCTCAGTACTCTTGGTGCTGGGTGCTCAGTACTCAGGGTGCTGGGTGCTCAGTACACAGGGTGCTCGGATCTCAGTACTCAGGGTGCTGGGTGCCCATTCTCGGGGTGCTGGGTGCTCAGTGCTCGGGGTGCTGGGTGCTCAGTGCTCAGGGTCCTCGGTGCTCAGTACTCAGGGTGCTCAGTACTCAGCGTGCTTTGTGCTCAGTGCTCAGTTTGCTGGGTGCTCAGTACTCAGGGTGGTGGGTGCTCAGTGCTCGGGGAGCTCGGTGCTCAGTAGTCAGGGTGCTGGGTGCTCAGTACTCAGTGCTCGGGGTCCTGGGTGCTCCGTGCTCGGGGTGCTGGTTGCTCAGTGCTCTGGGTGCTTAGTGCTCAGTACTTAGGGTGCTGGGTGCTCAGTACTCAGGGTGCTGTGTGCTCATTCTCGGGGCGCTGGGTGCTCAGTGATCGGGGTGCTGGGTGCTCAGTACTCAGGGTGCTGGGGGCTCAGTACTCAGGGTGCTGGGTGCTCAGTACTCAGGGTGCTCGGTTCTCAGTACTCAGGGTGCTGGGTGCTCAGTGCTCAGGGTGCTGGGTGCTCAGTGCTCGGGGTGCTGGGTGCTCAGTGCTCAGGGTGATCGGTGCTCAGTGCTCAGGGTGCTGGGTGCTCAGTCCTCAGGGTGCTCAGTGCTCAGGGTGCTGGGTGCTCAGTGCTCGGGGTGCTCGGTGCTCAGTACTCAGGGTGCTGAGTGCTCAGTTCTCACGGTGCTGTGTGCTCAGTACTCAGGGTGCTGGGTGCTCAGTACTCAGGGTGCTGGGTGCTCAGTGCTCAGGGTGCTGGGTGCTCAGTGCTCAGGGTGCTGGGTGCTCAGTGCTCGGGGTGCTGGGTGCTCAGTGCTCGGGGTGCTGGGTGCTCAGTGCTCAGTGCTCAGGGTGCTGGGTTCTCAGTGCTCAGGGTGCTGGTTGCTCAGTACTCAGGGTGCTGGGTGCTCAGTACTCAGGGTGCTGGGTGCTCAGTGCTCAGGGTGCTGGGTGCTCAGTACTCAGGGTGCTGGGTGCTCAGTACTCAGGGTGCTGGGTGCTCAGAACTCAGGGTGCTGGGTGCTCAGTGCTCGGGGTGCTGCGTGCTCAGTGCTCAGGGTGCTGGGTGCTCAGTGCTCAGGGTGCTGGGTGCTCAATACTCAGGGTGCTGGGTGTTCAGTGCTCGGGGTGCTCGGTGCTCAGTACTCAAGGTGCTGGGTGCTCAGTGCTCAGGGTGCTGGGTGCTCAGTCCTCGGGGTGCACCGTGCTCAGGGTGCTGGTTGCTCAGTGCTCGAGGTGCTGGGTGCTCAGTACTCAGCGTGCTGGGTGCTCAGTACTCAGGGTGCTGGGTGCTCAGTGCTCAGGGTGCTGGGTGCTCAGTGCTCAGGGTGCAGGGTGCTCAGTGATAGGGGTGCTGGGTGCTCAGTACTCAGGGTGCTCAGTGCTCGAGGTGCTCGGTGCTCAGTACTCAAGGTGCTGGGTGCTCAGTGCTCATGGTGCTGGGTGCTCAGTCTTCGGGGTGCTCCATGCTCATGGTGCTGGGTGCTCAGTGCTCAGGGTGCTGGGTGCTCAGTGCTCAGTGTTCAGGGTGCTGGGTGTTCAGTACTCAGCGTGCTGGGTGCTCAGTACTCAGGGTGCTGGGTGCTCAGTGCTCAGGGTGCTGGGTGCTCAGTGCTCAGGGTGCTGGGTGCTCAGTACTCAGGGTGCTGGGTGCTCAGTACTCAGGGTGCTCGGTGCTCAGTACTCAGGGTGCTGGGTGCTCAGTGCCCAGGGTGCTGGGTGCTCAGTACTCAGGGTGCTGGGTGCTCAGTGCTCAGGGTGCTGGCTGCTCAGTACTCAGGGTGCTGGGTGCTCAGTGCTCGGGGTGCTGGGTGCTCAGTGCTCAGGGTGATCAGTGCTCAGTACTCAGGGTGCTGGGTGCTCAGTGCTCAGGGTGCTGGGTACTCAGTCCTCAGGGTGCTGGGTGCTCAGTGCTCAGTACTCAGGGTGCTCAGTACTCAGGGTGCCGGGTGCTCAGTGCTCGGGCTGCTGGGTGCTCAGTACTCAGGGTGCTGGGTGCTCAGTGCTCGGGGTGCTGGGTGCTCAGTGCTCAGGGTGATCGGTGCTCAGTGCTCAGGGTGCTGGGTGCTCAGTCCTCAGGGTGCTCAGTGCTCAGGGTGCTGGGTGCTCAGTGCTCAGGGTGCTCGGTGCTCAGTACTCAGGGTGCTGAGTGCTCAGTTCTCACGGTGCTGGGTGCTCAGTACTCAGGGTGCTGGGTGCTCAGTACTCAGGGTGCTGGGTGCTCAGTGCTCAGGGTGCTGGGTGCTCAGTGCTCAGGGTGCTGGGTGCTCAGTGCTCGGGGTGCTGGGTGCTCAGTGCTCGGGGTGCTGGGTGCTCAGTGCTCAGTGCTCAGGGTGCTGGGTGCTCAGTGCTAAGGGTGCTGGGTGCTCAGTACTCAGGGTGCTGGGTGCTCAGTGCTCAGGGTGCTGGGTGCTCAGTACTCAGGGTGCTGGGTCCTCAGTGCTCAGGGTGCTGGGTGCTCAATGCTCAGGGTGCTCAGTACTCAGGGTGCTGTGTGTTCAGTGCTCAGGGTACTGGGTGCTCAGTACTCAGGGTGCTCGGTGCTCAGTACTCAGGGTGCTGGGTGCTCAGTACTCAGGGTGCTCAGTGCTCAGTACTCAGGGTGCTCAGTGCTCAGTACTCAGGGTGCTCAGTGCTCAGGGTGCTGGGTGCTCAGTGCTCGGGGTGCTGGGTGCTCAGTGCTCACGGTGCTGTGTGCTCAGTACTCAGGGTGCTCAGTACTCAGGGTGCTTGGTGCTCAGTGCTCAGGGTGCTTGGTGCTCAGTGCTCAGGTTGCTGGGTGCTCAATACTCAGGGTGCTGGGTGCTCAGTACTCAGGGTGCTCTGTGCTCAGTACTCAGGGTGCTCAGTGCTCAGGGTGCTGGGTGCTCAGTGCTCGGGGTGCTGGGTGCTCAGTGCTCAGGGTGCTTGGTGCTGAGTACTCAGGGTGCTGGGTGCTCAGTGCTCGGGGTGCTCGGTGCTCAGTACTCAGGGTGCTGAGTGCTCAGTTCTCACGGTGCTGTGTGCTCAGTACTCAGGGTGCTGGGTGCTCAGTACTCAGGTTGCTGGGTGCTCAGTGCTCAGGGTGCTGGGTGCTCAGTGCTCAGGGTGCTGGGTGCTCAGTGCTCAGGGTGCTGGGTGCTCAGTGCTCGGGGTGCTGGGTGCTCAGTGCTCGGGGTGCTGGGAGCTCAGTGCTCAGTGCTCAGGGTGCTGGGTTCTCAGTGCTCAGGGTGCTGGTTGCTCAGTACTCAGGGTGCTGGGTGCTCAGTACTCAGGGTGCTGGGTGCTCAGTGCTCAGGGTGCTGGGTGCTCAGTACTCAGGGTGCTGGGTGCTCAGTACTCAGGGTGCTGGGTGCTCAGAACTCAGGGTGCTGGGTGCTCAGTGCTCGGGGTGCTGCGTGCTCAGTGCTCAGGGTGCTGGGTGCTCAGTGCTCAGGGTGCTGGGTGCTCAATACTCAGGGTGCTGGGTGTTCAGTGCTCGGGGTGCTCGGTGCTCAGTACTCAAGGTGCTGGGTGCTCAGTGCTCAGGGTGCTGGGTGCTCAGTCCGCGGGGTGCTCCGTGCTCAGTGATCAGGGTGCTTGGTGCTCAGTACTCAGGGTGCTCGGTGCTCAGTACTCAGGGTGATGGGTGCTCAGTGCTCGGGGTGCTGGGTTCTCAGTGCTCAGTACTCAGGGTGCTGGGTGCTCAGTGCTCAGGATGCTGGGTGCTCAGTATTCAGGGTGCTCAGTGCTAAATACTCGGGGTGCTTGGTGCTAAGTGCTCAGGGTGCTCAGTGCTCAGTACTCGGGGTGCTGGGTGCTCAGTGCTCAGGGTGCTCAGTGCTCAGTGCTCGGGGTGCTGGGTGCTCAGTGCTCGGGGCGTTGGGTGCTCAGTGCTCGGGGTGCTGGGTGCTCAGTACTCGGGGTGCTGGGTGCTCAGTGCTCAGGGTGCTCAGTGCTCAGTACTCAGTGCTCAGGGTGCTCAGTGCTCAGTGCTCAGGGTGCTGGGTGTTCAGTACTCACGGTGCTGGGTGATCAGTACTCAGGTTGCTGGGTGCTCAGTGCTCAGGGTGCTGGGTGCTCAGTACTCTGGGTGTTGGGTGCTCAGTACTCAGGGTGCTGGGTGCTCAGTGCTCGGGGTGCTGGGTGCTCAGTGCTCAGGGTGCTGGGTGCTCAGTGCTCAGGGTGCTGGGTGCTCAGTATTCAGGGTGCTGGGTGCTTAGTGCTCGAGGTGCTCGGTGCTCAGTACTCAAGGTGCTGGGTGCTCAGTCCTCGGGGTGCTCCGTGCTCAGGGTGCTGGTTGCTCAGTGCTCGAGGTGCTGGGTGCTCAGTACTCAGCGTGCTGGGTGCTCAGTACTCAGGGTGCTGGGTGCTCAGTGCTCAGGGTGCTGGGTGCTCATTGCTCAGGGTGCAGGGTGCTCAGTGATAGGGGTGCTGGGTGCTCAGTACTCAGGGTGCTCAGTGCTCGAGGTGCTCGGTGCTCCTTACTCAAGGTGCTGGGTGCTCAGTGCTCAGGGTGCTGGGTGCTCAGTCCACGGGGTGCTCCGTGCTCAGGGTGCTGGGTGCTCAGTGCTCAGGGTGCTGGGTGCTCAGTGCTCAGTGCTCAGGGTGCTGGGTGTTCAGTACTCAGGTTGCTGGGTGCTCAGTACTCAGGGTGCTGGGTGCTAAGTGCTCAGGGTGCTGGGTGCTCAGTGCTCAGGGTGCTGGGTGCTCAGTACTCAGGGTGCTGGGTGCTCAGTACTCAGGGTGCTCAGTGCTCAGTACTCAGTGTGCTGGGTGCTCAGTGCTCAGGGTGCTGGCTGCTCAGTACTCAGGGTACTGGGTGCTCAGTGCTCGGGGTGCTGGGTGCTCAGTGCTCAGGGTGATCAGTGCTCAGTACTCAGGGTGCTGGGTGCTCAGTGCTCAGGGTGCTGGGTACTCAGTCCTCAGGGTGCTGGGTGCTCAGTGCTCAGTACTCAGGGTGCTCAGTACTCAGGGTGCCGGGTGCTCAGTGCTCGGGGTGCTGGGTGCTCAGTACTCAGGGTGCTGGGTGTTCAGTGCTCGGGGTGCTGGGTGCTCAGTGCTCAGGGTGATCGGTGCTCAGTGCTCAGTGTGCTGGGTGCTCAGTCCTCAGGGTGCTCAGTGCTCAGGGTGCTGGGTGCTCAGTGCTCGGGGTGCTCGGTGCTCAGTACTCAGGGTGCTGAGTGCTCAGTTCTCACGGTGCTGAGTGCTCAGTACTCAGGGTGCTGGGTGCTCAGTACTCAGGGTGCTGGGTGCTCAGTGCTCAGGGTGCTGGGTGCTCAGTGCTCAGGGTGCTTGGTGCTCAGTGCTCGGGGTGCTGGGTGCTCAGTGCTCGGGGTGCTGGGTGCTCAGTGCTCAGTGCTCAGGGTGCTGGGTGCTCAGTACTCAGGGTGCTGGTTGCTCAGTACTCAGGGTGCTGGGTGCTCAGTACTCAGGGTGCTGGGTGCTCAGTGCTCAGGGTGCTGGGTGCTCAGTACTCAGGGTGCTGGGTGCACAGTAATCAGGGTGCTGGGTGCTCAGTACTCAGTGTGCTGGGTGCTCAGTGGTCGGGGTGCTGCGTGCTCAGTGCTCAGGGTGCTGGGTGCTCAGTGCTCAGGGTGCTGGGTGCTCAATACTCAGGGTGCTGGGTGCTCAGTGCTCAGGGTGATCGGTGCTCAGTACTCAGGGTGCTCAGTTCTCAGGGTGCTGGGTGCTCAGTGCTCGGGGTACTGGGAGCTCAGTACTCAGGGTGCTGGGTGCTCAGTGCTCGGGGTGCTGGGTGCTGAGTTCTCAGGGTGCTGGGTGCTCAGTACTCGGGGTGCTCGGTGCTCAGTACTCAGGGTGCTGGGTGCTCAGTACTCAGGGTGCTGGGTGCTCAGTACTCGGGTGCTGGGTGCTCAGTGCTCAGGGTGCTGGGTGCTCAGTGCTCGGGGTGCTGTGTGCTCAGTGCTCGGGGTGCTCGGTGCTCAGTGCTCAAGCTGCTGGGTGCTCAGTACTCAGGGTGCTCATTGCTCATGGTGCAGGGTGCTCAGTGCTCAGGGTGCTCGCTGCTCTTGGCGCTCGGTGCTCAGTGCTCGGGGTGCTCGGAGCTCAGTACTCAGGGTGCTGGGTGCTCAGTGCTCGGGGTGCTCGGTGTTCAGTACTCAGGGTGCTGGGTGCTCAGTGCTCGGGGTGCTGGGTGCTCAGTGCTCAGTACTCATTGTGCTGGGTGCTCAGTGCTCAGGGTGCTGTGTGCTCAGTGCTCAGGGTGCTGGGTGTTCAGTGCTCAGGGTGCTGGGTACTCAGTACTCAGGGTGCTGGGTGCTAAGTGCTCAGGGTGCTATGTGCCCAGTGCTCGCGGTGCTGGGTGCTCAGTGCTCGGGGTGCTGGGTGCTCAGTGCTCGGGGTGCTATGTGCTCAGTGCTCGCGGTGCTGGGTGCTCGGTGCTCAGTACTCACGGTGCTGGGTGCTCAGTGCTCGAGGTGCTCAGTACTCAGGGTGCTGTGTGTTCAGTGCTCAGGGTGCTGGGTGCTCAGTATTCAGGGTGCTCGGTGCTTAGTACTCAGGGTGCTGGGTGCTCAGTACTCCGGGTGCTGGGTGCTCAGTGCTCGGGGTTCTCGGTGCTCAGTGCTCAAGGTGCTGGGTGCTCAGTACTCAGGGTGCTCATTGCTCAGGGTGCTGGGTGCTCAGGGCTCAGGGTGCTGGGTGCTCAGTGCTCAGGGTGCTGGGTGCTCAGTACTCAGGGTGCTGGGTGCTCAGTGCTCGGGGTGCTGGGTGCTCAGTGCTCAGGGTGCTGGGTGCTCAGTACTCAGGGTTCTGGGTGCTCAGTACTCGGGGTGCTGTGTGCTCAGTACTCAGGGTGCTGGGTCCTCAGTGCTCGGGGTGCTCGGTGCTCAGTACTCAGTGTGCTGGGTGCTCAGTGCTCGGGGTGCTCGGTGCTCAGTACGTTGGGTGCTCACTACTCCGGGTGCTGGGTGCTCAGTGCTCAGAGTGCTCTGAGCTCAGTATTCAGGGTGCTGGGTGCTCAGTGCTCGGGGTGATCGGTGCTCAGTACTCAGGGTGCTGGGTGCTCAGTGCTCGGGGTGCTCGGTGCTCAGTACGTTGGGTGCTCAGTGCTCGGGGAGCTCGGTGCTCAGTACTCAGGGTGCTGGGTGCTCAGTACTCAGGGTGCTGGGTGCTCAGTACTCGGGTGCTGGGTGCTCAGTGCTCAGGGTGCTGGGTGCTCAGTGCTCGGGGTGCTGGGTGCTCAGTGCTCGGGGTGCTCGGGGCTCAGTGCTCAAGGTGCTGGGTGCTCAGTACTCAGGGTGCTCATTGCTCAGGGTGCTGGGTGCTCAGTATTCGGGGTGCTGGGTGCTCAGTACTCAGGGTGCTGGGTGCTCAGTACTCAGGGTGCTGGGTGCTCAGTACTCGGGTGCTGGGTGCTCAGTGCTCAGGGTGCTGGGTGCTCAGTTCTCGGGTTGCTGGGTGCTCAGTGCTCGGGGTGCTCGGTGCTCAGTGCTCAAGGTGCTGGGTTCTCAGTACTCAGGGTGCTCATTGCTCAGGGTGCTGGGTGCTCAGTACTCAGGGTGCTGGGTGCTCAGTGCTCAGGGTGCTCGGTGCTTGGGGCGCTGGGTGCTCAGTGCTCGGGGTGCTCGGAGCTCAGTACTCAGGGTGCTGGGTGCTCAGTGCTCGGGGTGCTCGGTGCTCAGTACTCAGGGTGCTGGGTGCTCAGTGCTCGGGGTGCTGGGTGCTCAGTGCTCAGTACTCAGGGTGCTGGGTGCTCAGTGCTCGTGGTGCAATGTGCTCAGTGCTCGTGGTGCTGGGTGCTCAGTGCTCGGGGTGCTGGGTGCTCAGTGCTCGGGGTGCTATGTGCTCAGTTCTCGCGGTGCTGGGTGCTCAGTGCTCGGGGTGCTCGGTGCTCAGTACTCAGGGTGCTGGGTGCTCAGTGCTCGAGGTGCTCAGTACTCAGGGTGCTGTGTGTTCAGTGCTCAGGGTGCTGGGTGCTCAGTACTCAGGGTGCTCGGTGCTTGGTACTCAGGGTGATGGCTGCTCAGTACTCCGGGTGCTGGGTGCTCAGTGCTCGGGGTTCTCGGTGCTCATTGCTCAGGTTGCTGGGTGCTCAGTACTCAGGGTGCTCATTGCTCAGGGTGCTGGGTGCTCAGTGCTCAGGGTGCTCGGTGCTCGGGGCACTGGGTGCTCAGTGCTCGGGGTGCTCGGAGCTCAGTACTCAGGGTGCTGGGTGCTCTGTGCTCGGGGTGCCTGGTGCTCAGTACTCAGGGTGCTGGGTGCTCTGTGCTCGGGGTGCCCGGTGCTCAGTACTCAGGGTGCTGGGTGCTCAGTGCTCGGGGTGCTCGGTGCTCAGTACTCAGGGTGCTGGGTGCTCAGTGCTCAGGGTGCTCTGTGCTCAGTGCTCAGGGTGCATGGTGCTCAGTGCTCGGGGTGCTGGGTGCTCAGTGCTCAGTACTCACGGTGCTGGGTGCTCAGTACTCAGGGTGCTGGGTGCTCAGTGCTCAGGGAGCTGGGTGCTCAGTGCTCAGTTTGCTGTGTACTCAGTGCTCAGGGTGCTGGGTTCTCAGTACTCAGGGTGCTCAGTGCTCAGTACTCGGGGTGCTGGGTGCTCAGTGCTCAGGGTGCTCAGTGCTCAGTACTCGGGGTGCTGTGTGCTCAGTGCTCAGGGTGCTCAGTGCTCAGTGCTCGGGGTGCTGGGTGCTCAGTGCTCAGTGCTCAGGGTGCTGTGTGTTCAGTACTCAGGGTGCTGGGTGCTCAGTACACAGGGTGCTGGGTGCTCACTGCTCAGGGTCCTGGGTGCTCAGTGCTCGGGGTGCTCAGTACTCAGGGTGCTGTGTGTTCAGTGCTCAGGGTACTGGGTGCTCAGTAATCAGGGTGCTCGGTGCTTAGTACTCAGGGTGCTGGGTGCTCAGTACTCCGGGTGTTGGGTGCTCAGTGCTCGGGGTGCTCGGAGCTCAGTACTTAGGGTGCTGGGTGCTCACTGCTCGGGGTGATCGGTGCTGAGTACTCAGGGTGCTGGGTGCTCAGTGCTCGGGGTGCTCGGTGCTCAGTACTTTGGGTGCTCACTACTCAGGGTGCTGGTTGCTCAGTGCTCAGTGTGCTGGGTGCTCAGTGCTCAGAGTGCTGGGTGCTCAGTGCTCAGGGTGCTGGGTGCTCAGTACTCAGGGTGCTGGGTGCTTAGTGCTTGGGGTGCTGGGTGCTCAGTGCTCAGGGTGCTGGGTGCTCAGTACTCGGGGTGCTGGGCGCTCAGTACTCAGGGTGCTGGGTGCTCAGTATTCGGGTGCTGGGTGCTCAGTGCTCAGGGTGCTGGGTGCTCAGTGCTCGGTGTGCTGCGTGCTCAGTGCTCAGTACTCAGGGTGCTGGGTGCTGAGTGCTCGGGGTGCTGGGTGCTCAGTGCTCAGTACTCAGGGTGCTGGGTGCTCAGTGCTCAGGGTGCTGTGTGCACAGTGCTCAGGGTGCTGGGTGCTCAGTGCTCAGGGTGCTGGGTACTCAGTGCTCAGGGTGCTGGGTGCTCAGTGCTCAGGGTGCTGGGTGCTCAGTACTCAGGGTGCTGGGTGCTCAGTGCTCGGGGTGCTGGGTGCTCAGTGCTCGCGGTGCTGGGTGCTCAGTGCTCGGGGTGCTCGGTGCTCAGTACTCAGGGTGCTGGGTGCTCAGTGCTCGAGGTGCTCAGTACTCAGGGTGCTGGGTGCTCAGTACTCAGGGTGTTGAGTGCTCAGTACTCAGGGTGCTGGGTGCTCAGTGCTCAGGTAGCTGGGTGCTCAGTGCTCAGTTTGCTGTGTACTCAGTGCTCAGGGTGCTGGGTTCTCAGTACTCAGGGTGCTCAGTGCTCAGTACTCGGGGTGCTGGGTGCTCAGTGCTCAGGGTGCTCAGTGCTCAGTACTCGGGGTGCTGTGTGCTCAGTGCTCAGGGTGCTCAGTGCTCAGTGCTCGGGGTGCTGGATGCTCAGTGCTCAGTGCTCCGGGTGCTGTGTGTTCAGTACTCAGGGTGCTGGGTGCTCAGTACACAGGGTGCTGGGTGCTCACTGCTCAGGGTCCTGGGTGCTCAGTGCTCGGGGTGCTCAGTACTCAGGGTGCTGTGTGTTCAGTGCTCAGGGTACTGGCTGCTCAGTAATCAGGGTGCTCGGTGCTTAGTACTCAGGGTGCTGGGTGCTCAGTACTCCGGGTGCTGGGTGCTCAGTGCTCGGGGTGCTCGGAGCTCAGTACTTAGGGTGCTGGGTGCTCAGTGCTCGGGGTGATCGGTGCTGAGTACTCAGGGTGCTGGGTGCTCAGTGCTCGGGGTGCTCGGTGCTCAGTACTTTGGGTGCTCACTACTCAGGGTGCTGGTTGCTCAGTGCTCAGTGTGCTGGGTGCTCAGTGCTCAGAGTGCTGGGTGCTCAGTGCTCAGGGTGCTGGGTGCTCAGTACTCAGGGTGCTGGGTGCTTAGTGCTCGGGGTGCTGGGTGCTCAGTGCTCAGGGTGCTGGGTGTTCAGTACTCGGGGTGCTGGGCGCTCAGTACTCAGGGTGCTGGGTGCTCAGTACTCAGGGTGCTGGGTGCTCAGTATTCGGGTGCTGGGTGCTCAGTGCTCAGGGTGCTGGGTGCTCAGTGCTCGGTGTGCTGCGTGCTCAGTGCTCAGTACTCAGGGTGCTGGGTGCTGAGTGCTCGGGGTGCTGGGTGCTCAGTGCTCAGTACTCAGGGTGCTGGGTGCTCAGTGCTCAGGGTGCTGTGTGCACAGTGCTCAGGGTGCTGGGTGCTCAGTGCTCAGGGTGCTGGGTACTCAGTGCTCAGGGTGCTGGGTGCTCAGTGCTCAGGGTGCTGGGTGCTCAGTACTCAGGGTGCTGGGTGCTCAGTGCTCGGGGTGCTGGGTGCTCAGTGCTCGCGGTGCTGGGTGCTCAGTCCTCGGGGTGCTCGGTGCTCAGTACTCAGGGTGCTGGGTGCTCAGTGCTCGAGGTGCTCAGTACTCAGGGTGCTGTGTGTTCAGTGCTCAGGGTGCTGGGTGCTCAGTACTCAGGGTGCTCGGTGCTTAGTTCTCAGGGTGCTGGGTGCTCAGTACTCCGGGTGCTGGGTGCTCAGTGCTCGGGGTGCTCAGTGCTCAGTGCTCAAGGTGCTGGGTGCTCAGTACTCAGGGTGCTCATTGCTCAGTTTGCAGGGTGCTCAGTACTCAGGGTGCTGGGTGCTCAGTGCTCAGGGTGCTCGGTGCTCGGGGCGCTGGGTGCTCAGTGCTCGGGGTGCTCGGAGCTCAGTACTCAGGGTGCTGTGTGCTCAGTGCTCGGGGTGCTCGGTGCTCAGTACTCAGGGTGCTGGGTGCTCAGTGCTCGGGGTGCTCGGTGCTCAGTACGTTGGGTGCTCACTACTCAGGGTGCTGGGTGCTCAGTGCTCAGGGTGCTGTGTGCTCAGTGCTCAGGGTGCTGGGTGCTCAGTGCTCAGGGTGCTGGGTGCTCAGTGCTCGGGGTGCTGGGTGCTCAGTGCTCAGGGTGCTGGGTGCTCAGTGCTCAGGGTGCTGGGTGCTCAGTGCTCAGGGTGTTGGGTGCTCAGTGCTCAGGGTGCTGGGTGCTCAGTGCTCAGGGTGCTGGGTGCTCAGTGCTCGGGGTGCTCGGTGCCCAGTACTCAGGGTGCTGGGTGCTCAGTGCTCGAGGTTCTCAGTCCTCAGGGTGCTGTGTGTTCAGTGCTCAGGGTGCTGGGTGCTCAGTACTCAGGGTGCTCGGTGCTTAGTACTCAGGGTGCTGGGTGCTCAGTACTCCGGGTGCTGGGTGCTCAGTGATCGGGGTGCTCGGTGCTCAGTGCTCAAGGTGCTGGGTGCTCAGTACTCAGGGTGCTCATTGCTCAGGGTGCTGGGTGCTCAGTGCTCAGGGTTCTCGGTGCTCGGGGCGCTGGGTGCTCAGTGCTCGGGGTGCTCGGTGCTCAGTACTCAGGGTGCTGTGTGCTCAGTGCTCGGGGTGCTCATTGCTCAGTACGTTGGGTGTTCACTACTCAGGGTGCTGGGTGCTCAGTGCTCAGGGTGCTGGGTGCTCAGTGCTCAGGGTGCTGGGTGCTCAGTGCTCAGGGTGCTGGGTGCTCAGTACTCATGGTGCTGGGTGCTCAGTGTTCGGGTTGCTGGGTGCTCAGTGCTCAGGGTGCTGGGTGCTCAGTACTCAGGGTGCTCGGTGCTTAGTACTCAGGGTGCTCGGTGCTCTGGGTCCTGGGTGCTCAGTGCTCAGGATGCTGGGTGCTCAGTACTCAGGGTGCTGGGTGCTCAGTATTCAGGGTGCTGGGTGCTCAGTACTCGGGTGCTGGGTGCTTAGTGCTCAGGGTGCTGGGTGCTCAGTGCTCGGGGTGCTGTGTGCTCAGTGCTCGGGGTGCTCGGTGCTCAGTGCTCAAGTTGCTGGGTGCTCAGTACTCAGGGTGCTCATTGCTCAGGGTGCTGGGTGCTCAGTGCTCAGGGTGCTCGGTGCTCTTGGCGCTCGGTGCTCAGTGCTCGGGGTGCTCGGAGCTCAGTACTCAGGGTGCTGGGTGCTCAGTGCTCGGGGTGCTCGGTGCTCAGTACTCAGGGTGCTGGGTGCTCAGTGCTCGGGGTGCTGGGTGCTCAGTGCTCAGTACTCATTGTGCTGGGTGCTCAGTGCTCAGGGTGCTGTGTGCTCAGTGCTCAGGGTGCTGGGTGTTCAGTGCTCAGGGTGCTGGGTACTCAGTACTCAGGGTGCTGGGTGCTCAGTGCTCGGGGTGCTATGTGCTCAGTGCTCACGGTGCTGGGTGCTCAGTGCTCGGGGTGCTGGGTGCTCAGTGCTCGGGGTGCTATGTGCTCAGTGCTCGCGGTGCTGGGTGCTCGGTGCTCAGTACTCACGGTGCTGGGTGCTCAGTGCTCGAGGTGCTCAGTACTCATGGTGCTGTGTGTTCAGTGCTCAGGGTGCTGGGTGCTCAGTATTCAGGGTGCTCGGTGCTTAGTACTCAGGGTGCTGGGTGCTCAGTACTCCGGGTGCTGGGTGCTCAGTGCTCGGGGTTCTCGGTGCTCAGTGCTCAAGGTGCTGGGTGCTCAGTACTCAGGGTGCTCATTGCTCAGGGTGCTGGGTGCTCAGGGCTCAGGGTGCTGGGTGCTCAGTGCTCAGGGTGCTGGGTGCTCATTACTCAGGGTGCTGGGTGCTCAGTGCTCGGGGTGCTGGGTGCTCAGTGCTCGGGGTGCTCGGAGCTCAGTACTTAGGGTGCTGGGTGCTCAGTGCTCGGGGTGATCGGTGCTGAGTACTCAGGGTGCTGGGTGCTCAGTGCTCGGGGTGCTCGGTGCTCAGTACTTTGGGTGCTCACTACTCAGGGTGCTGGTTGCTCAGTGCTCAGTGTGCTGGGTGCTCAGTGCTCAGAGTGCTGGGTGCTCAGTGCTCAGGGTGCTGGGTGCTCAGTACTCAGGGTGCTGGGTGCTTAGTGCTCGGGGTGCTGGGTGCTCAGTGCTCAGGGTGCTGGGTGCTCAGTACTCGGGGTGCTGGGCGCTCAGTACTCAGGGTGCTGGGTGCTCAGTACTCAGGGTGCTGGGTGCTCAGTATTCGGGTGCTGGGTGCTCAGTGCTCAGGGTGCTGGGTGCTCAGTGCTCGGTGTGCTGCGTGCTCAGTGCTCAGTACTCAGGGTGCTGGGTGCTGAGTGCTCGGGGTGCTGGGTGCTCAGTGCTCAGTACTCAGGGTGCTGGGTGCTCAGTGCTCAGGGTGCTGTGTGCACAGTGCTCAGGGTGCTGGGTGCTCAGTGCTCAGGGTGCTGGGTACTCAGTGCTCAGGGTGCTGGGTGCTCAGTGCTCAGGGTGCTGGGTGCTCAGTACTCAGGGTGCTGGGTGCTCAGTGCTCGGGGTGCTGGGTGCTCAGTGCTCGCGGTGCTGGGTGCTCAGTGCTCGGGGTGCTCGGTGCTCAGTACTCAGGGTGCTGGGTGCTCAGTGCTCGAGGTGCTCAGTACTCAGGGTGCTGTGTGTTCAGTGCTCAGGGTGCTGGGTGCTCAGTACTCAGGGTGCTCGGTGCTTAGTTCTCAGGGTGCTGGGTGCTCAGTACTCCGGGTGCTGGGTGCTCAGTGCTCGGGGTGCTCAGTGCTCAGTGCTCAAGGTGCTGGGTGCTCAGTACTCAGGGTGCTCATTGCTCAGTTTGCAGGGTGCTCAGTACTCAGGGTGCTGGGTGCTCAGTGCTCAGGGTGCTCGGTGCTCGGGGCGCTGGGTGCTCAGTGCTCGGGGTGCTCGGAGCTCAGAACTCAGGGTGCTGGGTGCTCAGTGCTCGGGGTGCTCGGTGCTCAGTACTCAGGGTGCTGGGTGCTCAGTGCTCGGGGTGCTCGGTGCTCAGTACGTTGGGTGCTCACTACTCAGGGTGCTGGGTGCTCAGTGCTCAGGGTGCTGTGTGCTCAGTGCTCAGGGTGCTGGGTGCTCAGTGCTCAGGGTGCTGGGTGCTCAGTGCTCAGGGTGCTGGGTGCTCAGTGCACGGGGTGCTGGGTGCTCAGTGCTCAGGGTGCTGGGTGCTCAGTGCTCAGGGTGCTGGGTGCTCAGTGCTCAGGGTGTTGGGTGCTCAGTGCTCAGGGTGCTGGGTGCTCAGTGCTCAGGGTGCTGGGTGCTCAGTGCTCGGGGTGCTCGGTGCCCAGTACTCAGGGTGCTGGGTGCTCAGTGCTCGAGGTTCTCAGTCCTCAGGGTGCTGTGTGTTCAGTGCTCAGGGTGCTGGGTGCTCAGTACTCAGGGTGCTCGGTGCTTAGTACTCAGGGTGCTGGGTGCTCAGTACTCCGGGTGCTGGGTGCTCAGTGATCGGGGTGCTCGGTGCTCAGTGCTCAAGGTGCTGGGTGCTCAGTACTCAGGGTGCTCATTGCTCAGGGTGCTGGGTGCTCAGTGCTCAGGGTTCTCGGTGCTCGGGGCGCTGGGTGCTCAGTGCTCGGGGTGCTCGGTGCTCAGTACTCAGGGTGCTGTGTGCTCAGTGCTCGGGGTGCTCATTGCTCAGTACGTTGGGTGTTCACTACTCAGGGTGCTGGGTGCTCAGTGCTCAGGGTGCTGGGTGCTCAGTGCTCAGGGTGCTGGGTGCTCAGTGCTCAGGGTGCTGGGTGCTCAGTACTCATGGTGCTGGGTGCTCAGTGTTCGGGTTGCTGGGTGCTCAGTGCTCAGGGTGCTGGGTGCTCAGTACTCAGGGTGCTCGGTGCTTAGTACTCAGGGTGCTCGGTGCTCTGGGTCCTGGGTGCTCAGTGCTCGGGATGCTGGGTGCTCAGTACTCAGGGTGCTGGGTGCTCAGTATTCAGGGTGCTGGGTGCTCAGTACTCGGGTGCTGGGTGCTTAGTGCTCAGGGTGCTGGGTGCTCAGTGCTCGGGGTGCTGTGTGCTCAGTGCTCGGGGTGCTCGGTGCTCAGTGCTCAAGGTGCTGGGTGCTCAGTACTCAGGGTGCTCATTGCTCAGGGTGCTGGGTGCTCAGTGCTCAGGGTGCTCGGTGCTCTTGGCGCTCGGTGCTCAGTGCTCGGGGTGCTCGGAGCTCAGTACTCAGGGTGCTGGGTGTTCAGTGCTCGCGGTGCTCGGTGCTCAGTACTCAGGGTGCTGGGTGCTCAGTGCTCGGGGTGCTGGGTGCTCAGTGCTCAGTACTCATTGTGCTGGGTGCTCAGTGCTCAGGGTGCTGTGTGCTCAGTGCTCAGGGTGCTGGGTGTTCAGTGCTCAGGGTGCTGGGTACTCAGTACTCAGGGTGCTGGGTGCTCAGTGCTCGGGGTGCTATGTGCTCAGTGCTCGCGGTGCTGGGTGCTCAGTGCTCGGGGTGCTGGGTGCTCAGTGCTCGGGGTGCTATGTGCTCAGTGCTCGCGGTGCTGGGTGCTCGGTGCTCAGTACTCACGGTGCTGGGTGCTCAGTGCTCGAGGTGCTCAGTACTCAGGGTGCTGTGTGTTCAGTGCTCAGGGTGCTGGGTGCTCAGTATTCAGGGTGCTCGGTGCTTAGTACTCAGGGTGCTGGGTGCTCAGTACTCCGGGTGCTGGGTGCTCAGTGCTCGGGGTTCTCGGTGCTCAGTGCTCAAGGTGCTGGGTGCTCAGTACTCAGGGTGCTCATTGCTCAGGGTGCTGGGTGCTCAGGGCTCAGGGTGCTGGGTGCTCAGTGCTCAGGGTGCTGGGTGCTCATTACTCAGGGTGCTGGGTGCTCAGTGCTCGGGGTGCTGGGTGCTCAGTGCTCGGGGTGCTCGGAGCTCAGTACTTAGGGTGCTGGGTGCTCAGTGCTCGGGGTGATCGGTGCTGAGTACTCAGGGTGCTTGGTGCTCAGTGCTCGGGGTGCTCGGTGCTCAGTACTTTGGGTGCTCACTACTCAGGGTGCTGGTTGCTCAGTGCTCAGTGTGCTGGGTGCTCAGTGCTCAGAGTGCTGGGTGCTCAGTGCTCAGGGTGCTGGGTGCTCAGTACTCAGGGTGCTGGGTGCTTAGTGCTCGGGGTGCTGGGTGCTCAGTGCTCAGGGTGCTGGGTGCTCAGTACTCGGGGTGCTGGGCGCTCAGTACTCAGGGTGCTGGGTGCTCAGTACTCAGGGTGCTGGGTGCTCAGTATTCGGGTGCTGGGTGCTCAGTGCTCAGGGTGCTGGGTGCTCAGTGCTCGGTGTGCTGCGTGCTCAGTGCTCAGTACTCAGGGTGCTGGGTGCTGAGTGCTCGGGGTGCTGGGTGCTCAGTGCTCAGTACTCAGGGTGCTGGGTGCTCAGTGCTCAGGGTGCTGTGTGCACAGTGCTCAGGGTGCTGGGTGCTCAGTGCTCAGGGTGCTGGGTACTCAGTGCTCAGGGTGCTGGGTGCTCAGTGCTCAGGGTGCTGGGTGCTCAGTACTCAGGGTGCTGGGTGCTCAGTGCTCGGGGTGCTGGGTGCTCAGTGCTCGCGGTGCTGGGTGCTCAGTGCTCGGGGTGCTCGGTGCTCAGTACTCAGGGTGCTGGGTGCTCAGTGCTCGAGGTGCTCAGTACTCAGGGTGCTGTGTGTTCAGTGCTCAGGGTGCTGGGTGCTCAGTACTCAGGGTGCTCGGTGCTTAGTTCTCAGGGTGCTGGGTGCTCAGTACTCCGGGTGCTGGGTGCTCAGTGCTCGGGGTGCTCAGTGCTCAGTGCTCAAGGTGATGGGTGCTCAGTACTCAGGGTGCTCATTGCTCAGTTTGCAGGGTGCTCAGTACTCAGGGTGCTGGGTGCTCAGTGCTCAGGGTGCTCGGTGCTCGGGGCGCTGGGTGCTCAGTGCTCGGGGTGCTCGGAGCTCAGTACTCAGGGTGCTGGGTGCTCAGTGCTCGGGGTGCTCGGTGCTCAGTACTCAGGGTGCTGGGTGCTCAGTGCTCGGGGTGCTCGGTGCTCAGTACGTTGGGTGCTCACTACTCAGGGTGCTGGGTGCTCAGTGCTCAGGGTGCTGTGTGCTCAGTGCTCAGGGTGCTGGGTGCTCAGTGCTCAGGGTGCTGGGTGCTCAGTGCTCAGGGTGCTGGGTGCTCAGTGCACTGGGTGCTGGGTGCTCAGTGCTCAGGGTGCTGGGTGCTCAGTGCTCAGGGTGCTGGGTGCTCAGTGCTCAGGGTGTTGGGTGCTCAGTGCTCAGGGTGCTGGGTGCTCAGTGCTCAGGGTGCTGGGTGCTCAGTGCTCGGGGTGCTCGGTGCCCAGTACTCAGGGTGCTGGGTGCTCAGTGCTCGAGGTTCTCAGTCCTCAGGGTGCTGTGTGTTCAGTGCTCAGGGTGCTGGGTGCTCAGTACTCAGGGTGCTCGGTGCTTAGTACTCAGGGTGCTGGGTGCTCAGTACTCCGGGTGCTGGGTGCTCAGTGATCGGGGTGCTCGGTGCTCAGTGCTCAAGGTGCTGGGTGCTCAGTACTCAGGGTGCTCATTGCTCAGGGTGCTGGGTGCTCAGTGCTCAGGGTTCTCGGTGCTCGGGGCGCTGGGTGCTCAGTGCTCAGGGTGCTCGGGGCTCAGTACTCAGGGTGCTGTGTGCTCAGTGCTCGGGGTGCTCATTGCTCAGTACGTTGGGTGTTCACTACTCAGGGTGCTGGGTGCTCAGTGCTCAGGGTGCTGGGTGCTCAGTGCTCAGGGTGCTGGGTGCTCAGTGCTCAGGGTGCTGGGTGCTCAGTACTCATGGTGCTGGGTGCTCAGTGTTCGGGTTGCTGGGTGCTCAGTGCTCAGGGTGCTGGGTGCTCAGTACTCAGGGTGCTCGGTGCTTAGTACTCAGGGTGCTCGGTGCTCTGGGTCCTGGGTGCTCAGTGCTCGGGATGCTGGGTGCTCAGTACTCAGGGTGCTGGGTGCTCAGTATTCAGGGTGCTGGGTGCTCAGTACTCGGGTGCTGGGTGCTTAGTGCTCAGGGTGCTGGGTGCTCAGTGCTCGGGGTGCTGTGTGCTCAGTGCTCGGGGTGCTCGGTGCTCAGTGCTCAAGGTGCTGGGTGCTCAGTACTCAGGGTGCTCATTGCTCAGGGTGCTGGGTGCTCAGTGCTCAGGGTGCTCGGTGCTCTTGGCGCTCGGTGCTCAGTGCTCGGGGTGCTCGGAGCTCAGTACTCAGGGTGCTGGGTGCTCAGTGCTCGGGGTGCTCGGTGCTCAGTACTCAGGGTGCTGGGTGCTCAGTGCTCGGGGTGCTGGGTGCTCAGTGCTCAGTACTCATTGTGCTGGGTGCTCAGTGCTCAGGGTGCTGTGTGCTCAGTGCTCAGGGTGCTGGGTGTTCAGTGCTCAGGGTGCTGGGTACTCAGTACTCAGGGTGCTGGGTGCTCAGTGCTCGGGGTGCTATGTGCTCAGTGCTCGCGGTGCTGGGTGCTCAGTGCTCGGGGTGCTGGGTGCTCAGTGCTCGGGGTGCTATGTGCTCAGTGCTCGCGGTGCTGGGTGCTCGGTGCTCAGTACTCACGGTGCTGGGTGCTCAGTGCTCGAGGTGCTCAGTACTCAGGGTGCTGTGTGTTCAGTGCTCAGGGTGCTGGGTGCTCAGTATTCAGGGTGCTCGGTGCTTAGTACTCAGGGTGCTGGGTGCTCAGTACTCCGGGTGCTGGGTGCTCAGTGCTCGGGGTTCTCGGTGCTCAGTGCTCAAGGTGCTGGGTGCTCAGTACTCAGGGTGCTCATTGCTCAGGGTGCTGGGTGCTCAGGGCTCAGGGTGCTGGGTGCTCAGTGCTCAGGGTGCTGGGTGCTCATTACTCAGGGTGCTGGGTGCTCAGTGCTCGGGGTGCTGGGTGCTCAGTGCTCAGGGTGCTGGGTGCTCAGTACTCAGGGTTCTGGGTGCTCAGTACTCGGGGTGCTGTGTGCTCAGTACTCAGGGTGCTGGGTCCTCAGTGCTCGGGGTGCTCGGTGCTCAGTACGTTGGGTGCTCACTACTCCGGGTGCTGGGTGCTCAGTGCTCGGAGTGCTCTGAGCTCAGTACTCAGGGTGCTGGGTGCTCAGTGCTCGGGGTGATCGGTGCTCAGTACTCAGGGTGCTGGGTGCTCAGTGCTCGGGGTGCTCGGTGCTCAGTACGTTGAGTGCTCAGTGCTCGGGGAGCTCGGTGCTCAGTACTCAGGGTGCTGGGTGCTCAGTACTCAGGGTGCTGGGTGCTCAGTACTCGGGTGCTGGGTGCTCAGTGCTCAGGGTGCTGGGTGCTCAGTGCTCGGGGTGCTGGGTGCTCAGTGCTCGGGGTGCTCGGGGCTCAGTGCTCAAGGTGCTGGGTGCTCAGTACTCAGGGTGCTCGTTGCTCAGGGTGCTGGGTGCTCAGTACTCGGGGTGCTGGGTGCTCAGTACTCAGGGTGCTGGGTGCTCAGTACTCGGGTGCTGGGTGCTCAGTGCTCGGGGTGCTCGGTGCTCAGTGCTCAAGGTGCTGGGTGCTCAGTACTCAGGGTGCTCATTGCTCAGGGTGCTGGGTGCTCAGTACACGGGTGCTGGGTGCTCAGTGCTCAGGGTGCTCGGTGCTTGGGGCGCTGGGTGCTCAGTGCTCGGGGTGCTCGGAGCTCAGTACTCAGGGTGCTGGGTGCTCAGTGCTCGGGGTGCTCGGTGCTCAGTACTCAGGGTGCTGGGTGCTCAGTGCTCGGGGTGCTGGGTGCTCAGTGCTCAGTACTCAGGGTGCTGGGTGCTCAGTGTGCAGGGTGCTGTGTGCTCAGTGCTCAGGGTGCTGGGTGCTCAGTGCTCAGGGTGCTGGGTACTCAGTACTCAGGGTGCTTGGTGCTCAGTGCTCGTGGTGCAATGTGCTCAGTGCTCGTGGTGCTGGGAGCTCAGTGCTCGGGGTGCTGGGTGCTCAGTGCTCGGGGTGCTATGTGCTCAGTTCTCGCGGTGCTGGGTGCTCAGTGCTCGGTGTGCTCGGTGCTCAGTACTCAGGGTGCTGGGTGCTCAGTGCTCGAGGTGCTCAGTACTCAGGGTGCTGTGTGTTCAGTGCTCAGGGTGCTGGGTGCTCAGTACTCAGGGTGCTCGGTGCTTGGTACTCAGGGTGCTGGCTGCTCAGTACTCCGGGTGCTGGGTGCTCAGTGCTCGGGGTTCTCGGTGCTCAGTGCTCAAGCTGCTGGGTGCTCAGTACTCAGGGTGCTCATTGCTCAGGGTGCTGGGTGCTCAGTGCTCAGGGTGCTCTGTGCTCGGGGCACTGGGTGCTCAGTGCTCGGGGTGCTCAGAGCTCAGTACTCATGGTGCTGGGTGCTCTGTGCTCGGGGTGCCCCGTGCTCAGTACTCAGGGTGCTGGGTGCTCAGTGCTCGGGGTGCTCGGTGCTCAGTACTCAGGTTGCTGGGTGCTCAGTGCTCAGGGTGCTGGGTGCTCAGTGCTCAGGGTGCTGGGTGCTCAGTACTCAGGGTGCTGGGTGCTCAGTGCTCAGGGTGCTGGGTGCTCAGTACTCAGGGTGCTGGGTGCTCAGTGCTCGGGGTGCTGGGTGCTCAGTGCTCTGGGTGCTTGGTGCTCAGTGCTCAGGGTGCTGGGTGCTCAGTGCTCAGGGTGCTGGGTGCTCAGTGATCGGGGTGATGGGTGCTCAGTGCTCAGGGTCCAGGGTGCTCAGTACTCAGGGTGCTGGGTGCTTAGTACTCAGGGTGCTCAGTGCTCAGTACACAGGGTGCTGGGTGCTCAGTGCTCGGGTTGCTGGGTGCTCAGTGCTCAGTACTCAGGGTGCTGGGTGCTCAGTGCTCGGGGTGCTGGGTGCTCAGTACTCAGCGTGCTGGGTGCTCAGTACTCAGGGTGCTGGGTGCTCAGTCCTCAGGGTGCTGGGTGCTCAGTGCTCAGTGTGCTGGGTGCTCAGTGCTCGGGGAGCTCGGTGCTCAGTACTCAGGGTGCTGGGTGCTCAGTACTCAGTGCTTGGGGTCCTGGGTGCTCCGTGCTCGGGGTGCTGGTTGCTCAGTGCTCTGGGTGCTTAGTGCTCAGTACTCAGGGTGCTGGGTGCTCAGTACTCAGGGTGCTGGGTGCTCATTCTCGGGGTGCTGGGTGCTCAGTGCTCGGGGTGCTGGGTGCTCAGTACTCAGGGTGCTGGGTGCTCAGTACTCAGGGTGCTGTGTGCTCAGTGCTCAGGGTGCTGGGTGTTCAGTGCTCAGGGTGCTGGGTACTCAGTACTCAGGGTGCTGGGTGCTCAGTGCTCGGGGTGCTATGTGCTCAGTGCTCGCGGTGCTGGGTGCTCAGTGCTCGGGGTGCTGGGTGCTCAGTGCTCGGGGTGCTATGTGCTCAGTGCTCGCGGTGCTGGGTGCTCGGTGCTCAGTACTCACGGTGCTGGGTGCTCAGTGCTCGAGGTGCTCAGTACTCAGGGTGCTGTGTGTTCAGTGCTCAGGGTGCTGGGTGCTCAGTATTCAGGGTGCTCGGTGCTTAGTACTCAGGGTGCTGGGTGCTCAGTACTCCGGGTGCTGGGTGCTCAGTGCTCGGGGTTCTCGGTGCTCAGTGCTCAAGGTGCTGGGTGCTCAGTACTCAGGGTGCTCATTGCTCAGGGTGCTGGGTGCTCAGGGCTCAGGGTGCTGGGTGCTCAGTGCTCAGGGTGCTGGGTGCTCATTACTCAGGGTGCTGGGTGCTCAGTACTCGGGGTGCTGGGTGCTCAGTGCTCAGGGTGCTGGGTGCTCAGTACTCAGGGTTCTGGGTGCTCAGTACTCGGGGTGCTGTGTGCTCAGTACTCAGGGTGCTGGGTCCTCAGTGCTCGGGGTGCTCGGTGCTCAGTACGTTGGGTGCTCACTACTCCGGGTGCTGGGTGCTCAGTGCTCGGAGTGCTCTGAGCTCAGTACTCAGGGTGCTGGGTGCTCAGTGCTCGGGGTGATCGGTGCTCAGTACTCAGGGTGCTGGGTGCTCAGTGCTCGGGGTGCTCGGTGCTCAGTACGTTGAGTGCTCAGTGCTCGGGGAGCTCGGTGCTCAGTACTCAGGGTGCTGGGTGCTCAGTACTCAGGGTGCTGGGTGCTCAGTACTCGGGTGCTGGGTGCTCAGTGCTCAGGGTGCTGGGTTCTCAGTGCTCGGGGTGCTGGGTGCTCAGTGCTCGGGGTGCTCGGGGCTCAGTGCTCAAGGTGCTGGGTGCTCAGTACTCAGGGTGCTCGTTGCTCAGGGTGCTGGGTGCTCAGTACTCGGGGTGCTGGGTGCTCAGTACTCAGGGTGCTGGGTGCTCAGTACTCGGGTGCTGGGTGCTCAGTGCTCGGGGTGCTCGGTGCTCAGTGCTCAAGGTGCTGGGTGCTCAGTACTCAGGGGGCTCATTGCTCAGGGTGCTGGGTGCTCAGTACACGGGTGCTGGGTGCTCAGTGCTCAGGGTGCTCGGTGCTTGGGGCGCTGGGTGCTCAGTGCTCGGGGTGCTCGGAGCTCAGTACTCAGGGTGCTGGGTGCTCAGTGCTCGGGGTGCTCGGTGCTCAGTACTCAGGGTGCTGGGTGCTCAGTGCTCGGGGTGCTGGGTGCTCAGTGCTCAGTACTCAGGGTGCTGGGTGCTCAGTGTGCAGGGTGCTGTGTGCTCAGTGCTCAGGGTGCTGGGTGCTCAGTGCTCAGGGTGCTGGGTACTCAGTACTCAGGGTGCTTGGTGCTCAGTGCTCGTGGTGCAATGTGCTCAGTGCTCGTGGTGCTGGGAGCTCAGTGCTCGGGGTGCTGGGTGCTCAGTGCTCGGGGTGCTATGTGCTCAGTTCTCGCGGTGCTGGGTGCTCAGTGCTCGGTGTGCTCGGTGCTCAGTACTCAGGGTGCTGGGTGCTCAGTGCTCGAGGTGCTCAGTACTCAGGGTGCTGTGTGTTCAGTGCTCAGGGTGCTGGGTGCTCAGTACTCAGGGTGCTCGGTGCTTGGTACTCAGGGTGCTGGCTGCTCAGTACTCCGGGTGCTGGGTGCTCAGTGCTCGGGGTTCTCGGTGCTCAGTGCTCAAGCTGCTGGGTGCTCAGTACTCAGGGTGCTCATTGCTCAGGGTGCTGGGTGCTCAGTGCTCAGGGTGCTCTGTGCTCGGGGCACTGGGTGCTCAGTGCTCGGGGTGCTCAGAGCTCAGTACTCATGGTGCTGGGTGCTCTGTGCTCGGGGTGCCCGGTGCTCAGTACTCAGGGTGCTGGGTGCTCAGTGCTCGGGGTGCTCGGTGCTCAGTACTCAGGTTGCTGGGTGCTCAGTGCTCAGGGTGCTGGGTGCTCAGTGCTCAGGGTGCTGGGTGCTCAGTACTCAGGGTGCTGGGTGCTCAGTGCTCAGGGTGCTGGGTGCTCAGTACTCAGGGTGCTGGGTGCTCAGTGCTCGGGGTGCTGGGTGCTCAGTGCTCTGGGTGCTTGGTGCTCAGTGCTCAGGGTGCTGGGTGCTCAGTGCTCAGGGTGCTGGGTGCTCAGTGATCGGGGTGATGGGTGCTCAGTGCTCAGGGTCCAGGGTGCTCAGTACTCAGGGTGCTGGGTGCTTAGTACTCAGGGTGCTCAGTGCTCAGTACACAGGGTGCTGGGTGCTCAGTGCTCGGGTTGCTGGGTGCTCAGTGCTCAGTACTCAGGGTGCTGGGTGCTCAGTGCTCGGGGTGCTGGGTGCTCAGTACTCAGCGTGCTGGGTGCTCAGTACTCAGGGTGCTGGGTGCTCAGTCCTCAGGGTGCTGGGTGCTCAGTGCTCAGTGTGCTGGGTGCTCAGTGCTCGGGGAGCTCGGTGCTCAGTACTCAGGGTGCTGGGTGCTCAGTACTCAGTGCTTGGGGTCCTGGGTGCTCCGTGCTCGGGGTGCTGGTTGCTCAGTGCTCTGGGTGCTTAGTGCTCAGTACTCAGGGTGCTGGGTGCTCAGTACTCAGGGTGCTGGGTGCTCATTCTCGGGGTGCTGGGTGCTCAGTGCTCGGGGTGCTGGGTGCTCAGTACTCAGGGTGCTGGGGGCTCAGTACTCAGGGTGCTTTGTGCTCAGTACTCAGGGTGCTCGGTTCTCAGTACTCAGGGAGCTGGGTGCTCATTCTCGGGGTGCTGGGTGCTCTGTACTCAGGGTGCTGGGGGCTCAGTACTCAGTGTGCTGGGTGCTCAGTGCTCGGGGTGCTCGGTGCTCTGTGCTCAGGATGTTCGGTGCTCAGTACTTTTGGTGCTGGGTGCTAAGTACTCAGCGTGCTGGGTGCTCAGTGCTCGGGTTGCTCAGTACTCATGGTGCTGGGTGCTCAGTACTCAGGGTGCTGGGTGCTCAGTGCTCGGGGTGCTGGGTGCTCAGTACTCAGGGTGCTGGGTGCTCAGTGCACAGGATGCTGGGTGCTCAGTACTCAGGGTGATGTGTGCTCTGTACTCAGGGTGCTCAGTGCTAGGGGATCTCGGTGCTCAGTACTCAGGGTGCTGGGTGCTCAGTACTCAGTGCTCGGTGTCCTGGGTGCTCAGCGCTCTGGGTGCTTAGTGCACAGTACTCAGGGTGCTGGGTGCTCAGTATTCAGGGTGCTCAGTGCTCGGGGTGCTGGGTGCTCAGTGCTCAGCGTGCTGGGTGCTCATTACTCAGTGTGCTGGGTGCTCAGTGCTCGGGGTGCTTGCTGCTCAGTACTCTTGTTGCTGGGTGCTCAGTACTCAGGGTGCTGGGTGCTCAGTACTCAGGGTGCTCGGTTCTCAGTACTCAGGGTGCTGGGTGCCCATTCTCGGGGTGCTGGGTGCTCAGTGCTCGGGGTGCTGGGTGCTCAGTGCTCAGGGTCCTCGGTGCTCAGTACTCAGGGTGCTCAGTACTCAGCGTGCTTTGTGCTCATTGCTCAGGTTGCTGGGTACTCAGTACTCAGGGTGGTGGGTGCTCAGTGCTCGGGGAGCTCGGTGCTCAGTACTCAGGGTGCTGGGTGCTCAGTACTCAGTGCTCGGGGTCCTGGGTGCTCCGTGCTCGGGGTGCTGGTTGCTCAGTGCTCTGGGTGCTTAGTGCTCAGTACTCAGGGTGCTGGGTGCTCAGTACTCAGGGTGCTGTGTGCTCATTCTCGGGGTGCTGGGTGCTCAGTGATCGGGGTGCTGGGTGCTCAGTATTCAGGGTGCTGGGGGCTCAGTACTCAGGGTGCTGGGGGTTCAGTGGTCGGGGTGCTCCGTGCTCAGGGTGCTGGGTGCTCAGTTCTCAGGGTGCTGGGTGCTCAGTGCTCGGGGTGTTGGGTGCTCAGTGCTCAGGGTGATCGGTGCTCAGTGCTCAGGGTGCTGGGTGCTCAGTCCTCAGGGTGCTCAGTGCTCAGGGTGCTGGGTGCTCAGTGCTCGGGGTGCTCGGTGCTCAGTACTCAGGGTGCTGAGTGCTCAGTTCTCACGGTGCTGGGTGCTCAGTACTCAGGGTGCTGGGTGCTCAGTACTCAGGGTGCTGGGTGCTCAGTGCTCAGGGTGCTGGGTGCTCAGTGCTCAGGGTGCTGGGTGCTCAGTGCTCGGGGTGCTGTGTGCTCAGTGCTCGGGGAGCTGGGTGCTCAGTGCTCAGTGCTCAGGGTGCTGGGTGCTCAGTGCTCAGGGTGCTGGTTGCTCAGTACTCAGGGTGCTGGGTGCTCAGTACTCAGGGTGCTGGGTGCTCAGTGCTCAGGGTGCTGGGTGCTCAGTACTCAGGGTGCTGGGTGCTCAGTACTCAGGGTGCTGGGTGCTCATTACTCAGGGTGCTGGGTGCTCAGTGCTCGGGGTGCTGCGTGCTCAGTGCTCAGGGTGCTTTGTGCTCAGTGCTCAGGGTGCTGGGTGCTCAATACTCAGGGTGCTGGGTGTTCAGTGCTCGGGGTGCTCGGTGCTCAGTACTCAAGGTGCTGGGTGCTCAGTGCTCAGGGTGCTGGGTGCTCAGTCCGCGGGGTGCTCCGTGCTCAGTGATCAGGGTGCTTGGTGCTCAGTACTCAGGGTGCTGGGTGCTCAGTGCTCGGGGTGCTGGGTTCTCAGTGCTCAGTACTCAGGGTGCTGGGTGCTCAGTGCTCAGGGTGCTGGGTGCTCAGTATTCAGGGTGCTCAGTGCTCAGTACTCGGGGTGCTTGGTGCTCAGTACTCAGGGTGCTCAGTGCTCAGTACTCGGGGTGCTGGGTGCTCAGTGCTCAGGGTGCTCAGTGCTCAGTGCTCGGGGTGCTGGGTGCTCAGTGCTCAGGGCGCTGGGTGCTCAGTGCTCGGGGTGCTGGGTGCTCAGTACTCGGGGTGCTGGGTGCTCAGTGCTCAGGGTGCTCAGTGCTCAGTACTCAGTGCTCAGGGTGCTCAGTGCTCAGTGCTCAGGGTGCTGGGTGTTCAGTACTCAGGGTGCTGGGTGCTCAGTACACAGGTTGCTGGGTGCTCAGTGCTCAGGGTGCTGGGTGCTCAGTACTCTGGGTGTTGGGTGCTCAGTACTCAGGGTGCTGGGTGCTCAGTGCTCGGGGTGCTGGGTGCTCAGTGCTCAGGGTGCTGGGTGCTCAGTGCTCAGTGTGCTGGGTGCTCAGTACTCAGGGTGCTGGGTGCTTAGTGCTCGAGGTGCTCGGTGCTCAGTACTCAAGGTGCTGGGTGCTCAGTCCTCGGGGTGCACCGTGCTCAGGGTGCTGGTTGCTCAGTGCTCGAGGTGCTGGGTGCTCAGTACTCAGCGTGCTGGGTGCTCAGTACTCAGGGTGCTGGGTGCTCAGTGCTCAGGGTGCTGGGTGCTCAGTGCTCAGGGTGCAGGGTGCTCAGTGATAGGGGTGCTGGGTGCTCAGTACTCAGGGTGCTCAGTGCTCGAGGTGCTCGGTGATCAGTAATCAAGGTGCTGGGTGCTCAGTGCTCATGGTGCTGGGTGCTCAGTCCTCGGGGTGCTCCATGCTCAGGGTGCTGGGTGCTCAGTGCTCAGGGTGCTGGGTGCTCAGTGCTCAGTGCTCAGGGTGCTGGGTGTTCAGTACTCAGCGTGCTGGGTGCTCAGTACTCAGGGTGCTGGGTGCTCAGTGCTCAGGGTGCTGGGTGCTCAGTGCTCAGGGTGCTGGGTGCTCAGTTCTCAGGGTGCTGGGTGCGCAGTACTCAGGGTGCTGGGTGCTCAGTGCTCAGGGTGCTGGGTGCTCAGTACTCAGGGTGCTGGGTGCTCAGTGCTCAGGGTGCTGGGTGCTCAGTGCTCAGTGCTCAGGGTGCTGGGTGCTCAGTGCTAAGGGTGCTGGTTGCTCAATACTAAGGGTGTTCGGTGCTCAGTACTCAGTGTGCTGGGTGCTCAGTGCTCAGGGTGCTGGGTGCTCAGTACTCAGGGTGCTGGGTGCACAGTGCTCAGTACTCAGGGTGCTCAGTACTCAGGGTGCCGGGTGCTCAGTGCTCGGTCTGCTGGGTGCTCAGTGCTCAGGGTGCTGGGTGCTCAGTACTCAGGGTGCTGGGTGCACAGTGCTCAGTACTCAGGGTGCTCAGTACTCAGGGTGCTGGGTGCTCAGTACTCAGGGTGCTGGGTGCTCAGTGCTCAGGGTGCTGGGTGCTCAGTGCTCAGTGCTCAGGGTGCTGGGTGCTCAGTGCTAGGGGTGCTGGGTGCTCAGTGCTCAGGGTGATCAGTGCTCAGTACTCAGGGTGCTGGGTGCTCAGTGCTCAGGGTGCTGGGTACTCAGTCCTCAGGGTGCTGGGTGCTCAGTGCTCAGTACTCAGGGTGCTCAGTACTCAGGGTGCCGGGTGCTCAGTGCTCGGGCTGCTGGGTGCTCAGTACTCAGGGTGCTGGGTGCTCAGTGCTCGGGGTGCTGGGTGCTCAGTGCTCAGGGTGATCAGTGCTCAGTGCTCAGGGTGCTGGGTGCTCAATGCTCGGGGTGCTGGGTGCTCAGTACTCAGGGTGCTGGGTGCTCAGTACTCAGGGTGCTGGGTGCTCAGTGCTCAGGGTGCTGGGTGCTCAGTGCTCAGGGTGCTGGGTGCTCAGTGCTCGGGGTGCTGGGTGCTCAGTGCTCGGGGTGCTGGGTGCTCAGTGCTCAGTGCTCAGGGTGCTGGGTGCTCAGTGCTAAGGGTGCTGGTTGCTCAATACTAAGGGTGTTCGGTGCTCAGTACTCAGTGTGCTGGGTGCTCAGTGCTCAGGGTGCTGGGTGCTCAGTACTCAGGGTGCTGGGTGCACAGTACTCGGTGCTGGGTGCTCAGTACTCAGGGTGCTGGGTGCTCAGTGCTCGAGGTGCTGCGTGCTCAGTGCTCAGGGTGCTGGGTGCTCAGTGCTCAGGGTGCTGGGTGCTCAATACTCAGGGTGCTGGGTGCTCAGTGCTCAGGGTGATCGGTGCTCAGTACTCAGGGTGCTCAGTACTCAGGGTGCTGGGTGCTCAGTGCTCGGGGTACTGGGAGCTCAGTACTCAGGGTGCTGGGTGCTCAGTGCTCGGGGTGCTGAGTGCTGAGTTCTCAGGGTGCTGGGTGCTCAGTACTCGGGGTGCTCGGTGCTCAGTACTCAGGGTGCTGGGTGCTCAATACTCAGGGTGCTGGGTGCTCAGTACTCAGGGTGCTCGCTGCTCAGTACTCAGGGTGCTGGGTGCTCAGTGCGCAGGGTGCTGGGTGCTCAGTGCTCTGGGTGCTGGGTGCTCAGTGCTCAGGGTGCTGGGTGCTCAGTGCTCAGGGTGCTGGGTGCTCAGTGCTCGGGGTGCTTGCTGCTCAGTACTCTTGGTGCTGGGTGCTCAGTACTCAGGGTGCTGGGTGCTCAGTACACAGGGTGCTCGGTTCTCAGTACTCAGGATGCTGGGTGCCCATTCTCGGGGTGCTGGGTGCTCAGTGCCGGGGTGCTGGGTGCTCAGTGCTCAGGGTCCTCGGTGCTCAGTACTCAGGGTGCTCAGTACTCAGCGTGCTTTGTGCTCAGTGCTCAGGTTGCTGGGTGCTCAGTACTCAGGGTGGTGGGTGCTCAGTGCTCGGGGAGCTCGGTGCTCAGTACTCAGGGTGCTGGGTGCTCAGTACTCAGTGCTCGGGGTCCTGGGTGCTCCGTGCTCGGGGTGCTGGTTGCTCAGTGCTCTGGGTGCTTAGTGCTCAGTACTCAGGGTGCTGGGTGCTCAGTACTCAGGGTGCTGGGTGCTCAGTACTCAGGGTACTGGGTGCTCAGTGCTCAGGGTGCTGGGTGCTCAGTGCTCAGGGTGCTGGGTGCTCAGTGCTCGGGGTGCTGTGTGCTCAGTGCTCGGCGAGCTGGGTGCTCAGTGCTCAGTGCTCAGGGTGCTGGGTGCTCAGTGCTCAGGGTGCTGGTCGCTCAGTACTCAGGGTGCTGGGTGCTCAGTACTCAGGGTGCTGGGTGCTCAGTGCTCAGGTTGCTGGGTGCTCAGTACTCAGGGTGCTGGGTGCTCAGTACTCAGTGTGCTGGGTGCTCATTACTCAGGGTGCTGTGTGCTCAGTGCTCGGGGTGCTGCGTGCTCAGTGCTCAGGGTGCTTTGTGCTCAGTGCTCAGTGTGCTGGGTGCTCAATACTCAGGGTGCTGGGTGTTCAGTGCTCGGGGTGCTCGGTGCTCAGTACTCAAGGTGCTGGGTGCTCAGTGCTCAGGGTGCTGGGTGCTCAGTCCGCGGGGTGCTCCGTGCTCAGTGATCAGGGTGCTTGGTGCTCAGTACTCAGGGTTCTGGGTGCTCAGTGCTCCGGGTGCTGGGATCTCAGTGCTCAGTACTCAGGGTGCTGGGTGCTCAGTGCTCAGGGTGCTGGGTGCTCAGTATTCAGGGTGCTCAGTGCTCAGTACTCGGGGTGCTTGTTGCTCAGTACTCAGGGTGCTCAGTGCTCAGTACTCGGGGTGCTGGGTGCTCAGTGCTCAGGGTGCTCAGTGCTCAGTGCTCGGGGTGCTGGGTGCTCAGTGCTCGGGGCGCTGGGTGCTCAGTGCTCGGTGTGCTGGGTGCTCAGTACTCGGTGTGCTGGGTGCTCAGTGCTCAGGGTGCTCAGTGCTCAGTACTCAGTGCTCAGGGTGCTCAGTGCTCAGTGCTCAGGGTGCTGGGTGTTCAGTACTCAGGGTGCTGGGTGCTCAGTACACAGGTTGCTGGGTGCTCAGTGCTCAGGGTGCTGGGTGCTCAGTACTCTGGGTGTTGGGTGCTCAGTACTCAGGGTGCTGGGTGCTCAGTGCTCGAGGTACTGGGTGCTCAGTACTCAGGGTGCTGGGTGCTCAGTGCTCAGTGTGCTGGGTGCTCAGTACTCAGGGTGCTGGGTGCTTAGTGCTCGAGGTGCTCGGTGCTCAGTACTCAAGGTGCTGGGTGCTCAGTCCTCGGGGTGCACCGTGCTCAGGGTGCTGGTTGCTCAGTGCTCGAGGTGCTGGGTGCTCAGTACTCAGCGTGCTGGGTGCTCAGTACTCAGGGTGCTGGGTGCTCAGTGCTCAGGGTGCTGGGTGCTCAGTGCTCAGGGTGCAGGGTGCTCAGTGATAGGGGTGATGGGTGCTCAGTACTCAGGGTGCTCAGTGCTCGAGGTGCTCGGTGCTCAGTACTCAAGGTGCTGGGTGCTCAGTGCTCATGGTGCTGGGTGCTCAGTCCTCGGGGTGCTCCATGCTCAGGGTGCTGGGTGCTCAGTGCTCAGGGTGCTGGGTTCTCAGTGCTCAGTGTTCAGGGTGCTAGGTGTTCAGTACTCAGCGTGCTGGGTGCTCAGTACTCAGGGTGCTGGGTGCTCAGTGCTCAGGGTGCTGGGTGCTCAGTGCTCAGGGTGCTGGGTGCTCAGTACTCAGGGTGCTGGGTGCTCAGTACTCAGGGTGCTCGGTGCTCAGTACTCAGGGTGCTGGGTGCTCAGTGCCCAGGGTGCTGGGTGCTCAGTACTCAGGGTGCTGGGTGCTCAGTACTCAGGGTGCTGTGTGCTCAGTGCTCAGGCTGCTGGCTGCTCAGTACTCAGGGTGCTGGGTGCTCAGTGCTCGGGGTGCTGGGTGCTCAGTGCTCAGGGTGATCAGTGCTCAGTACTCAGGGTGCTGGGTGCTCAGTGCTCAGGGTGCTGGGTACTCAGTCCTCAGGGTGCTGGGTGCTCAGTGCTCAGTACTCAGGGTGCTCAGTACTCAGGGTGCCGGGTGCTCAGTGCTCGGGCTGCTGGGTGCTCAGTACTCAGGGTGCTGGGTGCTCAGTGCTCGGGGTGCTGGGTGCTCAGTGCTCAGGGTGATCGGTGCTCAGTGCTCAGGGTGCTGGGTGCTCAGTCCTCAGGGTGCTCAGTGCTCAGGGTGCTGGGTGCTCAGTGCTCAGGGTGCTCGGTGCTCAGTACTCAGGGTGCTGAGTGCTCAGTTCTCACGGTGCTGGGTGCTCAGTACTCAGGGTGCTGGGGGCTCAGTACTCAGGGTGCTGGGTGCTCAGTGCTCAGGGTGCTGGGTGCTCAGTGCTCAGGGTGCTGGGTGCTCAGTGCTCGGGGTGCTGGGTGCTCAGTGCTCGGGGTGCTGGGTGCTCAGTGCTCAGTGCTCAGGGTGCTGGGTGCTCAGTGCTAAGGGTGCTGGTTGCTCAGAACTAAGGGTGTTCGGTGCTCAGTACTCAGTGTGCTGGGTGCTCAGTGCTCAGGGTGCTGGGTGCTCAGTACTCAGGGTGCTGGGTGCACAGTACTCAGGGTGCTGGGTGCTCAGTACTCAGGGTGCTGGGTGCTCAGTGCTCGAGGTGCTGCGTGCTCAGTGCTCAGGGTGCTGGGTGCACAGTGCTCAGGGTGCTGGGTGCTCAATACTCAGGGTGCTGGGTGCTCAGTGCTCAGGGTGATCGGTGCTCAGTACTCAGGGTGCTCAGTACTCAGGGTGCTGGGTGCTCAGTGCTCGGGGTACTGGGAGCTCAGTACTCAGGGTGCTGTGTGCTCAGTGCTCGGGGTGCTGAGTGCTGAGTTCTCAGGGTGCTGGGTGCTCAGTACTCGGGGTGCTCGGTGCTCAGTACTCAGGGTGCTGGGTGCTCAATACTCAGGGTGCTGGGTGCTCAGTACTCAGGGTGCTCGCTGCTCAGTACTCAGGGTGCTGGGTGCTCAGTGCGCAGGGTGCTGGGTGCTCAGTGCTCTGGGTGCTGGGTGCTCAGTGCTCAGGGTGCTGGGTGCTCAGTGCTCAGGGTGCTTTTTGCTCAGTGCTCGGGGTGCTTGCTGCTCAGTACTCTTGGTGCTGGGTGCTCAGTACTCAGGGTGCTGGGTGCTCAGTACACAGGGTGCTCGGTTCTCAGTACTCAGGGTGCTGGGTGCCCATTCTCGGGGTGCTGGGTGCTCAGTGCTCGGGGTGCTGGGTGCTCAGTGCTCAGGGTCCTCGGTGCTCAGTACTCAGGGTGCTCAGTACTCAGCGTGCTTTGTGCTCAGTGCTCAGGTTGCTGGGTGCTCAGTACTTAGGGTGGTGGGTGCTCAGTGCTCGGGGAGCTCGGTGCTCAGTACTCAGGGTGCTGGGTGCTCAGTACTCAGTGCTCGGGGTCCTGGGTGCTCCGTGCTCGGGGTGCTGGTTGCTCAGTGCTCTGGGTGCTTAGTGCTCAGTACTCAGGGTGCTGGGTGCTCAGTACTCAGGGTGCTGTGTGCTCATTCTCGGGGCGCTGGGTGCTCAGTGATCGGGGTGCTGGGTGCTCAGTACTCAGGGAGCTGGGGGCTCAGTACTCAGGGGGCTGGGTGCTCAGTACTCAGGGTGCTCGGTTCTCAGTACTCAGGGTGCTGGGTGCTCATTCTCGGGGTACTGGGTGCTCAGTGCTCGGGGTGCTGGGTGCTCAGTACTCAGGGTGCAGGGGGCTCAGTACTCAGGGTGCTGGGTGCTCAGTGGTCGGCGTGCTCCGTGCTCAGGGTGCTGGGTGCTCAGTGCTCAGGGTGATGGGTGCTCAGTGCTCGGGGTGCTGGGTGCTCAGTGCTCAGGGTGATCGGTGCTCAGTGCTCAGGGTGCTGGGTGCTCAGTCCTCAGGGTGCTCAGTGCTCAGGGTGCTGGGTGCTCAGTGCTCGGGGTGCTCGGTGCTCAGTACTCAGGGTGCTGAGTGCTCAGTTCTCACGGTGCTGTGTGCTCAGTACTCAGGGTGCTGGGTGCTCAGTACTCAGGGTGCTGGGTGCTCAGTGCTCAGGGTGCTGGGTGCTCATTGCTCAGGGTGCTGGGTGCTCAGTGCTCGGGGTGCTGGGTGCTCAGTGCTCGGGGTGCTGGGTGCTCAGTGCTCAGTGCTCAGGGTGCTGGGTTCTCAGTGCTCAGGGTGCTGGTTGCTCAGTACTCAGGGTGCTGGGTGCTCAGTACTCAGGGTGCTGGGTGCTCAGTGCTCAGCGTGCTGGGTGCTCAGTACTCAGGGGGCTGGGTGCTCAGTACTCAGGGTGCTGGGTGCTCAGTACTCAGGGTGCTGGGTGCTCAGTGCTCGGGGTGCTGCGTGCTCAGTGCTCAGGGTGCTGGGTGCTCAGTGCTCAGGGTGCTGGGTGCTCAATACTCAGGGTGCTGGGTGTTCAGTGCTCGGGGTGCTCGGTGCTCAGTACTCAAGGTGCTGGGTGCTCAGTGCTCAGGGTGCTGGGTGCTCAGTCCACGGGGTGCTCCGTGCTCAGTGATCAGGGTGCTTGGTGCTCAGTACTCAGGGTGCTCGGTGCTCAGTACTCAGGGTGATGGGTGCTCAGTGCTCGGGGTGCTGGGTTCTCAGTGCTCAGTACTCAGGGTGCTGGGTGCTCAGTGCTCAGGATGCTGGGTGCTCAGTATTCAGGGTGCTCAGTGCTCAATACTCGGGGTGCTTGGTGCTCAGTGCTCAGGGTGCTCAGTGCTCAGTACTCGGGGTGCTGGGTGCTCAGTGCTCAGGGTGCTCAGTGCTCAGTGCTCGGGGTGCTGGGTGCTCAGTGCTCGGGGCGCTGGGTGCTCAGTGCTCGGGGTGCTGGGTGCTCAGTACTCGGGGTGCTGGGTGCTCAGTGCTCAGGGTGCTCAGTGCTCAGTACTCAGTGCTCAGGGTGCTCAGTGCTCAGTGCTCAGGGTGCTGGGTGTTCAGTACTCAGGGTGCTGGGTGATCAGTACTCAGGTTGCTGGGTGCTCAGTGCTCAGGGTGCTGGGTGCTCAGTACTCTGGGTGTTGGGTGCTCAGTACTCAGGGTGCTGGGTGCTCAGTGCTCGGGGTGCTGGGTGCTCAGTGCTCAGGGTGCTGGGTGCTCAGTGCTCAGGGTGCTGGGTGCTCAGTATTCAGGGTGCTGGGTGCTTAGTGCTCGAGGTGCTCGGTGCTCAGTACTCAAGGTGCTGGGTGCTCAGTCCTCGGGGTGCTCCGTGCTCAGGGTGCTGGTTGCTCAGTGCTCGAGGTGCTGGCTGCTCAGTACTCAGCGTGCTGGGTGCTCAGTACTCAGGGTGCTGGGTGCTCAGTGCTCAGGGTGCTGGGTGCTCATTGCTCAGGGTGCAGGGTGCTCAGTGATAGGGGTGCTGGGTGCTCAGTACTCAGGGTGCTCAGTGCTCGAGGTGCTCGGTGCTCCTTACTCAAGGTGCTGGGTGCTCAGTGCTCAGGGTGCTGGGTGCTCAGTCCTCGGGGTGCTCCGTGCTCAGGGTGCTGGGTGCTCAGAGCTCAGGGTGCTGGGTGCTCAGTGCTCAGTGCTCAGGGTGCTGGGTGTTCAGTACTCAGGTTGCTGGGTGCTCAGTACTCAGGGTGCTGGGTGCTAAGTGCTCAGGGTGCTGGGTGCTCAGTGCTCAGGGTGCTGGGTGCTCAGTACTCAGGGTGCTGGGTGCTCAGTACTCAGGGTGCTCGGTGCTCAGTACTCAGGGTGCTGGGTGCTCAGTGCCCAGGGTGCTGGGTGCTCAGTACTCAGGGTGCTGGGTGCTCAGTACTCAGGGTGCTGGGTGCTCAGTGCTCAGGGTGCTGGCTGCTCAGTACTCAGGGTACTGGGTGCTCAGTGCTCGGGGTGCTGGGTGCTCAGTACTCAGGGTGCTGGGTGCTCAGTGCTCGGGGTGCTGGGTGCTCAGTGCTCAGGGTGATCGGTGCTCAGTGCTCAGTGTGCTGGGTGCTCAGTCCTCAGGGTGCTCAGTGCTCAGGGTGCTGGGTGCTCAGTGCTCGGGGTGCTCGGTGCTCAGTACTCAGGGTGCTGAGTGCTCAGTTCTCACGGTGCTGGGTGCTCAGTACTCAGGGTGCTGGGTGCTCAGTACTCAGGGTGCTGGGTGCTCAGTGCTCAGGGTGCTGGGTGCTCAGTGCTCAGGGTGCTTGGTGCTCAGTGCTCGGGGTGCTGGGTGCTCAGTGCTCGGGGTGCTGGGTGCTCAGTGCTCAGTGCTCAGGGTGCTGGGTGCTCAGTGCTCAGGGTGCTGGTTGCTCAGTACTCAGGGTGCTGGGTGCTCAGTACTCAGGGTGCTGGGTGCTCAGTGCTCAGGGTGCTGGGTGCTCAGTACTCAGGGTGCTGGGTGCACAGTAATCAGGGTGCTGGGTGCTCAGTACTCAGGGTCCTGGGTGCTCAGTGCTCGGGGTGCTGCGTGCTCAGTGCTCAGGGTGCTGGGTGCTCAGTGCTCAGGGTGCTGGGTGCTCAATACTCAGGGTGCTGGGTGCTCAGTGCTCAGGGTGATCGGTGCTCAGTACTCAGGGTGCTCAGTTCTCAGGGTGCTGGGTGCTCAGTGCTCGGGGTACTGGGAGCTCAGTACTCAGGGTGCTGGGTGCTCAGTGCTCGGGGTGCTGGGTGCTGAGTTCTCAGGGTGCTGGGTGCTCAGTACTCGGGGTGCTCGGTGCTCAGTACTCAGGGTGCTGGGTGCTCAGTACTCAGGGTGCTGGGTGCTCAGTACTCGGGTGCTGGGTGCTCAGTGCTCAGGGTGCTGGGTGCTCAGTGCTCGGGGTGCTGTGTGCTCAGTGCTCGGGGTGCTTTGTGCTCAGTGCTCAAGGTGCTGGGTGCTCAGTACTCAGGGTGCTCATTGCTCATGGTGCAGGGTGCTCAGTGCTCAGGGTGCTCGCTGCTCTTGGCGCTCGGTGCTCAGTGCTCGGGGTGCTCGGAGCTCAGTACTCAGGGTGCTGGGTGCTCAGTGCTCGGGGTGCTCGGTGTTCAGTACTCAGGGTGCTGGGTGCTCAGTGCTCGGGGTGCTGGGTGCTCAGTGCTCAGTACTCATTGTGCTGGGTGCTCAGTGCTCAGGGTGCTGTGTGCTCAGTGCTCAGGGTGCTGGGTGTTCAGTGCTCAGGGTGCTGGGTACTCAGTACTCAGGGTGCTGGGTGCTCAGTGCTCGGGGTGCTATGTGCTCAGTGCTCGCGGTGCTGGGTGCTCAGTGCTCGGGGTGCTGGGTGCTCAGTGCTCGGGGTGCTGAGTGCTGAGTTCTCAGGGTGCTGGGTGCTCAGTACTCGGGGTGCTCGGTGCTCAGTACTCAGGGTGCTGGGTGCTCAATACTCAGGGTGCTGGGTGCTCAGTACTCAGGGTGCTCGCTGCTCAGTACTCAGGGTGCTGGGTGCTCAGTGCGCAGGGTGCTGGGTGCTCAGTGCTCTGGGTGCTGGGTGCTCAGTGCTCAGGGTGCTGGGTGCTCAGTGCTCAGGGTGCTGGGTGCTCAGTGCTCGGGGTGCTTGCTGCTCAGTACTCTTGGTGCTGGGTGCTCAGTACTCAGGGTGCTGGGTGCTCAGTACACAGGGTGCTCGGTTCTCAGTACTCAGGATGCTGGGTGCCCATTCTCGGGGTGCTGGGTGCTCAGTGCCGGGGTGCTGGGTGCTCAGTGCTCAGGGTCCTCGGTGCTCAGTACTCAGGGTGCTCAGTACTCAGCGTGCTTTGTGCTCAGTGCTCAGGTTGCTGGGTGCTCAGTACTCAGGGTGGTGGGTGCTCAGTGCTCGGGGAGCTCGGTGCTCAGTACTCAGGGTGCTGGGTGCTCAGTACTCAGTGCTCGGGGTCCTGGGTGCTCCGTGCTCGGGGTGCTGGTTGCTCAGTGCTCTGGGTGCTTAGTGCTCAGTACTCAGGGTGCTGGGTGCTCAGTACTCAGGGTGCTGGGTGCTCAGTACTCAGGGTACTGGGTGCTCAGTGCTCAGGGTGCTGGGTGCTCAGTGCTCAGGGTGCTGGGTGCTCAGTGCTCGGGGTGCTGTGTGCTCAGTGCTCGGGGAGCTGGGTGCTCAGTGCTCAGTGCTCAGGGTGCTGGGTGCTCAGTGCTCAGGGTGCTGGTCGCTCAGTACTCAGGGTGCTGGGTGCTCAGTACTCAGGGTGCTGGGTGCTCAGTGCTCAGGTTGCTGGGTGCTCAGTACTCAGGGTGCTGGGTGCTCAGTACTCAGTGTGCTGGGTGCTCATTACTCAGGGTGCTGTGTGCTCAGTGCTCGGGGTGCTGCGTGCTCAGTGCTCAGGGTGCTTTGTGCTCAGTGCTCAGGGTGCTGGGTGCTCAATACTCAGGGTGCTGGGTGTTCAGTGCTCGGGGTGCTCGGTGCTCAGTACTCAAGGTGCTGGGTGCTCAGTGCTCAGGGTGCTGGGTGCTCAGTCCGCGGGGTGCTCCGTGCTCAGTGATCAGGGTGCTTGGTGCTCAGTACTCAGGGTTCTGGGTGCTCAGTGCTCCGGGTGCTGGGATCTCAGTGCTCAGTACTCAGGGTGCTGGGTGCTCAGTGCTCAGGGTGCTGGGTGCTCAGTATTCAGGGTGCTCAGTGCTCAGTACTCGGGGTGCTTGTTGCTCAGTACTCAGGGTGCTCTGTGCTCAGTACTCGGGGTGCTGGGTGCTCAGTGCTCAGGGTGCTCAGTGCTCAGTGCTCGGGGTGCTGGGTGCTCAGTGCTCGGGGCGCTGGGTGCTCAGTGCTCGGTGTGCTGGGTGCTCAGTACTCGGTGTGCTGGGTGCTCAGTGCTCAGGGTGCTCAGTGCTCAGTACTCAGTGCTCAGGGTGCTCAGTGCTCAGTGCTCAGGGTGCTGGGTGTTCAGTACTCAGGGTGCTGGGTGCTCAGTACACAGGTTGCTGGGTGCTCAGTGCTCAGGGTGCTGGGTGCTCAGTACTCTGGGTGTTGGGTGCTCAGTACTCAGGGTGCTGGGTGCTCAGTGCTCGAGGTACTGGGTGCTCAGTACTCAGGGTGCTGGGTGCTCAGTGCTCAGTGTGCTGGGTGCTCAGTACTCAGGGTGCTGGGTGCTTAGTGCTCGAGGTGCTCGGTGCTCAGTACTCAAGGTGCTGGGTGCTCAGTCCTCGGGGTGCACCGTGCTCAGGGTGCTGGTTGCTCAGTGCTCGAGGTGCTGGGTGCTCAGTACTCAGCGTGCTGGGTGCTCAGTACTCAGGGTGCTGGGTGCTCAGTGCTCAGGGTGCTGGGTGCTCAGTGCTCAGGGTGCAGGGTGCTCAGTGATAGGGGTGATGGGTGCTCAGTACTCAGGGTGCTCAGTGCTCGAGGTGCTCGGTGCTCAGTACTCAAGGTGCTGGGTGCTCAGTGCTCATGGTGCTGGGTGCTCAGTCCTCGGGGTGCTCCATGCTCAGGGTGCTGGGTGCTCAGTGCTCAGGGTGCTGGGTTCTCAGTGCTCAGTGTTCAGGGTGCTAGGTGTTCAGTACTCAGCGTGCTGGGTGCTCAGTACTCAGGGTGCTGGGTGCTCAGTGCTCAGGGTGCTGGGTGCTCAGTGCTCAGGGTGCTGGGTGCTCAGTACTCAGGGTGCTGGGTGCTCAGTACTCAGGGTGCTCGGTGCTCAGTACTCAGGGTGCTGGGTGCTCAGTGCCCAGGGTGCTGGGTGCTCAGTACTCAGGGTGCTGGGTGCTCAGTACTCAGGGTGCTGTGTGCTCAGTGCTCAGGCTGCTGGCTGCTCAGTACTCAGGGTGCTGGGTGCTCAGTGCTCGGGGTGCTGGGTGCTCAGTGCTCAGGGTGATCAGTGCTCAGTACTCAGGGTGCTGGGTGCTCAGTGCTCAGGGTGCTGGGTACTCAGTCCTCAGGGTGCTGGGTGCTCAGTGCTCAGTACTCAGGGTGCTCAGTACTCAGGGTGCCGGGTGCTCAGTGCTCGGGCTGCTGGGTGCTCAGTACTCAGGGTGCTGGGTGCTCAGTGCTCGGGGTGCTGGGTGCTCAGTGCTCAGGGTGATCGGTGCTCAGTGCTCAGGGTGCTGGGTGCTCAGTCCTCAGGGTGCTCAGTGCTCAGGGTGCTGGGTGCTCAGTGCTCAGGGTGCTCGGTGCTCAGTACTCAGGGTGCTGAGTGCTCAGTTCTCACGGTGCTGGGTGCTCAGTACTCAGGGTGCTGGGTGCTCAGTACTCAGGGTGCTGGGTGCTCAGTGCTCAGGGTGCTGGGTGCTCAGTGCTCAGGGTGCTGGGTGCTCAGTGCTCGGGGTGCTGGGTGCTCAGTGCTCGGGGTGCTGGGTGCTCAGTGCTCAGTGCTCAGGGTGCTGGGTGCTCAGTGCTAAGGGTGCTGGTTGCTCAGAACTAAGGGTGTTCGGTGCTCAGTACTCAGTGTGCTGGGTGCTCAGTGCTCAGGGTGCTGGGTGCTCAGTACTCAGGGTGCTGGGTGCACAGTACTCAGGGTGCTGGGTGCTCAGTACTCAGGGTGCTGGGTGCTCAGTGCTCGAGGTGCTGCGTGCTCAGTGCTCAGGGTGCTGGGTGCACAGTGCTCAGGGTGCTGGGTGCTCAATACTCAGGGTGCTGGGTGCTCAGTGCTCAGGGTGATCGGTGCTCAGTACTCAGGGTGCTCAGTACTCAGGGTGCTGGGTGCTCAGTGCTCGGGGTACTGGGAGCTCAGTACTCAGGGTGCTGGGTGCTCAGTGCTCGGGGTGCTGAGTGCTGAGTTCTCAGGGTGCTGGGTGCTCAGTACTCGGGGTGCTCGGTGCTCAGTACTCAGGGTGCTGGGTGCTCAATACTCAGGGTGCTGGGTGCTCAGTACTCAGGGTGCTCGCTGCTCAGTACTCAGGGTGCTGGGTGCTCAGTGCGCAGGGTGCTGGGTGCTCAGTGCTCTGGGTGCTGGGTGCTCAGTGCTCAGGGTGCTGGGTGCTCAGTGCTCAGGGTGCTTTTTGCTCAGTGCTCGGGGTGCTTGCTGCTCAGTACTCTTGGTGCTGGGTGCTCAGTACTCAGGGTGCTGGGTGCTCAGTACACAGGGTGCTCGGTTCTCAGTACTCAGGGTGCTGGGTGCCCATTCTCGGGGTGCTGGGTGCTCAGTGCTCGGGGTGCTGGGTGCTCAGTGCTCAGAGTCCTCGGTGCTCAGTACTCAGGGTGCTCAGTACTCAGCGTGCTTTGTGCTCAGTGCTCAGGTTGCTGGGTGCTCAGTACTCAGGGTGGTGGGTGCTCAGTGCTCGGGGAGCTCGGTGCTCAGTACTCAGGGTGCTGGGTGCTCAGTACTCAGTGCTCGGGGTCCTGGGTGCTCCGTGCTCGGGGTGCTGGTTGCTCAGTGCTCTGGGTGCTTAGTGCTCAGTACTCAGGGTGCTGGGTGCTCAGTACTCAGGGTGCTGTGTGCTCATTCTCGGGGCGCTGGGTGCTCAGTGATCGGGGTGCTGGGTGCTCAGTACTCAGGGAGCTGGGGGCTCAGTACTCAGGGGGCTGGGTGCTCAGTACTCAGGGTGCTCGGTTCTCAGTACTCAGGGTGCTGGGTGCTCATTCTCGGGGTACTGGGTGCTCAGTGCTCGGGGTGCTGGGTGCTCAGTACTCAGGGTGCAGGGGGCTCAGTACTCAGGGTGCTGGGTGCTCAGTGGTCGGCGTGCTCCGTGCTCAGGGTGCTGGGTGCTCAGTGCTCAGGGTGATGGGTGCTCAGTGCTCGGGGTGCTGGGTGCTCAGTGCTCAGGGTGATCGGTGCTCAGTGCTCAGGGTGCTGGGTGCTCAGTCCTCAGGGTGCTCAGTGCTCAGGGTGCTGGGTGCTCAGTGCTCGGGGTGCTCGGTGCTCAGTACTCAGGGTGCTGAGTGCTCAGTTCTCACGGTGCTGTGTGCTCAGTACTCAGGGTGCTGGGTGCTCAGTACTCAGGGTGCTGGGTGCTCAGTGCTCAGGGTGCTGGGTGCTCAGTGCTCAGGGTGCTGGGTGCTCAGTGCTCGGGGTGCTGGGTGCTCAGTGCTCGGGGTGCTGGGTGCTCAGTGCTCAGTGCTCAGGGTGCTGGGTTCTCAGTGCTCAGGGTGCTGGTTGCTCAGTACTCAGGGTGCTGGGTGCTCAGTACTCAGGGTGCTGGGTGCTCAGTGCTCAGCGTGCTGGGTGCTCAGTACTCAGGGGGCTGGGTGCTCAGTACTCAGGGTGCTGGGTGCTCAGTACTCAGGGTGCTGGGTGCTCAGTGCTCGGGGTGCTGCGTGCTCAGTGCTCAGGGTGCTGGGTGCTCAGTGCTCAGGGTGCTGGGTGCTCAATACTCAGGGTGCTGGGTGTTCAGTGCTCGGGGTGCTCGGTGCTCAGTACTCAAGGTGCTGGGTGCTCAGTGCTCAGGGTGCTGGGTGCTCAGTCCACGGGGTGCTCCGTGCTCAGTGATCAGGGTGCTTGGTGCTCAGTACTCAGGGTGCTCGGTGCTCAGTACTCAGGGTGATGGGTGCTCAGTGCTCGGGGTGCTGGGTTCTCAGTGCTCAGTACTCAGGGTGCTGGGTGCTCAGTGCTCAGGATGCTGGGTGCTCAGTATTCAGGGTGCTCAGTGCTCAATACTCGGGGTGCTTGGTGCTCAGTGCTCAGGGTGCTCAGTGCTCAGTACTCGGGGTGCTGGGTGCTCAGTGCTCAGGGTGCTCAGTGCTCAGTGCTCGGGGTGCTGGGTGCTCAGTGCTCGGGGCGCTGGGTGCTCAGTGCTCGGGGTGCTGGGTGCTCAGTACTCGGGGTGCTGGGTGCTCAGTGCTCAGGGTGCTCAGTGCTCAGTACTCAGTGCTCAGGGTGCTCAGTGCTCAGTGCTCAGGGTGCTGGGTGTTCAGTACTCAGGGTGCTGGGTGATCAGTACTCAGGTTGCTGGGTGCTCAGTGCTCAGGGTGCTGGGTGCTCAGTACTCTGGGTGTTGGGTGCTCAGTACTCAGGGTGCTGGGTGCTCAGTGCTCGGGGTGCTGGGTGCTCAGTGCTGAGGGTGCTGGGTGCTCAGTGCTCAGGGTGCTGGGTGCTCAGTATTCAGGGTGCTGGGTGCTTAGTGCTCGAGGTGCTCGGTGCTCAGTACTCAAGGTGCTGGCTGCTCAGTACTCAGGGTACTGGGTGCTCAGTGCTCGGGGTGCTGGGTGCTCAGTGCTCAGGGTGATCAGTGCTCAGTACTCAGGGTGCTGGGTGCTCAGTGCTCAGGGTGCTGGGTACTCAGTCCTCAGGGTGCTGGGTGCTCAGTGCTCAGTACTCAGGGTGCTCAGTACTCAGGGTGCCGGGTGCTCAGTGCTCGGGGTGCTGGGTGCTCAGTACTCAGGGTGCTGGGTGCTCAGTGCTCGGGGTGCTGGGTGCTCAGTGCTCAGGGTGATCGGTGCTCAGTGCTCAGTGTGCTGGGTGCTCAGTCCTCAGGGTGCTCAGTGCTCAGGGTGCTGGGTGCTCAGTGCTCGGGGTGCTCGGTGCTCAGTACTCAGGGTGCTGAGTGCTCAGTTCTCACGGTGCTGGGTGCTCAGTACTCAGGGTGCTGGGTGCTCAGTACTCAGGGTGCTGGGTGCTCAGTGCTCAGGGTGCTGGGTGCTCAGTGCTCAGGGTGCTTGGTGCTCAGTGCTCGGGGTGCTGGGTGCTCAGTGCTCGGGGTGCTGGGTGCTCAGTGCTCAGTGCTCAGGGTGCTGGGTGCTCAGTGCTCAGGGTGCTGGTTGCTCAGTACTCAGGGTGCTGGGTGCTCAGTACTCAGGGTGCTGGGTGCTCAGTGCTCAGGGTGCTGGGTGCTCAGTACTCAGGGTGCTGGGTGCACAGTAATCAGGGTGCTGGGTGCTCAGTACTCAGGGTGCTGGGTGCTCAGTGCTCGGGGTGCTGCGTGCTCAGTGCTCAGGGTGCTGGGTGCTCAGTGCTCAGGGTGCTGGGTGCTCAATACTCAGGGTGCTGGGTGCTCAGTGCTCAGGGTGATCGGTGCTCAGTACTCAGGGTGCTCAGTTCTCAGGGTGCTGGGTGCTCAGTGCTCGGGGTACTGGGAGCTCAGTACTCAGGGTGCTGGGTGCTCAGTGCTCGGGGTGCTGGGTGCTGAGTTCTCAGGGTGCTGGGTGCTCAGTACTCGGGGTGCTCGGTGCTCAGTACTCAGGGTGCTGGGTGCTCAGTACTCAGGGTGCTGGGTGCTCAGTACTCGGGTGCTGGGTGCTCAGTGCTCAGGGTGCTGGGTGCTCAGTGCTCGGGGTGCTGTGTGCTCAGTGCTCGGGGTGCTTTGTGCTCAGTGCTCAAGGTGCTGGGTGCTCAGTACTCAGGGTGCTCATTGCTCATGGTGCAGCGTGCTCAGTGCTCAGGGTGCTCGCTGCTCTTGGCGCTCGGTGCTCAGTGCTCGGGGTGCTCGGAGCTCAGTACTCAGGGTGCTGGGTGCTCAGTGCTCGGGGTGCTCGGTGTTCAGTACTCAGGGTGCTGGGTGCTCAGTGCTCGGGGTGCTGGGTGCTCAGTGCTCAGTACTCATTGTGCTGGGTGCTCAGTGCTCAGGGTGCTGTGTGCTCAGTGCTCAGGGTGCTGGGTGTTCAGTGCTCAGGGTGCTGGGTACTCAGTACTCAGGGTGCTGGGTGCTCAGTGCTCGGGGTGCTATGTGCTCAGTGCTCGCGGTGCTGGGTGCTCAGTGCTCGGGGTGCTGGGTGCTCAGTGCTCGGGGTGCTATGTGCTCAGTGCTCGCGGTGCTGGGTGCTCGGTGCTCAGTACTCACGGTGCTGGGTGCTCAGTGCTCGAGGTGCTCAGTACTCAGGGTGCTGTGTGTTCAGTGCTCAGGGTGCTGGGTGCTCAGTATTCAGGGTGCTCATTGCTCAGGGTGCTGGGTGCTCAGTGCTCGGGGTTCTCGGTGCTCAGTGCTCAAGGTGCTGGGTGCTCAGTACTCAGGGTGCTCATTGCTCAGGGTGCTGGGTGCTCAGGGCTCAGGGTGCTGGGTGCTCAGTGCTCAGGGTGCTGGGTGCTCAGTACTCAGGGTGCTGGGTGCTCAGTGCTCGGGGTGCTGGGTGCTCAGTGCTCAGGGTGCTGGGTGCTCAGTACTCAGGGTTCTGGGTGCTCAGTACTCGGGGTGCTCTGTGCTCAGTACTCAGGGTGCTGGGTCCTCAGTGCTCGGGGTGCTCGGTGCTCAGTACTCAGTGTGCTGGGTGCTCAGTGCTCGGGGTGCTCGGTGCTCAGTACGTTGGGTGCTCACTACTCCGGGTGCTGGGTGCTCAGTGCTCAGAGTGCTCTGAGCTCAGTACTCAGGGTGCTGGGTGCTCAGTGCTCGGGGAGCTCGGTGCTCAGTACTCAGGGTGCTGGGTGCTCAGTACTCAGGGTGCTGTGTGCTCAGTACTCGGGTGCTGGGTGCTCAGTGCTCAGGGTGCTGGGTGCTCAGTGCTCGGGGTGCTGGGTGCTCAGTGCTCGGGGTTCTCGGTGCTCAGTGCTCAAGGTGCTGGGTGCTCAGTACTCAGGGTGCTCATTGCTCAGGGTGCTGGGTGCTCAGGGCTCAGGGTGCTGGGTGCTCAGTGCTCAGGGTGCTGGGTGCTCAGTACTCAGGGTGCTGGGTGCTCAGTGCTCGGGGTGCTGGGTGCTCAGTGCTCAGGGTGCTGGGTGCTCAGTACTCAGGGTTCTGGGTGCTCAGTACTCGGGGTGCTCTGTGCTCAGTACTCAGGGTGCTGGGTCCTCAGTGCTCGGGGTGCTCGGTGCTCAGTACTCAGTGTGCTGGGTGCTCAGTGCTCGGGGTGCTCGGTGCTCAGTACGTTGGGTGCTCACTACTCCGGGTGCTGGGTGCTCAGTGCTCAGAGTGCTCTGAGCTCAGTACTCAGGGTGCTGGGTGCTCAGTGCTCGGGGAGCTCGGTGCTCAGTACTCAGGGTGCTGGGTGCTCAGTACTCAGGGTGCTGTGTGCTCAGTACTCGGGTGCTGGGTGCTCAGTGCTCAGGGTGCTGGGTGCTCAGTGCTCGGGGTGCTGGGTGCTCAGTGCTCGGGGTGCTCGGGGCTCAGTGCTCAAGGTGCTGGGTGCTCAGTACTCAGGGTGCTCATTGCTCAGGGTGCTGGGTGCTCAGTATTCGGGGTGCTGGGTGCTCAGTACTCAGGGTGCTGGGTGCTCAGTACTCAGGGTGCTGGGTGCTCAGTACTCGGGTGCTGGGTGCTCAGTGCTCAGGGTGCTGGGTGCTCAGTTCTCGGGTTGCTGGGTGCTCAGTGCTCGGGGTGCTCGGTGCTCAGTGCTCAAGGTGCTGGGTGCTCAGTACTCAGGGTGCTCATTGCTCAGGGTGCTGGGTGCTCAGTACTCAGGGTGCTGGGTGCTCAGTGCTCAGGGTGCTCGGTGCTTGGGGCGCTGGGTGCTCAGTGCTCGGGGTGCTCGGAGCTCAGTACTCAGGGTGCTGGGTGCTCAGGGCTCGGGGTGCTCGGTGCTCAGTACTCAGGGTGCTGGGTGCTCAGTGCTCGGGGTGCTGGGTGCTCAGTGCTCAGTACTCAGGGTGCTGGGTGCTCAGTGCTCAGGGTGCTGTGTGCTCAGTGCTCAGGGTGCTGGGTGCTCAGTGCTCAGGGTGCTGGGTACTCAGTACTCAGGGTGCTGGGTGCTCAGTGCTCGTGGTGCAATGTGCTTAGTGCTCGTGGTGCTGGGTGCTCAGTGCTCGGGGTGCTGGGTGCTCAGTGCTCGGGGTGCTATGTGCTCAGTTCTCGCGGTGCTGGGTGCTCAGTGCTCGGGGTGCTCGGTGCTCAGTACTCAGGGTGCTGGGTGCTCAGTGCTCGAGGTGCTCAGTACTCAGGGTGCTGTGTGTTCAGTGCTCAGGGTGCTGGGTGCTCAGTACTCAGGGTGCTCGGTGCTTGGTACTCAGGGTGCTGGCTGCTCAGTACTCCGGGTGCTGGGTGCTCAGTGCTCGGGGTTCTCGGTGCTCATTGCTCAGGTTGCTGGGTGCTCAGTACTCAGGGTGCTCATTGCTCAGGGTGCTGGGTGCTCAGTGCTCAGGGTGCTCGGTGCTCGGGGCACTGGGTGCTCAGTGCTCGGGGTGCTCGGAGCTCAGTACTCAGGGTGCTGGGTGCTCTGTGCTCGGGGTGCCCGGTGCTCAGTACTCAGGGTGCTGGGTGCTCAGTGCTCGGGGTGCTCGGTGCTCAGTACTCAGGGTGCTGGGTGCTCAGTGCTCAGGGTGCTGGGTGCTCAGTGCTCAGGGTGCTGGGTGCTCAGTACTCAGGGTGCTGGGTGCTCAGTGCTCGGGGTGCTGGGTGCTCAGTGCTCGGGGTGCTGGGTGCTCAGTACTCAGGGTGCTGGGTGCTCAGTACTCGGGGTGCTGGGTGCTCAGTACTCGGGGTGCTGGGTGCTCAGTACTCGGGGTGCTGGGTGCTCAGTACTCGGGTGCTGGGTGCTCAGTGCTCAGGGTGCATGGTGCTCAGTGCTCGGGGTGCTGGGTGCTCAGTCCTCGGGGTGCTCCGTGCGCAGGGTGCTGGGTGCTCAGTGCTCAGGGTGCTGGGTGCTCATTGCTCAGGGTGCAGGGTGCTCAGTGATAGGGGTGCTGGGTGCTCAGTACTCAGGGTGCTCAGTGCTCGAGGTGCTCGGTGCTCCTTACTCAAGGTGCTGGGTGCTCAGTGCTCAGGGTGCTGGGTGCTCAGTCCTCGGGGTGCTCCGTGCTCAGGGTGCTGGGTGCTCAGTGCTCAGGGTGCTGGGTGCTCAGTGCTCAGTGCTCAGGGTGCTGGGTGTTCAGTACTCAGGTTGCTGGGTGCTTAGTACTCCGGGTGCTGGGTGCTAAGTGCTCAGGGTGCTGGGTGCTCAGTGCTCAGGGTGCTGGGTGCTCAGTACTCAGGGTGCTGGGTGCTCAGTACTCAGGGTGCTCGGTGCTCAGTACTCAGGGTGCTGGGTGCTCAGTGCCCAGGGTGCTGGGTGCTCAGTACTCAGGGTGCTGGGTGCTCAGTACTCAGGGTGCTGGGTGCTCAGTGCTCAGGGTGCTGGCTGCTCAGTACTCAGGGTACTGGGTGCTCAGTGCTCGGTTTGCTGGGTGCTCAGTGCTCAGGGTGATCAGTGCTCAGTACTCAGGGTGCTGGGTGCTCAGTGCTCAGGGTGCTGGGTACTCAGTCCTCAGGGTGCTGGGTGCTCAGTGCTCAGTACTCAGGGTGCTCAGTACTCAGGGTGCCGGGTGCTCAGTGCTCGGGGTGCTGGGTGCTCAGTACTCAGGGTGCTGGGTGCTCAGTGCTCGGGGTGCTGGGTGCTCAGTGCTCAGGGTGATCGGTGCTCAGTGCTCAGTGTGCTGGGTGCTCAGTCCTCAGGGTGCTCAGTGCTCAGGGTGCTGGGTGCTCAGTGCACGGGGTGCTCGGTGCTCAGTACTCAGGGTGCTGAGTGCTCAGTTCTCACGGTGCTGGGTGCTCAGTACTCAGGGTGCTGGGTGCTCAGTACTCAGGGTGCTGGGTGCTCAGTGCTCAGGGTGCTGGGTGCTCAGTGCTCAGGGTGCTTGGTGCTCAGTGCTCGGGGTGCTGGGTGCTCAGTGCTCGGGGTGCTGGGTGCTCAGTGCTCAGTGCTCAGGGTGCTGGGTGCTCAGTGCTCAGGGTGCTGGTTGCTCAGTACTCAGGGTGCTGGGTGCTCAGTACTCAGGGTGCTGGGTGCTCAGTGCTCAGGGTGCTGGGTGCTCAGTACTCAGGGTGCTGGGTGCACAGTAATCAGGGTGCTGGGTGCTCAGTACTCAGGGTGCTGGGTGCTCAGTGCTCGGGGTTCTGCGTGCTCAGTGCTCAGGGTGCTGGGTGCTCAGTGCTCAGGGTGCTGGGTGCTCAATACTCAGGGTGCTGGGTGCTCAGTGCTCAGGGTGATCGGTGCTCAGTACTCAGGGTGCTCAGTTCTCAGGGTGCTGGGTGCTCAGTGCTCGGGGTACTGGGAGCTCAGTACTCAGGGTGCTGGGTGCTCAGTGCTCGGGGTGCTGGGTGCTGAGTTTTCAGGGTGCTGGGTGCTCAGTACTCGGGGTACTCGGTGCTCAGTACTCAGGGTGCTGGGTGCTCAGTACTCAGGGTGCTGGGTGCTCAGTACTCGGGTGCTGGGTGCTCAGTGCTCAGGGTGCTGGGTGCTCAGTGCTCGGGGTGCTGTGTGCTCAGTGCTCGGGGTGCTCGGTGCTCAGTGCTCAAGGTGCTGGGTGCTCAGTACTCAGGGTGCTCATTGCTCATTGTGCAGGGTGCTCAGTGCTCAGGGTGCTCGCTGCTCTTGGCGCTCGTTGCTCAGTGCTCGGGGTGCTCGGAGCTCAGTACTCAGGGTGCTGGGTGCTCAGTGCTCGGGGTGCTCGGTGTTCAGTACTCAGGGTGCTGGGTGCACAGTGCTCGGGGTGCTGGGTGCTCAGTGCTCAGTACTCATTGTGCTGGGTGCTCAGTGCTCAGGGTGCTGTGTGCTCAGTGCTCAGGGTGCTGGGTGTTCAGTGCTCAGGGTGCTGGGTACTCAGTACTCAGGGTGCTGGGTGCTCAGTGCTCGGGGTGCTATGTGCTCAGTGCTCGCGGTGCTGGGTGCTCAGTGCTCGGGGTGCTGGGTGCTCAGTGCTCGGGGTGCTATGTGCTCAGTGCTCGCGGTGCTGGGTGCTCGGTGCTCAGTACTCACGGTGCTGGGTGCTCAGTGCTCGAGGTGCTCAGTACTCAGGGTGCTGTGTGTTCAGTGCTCAGGGTGCTGGGTGCTCAGTATTCAGGGTGCTCGGTGCTTAGTACTCAGGGTGCTGGGTGCTCAGTACTCCGGGTGCTGGGTGCTCAGTGCTCGGGGTTCTCGGTGCTCAGTGCTCAAGGTGCTGGGTGCTCAGTACTCAGGGTGCTCATTGCTCAGGGTGCTGGGTGCTCAGTGCTCAGAGTGCTCTGAGCTCAGTACTCAGGGTGCTGGGTGCTCAGTGCTCGGGGTGATCGGTGCTCAGTACTCAGGGTGCTGGGTGCTCGGTGCTCAGTACGTTGGGTGCTCAGTGCTCGGGGAGCTCGGTGCTCAGTACTCAGGGTGCTGGGTGCTCAGTACTCAGGGTGCTGTGTGCTCAGTACTCGGGTGCTGGGTGCTCAGTGCTCAGGGTGCTGGGTGCTCAGTGCTCGGGGTGCTGGGTGCTCAGTGCTCGGGGTGCTCGGGGCTCAGTGCTCAAGGTGCTGGGTGCTCAGTACTCAGGGTGCTCATTGCTCAGGGTGCTGGGTGCTCAGTATTCGGGGTGCTGGGTGCTCAGTACTCAGGGTGCTGGGTGCTCAGTACTCAGGGTGCTGGGTGCTCAGTACTCGGGTGCTGGGTGCTCAGTGCTCAGGGTGCTGGGTGCTCAGTTCTCGGGTTGCTGGGTGCTCAGTGCTCGGGGTGCTCGGTGCTCAGTGCTCAAGGTGCTGGGTGCTCAGTACTCAGGGTGCTCATTGCTCAGGGTGCTGGGTGCTCAGTACTCAGGGTGCTGGGTGCTCAGTGCTCAGGGTGCTCGGTGCTTGGGGCGCTGGGTGCTCAGTGCTCGGGGTGCTCGGAGCTCAGTACTCAGGGTGCTGGGTGCTCAGTGCTCGGGGTGCTCGGTGCTCAGTACTCAGGGTGCTGGGTGCTCAGTGCTCGGGGTGCTGGGTGCTCAGTGCTCAGTACTCAGGGTGCTGGGTGCTCAGTGCTCAGGGTGCTGTGTGCTCAGTGCTCAGGGTGCTGGGTGCTCAGTGCTCAGGGTGCTGGGTACTCAGTACTCAGGGTGCTGGGTGCTCAGTGCTCGTGGTGCAATGTGCTCAGTGCTCGTGGTGCTGGGTGCTCAGTGCTCGGGGTGCTGGGTGCTCAGTGCTCGGGGTGCTATGTGCTCAGTTCTCGCGGTGCTGGGTCCTCAGTGCTCGGTGTGCTCGGTGCTCAGTACTCAGGGTGCTGGGTGCTCAGTGCTCGAGGTGCTCAGTACTCAGGGTGCTGTGTGTTCAGTGCTCAGGGTGCTGGGTGCTCAGTACTCAGGGTGCTCGGTGCTTGGTACTCAGGGTGCTGGCTGCTCAGTACTCCGGGTGCTGGGTGCTCAGTGCTCGGGGTTCTCGGTGCTCATTGCTCAGGTTGCTGGGTGCTCAGTACTCAGGGTGCTCATTGCTCTGGTTGCTGGGTGCTCAGTGCTCAGGGTGCTCGGTGCTCGGGGCACTGGGTGCTCAGTGCTCGGGGTGCTCGGAGCTCAGTACTCAGGGTGCTGGGTGCTCTGTGCTCGGGGTGCCCGGTGCTCAGTACTCAGGGTGCTGGGTGCTCAGTGCTCGGGGTGCTCGGTGCTCAGTACTCAGGGTGCTGGGTGCTCAGTGCTCAGGGTGCTGGGTGCTCAGTGCTCAGGGTGCTGGGTGCTCAGTACTCAGGGTGCTGGGTGCTCAGTGCTCGGGGTGCTGGGTGCTCAGTGCTCGGGGTGCTGGGTGCTCAGTACTCGGGGTGCTGGGTGCTCAGTACTCGGGGTGCTGGGTGCTCAGTACTCGGGGTGCTGGGTGCTCAGTACTCGGGGTGCTGGGTGCTCAGTACTCGGGTGCTGGGTGCTCAGTGCTCAGGGTGCATGGTGCTCAGTGCTCGGGGTGCTGGGTGCTCAGTCCTCGGGGTGCTCCGTGCTCAGGGTGCTGGGTGCTCAGTGCTCAGGGTGCTGGGTGCTCATTGCTCAGGGTGCAGGGTGCTCAGTGATAGGGGTGGTGGGTGCTCAGTACTCAGGGTGCTCAGTGCTCGAGGTGCTCGGTGCTCCTTACTCAAGGTGCTGGGTGCTCAGTGCTCAGGGTGCTGGGTGCTCAGTCCTCGGGGTGCTCCGTGCTCAGGGTGCTGGGTGCTCAGTGCTCAGGTTGCTGGGTGCTCAGTGCTCAGTGCTCAGGGTGCTGGGTGTTCAGTACTCAGGTTGCTGGGTGCTCAGTACTCAGGGTGCTGGGTGCTAAGTGCTCAGGGTGCTGGGTGCTCAGTGCTCAGGGTGCTGGGTGCTCAGTACTCAGGGTGCTGGGTGCTCAGTACTCAGGGTGCTCGGTGCTCAGTACTCAGGGTGCTGGGTGCTCAGTGCCCAGGGTGCTGGGTGCTCAGTACTCAGGGTGCTGGGTGCTCAGTACTCAGGGTGCTGGGTGCTCAGTGCTCAGGGTGCTGGCTGCTCAGTACTCAGGGTACTGGGTGCTCAGTGCTCGGGGTGCTGGGTGCTCAGTGCTCAGGGTGATCAGTGCTCAGTACTCAGGGTGCTGGGTGCTCAGTGCTCAGGGTGCTGGGTACTCAGTCCTCAGGGTGCTGGGTGCTCAGTGCTCAGTACTCAGGGTGCTCAGTACTCAGGGTGCCGGGTGCTCAGTGCTCGGGGTGCTGGGTGCTCAGTACTCAGGGTGCTGGGGGCTCAGTGCTCGGGGTGCTGGGTGCTCAGTGCTCAGGGTGATCGGTGCTCAGTGCTCAGGGTGCTGGGTGCTCAGTGCTCGGGGTGCTCGGTGCTCAGTACTCAGGGTGCTGGGTGCTCAGTACTCAGGGTGCTGGGTGCTCAGTGCTCAGGGTGCTGGGTGCTCAGTGCTCAGGGTGCTTGGTGCTCAGTGCTCGGGGTGCTGGGTGCTCAGTGCTCGGGGTGCTGGGTGCTCAGTGCTCAGTGCTCAGGGTGCTGTGTGCACAGTGCTCAGGGTGCTGGTTGCTCAGTACTCAGGGTGCTGGGTGCTCAGTACTCAGGGTGCTGGGTGCTCAGTGCTCAGGGTGCTGGGTGCTCAGTACTCAGGGTGCTGGGTGCACAGTAATCAGGGTGCTGGGTGCTCAGTACTCAGGGTGCTGGGTGCTCAGTGCTCGGGGTGCTGCGTGCTCAGTGCTCAGGGTGCTGGGTGCTCAGTGCTCAGGGTGCTGGGTGCTCAATACTCAGGGTGCTGGGTGCTCAGTGCTCAGGGTGATCGGTGCTCAGTACTCAGGGTGCTCAGTTCTCAGGGTGCTGGGTGCTCAGTGCTCGGGGTACTGGGAGCTCAGTACTCAGGGTGCTGGGTGCTCAGTGCTCGGGGTGCTGGGTGCTGAGTTCTCAGGGTGCTGGGTGCTCAGTACTCGGGGTGCTCGGTGCTCAGTACTCAGGGTGCTGGGTGCTCAGTACTCAGGGTGCTGGGTGCTCAGTACTCGGGTGCTGGGTGCTCAGTGCTCAGGGTGCTGGGTGCTCAGTGCTCGGGGTGCTGTGTGCTCAGTGCTCGGGGTGCTCGGTGCTCAGTGCTCAAGGTGCTGGGTGCTCAGTACTCAGGGTGCTCATTGCTCATGGTGCAGGGTGCTCAGTGCTCAGGGTGCTCGCTGCTCTTGGCGCTCGGTGCTCAGTGCTCGGGGTGCTCGGAGCTCAGTACTCAGGGTGCTGGGTGCTCAGTGCTCGGGGTGCTCGGTGTTCAGTACTCAGGGTGCTGGGTGCTCAGTGCTCGGGGTGCTGGGTGCTCAGTGCTCAGTACTCATTGTGCTGGGTGCTCAGTGCTCAGGGTGCTGTGTGCTCAGTGCTCAGGGTGCTGGGTGTTCAGTGCTCAGGGTGCTGGGTACTCAGTACTCAGGGTGCTGGGTGCTCAGTGCTCGGGGTGCTATGTGCTCAGTGCTCGCGGTGCTGGGTGCTCAGTGCTCGGGGTGCTGGGTGCTCAGTGCTCGGGGTGCTATGTGCTCAGTGCTCGCGGTGCTGGGTGCTCGGTGCTCAGTACTCACGGTGCTGGGTGCTCAGTGCTCGAGGTGCTCAGTACTCAGGTTGCTGTGTGTTCAGTGCTCAGGGTGCTGGGTGCTCAGTATTCAGGGTGCTCGGTGCTTAGTACTCAGGGTGCTGGGTGCTCAGTACTCCGGGTGCTGGGTGCTCAGTGCTCGGGGTTCTCGGTGCTCAGTGCTCAAGGTGCTGGGTGCTCAGTACTCAGGGTGCTCATTGCTCAGGGTGCTGGGTGCTCAGGGCTCAGGGTGCTGGGTGCTCAGTGCTCAGGGTGCTGGGTGCTCAGTACTCAGGGTGCTGGGTGCTCAGTGCTCGGGGTGCTGGGTGCTCAGTGCTCAGGGTGCTGGGTGCTCAGTACTCAGGGTTCTGGGTGCTCAGTACTCGGGGTGCTGTGTGCTCAGTACTCAGGGTGCTGGGTCCTCAGTGCTCGGGGTGCTCGGAGCTCAGTACTCAGTGTGCTGGGTGCTCAGTGCTCGGGGTGCTCGGTGCTCTGTACGTTGGGTGCTCACTACTCCGGGTGCTGGGTGCTCAGTGCTCAGAGTGCTCTGAGCTCAGTACTCAGGGTGCTGGGTGCTCGGTGCTCAGTACGTTGGGTGCTCAGTGCTCGGGGAGCTCGGTGCTCAGTACTCAGGGTGCTGGGTGCTCAGTACTCAGGGTGCTGTGTGCTCAGTACTCGGGTGCTGGGTGCTCAGTGCTCAGGGTGCTGGGTGCTCAGTGCTCGGGGTGCTGGGTGCTCAGTGCTCGGGGTGCTCGGGGCTCAGTGCTCAAGGTGCTGGGTGCTCAGTACTCAGGGTGCTGATTGCTCAGGGTGCTGGGTGCTCAGTATTCGGGGTGCTGGGTGCTCAGTACTCAGGGTGCTGGGTGCTCAGTACTCAGGGTGCTGGGTGCTCAGTACTCGGGTGCTGGGTGCTCAGTGCTCAGGGTGCTGGGTGCTCAGTTCTCGGGTTGCTGGGTGCTCAGTGCTCGGGGTGCTCGGTGCTCAGTGCTCAAGGTGCTGGGTGCTCAGTACTCAGGGTGCTCATTGCTCAGGGTGCTGGGTGCTCAGTACTCAGGGTGCTGGGTGCTCAGTGCTCAGGGTGCTTGGTGCTTGGGGCGCTGGGTGCTCAGTGCTCGGGGTGCTCGGAGCTCAGTACTCAGGGTGCTGGGTGCTCAGTGCTCGGGGTGCTCGGTGCTCAGTACTCAGGGTGCTGGGTGCTCAGTGCTCGGGGTGCTGGGTGCTCAGTGCTCAGTACTCAGGGTGCTGGGTGCTCAGTGCTCAGGGTGCTGTGTGCTCAGTGCTCAGGGTGCTGGGTGCTCAGTGCTCAGGGTGCTGGGTACTCAGTACTCAGGGTGCTGGGTGCTCAGTGCTCGTGGTGCAATGTGCTCAGTGCTCGTGGTGCTGGGTGCTCAGTGCTCGGGGTGCTGGGTGCTCAGTGCTCGGGGTGCTATGTGCTCAGTTCTCGCGGTGCTGTGTGCTCAGTGCTCGGGGTGCTCGGTGCTCAGTACTCAGGGTGCTGGGTGCTCAGTGCTCGAGGTGCTCAGTACTCAGGGTGCTGTGTGTTCAGTGCTCAGGGTGCTGGGTGCTCAGTACTCAGGGTGCTCGGTGCTTGGTACTCAGGGTGCTGGGTGCTCAGTGCTCAGGGTGCTGGGTGCTCAGTGCTCGGGGTTCTCGGTGCTCATTGCTCAGGTTGCTGGGTGCTCAGTACTCAGGGTGCTCATTGCTCAGGGTGCTGGGTGCTCAGTGCTCAGGGTGCTCGGTGCTCGGGGCACTGGGTGCTCAGTGCTCGGGGTGCTCGGAGCTCAGTACTCAGGGTGCTGGGTGCTCTGTGCTCGGGGTGCCCGGTGCTCAGTACTCAGGGTGCTGGGTGCTCAGTGCTCGGGGTGCTCGGTGCTCAGTACTCAGGGTGCTGGGTGCTCAGTGCTCAGGGTGCTGGGTGCTCAGTGCTCAGGGTGCTGGGTGCTCAGTACTCAGGGTGCTGGGTGCTCAGTGCTCGGGGTGCTGGGTGCTCAGTGCTCGGGGTGCTGGGTGCTCAGTACTCAGGGTGCTGGGTGCTCAGTACTCGGGGTGCTGGGTGCTCAGTACTCGGGGTGCTGGGTGCTCAGTACTCGGGGTGCTGGGTGCTCAGTACTCGGGTGCTGGGTGCTCAGTGCTCAGGGTGCATGGTGCTCAGTGCTCGGGGTGCTGGGTGCTCAGTGCTCAATACTCAGGGTGCTGGGTGCTCAGTGCTCGTGGTGCTGGGTGCTCAGTGCTCAGTACTCAGGGTGCTGGGTGCTCAGTACTCAGGGTGCTGGGTGCTCAGTGCTCAGGGAGCTGGGTGCTCAGTGCTCAGTTTGCTGTGTACTCAGTGCTCAGGGTGCTGGGTTCTCAGTACTCAGGGTGCTCAGTGCTCAGTACTCGGGGTGCTGGGTGCTCAGTGCTCAGGGTGCTCAGTGCTCAGTACTCGGGGTGCTGTGTGCTCAGTGCTCAGGGTGCTCAGTGCTCAGTGCTCGGGGTGATGGGTGCTCAGTGCTCAGTGCTCAGGGTGCTGTGTGTTCAGTACTCAGGGTGCTGGGTGCTCAGTACACAGGGTGCTGGGTGCTCACTGCTCAGGGTCCTGGGTGCTCAGTGTTCGGGGTGCTCAGTACTCAGAATGCTGTGTGTTCAGTGCTCAGGGTACTGGGTGCTCAGTAATCAGGGTGCTCGGTGCTTAGTACTCAGGGTGCTGGGTGCTCAGTACTCCGGGTGTTGGGTGCTCAGTGCTCGGGGTGCTCAGAGCTCAGTACTTAGGGTGCTGGGTGCTCAGTGCTCGGGGTGATCGGTGCTGAGTACTCAGGGTGCTGGGTGCTCAGTGCTCGGGGTGCTCGGTGCTCAGTACTTTGGGTGCTCACTACTCACGGTGCTTTTTGCTCAGTGCTCAGTGTGCTGGGTGCTCAGTGCTCAGAGTGCTGGGTGCTCAGTGCTCAGGGTGCTGGGTGCTCAGTACTCAGGGTGCTGGGTGCTTAGTGCTCGGGGTGCTGGGTGCTCAGTGCTCAGGGTGCTGGGTGCTCAGTACTCGGGGTGCTGGGCGCTCAGTACTCAGGGTGCTGGGTGCTCAGTACTCAGGGTGCTGGGTGCTCAGTATTCGGGTGCTGGGTGCTCAGTGCTCAGGGTGCTGGGTGCTCAGTGCTCGGTGTGCTGCGTGCTCAGTGCTCAGTACTCAGGGTGCTGGGTGCTGAGTGCTCGGGGTGCTGGGTGCTCAGTGCTCAGTACTCAGGGTGCTGGGTGCTCAGTGCTCAGGGTGCTGTGTGCACAGTGCTCAGGGTGCTGGGTGCTCAGTGCTCAGGGTGCTGGGTACTCAGTGCTCAGGGTGCTGGGTGCTCATTGCTCAGGGTGCTGGGTGCTCAGTACTCAGGGTGCTGGGTGCTCAGTGCTCGGGGTGCTGGGTGCTCAGTGCTCGCGGTGCTGGGTGCTCAGTGCGCGGGGTGCTCGGTGCTCAGTACTCAGGGTGCTGGGTGCTCAGTGCTCGAGGTGCTCAGTACTCAGTGTGCTGGGTGCTCAGTACTCAGGGTGCTGGGTGCTCAGTACTCAGGGTGCTGGGTGCTCAGTGCTCAGGGAGCTGGGTGCTCAGTGCTCAGTTTGCTGTGTACTCAGTGCTCAGGGTGCTGGGTTCTCAGTACTCAGGGTGCTCAGTGCTCAGTACTCGGGGTGCTGGGTGCTCAGTGCTCAGGGTGCTCAGTGCTCAGTACTCGGGGTGCTGTGTGCTCAGTGCTCAGGGTGCTCAGTGCTCAGTGCTCGGGGTGCTGGGTGCTCAGTGCTCAGTGCTCAGGGTGCTGTGTGTTCAGTACTCAGGGTGCTGGGTGCTCAGTACACAGGGTGCTGGGTGCTCACTGCTCAGGGTCCTGGGTGCTCAGTGCTCGGGGTGCTCAGTACTCAGGGTGCTGTGTGTTCAGTGCTCAGGGTACTGGCTGCTCAGTAATCAGGGTGCTCGGTGCTTAGTACTCAGGGTGCTGGGTGCTCAGTACTCCGGGTGCTGGGTGCTCAGTGCTCGGGGTGCTCGGAGCTCAGTACTTAGGGTGCTGGGTGCTCAGTGCTCGGGGTGATCGGTGCTGAGTACTCAGGGTGCTGGGTGCTCAGTGCTCGGGGTGCTCGGTGCTCAGTACTTTGGGTGCTCACTACTCAGGGTGCTGGTTGCTCAGTGCTCAGTGTGCTGGGTGCTCAGTGCTCAGAGTGCTGGGTGCTCAGTGCTCAGGGTGCTGGGTGCTCAGTACTCAGGGTGCTGGGTGCTTAGTGCTCGGGGTGCTGGGTGCTCAGTGCTCAGGGTGCTGGGTGCTCAGTACTCGGGGTGCTGGGCGCTCAGTACTCAGGGTGCTGGGTGCTCAGTACTCAGGGTGCTGGCTGCTCAGTACTCCGGGTGCTGGGTGCTCAGTGCTCGGGGTTCTCGGTGCTCATTGCTCAGGTTGCTGGGTGCTCAGTACTCAGGGTGCTCATTGCTCTGGTTGCTGGGTGCTCAGTGCTCAGGGTGCTCGGTGCTCGGGGCACTGGGTGCTCAGTGCTCGGGGTGCTCGGAGCTCAGTACTCAGGGTGCTGGGTGCTCTGTGCTCGGGGTGCCCGGTGCTCAGTACTCAGGGTGCTGGGTGCTCAGTGCTCGGGGTGCTCGGTGCTCAGTACTCAGGGTGCTGGGTGCTCAGTGCTCAGGGTGCTGGGTGCTCAGTGCTCAGGGTGCTGGGTGCTCAGTACTCAGGGTGCTGGGTGCTCAGTGCTCGGGGTGCTGGGTGCTCAGTGCTCGGGGTGCTGGGTGCTCAGTACTCGGGGTGCTGGGTGCTCAGTACTCGGGGTGCTGGGTGCTCAGTACTCGGGGTGCTGGGTGCTCAGTACTCGGGGTGCTGGGTGCTCAGTACTCGGGTGCTGGGTGCTCAGTGCTCAGGGTGCATGGTGCTCAGTGCTCGGGGTGCTGGGTGCTCAGTCCTCGGGGTGCTCCGTGCTCAGGGTGCTGGGTGCTCAGTGCTCAGGGTGCTGGGTGCTCATTGCTCAGGGTGCAGGGTGCTCAGTGATAGGGGTGGTGGGTGCTCAGTACTCAGGGTGCTCAGTGCTCGAGGTGCTCGGTGCTCCTTACTCAAGGTGCTGGGTGCTCAGTGCTCAGGGTGCTGGGTGCTCAGTCCTCGGGGTGCTCCGTGCTCAGGGTGCTGGGTGCTCAGTGCTCAGGTTGCTGGGTGCTCAGTGCTCAGTGCTCAGGGTGCTGGGTGTTCAGTACTCAGGTTGCTGGGTGCTCAGTACTCAGGGTGCTGGGTGCTAAGTGCTCAGGGTGCTGGGTGCTCAGTGCTCAGGGTGCTGGGTGCTCAGTACTCAGGGTGCTGGGTGCTCAGTACTCAGGGTGCTCGGTGCTCAGTACTCAGGGTGCTGGGTGCTCAGTGCCCAGGGTGCTGGGTGCTCAGTACTCAGGGTGCTGGGTGCTCAGTACTCAGGGTGCTGGGTGCTCAGTGCTCAGGGTGCTGGCTGCTCAGTACTCAGGGTACTGGGTGCTCAGTGCTCGGGGTGCTGGGTGCTCAGTGCTCAGGGTGATCAGTGCTCAGTACTCAGGGTGCTGGGTGCTCAGTGCTCAGGGTGCTGGGTACTCAGTCCTCAGGGTGCTGGGTGCTCAGTGCTCAGTACTCAGGGTGCTCAGTACTCAGGGTGCCGGGTGCTCAGTGCTCGGGGTGCTGGGTGCTCAGTACTCAGGGTGCTGGGGGCTCAGTGCTCGGGGTGCTGGGTGCTCAGTGCTCAGGGTGATCGGTGCTCAGTGCTCAGGGTGCTGGGTGCTCAGTGCTCGGGGTGCTCGGTGCTCAGTACTCAGGGTGCTGGGTGCTCAGTACTCAGGGTGCTGGGTGCTCAGTGCTCAGGGTGCTGGGTGCTCAGTGCTCAGGGTGCTTGGTGCTCAGTGCTCGGGGTGCTGGGTGCTCAGTGCTCGGGGTGCTGGGTGCTCAGTGCTCAGTGCTCAGGGTGCTGTGTGCACAGTGCTCAGGGTGCTGGTTGCTCAGTACTCAGGGTGCTGGGTGCTCAGTACTCAGGGTGCTGGGTGCTCAGTGCTCAGGGTGCTGGGTGCTCAGTACTCAGGGTGCTGGGTGCACAGTAATCAGGGTGCTGGGTGCTCAGTACTCAGGGTGCTGGGTGCTCAGTGCTCGGGGTGCTGCGTGCTCAGTGCTCAGGGTGCTGGGTGCTCAGTGCTCAGGGTGCTGGGTGCTCAATACTCAGGGTGCTGGGTGCTCAGTGCTCAGGGTGATCGGTGCTCAGTACTCAGGGTGCTCAGTTCTCAGGGTGCTGGGTGCTCAGTGCTCGGGGTACTGGGAGCTCAGTACTCAGGGTGCTGGGTGCTCAGTGCTCGGGGTGCTGGGTGCTGAGTTCTCAGGGTGCTGGGTGCTCAGTACTCGGGGTGCTCGGTGCTCAGTACTCAGGGTGCTGGGTGCTCAGTACTCAGGGTGCTGGGTGCTCAGTACTCGGGTGCTGGGTGCTCAGTGCTCAGGGTGCTGGGTGCTCAGTGCTCGGGGTGCTGTGTGCTCAGTGCTCGGGGTGCTCGGTGCTCAGTGCTCAAGGTGCTGGGTGCTCAGTACTCAGGGTGCTCATTGCTCATGGTGCAGGGTGCTCAGTGCTCAGGGTGCTCGCTGCTCTTGGCGCTCGGTGCTCAGTGCTCGGGGTGCTCGGAGCTCAGTACTCAGGGTGCTGGGTGCTCAGTGCTCGGGGTGCTCGGTGTTCAGTACTCAGGGTGCTGGGTGCTCAGTGCTCGGGGTGCTGGGTGCTCAGTGCTCAGTACTCATTGTGCTGGGTGCTCAGTGCTCAGGGTGCTGTGTGCTCAGTGCTCAGGGTGCTGGGTGTTCAGTGCTCAGGGTGCTGGGTACTCAGTACTCAGGGTGCTGGGTGCTCAGTGCTCGGGGTGCTATGTGCTCAGTGCTCGCGGTGCTGGGTGCTCAGTGCTCGGGGTGCTGGGTGCTCAGTGCTCGGGGTGCTATGTGCTCAGTGCTCGCGGTGCTGGGTGCTCGGTGCTCAGTACTCACGGTGCTGGGTGCTCAGTGCTCGAGGTGCTCAGTACTCAGGTTGCTGTGTGTTCAGTGCTCAGGGTGCTGGGTGCTCAGTATTCAGGGTGCTCGGTGCTTAGTACTCAGGGTGCTGGGTGCTCAGTACTCCGGGTGCTGGGTGCTCAGTGCTCGGGGTTCTCGGTGCTCAGTGCTCAAGGTGCTGGGTGCTCAGTACTCAGGGTGCTCATTGCTCAGGGTGCTGGGTGCTCAGGGCTCAGGGTGCTGGGTGCTCAGTGCTCAGGGTGCTGGGTGCTCAGTACTCAGGGTGCTGGGTGCTCAGTGCTCGGGGTGCTGGGTGCTCAGTGCTCAGGGTGCTGGGTGCTCAGTACTCAGGGTTCTGGGTGCTCAGTACTCGGGGTGCTGTGTGCTCAGTACTCAGGGTGCTGGGTCCTCAGTGCTCGGGGTGCTCGGAGCTCAGTACTCAGTGTGCTGGGTGCTCAGTGCTCGGGGTGCTCGGTGCTCTGTACGTTGGGTGCTCACTACTCCGGGTGCTGGGTGCTCAGTGCTCAGAGTGCTCTGAGCTCAGTACTCAGGGTGCTGGGTGCTCGGTGCTCAGTACGTTGGGTGCTCAGTGCTCGGGGAGCTCGGTGCTCAGTACTCAGGGTGCTGGGTGCTCAGTACTCAGGGTGCTGTGTGCTCAGTACTCGGGTGCTGGGTGCTCAGTGCTCAGGGTGCTGGGTGCTCAGTGCTCGGGGTGCTGGGTGCTCAGTGCTCGGGGTGCTCGGGGCTCAGTGCTCAAGGTGCTGGGTGCTCAGTACTCAGGGTGCTGATTGCTCAGGGTGCTGGGTGCTCAGTATTCGGGGTGCTGGGTGCTCAGTACTCAGGGTGCTGGGTGCTCAGTACTCAGGGTGCTGGGTGCTCAGTACTCGGGTGCTGGGTGCTCAGTGCTCAGGGTGCTGGGTGCTCAGTTCTCGGGTTGCTGGGTGCTCAGTGCTCGGGGTGCTCGGTGCTCAGTGCTCAAGGTGCTGGGTGCTCAGTACTCAGGGTGCTCATTGCTCAGGGTGCTGGGTGCTCAGTACTCAGGGTGCTGGGTGCTCAGTGCTCAGGGTGCTTGGTGCTTGGGGCGCTGGGTGCTCAGTGCTCGGGGTGCTCGGAGCTCAGTACTCAGGGTGCTGGGTGCTCAGTGCTCGGGGTGCTCGGTGCTCAGTACTCAGGGTGCTGGGTGCTCAGTGCTCGGGGTGCTGGGTGCTCAGTGCTCAGTACTCAGGGTGCTGGGTGCTCAGTGCTCAGGGTGCTGTGTGCTCAGTGCTCAGGGTGCTGGGTGCTCAGTGCTCAGGGTGCTGGGTACTCAGTACTCAGGGTGCTGGGTGCTCAGTGCTCGTGGTGCAATGTGCTCAGTGCTCGTGGTGCTGGGTGCTCAGTGCTCGGGGTGCTGGGTGCTCAGTGCTCGGGGTGCTATGTGCTCAGTTCTCGCGGTGCTGTGTGCTCAGTGCTCGGGGTGCTCGGTGCTCAGTACTCAGGGTGCTGGGTGCTCAGTGCTCGAGGTGCTCAGTACTCAGGGTGCTGTGTGTTCAGTGCTCAGGGTGCTGGGTGCTCAGTACTCAGGGTGCTCGGTGCTTGGTACTCAGGGTGCTGGCTGCTCAGTACTCCGGGTGCTGGGTGCTCAGTGCTCGGGGTTCTCGGTGCTCATTGCTCAGGTTGCTGGGTGCTCAGTACTCAGGGTGCTCATTGCTCAGGGTGCTGGGTGCTCAGTGCTCAGGGTGCTCGGTGCTCGGGGCACTGGGTGCTCAGTGCTCGGGGTGCTCGGAGCTCAGTACTCAGGGTGCTGGGTGCTCTGTGCTCGGGGTGCCCGGTGCTCAGTACTCAGGGTGCTGGGTGCTCAGTGCTCGGGGTGCTCGGTGCTCAGTACTCAGGGTGCTGGGTGCTCAGTGCTCAGGGTGCTGGGTGCTCAGTGCTCAGGGTGCTGGGTGCTCAGTACTCAGGGTGCTGGGTGCTCAGTGCTCGGGGTGCTGGGTGCTCAGTGCTCGGGGTGCTGGGTGCTCAGTACTCAGGGTGCTGGGTGCTCAGTACTCGGGGTGCTGGGTGCTCAGTACTCGGGGTGCTGGGTGCTCAGTACTCGGGGTGCTGGGTGCTCAGTACTCGGGTGCTGGGTGCTCAGTGCTCAGGGTGCATGGTGCTCAGTGCTCGGGGTGCTGGGTGCTCAGTGCTCAATACTCAGGGTGCTGGGTGCTCAGTGCTCGTGGTGCTGGGTGCTCAGTGCTCAGTACTCAGGGTGCTGGGTGCTCAGTACTCAGGGTGCTGGGTGCTCAGTGCTCAGGGAGCTGGGTGCTCAGTGCTCAGTTTGCTGTGTACTCAGTGCTCAGGGTGCTGGGTTCTCAGTACTCAGGGTGCTCAGTGCTCAGTACTCGGGGTGCTGGGTGCTCAGTGCTCAGGGTGCTCAGTGCTCAGTACTCGGGGTGCTGTGTGCTCAGTGCTCAGGGTGCTCAGTGCTCAGTGCTCGGGGTGATGGGTGCTCAGTGCTCAGTGCTCAGGGTGCTGTGTGTTCAGTACTCAGGGTGCTGGGTGCTCAGTACACAGGGTGCTGGGTGCTCACTGCTCAGGGTCCTGGGTGCTCAGTGTTCGGGGTGCTCAGTACTCAGAATGCTGTGTGTTCAGTGCTCAGGGTACTGGGTGCTCAGTAATCAGGGTGCTCGGTGCTTAGTACTCAGGGTGCTGGGTGCTCAGTACTCCGGGTGTTGGGTGCTCAGTGCTCGGGGTGCTCAGAGCTCAGTACTTAGGGTGCTGGGTGCTCAGTGCTCGGGGTGATCGGTGCTGAGTACTCAGGGTGCTGGGTGCTCAGTGCTCGGGGTGCTCGGTGCTCAGTACTTTGGGTGCTCACTACTCACGGTGCTTTTTGCTCAGTGCTCAGTGTGCTGGGTGCTCAGTGCTCAGAGTGCTGGGTGCTCAGTGCTCAGGGTGCTGGGTGCTCAGTACTCAGGGTGCTGGGTGCTTAGTGCTCGGGGTGCTGGGTGCTCAGTGCTCAGGGTGCTGGGTGCTCAGTACTCGGGGTGCTGGGCGCTCAGTACTCAGGGTGCTGGGTGCTCAGTACTCAGGGTGCTGGGTGCTCAGTATTCGGGTGCTGGGTGCTCAGTGCTCAGGGTGCTGGGTGCTCAGTGCTCGGTGTGCTGCGTGCTCAGTGCTCAGTACTCAGGGTGCTGGGTGCTGAGTGCTCGGGGTGCTGGGTGCTCAGTGCTCAGTACTCAGGGTGCTGGGTGCTCAGTGCTCAGGGTGCTGTGTGCACAGTGCTCAGGGTGCTGGGTGCTCAGTGCTCAGGGTGCTGGGTACTCAGTGCTCAGGGTGCTGGGTGCTCATTGCTCATGGTGCAGGGTGCTCAGTGCTCAGGGTGCTCGCTGCTCTTGGCGCTCGGTGCTCAGTGCTCGGGGTGCTCGGAGCTCAGTACTCAGGGTGCTGGGTGCTCAGTGCTCGGGGTGCTCGGTGTTCAGTACTCAGGGTGCTGGGTGCTCAGTGCTCGGGGTGCTGGGTGCTCAGTGCTCAGTACTCATTGTGCTGGGTGCTCAGTGCTCAGGGTGCTGTGTGCTCAGTGCTCAGGGTGCTGGGTGTTCAGTGCTCAGGGTGCTGGGTACTCAGTACTCAGGGTGCTGGGTGCTCAGTGCTCGGGGTGCTATGTGCTCAGTGCTCGCGGTGCTGGGTGCTCAGTGCTCGGGGTGCTGGGTGCTCAGTGCTCGGGGTGCTATGTGCTCAGTGCTCGCGGTGCTGGGTGCTCGGTGCTCAGTACTCACGGTGCTGGGTGCTCAGTGCTCGAGGTGCTCAGTACTCAGGTTGCTGTGTGTTCAGTGCTCAGGGTGCTGGGTGCTCAGTATTCAGGGTGCTCGGTGCTTAGTACTCAGGGTGCTGGGTGCTCAGTACTCCGGGTGCTGGGTGCTCAGTGCTCGGGGTTCTCGGTGCTCAGTGCTCAAGGTGCTGGGTGCTCAGTACTCAGGGTGCTCATTGCTCAGGGTGCTGGGTGCTCAGGGCTCAGGGTGCTGGGTGCTCAGTGCTCAGGGTGCTGGGTGCTCAGTACTCAGGGTGCTGGGTGCTCAGTGCTCGGGGTGCTGGGTGCTCAGTGCTCAGGGTGCTGGGTGCTCAGTACTCAGGGTTCTGGGTGCTCAGTACTCGGGGTGCTGTGTGCTCAGTACTCAGGGTGCTGGGTCCTCAGTGCTCGGGGTGCTCGGAGCTCAGTACTCAGTGTGCTGGGTGCTCAGTGCTCGGGGTGCTCGGTGCTCTGTACGTTGGGTGCTCACTACTCCGGGTGCTGGGTGCTCAGTGCTCAGAGTGCTCTGAGCTCAGTACTCAGGGTGCTGGGTGCTCGGTGCTCAGTACGTTGGGTGCTCAGTGCTCGGGGAGCTCGGTGCTCAGTACTCAGGGTGCTGGGTGCTCAGTACTCAGGGTGCTGTGTGCTCAGTACTCGGGTGCTGGGTGCTCAGTGCTCAGGGTGCTGGGTGCTCAGTGCTCGGGGTGCTGGGTGCTCAGTGCTCGGGGTGCTCGGGGCTCAGTGCTCAAGGTGCTGGGTGCTCAGTACTCAGGGTGCTGATTGCTCAGGGTGCTGGGTGCTCAGTATTCGGGGTGCTGGGTGCTCAGTACTCAGGGTGCTGGGTGCTCAGTACTCAGGGTGCTGGGTGCTCAGTACTCGGGTGCTGGGTGCTCAGTGCTCAGGGTGCTGGGTGCTCAGTTCTCGGGTTGCTGGGTGCTCAGTGCTCGGGGTGCTCGGTGCTCAGTGCTCAAGGTGCTGGGTGCTCAGTACTCAGGGTGCTCATTGCTCAGGGTGCTGGGTGCTCAGTACTCAGGGTGCTGGGTGCTCAGTGCTCAGGGTGCTTGGTGCTTGGGGCGCTGGGTGCTCAGTGCTCGGGGTGCTCGGAGCTCAGTACTCAGGGTGCTGGGTGCTCAGTGCTCGGGGTGCTCGGTGCTCAGTACTCAGGGTGCTGGGTGCTCAGTGCTCGGGGTGCTGGGTGCTCAGTGCTCAGTACTCAGGGTGCTGGGTGCTCAGTGCTCAGGGTGCTGTGTGCTCAGTGCTCAGGGTGCTGGGTGCTCAGTGCTCAGGGTGCTGGGTACTCAGTACTCAGGGTGCTGGGTGCTCAGTGCTCGTGGTGCAATGTGCTCAGTGCTCGTGGTGCTGGGTGCTCAGTGCTCGGGGTGCTGGGTGCTCAGTGCTCGGGGTGCTATGTGCTCAGTTCTCGCGGTGCTGTGTGCTCAGTGCTCGGGGTGCTCGGTGCTCAGTACTCAGGGTGCTGGGTGCTCAGTGCTCGAGGTGCTCAGTACTCAGGGTGCTGTGTGTTCAGTGCTCAGGGTGCTGGGTGCTCAGTACTCAGGGTGCTCGGTGCTTGGTACTCAGGGTGCTGGCTGCTCAGTACTCCGGGTGCTGGGTGCTCAGTGCTCGGGGTTCTCGGTGCTCATTGCTCAGGTTGCTGGGTGCTCAGTACTCAGGGTGCTCATTGCTCAGGGTGCTGGGTGCTCAGTGCTCAGGGTGCTCGGTGCTCGGGGCACTGGGTGCTCAGTGCTCGGGGTGCTCGGAGCTCAGTACTCAGGGTGCTGGGTGCTCTGTGCTCGGGGTGCCCGGTGCTCAGTACTCAGGGTGCTGGGTGCTCAGTGCTCGGGGTGCTCGGTGCTCAGTACTCAGGGTGCTGGGTGCTCAGTGCTCAGGGTGCTGGGTGCTCAGTGCTCAGGGTGCTGGGTGCTCAGTACTCAGGGTGCTGGGTGCTCAGTGCTCGGGGTGCTGGGTGCTCAGTGCTCGGGGTGCTGGGTGCTCAGTACTCAGGGTGCTGGGTGCTCAGTACTCGGGGTGCTGGGTGCTCAGTACTCGGGGTGCTGGGTGCTCAGTACTCGGGGTGCTGGGTGCTCAGTACTCGGGTGCTGGGTGCTCAGTGCTCAGGGTGCATGGTGCTCAGTGCTCGGGGTGCTGGGTGCTCAGTGCTCAATACTCAGGGTGCTGGGTGCTCAGTGCTCGTGGTGCTGGGTGCTCAGTGCTCAGTACTCAGGGTGCTGGGTGCTCAGTACTCAGGGTGCTGGGTGCTCAGTGCTCAGGGAGCTGGGTGCTCAGTGCTCAGTTTGCTGTGTACTCAGTGCTCAGGGTGCTGGGTTCTCAGTACTCAGGGTGCTCAGTGCTCAGTACTCGGGGTGCTGGGTGCTCAGTGCTCAGGGTGCTCAGTGCTCAGTACTCGGGGTGCTGTGTGCTCAGTGCTCAGGGTGCTCAGTGCTCAGTGCTCGGGGTGATGGGTGCTCAGTGCTCAGTGCTCAGGGTGCTGTGTGTTCAGTACTCAGGGTGCTGGGTGCTCAGTACACAGGGTGCTGGGTGCTCACTGCTCAGGGTCCTGGGTGCTCAGTGTTCGGGGTGCTCAGTACTCAGAATGCTGTGTGTTCAGTGCTCAGGGTACTGGGTGCTCAGTAATCAGGGTGCTCGGTGCTTAGTACTCAGGGTGCTGGGTGCTCAGTACTCCGGGTGTTGGGTGCTCAGTGCTCGGGGTGCTCAGAGCTCAGTACTTAGGGTGCTGGGTGCTCAGTGCTCGGGGTGATCGGTGCTGAGTACTCAGGGTGCTGGGTGCTCAGTGCTCGGGGTGCTCGGTGCTCAGTACTTTGGGTGCTCACTACTCACGGTGCTTTTTGCTCAGTGCTCAGTGTGCTGGGTGCTCAGTGCTCAGAGTGCTGGGTGCTCAGTGCTCAGGGTGCTGGGTGCTCAGTACTCAGGGTGCTGGGTGCTTAGTGCTCGGGGTGCTGGGTGCTCAGTGCTCAGGGTGCTGGGTGCTCAGTACTCGGGGTGCTGGGCGCTCAGTACTCAGGGTGCTGGGTGCTCAGTACTCAGGGTGCTGGGTGCTCAGTATTCGGGTGCTGGGTGCTCAGTGCTCAGGGTGCTGGGTGCTCAGTGCTCGGTGTGCTGCGTGCTCAGTGCTCAGTACTCAGGGTGCTGGGTGCTGAGTGCTCGGGGTGCTGGGTGCTCAGTGCTCAGTACTCAGGGTGCTGGGTGCTCAGTGCTCAGGGTGCTGTGTGCACAGTGCTCAGGGTGCTGGGTGCTCAGTGCTCAGGGTGCTGGGTACTCAGTGCTCAGGGTGCTGGGTGCTCATTGCTCAGGGTGCTGGGTGCTCAGTACTCAGGGTGCTGGGTGCTCAGTGCTCGGGGTGCTGGGTGCTCAGTGCTCGCGGTGCTGGGTGCTCAGTGCGCGGGGTGCTCGGTGCTCAGTACTCAGGGTGCTGGGTGCTCAGTGCTCGAGGTGCTCAGTACTCAGTGTGCTGGGTGCTCAGTACTCAGGGTGCTGGGTGCTCAGTACTCAGGGTGCTGGGTGCTCAGTGCTCAGGGAGCTGGGTGCTCAGTGCTCAGTTTGCTGTGTACTCAGTGCTCAGGGTGCTGGGTTCTCAGTACTCAGGGTGCTCAGTGCTCAGTACTCGGGGTGCTGGGTGCTCAGTGCTCAGGGTGCTCAGTGCTCAGTACTCGGGGTGCTGTGTGCTCAGTGCTCAGGGTGCTCAGTGCTCAGTGCTCGGGGTGCTGGGTGCTCAGTGCTCAGTGCTCAGGGTGCTGTGTGTTCAGTACTCAGGGTGCTGGGTGCTCAGTACACAGGGTGCTGGGTGCTCACTGCTCAGGGTCCTGGGTGCTCAGTGCTCGGGGTGCTCAGTACTCAGGGTGCTGTGTGTTCAGTGCTCAGGGTACTGGCTGCTCAGTAATCAGGGTGCTCGGTGCTTAGTACTCAGGGTGCTGGGTGCTCAGTACTCCGGGTGCTGGGTGCTCAGTGCTCGGGGTGCTCGGAGCTCAGTACTTAGGGTGCTGGGTGCTCAGTGCTCGGGGTGATCGGTGCTGAGTACTCAGGGTGCTGGGTGCTCAGTGCTCGGGGTGCTCGGTGCTCAGTACTTTGGGTGCTCACTACTCAGGGTGCTGGTTGCTCAGTGCTCAGTGTGCTGGGTGCTCAGTGCTCAGAGTGCTGGGTGCTCAGTGCTCAGGGTGCTGGGTGCTCAGTACTCAGGGTGCTGGGTGCTTAGTGCTCGGGGTGCTGGGTGCTCAGTGCTCAGGGTGCTGGGTGCTCAGTACTCGGGGTGCTGGGCGCTCAGTACTCAGGGTGCTGGGTGCTCAGTACTCAGGGTGCTGGGTGCTCAGTATTCGGGTGCTGGGTGCTCAGTGCTCAGGGTGCTGGGTGCTCAGTGCTCGGTGTGCTGCGTGCTCAGTGCTCAGTACTCAGGGTGCTGGGTGCTGAGTGCTCGGGGTGCTGGGTGCTCAGTGCTCAGTACTCAGGGTGCTGGGTGCTCAGTGCTCAGGGTGCTGTGTGCACAGTGCTCAGGGTGCTGGGTGCTCAGTGCTCAGGGTGCTGGGTACTCAGTGCTCAGGGTGCTGGGTGCTCAGTGCTCAGGGTGCTGGGTGCTCAGTACTCAGGGTGCTGGGTGCTCAGTGCTCGGGGTGCTGGGTGCTCAGTGCTCGCGGTGCTGGGTGCTCAGTGCTCGGGGTGCTCGGTGCTCAGTACTCAGGGTGCTGGGTGCTCAGTGCTCGAGGTGCTCAGTACTCAGGGTGCTGTGTGTTCAGTGCTCAGGGTGCTGGGTGCTCAGTACTCAGGGTGCTCGGTGCTTAGTTCTCAGGGTGCTGGGTGCTCAGTACTCCGGGTGCGGGGTGCTCAGTGCTCGGGGTGCTCAGTGCTCAGTGCTCAAGGTGCTGGGTGCTCAGTACTCAGGGTGCTCATTGCTCAGGTTGCTGGGTGCTCAGTACTCAGGGTGCTGGGTGCTCAGTGCTCAGGGTGCTCGTTGCTCGGGGCGCTGGGTGCTCAGTGCTCGGGGTGCTCGGAGCTCAATACTCAGGGTGCTGGGTGCTCAGTGCTCGGGGTGCTCGGTGCTCAGTACGTTGGGTGCTCACTACTCAGGGTGCTGGGTGCTCAGTGCTCAGGGTGCTGTGTGCTCAGTGCTCAGGGTGCTGGGTGCTCAGTGCTCAGGGTGCTGGGTGCTCAGTGCTCAGGGTGCTGGGTGCTCAGTGCTCGGGGTGCTGGGTGCTCAGTGCTCAGGGTGCTGGGTGCTCAGTGCTCAGGGTGCTGGGTGCTCAGTGCTCAGGGTGTTGGGTGCTCAGTGCTCAGGGTGCTGGGTGCTCAGTGCTCAGGGTGCTGGGTGCTCAGTGCTCGGGGTGCTCGGTGCCCAGTACTCAGGGTGCTGGGTGCTCAGTGCTCGAGGTTCTCAGTCCTCAGGGTGCTGTGTGTTCAGTGCTCAGGGTGCTGGGTGCTCAGTACTCAGGGTGCTCGGTGCTTAGTACTCAGGGTGCTGGGTGCTCAGTACTCCGGGTGCTGGGTGCTCAGTGCTCGGGGTGCTCGGTGCTCAGTGCTCAAGGTGCTGGGTGCTCAGTACTCAGGGTGCTCATTGCTCAGGGTGCTGGGTGCTCAGTGCTCAGGGTTCTCGGTGCTCGGGGCGCTGGGTGCTCAGTGCTCGGGGTGCTCGGTGCTCAGTACTCAGGGTGCTGTGTGCTCAGTGCTCGGGGTGCTCATTGCTCAGTACGTTGGGTGTTCACTACTCAGGGTGCTGGGTGCTCAGTGCTCAGGGTGCTGGGTGCTCAGTATTCGGGTGCTGGGTGCTCAGTGCTCAGGGTGCTGGGTGCTCAGTGCTCGGTGTGCTGCGTGCTCAGTGCTCAGTACTCAGGGTGCTGGGTGCTGAGTGCTCGGGGTGCTGGGTGCTCAGTGCTCAGTACTCAGGGTGCTGGGTGCTCAGTGCTCAGGGTGCTGTGTGCACAGTGCTCAGGGTGCTGGGTGCTCAGTGCTCAGGGTGCTGGGTACTCAGTGCTCAGGGTGCTGGGTGCTCAGTGCTCAGGGTGCTGGGTGCTCAGTACTCAGGGTGCTGGGTGCTCAGTGCTCGGGGTGCTGGGTGCTCAGTGCTCGCGGTGCTGGGTGCTCAGTGCTCGGGGTGCTCGGTGCTCAGTACTCAGGGTGCTGGGTGCTCAGTGCTCGAGGTGCTCAGTACTCAGGGTGCTGTGTGTTCAGTGCTCAGGGTGCTGGGTGCTCAGTACTCAGGGTGCTCGGTGCTTAGTTCTCAGGGTGCTGGGTGCTCAGTACTCCGGGTGCGGGGTGCTCAGTGCTCGGGGTGCTCAGTGCTCAGTGCTCAAGGTGCTGGGTGCTCAGTACTCAGGGTGCTCATTGCTCAGGTTGCTGGGTGCTCAGTACTCAGGGTGCTGGGTGCTCAGTGCTCAGGGTGCTCGTTGCTCGGGGCGCTGGGTGCTCAGTGCTCGGGGTGCTCGGAGCTCAATACTCAGGGTGCTGGGTGCTCAGTGCTCGGGGTGCTCGGTGCTCAGTACGTTGGGTGCTCACTACTCAGGGTGCTGGGTGCTCAGTGCTCAGGGTGCTGTGTGCTCAGTGCTCAGGGTGCTGGGTGCTCAGTGCTCAGGGTGCTGGGTGCTCAGTGCTCAGGGTGCTGGGTGCTCAGTGCTCGGGGTGCTGGGTGCTCAGTGCTCAGGGTGCTGGGTGCTCAGTGCTCAGGGTGCTGGGTGCTCAGTGCTCAGGGTGTTGGGTGCTCAGTGCTCAGGGTGCTGGGTGCTCAGTGCTCAGGGTGCTGGGTGCTCAGTGCTCGGGGTGCTCGGTGCCCAGTACTCAGGGTGCTGGGTGCTCAGTGCTCGAGGTTCTCAGTCCTCAGGGTGCTGTGTGTTCAGTGCTCAGGGTGCTGGGTGCTCAGTACTCAGGGTGCTCGGTGCTTAGTACTCAGGGTGCTGGGTGCTCAGTACTCCGGGTGCTGGGTGCTCAGTGCTCGGGGTGCTCGGTGCTCAGTGCTCAAGGTGCTGGGTGCTCAGTACTCAGGGTGCTCATTGCTCAGGGTGCTGGGTGCTCAGTGCTCAGGGTTCTCGGTGCTCGGGGCGCTGGGTGCTCAGTGCTCGGGGTGCTCGGTGCTCAGTACTCAGGGTGCTGTGTGCTCAGTGCTCGGGGTGCTCATTGCTCAGTACGTTGGGTGTTCACTACTCAGGGTGCTGGGTGCTTAGTGCTCAGGGTGCTGGGTGCTCAGTGCTCAGGGTGCTGGGTGCTCAGTGCTCAGGGTGCTGGGTGCTCAGTACTCAGGGTGCTCGGTGCTTAGTACTCAGGGTGCTCGGTGCTCTGGGTGCTGGGTGCTCAGTGCTCGGGATGCTGGGTGCTCAGTACTCAGGGTGCTGGGTGCTCAGTATTCAGGGTGCTGGGTGCTCAGTACTCGGGTGCTGGGTGCTTAGTGCTCAGGGTGCTGGGTGCTCAGTGCTCGGGGTGCTGTGTGCTCAGTGCTCGGGGTGCTCGGTGCTCAGTGCTCAAGGTGCTGGGTGCTCATTGCTCAGTACTCATTGTGCTGGGTGCTCAGTGCTCAGGGTGCTGTGTGCTCAGTGCTCAGGGTGCTGGGTGTTCAGTGCTCAGGGTGCTGGGTACTCAGTTCTCAGGGTGCTGGGTGCTCAGTGCTCGGGGTGCTATGTGCTCAGTGCTCGCGGTGCTGGGTGCTCAGTGCTCGGGGTGCTGGGTGCTCAGTGCTCGGGGTGCTATGTGCTCAGTGCTCGCGGTGCTGGGTGCTCGGTGCTCAGTACTCACGGTGCTGGGTGCTCAGTGCTCGAGGTGCTCAGTACTCAGGGTGCTGTGTGTTCAGTGCTCAGGGTGCTGGGTGCTCAGTATTCAGGGTGCTCGGTGCTTAGTACTCAGGGTGCTGGGTGCTCAGTACTCCGGGTGCTGGGTGCTCAGTGCTCGGGGTTCTCGGTGCTCAGTGCTCAAGGTGCTGGGTGCTCAGTACTCAGGGTGCTAATTGCTCAGGGTGCTGGGTGCTCAGGGCTCAGGGTGCTGGGTGCTCAGTGCTCAGGGTGCTGGGTGCTCAGTACTCAGGGTGCTGGGTGCTCAGTGCTCGGGGTGCTGGGTGCTCAGTGCTCAGGGTGCTGGGTGCTCAGTACTCAGGGTTCTGGGTGCTCAGTACTCGGGGTGCTGTGTGCTCAGTACTCAGGGTGCTGGGTCCTCAGTGCTCGGGGTGCTCGGTGCTCAGTACGTTGGGTGCTCACTACTCCGGGTGCTGGGTGCTCAGTGCTCGGAGTGCTCTGAGCTCAGTACTCAGGGTGCTGGGTGCTCAGTGCTCGGGGTGATCGGTGCTCAGTACTCAGGGTGCTGGGTGCTCAGTGCTCGGGGAGCTCGGTGCTCAGTACTCAGGGTGCTGGGTGCTCAGTACTCAGGGTGCTGGGTGCTCAGTACTCGGGTGCTGGGTGCTCAGTGCTCAGGGTGCTGGGTGCTCAGTGCTCTGGGTGCTGGGTGCTCAGTGCTCGGGGTGCTCGGGGCTCAGTGCTCAAGGTGCTGGGTGCTCAGTACTCAGGGTGCTCGTTGCTCAGGGTGCTGGGTGCTCAGTACTCGGGGTGCTGGGTGCTCAGTACTCAGGGTGCTGGGTGCTCAGTACTCGGGTGCTGGTTGCTCAGTGCTCGGGGTGCTCGGTGCTCAGTGCTCAAGGTGCTGGGTGCTCAGTACTCAGGGTGCTCATTGCTCAGGGTGCTGGGTGCTCAGTACTCAGGGTGCTGGGTGCTCAGTGCTCAGGGTGCTCGGTGCTTGGGGCGCTGGGTGCTCAGTGCTCGGGGTGCTCGGAGCTCAGTACTCAGGGTGCTGGGTGCTCAGTGCTCGGGGTGCTCGGTGCTTAGTACTCAGGGTGCTGGGTGCTCAGTGCTCGGGGTGCTGGGTGCTCAGTGCTCAGTACTCAGGGTGCTGGGTGCTCAGTGCTCAGGGTGCTGTGTGCTCAGTGCTCAGGGTGCTGGGTGCTCAGTGCTCAGGGTGCTGGGTACTCAGTACTCAGGGTGCTGGGTGCTCAGTGCTCGTGGTGCAATGTGCTCAGTGCTCGTGGTGCTGGGTGCTCAGTGCTCGGGGTGCTGGGTGCTCAGTGCTCGGGGTGCTATGTGCTCAGTTCTCGCGGTGCTGGTTGCTCAGTGCTCGGTGTGCTCGGTGCTCAGTACTCAGGGTGCTGGGTGCTCAGTGCTCGAGGTGCTCAGTACTCAGGGTGCTGTGTGTTCAGTGCTCAGGGTGCTGGGTGCTCAGTACTCAGGGTGCTCGGTGCTTGGTACTCAGGGTGCTGGCTGCTCAGTACTCCGGGTGCTGGGTGCTCAGTGCTCGGGGTTCTCGGTGCTCAGTGCTCAAGGTGCTGGGTGCTCAGTACTCAGGGTGCTCATTGCTCAGGGTGCTGGGTGCTCAGTGCTCAGGGTGCTCTGTGCTCGGGGCACTGGGTGCTCAGTGCTCGGGGTGCTCAGAGCTCAGTACTCAGGGTGCTGGGTGCTCTGTGCTCGGGGTGCCCGGTGCTCAGTACTCAGGGTGCTGGGTGCTCAGTGCTCGGGGTGCTCGGTGCTCAGTACTCAGGGTGCTGGGTGCTCAGTGCTCGGGGTGCTGGGTGCTCAGTGCTCAGGGTGCTGGGTGCTCAGTACTCAGGGTGCTGGGTGCTCAGTGCTCGGGGTGCTGGGTGCTCAGTGCTCAGTGTGCTGGGTGCTCAGTACTCAGGGTGCTGGGTGCTCAGTACTCGGGGTGCTGGGTGCTCAGTACTCGGGGTGCTGGGTGCTCAGTACTCAGGGTGCTGGGTGCTCAGTACTCGGGTGCTGGGTGCTCAGTACTCAGGGTGCTGGGTGCTCAGTATTCAGGGTGCTGGGTGCTCAGTACTCGGGTGCTGGGTGCTCAGTGCTCAGGGTGCTGGGTGCTCAGTGCTCGGGGTGCTGTGTGCTCAGTGCTCGGGGTGCTCGGTGCTCAGTGCTCAAGGTGCTGGGTGCTCAGTACTCAGGGTGCTCATTGCTCAGGGTGCTGGGTGCTCAGTGCTCAGGGTGCTCGGTGCTCTTGGCGCTCGGTGCTCAGTGCTCGGGGTGCTCGGAGCTCAGTACTCAGGGTGCTGGGTGCTCAGTGCTCGGGGTGCTCGGTGCTCAGTACTCAGGGTGCTGGGTGCTCAGTGCTCGGGGTGCTGGGTGCTCAGTGCTCAGTACTCATTGTGCTGGGTGCTCAGTGCTCAGGGTGCTGTGTGCTCAGTGCTCAGGGTGCTGGGTGTTCAGTGCTCAGGGTGCTGGGTACTCAGTACTCAGGGTGCTGGGTGCTCAGTGCTCGGGGTGCTATGTGCTCAGTGCTCGCGGTGCTGGGTGCTCAGTGCTCGGGGTGCTGGGTGCTCAGTGCTCGGGGTGCTATGTGCTCAGTGCTCGCGGTGCTGGGTGCTCGGTGCTCAGTACTCACGGTGCTGGGTGCTCAGTGCTCGAGGTGCTCAGTACTCAGGGTGCTGTGTGTTCAGTGCTCAGGGTGCTGGGTGCTCAGTATTCAGGGTGCTCGGTGCTTAGTACTCAGGGTGCTGGGTGCTCAGTACTCCGGGTGCTGGGTGCTCAGTGCTCGGGGTTCTCGGTGCTCAGTGCTCAAGGTGCTGGGTGCTCAGTACTCAGGGTGCTCATTGCTCAGGGTGCTGGGTGCTCAGGGCTCAGGGTGCTGGGTGCTCAGTGCTCAGGGTGCTGGGTGCTCATTACTCAGGGTGCTGGGTGCTCAGTGCTCGGGGTGCTGGGTGCTCAGTGCTCAGGGTGCTGGGTGCTCAGGGCTCAGGGTGCTGGGTGCTCAGTGCTCAGGGTGCTGGGTGCTCAGTGCTCGGGGTCCTCGGTGCTCAGTACGTTGTGTGCTCAGTGCTCGGGGAGCTCGGTGCTCAGTACTCAGGGTGCTGGGTGCTCAGTACTCAGGGTGCTGGGTGCTCAGTACTCGGGTGCTGGGTGCTCAGTGCTCAGGGTGCTGGGTGCTCAGTGCTCGGGGAGCTGGGTGCTCAGTGCTCGGGGTGCTGGGTGCTCAGTACTCAGGGTGCTGGGTGCTCAGTACTATGGTCCTGGGTGCTCAGTGCTCGGGGTGCTCGGTGCTCAGTGCTCAAGGTGCTGGGTGCTCAGTACTCAGGGTGCTCATTGCTCAGGGTGCTGGGTGCTCAGTACTCAGGGTGCTGGGTGCTCAGTGCTCAGGGTGCTCGGTGCTTGGGGCGCTGGGTGCTCAGTGCTCGGGGTGCTCGGAGCTCAGTACTCAGGGTGCTGGGTGCTCAGTGCTCGGGGTGCTCGGTGCTCAGTACTCAGGGCGCTGGGTGCTCAGTGCTCGGGGTGCTGGGTGCTCAGTGCTCAGTACTCAGGGTGCTGGGTGCTCAGTGCTCAGGGTGATGTGTGCTCAGTGCTCAGGGTGCTGGGTGCTCAGTGCTCAGGGTGCTGGGTGCTCAGTGCTCAGAGTGCTGGGTGCTCAGTGCTCAGGGTGCTGGGTGCTCAGTGCTCAGGGTGCTGGGTGCTTAGTGCTCGGGGTGCTGGGTGCTCAGTGCTCAGGGTGCTGGGTGCTCAGTACTCAGGGTGCTGGGTGCTCAGTACTCGGGGTGCTGGGCGCTCAGTACTCAGGGTGCTGGGTGATCGGTACTCAGGGTGCTGGGTGCTCAGTATTCGGGTGCTGGGTGCTCAGTGCTCAGGGTGCTGGGTGCTCAGTGCTCGGTGTGCTGCGTGCTCAGTGCTCAGTACTCAGGGTGCTGGGTGCTCAGTGCTCGGGGTGCTGGGTGCTCAGTGCTCAGTACTCAGGGTGCTGGGTGCTCAGTGCTCAGGGTGCTGTGTGCACAGTGCTCAGGGTGCTGGGTGCTCAGTGCTCAGGGTGCTGGGTACTCAGTGCTCAGGGTGCTGGGTGCTCAGTGCTCAGGGTGCTTGGTGCTCAGTACTCAGGGTGCTGCGTGCTCAGTGCTCGGGGTGCTGGGTGCTCAGTGCTCGCGGTGCTGGGTGCTCAGTGCTCGGGGTGCTCGGTGCTCAGTACTCAGGGTGCTGGGTGCTCAGTGCTCGAGGTGCTCAGTACTCAGGGTGCTGTGTGTTCAGTGCTCAGGGTGCTGGGTGCTCAGTACTCAGGGTGCTCGGTGCTTAGTTCTCAGGGTGCTGGGTGCTCAGTACTCCGGGTGCTGGGTGCTCAGTGCTCGGGGTGCTCGGTGCTCAGTGCTCAAGGTGCTGGGTGCTCAGTACTCAGGGTGCTCATTGCTCAGGTTGCTGGGTGCTCAGTACTCAGGGTGCTGGGTGCTCAGTGCTCAGGGTGCTCGGTGCTCGGGGCGCTGGGTGCTCAGTGCTCGGGGTGCTCGGAGCTCAGTACTCAGGGTGCTGGGTGCTCAGTGCTCGGGGTGCTCGGTGCTCAGTACTCAGGGTACTGGGTGCTCAGTGCTCGGGGTGCTCGGTGCTCAGTACGTTGGGTGCTCACTACTCAGGGTGCTGGGTGCTCGGTGCTCAGGGTGCTGGGTGCTCAGTGCTCAGGGTGCTGGGTGCTCAGTGCTCGGAGTGCTGGGTGCTCAGTGCTCAGGGTGCTGGGTGCTCAGTGCTCGGGGTGCTGGGTGCTCAGTGCTCAGGATGCTGGGTGCTCAGTGCTCAGGGTGCTGGGTGCTCAGTGCTCAGGGTGTTGGGTGCTCAGTGCTCAGGGTGCTGGGTGCTCAGTGCTCAGGGTGCTGGGTGCTCAGTGCTCGGGGTGCTCGGTGCCCAGTACTCAGGGTGCTGGGTGCTCAGTGCTCGAGGTTCTCAGTCCTCAGGGTGCTGTGTGTTCAGTGCTCAGGGTGCTGGGTGCTCAGTACTCAGGGTGCTCGGTGCTTAGTACTCAGGGTGCTGGGTGCTCAGTACTCCGGGTGCTGGGTGCTCAGTGCTCGGGGTGCTCGGTGCTCAGTGCTCAAGGTGCTGGGTGCTCAGTACTCAGGGTGCTCATTGCTCAGGGTGCTGGGTGCTCAGTGCTCAGGGTTCTCGGTGCTCGGGGCGCTGGGTGCTCAGTGCTCGGGGTGCTCGGTGCTCAGTACTGAGGATGCTGTGTGCTCAGTGCTCGGGGTGCTCATTGCTCAGTACGTTGGGTGTTCACTACTCAGGGTGCTGGGTGCTCAGTGCTCAGGGTGCTGGGTGCTCAGTGCTCAGGGTGCTGGGTGCTCAGTGCTCAGGGTGCTGGGTGCTCAGTACTCATGGTGCTGGGTGCTCATTGTTCGGGTTGCTGGGTGCTCAGTGCTCAGGGTGCTGGGTGTTCAGTACTCAGGGTGCTCGGTGCTTAGTACTCAGGGTGCTCGGTGCTCTGGGTGCTGGGTGCTCAGTGCTCGGGGTGCTGGGTGCTCAGTACTCAGGGTGCTGGGTGCTCAGTATTCAGGGTGCTGGGTGCTCAGTACTCGGGTGCTGGGTGCTCAGTGCTCAGGGTGCTGGGTGCTCAGTGCTCGGGGTGCTGTGTGCTCAGTGCTCGGGGTGCTCGGTGCTCAGTGCTCAAGGTGCTGGGTGCTCAGTACTCAGGGTGCTCATTGCTCAGGGTGCTGGGTGCTCAGTGCTCAGGGTGCTCGGTGCTCTTGGCGCTCGGTGCTCAGTGCTCGGGGTGCTCGGAGCTCAGTACTCAGGGTGCTGGGTGCTCAGTGCTCGGGGTGCTCGGTGCTCAGTACTCAGGGTGCTGGGTGCTCAGTGCTCGGGGTGCTGGGTGCTCAGTGCTCAGTACTCATTGTGCTGGGTGCTCAGTGCTCAGGGTGCTGTGTGCTCAGTGCTCGCGGTGCTGGGTGCTCAGTGCTCGGGGTGCTGGGTGCTCAGTGCTCGGGGTGCTATGTGCTCAGTGCTCGCGGTGCTGGGTGCTCAGTGCTCAGTACTCACGGTGCTGGGTGCTCAGTGCTCGAGGTGCTAAGTACTCAGGGTGCTGTGTGTTCAGTGCTCAGGGTGCTCGGTGCTTAGTGCTCAGGGTGCTGGGTGCTCAGTACTCAGGGTGCTGGGTGCTCAGTGCTCGGGGTTCTCGGTGCTCAGTGCTCAAGGTGCTCTGTGCTCAGTACTCAGGGTGCTCATTGCTCAGGGTGCTGGGTGCTCAGGGCTCAGGGTGCTGGGTGCTCAGTGCTCAGGGTGCTGGGTGCTCAGTACTCAGGGTGCTGGGTGCTCAGTGCTCGGGGTGCTGGGTGCTCAGTGCTCAGGGTGCTGGGTGCTCAGTACTCAGGGTTCTGGGTGCTCAGTACTCGGGGTGCTGTGTGCTCAGTACTCAGGGTGCTGGGTCCTCAGTGCTCGCGGTGCTCGGTGCTCAGTACGTTGGGTGCTCACTACTCCGGGTGCTGGGTGCTCAGTGCTCGGAGTGCTCTGAGCTCAGTACTCAGGGTGCTGGGTGCTCACTGCTCGCGGTGATCAGTGCTCAGTACTCAGGGTGCTGTGTGCTCAGTGCTCGGGGTGCTCGGTGCTCAGTACGTTGGGTGCTCAGTGCTCGGGGAGCTCGGTGCTCAGTACTCAGGGTGCTGGGTGCTCAGTACTCAGGGTGCTGGGTGCTCAGTACTCGGGTGCTGGGTGCTCAGTGCTCAGGGTGCTGGGTGCTCAGTGCTCGGGGTGCTGGGTGCTCAGTGCTCGGGGTGCTCGGGGCTCAGTGCTCAAGGTGCTGGGTGCTCAGTACTCAGGGTGCTCATTGCTCAGGGTGCTGGGTGCTCAGTACTCGGGGTGCTGGGTGCTCAGTACTCAGGGTGCTGGGTGCTCAGTACTCGGGTGCTGGGTGCTCAGTGCTCAGGGTGCTGGGTGCTCAGTGCTCGGGTTGCTGGGTGCTCAGTGCTCGGGGTGCTCGGTGCTCAGTGCTCAAGGTGCTGGGTGCTCAGTACTCAGGGTGCTCATTGCTCAGGGTGCTGGGTGCTCAGTACTCAGGGTGCTGGGTGCTCAGTGCTCAGGGTGCTCGGTGCTTGGGGTGCTGGGTGCTCAGTGCTCGGGGTGCTCGGAGCTCAGTACTCAGGGTGCTGGGTGCTCAGTGCTCGGGGTGTTCGGTGCTCAGTACTCAGGGTGCTGGGTGCTCAGTGCTCGGGGTGCTGGGTGCTCAGTGCTCAGTACTCAGGGTGCTGGGTGCTCAGTGCTCAGGGTGCTGTGTGCTCAGTGCTCAGGGTGCTGGGTGCTCAGTGCTCAGGGTGTTGGGTACTCAGTACTCAGGGTGCTGGGTGCTCAGTGCTCGTGGTGCAATGTGCTCAGTGCTCGTGGTGCTGGGTGCTCAGTGCTCGGGGTGCTGGGTGCTCAGTGCTCGGGGTGCTATGTGCTCAGTTCTCGCGGTGCTGGGTGCTCAGTGCTCGGGGTGCTCGGTGCTCAGTACTCAGGGTGCTGGGTGCTCAGTGCTCAGGGTGCAATGTGCTCAGTGCTCGTGGTGCTGGGTGCTCAGTGCTCGGGGTGCTGGGTGCTCAGTGCTCGAGGTGCTCAGTACTCAGGGTGCTGTGTGTTCAGTGCTCAGGGTGCTGGGTGCTCAGTACTCAGGGTGCTCGGTGCTTGGTACTCAGGGTGCTGGCTGCTCAGTACTCCGGGTGCTGGGTGCTCAGTGCTCGGGGTTCTCGGTGCTCAGTGCTCAAGGTGCTGGGTGCTCAGTACTCAGGGTGCTCATTGCTCAGGGTGCTGGGTGCTCAGTGCTCAGGGTGCTCTGTGCTCGGGGCACTGGGTGCTCTGTGCTCGGGGTGCTCGGAGCTCAGTACTCAGGGTGCTGGGTGCTCAGTGCTCGGGGTGCTCGGTGCTCAGTACTCAGGGTGCTGGGTGCTCAGTGCTCGGGGTGCTGGGTGCTCAGTGCTCAGTACTCATTGTGCTGGGTGCTCAGTGCTCAGGGTGCTGTGTGCTCAGTGCTCAGGGTGCTGGGTGTTCAGTGCTCAGGGTGCTGGGTACTCAGTACTCAGGGTGCTGGGTGCTCAGTGCTCGGGGTGCTATGTGCTCAGTGCTCGCGGTGCTGGGTGCTCAGTGCTCGGGGTGCTGGGTGCTCAGTGCTCGGGGTGCTATGTGCTCAGTGCTCGCGGTGCTGGGTGCTCGGTGCTCAGTACTCACGGTGCTAGGTGCTCAGTGCTCGAGCTGCTCAGTACTCAGGGTGCTGTGTGTTCAGTGCTCAGGGTGCTGGGTGCTCAGTATTCAGGGTGCTGGGTGCTTAGTACTCAGGGTGCTGGGTGCTCAGTACTCCGGGTGCTGGGTGCTCAGTGCTCGGGGTTCTCGGTGCTCAGTGCTCAAGGTGCTGGGTGCTCAGTACTCAGGGTGCTCATTGCTCAGGGTGCTGGGTGCTCAGTGCTCGGTGTGATCGGTGCTCAGTACTCAGGGTGCTGGGTGCTCAGTGCTCGGGGTCCTCGGTGCTCAGTACGTTGTGTGCTCAGTGCTCGGGGAGCTCGGTGCTCAGTACTCAGGGTGCTGGGTGCTCAGTACTCAGGGTGCTGGGTGCTCAGTACTCGGGTGCTGGGTGCTCAGTGCTCAGGGTGCTGGGTGCTCAGTGCTCGGGGTGCTGGGTGCTCAGTGCTCGGGGTGCTGGGTGCTCAGTACTCAGGGTGCTGGGTGCTCAGTACTCGGGTGCTGGGTGCTCAGTGCTCGGGGTGCTCGGTGCTCAGTGCTCAAGGTGCTGGGTGCTCAGTACTCAGGGTGCTCATTGCTCAGGGTGCTGGGTGCTCAGTACTCAGGGTGCTGGGTGCTCAGTGCTCAGGGTGCTCGGTGCTTGGGGCGCTGGGTGCTCAGTGCTCGGGGTGCTCAGAGCTCAGTACTCAATGTGCTGGGTGCTCAGTACTCAGGGTGCTGGGTGCTCAGTATTCGGGTGCTGGGTGCTCAGTGCTCAGGGTGCTGGGTGCTCAGTGCTCGGTGTGCTGCGTGCTCAGTGCTCAGTACTCAGGGTGCTGGGTGCTCAGTGCTCGGGGTGCTGGGTGCTCAGTGCTCAGTACTCAGGGTGCTGGGTGCTCAGTGCTCAGGGTGCTGTGTGCACAGTGCTCAGGGTGCTGGGTGCTCAGTGCTCAGGGTGCTGGGTACTCAGTGCTCAGGGTGCTGGGTGCTCAGTGCTCAGGGTGCTTGGTGCTCAGTACTCAGGGTGCTGGGTGCTCAGTGCTCGGGGTGCTGGGTGCTCAGTGCTCGCGGTGCTGGGTGCTCAGTGCTCGGGGTGCTCGGTGCTCAGTACTCAGGGTGCTGGGTGCTCAGTGCTCGAGGTGCTCAGTACTCAGGGTGCTGTGTGTTCAGTGCTCAGGGTGCTGGGTGCTCAGTACTCAGGGTGCTCGGTGCTTAGTTCTCAGGGTGCTGGGTGCTCAGTACTCCGGGTGCTGGGTGCTCAGTGCTCGGGGTGCTCGGTGCTCAGTGCTCAAGGTGCTGGGTGCTCAGTACTCAGGGTGCTCATTGCTCAGGTTGCTGGGTGCTCAGTACTCAGGGTGCTGGGTGCTCAGTTCTCAGGGTGCTCGGTGCTCGGGGCGCTGGGTGCTCAGTGCTCGGGGTGCTCGGAGCTCAGTACTCAGGGTGCTGGGTGCTCAGTGCTCGGGGTGCTCGGTGCTCAGTACTCAGGGTGCTGGGTGCTCAGTGCTCGGGGTGCTCGGTGCTCAGTACGTTGGGTGCTCACTACTCAGGGTGCTGGGTGCTCGGTGCTCAGGGTGCTGGGTGCTCAGTGCTCAGGGTGCTGGGTGCTCAGTGCTCAGGGTGCTGGGTGCTCAGTGCTCAGGGTGCTGGGTGCTCAGTGCTCGGGGTGCTGGGTGCTCAGTGCTCAGGATGCTGGGTGCTCAGTGCTCAGGGTGCTGGGTGCTCAGTGCTCAGGGTGTTGGGTGCTCAGTGCTCAGGGTGCTGGGTGCTCAGTGCTCAGGGTGCTGGGTGCTCAGTGCTCGGGGTGCTCGGTGCCCAGTACTCAGGGTGCTGGGTGCTCAGTGCTCGAGGTTCTCAGTCCTCAGGGTGCTGTGTGTTCAGTGCTCAGGGTGCTGGGTGCTCAGTACTCAGGGTGCTCGGTGCTTAGTACTCAGGGTGCTGGGTGCTCAGTACTCCGGGTGCTGGGTGCTCAGTGCTCGGGGTGCTCGTTGCTCAGTGCTCAAGGTGCTGGGTGCTCAGTACTCAGGGTGCTCATTGCTCAGGGTGCTGGGTGCTCAGTGCTCAGGGTTCTCGGTGCTCGGGGCGCTGGGTGCTCAGTGCTCGGGGTGCTCGGTGCTCAGTACTGAGGATGCTGTGTGCTCAGTGCTCGGGGTGCTCATTGCTCAGTACGTTGGGTGTTCACTACTCAGGGTGCTGGGTGCTCAGTGCTCAGGGTGCTGGGTGCTCAGTGCTCAGGGTGCTGGGTGCTCAGTGCTCAGGGTGCTGGGTGCTCAGTACTCATGGTGCTGGGTGCTCAGTGTTCGGGTTGCTGGGTGCTCAGTGCTCAGGGTGCTGGGTGTTCAGTACTCAGGGTGCTCGGTGCTTAGTACTCAGGGTGCTCGGTGCTCTGGGTGCTGGGTGCTCAGTGCTCGGGGTGCTGGGTGCTCAGTACTCAGGGTGCTGGGTGCTCAGTATTCAGGGTGCTGGGTGCTCAGTACTCGGGTGCTGGGTGCTCAGTGCTCAGGGTGCTGGGTGCTCAGTGCTCGGGGTGCTGTGTGCTCAGTGCTCGGGGTGCTCGGTGCTCAGTGCTCAAGGTGCTGGGTGCTCAGTACTCAGGGTGCTCATTGCTCAGGGTGCTGGGTGCTCAGTGCTCAGGGTGCTCGGTGCTCGTGGTGCTCGGTGCTCAGTGCTCGGGGTGCTCGGAGCTCAGTACTCAGGGTGCTGGGTGCTCAGTGCTCGGGGTGCTCGGTGCTCAGTACTCAGGGTGCTGGGTGCTCAGTGCTCGGGGTGCTGGGTGCTCAGTGCTCAGTACTCATTGTGCTGGGTGCTCAGTGCTCAGGGTGCTGTGTGCTCAGTGCTCGCGGTGCTGGGTGCTCAGTGCTCGGGGTGCTGGGTGCTCAGTGCTCGGGGTGCTATGTGCTCAGTGCTCGCGGTGCTGGGTGCTCAGTGCTCAGTACTCACGGTGCTGGGTGCTCAGTGCTCGAGGTGCTAAGTACTCAGGGTGCTGTGTGTTCAGTGCTCAGGGTGCTGGGTGCTCAGTATTCAGGGTGCTCGGTGCTTAGTGCTCAGGGTGCTGGGTGCTCAGTACTCAGGGTGCTGGGTGCTCAGTGCTCGGGGTTCTCGGTGCTCAGTGCTCAAGGTGCTGGGTGCTCAGTACTCAGGGTGCTCATTGCTCAGGGTGCTGTGTGCTCAGGGCTCAGGGTGCTGGGTGCTCAGTGCTCAGGGTGCTGGGTGCTCAGTACTCAGGGTGCTGGGTGCTCAGTGCTCGGGGTGCTGGGTGCTCAGTGCTCAGGGTGCTGGGTGCTCAGTACTCAGGGTTCTGGGTGCTCAGTACTCGGGGTGCTGTGTGCTCAGTACTCAGGGTGCTGGGTCCTCAGTGCTCGCGGTGCTCGGTGCTCAGTACGTTGGGTGCTCACTACTCCGGGTGCTGGGTGCTCAGTGCTCGGAGTGCTCTGAGCTCAGTACTCAGGGTGCTGGGTGCTCACTGCTCGGGGTGATCAGTGCTCAGTACTCAGGGTGCTGTGTGCTCAGTGCTCGGGGTGCTCGGTGCTCAGTACGTTGGGTGCTCAGTGCTCGGGGAGCTCGGTGCTCAGTACTCAGGGTGCTGGGTGCTCAGTACTCAGGGTGCTGGGTGCTCAGTACTCGGGTGCTGGGTGCTCAGTGCTCAGGGTGCTGGGTGCTCAGTGCTCGGGGTGCTGGGTGCTCAGTGCTCGGGGTGCTCGGGGCTCAGTGCTCAAGGTGCTGGGTGCTCAGTACTCAGGGTGCTCATTGCTCAGGGTGCTGGGTGCTCAGTACTCGGGGTGCTGGGTGCTCAGTACTCAGGGTGCTGGGTGCTCAGTACTCGGGTGCTGGGTGCTCAGTGCTCAGGGTGCTGGGTGCTCAGTGCTCGGGTTGCTGGGTGCTCAGTGCTCGGGGTGCTCGGTGCTCAGTGCTCAAGGTGCTGGGTGCTCAGTACTCAGGGTGCTCATTGCTCAGGGTGCTGGGTGCTCAGTACTCAGGGTGCTGGGTGCTCAGTGCTCAGGGTGCTCGGTGCTTGGGGCGCTGGGTGCTCAGTGCTCGGGGTGCTCGGAGCTCAGTACTCAGGGTGCTGGGTGCTCAGTGCTAGGGGTGTTCGGTGCTCAGTACTCGGGGTGCTGGGTGCTCAGTGCTCGGGGTGCTGGGTGCTCAGTGCTCAGTACTCAGGGTGCTGGGTGCTCAGTGCTCAGGGTGCTGTGTGCTCAGTGCTCAGGGTGCTGGGTGCTCAGTGCTCAGGGTGCTGGGTACTCAGTACTCAGGGTGCTGGGTGCTCAGTGCTCGGGGTGCTGGGTGCTCAGTGCTCAGTACTCAGGGTGCTGGGTGCTCAGTGCTCGTGGTGCTGGGTGCTCAGTGCTCGGGGTGCTGGGTGCTCAGTGCTCGGGGTGCTATGTGCTCAGTTCTCGCGGTGCTGGGTGCTCAGTGCTCGGGGTGCTCGGTGCTCAGTACTCAGGGTGCTGGGTGCTCAGTGCTCAGGGTGCAATGTGCTCAGTGCTCGTGGTGCTGGGTGCTCAGTGCTCGGGGTGCTGGGTGCTCAGTGCTCGAGGTGCTCAGTACTCAGGGTGCTGTGTGTTCAGTGCTCAGGGTGCTGGGTGCTCAGTACTCAGGGTGCTCGGTGCTTGGTACTCAGGGTGCTGGCTGCTCAGTACTCCGGGTGCTGGGTGCTCAGTGCTCGGGGTTCTCGGTGCTCAGTGCTCAAGGTGCTGGGTGCTCAGTACTCAGGGTGCTCATTGCTCAGGGTGCTGGGTGCTCAGTGCTCAGGGTGCTCTGTGCTCGGGGCACTGGGTGCTCAGTGCTCGGGGTGCTCGGAGCTCAGTACTCAGGGTGCTGGGTGCTCTGTGCTTGGGGTGCCCGGTGCTCAGTACTCAGGGTGCTGGGTGCTCAGTGCTCGGGGTGCTCGGTGCTCAGTACTCAGGGTGCTGGGTGCTCAGTGCTCAGGGTGCTGGGTGCTCAGTGCTCAGGGTGCTGGGTGCTCAGTACTCAGGGTGCTGGGTGCTCAGTGCTCGGGGTGCTGGGTGCTCAGTGCTCAGGGTGCTGGGTGCTCAGTACTCAGGGTGCTGGGTGCTCAGTACTCGGGGTGCTGGGTGCTCAGTACTCGGGGTGCTGGGTGCTCAGTACTCAGGGTGCTGGGTGCTCAGTACTCGGGTGCTGGGTGCTCAGTGCTCAGGGTGCTTGGTGCTCAGTGCTCGGGGTGCTGGGTGCTCAGTTCTCAGTACTCAGGGTGCTGGGTGCTCAGTGCTCGTGGTGCTGGGTGCTCAGTGCTCAGTACTCAGGGTGCTGGGTGCTCAGTACTCAGGGTGCTGGGTGCTCAGTGCTCAGGGAGCTGGGTGCTCAGTGCTCAGTTTGCTGGGTACTCAGTGCTCAGGGTGCTGGGTTCTCAGTACTCAGGGTGCTCAGTGCTCAGTACTCGGGGTGCTGGGTGCTCAGTGCTCAGGGTGCTCAGTGCTCAGTACTCGGGGTGCTGTGTGCTCAGTGCTCAGGGTGCTCAGTGCTCAGTGCTCGGGGTGCTGGGTGCTCAGTGCTCAGTGCTCAGGGTGCTGTGTGTTCAGTACTCAGGGTGCTGGGTGCTCCGTACACAGGGTGCTGGGTGCTCAGTGCTCAGGGTCCTGGGTGCTCAGTGCTCGGGGTGCTCAGTACTCAGGGTGCTGTGTGTTCAGTGCTCAGGGTACTGGGTGCTCAGTAATCAGGGTGCTCGGTGCTTAGTACTCAGGGTGCTGGGTCCTCAGTACTCCGGGTGCTGGGTGCTCAGTGCTCGGGGTGCTCGGAGCTCAGTACTTAGGGTGCTGGGTGCTCAGGGCTCGGGGTGATCGGTGCTGAGTACTCAGGGTGCTGGGTGCTCAGTGCTCGGGGTGCTCGGTGCTCAGTACTTTGTGTGCTCACTACTCAGGGTGCTGGTTGCTCAGTGCTCAGTGTGCTGGGCGCTCAGTGCTCAGAGTGCTGGGTGCTCAGTGCTCAGGGTGCTGGGTGCTCAGTACTCAGGGTGCTGGGTGCTTAGTGCTCGGGGTGCTGGGTGCTCAGTGCTCAGGGTGCTGGGTGCTCAGTACTCAGTGTGCTGGGTGCTCAGTACTCGGGGTGCTGGGCGCTCAGTACTCAGGGTGCTGGGTGCTCAGTACTCAGGGTGCTGGGTGCTCAGTATTCGGGTGCTGGGTGCTCAGTGCTCAGGGTGCTGGGTGCTCAGTGCTCGGTGTGCTGCGTGCTCAGTGCTCAGTACTCAGGGTGCTGGGTGCTCAGTGCTCGGGGTGCTGGGTGCTCAGTGCTCAGTACTCAGGGTGCTGGGTGCTCAGTGCTCAGGGTGCTGTGTGCACAGTGCTCAGGGTGCTGGGTGCTCAGTGCTCAGGGTGCTGGGTACTCAGTGCTCAGGGTGCTAGGTGCTCAGTGCTCAGGGTGCTGGGTGCTCAGTACTCAGGGTGCTGGGTGCTCAGTGCTCGGGGTGCTGGGTGCTCAGTGCTCGCGGTGCTGGGTGCTCAGTGCTCGGGGTGCTCGGTGCTCAGTACTCAGCGTGCTGGGTGCTCAGTGCTCGAGGTGCTCAGTACTCAGGGTGCTGTGTGTTCAGTGCTCAGGGTGCTGGGTGCTCAGTACTCAGGGTGCTCGGTGCTTAGTTCTCAGGGTGCTGGGTGCTCAGTACTCCGGGTGCTGGGTGCTCAGTGCTCGGGGTGCTCGGTGCTCAGTGCTCAAGGTGCTGGGTGCTCAGTACTCAGGGTGCTCATTGCTCAGGTTGCTGGGTGCTCAGTACTCAGGGTGCTGGGTGCTCAGTGCTCAGGGTGCTCGGTGCTCGGGGCGCTGGGTGCTCAGTGCTCGGGGTGCTCGGAGCTCAGTACTCAGGGTGCTGGGTGCTCAGTGCTCGGGGTGCTCGGTGCTCAGTACTCAGGGTGCTGGGTGCTCAGTGCTCGGGGTGCTCGGTGCTCAGTACGTTGGGTGCTCACTACTCAGGGTGCTGGGTGCTCAGTGCTCAGGGTGCTGGGTGCTCAGTGCTCGGGGTGCTCAGTACTCAGGGTGCTGTGTGTTCAGTGCTCAGGGTACTGGATGCTCAGTAATCAGGGGCTCGGTGCTTAGTACTCAGGGTGCTGGGTCCTCAGTACTCCGGGTGCTGGGTGCTCAGTGCTCGGGGTGCTCGGAGCTCAGTACTTAGGGTGCTGGGTGCTCAGGGCTCGGGGTGATCGGTGCTGAGTACTCAGGGTGCTGGGTGCTCAGTGCTCGGGGTGCTCGGTGCTCAGTACTTTGTGTGCTCACTACTCAGGGTGCTGGTTGCTCAGTGCTCAGTGTGCTGGGTGCTCAGTGCTCAGAGTGCTGGGTGCTCAGTGCTCAGGGTGCTGGGTGCTCAGTACTCAGGGTGCTGGGTGCTTAGTGCTCGGGGTGCTGGGTGCTCAGTGCTCAGGGTGCTGGGTGCTCAGTACTCAGGGTGCTGGGTGCTCAGTACTCGGGGTGCTGGGCGCTCAGTACTCAGGGTGCTGGGTGCTCAGTACTCAGGGTGCTGGGTGCTCAGTATTCGGGTGCTGGGTGCTCAGTGCTCAGGGTGCTGGGTGCTCAGTGCTCGGTGTGCTGCGTGCTCAGTGCTCAGTACTCAGGGTGCTGGGTGCTCAGTGCTCGGGGTGCTGGGTGCTCAGTGCTCAGTACTCAGGGTGCTGGGTGCTCAGTGCTCAGGGTGCTGTGTGCACAGTGCTCAGGGTGCTGGGTGCTCAGTGCTCAGGGTGCTGGGTACTCAGTGCTCAGGGTGCTAGGTGCTCAGTGCTCAGGGTGCTGGGTGCTCAGTACTCAGGGTGCTGGGTGCTCAGTGCTCGGGGTGCTGGGTGCTCAGTGCTCGCGGTGCTGGGTGCTCAGTGCTCGGGGTGCTCGGTGCTCAGTACTCAGCGTGCTGGGTGCTCAGTGCTCGAGGTGCTCAGTACTCAGGGTGCTGTGTGTTCAGTGCTCAGGGTGCTGGGTGCTCAGTACTCAGGGTGCTCGGTGCTTAGTTCTCAGGGTGCTGGGTGCTCAGTACTCCGGGTGCTGGGTGCTCAGTGCTCGGGGTGCTCGGTGCTCAGTGCTCAAGGTGCTGGGTGCTCAGTACTCAGGGTGCTCATTGCTCAGGTTGCTGGGTGCTCAGTACTCAGGGTGCTGGGTGCTCAGTGCTCAGGGTGCTCGGTGCTCGGGGCGCTGGGTGCTCAGTGCTCGGGGTGCTCGGAGCTCAGTACTCAGGGTGCTGGGTGCTCAGTGCTCGGGGTGCTCGGTGCTCAGTACTCAGGGTGCTGGGTGCTCAGTGCTCGGGGTGCTCGGTGCTCAGTACGTTGGGTGCTCACTACTCAGGGTGCTGGGTGCTCAGTGCTCAGGGTGCTGGGTGCTCAGTGCTCAGGGTGCTGGGTGCTCAGTGCTCAGGGTGCTGGGTGCTCAGTGCTCAGGGTGCTGGGTGCTCAGTGCTCGGGGTGCTGGGTGCTCAGTGCTCAGGGTGCTGGGTGCTCAGTGCTCAGGGTGCTGGGTGCTCAGTGCTCAGGGTGTTGGGTGCTCAGTGCTCAGGGTGCTGGGTGCTCAGTGCTCAGGGTGCTGGGTGCTCAGTGCTCGGGGTGCTCGGTGCCCAGTACTCAGGGTGCTGGGTGCTCAGTGCTCGAGGTTCTCAGTCCTCAGGGTGCTGTGTGTTCAGTGCTCAGGGTGCTGGGTGCTCAGTACTCAGGGTGCTCGGTGCTTAGTACACAGGGTGCTGGGTGCTCAGTACTCCGGGTGCTGGGTGCTCAGTGCTCGGGGTGCTCGGTGCTCAGTGCTCAAGGTGCTGGGTGCTCAGTACTCAGGGTGCTCATTGCTCAGGGTGCTGGGTGCTCAGTGCTCAGGGTTCTCGGTGCTCGGGGCGCTGGGTGCTCAGTGCTCGGGGTGCTCGGTGCTCAGTACTCTGGGTGCTGTGTGCTCAGTGCTCGGGGTGCTCATTGCTCAGTACATTGGGTGTTCACTACTCAGGGTGCTAGGTGCTCAGTGCTCAGGGTGCTGGGTGCTCAGTGCTCAGGGTGCTGGGTGCTCAGTGCTAAGGGTGCTGGGTGCTCAGTACTCATGGTGCTGGGTTCTCAGTGTTCGGGTTGCTGGGTGCTCAGTGCTCAGGGTGCTGGGTGCTCAGTATTCAGGGTGCTCGGTGCTTAGTACTCAGGGTGCTCGGTGCTCTGGGTGCTGGGTGCTCAGTGCTCGGGGTGCTGGGTGTTCAGTACTCAGGGTGCTGGGTGCTCAGTATTCAGGGTGCTGGGTGCTTAGTACTCGGGTGCTGGGTGCTCAGTGCTCAGGGTGCTGGGTGCTCAGTGCTCGGGGTGCTGGGTGCTCAGTGCTCGGGGTGCGCGGGGCTCAGTGCTCAAGGTGCTGGTTGCTCAGTACTCAGGGTGCTCATTGCTCAGGGTGCTGGGTGCTCAGTACTCGGGGTGCTGGGTGCTCAGTACTCAGGGTGCTGGGTGCTCAGTACTCGGGTGCTGGGTGCTCAGTGCTCAGGGTGCTGGGTGCTCAGTGCTCGGGTTGCTGGGTGCTCAGTGCTCGGGGTGCTCGGTGCTCAGTGCTCAAGGTGCTGGGTGCTCAGTACTCAGGGTGCTCATTGCTCAGGGTGCTTTGTGCTCAGTACTCAGGGTGCTGGGTGCTCAGTGCTCAGGGTGCTCGGTGCTTGGGGCGCTGGGTGCTCAGTGCTCGGGGTGCTCAGAGCTCAGTACTCAGGGTGCTGGGTGCTCAGTGCTCGGGGTGCTCGGTGCTCAGTACTCAGGGTGCTGGGTGCTCAGTGCTCGGGGTGCTGGGTGCTCAGTGCTCAGTACTCAGGGTGCTGGGTGCTCAGTGCTCAGGGTGCTGTGTGCTCAGTGCTCAGGGTGCTGGGTGCTCAGTGCTCAGGGTGCTGGGTACTCAGTACTCAGGGTGCTGGGTGCTCAGTGCTCGTGGTGCAATGTGCTCAGTGCTCGTGGTGCTGGGTGCTCAGTGCTCGGGATGCTGGGTGCTCAGTGCTCGGGGTGCTGGGTGCTCAGTGCTCGGGGTGCTTGGTGCTCAGTACTCAGGGTGCTGGGTGCTCAGTGCTCGATGTGCTCAGTACTCAGGGTGCTGTGTGTTCAGTGCTCAGGCTGCTGGGTGCTCAGTACTCAGGGTGCTCGGTGCTTGGTACTCAGGGTGCTGGCTGCTCAGTACTCCGGGTGCTGGGTGCTCAGTGCTCGGGGTTCTCGGTGCTCAGTGCTCAAGGTGCTGGGTGCTCAGTACTCAGGGTGCTCATTGCTCAGGGTGCTGGGTGCTCAGTGCTCAGGGTGCTCTGTGCTCGGGGCACTGGGTGCTCAGTGCTCGGGGTGCTCGGAGCTCAGTACTCAGGGTGCTGGGTGCTCTGTGCTCGGGGTGCCCGGTGCTCAGTACTCAGGGTGCTGGGTGCTCAGTGCTCGGGGTGCTCGGTGCTCAGTACTCAGGGTGCTGGGTGCTCAGTGCTCAGGGTGCTGGGTGCTCAGTGCTCAGTGTGCTGGGTGCTCAGTACTCAGGGTGCTGGGTGCTCAGTGCTCGGGGTGCTGGGTGCTCAGTGCTCAGGGTGCTGGGTGCTCAGTACTCAGGGTGCTGGGTGCTCAGTACTCGGGGTGCTGGGTGCTCAGTACTCGGGGTGCTGGGTGCTCAGTACTCGGGTGCTGGGTGCTCAGTGCTCAGGGTGCTTGGTGCTCAGTGCTCGGGGTGCTGGGTGCTCAGTGCTCAGTACTCAGGGTGCTGGGTGCTCAGTGCTCGTGGTGCGGGGTGCTCAGTGCTCAGTACTCAGGGTGCTGGGTCCTCAGTACTCAGGGTGCTGGGTGCTCAGTGCTCAGGGAGCTGGGTGCTCAGTGCTCAGTTTGCTGGGTACTCAGTGCTCAGGGTGCTGGGTTCTCAGTACTCAGGGTGCTCAGTGCTCAGTACTCGGGGTGCTGGGTGCTCAGTGCTCAGGGTGCTCAGTGCTCAGTACTCGGGGTGCTGTGTGCTCAGTGCTCAGGGTGCTCAGTGCTCAGTGCTCGGGGTGCTGGGTGCTCAGTGCTCAGTGCTCAGGGTGCTGTGTGTTCAGTACTCAGGGTGCTGGGTGCTCCGTACACAGGGTGCTGGGTGCTCAGTGCTCAGGGTCCTGGGTGCTCAGTGCTCGGGGTGCTCAGTACTCAGGGTGCTGTGTGTTCAGTGCTCAGGGTACTGGGTGCTCAGTAATCAGGGTGCTCGGTGCTTAGTACTCAGGGTGCTGGGTGCTCAGTACTCCGGGTGCTGGGTGCTCAGTGCTCGGGGTGCTCGGAGCTCAGTACTTAGGGTGCTGGGTGCTCAGGGCTCGGGGTGATCGGTGCTGAGTACTCAGGGTGCTGGGTGCTCAGTGCTCGGGGTGCTCGGTGCTCAGTACTTTGTGTGCTCACTACTCAGGGTGCTCGGTGCTTAGTTCTCAGGGTGCTGGGTGCTCAGTACTCCGGGTGCTGGGTGCTCAGTGCTCGGGGTGCTCGGTGCTCAGTGCTCAAGGTGCTGGGTGCTCAGTACTCAGGGTGCTCATTGCTCAGGTTGCTGGGTGCTCAGTACTCAGGGTGCTGGGTGCTCAGTGCTCAGGGTGCTCGGTGCTCGGGGCGCAGGGTGCTCAGTGCTCGGGGTGCTCGGAGCTCAGTACTCAGGGTGCTGGGTGCTCAGTGCTCGGGGTTCTCGGTGCTCAGTACTCAGGGTGCTGGGTGCTCAGTGCTCGGGGTGCTCGGTGCTCAGTACGTTGGGTGCTCACTACTCAGGGTGCTGGGTGCTCAGTGCTCAGGGTGCTGGGTGCTCAGTGCTCAGGGTGCTGGGTGCTCAGTGCTCAGGGTGCTGGGTGCTCAGTGCTCAGGGTGCTGGGTGCTCAGTGCTCGGGGTGCTGGGTGCTCAGTGCTCAGGGTGCTGGGTGCTCAGTGCTCAGGGTGCTGGGTGCTCAGTGCTCAGGGTGTTGGGTGCTCAGTGCTCAGGGTGCTGGGTGCTCAGTGCTCGGGGTGCTCGGTGCCCAGTACTCAGGGTGCTGGGTGCTCAGTGCTCGAGGTTCTCAGTCCTCAGGGTGCTGTGTGTTCAGTGCTCAGGGTGCTGGGTGCTCAGTACTCAGGGTGCTCGGTGCTTAGTACTCAGGGTGCTGGGTGCTCAGTACTCCGGGTGCTGGGTGCTCAGTGCTCGGGGTGCTCGGTGCTCAGTGCTCAAGGTGCTGGGTGCTCAGTACTCAGGGTGCTCATTGCTCAGGGTGCTGGGTGCTCAGTGCTCAGGGTTCTCGGTGCTCGGGGCGCTGGGTGCTCAGTGCTCGGGGTGCTCGGTGCTCAGTACTCAGGGTGCTGGGTGCTCAGTGCTCGGGGTGCTCGGTGCTTAGTACTCAGGGTGCTCGGTGCTCTGGGTGCTGGGTGCTCGGGGTGCTGGGTGCTCAGTACTCAGGGTGCTGGGTGCTCAGTATTCAGGGTGCTGGGTGCTCAGTACTCGGGTGCTGGGTGCTCAGTGCTCAGGGTGCTGGGTGCTCAGTGCTCGGGGTGCTGTGTGCTCAGTGCTCGGGGTGCTCGGTGCTCAGTGCTCAAGGTGCTGGGTGCTCAGTACTCAGGGTGCTCATTGCTCAGGGTGCTGGGTGCTCAGTGCTCAGGGTGCTCGGTGCTCTTGGCGCTCGGTGCTCAGTGCTCGGGGTGCTCGGAGCTCAGTACTCAGGGTGCTGGGTGCTCAGTGCTCGGGGTGCTCGGTGCTCAGTACTCAGGGTGCTGGGTGCTCAGTGCTCGGGGTGTTGGGTGATCAGTGCTCAGTACTCATTGTGCTGGGTGCTCAGTGCTCAGGGTGCTGTGTGCTCAGTGCTCAGGGTGCTGGGTGTTCAGTGCTCAGGGTGCTGGGTACTCAGTACTCAGGGTGCTGGGTGCTCAGTGCTCGGGGTGCTATGTGCTCAGTGCTCGCGGTGCTGGGTGCTCAGTGCTCGGGGTGCTGGCTGCTCAGTGCTCGGGGTGCTATGTGCTCAGTGCTCGCGGTGCTGGGTGCTCGGTGCTCGAGGTGCTCAGTACTCAGGGTGCTGTGTGTTCAGTGCTCAGGGTGCTGGGTGCTCAGTATTCAGGGTGCTCGGTGCTTAGTACTCAGGGTGCTGGGTGCTCAGTACTCCGGGTGCTGGGTGCTCAGTGCTCGGGGTTCTCGGTGCTCAGTGCACAAGGTGCTGGGTGCTCAGTACTCAGGGTGCTCATTGCTCAGGGTGCTGGGTGCTCAGGGCTCAGGGTGCTGGGTGCTCAGTGCTCAGGGTGCTGGGTGCTCAGTACTCAGGGTGCTGGGTGCTCAGTGCTCGGGGTGCTGGGTGCTCAGTGCTCAGGGTGCTGGGTGCTCAGTACTCAGGGTTCTGGGTGCTCAGTACTCGGGGTGTTGTGTGCTCAGTACTCAGGGAGCTGGGTCCTCAGTGCTCGGGGTGCTCGGTGCTCAGTACTCAGTGTGCTGGGTGCTCAGTGCTCGGGGTGCTCGGTGCTCAGTACGTTGGGTGCTCACTACTCCGGGTGCTGGGTGCTCAGTGCTCGGAGTGCTCTGAGCTCACTACTCAGGGTGCTGGGTGCTCAGTGCTCGGGGTGATCGGTGCTCAGTACTCAGGGTGCTGGATGCTCAGTGCTCGGGGTGCTCGCTGCTCAGTACGTTGGGTGCCCAGTGCTCGGGGAGCTCGGTGCTCAGTCCTCAGGGTGCTGGGTGCTCAGTACTCAGGGTGCTGGGTGCTCAGTACTCGGGTGCTGGGTGCTCAGTGCTCAGGGTGCTGGGTGCTCAGTGCTCGGGGTGCTGGGTGCTCAGTGCTCTCCGTGCTCGGGGCTCAGTGCTCAAGGTGCTGTGTGCTCAGTACTCAGGGTGCTCGTTGCTCAGGGTGCTGGGTGCTCAGTACTCGGGGTGATGGGTGCTCAGTACTCAGGGTGCTGGGTGCTCAGTACTCAGGGTGCTGGGGGCTCAGTACTCGGGTGCTGGGTGCTCAGTGCTCAGGGTGCTGGGTGCTCAGTGCTCGGGTTGCTGGGTGCTCAGTGCTCGGGGTGCTCGGTGCTCAGTGCTCAAGGTGCTGGGTGCTCAGTCCTCAGGGTGCTCATTGCTCAGGGTGCTGGGTGCTCAGTACTCAGGGTGCTGGGTGCTCAGTGCTCAGGGTGCTCGGTGCTTGGGGAGCTGGGTGCTCAGTGCTCGGGGTGCTCGGTGCTCAGTACTCAGGGTGCTGGGTGCTCAGTGCTCGGGGTGCTGGGTGCTCAGTGCTCAGTACTCAGGGTGCTGGGTGCTCAGTGCTCAGGGTGCTGTGTGCTCAGTGCTCAGGGTGCTGGGTGCTCAGTGCTCAGGGTGCTGGGTACTCAGTACTCAGGGTGCTGGGTGCTCAGTGCTCGTGGTGCAATGTGCTCAGTGCTCGTGGTGCTGGGTGCTCAGTGCTCGGTGTGCTGGGTGCTCAGTGCTCGGGGTGCTATGTGCTCAGTTCTCGCGGTGCTGGGTGCTCAGTGCTCGGGGTGCTCGGTGCTCAGTACTCAGGGTGCTGGGTGCTCAGTGCTCGAGGTGCTCAGTACTCAGGGTGCTGTGTGTTCAGTGCTCAGGGTGCTGGGTGCTCAGTACTCAGGGTGCTCGGTGCTTGGTACTCAGGGTGCTGGCTGCTCAGTACTCCGGGTGCTGGGTGCTCAGTGCTCGGGGTTCTCGGTGCTCAGTGCTCAAGGTGCTGGGTGCTCAGTACTCAGGGTGCTCATTGCTCAGGGTGCTGGGTGCTCAGGGCTCAGGGTGCTCTGTGCTCGGGGCACTGGGTGCTCAGTGCTCGGGGTGCTCAGAGCTCAGTACTCAGGGTGCTGGGTGCTCTGTGCTCGGGGTGCCCGGTGCTCAGTACTCAGGGTGCTGGGTGCTCAGTGCTCGGGGTTCTCGGTGCTCAGTACTCAGGGTGCTGGGTGCTCAGTGCTCAGGGTGCTTGGTGCTCAGTGCTCGGGGTGCTGGGTGCTCAGTGCTCAGTACTCAGGGTGCTGGGTGCTCAGTGCTCGTGGTGCTGGGTGCTCAGTGCTCAGTACTCAGGGTGCTGGGTGCTCAGTACTCAGGGTGCTGGGTGCTCAGTGCTCAGGGAGCTGGGTGCTCAGTGCTCAGTTTGCTGGGTGCTCAGTGCTCAGGGTGCTCAGTGCTCAGTACTCGGGGTGCTGTGTGCTCAGTGCTCAGGGTGCTCAGTGCTCAGTGCTCGGGGTGCTGGGTGCTCAGTGGTCAGTGCTCAGGGTGCTGTGTGTTCAGTACTCAGGGTGCTGGGTGCTCAGTACACAGGGTGCTGGGTGCTCAGTGCTCAGGGTCCTGGGTGCTCAGTGCTCGGGGTGCTCAGTACTCAGGGTGCTGTGTGTTCAGTGCTCAGGGTACTGGGTGCTCAGTAATCAGGGTGCTCGGTGCTTAGTACTCAGGGTGCTGGGTGCTCAGTACTCCGGGTGCTGGGTGCTCAGTGCTCGGGGTGCTCGGAGCTCAGTACTTAGGGTGCTGGGTGCTCAGGGCTCGGGGTGATCGGTGCTGAGTACTCAGGGTGCTGGGTGCTCAGTGCTCGGGGTGCTCGGTGCTCAGTACTTTGTGTGCTCACTACTCAGGGTGCTGGTTGCTCAGTGCTCAGTGTGCTGGGTGCTCAGTGCTCAGAGTCCTGGGTGCTCAGTGCTCAGGGTGCTGGGTGCTCAGTACTCAGGGTGCTGGGTGCTTAGTGCTCGGGGTGCTGGGTGCTCAGTGCTCAGGGTGCTGGGTGCTCAGTACTCAGGGTGCTGGGTGCTCAGTACTCGGGGTGCTGGGCGCTCAGTACTCAGGGTGCTGGGTGCTCAGTACTCAGGGTGCTGGGTGCTCAGTATTCGGGTGCTGGGTGCTCAGTGCTCAGGGTGCTGGGTGCTCAGTGCTCGGTGTGCTGCGTGCTCAGTGCTCAGTACTCAGGGTGCTGGGTGCTCAGTGCTCGGGGTGCTGGGTGCTCAGTGCTCAGTACTCAGGGTGCTGGGTGCTCAGTGCTCAGGGTGCTGTGTGCACAGTGCTCAGGGTGCTGGGTGCTCAGTGCTCAGGGTGCTGGGTACTCAGTGCTCAGGGTGCTAGGTGCTCAGTGCTCAGGGTGCTGGGTGCTCAGTACTCAGGGTGCTGGGTGCTCAGTGCTCGGGGTGCTGGGTGCTCAGTGCTCGCGGTGCTGGGTGCTCAGTGCTCGGGGTGCTCGGTGCTCAGTACTCAGCGTGCTGGGTGCTCAGTGCTCGAGGTGCTCAGTACTCAGGGTGCTGTGTGTTCAGTGCTCAGGGTGCTGGGTGCTCAGTACTCAGGGTGCTCGGTGCTTAGTTCTCAGGGTGCTGGGTGCTCAGTACTCCGGGTGCTGGGTGCTCAGTGCTCGGGGTGCTCGGTGCTCAGTGCTCAAGGTGCTGGGTGCTCAGTACTCAGGGTGCTCATTGCTCAGGTTGCTGGGTGCTCAGTACTCAGGGTGCTGGGTGCTCAGTGCTCAGGGTGCTCGGTGCTCGGGGCGCAGGGTGCTCAGTGCTTGGGGTGCTCGGAGCTCAGTACTCAGGGTGCTGGGTGCTCAGTGCTCGGGGTGCTCGGTGCTCAGTACTCAGGGTGCTGGGTGCTCAGTGCTCGGGGTGCTCGGTGCTCAGTACGTTGTGTGCTCACTACTCAGGGTGCTGGGTGCTCAGTGCTCAGGGTGCTGGGTGCTCAGTGCTCAGGGTGCTGGGTGCTCAGTGCTCAGGGTGCTGGGTGCTCAGTGCTCAGGGTGCTGGGTGCTCAGTGCTCGGGGTGCTGGGTGCTCAGTGCTCAGGGTGCTGGGTGCTCAGTGCTCAGGGTGCTGGGTGCTCAGTGCTCAGGGTGTTGGGTGCTCAGTGCTCAGGGTGCTGGGTGCTCAGTGCTCGGGGTGCTCGGTGCCCAGTACTCAGGGTGCTGGGTGCTCAGTGCTCGAGGTTCTCAGTCCTCAGGGTGCTGTGTGTTCAGTCCTCAGGGTGCTGGGTGCTCAGTACTCAGGGTGCTCGGTGCTTAGTACTCAGGGTGCTGGGTGCTCAGTACTCCGGGTGCTGGGTGCTCAGTGCTCGGGGTGCTCGGTGCTCAGTGCTCAAGGTGCTGGGTGCTCAGTACTCAGGGTGCTCATTGCTCAGGGTGCTGGGTGCTCAGTGCTCAGGGTTCTCGGTGCTCGGGGTGCTGGGTGCTCAGTGCTCGGGGTGCTCGGTGCTCAGTACTCAGGGTGCTGGGTGCTCAGTGCTCGGGGTGCTCGGTGCTTAGTACTCAGGGTGCTCGGTGCTCTGGGTGCTGGGTGCTCGGGGTGCTGGGTGCTCAGTACTCAGGGTGCTGGGTGCTCAGTATTCAGGGTGCTGGGTGCTCAGTACTCGGGTGCTGGGTGCTCAGTGCTCAGGGTGCTGGGTGCTCAGTGCTCGGGGTGCTGTGTGCTCAGTGCTCGGGGTGCTCGGTGCTCAGTGCTCAAGGTGCTGGGTGCTCAGTACTCAGGGTGCTCATTGCTCAGGGTGCTGGGTGCTCAGTGCTCAGGGTGCTCGGTGCTCTTGGCGCTCGGTGCTCAGTGCTCGGGGTGCTCGGAGCTCAGTACTCAGGGTGCTGGGTGCTCAGTGCTCGGGGTGCTCGGTGCTCAGTACTCAGGGTGCTGGGTGCTCAGTGCTCGGGGTGTTGGGTGCTCAGTGCTCAGTACTCATTGTGCTGGGTGCTCAGTGCTCAGGGTGCTGTGTGCTCAGTGCTCAGGGTGCTGGGTGTTCAGTGCTCAGGGTGCTGGGTACTCAGTACTCAGGGTGCTGGGTGATCAGTGCTCGGGGTGCTATGTGCTCAGTGCTCGCGGTGCTGGGTGCTCAGTGCTCGGGGTGCTGGCTGCTCAGTGCTCGGGGTGCTATGTGCTCAGTGCTCGCGGTGCTGGGTGCTCGGTGCTCGAGGTGCTCAGTACTCAGGGTGCTGTGTGTTCAGTGCTCAGGGTGCTGGGTGCTCAGTATTCAGGGTGCTCGGTGCTTAGTACTCAGGGTGCTGGGTGCTCAGTACTCCGGGTGCTGGGTGCTCAGTGCTCGGGGTTCTCGGTGCTCAGTGCACAAGGTGCTGGGTGCTCAGTACTCAGGGTGCTCATTGCTCAGGGTGCTGGGTGCTCAGGGCTCAGGGTGCTGGGTGCTCAGTGCTCAGGGTGCTGGGTGCTCAGTACTCAGGGTGCTGGGTGCTCAGTGCTCGGGGTGCTGGGTGCTCAGTGCTCAGGGTGCTGGGTGCTCAGTACTCAGGATTCTGGGTGCTCAGTACTCGGGGTGTTGTGTGCTCAGTACTCAGGGAGCTGGGTCCTCAGTGCTCGGGGTGCTCGGTGCTCAGTACTCAGTGTGCTGGGTGCTCAGTGCTCGGGGTGCTCGGTGCTCAGTACGTTGGGTGCTCACTACTCCGGGTGCTGGGTGCTCAGTGCTCGGAGTGCTCTGAGCTCAGTACTCAGGGTGCTGGGTGCTCAGTGCTCGGGGTGATCGGTGCTCAGTACTCAGGGTGCTGGATGCTCAGTGCTCGGGGTGCTCGGTGCTCAGTACGTTGGGTGCCCAGTGCTCGGGGTGCTCGGTGCTCAGTCCTCAGGGTGCTGGGTGCTCAGTACTCAGGGTGCTGGGTGCTCAGTACTCGGGTGCTGGGTGCTCAGTGCTCAGGGTGCTGGGTGCTCAGTGCTCGGGGTGCTGGGTGCTCAGTGCTCTCCGTGCTCGGGGCTCAGTGCTCAAGGTGCTGTGTGCTCAGTACTCAGGGTGCTCGTTGCTCAGGGTGCTGGGTGCTCAGTACTCGGGGTGATGGGTGCTCAGTACTCAGGGTGCTGGGTGCTCAGTACTCAGGGTGCTGGGGGCTCAGTACTCGGGTGCTGGGTGCTCAGTGCTCAGGGTGCTGGGTGCTCAGTGCTCGGGTTGCTGGGTGCTCAGTGCTCGGGGTGCTCGGTGCTCAGTGCTCAAGGTGCTGGGTGCTCAGTCCTCAGGGTGCTCATTGCTCAGGGTGCTGGGTGCTCAGTACTCAGGGTGCTGGGTGCTCAGTGCTCAGGGTGCTCGGTGCTTGGGGAGCTGGGTGCTCAGTGCTCGGGGTGCTCGGTGCTCAGTACTCAGGGTGCTGGGTGCTCAGTGCTCGGGGTGCTGGGTGCTCAGTGCTCAGTACTCAGGGTGCTGGGTGCTCAGTGCTCAGGGTGCTGTGTGCTCAGTGCTCAGGGTGCTGGGTGCTCAGTGCTCAGGGTGCTGGGTACTCAGTACTCAGGGTGCTGGGTGCTCAGTGCTCGGGGTGCTATGTGCTCAGTTCTCGCGGTGCTGGGTGCTCAGTGCTCGGGGTGCTCGGTGCTCAGTACTCAGGGTGCTGGGTGCTCAGTGCTCGAGGTGCTCAGTACTCAGGGTGCTGTGTGTTCAGTGCTCAGGGTGCTGGGTGCTCAGTACTCAGGGTGCTCGGTGCTTGGTACTCAGGGTGCTGGCTGCTCAGTACTCCGGGTGCTGGGTGCTCAGTGCTCGGGGTTCTCGGTGCTCAGTGCTCAAGGTGCTGGGTGCTCAGTACTCAGGGTGCTCATTGCTCAGGGTGCTGGGTGCTCAGGGCTCAGGGTGCTCTGTGCTCGGGGCACTGGGTGCTCAGTGCTCGGGGTGCTCAGAGCTCAGTACTCAGGGTGCTGGGTGCTCTGTGCTCGGGGTGCCCGGTGCTCAGTACTCAGGGTGCTGGGTGCTCAGTGCTCGGGGTTCTCGGTGCTCAGTACTCAGGGTGCTGGGTGCTCAGTGCTCAGGGTGCTTGGTGCTCAGTGCTCGGGGTGCTGGGTGCTCAGTGCTCAGTACTCAGGGTGCTGGGTGCTCAGTGCTCGTGGTGCTGGGTGCTCAGTGCTCAGTACTCAGGGTGCTGGGTGCTCAGTACTCAGGGTGCTGGGTGCTCAGTGCTCAGGGAGCTGGGTGCTCAGTGCTCAGTTTGCTGGGTGCTCAGTGCTCAGGGTGCTCAGTGCTCAGTACTCGGGGTGCTGTGTGCTCAGTGCTCAGGGTGCTCAGTGCTCAGTGCTCGGGGTGCTGGGTGCTCAGTGGTCAGTGCTCAGGGTGCTGTGTGTTCAGTACTCAGGGTGCTGGGTGCTCAGTACACAGGGTGCTGGGTGCTCAGTGCTCAGGGTCCTGGGTGCTCAGTGCTCGGGGTGCTCAGTACTCAGGGTGCTGTGTGTTCAGTGCTCAGGGTACTGGGTGCTCAGTAATCAGGGTGCTCGGTGCTTAGTACTCAGGGTGCTGGGTGCTCAGTACTCCGGGTGCTGGGTTCTCAGTGCTCGGGGTGCTCGGAGCTCAGTACTTAGGGTGCTGTGTGCTCAGTGCTCGGGGTGATCGGTGCTGAGTACTCAGGGTGCTGGGTGCTCAGTGCTCGGGGTGCTCGGTGCTCAGTACTTTGGGTGCTCACTACTCAGGGTTCTGGTTGCTCAGTGCTCAGTGTGCTGGGTGCTCAGTGCTCAGAGTGCTGGGTGCTCAGTGCTCAGGGTGCTGGGTGCTCAGTACTCAGGGTGCTGGGTGCTTAGTGCTCGGGGTGCTGGGTGCTCAGTGCTCAGGGTGCTGGGTGCTCAGTACTCAGGGTGCTGGGTGCTCAGTACTCGGGGTGCTGGGCGCTCAGTACTCAGGGTGCTGGGTGCTCAGTACTCAGGGTGCTGGGTGCTCAGTATTCGGGTGCTGGGTGCTCAGTGCTCAGGGTGCTGGGTGCTCAGTGCTCGGTGTGCTGCGTGCTCAGTGCTCAGTACTCAGGGTGCTGGGTGCTCAGTGCTCGGGGTGCTGGGTGCTCAGTGCTCAGTACTCAGGGTGCTGGGTGCTCAGTGCTCAGGGTGCTGTGTGCACAGTGCTCAGGGTGCTGTGTGCTCAGTGCTCAGGGTGCTGGGTACTCAGTGCTCAGGGTGCTGGGTGCTCAGTGCTCAGGGTGCTGGGTGCTCAGTACTCAGGGTGCTGGGTGCTCAGTGCTCGGGGTGCTGGGTGCTCAGTGCTTGCGGTGCTGGGTGCTCAGTGCTCGGGGTGCTCGGTGCTCAGTACTCAGGGTGCTGGGTGCTCAGTGCTCGAGGTGCTCAGTACTCAGGGTGCTGTGTGTTCAGTGCTCAGGGTGCTGGGTGCTCAGTACTCAGGGTGCTCGGTGCTTAGTTCTCAGGGTGCTGGGTGCTCAGTACTCCGGGTGCTGGGTGCTCAGTGCTCGGGGTGCTCGGAGCTCAGTGCTCAAGGTGCTGGGTGCTCAGTACTCAGGGTGCTCATTGCTCAGGTTGCTGGGTGCTCAGTACTCAGGGTGCTGGGTGCTCAGTGCTCAGGGTGCTCGGTGCTCGGGGCGCTGGGTGCTCAGTGCTCGAGGTGCTCGGAGCTCAGTACTCAGGGTGCTGGGTGCTCAGTGCTCGGGGTGCTCGGTGCTCAGTACTCAGGGTGCTGGGTGCTCAGTGCTCGGGGTGCTCGGTGCTCAGTACGTTGGGTGCTCACTACTCAGGGTGCTGGGTGCTCAGTGCTCTGGGTGCTGTGTGCTCAGTGCTCAGGGTGCTGGGTGCTCAGTGCTCAGGGTGCTGGGTGCTCAGTGCTCAGGGTTCTGGGTGCTCAGTGCTCGGGGTGCTGGGTGTTCAGTGCTCAGGGTGCTGGGTGCTCAGTGCTCAGGGTGCTGGGTGCTCAGTGCTCAGGGTGTTGGGTGCTCAGTGCTCAGGGTGCTGGGTGCTCAGTGCTCAGGGTGCTGGGTGCTCAGTGCTCGGGGTGCTCGGTGCCCAGTGCTCAGGGTGCTGGGTGCTCAGTGCTCGAGGATCTCAGTCCTCAGGGTGCTGTGTGTTCAGTACTCCGGGTGCTGGGTGCTCAGTGTTCGGGGTGCTCGGTGCTCAGTGCTCAAGGTGCTGGGTGCTCAGTACTCAGGGTGCTCATTGCTCAGGGTGCTGGGTGCTCAGTGCTCAGGGTTCTCGGTGCTCGGGGCGCTGGGTGCTCAGTGCTCGGGGTGCTCGGTGCTCAGTACTCAGGGTGCTGTGTGCTCAGTGCTCGGGGTGCTCATTGCTCAGTACGTTGGGTGTTCACTACTCAGGGTGCTGGGTGCTCAGTGCTCAGGGTGCTGGGTGCTCAGTGCTCAGGGTGCTGGGTGCTCAGTGCTCAGGGTGCTGGGTGCTCAGTACTCATGGTGCTGGGTGCTCAGTGTTCCGGTTGCTGGGTGCTCAGTGCTCAGGGTGCTGGGTGCTCAGTACTCAGGGTGCTCGGTGCTTAGTACTCAGGGTGCTCGGTGCTCTGGGTGCTGGGTGCTCAGTGCTCGGGGTGCTGGGTGCTCAGTACTCAGGGTGCTGGGTGCTCAGTATTCAGGGTGCTGGGTGCTCAGTACTCGGGTGCTGGGTGCTCAGTGCTCAGGGTGCTGGGTGCTCAGTGCTCGGGGTGCTGGGTGCTCAGTGCTCAGTACTCAGGGTGCTGGGTGCTCAGTGCTCAGGGTGCTGGGTGCTCAGTGCTCAGGGTGCTGGGTGCTCAGTGCTCAGGGTGCTGGGTACTCAGTGCTCAGGGTGCTGGGTGCTCAGTACTCAGGGTGCTTAGTGCTCAGTACTCGGGGTGCTGGGTGCTCAGTGCTCAGGGTGCTCAGTGCTCAGTACTCGGGGTGCTGTGTGCTCAGTGCTCAGGGTGCTCAGTGCTCAGTGCTTGGGGTGCTGGGTGCTCAGTGCTAGGGGCGCTGGGTGCTCAGTGCTCGGGGTGCTGGGTGCTCAGTACTCGGGGTGCTGGGTGCTCAGTGCACAGGGTGCTCAGTGCTCAGTACTCAGTGCTCAGGGTGCTCAGTGCTCAGTGCTCAGGGTGCTGGGTGTTCAGTACTCAGGGTGCTGGGTGCTCAGTACTCAGGGTGCTGGGTGCTCAGTGCTCAGGGTGCTGGGTGATCAGTGCTCGGGGTGCTCAGTACTCAGGGTGCTGTGTGTTCAGTGCTCAGGGTACTGGGTGCTCAGTACTCAGGGTGATCGGTGCTCAGTACTCAGGGTGCTGGGTGCTCAGTGCTCAGGGTGCTCGGTGCTCAGTACGTTGGGTGCTCACTACTCAGGGTGCTGGGTGCTCAGTGCTCAGTGTGCTGGGTGCTCAGTGCTCAGGGTGCTGGGTGCTCAGTGCTCAGGGTTCTGGGTGCTCAGTACTCAGGGTGCTGGGTGCTCAGTGCTCGGGTTGCTGGGTGCTCAGTGCTCAGGGTGCTGGGTGCTCAGTACTCAGGGTGCTGGGTGCTCAGTACTCGGGGTGCTGGGTGCTCAGTACTCAGGGTGCTGGGTGCTCAGTGCTCGGGGTGCTGGGTGCTCAGTGCTCAGTACTCAGGGTGCTGGGTGCTCAGTGCTCAGGGTGTTGTGTGCTCAGTGCTCAGGGTGCTGGGTGCTCAGTGCTCAGGGTGCTGGGTGCTCAGTGCTCAGGGTGCTCGGTGCTCGGGGCGCTGGGTGCTCAGTGCTCGGGGTGCTGGGTGCTCAGTGCTCGGGGTGCTCATTTCACAGGGTGCTGGGTGCTCAGTACTCAGGGTGCTGGGTGCTCAGTGCTCAGGGTGCTCGGTGCTCGGGGCGCTGGGTGCTCAGTGCTCGGGGTGCTGGGTGCTCAGTGCTCGGGGTGCTCGGGGCTCAGTGCTCAAGGTGCTGGGTGCTCAGTACTCGGGGTGCTGGGTGCTCAGTACTCAGGGTGCTGGGTGCTCAGTACTCAGGGTGCTGGGTGCTGGGTGCTCAGTACTCGGGTGCTGGGTGCTCAGTGCTCACGGTGCTGGGTGCTCAGTGCTCGGGGTGCTGGGTGCTCAGTGCTCGGGGTGCTCAGTGCTCAGTGCTCAGGGTGCTATGTGCTCAGTGCTCAAGGTGCTGGGTGCTCAGTACTCAGGGTGCTCATTGCTCAGGGTGCTGGGTGCTCAGTACTCAGGGTGCTGGGTGCTCAGTACTCAGGGTGCTGGGTGCTCAGTGCTCAAGGTGCTGGGTGCTCAGTACTCAGGGTGCTCATTGCTCAGGGTGCTGGGTGCTCAGTACTCAGGGTGCTGGGTGCTCAGTGCTCAGGGTGCTCGGTGCTCGGGGCGCTGGGTGCTCAGTGCTCGGGGTGCTCGGAGCTCAGTACTCAGGGTGCTGGGTGCTCAGTGCTCGGGGTGCTCTGTGCTCAGTACTCAGGGTGCTGGGTGCTCAGTGCTCGGGGTGCTGGGTGCTAAGTGCTCAGTACTCAGGGTGCTGGGTGCTCAGTGCTCAGGGTGCTGTGTGCTCAGTGCTCAGGGTGCTGGGTGCTCAGTGCTCAGGGTGCTGGGTACTCAGTACTCAGGGTGCTGGGTGCTCAGTGCTCCTGGTGCTATGTGCTCAGTGCTCGCGGTGCTTTGTGCTCAGTGCTCGGTGTGCTGGGTGCTCAGTGCTCAGGGTGCTATGTGCTCAGTGCTCGCGGTGCTGGGTGCTCAGTGCTCGGGGTGCTCGGTGCTCAGTACTCAGGGTGCTGGGTGCTCAGTGCTCGAGGTGCTCAGTACTCAGGGTGCTGTGTGTTCAGTGCTCAGGGTGCTGGGTGCTTAGTACTCAGGGTGCTCGGTGCTTAGTACTCAGGGTGCTGGCTGCTCAGTACTCCGGGTGCTGGGTGCTCAGTGCTCGGGGTGCTCGGTGCTCGGGGCACTGGGTGCTCAGTGCTCGGGGTGCTCGGAGCTGAGTACTCAGGGTGCTGGGTGCTCAGTGCTCAAGGTTCTGGGTGCTCAGTACTCAGGGTGCTCATTGCTCAGGGTGCTGGGTGCTCAGTGCTCAGTGCTCAGGGTGCTCGGTGCTCGGGGCACTGGGTGCTCAGTGCTCGGGGTGCTCGGAGCTCAGTACTCAGGGTGCTGGGTGCTCTGTGCTCGGTGTGCTCGGTGCTCAGTACTCAGGGTGCTGGGTGCTCAGTGCTCAGTGTGCTGGGCGCTCAGTGCTCAGGGTGCTGGGTGCTCAGTACTCAGGGTGATGGGTGCTCAGTGCTCGTGGTGCTGGGTGCTCAGTGCTCAGGGTGCTGGGTGCTCAGTACTCAGGGTGCTGGCTGCTCAGTACTCGGGGTGCTGGGTGCTCAGTACTCGGGGTGCTGGGTGCTCAGTACTCAGGGTGCTGGGTGCTCAGTACTCGGGTGCTGGGTGCTCAGTGCTCAGGGTGCTGGGTGCTCAGTGCTCGGGGTGCTGGGTGATCAGTGCTCAGTACTCAGGGTGATGGGTCCTCAGTGCTCGTGGTGCTGGGTGCTCAGTGCTCAGTACTCAGGGTGCTGGGTGCTCAGTACTCAGGGTGCTGGGTGCTCAGTGCTCAGGGAGCTGGGTGCTCAGTGCTCAGTTTGCTGGGTACTCAGTGCTCAGGGTGCTGGGTTCTCAGTACTCAGGGTGCTCAGTGCTCAGTACTCGGGGTGCTGGGTGCTCAGTGCTCAGGGTGCTCAGTGCTCAGTACTCGGGGTGCTGTGTGCTCAGTGCTCAGGGTGCTCAGTGCTCAGTGCTCGGGGTGCTGGGTGCTCAGTGGTCAGTGCTCAGGGTGCTGTGTGTTCAGTACTCAGGGTGCTGGGTGCTCAGTACACAGGGTGCTGGGTGCTCAGTGCTCAGGGTCCTGGGTGCTCAGTGCTCGGGGTGCTCAGTACTCAGGGTGCTGTGTGTTCAGTGCTCAGGGTACTGGGTGCTCAGTAATCAGGGTGCTCGGTGCTTAGTACTCAGGGTGCTGGGTGCTCAGTACTCCGGGTGCTGGGTTCTCAGTGCTCGGGGTGCTCGGAGCTCAGTACTTAGGGTGCTGTGTGCTCAGTGCTCGGGGTGATCGGTGCTGAGTACTCAGGGTGCTGGGTGCTCAGTGCTCGGGGTGCTCGGTGCTCAGTACTTTGGGTGCTCACTACTCAGGGTTCTGGTTGCTCAGTGCTCAGTGTGCTGGGTGCTCAGTGCTCAGAGTGCTGGGTGCTCAGTGCTCAGGGTGCTGGGTGCTCAGTACTCAGGGTGCTGGGTGCTTAGGGCTCGGGGTGCTGGGTGCTCAGTGCTCAGGGTGCTGGGTGCTCAGTACTCAGGGTGCTGGGTGCTCAGTACTCGGGGTGCTGGGCGCTCAGTACTCAGGGTGCTGGGTGCTCAGTACTCAGGGTGCTGGGTGCTCAGTATTCGGGTGCTGGGTGCTCAGTGCTCAGGGTGCTGGGTGCTCAGTGCTCGGTGTGCTGCGTGCTCAGTGCTCAGTACTCAGGGTGCTGGGTGCTCAGTGCTCGGAGCGCTGGGTGCTCAGTGCTCAGTACTCAGGGTGCTGGGTGCTCAGTGCTCAGGGTGCTGTGTGCACAGTGCTCAGGGTGCTGTGTGCTCAGTGCTCAGGGTGCTGGGTACTCAGTGCTCAGGGTGCTGGGTGCTCAGTGCTCAGGGTGCTGGGTGCTCAGTACTCAGGGTGCTGGGTGCTCAGTGCTCGGGGTGCTGGGTGCTCAGTGCTTGCGGTGCTGGGTGCTCAGTGCTCGGGGTGCTCGGTGCTCAGTACTCAGGGTGCTGGGTGCTCAGTGCTCGAGGTGCTCAGTACTCAGGGTGCTGTGTGTTCAGTGCTCAGGGTGCTGGGTGCTCAGTACTCAGGGTGCTCGGTGCTTAGTTCTCAGGGTGCTGGGTGCTCAGTACTCCGGGTGCTGGGTGCTCAGTGCTCGGGGTGCTCGGAGCTCAGTGCTCAAGGTGCTGGGTGCTCAGTACTCAGGGTGCTCATTGCTCAGGTTGCTGGGTGCTCAGTACTCAGGGTGCTGGGTGCTCAGTGCTCAGGGTGCTCGGTGCTCGGGGCGCTGGGTGCTCAGTGCTCGAGGTGCTCGGAACTCAGTACTCAGGGTGCTGGGTGCTCAGTGCTCGGGGTGCTCGGTGCTCAGTACTCAGGGTGCTGGGTGCTCAGTGCTCGGGGTGCTCGGTGCTCAGTACGTTGGGTGCTCACTACTCAGGGTGCTGGGTGCTCAGTGCTCTGGGTGCTGTGTGCTCAGTGCTCAGGGTGCTGGGTGCTCAGTGCTCAGGGTGCTGGGTGCTCAGTGCTCAGGGTTCTGGGTGCTCAGTGCTCGGGGTGCTGGGTGTTCAGTGCTCAAGGTGCTGGGTGCTCAGTGCTCAGGGTGCTGGGTGCTCAGTGCTCAGGGTGTTGGGTGCTCAGTGCTCAGGGTGCTGGGTGCTCAGTGCTCAGGGTGCTGGGTGCTCAGTGCTCGGGGTGCTCGGTGCCCAGTGCTCAGGGTGCTGGGTGCTCAGTGCTCGAGGATCTCAGTCCTCAGGGTGCTGTGTGTTCAGTACTCCGGGTGCTGGGTGCTCAGTTCTCGGGGTGCTCGGTGCTCAGTGCTCAAGGTGCTGGGTGCTCAGTACTCAGGGTGCTCATTGCTCAGGGTGCTGGGTGCTCAGTGCTCAGGGTTCTCGGTGCTCGGGGCGCTGGGTGCTCAGTGCTCGGGGTGCTCGGTGCTCAGTACTCAGGGTGCTGTGTGCTCAGTGCTCGGGGTGCTCATTGCTCAGTACGTTGGGTGTTCACTACTCAGGGTGCTGGGTGCTCAGTGCTCAGGGTGCTGGGTGCTCAGTGCTCAGGGTGCTGGGTGCTCAGTGCTCAGGGTGCTGGGTGCTCAGTACTCATGGTGCTGGGTGCTCAGTGTTCCGGTTGCTGGGTGCTCAGTGCTCAGGGTGCTGGGTGCTCAGTACTCAGGGTGCTCGGTGCTTAGTACTCAGGGTGCTCGGTGCTCTGGGTGCTGGGTGCTCAGTGCTCGGGGTGCTGGGTGCTCAGTACTCAGGGTGCTGGGTGCTCAGTATTCAGGGTGCTGGGTGCTCAGTACTCGGGTGCTGGGTGCTCAGTGCTCAGGGTGCTGGGTGCTCAGTGCTCGGGGTGCTGGGTGCTCAGTGCTCAGTACTCAGGGTGCTGGGTGCTCAGTGCTCAGGGTGCTGGGTGCTCAGTGCTCAGGGTGCTGGGTGCTCAGTGCTCAGGGTGCTGGGTACTCAGTGCTCAGGGTGCTGGGTGCTCAGTACTCAGGGTGCTTAGTGCTCAGTACTCGGGGTGCTGGGTGCTCAGTGCTCAGGGTGCTCAGTGCTCAGTACTCGGGGTGCTGTGTGCTCAGTGCTCAGGGTGCTCAGTGCTCAGTGCTTGGGGTGCTGGGTGCTCAGTGCTAGGGGCGCTGGGTGCTCAGTGCTCGGGGTGCTGGGTGCTCAGTACTCGGGGTGCTGGGTGCTCAGTGCACAGGGTGCTCAATGCTCAGTACTCAGTGCTCAGGGTGCTCAGTGCTCAGTGCTCAGGGTGCTGGGTGTTCAGTACTCAGGGTGCTGGGTGCTCAGTACTCAGGGTGCTGGGTGCTCAGTGCTCAGGGTGCTGGGTGATCAGTGCTCGGGGTGCTCAGTACTCAGGGTGCTGTGTGTTCAGTGCTCAGGGTACTGGGTGCTCAGTACTCAGGGTGATCGGTGCTCAGTACTCAGGGTGCTGGGTGCTCAGTGCTCAGGGTGCTCGGTGCTCAGTACGTTGGGTGCTCACTACTCAGGGTGCTGGGTGCTCAGTGCTCAGTGTGCTGGGTGCTCAGTGCTCAGGGTGCTGGGTGCTCAGTGCTCAGGGTTCTGGGTGCTCAGTACTCAGGGTGCTGGGTGCTCAGTGCTCGGGTTGCTGGGTGCTCAGTGCTCAGGGTGCTGGGTGCTCAGTACTCAGGGTGCTGGGTGCTCAGTACTCGGGGTGCTGGGTGCTCAGTACTCAGGGTGCTGGGTGCTCAGTGCTCGGGGTGCTGGGTGCTCAGTGCTCGGGGAGCTCGTTGCCCAGTACTCAGGGTGCTGGGTGCTCAGTGCTCGAGGCGCTCAGTACTCAGGGTGCTGTGTGTTCAGTGCTCAGGGTGCTGGGTGCTCAGTACTCAGGGTGCTTGGTGCTTAGTACTCAGTGTGCTGGGTGCTCAGTACTCCGGGTGCTGGGTGCTCAGTGCTCGGGGTGCTCGGTGCTCAGTGCACAAGGTGCTGGGTGCTCAGTACTCAGGGTGCTCATTTCACAGGGTGCTGGGTGCTCAGTACTCAGGGTGCTGGGTGCTCAGTGCTCAGGGTGCTCGGTGCTCGGGGCGCTGGGTGCTCAGTGCTCGGGGTGCTGGGTGCTCAGTGCTCGGGGTGCTCGGGGCTCAGTGCTCAAGGTGCTGGGTGCTCAGTACTCGGGGTGCTGGGTGCTCAGTACTCAGGGTGCTGGGTGCTCAGTACTCAGGGTGCTGGGTGCTGGGTGCTCAGTACTCGGGTGCTGGGTGCTCAGTGCTCACGGTGCTGGGTGCTCAGTGCTCGGGGTGCTGGGTGCTCAGTGCTCGGGGTGCTCAGTGCTCAGTGCTCAGGGTGCTATGTGCTCAGTGCTCAAGGTGCTGGGTGCTCAGTACTCAGGGTGCTCATTGCTCAGGGTGCTGGGTGCTCAGTACTCAGGGTGCTGGGTGCTCAGTACTCAGGGTGCTGGGTGCTCAGTGCTCAAGGTGCTGGGTGCTCAGTACTCAGGGTGCTCATTGCTCAGGGTGCTGGGTGCTCAGTACTCAGGGTGCTGGGTGCTCAGTGCTCAGGGTGCTCGGTGCTCGGGGCGCTGGGTGCTCAGTGCTCGGGGTGCTCGGAGCTCAGTACTCAGGGTGCTGGGTGCTCAGTGCTCGGGGTGCTCTGTGCTCAGTACTCAGGGTGCTGGGTGCTCAGTGCTCGGGGTGCTGGGTGCTAAGTGCTCAGTACTCAGGGTGCTGGGTGCTCAGTGCTCAGGGTGCTGTGTGCTCAGTGCTCAGGGTGCTGGGTGCTCAGTGCTCAGGGTGCTGGGTACTCAGTACTCAGGGTGCTTTGTGCTCAGTGCTCCTGGTGCTATGTGCTCAGTGCTCGCGGTGCTTGGTGCTCAGTGCTCGGTGTGCTGGGTGCTCAGTGCTCAGGGTGCTATGTGCTCAGTGCTCGCGGTGCTGGGTGCTCAGTTCTCGGGGTGCTCGGTGCTCAGTACTCAGGGTGCTGGGTGCTCAGTGCTCGAGGTGCTCAGTACTCAGGGTGCTGTGTGTTCAGTGCTCAGGGTGCTGGGTGCTTAGTACTCAGGGTGCTCGGTGCTTAGTACTCAGGGTGCTGGCTGCTCAGTACTCCGGGTGCTGGGTGCTCAGTGCTCGGGGTGCTCGGTGCTCGGGGCACTGGGTGCTCAGTGCTCGGGGTGCTCGGAGCTGAGTACTCAGGGTGCTGGGTGCTCAGTGCTCAAGGTGCTGGGTGCTCAGTACTCAGGGTGCTCATTGCTCAGGGTGCTGGGTGCTCAGTGCTCAGTGCTCAGGGTGCTCGGTGCTCGGGGCACTGGGTGCTCAGTGCTCGGGGTGCTCGGAGCTCAGTACTCAGGGTGCTGGGTGCTCTGTGCTCGGTGTGCTCGGTGCTCAGTACTCAGGGTGCTGGGTGCTCAGTGCTCAGTGTGCTGGGCGCTCAGTGCTCAGGGTGCTGGGTGCTCAGTACTCAGGGTGCTGGGTGCTCAGTGCTCGTGGTGCTGGGTGCTCAGTGCTCAGGGTGCTGGGTGCTCAGTACTCAGGGTGCTGGCTGCTCAGTACTCGGGGTGCTGGGTGCTCAGTACTCGGGGTGCTGGGTGCTCAGTACTCAGGGTGCTGGGTGCTCAGTACTCGGGTGCTGGGTGCTCAGTGCTCAGGGTGCTGGGTGCTCAGTGCTCGGGGTGCTGGGTGATCAGTGCTCAGTACTCAGGGTGATGGGTCCTCAGTGCTCGTGGTGCTGGGTGCTCAGTGCTCAGTACTCAGGGTGCTGGGTGCTCAGTACTCAGGGTGCTGGGTGCTCAGTGCTCAGGGAGCTGGGTGCTCAGTGCTCAGTTTGCTGGGTACTCAGTGCTCAGGGTGCTGGGTTCTCAGTACTCAGGGTGCTCAGTGCTCAGTACTCGGGGTGCTGGGTGCTCAGTGCTCAGCGTGCTCAGTGCTCAGTACTCGGGGTGCTGTGTGCTCAGTGCTCAGGGTGCTCAGTGCTCAGTGCTCGGGGTGCTGGGTGCTCAGTGCTCAGTGCTCAGGGTGCTGGGTGTTCAGTACTCAGGGTGCTGGGTGCTCAGTACACAGGGTGCTGGGTGCTCAGTGCTCAGGGTCCTGGGTGCTCAGTGCTCGGGGTGCTCAGTACTCAGGGTGCTGTGTGTTCAGTGCTCAGGGTACTGGGTGCTCAGTACTCAGGTGCTCGGTGCTTAGTACTCAGGGTGCTCGGTGCTCTGGGTGCTGGGTGCTCAGTGCTCAGGGTGCTGTGTGCTCAGTACTCATGGTGCTGGGTGCTCAGTGCTCAGGGTGCTGGGTGCTCAGTGCTCGGGGTGCTGGGTGCTCAGTGCTCAGTACTCAGGGTGCTGGGTGCTCAGTGCTCAGGGTGCTGGGTACTCAGTGCTCAGGGTGCTGGGTGCTCAGTACTCAGGGTGCTTAGTGCTCAGTACTCGGGGTGCTGGGTGCTCAGTGCTCAGGGTGCTCAGTGCTCAGTACTCGGTGTGCTGTGTGCTCAGTGCTCAGGGTGCTCAGTGCTCAGTGCTTGGGGTGCTGGGTGCTCAGTGCTCGGGGTGCTGGGTGCTCAGTACTCGGGGTGCTGGGTGCTCAGTGCTCAGGGTGCTCAGTGCTCAGTACTCAGTGCTCAGGGTGCTCAGTGCTCAGTGCTCAGGGTGCTGGGTGTTCAGTACTCAGGGTGCTGGGTGCTCAGTACTCAGGGTGCTGGGTGCTCAGTGCTCAGGGTGCTGGGTGCTCAGTGCTCGGGGTGCTCAGTACTCAGGGTGCTGTGTGTTCAGTGCTCAGGGTACTGGGTGCTCAGTACTCAGGGTGCTCGGTCCTTAGTACTCAGGGTGCTGGGTGCTCAGTAATCCGGGTGCTGGGTGCTCAGTGCTCGGGGTGCTCTGAGCTCAGTACTCAGGGTGCTGGGTGCTCAGTACTCAGGGTGCTGGGTGCTCAGTGCTCGGGGAGCTGGGTGCTCAGTGCTCGCGATGCTGGGTGCTCAGTGCTCGGGGTGCTCGGTGCCCAGTACTCAGGGTGCTGGGTGCTCAGTGCTCGAGGCGCTCAGTACTCAGGGTGCTGTGTGTTCAGTGCTCAGGGTGCTGGGTGCTCAGTACTCAGGGTGCTTGGTGCTTAGTACTCAGTGTGCTGGGTGCTCAGTACTCAGGGTGCTCATTTCACAGGGTGCTGTGTGTTCAGTGCTCAGGGTGCTGGGTGTTCAGTACTCAGGGTGCTGGGTGCTCAGTGCTCGGGGTGCTCGGTGCTCAGTGCACAAGGTGCTGGGTGCTCAGTACTCAGGGTGCTCATTTCACAGGGTGCTGGGTGCTCAGTACTCAGGGTGCTGGGTGCTCAGTGCTCAGGGTGCTCGGTGCTCGGGGCGCTGGGTGCTCAGTGCTCGGGTTGCTGTGTGCTCAGTGCTCGGGGTGCTCGGGGCTCAGTGCTCAAGGTGCTGGGTGCTCAGTACTCGGGGTGCTGGGTGCTCAGTACTCAGGGTGCTGGGTGCTCAGTACTCAGGGTGCTGGGTGCTGGGTGCTCAGTACTCGGGTGCTGGGTGCTCAGTGCTCAGGGTGCTGGGTGCTCAGTGCTCCCGGTGCTGGGTGCTCAGTGCTCGGGGTGCTCGGTGCTCAGTGCTCAAGGTGCTGGGTGCTCAGTATTCAGGGTGCTCATTGCTCAGGGTGCTGGGTGCTCAGTACTCAGGGTGCTGGGTGCTCAGTGCTCAGGGTGCTCGGTGCTCGGGGCGCTGGGTGCTCTGTGCTCGGGGTGCTCGGAGCTCAGTACTCAGGGTGCTGTGTGCTCAGTGCTCGGGGTGCTCGGTGCTCAGTACTCAGGGTGCTGGGTGCTCAGTGCTCGGGGTGCTGGGTGCTAAGTGCTCAGTACTCAGGGTGCTGGGTGCTCAGTGCTCAGGGTGCTGTGTGCTCAGTGCTCAGGGTGCTGGGTGCTCAGTGCTCAGGGTGCTGGGTACTCAGTACTCAGGGTGCTGGGTGCTCAGTGCTCGTGGTGCTATGTGCTCAGTGCTCGCGGTCCTGGGTGCTCAGTGCTCGGGGTGCTGGGTGCTCAGTGCTCGGGGTGCTATGTGCTCAGTGCTCGCGGTGCTGGGTGCTCAGTGCTCAGGGTGCTGGGTGCTCAGTGCTCAGGGTGCTGGGTGCTCAGTACTCAGGGTGCTGGGTGCTCAGTGCTCGGGGTGCTGGGTGCTCAGTGCTCGGGGTGCTGGGTGCTCAGTGCTCAGGGTGCTGGGTGCTCAGTGCTCAGGGGGCTGGGTGCTCAGTACTCGGGGTGCTGGGTGCTCAGTACTCGGGGTGCTGGGTGCTCAGTACTCAAGGTGCTGGGTGCTCAGTACTCGGGTGCTGGGTGCTCAGAGCTCAGGGTGCTGGGTGCTCAGTGCTCGTGGTGCTGGGTGCTCAGTGCTCAGTACTCAGGGTGCTGGGTGCTCAGTACTCAGGGTGCTGGGTGCTCAGTGCTCAGGGAGCTGGGTGCTCAGTGCTCAGTTTGCTGGGTACTCAGTGCTCAGGGTGCTGGGTTCTCAGTACTCAGGGTGCTCAGTGCTCAGTACTCGGGGTGCTGGGTGCTCAGTGCTCAGGGTGCTCAGTGCTCAGTACTAGGGGTGCTGTGTGCTCAGTGCTCAGGGTGCTCAGTGCTCAGTGCTCGGGGTGCTGGGTGCTCAGTGCTCAGTGCTCAGGGTGCTGGGTGTTCAGTACTCAGGGTGCTGGGTGCTCAGTACACAGGGTGCTGGGTGCCCAGTGCTCAGGGTTCTGGGTGCTCAGTGCTCGGGGTGCTCAGTACTCAGGGTGCTTTGTGTTCAGTGCTCAGGGTACTGGGTGCTCAGTACTCAGGGTGCTCGGTGCTTAGTACTCAGGGTGCTGGGTGCTCAGTACTCCGGGTGCTGGGTGCTCAGTGCTCGGGGTGCTCGGAGCTCAGTACTTAGGGTGCTGGGTGCTCAGTGCTCGGGGTGATCGGTGCTGAGTACTCAGGGTGCTGGGTGCTCAGTGCTCGGGGTGCTCGGTGCTCAGTACTTTGGGTGCTCACTACTCAGGGTGCTGGTTGCTCAGTGCTCAGTGTGCTGGGTGCTCAGTGCTCAGGGTGCTGGGTGCTCAGTGCTCAGGGTGCTGGGTGCTCAGTACTCAGGGTGCTGGGTGCTCAGTGCTCGGGGTGCTGGGTGCTCAGTGCTCAGGGTGCTGGGTGCTCAGTACTCAGGGTGCTGGGTGCTCAGTACTCAGGGTGCTGGGTGCTCAGTACTCGGGTGCTGGGTGCTCAGTGCTCAGTACTCAGGGTGCTGGGTGCTCAGTGCTCGGGGTGCTGGGTGCTCAGTGCTCAGTACTCAGGGTGCTGGGTGCTCAGTGCTCAGGGTGCTGTGTGCTCAGTGCTCAGGGTGCTGGGTGCTCAGTGCTCAGGGTGCTGGGTGCTCAGTGCTCGGGGTGCTGGTTGCTCAGTGCTCGCGGTGCTGGGTGCTCAGTGTTCGGGGTGCTCGGTGCTCAGTACTCAGGGTGCTGGGAGCTCAGTGCTCGAGGTGCTCAGTACTCAGGGTGCTGTGTGTTCAGTGCTCAGGGTGCTGGGTGCTCAGTACTCAGGGTGCTCGGTGCTTAGTACTCAGGGTGCTGGGTGCTCAGTACTCTGGGTGCTGGGTGCTCAGTGCTCGGGGTGCTCGGTGCTCAGTGCTCAAGGTGCTGGGTGCTCAGTACTCAGGGTGCTCATTGCTCAGGGTGCTGGGTGCTCAGTACTCAGGGTGCTGGGTGCTCAGTGATCAGGGTGCTCGGTGCTCGGGGCGCTGCGTGCTCAGTGCTCGGGGTGCTCGGAGCTCAGTACTCAGGCTGCTGGGTGCTCAGTGCTCGGGGTGCTCGGTGCTCAGTACTCAGGGTGCTGGGTGCTCAGTGCTCGGGGTGATCGGTGCTCAGTACGTTGGGTGCTCACTACTCAGGGTGCTGGGTGCTCAGTGCTCAGGGTGCTGGGTGCTCAGTGCTCAGGGTGCTGGGTGCTCAGTGCTCAGGGTGCTGGGTTCTCAGTGCTCAGGGTGCTGGGTGCTCAGTGCTCGGGGTGCTGGGTGCTCAGTGCTCAGGGTGCTGGGTGCTCAGTGCTCAGGGTGCTGGGTTCTCAGTGCTCAGGGTGCTGGGTGCTCAGTGCTCAGGGTGCTGGGTGCTCAGTGCTCAGGGTGCTGGGTGCTCAGTGCTCAGGGTGCTGGGTTCTCAGTGCTCAGGGTGCTGGGTGCTCAGTGCTCAGGGTGCTGGGTGCTCAGTGCTCGGGGTGCTCGGTGCTCAGTACGTTGGGTGCTCACTACTCAGGGTGCTGGGTGCTCAGTGCTCAGGGTGCTGGGTGCTCAGTGCTCAGGGTGCTGGGTGCTCAGTACTCAGAGTGCTCGGTGCTTTGTACTCAGGGTGCTGGGTGCTCAGTACTCCGGGTGCTGGGTGCACAGTGCTCGGGGTGCTCGGTGCTCAGTGCTCAAGGTGCTGGGTGCTCAGTACTCAGGGTGCTCATTGCTCAGGGTGCTGGGTGCTCAGTGCTCAGGGTTCTCGGTGCTCGGGGCGCTGTGTGTTCAGTGCTCAGGGTGCTGGGTGCTCAGTACTCAGGGTGCTTAGTGCTCAGTACTCGGGGTGCTGGGTGCTCAGTGCTCAGGGTGCTCAGTGCTCAGTACTCGGGGTGCTGTGTGCTCAGTGCTCAGGGAGCTCAGTGCTCAGTGCTTGGGGTGCTGGGTGCTCAGTGCTCAGGGTGCTCAGTGCTCGGGGTGCTGGGTGCTCAGTACTCGGGGTGCTGGGTGCTCAGTGCTCAGGGTGCTCAGTGCTCAGTACTCAGTGCTCAGGGTGCTCAGTGCTCAGTGCTCAGGGTGCTGGGTGTTCAGTACTCAGGGTGCTGGGTGCTCAGTACTCAGGGTGCTGGGTGCTCAGTGCTCAGGGTGCTGGGTGCTCAGTGCTCGGGGTGCTCAGTACTCAGGGTGCTGTGTGTTCAGTGCTCAGGGTACTGGGTGCTCAGTACTCAGGGTGCTCGGTGCTTAGTACTCAGGGTGCTGGCTGCTCAGTACTCCGGGTGCTGGGTGCTCAGTACTCAGGGTGCTCATTGATCAGGGTGCTGGGTGCTCAGTGCTCAGGGTGCTCGGTGCTCGGGGCACTGGGTGCTCAGTGCTCGGGGTGCTCGGAGCTCAGTACTCAGGGTGCTGGGTGCTCTGTGCTCGGGGTGCTCGGTGCTCAGTACTCAGGGTGCTGGGTGCTCAGTGCTCAGGGTGCTGGGTGCTCAGTGCTCAGGGTGCTGGGTGCTCAGTACTCAGGGTGCTGGGTGCTCAGTGCTCGGAGTGCTGGGTGCTCAGTGCTCAGGGTGCTGGGCGCTCAGTACTCAGGGTGCTGGGTGCTCAGTACTCGGGGTGCTGGGTGCTCAGTACTCGGGGTGCTGGGTGCTCAGGACTCGGGGTGCTGGGTGCTCAGTACTCGGGTGCTGGGTGCTCAGAGCTCAGGGTGCTGGGTGCTCAGTGCTCGGGGTGCTGGGTGCTCAGTGCTCAGTACTCAGGGTGCTGGGTGCTCAGTGCTCGTGGTGCTGGGTGCTCAGTGCTCAGTACTCAGGGTGCTGGGTGCTCAGTACTCAGGGTGCTGGGTGCTCAGTGCTCAGGCAGCTGGGTGCTCAGTGCTCAGTTTGCTGGGTACTCAGTGCTCAGGGTGCTGGGTTCTCAGTACTCAGGTTGCTCAGTGCTCAGTACTCGGGGTGCTGGGTGCTCAGTGCTCAGGGTGCTCAGTGCTCAGTACTCGGGGTGCTGTGTGCTCAGTGCTCAGGGTGCTCAGTGCTCAGTGCTCGGGGTGCTGGGTGCTCAGTGCTCAGTGCTCAGGGTGCTGGGTGTTCAGTACTCAGGGTGCTGGGTGCTCAGTACACAGGGTGCTGGGTGCTCAGTGCTCAGGGTTCTGGGTGCTCAGTGCTCGGGGTGCTCAGTACTCAGGGTGCTGTGTGTTCAGTGCTCAGGGTACTGTGTGCTCAGTACTCAGGGTGCTCGGTGCTTAGTACTCAGGGTGCTGGGTGCTCAGTACTCCGGGTGCTGGGTGCTCAGTGCTCGGGGTGCTCGGAGCTCAGTACTCGGGGTGCTGGGTGCTCAGTACTCGGGGTGCTGGGTGCTCACTACTCAGGGTGCTGGTTGCTCAGTGCTCAGTGTTCTGGGTGCTCAGTGCTCAGGGTGCTGGGTGCTCAGTGCTCAGGGTGCTGGGTGCTCAGTACTCAGGGTGCTGGGTGCTCAGTGCTCGGGGTGGTGGGTGCTCAGTGCTCAGGGTGCTGGGTGCTCAGTACTCAGGGTGCTGGGTGCTCAGTACTCGGGGTGCTGGGCGCTCAGTACTCAGGGTGCTGGGTGCTCAGTACTCAGGGTGCTGGGTGCTCAGTACTCGGGTGCTGGGTGCTCAGTGCTCAGGGTGCTGGGTGCTCAGTGCTCGGGGTGCTGGGTGCTCAGTGCTCAGTACTCAGGGTGCTGGGTGCTCAGTGCTCGTGGTGCTGGGTGCTCAGTGCTCAGTACTCAGGGTGCTGGGTGCTCAGTGCTCAGGGTGCTGTGTGCTCAGTGCTCAGGGTGCTGGGTGCTCAGTGCTCGGGGTGCTGGGTGCTCAGTGCTCGCGGTGCTGGGTGCTCAGTGCTCGGGGTGCTCAGTACTCAGGGTGCTGTGTGTTCAGTGCTCAGGGTGCTGGGTGCTCAGTACTCAGGGTGCTCGGTGCTTAGTACTCAGGGTGCTGGGTGCTCATTACTCAGGGTGCTGGTTGCTCAGTGCTCGGGGTGCTCAGTACTCAGGGTGCTGTGTGTTCAGTGCTCAGGGTACTGGGTGCTCAGTACTCAGGGTGCTCGGTCCTTAGTACTCAGGGTGCTGGGTGCTCAGTAATCCGGGTGCTGGGTGCTCAGTGCTCGGGGTGCTCGGAGCTCAGTACTCAGGGTGCTGGGTGCTCAGTACTCAGGGTGCTGGGTGCTCAGTGCTCGGGGAGCTGGGTGCTCAGTGCTCGCGGTGCTGGGTGCTCAGTGCTTGGGGTGCTCGGTGCCCAGTACTCAGGGTGCTGGGTGCTCAGTGCTCGAGGCGCTCAGTACTCAGGGTGCTGTGTGTTCAGTGCTCAGGGTGCTGGGTGCTCAGTACTCAGGGTGCTTGGTGCTTAGTACTCAGTGTGCTGGGTGCTCAGTACTCAGGGTGCTCATTTCACAGGGTGCTGTGAGTTCAGTGCTCAGGGTGCTGGGTGTTCAGTACTCAGGGTGCTGGGTGCTCAGTGCTCGGGGTGCTCGGTGCTCAGTGCACAAGGTGCTGGGTGCTCAGTACTCAGGGTGCTCATTTCACAGGGTGCTGGGTGCTCAGTACTCAGGGTGCTGGGTGCTCAGTGCTCAGGGTGCTCGGTGCTCGGGGCGCTGGGTGCTCAGTGCTCGGGTTGCTGGGTGCTCAGTGCTCGGGGTGCTCGGGGTTCAGTGCTCAAGGTGCTGGGTGCTCAGTACTCGGGGTGCTGGGTGCTCAGTACTCAGGGTGCTGGGTGCTCAGTACTCAGGGTGCTGGGTGCTGGGTGCTCAGTACTCGGGTGCTGGGTGCTCAGTGCTCAGGGTGCTGGGTGCTCAGTGCTCGGGGTGCTGGGTGCTCAGTGCTCGGGGTGCTCGGTGCTCAGTGCTCAAGGTGCTGGGTGCTCAGTATTCAGGGTGCTCATTGCTCAGGGTGCTGGGTGCTCAGTACTCAGGGTGCTGGGTGCTCAGTGCTCAGGGTGCTCGGTGCTCGGGGCGCTGGGTGCTCTGTGCTCGGGGTGCTCGGAGCTCAGTACTCAGGGTGCTGTGTGCTCAGTGCTCGGGGTGCTCGGTGCTCAGTACTCAGGGTGCTGGGTGCTCAGTGCTCGGGGTGCTGGGTGCTAAGTGCTCAGTACTCAGGGTGCTGGGTGCTCAGTGCTCAGGGTGCTGTGTGCTCAGTGCTCAGGGTGCTGGGTGCTCAGTGCTCAGGGTGCTGGGTACTCAGTACTCAGGGTGCTGGGTGCTCAGTGCTCGTGGTGCTATGTGCTCAGTGCTCGCGGTGCTGGGTGCTCAGTGCTCGGGGTGCTGGGTGCTCAGTGCTCGGGGTGCTATGTGCTCAGTGCTCGCGGTGCTGGGTGCTCAGTGCTCAGGGTGCTGGGCGCTCAGTGCTCAGGGTGCTGGGTGCTCAGTACTCAGGGTGCTGGGTGCTCAGTGCTCGGGGTGCTGGGTGCTCAGTGCTCAGGGTGCTGGGTGCTCAGTGCTCAGGGTGCTGGGTGCTCAGTACTCAGGGGGCTGGGTGCTCAGTACTCGGGGTGCTGGGTGCTCAGTACTCGGGGTGCTGGGTGCTCAGTACTCAAGGTGCTGGGTGCTCAGTACTCGGGTGCTGGGTGCTCAGAGCTCAGGGTGCTGGGTGCTCAGTGCTCGTGGTGCTGGGTGCTCAGTGCTCATTACTCAGGGTGCTGGGTGCTCAGTACTCAGGGTGCTGGGTGCTCAGTGCTCAGGGAGCTGGGTGCTCAGTGCTCAGTTTGCTGGGTACTCAGTGCTCAGGGTGCTGGGTTCTCAGTACTCAGGGTGCTCAGTGCTCTGTACTCGGGGTGCTGGGTGCTCAGTGCTCAGGGTGCTCAGTGCTCAGTACTCGGGGTGCTGTGTGCTCAGTGCTCAGGGTGCTCAGTGCTCAGTGCTCGGGGTGCTGGGTGCTCAGTGCTCAGTGCTCAGGGTGCTGGGTGTTCAGTACTCAGGGTGCTGGGTGCTCAGTACACAGGGTGCTGGGTGCCCAGTGATCAGGGTTCTGGGTGCTCAGTGCTCGGGGTGCTCGGTGCTTAGTACTCAGGGTGCTGGGTGCTCAGTACTCCGGGTGCTGGGTGCTCAGTGCTCGGGGTGCTCGGAGCTCAGTACTTAGGGTGCTGGGTGCTCAGTGCTCGGGGTGATCGGTGCTGAGTACTCAGGGTGCTGGGTGCTCAGTGCTCGGGGTGCTCGGTGCTCAGTACTTTGGGTGCTCACTACTCAGGGTGCTGGTTGCTCAGTGCTCAGTGTGCTGGGTGCTCAGTGCTCAGGGTGCTGGGTGCTCAGTGCTCAGGGTGCTGGGTGCTCAGTACTCAGGGTGCTGGGTGCTCAGTGCTCGGGGTGCTGGGTGCTCAGTGCTCAGGGTGCTGGGTGCTCAGTACTCAGGGTGCTGGGTGCTCAGTACTCAGGGTGCTGGGTGCTCAGTACTCGGGTGCTGGGTGCTCAGTGCTCAGGGTGCTGGGTGCTCAGTGCTCGGGGTGCTGGGTGCTCAGTGCTCAGTACTCAGGGTGCTGGGTGCTCAGTGCTCGGGGTGCTGGGTTCTCAGTGCTCAGTACTCAGGGTGCTGGGTGCTCAGTGCTCAGCGTGCTGTGTGCTCAGTGCTCAGGGTGCTGGGTGCTCAGTGCTCAGGGTGCTGGGTGCTCAGTGCTCGGGGTGCTGGGTGCTCAGTGCTCGCGGTGCTGGGTGCTCAGTGCTCAGGGTGCTCGGTGCTCAGTACTCAGGGTGCTGGGTGCTCAGTGCTCGAGGTGCTCAGTACTCAGGGTGCTGTGTCTTCAGTACTCAGGGTGCTCGGTGCTTAGTACTCAGGGTGCTGGGTGCTCAGTACTCTGGGTGCTGGGTGCTCAGTGCTCGGGGTGCTCGGTGCTCAGTGCTCAAGGTGCTGGGTGCTCAGTACTCAGGGTGCTCATTGCTCAGGGTGCTGGGTGCTCAGTACTCAGGGTGCTGGGTGCTCAGTGCTCAGGGTGCTCGGTGCTCGGGGCGCTGCGTGCTCAGTGCTCGGGGTGCTCGGAGCTCAGTACTCAGGCTGCTGGGTGCTCAGTGCTCGGGGTGCTCGGTGCTCAGTACTCAGGGTGCTGGGTGCTCAGTGCTCGGGGTGCTCGGTGCTCAGTACGTTGGGTGCTCACTACTCAGGGTGCTGGGTGCTCAGTGCTCAGGGTGCTGGGTGCTCAGTGCTCAGGGTGCTGGGTGCTCAGTGCTCAGGGTGCTGGGTTCTCAGTGCTCAGGGTGCTGGGTGCTCAGTGCTCGGGGTGCTGGGTGCTCAGTGCTCAGGGTGCTGGGTGCTCAGTGCTCAGGGTGCTGGGTTCTCAGTGCTCAGGGTGCTGGGTGCTCAGTGCTCAGGGTGCTGGGTGCTCAGTGCTCAGGGTGCTGGGTGCTCAGTGCTCAGGGTGCTGCGTGCTCGGTACTCATGGTGCTGGGTGCTCAGTGTTCGGGGTTCCGGGTGCTCGGTGCTCAGGGTGCTGGGTGCTCAGTACTCAGGGTGCTCGGTGCTTAGTACTCAGGGTGCTCGGTGCTCTGGGTGCTGGGTGCTCAGTGCTCAGCGTGCTGGGTGCTCAGTACTCATGGTGCTGGGTGCTCAGTGCTCAGGGTGCTGGGTGCTCAGTGCTCGGGGTGCTGGGTGCTCAGTGCTCAGTACTCAGGGTGCTGGGTGCTCAGTGCTCAGGGTGCTGGGTGCTCAGTGCTCAGGGTGCTGGGTGCTCAGTGCTCAGGGTGCTGGGTGCTCAGTGCTCGGGGTGCTGGGTGCTCAGTGCTCAGTACTCAGGGTGCTGGGTACTCAGTGCTCAGGGTGCTGGGTGCTCAGTGCTCAGGGTGCTGGGTGCTCAGTGCTCGGGGTGCTGGCTGCTCAGTGCTCAGTACTCAGGGTGCTGGGTGCTCAGTGCTCAGGGTGCTGGGTGCTCAGTGCTCAGGGTGCTGGGTGCTCAGTACTCAGGGTGCTTAGTGCTCAGTACTCGGTGTGCTGGGTGCTCAGTGCTCAGGGTGCTCAGTGCTCAGTACTCGGGGTGCTGTGTGCTCAGTGCTCAGGGAGCTCAGTGCTCAGTGCTTGGTGTGCTGGGTGCTCAGTGCTCAGGGTGCTCAGTGCTCGGGGTGCTGGGTGCTCAGTACTCGGGGTGCTGGGTGCTCAGTGCTCAGGGTGCTCAGTGCTCAGTACTCAGTGCTCAGGGTGCTCAGTGCTCAGTGCTCAGGGTGCTGGGTGTTCAGTACTCAGGGTGCTGGGTGCTCAGTACTCAGGGTGCTGGGTGCTCAGTGCTCAGGGTGCTGGGTGCTCAGTGCTCGGGGTGCTCAGGACTCAGGGTGCTGTGTGTTCAGTGCTCAGGGTACTGGGTGCTCAGTACTCAGGGTGCTCGGTGCTTAGTACTCAGGGTGCTGGCTGCTCAGTACTCCGGGTGCTGGGTGCTCAGTACTCAGGGTGCTCATTGATCAGGGTGCTGGGTGCTCAGTGCTCAGGGTGCTCGGTGCTCGGGGCACTGGGTGCTCAGTGCTCGGGGTGCTCGGAGCTCAGTACTCAGGGTGCTGGGTGCTCTGTGCTCGGGGTGCTCGGTGCTCAGTACTCAGGGTGCTGGGTGCTCAGTGCTCAGGGTGCTGGGTGCTCAGTGCTCAGGGTGCTGGGTGCTCAGTACTCAGGGTGCTGGGTGCTCAGTGCTCGGAGTGCTGGGTGCTCAGTGCTCAGGGTGCTGGGTGCTCAGTACTCAGGGTGCTGGGTGCTCAGTACTCGGGGTGCTGGGTGCTCAGTACTCGGGGTGCTGGGTGCTCAGTACTCGGGGTGCTGGGTGCTCAGTACACGGGTGCTGGGTGCTCAGAGCTCAGGGTGCTGGGTGCTCAGTGCTCGGGGTGCTGGGTGCTCAGTGCTCAGTACTCAGGGTGCTGGGTGCTCAGTGCTCGTGGTGCTGGGTGCTCAGTGCTCAGTACTCAGGGTGCTGGGTGCTCAGTACTCAGGGTGCTGGGTGCTCAGTGCTCAGGGAGCTGGGTGCTCAGTGCTCAGTTTGCTGGGTACTCAGTGCTCAGGGTGCTGGGTTCTCAGTACTCAGGTTGCTCAGTGCTCAGTACTCGGGGTGCTGGGTGCTCAGTGCTCAGGGTGCTCAGTGCTCAGTACTCGGGGTGCTGTGTGCTCAGTGCTCAGGGTGCTGGGTGCTCAGTGCTCGGGGTGCTGGGTGCTCAGTGCTCAGTGCTCAGGGTGCTGGGTGTTCAGTACTCAGGGTGCTGGGTGCTCAGTACACAGGGTGCTGGGTGCTCAGTGCTCAGGGTTCTGGGTGCTCAGTGCTCGGGGTGCTCTGTACTCAGGGTGCTGTGTGTTCAGTGCTCAGGGTACTGTGTGCTCAGTACTCAGGGTGCTCGGTGCTTAGTACTCAGGGTGCTGGGTGCTCAGTACTCCGGGTACTGGGTGCTCAGTGCTCGGGGTGCTCGGAGCTCAGTACTCGGGGTGCTGGGTGCTCAGTACTCGGGGTGCTGGGTGCTCAGTACTCGGGGTGCTGGGTGCTCAGTGCTCGGGGTGCTCGGAGCTCAGTACTTAGGGTGCTGGGTGCTCAGTGCTCGGGGTGATCGGTGCTGAGTACTCAGGGTGCTGGGTGCTCAGTGCTCGGGGTGCTCGGTCCTCAGTACTTTGGGTGCTCACTACTCAGGGTGCTGGTTGCTCAGTGCTCAGTGTGCTGGGTGCTCAGTGCTCAGGGTGCTGTGTGCTCAGTGCTCAGGGTGCTGGGTGCTCAGTACTCAGGGTGCTGGGTGCTCAGTACTCGGGGTGCTGGGCGCTCAGTACTCAGGGTGCTGGGTGCTCAGTACTCAGGGTGCTGGGTGCTCAGTACTCGGGTGCTGGGTGCTCAGTGCTCAGGGTGCTGGGTGCTCAGTGCTCGGGGTGCTGGGTGCTCAGTGCTCGGGGTGCTCGGTGCTCAGTACGTTGGGTGCTCACTACTCAGGGTGCTGGGTGCTCAGTGCTCGGGGTGCTCGGTGCTCAGTACGTTGGGTGCTCACTACTCAGGGTGCTGGGTGCTCAGTGCTCAGGGTGCTGGGTGCTCAGTGCTCAGGGTGCTGGGTGCTCAGTACTCAGAGTGCTCGGTGCTTAGTACTCAGGGTGCTGGGTGCTCAGTACTCCGGGTGCTGGGTGCACAGTGCTCGGGGTGCTCGGTGCTCAGTGCTCAAGGTGCTGGGTGCTCAGTACTCAGGGTGCTCATTGCTCAGGGTGCTGGGTGCTCAGTGCTCAGGGTTCTCGGTGCTCGGGGCGCTGGGTGCTCAGTGCTCGGGGTGCTCGGTGCTCAGTACTCAGGGTGCTGAGTGGTCAGTGCTCGGGGTGCTCAGTGCTCAGTACGTTGGGTGCTCACTACTCAGGGTGCTGGGTGCTCAGTGCTCAGGGTGCTGGGTGCTCAGTGCTCAGGGTGCTGGGTGCTCAGTGCTCAGGGTGCTGCCTGCTCGGTACTCATGGTGCTGGGTGCTCAGTGTTCGGGGTTCCGGGTGCTCGGTGCTCAGGGTGCTGGGTGCTCAGTACTCAGGGTGCTCGGTGCTTAGTACTCAGGGTGCTCGGTGCTCTGGGTGCTGGGTGCTCAGTGCTCAGCGTGCTGGGTGCTCAGTACTCATGGTGCTGGGTGCTCAGTGCTCAGGGTGCTGGGTGCTCAGTGCTCGGGGTGCTGGGTGCTCAGTGCTCAGTACTCAGGGTGCTGGGTGCTCAGTGCTCAGGGTGCTGGGTGCTCAGTGCTCAGGGTGCTGGGTGCTCAGTGCTCAGGGTGCTGGGTGCTCAGTGCTCGGGGTGCTGGGTGCTCAGTGCTCAGTACTCAGGGTGCTGGGTGCTCAGTGCTCAGGGTGCTGGGTGCTCAGTGCTCAGGGTGCTGGGTGCTCAGTGCTCGGGGTGCTGGCTGCCCAGTGCTCAGTACTCAGGGTGCTGGGTGCTCAGTGCTCAGGGTGCTGGGTGCTCAGTGCTCAGGGTGCTGGGTGCTCAGTACTCAGGGTGCTTAGTGCTCAGTACTCGGGGTGCTGGGTGCTCAGTGCTCAGGGTGCTCAGTGCTCAGTACTCGGGGTGCTGTGTGCTCAGTGCTCAGGGAGCTCAGTGCTCAGTGCTTGGTGTGCTGGGTGCTCAGTGCTCAGGGTGCTCAGTGCTCGGGGTGCTGGGTGCTCAGTACTCGGTGTGCTGGGTGCTCAGTGCTCAGGGTGCTCAGTGCTCAGTACTCAGTGCTCAGGGTGCTCAGTGCTCAGTGCTCAGGGTGCTGGGTGTTCAGTACTCAGGGTGCTGGGTGCTCAGTACTCAGGGTGCTGGGTGCTCAGTGCTCAGGGTGCTGGGTGCTCAGTACTCAGGGTGCTGGGTGCTCAGTGCTCGGGGTGCTCGGTGCTCAGTACGTTGGGTGCTCACTACTCAGGGTGCTGGGTGCTCAGTGCTCAGGGTGCTGGGTGCTCAGTGCTCAGGGTGCTGGGTGCTCAGTGCTCAGGGTGCTGGGTTCTCAGTGCTCAGGGTGCTGGGTGCTCAGTGCTCGGGGTGCTGGGTGCTCAGTGCTCAGGGTGCTGGGTGCTCAGTGCTCAGGGTGCTGGGTTCTCAGTGCTCAGGGTGCTGGGTGCTCAGTGCTCAGGGTGCTGGGTGCTCAGTGCTCAGGGTGCTGGGTGCTCAGTGCTCAGGGTGCTGCGTGCTCGGTACTCATGGTGCTGGGTGCTCAGTGTTCGGGGTTCCGGGTGCTCGGTGCTCAGGGTGCTGGGTGCTCAGTACTCAGGGTGCTCGGTGCTTAGTACTCAGGGTGCTCGGTGCTCTGGGTGCTGGGTGCTCAGTGCTCAGCGTGCTGGGTGCTCAGTACTCATGGTGCTGGGTGCTCAGTGCTCAGGGTGCTGGGTGCTCAGTGCTCGGGGTGCTGGGTGCTCAGTGCTCAGTACTCAGGGTGCTGGGTGCTCAGTGCTCAGGGTGCTGGGTGCTCAGTGCTCAGGGTGCTGGGTGCTCAGTGCTCAGGGTGCTGGGTGCTCAGTGCTCGGGGTGCTGGGTGCTCAGTGCTCAGTACTCAGGGTGCTGGGTACTCAGTGCTCAGGGTGCTGGGTGCTCAGTGCTCAGGGTGCTGGGTGCTCAGTGCTCGGGGTGCTGGCTGCTCAGTGCTCAGTACTCAGGGTGCTGGGTGCTCAGTGCTCAGGGTGCTGGGTGCTCAGTGCTCAGGGTGCTGGGTGCTCAGTACTCAGGGTGCTTAGTGCTCAGTACTCGGTGTGCTGGGTGCTCAGTGCTCAGGGTGCTCAGTGCTCAGTACTCGGGGTGCTGTGTGCTCAGTGCTCAGGGAGCTCAGTGCTCAGTGCTTGGTGTGCTGGGTGCTCAGTGCTCAGGGTGCTCAGTGCTCGGGGTGCTGGGTGCTCAGTACTCGGGGTGCTGGGTGCTCAGTGCTCAGGGTGCTCAGTGCTCAGTACTCAGTGCTCAGGGTGCTCAGTGCTCAGTGCTCAGGGTGCTGGGTGTTCAGTACTCAGGGTGCTGGGTGCTCAGTACTCAGGGTGCTGGGTGCTCAGTGCTCAGGGTGCTGGGTGCTCAGTGCTCGGGGTGCTCAGGACTCAGGGTGCTGTGTGTTCAGTGCTCAGGGTACTGGGTGCTCAGTACTCAGGGTGCTCGGTGCTTAGTACTCAGGGTGCTGGCTGCTCAGTACTCCGGGTGCTGGGTGCTCAGTACTCAGGGTGCTCATTGATCAGGGTGCTGGGTGCTCAGTGCTCAGGGTGCTCGGTGCTCGGGGCACTGGGTGCTCAGTGCTCGGGGTGCTCGGAGCTCAGTACTCAGGGTGCTGGGTGCTCTGTGCTCGGGGTGCTCGGTGCTCAGTACTCAGGGTGCTGGGTGCTCAGTGCTCAGGGTGCTGGGTGCTCAGTGCTCAGGGTGCTGGGTGCTCAGTACTCAGGGTGCTGGGTGCTCAGTGCTCGGAGTGCTGGGTGCTCAGTGCTCAGGGTGCTGGGTGCTCAGTACTCAGGGTGCTGGGTGCTCAGTACTCGGGGTGCTGGGTGCTCAGTACTCGGGGTGCTGGGTGCTCAGTACTCGGGGTGCTGGGTGCTCAGTACACGGGTGCTGGGTGCTCAGAGCTCAGGGTGCTGGGTGCTCAGTGCTCGGGGTGCTGGGTGCTCAGTGCTCAGTACTCAGGGTGCTGGGTGCTCAGTGCTCGTGGTGCTGGGTGCTCAGTGCTCAGTACTCAGGGTGCTGGGTGCTCAGTACTCAGGGTGCTGGGTGCTCAGTGCTCAGGGAGCTGGGTGCTCAGTGCTCAGTTTGCTGGGTACTCAGTGCTCAGGGTGCTGGGTTCTCAGTACTCAGGTTGCTCAGTGCTCAGTACTCGGGGTGCTGGGTGCTCAGTGCTCAGGGTGCTCAGTGCTCAGTACTCGGGGTGCTGTGTGCTCAGTGCTCAGGGTGCTGGGTGCTCAGTGCTCGGGGTGCTGGGTGCTCAGTGCTCAGTGCTCAGGGTGCTGGGTGTTCAGTACTCAGGGTGCTGGGTGCTCAGTACACAGGGTGCTGGGTGCTCAGTGCTCAGGGTTCTGGGTGCTCAGTGCTCGGGGTGCTCTGTACTCAGGGTGCTGTGTGTTCAGTGCTCAGGGTACTGTGTGCTCAGTACTCAGGGTGCTCGGTGCTTAGTACTCAGGGTGCTGGGTGCTCAGTACTCCGGGTACTGGGTGCTCAGTGCTCGGGGTGCTCGGAGCTCAGTACTCGGGGTGCTGGGTGCTCAGTACTCGGGGTGCTGGGTGCTCAGTACTCGGGGTGCTGGGTGCTCAGTGCTCGGGGTGCTCGGAGCTCAGTACTTAGGGTGCTGGGTGCTCAGTGCTCGGGGTGATCGGTGCTGAGTACTCAGGGTGCTGGGTGCTCAGTGCTCGGGGTGCTCGGTCCTCAGTACTTTGGGTGCTCACTACTCAGGGTGCTGGTTGCTCAGTGCTCAGTGTGCTGGGTGCTCAGTGCTCAGGGTGCTGTGTGCTCAGTGCTCAGGGTGCTGGGTGCTCAGTACTCAGGGTGCTGGGTGCTCAGTACTCGGGGTGCTGGGCGCTCAGTACTCAGGGTGCTGGGTGCTCAGTACTCAGGGTGCTGGGTGCTCAGTACTCGGGTGCTGGGTGCTCAGTGCTCAGGGTGCTGGGTGCTCAGTGCTCGGGGTGCTGGGTGCTCAGTGCTCGGGGTGCTCGGTGCTCAGTACGTTGGGTGCTCACTACTCAGGGTGCTGGGTGCTCAGTGCTCGGGGTGCTCGGTGCTCAGTACGTTGGGTGCTCACTACTCAGGGTGCTGGGTGCTCAGTGCTCAGGGTGCTGGGTGCTCAGTGCTCAGGGTGCTGGGTGCTCAGTACTCAGAGTGCTCGGTGCTTAGTACTCAGGGTGCTGGGTGCTCAGTACTCCGGGTGCTGGGTGCACAGTGCTCGGGGTGCTCGGTGCTCAGTGCTCAAGGTGCTGGGTGCTCAGTACTCAGGGTGCTCATTGCTCAGGGTGCTGGGTGCTCAGTGCTCAGGGTTCTCGGTGCTCGGGGCGCTGGGTGCTCAGTGCTCGGGGTGCTCGGTGCTCAGTACTCAGGGTGCTGAGTGGTCAGTGCTCGGGGTGCTCAGTGCTCAGTACGTTGGGTGCTCACTACTCAGGGTGCTGGGTGCTCAGTGCTCAGGGTGCTGGGTGCTCAGTGCTCAGGGTGCTGGGTGCTCAGTGCTCAGGGTGCTGCCTGCTCGGTACTCATGGTGCTGGGTGCTCAGTGTTCGGGGTTCCGGGTGCTCGGTGCTCAGGGTGCTGGGTGCTCAGTACTCAGGGTGCTCGGTGCTTAGTACTCAGGGTGCTCGGTGCTCTGGGTGCTGGGTGCTCAGTGCTCAGCGTGCTGGGTGCTCAGTACTCATGGTGCTGGGTGCTCAGTGCTCAGGGTGCTGGGTGCTCAGTGCTCGGGGTGCTGGGTGCTCAGTGCTCAGTACTCAGGGTGCTGGGTGCTCAGTGCTCAGGGTGCTGGGTGCTCAGTGCTCAGGGTGCTGGGTGCTCAGTGCTCAGGGTGCTGGGTGCTCAGTGCTCGGGGTGCTGGGTGCTCAGTGCTCAGTACTCAGGGTGCTGGGTGCTCAGTGCTCAGGGTGCTGGGTGCTCAGTGCTCAGGGTGCTGGGTGCTCAGTGCTCGGGGTGCTGGCTGCCCAGTGCTCAGTACTCAGGGTGCTGGGTGCTCAGTGCTCAGGGTGCTGGGTGCTCAGTGCTCAGGGTGCTGGGTGCTCAGTACTCAGGGTGCTTAGTGCTCAGTACTCGGGGTGCTGGGTGCTCAGTGCTCAGGGTGCTCAGTGCTCAGTACTCGGGGTGCTGTGTGCTCAGTGCTCAGGGAGCTCAGTGCTCAGTGCTTGGTGTGCTGGGTGCTCAGTGCTCAGGGTGCTCAGTGCTCGGGGTGCTGGGTGCTCAGTACTCGGTGTGCTGGGTGCTCAGTGCTCAGGGTGCTCAGTGCTCAGTACTCAGTGCTCAGGGTGCTCAGTGCTCAGTGCTCAGGGTGCTGGGTGTTCAGTACTCAGGGTGCTGGGTGCTCAGTACTCAGGGTGCTGGGTGCTCAGTGCTCAGGGTGCTGGGTGCTCAGTGCTCGGGGTGCTCAGTACTCAGGGTGCTGTGTGTTCAGTGCTCAGGGTACTGGGTGCTCAGTACTCAGGGTGCTCGGTGCTTAGTACTCAGGGTGCTGGCTGCTCAGTACTCCGGGTGCTGGGTGCTCAGTACTCAGGGTGCTCATTGATCAGGGTGCTGGGTGCTCAGTGCTCAGGGTGCTCGGTGCTCGGGGCACTGGGTGCTCAGTGCTCGGGGTGCTCGGAGCTCAGTACTCAGGGTGCTGGGTGCTCTGTGCTCGGGGTGCTCGGTGCTCAGTACTCGGGTGCTGGGTGCTCAGAGCTCAGGGTGCTGGGTGCTCAGTGCTCGGGGTGCTGGGTGCTCAGTGCTCAGTACTCAGGGTGCTGGGTGCTCAGTGCTCGTGGTGCTGGGTGCTCAGTGCTCAGTACTCAGGGTGCTGGGTGTTCAGTACTCAGGGTGCTGGGTGCTCAGTACTCAGGGTGCTGGGTGCTCAGTGCTCAGGGTGCTGGGTGCTCAGTGCTCGGGGTGCTCAGTACTCAGGGTGCTGTGTGTTCAGTGCTCAGGGTACTGGGTGCTCAGTACTCAGGGTGCTCGGTGCTTAGTACTCAGGGTGCTGGCTGCTCAGTACTCCGGGTGCTGGGTGCTCAGTACTCAGGGTGCTCATTGATCAGGGTGCTGGGTGCTCAGTGCTCAGGGTGCTCGGTGCTCGGGGCACTGGGTGCTCAGTGCTCGGGGTGCTCGGAGCTCAGTACTCAGGGTGCTGGGTGCTCTGTGCTCGGGGTGCTCGGTGCTCAGTACTCGGGTGCTGGGTGCTCAGAGCTCAGGGTGCTGGGTGCTCAGTGCTCGGGGTGCTGGGTGCTCAGTGCTCAGTACTCAGGGTGCTGGGTGCTCAGTGCTCGTGGTGCTGGGTGCTCAGTGCTCAGTACTCAGGGTGCTGGGTGCTCAGTACTCAGGGTGCTGGGTGCTCAGTGCTCAGGGAGCTGGGTGCTCAGTGCTCAGTTTGCTGGGTACTCAGTGCTCAGGGTGCTGGGTTCTCAGTACTCAGGTTGCTCAGTGCTCAGTACTCGGGGTGCTGGGTGCTCAGTGCTCAGGGTGCGCAGTGCTCAGTACTCGGTGTGCTGTGTGCTCAGTGCTCAGGGTGCTGGGTGCTCAGTGCTCGGGGTGCTGGGTGCTCAGTGCTCAGTGCTCAGGGTGCTGGGTGTTCAGTAGTCAGGGTGCTGGGTGCTCAGTACACAGGGTGCTGGGTGCTCAGTGCTCAGGGTTCTGGGTGCTCAGTGCTCGGGGTGCTCAGTACTCAGGGTGCTGTGTGTTCAGTGCTCAGGGTACTGTGTGCTCAGTACTCAGGGTGCTCGGTGCTTAGTACTCAGTGTGCTGGGTGCTCAGTACTCCGGGTACTGGGTGCTCAGTGCTCGGGGTGCTCGGAGCTCAGTACTCGGGGTGCTGGGTGCTCAGTACTCGGGGTGCTGGGTGCTCAGTACTCGGGGTGCTGGGTGCTCAGTGCTCGGGGTGCTCGGAGCTCAGTACTTAGGGTGCTGGGTGCTCAGTGCTCGGGGTGATCGGTGCTGAGTACTCAGGGTGCTGGGTGCTCAGTGCTCGGGGTGCTCGGTGCTCAGTACTTTGGGTGCTCACTACTCAGGGTGCTGGTTGCTCAGTGCTCAGTGTGCTGGGTGCTCAGTGCTCAGGGTGCTGTGTGCTCAGTGCTCAGGGTGCTGGGTGCTCAGTACTCAGGGTGCTGGGTGCTCAGTGCTCGGGGTGGTGGGTGCTCAGTGCTCAGGGTGCTGGGTGCTCAGTACTCAGGGTGCTGGGTGCTCAGTACTCGGGGTGCTGGGCGCTCAGTACTCAGGGTGCTGGGTGCTCAGTACTCAGGGTGCTGGGTGCTCAGTACTCAGGTGCTGGGTGCTCAGTGCTCAGGGTGCTGGGTGCTCAGTGCTCGGGGTGCTGGGTGCTCAGTGCTCAGTACTCAGGGTGCTGGGTGCTCAGTGCTCGTGGTGCTGGGTGCTCAGTGCTCAGTACTCAGGGTGCTGGGTGCTCAGTGCTCAGGGTGCTGTGTGCTCAGTGCTCAGGGTGCTGGGTGCTCAGTGCTCAGGGTGCTGGGTGCTCAGTACTCAGGGTGCTGGGTGCTCAGTGCTCGGGGTGCTGGGTGCTCAGTGCTCGCGGTGCTGGGTGCTCAGTGCTCGGGGTGCTCAGTACTCAGGGTGCTGTGTGTTCAGTGCTCAGGGTGCTGGCTGGTCAGTACTCAGGGTGCTATGTGCTTAGTACTCAGGGTGCTGGGTGCTCATTACTCAGGGTGCTGGGTGCTCAGTGCTCGAGGTGCTCAGTACTCAGGGTGCTGTGTGTTCAGTGCTCAGGGTGCTGGGTGCTCAGTACTCAGGGTGCTTAGTGCTCAGTACTCGGGGTGCTGGGTGCTCAGTGCTCAGGGTGCTCAGTGCTCAGTACTCGGGGTGCTGTGTGCTCAGTGCTCAGGGAGCTCAGTGCTCAGTGCTTGGGGTGCTGGGTGCTCAGTGCTCAGGGTGCTCAGTGCTCGGGGTGCTGGGTGCTCAGTACTCGGGGTGCTGGGTGCTCAGTGCTCAGGGTGCTCAGTGCTCAGTACTCAGTGCTCAGGGTGCTCAGTGCTCAGTGCTCAGGGTGCTGGGTGTTCAGTACTCAGGGTGCTGGGTGCTCAGTACTCAGGGTGCTGGGTGCTCAGTGCTCAGGGTGCTGGGTGCTCAGTGCTCGGGGTGCTCAGTACTCAGGGTGCTGTGTGTTCAGTGCTCAGGGTACTAGGTGCTCAGTACTCAGGGTGCTCGGTGCTTAGTACTCAGGGTGCTGGCTGCTCAGTACTCCGGGTGCTGGGTGCTCAGTACTCAGGGTGCTCATTGATCAGGGTGCTGGGTGCTCAGTGCTCAGGGTGCTCGGTGCTCGGGGCACTGGGTGCTCAGTGCTCGGGGTGCTCGGAGCTCAGTACTCAGGGTGCTGGGTGCTCTGTGCTCGGGGTGCTCGGTGCTCAGTACTCAGGGTGCTGGGTGCTCAGTGCTCAGGGTGCTGGGTGCTCAGTGCTCAGGGTGCTGGGTGCTCAGTACTCAGGGTGCTGGGTGCTCAGTGCTCGGGGTGGTGGGTGCTCAGTGCTCAGGGTGCTGGGTGCTCAGTACTCAGGGTGCTGGGTGCTCAGTACTCGGGGTGCTGGGTGCTCAGTACTCGGGTGCTGAGTGCTCAGAGCTCAGGGTGCTGGGTGCTCAGTGCTCGGGGTGCTGGGTGCTCAATGCTCAGTACTCAGGGTGCTGGGTGCTCAGTGCTCGTGGTGCTGGGTGCTCAGTGCTCAGTACTCAGGGTGCTGGGTGCTCAGTACTCAGGGTGCTGGGTGCTCAGTGCTCAGGGAGCTGGGTGCTCAGTGCTCAGTTTGCTGGGTACTCAGTGCTCAGGGTGCTGGGTTCTCAGTACTCAGGTTGCTCAGTGCTCAGTACTCGGGGTGCTGGGTGCTCAGTGCTCAGGGTGCTCAGTGCTCAGTACTCGGGGTGCTGTGTGCTCAGTGCTCAGGGTGCTCAGTGCTCAGTGCTCGGGGTGCTGGGTGCTCAGTGCTCAGTGCTCAGGGTGCTGGGTGTTCAGTACTCAGGGTGCTGGGTGCTCAGTACACAGGGTGCTGGGTGCTCAGTGCTCAGGGTTCTGGGTGCTCAGTGCTCGGGGTGCTCAGTACTCAGGGTGCTGTGTGTTCAGTGCTCAGGGTACTGTGTGCTCAGTACTCAGGGTGCTCGGTGCTTAGTACTCAGGGTGCTGGGTGCTCAGTACTCCGGGTGCTGGGTGCTCAGTGCTCGGGGTGCTCGGAGCTCAGTACTCGGGGTGCTGGGTGCTCAGTACTCGGGGTGCTGGGTGCTCAGTACTCGGGGTGCTGGGTGCTCAGTACTCGGGGTGCTGGGTGCTCAGTGCTCGGGGTGCTCGGAGCTCAGTACTTAGGGTGCTGTGTGCTCAGTGCTCGGGGTGATCGGTGCTGAGTACTCAGGGTGCTGGGTGCTCAGTGCTCGGGGTGCTCGGTGCTCAGTACTTTGGGTGCTCACTACTCAGGGTGCTGGTTGCTCAGTGCTCAGTGTGCTGGGTGCTCAGTGCTCAGGGTGCTGGGTGCTCAGTGCTCAGGGTGCTGGGTGCTCAGTACTCAGGGTGCTGGGTGCTCAGTGCTCGGGGTGGTGGGTGCTCAGTGCTCAGGGTGCTGGGTGCTCAGTACTCAGGGTGCTGGGTGCTCAGTACTCGGGGTGCTGGGCGCTCAGTACTCAGGGTGCTGGGTGCTCAGTACTCAGGGTGCTGGGTGCTCAGTACTCGGGTGCTGGGTGCTCAGTGCTCAGGGTGCTGGGTGCTCAGTGCTCGGGGTGCTGGGTGCTCAGTGCTCAGTACTCAGGGTGCTGGGTGCTCAGTGCTCGTGGTGCTGGGTGCTCAGTGCTCAGTACTCAGGGTGCTGGGTGCTCAGTGCTCAGGGTGCTGTGTGCTCAGTGCTCAGGGTGCTGGGTGCTCAGTGCTCAGGGTGCTGGGTGCTCAGTACTCAGGGTGCTGGGTGCTCAGTGCTCGGGGTGCTGGGTGCTCAGTGCTCGCGGTGCTGGGTGCTCAGTGCTCGGGGTGCTCAGTACTCAGGGTGCTGTGTGTTCAGTGCTCAGGGTGCTGGGTGCTCAGTACTCAGGGTGCTCGGTGCTTAGTACTCAGGGTGCTGGGTGCTCATTACTCAGGGTGCTGGGTGCTCAGTGCTCGAGGTGCTCAGTACTCAGGGTGCTGTGTGTTCAGTGCTCAGGGTGCTGGGTGCTCAGTACTCAGGGTGCTCGGTGCTTAGTACTCAGGGTGCTGGGTGCTCAGTACTCTGGGTGCTGGGTGCTCAGTGCTCGGGGTGCTCGGTGCTCAGTGCTCAAGGTGCTGGGTGCTCAGTACTCAGGGTGCTCATTGCTCAGGGTGCTGGGTGCTCAGTACTCAGGGTGCTGGGTGCTCAGTGCTCAGGGTGCTCGGTGCTCGGGGCGCTGGGTGCTCAATGCTCGGGGTGCTCGGAGCTCAGTACTCAGGGTGCTGGGTGCTCAGTGCTCGGGGTCCTCGGTGCTCAGTACTCAGGGTGCTGGGTGCTCAGTGCTCGGGGTGCTCGGTGCTCAGTACGTTGGGTGCTCACTACTCAGGGTGCTGGGTGCTCAGTGCTCGGGGTGCTGGGTGCTCAGTGCTCAGGGTGCTGGGTGCTCAGTACTCAGGGTGCTGGGTGCTCAGTACTCGGGGTGCTGGGTGCTCAGTACTCGGGGTGCTGGGTGCTCAGTACTCAGGGTGCTGGGTGCTCAGTACTCGGGTGCTGGGTGCTCAGAGCTCAGGGTGCTGGGTGCTCAGTGCTCGGGGTGCTCGGTGCTCAGTACTCAGGGTGCTGGGTGCTCAGTACTCAGGGTGCTGTGTGTTCAGTGCTCAGGGTGCTGGGTGCTCAGTACTCAGGGTGCTCGGTGCTTAGTACTCAGGGTGCTGGGTGCTCAGTACTCTGGGTGCTGGGTGCTCAGTGCTCGGGGTGCTCGGTGCTCAGTGCTCAAGGTGCTGGGTGCTCAGTACTCAGGGTGCTCATTGCTCAGGGTGCTGGGTGCTCAGTACTCAGGGTGCTGGGTGCTCAGTGCTCAGGGTGCTCGGTGCTCAGTACTCCGGGTTCTGGGTGCTCAGTGCTCGGGGTGCTCGGTGCTCAGTGCTCAAGGTGCTGGGTGCTCAGTACTCAGGGTGCTCATTGCTCAGGGTGCTGGGTGCTCAGTGTTCAGGGTTCTCGTTGCTCGGGGCGCTGGGTGCTCAGTGCTCGGGGTGCTCGGTGCTCAGTACTCAGGGTGCTGGGTGGTCAGTGCTCGGGGTGCTCAGTGCTCAGTACGTTGGGTGCTCACTACTCAGGGTGCTGGGTGCTCAGTGCTCAGGGTGCTGGGTGCTCAGTGCTCAGGGAGCTGGGTGCTCAGTGCTCAGGGTGCTGCGTGCTCAGTACTCATGGTGCTGGGTGCTCAGTGTTCGGGGTGCTGGGTGCTCGCTGCTCAGGGTGCTGGGTGCTCAGTACTCAGGGTGCTCGGTGCTTAGTACTCAGGGTGCTCGGTGCTCTGGGTGCTAGGTGCTCAGTGCTCAGGGTGCTGGGTGCTCAGTACTCATATTGCTGGGTGCTCAGTGCTCAGGGTGCTGGGTGCTCAGTGCTCGGGGTGCTGGGTGCTCAGTGCTCAGTACTCAGGGTGCTGGGTGCTCAGTGCTCAGGGTGCTGGGTGCTCAGTGCTCAGGGTGCTGGGTGCTCAGTGCTCAGGTTGCTGGGTACTCAGTGCTCAGGGTGCTGGGTGCTCAGTACTCAGGGTGCTTAGTGCTCAGTACTCGGGGTGCTGGGTGCTCAGTGCTCAGGGTGCTCAGTGCTCAGTACTCGGGGTGCTGTGTGCTCAATGCTCAGGGTGCTGGGTGCTCAGTGCTCAGGGTGCTGGGTGCTCAGTGCTCGGGGTGCTCAGTACTCAGGGTGCTGTGTGTTCAGTGCTCAGGGTACTGGGTGCTCAGTACTCAGGGTGCTCGGTGCTTAGTACTCAGGGTGCTGGCTGCTCAGTACTCCGGGTGCTGGGTGCTCAGTGCTCGGGGTTCTCGGTGCTCAGTGTTCAAGGTGCTGGGTGCTCAGTACTCAGGGTGCTCATTGCTCAGGGTGCTGGGTGCTCAGTGCTCAGGGTGCTCGGTGCTCGGGGCACTGGGTGCTCAGTGCTCGGGGTGTTCGGAGCTCAGTACTCAGGGTGCTGGGTGCTCTGTGCTCGGGGTGCTCGGTGCTCAGTACTCAGGGTGCTGGGTGCTCAGTGCTCAGGGTGCTGGGTGCTCAGTGCTCAGGGTGCTGGGTGCTCAGTACTCAGGGTGCTGGGTGCACAGTGCTCGGGGTGCTGGGTGCTCAGTGCTCAGGGTGCTGGGTGCTCAGTACTCAGGGTGCTGGGTGCTCAGTACTCGGGGTGCTGGGTGCTCAGTACTCGGGGTGCTGGGTGCTCAGTACTCAGGGTGCTGGGTGCTCAGTACTCGGGTGCTGGGTGCTCAGAGCTCAGGGTGCTGGGTGCTCAGTGCTCGGGGTGCTGGGTGCTCAGTGCTCAGTACTCAGGGTGCTGGGTGCTCAGTGCTCCTGGTGCTGGGTGCTCAGTGCTCAGTACTCAGGGTGCTGGGTGCTCAGTACTCAGGGTGCTGGGTGCTCAGTGCTCAGGGAGCTGGGTGCTCAGGGCTCAGTTTGCTGGGTACTCAGTGCTCAGGGTGCTGGGTTCTCAGTACTCAGGGTGCTCAGTGCTCAGTACTCGGGGTGCTGGGTGCTCAGTGCTCAGGGTGCTCAGTGCTCAGTACTCGGGGTGCTGTGTGCTCAGTGCTCAGGGTGCTCAGTGCTCAGTGCTCGGGGTGCTGGGTGCTCAGTGCTCAGTGCTCAGGGTGCTGGGTGTTCAGTACTCAGGGTGCTGGGTGCTCAGTACACAGGGTGCTGGGTGCTCAGTGCTCAGGGTTCTGGGTGCTCAGAGCTCGGGGTGCTCAGTACTCAGGGTGCTGTGTGTTCAGTGCTCAGGGTACTGGGTGCTCAGTACTCAGGGTGCTCGGTGCTTAGTACTCAGGGTGCTGGGTGCTCAGTACTCCGGGTGCTGGGTGCTCAGTGCTCGGGGTGCTCGGAGCTCAGTACTTAGGGTGCTGGGTGCTCAGTGCTCGGGGTGATCGGTGCTGAGTACTCAGGGTGCTGGGTGCTCAGTGCTCGGGGTGCTCGGTGCTCAGTACTTTGGGTGCTCACTACACAGGGTGCTGGTTGCTCAGTGCTCAGTGTGCTGGGTGCTCAGTGCTCAGGGTGCTGGGTGCTCAGTGCTCAGGGTGCTGGGTGCTCAGTACTCAGGGTGCTGGGTGCTCAGTGCTCGGGGTGCTGGGTGCTCAGTGCTCAGGGTGCTGGGTGCTCAGTACTCAGGGTGCTGGGTGCTCAGTACTCGGGGTGCTGGGCGCTCAGTACTCAGGGTGCTCAGTGCTCAGTACTCAGGGTGCTGGGTGCTCAGTACTCGGGTGCTGGGTGCTCAGTGCTCAGGGTGCTGGGTGCTCAGTGCTCGGGGTGCTGGGTGCTCAGTGCTCAGTACTCAGGGTGCTGGGTGCTCAGTGCTCGGGGTGCTGGGTGCTCAGTACTCAGGGTGCTGGGTGCTCAGTGCTCGGGGTGCTGGGTGCTCATTGCTCGCGGTGCTGGGTGCTCAGTGCTCGGGGTGCTCGGTGCTCAGTACTCAGGGTGCTGGGTGCTCAGTGCTCAGGGTGCTGTGTGCTCAGTGCTCAGGGTGCTGGGTGCTCAGTGCTCAGGGTGCTGGGTGCTCAGTACTCAGGGTGCTGGGTGCTCAGTGCTCGGGGTGCTGGGTGCTCAGTGCTCGCGGTGCTGGGTGCTGAGTGCTCGGGGTGCTCGGTGCTCAGTACTCAGGGTGCTGGGCGCTCAGTGCTCGAGGTGCTCAGTACTCAGGGTGCTGTGTGTTCAGTGCTCAGGGTGCTGGGTGCTCAGTACTCAGGGTGCTCGGTGCTTAGTACTCAGGGTGCTGGGTGCTCAGTACTCTGGGTGCTGGGTGCTCAGTGCTCGGGGTGCTCAGTGCTCAGTGCTCAAGGTGCTGGGTGCTCAGTACTCAGGGTGCTCATTGCTCAGGGTGCTGGGTGCTCAGTACTCAGGGTGCTGGGTGCTCAGTACTCGGGTGCTGGGTGCTCAGTGCTCAGGGTGCTGGGTGCTCAGTGCTCGGGGTGCTCGGTGCTCAGTACGTTGGGTGCTCACTACTCAGGGTGCTGGGTGCACAGTGCTCAGGGTGCTGGGTGCTCAGTGCTCAGGGTGCTGGGTGCTCAGTGCTCAGGGTGCTGGGTGCTCAGTACTCAGGGTGCTGGGTGCTCAGTGCTCGGGGTGCTGGGTGCTCAGTACTCAGGGTGCTGTGTGCTCAGTGCTCAGGGTGCTGGGTGCTCAGTGCTCAGGGTGCTGGGTGCTCAGTACTCAGGGTGCTGGGTGCTCAGTGCTCGGGGTGCTGGGTGCTCATTGCTCGCGGTGCTGGGTGCTCAGTGCTCGGGGTGCTCGGTGCTCAGTACTCAGGGTGCTGGGTGCTCAGTGCTCAGGGTGCTGTGTGCTCAGTGCTCAGGGTGCTGGGTGCTCAGTGCTCAGGGTGCTGGGTGCTCAGTACTCAGGGTGCTGGGTGCTCAGTGCTCGGGGTGCTGGGTGCTCAGTGCTCGCGGTGCTGGGTGCTGAGTGCTCGGGGTGCTCGGTGCTCAGTACTCAGGGTGCTGGGCGCTCAGTGCTCGAGGTGCTCAGTACTCAGGGTGCTGTGTGTTCAGTGCTCAGAGTGCTGGGTGCTCAGTACTCAGGGTGCTCGGTGCTTAGTACTCAGGGTGCTGGGTGCTCAGTACTCTGGGTGCTGGGTGCTCAGTGCTCGGGGTGCTCAGTGCTCAGTGCTCAAGGTGCTGGGTGCTCAGTACTCAGGGTGCTCATTGCTCAGGGTGCTGGGTGCTCAGTACTCAGGGTGCTGGGTGCTCAGTACTCGGGTGCTGGGTGCTCAGTGCTCAGGTTGCTGGGTGCTCAGTGCTCGGGGTGCTCGGTGCTCAGTACGTTGGGTGCTCACTACTCAGGGTGCTGGGTGCACAGTGCTCAGGGTGCTGGGTGCTCAGTGCTCAGGGTGCTGGGTGCTCAGTGCTCAGGGTGCTGGGTGCTCAGTATTCAGGGTGCTGGGTGCTCAGTGCTCGGGGTGCTGGGTGCTCAGTGCTCAGTACTCAGGGTGCTGGGTGCTCAGTGCTCATGGTGCTGGGTGCTCAGTGCTCAGGGTGCTGGGTGCTCAGTGCTCAGGGTGCTGGGTACGCAGTGCTCAGGGTGCTGGGTGCTCAGTACTCAGGGTGCTGGGTGCTCAGTGCTCAGGGTGCTGGGTGCTCAGTGCTCGGGGTGCTGGGTGCTCAGTACTCAGGGTGCTTAGTGCTCAGTACTCAGGGTGCTGGGTGCTCAGTGCTCAGGGTGCTCAGTGCTCAGTACTCGGGGTGCTGTGTGCTCAGTGCTCAGGGTGCTCAGTGCTCGGGGTGCTGGGTGCTCAGTGCTCGGTGTGCTGGGTGCTCAGTACTCGGGGTGCTGGGTGCTCAGTGCTCAGGGTGCTCAGTGCTCAGTACTCAGTGCTCAGGGTGCTCAGTGCTCAGTGCTCAGGGTGCTGGGTGTTCAGTACTCAGGGTGCTGGGTGCTCAGTACTCAGGGTGCTGGGTGCTCAGTGCTCAGGGTGCTGGGTGCTCAGTGCTCGGTGTGCTCAGTACTCAGGGTGCTGTGTGTTCAGTGCTCATGGTACTGGGTGCTCAGTACTCAGGGTGCTCGTTGCTTAGTACTCAGGGTGCTGGGTGCTCAGTAATCCGTGTGCTGGGTGTTCAGTACTCAGGGTGCTGGGTGCTCAGTACACAGGGTGCTGGGTGCTCAGTGCTCAGGGTTCTGGCTGATCAGTGCTCGGGGTGCTCAGTACTCAGGGTGCTGTGTGTTCAGTGCTCAGGGTACTGGGTGCTCAGTACTCAGGGTGCTCGGTGCTTAGTACTCAGGGTGCTGGGTGCTCAGTACTCCGGGTGCTGGGTGCTCAGTGCTCGGGGTGCTCGGAGCTCAGTACTTAGGGTGCTGGGTGCTCAGTGCTCGGGGTGATCGGTGCTGAGTACTCAGGGTGCTGGGTGCTCAGTGCTCGGGGTGCTCGGTGCTCAGTACTTTGGGTGCTCACTACACAGGGTGCTGGTTGCTCAGTGCTCAGTGTGCTGGGTGCTCAGTGCTCAGGGTGCTGGGTGCTCAGTGCTCAGGGTGCTGGGTGCTCAGTACTCAGGGTGCTGGGTGCTCAGTGCTCGGGGTGCTGGGTGCTCAGTGCTCAGGGTGCTGGGTGCTCAGTACTCAGGGTGCTGGGTGCTCAGTACTCGGGGTGCTGGGCGCTCAGTACTCAGGGTGCTCAGTGCTCAGTACTCAGGGTGCTGGGTGCTCAGTACTCGGGTGCTGGGTGCTCAGTGCTCAGGGTGCTGGGTGCTCAGTGCTCGGGGTGCTGGGTGCTCAGTGCTCAGTACTCAGGGTGCTGGGTGCTCAGTGCTCGGGGTGCTGGGTGCTCAGTGCTCAGTACTCAGGGTGCTGGGTGCTCAGTGCTCAGGGTGCTGTGTGCTCAGTGCTCAGGGTGCTGGGTGCTCAGTGCTCAGGGTGCTGGGTGCTCAGTACTCAGGGTGCTGGGTGCTCAGTGCTCGGGGTGCTGGGTGCTCAGTGCTCGCGGTGCTGGGTGCTCAGTGCTCGGGGTGCTCGGTGCTCAGTACTCAGGGTGCTGGGTGCTCAGTGCTCAGGGTGCTGTGTGCTCAGTGCTCAGGGTGCTGGGTGCTCAGTGCTCAGGGTGCTGGGTGCTCAGTACTCAGGGTGCTGGGTGCTCAGTGCTCGGGGTGCTGGGTGCTCAGTGCTCGCGGTGCTGGGTGCTCAGTGCTCGGGGTGCTCGGTGCTCAGTACTCAGGGGGCTGGGTGCTCAGTGCTCGAGGTGCTCAGTACTCAGGGTGCTGTGAGTTCAGTGCTCAGGGTGCTGGGTGCTCAGTACTCAGGGTGCTCGGTGCTTAGTACTCAGGGTGCTGGGTGCTCAGTACTCTGGGTGCTGGGTGCTCAGTGCTCGGGGTGCTCAGTGCTCAGTGCTCAAGGTGCTGGGTGCTCAGTACTCAGGGTGCTCATTGCTCAGGGTGCTGGGTGCTCAGTACTCAGGGTGCTGGGTGCTCAGTGCTCAGGGTGCTCGGTGCTTGGGGCGCTGCGTGCTCAGTGCTCGGGGTGCTCGGAGCTCAGTACTCAGGGTGCTGGGTGCTCAGTGCTCGGGGTGCTCTGTGCTCAGTACTCAGGGTGCTGGTTGCTCAGTGCTCGGGGTGCTCGGTGCTCAGTACGTTGGGTGCTCACTACTCAGGGTGCTGGGTGCTCAGTGCTCAGGGTGCTGGGTGCTCAGTGCTCAGGGTGCTGGGTGCTCAGTGCTCAGGGTGCTGGGTGCTCAGTGCTCGGGGTGCTGGGTGCTCAGTGCTCAGGGTGCTGGGTGCTCAGTGCTCAGGGTGCTGGGTGCTCAGTGCTCAGGGTGCTGGGTGCTCAGTGCTCAGGGTGCTGGGTGCTCAGTGCTCAGGGTGCTGGGTGCTCAGTGCTCAGGGTGCTCGGTGCTCAGTACGTTGGGTGCTCACTACTCAGGGTGCTGGGTGCTCAGTGCTCAGGGTGCTGGGTGCTCAGTGCTCAGGGTGCTGGGTGCTCAGTACTCAGAGTGCTCGGTGCTTTGTACTCAGGGTGCTGGGTGCTCAGTACTCCGGGTGCTGGGTGCTCAGTGCTCGGGGTGCTCGGTGCACAGTGCTCAAGGTGCTGGGTGCTCAGTACTCAGGGTGCTCATTGCTCAGGTTGCTGAGTGCTCAGTGCTCAGGGTTCTCGGTGCTCGGGGCGCTGGGTGCTCAGTGCTCGGGGTGCTCGGTGCTCAGTACTCAGGGTGCTGGGTGGTCAGTGCTCGGGGTGCTCAGTGCTCAGTACGTTGGGTGCTCACTACTCAGGGTGCTGGGTGCTCAGTGCTCAGGGTGCTGGGTGCTCAGTGCTCAGGGTGCTGGGTGCTCAGTGCTCAGGGTGCTGCGTGCTCAGTACTCATGGTGCTGGGTGCTCAGTGTTCGGGGTGCTGGGTGCTCGGTGCTCAGGGTGCTGGGTGCTCAGTACTCAGGGTGCTGGGTGCTCAGTGCTCAGGGTGCTCGGTGTTCGGGGCGCTGGGTGCTCAATGCTCGGGGTGCTCGGAGCTCAGTACTCAGGGTGCTGGGTGCTCAGTGCTCGGGGTGCTCGGTGCTCAGTACTCAGGGTGCTGGGTGCTCAGTGCTCGGGGTGCTGGGTGCTCGGTGCTCAGGGTGCTGGGTGCTCAGTACTCAGGGTGCTGGGTGCTCAGTGCTCAGGGTGCTCGGTGCTCGGGGCGCTGGGTGCTCAATGCTCGGGGTGCTCGGAGCTCAGTACTCAGGGTGCTGGGTGCTCAGTGCTCGGGGTGCTCGGTGCTCAGTACTCAGGGTGCTGGGTGCTCAGTGCTCGGGGTGCTCGGTGCTCAGTACGTTGGGTGCTCACTACTCAGGGTGCTGGGTGCTCAGTGCTCAGGGTGCTGGGTGCTCAGTGCTCAGGGTGCTGGGTGCTCAGTGCTCAGGGTGCTGGGTGCTCAGTGCTCAGGGTGCTGGGTGCTCAGTGCTCGGGGTGCTGGGTGCTCAGTGCTCAGGGTGCTGGGTGCTCAGTGCTCAGGGTGCTGGGTGCTCAGTACTCAGGGTCCTGGGTGCTCAGTGCTCGGGGTGCTGGGTGCTCAGTACTCAGGGTCCTGGGTGCTCAGTGCTCGCGGTGCTGGGTGCTCAGTGCTCATGGTGCTCGGTGCTCAGTACTCAGGGTGCTGGGTGCTCAGTGCTCGAGGTGCTCAGTACTCAGGGTGCTGTGTGTTCAGTGTTCAGGGTGCTGGGTGCTCAGTGCTCGGGGTGCTGGGTGCTCAGTGCTCAGGGTGCTGGGTGCTCAGTGCTCAGGGTGCTGGGTGCTCAGTGCTCAGGGTGCTGGGTGCTCAGTGCTCAGGGTGCTGGGTGCTCAGTACTCAGGGTCCTGGGTGCTCAGTGCTCGCGGTGCTGGGTGCTCAGTGCTCGGGGTGCTCGGTGCTCAGTACTCAGGGTGCTGGGTGCTCAGTGCTCGAGGTGCTCAGTACTCAGGGTGCTGTGTGTTCAGTGCTCAGGGTGCTGGGTGCTCAGTACTCAGTGTGCTCGGTGCTCAGTGCTCAGGGTGCTCTGTGCTCGGGGCGCTGGGTGCTCAGTGCTCGGGTTGCTCGGAGCTCAGTACTCAGGGTGCTGGGTGCTCAGTGGTCGGGGTGCTCGGTGCTCAGTACTCAGGGTGCTGGGTGCTCAGTGCTCGGGGTGCTCGGTGCTCAGTACGTTGGGTGCTCACTACTCAGGGTGCTGGGTGCACAGTGCTCAGGGTGCTGGGTGCTCAGTGCTCAGGGTGCTGGGTGCTCAGTGCTCAGGGTTCTGGGTGCTCAGTACTCAGGGTGCTGGGTGCTCAGAGCTCGGGGTGCTGGGTGCTCAGTGCTCAGTACTCAGGGTGCTGGGTGCTCAGTGCTCATGGTGCTGGGTGCTCAGTGCTCAGGGTGCTGGGTGCTCAGTGCTCAGGGTGCTGGGTACGCAGTGCTCAGGGTGCTGGGTGCTCAGTACTCAGGGTGCTGGGTGCTCAGTGCTCAGGGTGCTGGGTGCTCAGTGCTCGGGGTGCTGGGTGCTCAGTACTCAGGGTGCTTAGTGCTCAGTACTCAGGGTGCTGGGTGCTCAGTGTTCAGGGTGCTCAGTGCTCAGTACTCGGGGTGCTGTGTGCTCAGTGCTCAGGGTGCTCAGTGCTCGGGGTGCTGGGTGCTCAGTGCTCGGGGCGCTGGGTGCTCAGTGCTCGGTGTGCTGGGTGCTCAGTACTCGGGGTGCTGGGTGCTCAGTGCTCAGGGTGCTCAGTGCTCAGTACTCAGTGGTCAGGGTGCTCAGTGCTCAGTGCTCAGGGTGCTGGGTGTTCAGTACTCAGGGTGCTGGGTGCTCAGTACTCAGGGTGCTGGGTGCTCAGTGCTCAGTGTGCTGGGTGCTCAGTGCTCGGTGTGCTCAGTACTCAGGGTGCTGTGTGTTCAGTGCTCATGGTACTGGGTGCTCAGTACTCAGGGTGCTCGTTGCTTAGTACTCAGGGTGCTGGGTGCTCAGTAATCCGTGTGCTGGGTGCTCAGTGCTCGGGGTGATCGGTGCTCAGTACTCAGGGTGCTCATTTCACAGGGTGCTGGGTGCTCAGTACTCAGGGTGCTGGGTGCTGAGTGCTCAGGGTGCTCGGTGCTCGGGGCGCTGGGTGCTCAGTGCTCGGGGTGCTTGGAGCTCAGTACTCAGGGTGCTGGGTGCTCGGTGCTCAGTACGCTGGGTGCTCAGTGCTCAGGGTGATGGGTGCTCAGTGCTCGGGGCGCTGGGTGCTCAGTGCTCGGGGTGCTCGGCGCTCAGTACTCAGGGTGCTGGGTGCTCAGTGTTCGGGGTGATAGGTGCTCAGTCCTCAGTGTGGTGGGTGCTCAGTGCTCGGGGTGCTCGGTGCTCAGTACGTTGGATGCTCACTACTCAGGGTCCTGGGTGCTCAGTGCTCAGGGTGCTGGGTGCTCAGTGCTCAGGGTGCTGGGTGCTCAGTGCTCAGGGTGCTGGGTGCTCAGTACTCAGGGTGCTGGGTGCTCAGTGCTCTGGGTGCTGGGTGCTCAGTGCTCAGGGTGCTGGGTGCTCAGTACTCAGAGTGCTGGGTGCTCAGTACTCGGGGTGCTGGGTGCTCAGTACTCAGGGTGCTGGGTGCTCAGTACTCAGGGTGCTGGGTGCTGAGTACTCGGGTGCTTGGTGCTCAGTGCTCAGGGTGCTGGGTGCTGAGTGCTCGGGGTGCTGGGTACTCAGTGCTCAGGGTGCTCGGTGCTCAGTACGTTGGGTGCTCACTACTCAGGGTGCTGGGTGCTCAGTGCTCAGGGTGCTGGGTGCTCAGTGCTCAGGGTGCTGGGTGCTCAGTACTCAGAGTGCTCGGTGCTTTGTACTCAGGGTGCTGGGTGCTCAGTACTCCGGGTGCTGGGTGCTCAGTGCTCGGGGTGCTCGGTGCACAGTGCTCAAGGTGCTGGGTGCTCAGTACTCAGGGTGCTCATTGCTCAGGTTGCTGAGTGCTCAGTGCTCAGGGTTCTCGGTGCTCGGGGCGCTGGGTGCTCAGTGCTCGGGGTGCTCGGTGCTCAGTACTCAGGGTGCTGGGTGGTCAGTGCTCGGGGTGCTCAGTGCTCAGTACGTTGGGTGCTCACTACTCAGGGTGCTGGGTGCTCAGTGCTCAGGGTGCTGGGTGCTCAGTGCTCAGGGTGCTGGGTGCTCAGTGCTCAGGGTGCTGCGTGCTCAGTACTCATGGTGCTGGGTGCTCAGTGTTCGGGGTGCTGGGTGCTCGGTGCTCAGGGTGCTGGGTGCTCAGTACTCAGGGTGCTGGGTGCTCAGTGCTCAGGGTTCTCGGTGCTCGGGGCGCTGGGTGCTCAATGCTCGGGGTGCTCGGAGCTCAGTACTCAGGGTGCTGGGTGCTCAGTGCTCGGGGTGCTCGGTGCTCAGTACTCAGGGTGCTGGGTGCTCAGTGCTCGGGGTGCTGGGTGCTCGGTGCTCAGGGTGCTGGGTGCTCAGTACTCAGGGTGCTGGGTGCTCAGTGCTCAGGGTGCTCGGTGCTCGGGGCGCTGGGTGCTCAATGCTCGGGGTGCTCGGAGCTCAGTACTCAGGGTGCTGGGTGCTCAGTGCTCGGGGTGCTCGGTGCTCAGTACTCAGGGTGCTGGGTGCTCAGTGCTCGGGGTGCTCGGTGCTCAGTACGTTGGGTGCTCACTACTCAGGGTGCTGGGTGCTCAGTGCTCAGGGTGCTGGGTGCTCAGTGCTCAGGGTGCTGGGTGCTCAGTGCTCAGGGTGCTGGGTGCTCAGTGCTCAGGGTGCTGGGTGCTCAGTGCTCGGGGTGCTGGGTGCTCAGTGCTCAGGGTGCTGGGTGCTCAGTGCTCAGGGTGCTGGGTGCTCAGTGCTCGGGGTGCTCGGTGCTCAGTACTCAGGGTGCTGGGTGCTCAGTGCTCGAGGTGCTCAGTACTCAGGGTGCTGTGTGTTCCGTGCTCAGGGTGCTGGGTGCTCAGTACTCAGTGTGCTCGGTGCTCAGTGCTCAGGGTGCTCTGTGCTCGGGGCGCTGGGTGCTCAGTGCTCGGGTTGCTCGGAGCTCAGTACTCAGGGTGCTGGGTGCTCAGTGGTCGGGGTGCTCGGTGCTCAGTACTCAGGGTGCTGGGTGCTCAGTGCTCGGGGTGCTCGGTGCTCAGTACGTTAGGTGCTCACTACTCAGGGTGCTGGGTGCACAGTGCTCAGGGTGCTGGGTGCTCAGTGCTCAGGGTGCTGGGTGCTCAGTGCTCAGGGTTCTGGGTGCTCAGTACTCAGGGTGCTGGGTGCTCAGAGCTCGGGGTGCTGGGTGCTCAGTGCTCAGTACTCAGGGTGCTGGGTGCTCAGTGCTCATGGTGCTGGGTGCTCAGTGCTCAGGGTGCTGGGTGCTCAGTGCTCAGGGTGCTGGGTACGCAGTGCTCAGGGTGCTGGGTGCTCAGTACTCAGGGTGCTGGGTGCTCAGTGTTCAGGGTGCTGGGTGCTCAGTGCTCGGGGTGCTGGGTGCTCAGTACTCAGGGTGCTTAGTGCTCAGTACTCAGGGTGCTGGGTGCTCAGTGTTCAGGGTGCTCAGTGCTCAGTACTCGGGGTGCTGTGTGCTCAGTGCTCAGGGTGCTCAGTGCTCGGGGTGCTGGGTGCTCAGTGCTCGGGGCGCTGGGTGCTCAGTGCTCGGTGTGCTGGGTGCTCAGTACTCGGGGTGCTGGGTGCTCAGTGCTCAGGGTGCTCAGTGCTCAGTACTCAGTGTTCAGGGTGCTCAGTGCTCAGTGCTCAGGGTGCTGGGTGTTCAGTACTCAGGGTGCTGGGTGCTCAGTACTCAGGGTGCTGGGTGCTCAGTGCTCAGTGTGCTGGGTGCTCAGTGCTCGGTGTGCTCAGTACTCAGGGTGCTGTGTGTTCAGTGCTCATGGTACTGGGTGCTCAGTACTCAGGGTGCTCGTTGCTTAGTACTCAGGGTGCTGGGTGCTCAGTAATCCGTGTGCTGGGTGCTCAGTGCTCGGGGTGCTCGGAGATCAGTACTCAGGGTGCTGGGTGCTCAGTGCTCGGGGTGATCGGTGCTCAGTACTCAGGGTGCTCATTTCACAGGGTGCTGGGTGCTCAGTACTCAGGGTGCTGGGTGCTGAGTGCTCAGGGTGCTCGGTGCTCGGGGCGCTGGGTGCTCAGTGCTCGGGGTGCTCGGAGCTCAGTACTCAGGGTGCTGGGTGCTCGGTGCTCAGTACGCTGGGTGCTCAGTGCTCAGGGTGATGGGTGCTCAGTGCTCGGGGCGCTGGGTGCTCAGTGCTCGGGGTGCTCGGCGCTCAGTACTCAGGGTGCTGGGTGCTCAGTGTTCGGGGTGATAGGTGCTCAGTCCTCAGGGTGGTGGGTGCTCAGTGCTCGGGGTGCTCGGTGCTCAGTACGTTGGATGCTCACTACTCAGGGTCCTGGGTGCTCAGTGCTCAGGGAGCTGGGTGCTCAGTGCTCAGGGTGCTGGGTGCTCAGTGCTCAGGGTGCTGGGTGCTCAGTACTCAGGGTGCTGGGTGCTCAGTGCTCTGGGTGCTGGGTGCTCAGTGCTCAGGGTGCTGGGTGCTCAGTACTCAGAGTGCTGGGTGCTCAGTACTCGGTGTGCTGGGTGCTCAGTACTCAGGGTGCTGGGTGCTCAGTACTCAGGGTGCTGGGTGCTGAGTACTCGGGTGCTGGGTGCTCAGTGCTCAGGGTGCTGGGTGCTGAGTGCTCGGGGTGCTGGGTACTCAGTGCTCAGTACTCAGGGTGCTGGGTGCTCAGTGCTCGGGGTGCTGGGTGCTCAGTGCTCAGGGTGCTGGGTGCTCAGTACTCAGGGTGCTGGGTGCTCAGTGCTCGAGGTGCTCAGTACTCAGGGTGCTGTGTGTTCAGTGCTCAGGGTGCTGGGAGCTCAGTACTCAGGGTGCTCGGTGCTTAGTACTCAGGGTGCTTTGTGCTCAGTACTCCGGGTGCTGGGTGCTCAGTGCTCGGGGTTCTCGGTGCTCAGTGCTCAAGGTGCTGGGTGCTCCGTACTCAGGGTGCTCATTGCTCAGGTTGCTGGGTGATCAGTGCTCAGGGTGCTCGGTGCTCGGGGCACTGGTTGCTCAGTGCTCGGGGTGCTCAGAGCTCAGTACTCAGGGTGCTGGGTGCTCAGTGCTCGGGGTGCTCGGTGCTCAGTACTCAGGGTGCTGGGTGCTCAGTGCTCGGGGTTCTCGGTGCTCTGTACGTTGGGTGCTCACTACTCAGGGTGCTGGGTGCTCAGTGCTCAGGGTGCTGGGTGCTCAGTGCTCAGGGTGCTGGGTGCTCAGTACTCAGGGTGCTGGGTGCTCAGTGCTCGGGGTGCTGGGTACTCAGTGCTCAGGGTGCTGGGTGCTCAGTACTCAGGGTGCTGGGTGCTCAGTACTCGGGGTGCTGGGTGCTCAGTACTCAGGGTGCTGGGTCCTCAGTACTCAGGGTGCTGGGTGCTCAGTACTCGGGTGCTGGGTGCTCAGTGCTCAGGGTGCTGGGTGCTCAGTGCTCGGGGTGCTGGGTGCTCAGTGCTCAGTACTCAGGGTGCTGGGTGCTCACTGCTTGGGGTGCTGGGTGCTCAGTGCTCAGTACTCAGGGTCCTGGGTGCTCAGTGCTCAGGGTGCTGGGTGCTCAGTGCTCAGGGTGCTGGGTGCTCAGTGCTCATGGTGCTGTGTACTCAGTGCTCAGGGTGCTGGGTGCTCAGTGCTCGGGGTGCTGTGTGCTCAGTGCTCAGGGTGCTCAGTGCTCGGGGTGCTGGGTGCTCAGTGCTCGGGGCGCTGGGTGCTCAGTGCTCGGTGTGCTGGGTGCTCAGTACTCGGGGTGCTGGGTGCTCAGTGCTCAGGGTGCTCAGTGCTCAGTACTCAGTGTTCAGGGTGCTCAGTGCTCAGTGCTCAGGGTGCTGGGTGTTCAGTACTCAGGGTGCTGGGTGCTCAGTACTCGGGGTGCTGTGTGCTCAGTGCTCAGGGTGCTCAGTGCTCGGGGTGCTGGGTGCTCAGTGCTCGGGGCGCTGGGTGCTCAGTGCTCGGTGTGCTGGGTGCTCAGTACTCGGGGTGCTGGGTGCTCAGTGCTCAGGGTGCTCAGTGCTCAGTACTCAGTGTTCAGGGTGCTCAGTGCTCAGTGCTCAGGGTGCTGGGTGTTCAGTACTCAGGGTGCTGGGTGCTCAGTACTCAGGGTGCTGGGTGCTCAGTGCTCAGTGTGCTGGGTGCTCAGTGCTCGGTGTGCTCAGTACTCAGGGTGCTGTGTGTTCAGTGCTCATGGTACTGGGTGCTCAGTACTCAGGGTGCTCGTTGCTTAGTACTCAGGGTGCTGGGTGCTCAGTAATCCGTGTGCTGGGTGCTCAGTGCTCGGGGTGCTCGGAGATCAGTACTCAGGGTGCTGGGTGCTCAGTGCTCGGGGTGATCGGTGCTCAGTACTCAGGGTGCTCATTTCACAGGGTGCTGGGTGCTCAGTACTCAGGGTGCTGGGTGCTGAGTGCTCAGGGTGCTCGGTGCTCGGGGCGCTGGGTGCTCAGTGCTCGGGGTGCTCGGAGCTCAGTACTCAGGGTGCTGGGTGCTCGGTGCTCAGTACGCTGGGTGCTCAGTGCTCAGGGTGATGGGTGCTCAGTGCTCGGGGCGCTGGGTGCTCAGTGCTCGGGGTGCTCGGCGCTCAGTACTCAGGGTGCTGGGTGCTCAGTGTTCGGGGTGATAGGTGCTCAGTCCTCAGGGTGGTGGGTGCTCAGTGCTCGGGGTGCTCGGTGCTCAGTACGTTGGATGCTCACTACTCAGGGTCCTGGGTGCTCAGTGCTCAGGGAGCTGGGTGCTCAGTGCTCAGGGTGCTGGGTGCTCAGTGCTCAGGGTGCTGGGTGCTCAGTACTCAGGGTGCTGGGTGCTCAGTGCTCTGGGTGCTGGGTGCTCAGTGCTCAGGGTGCTGGGTGCTCAGTACTCAGAGTGCTGGGTGCTCAGTACTCGGGGTGCTGGGTGCTCAGTACTCAGGGTGCTGGGTGCTCAGTACTCAGGGTGCTGGGTGCTGAGTACTCGGGTGCTGGGTGCTCAGTGCTCAGGGTGCTGGGTGCTGAGTGCTCGGGGTGCTGGGTACTCAGTGCTCAGTACTCAGGGTGCTGGGTGCTCAGTGCTCGGGGTGCTGGGTGCTCAGTGCTCAGGGTGCTGGGTGCTCAGTACTCAGGGTGCTGGGTGCTCAGTGCTCGAGGTGCTCAGTACTCAGGGTGCTGTGTGTTCAGTGCTCAGGGTGCTGGGAGCTCAGTACTCAGGGTGCTCGGTGCTTAGTACTCAGGGTGCTTTGTGCTCAGTACTCCGGGTGCTGGGTGCTCAGTGCTCGGGGTTCTCGGTGCTCAGTGCTCAAGGTGCTGGGTGCTCAGTACTCAGGGTGCTCATTGCTCAGGTTGCTGGGTGATCAGTGCTCAGGGTGCTCGGTGCTCGGGGCACTGGATGCTCAGTGCTCGGGGTGCTCAGAGCTCAGTACTCAGGGTGCTGGGTGCTCAGTGCTCGGGGTGCTCGGTGCTCAGTACTCAGGGTGCTGGGTGCTCAGTGCTCGGGGTTCTCGGTGCTCTGTACGTTGGGTGCTCACTACTCAGGGTGCTGGGTGCTCAGTGCTCAGGGTGCTGGGTGCTCAGTGCTCAGGGTGCTGGGTGCTCAGTACTCAGGGTGCTGGGTGCTCAGTGCTCGGGGTGCTGGGTACTCAGTGCTCAGGGTGCTGGGTGCTCAGTACTCAGGGTGCTGGGTGCTCAGTACTCGGGGTGCTGGGTGCTCAGTACTCAGGGTGCTGGGTCCTCAGTACTCAGGGTGCTGGGTGCTCAGTACTCGGGTGCTGGGTGCTCAGTGCTCAGGGTGCTGGGTGCTCAGTGCTCGGGGTGCTGGGTGCTCAGTGCTCAGTACTCAGGGTGCTGGGTGCTCACTGCTTGGGGTGCTGGGTGCTCAGTGCTCAGTACTCAGGGTCCTGGGTGCTCAGTGCTCAGGGTGCTGGGTGCTCAGTGCTCAGGGTGCTGGGTGCTCAGTGCTCATGGTGCTGTGTACTCAGTGCTCAGGGTGCTGGGTGCTCAGTACTCAGGGTGCTCAGTGCTCAGTACTCGGGGTGCTGGGTGCTCAGTGCTCAGGGTGCTCAGAGCTCAGTACTCGGGGTGCTGTGTGCTCAGTGCTCAGGGTGCTCAGTGCTCAGTGCTCGGGGTGCTGGGTGCTCAGTGCTCGGGGCGCTGGGTGCTCAGTGCTCAGGGTGCTCAGTGCTCAGTACTCAGTGCTCAGGGTGCTCAGTGCTCAGTGTTCAGGGTGCTGGGTGTTCAGTACTCAGGGTGCTGGGTGCTCAGTACTCAGGGTGCTGGGTGCTCAGTGCTCAGGGTGCTGGGTGCTCAGTGCTCGGGGTGCTGGGTGCTCAGTACTCGGGGTGCTGGGTGCTCAGTGCTCAGGGTGCTGGGTGCTCAGTACTCAGGGTGCTGGGTGCTCAGTGCTCGAGGTGCTCAGTACTCAGGGTGCTGTGTGTTCAGTGCTCAGGGTGCTGGGTGCTCAGTACTCAGGGTGCTGGGTGCTCAGTGCTCAGGGTGCTGGGTGCTCAGTGCTCAGGGTGCTGGGTGCTCAGTACTGAGGGTGCTCGGTGCTCAGTACTCGGGGTGCTGGGTGCTCAGTGCTCAGGGTGCTGGGTGCTCAGTACTCAGGGTGCTGGGTGCTCTGTACTCGGGTGCTGGGTGCTCAGTGCTCAGGGTGCTGGGTGCTCAGTACTCAGGGTGCTGGGTGCTCAGTACTCGGGTTGCTGGGTGCTCAGTGCTCAGGGTGCTGGGTGCTCTGTACTCAGGGTGTTGTGTGCTCAGTACTCGGGTGCTGGGTGCTCAGTACTCAGGGTGCTGGGTGCTCAGTGCTCGGGGTGCTGGGTGCTCAGTGCTCAGGGTGCTCGGTGCTCAGTGCTCAAGGTGCTGGGTGCTCAGTACTCAGGGTGCTCATTGCTCAGGTTGCTGGGTGCTCAGTGCTCAGGGTGCTCGGTGCTCTTGTTGCTGGTTGCTCAGTGCTCAGGGCGCTCGGTGTTCTTGGCGCTGGGTGCTCAGTGCTCGGGGTGCTCGGTGCTCAGTACTCAGGGTGCTGTGTGCTCAGTGCTCGGGGTGCTCGGTGCTCAGTACTCAGGGTGCTGGGTGTTCAGTGCTCGGGGTGCTGGGTGCTGGGTGCTCAGTACTCAGGGTGCTGGGTGCTCAGTGCTCAGGGTGCTGTGTGCTCAGTGCTCAGGGTGCTGGGTGTTCAGTGCTCAGGGTGCTGGGTACTCAGTACTCAGGGTGCTGGGTGATCAGTGCTCGGGGTGCTATGTGCTCAGTGCTGGCGGTGATGGGTGCTCAGTACTCGGGGTGTTGGGTGCTCAGTGCTCAGGGTGCTCAGTGCTCAGTACTCAGTGCTCAGGGTGCTCAGTGCTCAGTGCTCAGGGTGCTGGGTGTTCAGTACTCAGGGTGCTGGGTGCTCAGTACTCAGGGTGCTGGGTGCTCAGTGCTCAGGGTGCTGAGTGCTCAGTGCTCGGGGTGCTCAGTACTCAGGGTGCTGTGTGTTCAGTGCTCAAGGTACTGTGTGCTCAGTACTCAGGGTGCTCGGTGCTTAGTACTCAGGGTGCTGGGTGCTCAGTAATCCGGGTGCTGGGTGCTCAGTGCTCGGGGTGCTTGGAGCTCAGTTCTCAGGGTCCTGGGTGCTCAGTGCTCAGGGTGCTGGGTGCTCAGTGCTCAGGGTGCTGGGTGCTCAGTGCTCAGGGTGCTGGGTGCTCAGTACTCAGGGTGCTGGGTGCTCAGTGCTCTGGGTGCTGGGTGCTCAGTGCTCAGGGTGCTGGGTGCTCAGTACTCAGGGTGGTGGGTGCTCAGTACTCGGGGTGCTGGGTGCTCAGTACTCAGGGTGCTTAGTGCTCAGTACTCAGGGTGCTGGGTGCTCAGTGCTCTGGGTGCTGGGTGCTCAGTGCTCAGGGTGCTGGGTGCTCAGTACTCAGGGTGGTGGGTGCTCAGTACTCAGGGTGCTGGGTGCTCAGTGCTCAGGGTGCTGGGTGCTCAGTGCTCGGGGTGCTGGGTGCTCAGTACTCAGGGTGCTTAGTGCTCAGTACTCAGGGTGCTGGGTGCTCAGTGCTCAGGGTGCTCAGTGCTCAGTACTCGGGGTGCTGTGTGCTCAGTGCTCAGGGTGCTCAGTGCTCGGGGTGCTGGGTGCTCAGTGCTCGGGGCGCTGGGTGCTCAGTGCTCGGTGTGCTGGGTGCTCAGTGCTCGGTGTGCTGGGTGCTCAGTACTCGGGGTGCTGGGTGCTCAGTGCTCAGGGTGCTCAGTGCTCAGTACTCAGTGGTCAGGGTGCTCAGTGCTCAGTGCTCAGGGTGCTGGGTGCTCAGTGCTCGGGGTGCTAAGAGCTCAGTACTCAGGGTGCTGGGTGCTCAGTGCTCGGGGTGCTCGGTGCTCAGTACTCAGGGTGCTGGGTGCTCAGTGCTCGGGGTTCTCGGTGCTCAGTACGTTGGGTGCTCACTACTCAGGGTGCTGGGTGCTCAGTGCTCAGGGTGCTGGGTGCTCAGTGCTCAGGGTGCTGGGTGCTCAGTACTCAGGGTGCTGGGTGCTCAGTGCTCGGGGTGCTGGGTGCTCAGTGCTCAGGGTGCTGGGTGCTCAGTACTCAAGGTGCTGGGTGCTCAGTACTCGGGGTGCTGGGTGCTCAGTACTCAGGGTGCTGGGTCCTCAGTACTCAGGGTGCTGGGTGCTCATTACTCGTGTGCTGGGTGCTCAGTGCTCAGGGTGCTGGGTGCTCAGTGCTCGGGGTGCTGGGTGCTCAGTGCTCAGTACTCAGGGTGCTGGGTGCTCAGTGCTTGGGGTGCTGGGTGCTCAGTGCTCAGTACTCAGGGTCCTGGGTGCTCAGTGCTCAGGGTGCAGGGTGCTCAGTGCTCAGGGTGCTGGGTGCTCAGTGCTCAGGGTGCTGGGTGCTCAGTACTCAAGGTGCTGGGTGCTCAGTACTCAGGGTGCTGGGTGCTCAGTACTCAGGGTGCTGGGTGCTCAGTGCTCGGGGTGCTGCGTGCTCAGTGCTCAGGGAGCTGGGTGCTCAGTGCTCAGGGTGCTGGGTGCTCAATACTCAGGGTGCTGGGTGCTCAGTGCTCGGGGTGCTCGGTGCTCAGTACTCAAGGTGCTGGGTGCTCAGTGCTCAGGGTGCTGGGTGCTCAGTCCTCGGGGTGCTCCGTGCTCAGTGATCAGGGTGCTGGGTGCTCAGTACTCAGGGTGCTCGGTGCTCAGTACTCAGGGTGCTGGGTGCTCAGTGCTCGGGGTGCTGGGTTCTCAGTACTCAGTACTCAGGGTGCTGGGTGCTCAGTGCTCGGGGTGCTGGGTGCTCAGTGCTCAGGGTGCTGGGTGCTCAGTACTCAGGGTGCTGGGTGCTCAGTGCTCGAGGTGCTCAGTACTCAGGGTGCTGTGTGTTCAGTGCTCAGGGTGCTGGGAGCTCAGTACTCAGGGTGCTCGGTGCTTAGTACTCAGGGTGCTTTGTGCTCAGTACTCCGGGTGCTGGGTGCTCAGTGCTCGGGGTTCTCGGTGCTCAGTGCTCAAGGTGCTGGGTGCTCAGTACTCAGGGTGCTCATTGCTCAGGTTGCTGGGTGATCAGTGCTCAGGGTGCTCGGTGCTCGGGGCACTGGATGCTCAGTGCTCGGGGTGCTCAGAGCTCAGTACTCAGGGTGCTGGGTGCTCAGTGCTCGGGGTGCTCGGTGCTCAGTACTCAGGGTGCTGGGTGCTCAGTGCTCGGGGTTCTCGGTGCTCTGTACGTTGGGTGCTCACTACTCAGGGTGCTGGGTGCTCAGTGCTCAGGGTGCTGGGTGCTCAGTGCTCAGGGTGCTGGGTGCTCAGTACTCAGGGTGCTGGGTGCTCAGTGCTCGGGGTGCTGGGTACTCAGTGCTCAGGGTGCTGGGTGCTCAGTACTCAGGGTGCTGGGTGCTCAGTACTCGGGGTGCTGGGTGCTCAGTACTCAGGGTGCTGGGTCCTCAGTACTCAGGGTGCTGGGTGCTCAGTACTCGGGTGCTGGGTGCTCAGTGCTCAGGGTGCTGGGTGCTCAGTGCTCGGGGTGCTGGGTGCTCAGTGCTCAGTACTCAGGGTGCTGGGTGCTCACTGCTTGGGGTGCTGGGTGCTCAGTGCTCAGTACTCAGGGTCCTGGGTGCTCAGTGCTCAGGGTGCTGGGTGCTCAGTGCTCAGGGTGCTGGGTGCTCAGTGCTCATGGTGCTGTGTACTCAGTGCTCAGGGTGCTGGGTGCTCAGTACTCAGGGTGCTCAGTGCTCAGTACTCGGGGTGCTGGGTGCTCAGTGCTCAGGGTGCTCAGAGCTCAGTACTCGGGGTGCTGTGTGCTCAGTGCTCAGGGTGCTCAGTGCTCAGTGCTCGGGGTGCTGGGTGCTCAGTGCTCGGGGCGCTGGGTGCTCAGTGCTCAGGGTGCTCAGTGCTCAGTACTCAGTGCTCAGGGTGCTCAGTGCTCAGTGTTCAGGGTGCTGGGTGTTCAGTACTCAGGGTGCTGGGTGCTCAGTTCTCAGGGTGCTGGGTGCTCAGTGCTCAGGGTGCTGGGTGCTCAGTGCTCGGGGTGCTGGGTGCTCAGTACTCGGGGTGCTGGGTGCTCAGTGCTCAGGGTGCTGGGTGCTCAGTACTCAGGGTGCTGGGTGCTCAGTGCTCGAGGTGCTCAGTACTCAGGGTGCTGTGTGTTCAGTGCTCAGGGTGCTGGGTGCTCAGTACTCAGGGTGCTGGGTGCTCAGTGCTCAGGGTGCTGGGTGCTCAGTGCTCAGGGTGCTGGGTGCTCAGTACTGAGGGTGCTCGGTGCTCAGTACTCGGGGTGCTGGGTGCTCAGTGCTCAGGGTGCTGGGTGCTCAGTACTCAGGGTGCTGGGTGCTCTGTACTCGGGTGCTGGGTGCTCAGTGCTCAGGGTGCTGGGTGCTCAGTACTCAGGGTGCTGGGTGCTCAGTACTCGGGTTGCTGGGTGCTCAGTGCTCAGGGTGCTGGGTGCTCTGTACTCAGGGTGTTGTGTGCTCAGTACTCGGGTGCTGGGTGCTCAGTACTCAGGGTGCTGGGTGCTCAGTGCTCGGGGTGCTGGGTGCTCAGTGCTCAGGGTGCTCGGTGCTCAGTGCTCAAGGTGCTGGGTGCTCAGTACTCAGGGTGCTCATTGCTCAGGTTGCTGGGTGCTCAGTGCTCAGGGTGCTCGGTGCTCTTGTTGCTGGTTGCTCAGTGCTCAGGGCGCTCGGTGTTCTTGGCGCTGGGTGCTCAGTGCTCGGGGTGCTCGGTGCTCAGTACTCAGGGTGCTGGGTGCTCAGTGCTCGGGGTGCTCGGTTCTCAGTACTCAGGGTGCTGGGTGTTCAGTGCTCGGGGTGCTGGGTGCTGGGTGCTCAGTACTCAGGGTGCTGGGTGCTCAGTGCTCAGGGTGCTGTGTGCTCAGTGCTCAGGGTGCTGGGTGTTCAGTGCTCAGGGTGCTGGGTACTCAGTACTCAGGGTGCTGGGTGATCAGTGCTCGGGGTGCTATGTGCTCAGTGCTGGCGGTGATGGGTGCTCAGTACTCGGGGTGTTGGGTGCTCAGTGCTCAGGGTGCTCAGTGCTCAGTACTCAGTGCTCAGGGTGCTCAGTGCTCAGTGCTCAGGGTGCTGGGTGTTCAGTACTCAGGGTGCTGGGTGCTCAGTACTCAGGGTGCTGGGTGCTCAGTGCTCAGGGTGCTGAGTGCTCAGTGCTCGGGGTGCTCAGTACTCAGGGTGCTGTGTGTTCAGTGCTCAAGGTACTGTGTGCTCAGTACTCAGGGTGCTCGGTGCTTAGTACTCAGGGTGCTGGGTGCTCAGTAATCCGGGTGCTGGGTGCTCAGTGCTCGGGGTGCTTGGAGCTCAGTTCTCAGGGTCCTGGGTGCTCAGTGCTCAGGGTGCTGGGTGCTCAGTGCTCAGGGTGCTGGGTGCTCAGTGCTCAGGGTGCTGGGTGCTCAGTACTCAGGGTGCTGGGTGCTCAGTGCTCTGGGTGCTGGGTGCTCAGTGCTCAGGGTGCTGGGTGCTCAGTACTCAGGGTGGTGGGTGCTCAGTACTCGGGGTGCTGGGTGCTCAGTACTCAGGGTGCTGGGTGCTCAGTGCTCATGGTGCTGGGTGCTCAGTGCTCAGGGTGCTGGGTGCTCAGTGCTCAGGGTGCTGGGTACGCAGTGCTCAGGGTGCTGGGTGCTCAGTACTCAGGGTGCTGGGTGCTCAGTGCTCAGGGTGCTGGGTGCTCAGTGCTCGGGGTGCTGGGTGCTCAGTACTCAGGGTGCTTAGTGCTCAGTACTCAGGGTGCTGGGTGCTCAGTGCTCAGGGTGCTCAGTGCTCAGTACTCGGGGTGCTGTGTGCTCAGTGCTCAGGGTGCTCAGTGCTCGGGGTGCTGGGTGCTCAGTGCTCGGGGCGCTGGGTGCTCAGTGCTCGGTGTGCTGGGTGCTCAGTGCTCGGTGTGCTGGGTGCTCAGTACTCGGGGTGCTGGGTGCTCAGTGCTCAGGGTGCTCAGTGCTCAGTACTCAGTGGTCAGGGTGCTCAGTGCTCAGTGCTCAGGGTGCTGGGTGCTCAGTGCTCGGGGTGCTAAGAGCTCAGTACTCAGGGTGCTGGGTGCTCAGTGCTCGGGGTGCTCGGTGCTCAGTACTCAGGGTGCTGGGTGCTCAGTGCTCGGGGTTCTCGGTGCTCAGTACGTTGGGTGCTCACTACTCAGGGTGCTGGGTGCTCAGTGCTCAGGGTGCTGGGTGCTCAGTGCTCAGGGTGCTGGGTGCTCAGTACTCAGGGTGCTGGGTGCTCAGTGCTCGGGGTGCTGGGTGCTCAGTGCTCAGGGTGCTGGGTGCTCAGTACTCAAGGTGCTGGGTGCTCAGTACTCGGGGTGCTGGGTGCTCAGTACTCAGGGTGCTGGGTCCTCAGTACTCAGGGTGCTGGGTGCTCATTACTCGTGTGCTGGGTGCTCAGTGCTCAGGGTGCTGGGTGCTCAGTGCTCGGGGTGCTGGGTGCTCAGTGCTCAGTACTCAGGGTGCTGGGTGCTCAGTGCTTGGGGTGCTGGGTGCTCAGTGCTCAGTACTCAGGGTCCTGGGTGCTCAGTGCTCAGGGTGCAGGGTGCTCAGTGCTCAGGGTGCTGGGTGCTCAGTGCTCAGGGTGCTGGGTACTCAGTGCTCAGGGTGCTGGGTGCTCAGTACTCAGGGTGCTCAGTGCTCAGTACTCGGGGTGCTGGGTGCTCAGTGCTCAGGGTGCTCAGAGCTCAGTACTCGGGGTGCTGTGTGCTCAGTGCTCAGGGTGATCAGTGCTCAGTGCTCGGGGTGCTGGGTGCTCAGTGCTCGGGGCGCTGGGTGCTCAGTGCTCGGGGTGCTGGGTGCTCAGTACTCGGGGTGCTGGGTGCTCAGTGCTCAGGGTGCTCTGTGCTCAGTACTCGGGTTGCTGGGTGCTCAGTGCTCAGGGTGCTCAGTGCTCAGTACTCGGGGTGCAGTGTGCTCAGTGCTCAGGGTGATCAGTGCTCAGTGCTCGGAGTGCTGGGTGCTCAGTGCTCGGGGCGCTGGGTGCTCAGTGCTCGGGGTGCTGGGTGCTCAGTACTCGGGGTGCTGGGTGCTCAGTGCTCAGGGTGCTCAGTGCTCAGTACTCAGTGCTCAGGGTGCTCAGTGCTCAGTGCTCAGGGTGCTGGGTGTTCAGTACTCAGGGTGCTGGGTGCTCAGTACTCAGGGTGCTGGGTGCTCAGTGCTCAGGGTGCTGGGTGCTCAGTGCTCGGGGTGCTCAGTACTCAGGGTGCTGTGTGTTCAGTGATCAGGGTACTGGGTGCTCAGTAATCAGGGTGCTCGGTGCTTAGTACTCAGGGTGCTGGGTGCTGAGTACTCCGGGTGCTGGGTGCTCAGTGCTCGGGGTGCTCGGAGCTCAGTACTCAGGGGGCTGGGTGCTCAGTGCTCGGGGTGATCGGTGCTCAGTACTCAGGGTGCTGGGTGCTCAGTGCTCGGGGTGCTCGGTGCTCATTACGTTGGGTGCTCAGTGCTCGTGGAGCTCGGTGCTCAGTACTCAGGGTGCTGGGTGCTCAGTACTCAGGGTGCTGGGTGCTCAGTACTCGGGTGCTGGGTGCTCAGTGCTCAGGGTGCTGGGTGCTCAGTGCTCGGGGTGCTGGGTGCTCAGTGCTCGGGGTGCTCGGGGCTCAGTGCTCAAGGTGCTGGGTGCTCAGTACTCAGGGTGCTCATTGCTCAGGGTGCTGGGTGCTCAGTACTCGGGGTGCTGGGTGCTCAGTACTCAGGGTGCTGGGTGCTCAGTACTCAGGGTCCTGGGTGCTCAGTACTCGGGTGGTGGGTGCTCAGTGCTCAGGGTGCTGGGTGCTCAGTGCTCGGGGTGCTGGGTGCTCAGTGCTCGGGGTGCTCAGTACTCAGGGTGCTGTGTGTTCAGTGCTCAGGGTGCTGGGTGCTCAGTACTCAGGGTGCTCGGTGCTTAGTACTCAGGGTGCTGGCTGCTCAGTACTCCGGGTGCTGGGTGCTCAGCGCTCGGGGTTCTCGGTGCTCAGTGCTCAAGGTGCTGGGTGCTCAGTACTCAGGGTGCTCATTGCTCAGGGTGCTGGGTGCTCAGTGCTCAGGGTGCTCGGGGCACTGGGTGCTCAGTGCTCGGGGTGCTCGGATCTCAGTACTCAGGGTGCTGGGTGCTCAGTGCTCGGGGTGCTCGGTGCTCAGTACTCAGGGTGCTGGGTGCTCAGTGCTCGGGGTGCTCGGTGCTCAGTACTCAGGGTGCTGGGTGCTCAGTGCTCAGGGTGCTGGGTGCTCAGTGCTCAGGGTGCTGGTTGCTCAGTACTCAGGGTGCTGGGTGCTCAGTGCTCGGGGTGCTGGGTGCTCAGTGCTCAGGGTGCTGGGTGCTCAGTACTCAGGGTGCTGGGTGCTCAGTACTCAGGGTGCTGGGTGCTCAGTACTCGGGTGCTGGGTGCTCAGTGCTCAGGGTGCTGGGTGCTCAGTGCTCGGTGTGCTGGGTGCTCAGTGCTCAGTACTCAGGGTGCTGGGTGCTCAGTGCTCGTGGTGCTGGGTGCTCAGTGCTCAGTACTCAGGGTGCTGGGTGCCCAGTGCTCAGGGAGCTGGGTGCTCAGTGCTCAGGGAGCTGGGTGCTCAGTGCTCAGTTTGCTAGGTACTCAGTGCTCAGGGTGCTGGGTTCTCAGTACTCAGGGTGCTCAGTGCTCAGTACTCGGGGTGCTGGGTGCTCAGTGCTCAGGGTGCTCAGTGCTCAGTACTCGGGGTGCTGTGTGCTCAGTGCTCAGTGTGCTCAGTGCTCAGTGCTCGGTGTGCTGGGTGCTCAGTGCTCGGGGCGCTGGGTGCTCAGTGCTCGGTGTGCTGGGTGCTCAGTACTCGGGGTGCTGGGTGCTCAGTGCTCGGGGTGCTCGGTACTCAGGGTGCTGTATGTTCAGTGCTCAGGGTACTGGGTGCTCAGTACTCAGGGTGCTCGGTGCTTAGTACTCAGGGTGCTGGGTGCTCAGTACTCCGGTTGCTGGGTGCTCAGTGTTCGGGGTGCTCGGAGGTCAGTACTTAGGGTGCTGGGTGCTCAGTGCTCGGGGTGATCGGTGCTGAGTACTCAGGGTGCTTGGTGCTCAGTGCTCGGGGTGCTCGGTGCTCAGTACGTTGGGTGCTCACTACTCAGGGTGCTGGTTGCTCAGTGCTCAGTGTGCTGGGTGTTCAGTGCTCAGAGTGCTGGGTGCTCAGTGCTCAGGGTGCTGGGTGCTCAGTACTCAGGGTGCTGGGTGCTCAGTGCTCGGGGTGCTGGGTGCTCAGTGCTCAGGGTGCTGGGTGCTCAGTGCTCAGGGTGCTGGGTGCTCAGTGCTCGGGGTGCTGGGTGCTCAGTGCTCAGTACTCAGGGTGCTGGGTGCTCAGTGCTCGGGGTGTTGGGTGCTCAGTGCTCAGTACTCAGGGTGCTGGGTGCTCAGTGCTCAGGGTGCTGTGTGCTCAGTGCTCGCGGTGCTGCTTGCTCAGTGCTCGGGGTGCTCGGTGCTCAGTACTCAGGGTGCTGGGTGCTCAGTGCTCGAGGTGCTCAGTACTCAGGGTGCTGTGTGTTCAGTGCTCAGGGTGCTGGGTGCTCAGTACTCAGGGTGCTCGGTGCTTAGTACTCAGCGTGCTGGGTGCTCAGTACTCCGGGTGCTGGATGCTCAGTGCTCGGGGTGCTCGGTGCTCAGTGCTCAAGGTGCTGGGTGCTCAGTACTCAGGGTGCTCATTGCTCAGGGTGCTGGGTGCTCAGTATTCAGGGTGCTGGGTGCTCAGTGCTCAGGGTGCTCGGTGCTCGGGGCGCTGGGTGCTCAGTGCTCGGGGTGCTCGGAGCTCAGTACTCAGGGTGCTGGGTGCTCAGTGCTCGGGGTGCCCGGTGCTCAGTACTCAGGGTGCTGGGTGCTCAGTGCTCGGGGTGCTCGGTGCTCCGTACGTTGGGTGCTCACTACTCAGGGTGCTGGGTGCTCAGTGCTCAGGTTGCTGGGTGCTCAGTGCTCAGGGTGATCAGTGCTCAGTGCTCGGGGTGCTGGGTGCTCAGTACTCGGGGTGCTGGGAGCTCAGTGCTCAGGGTGCTCAGTGCTCAGTACTCAGTGCTCAGGGTGCTCAGTGCTCAGTGCTCAGGGTGCTGGGTGTTCAGTACTCAGGGTGCTGGGTGCTAAGTACTCAGGGTGCTGGGTGCTCTGTGCTCAGGGTGCTGGGTGCTCAGTGCTCAGTACTCAGTGCTCAGGGTGCTCAGTGCTCAGTGCTCAGGGTGCTGGGTGTTCAGTACTCAGGGTGCTGGGTGCTCAGTACTCAGGGTGCTGGGTGCTCAGTGCTCGGGGTTCTGGGTGCTCAGTGCTCGGGGTGCTATGTGCTCAGTGCTCGCGGTGCTGGGTGCTCAGTGCTCGGGGTGCTCGGTGCTCAGTACTCAGGGTGCTGGGTGCTCAGTGCTCGAGGTGCTCAGTACTCAGGGTGCTGTGTGTTCAGTGCTCAGGGTGCTGGGTGCTCAGTACTCAGGGTGCTCGGTGCTTAGTACTCAGGGTGCTGGCTGCTCAGTACTCCGGGTGCTGGGTGCTCAGTGCTCAGTGTTCTCGGTGCTCAGTGCTCAAGGTGCTGGGTGCTCAGTACTCAGGGTGCTCATTGCTCAGGGTGCTGGGTGCTCAGTGCTCAGGGTGCTCGGGGCACTGGGTGCTCAGTGCTCGGGGTGCTCGGAGCTCAGTACTCAGGGTGCTGGGTGCTCAGTGCTCGGGGTGCTCGGTGCTCAGTACTCAGGGTGCTGGGTGCTCAGTGCTCGGGGTGCTCGGTGCTCAGTACTCAGGGTGCTGGGTGCTCAGTGCTCAGCGTGCTGGGTGCTCAGTGCTCAGGGTGCTGGTTGCTCAGTACTCAGGGTGCTGGGTGCTCAGTGCTCGGGGTGCTGGGTGCTCAGTGCTCAGGGTGCTGGGTGCTCAGTACTCAGGGTGCTGGGTGCTCAGTACTCAGGGTGCTGGGTGCTCAGTACTCGGGTGCTGGGTGCTCAGTGCTCAGGGTGCTGGGTGCTCAGTGCTCGGTGTGCTGGGTGCTCAGTGCTCAGTACTCAGGGTGCTGGGTGCTCAGTGCTCGTGGTGCTGGGTGCTCAGTGCTCAGTACTCAGGGTGCTGGGTGCTCAGTGCTCAGGGTGCTGGGTGCTCAGTGCTCAGGGAGCTGGGTGCTCAGTGCTCAGTTTGCTGGGTACTCAGTGCTCAGGGTGCTGGGTTCTCAGTACTCAGGGTTCTCAGTGCTCAGTACTCGGGGTGCTGGGTGCTCAGTGCTCAGGGTGCTCAGTGCTCAGTACTCGGGGTGCTGTGTGCTCAGTGCTCAGTGTGCTCAGTGCTCAGTGCTCGGGGTGCTGGGTGCTCAGTGCTCGGGGCGCTGGGTGCTCAGTGCTCGGTGTGCTGGGTGCTCAGTACTCGGGGTGCTGGGTGCTCAGTGCTCGGGGTGCTCAGTACTCAGGGTGCTGTGTGTTCAGTGCTCAGGGTACTGGGTGCTCAGTACTCAGGGTGCTCGGTGCTTAGTACTCAGGGTGCTGGGTGCTCAGTACTCCGGGTGCTGGGTGCTCAGTGCTCGGGGTGCTCGGAGCTCAGTACTTAGGGTGCTGGGTGCTCAGTGCTCGGGGTGATCGGTGCTGAGTACTCAGGGTGCTTGGTGCTCATTGCTCGGGGTGCTCGGTGCTCAGTACGTTGGGTGCTCACTACTCAGGGTGCTGGTTGCTCAGTGCTCAGTGTGCTGGGTGTTCAGTGCTCAGAGAGCTCTGTGCTCAGTGCTCAGGGTGCTGGGTGCTCAGTACTCAGGGTGCTGGGTGCTCAGTGCTCAGGGTGCTGGGTGCTCAGTGCTCAGGGTGCTGGGTGCTCAGTGCTCGGGGTGCTGGGTGCTCAGTGCTCAGTACTCAGGGTGCTGGGTGCTCAGTGCTCAGGGTGCTGGGTGCTCAGTGCTCAGTACTCAGGGTGCTGGGTGCTCAGTGCTCGGGGTGTTGGGTGCTCAGTGCTCAGTACTCAGGGTGCTGGGTGCTCAGTGCTCAGGGTGCTGTGTGCTCAGTGCTCGCGGTGCTGCTTGCTCAGTGCTCGGGGTGCTCGGTGCTCAGTACTCAGGGTGCTGGGTGTTCAGTGCTCGAGGTGCTCAGTACTCAGGGTGCTGTGTGTTCAGTGCTCAGGGTGCTGGGTGCTCAGTACTCAGGGTGCTCGGTGCTTAGTACTCAGCGTGCTGGGTGCTCAGTGCTCGGGGTGCTCGGTGCTCAGTGCTCAAGGTGCTGGGTGCTCAGTACTCAGGGTGCTCATTGCTCAGGGTGCTGGGTGCTCAGAATTCAGGGTGCTGGGTGCTCAGTGCTCAGGGTGCTCGGTGCTCGGGGCGCTGGGTGCTCAGTGCTCGGGGTGCTCGGAGCTCAGTACTCAGGGTGCTGGGTGCTCAGTGCTCGGGGTGCCCGGTGCTCAGTACTCAGGGTGCTGGGTGCTCAGTGCTCGGGGTGCTCGGTGCTCCGTATTTTGGGTGCTCACTACTCAGGGTGCTGGGTGCTCAGTGCTCAGGGTGCTGGGTGCTCAGTGCTCAGGGTGCTGGGTGCTCAGTGCTCAGGGTGCTGGGTGCTCAGTGCTCAGGGTGCTGGGTGCTCAGTGCTCGGGGTGCTGGGTGCTCAGTGCTCAGGGTGCTGGGTGCTCAGTGCTCAGGGTGCTGGGTGCTCGGTGCTCAGGGTGCTGGGTGCTCAGTGCTCAGGGTGCTGGGTGCTCAGTGCTCAGGGTGCTGGGTGCTCAGTGCTCAGGGTGCTGGGTGCTCAGTGCTCGGGGTGCTCGGTGCCCAGTACTCAGGGTGCTGGGTGCTCAGTGCTCGAGGTTCTCAGTCGTCAGGGTGCTGTGTGTTCAGTGCTCAGGGTGCTGGGTGCTCAGTACTCAGGGTGCTCGGTGCTTAGTACTCAGGGTGTTGGGTGCTAAGTACTCCGGGTGCTGGGTGCTCAGTGCTCGGGGTGCTCGGTGCTCAGTGCTCAAGGTGCTGGGTGCTCAGTACTCAGGGTGCTCATTGCTCAGGGTGCTGGGTGCTCAGTGCTCAGGGTTCTCTGTGCTCGGGGCGCTGGGTGCTCAGTGCTCGGGGTGCTCGGTGCTGAGTACTCAGGGTGCTGGGTGCTCAGTGCTCGAGGCGCTCAGTACTCAGGGTGCTGGGTGCTCAGTGCTCAGGGTGCTGGGTGCTCAGTGCTCAGGGTGCTGGGTACTCAGTGCTCAGGGTGCTGGGTGCTCAGTACTCAGGGTGCTTAGTGCTCAGTACTCGGGTGCTGGGTGCTCAGGGCTCAGGGTGCTCAGTGCTCAGTACTCGGGGTGCTGTGTGCTCAGTGCTCAGGGTGCTCAGTGCTCAGTGCTTGGGGTGCTGGGTGCTCAGTGCTCGGGGCGCTGGGTGCTCAGTGCTCGGGGTGCTGGGTGCTCAGTACTCGGGGTGCTGGGTGCTCAGTGCTCAGGGTGCTCAATGCTCAGTACTCAGTGCTCAGGGTGCTCAGTGCTCAGTGCTCAGGGTGCTGGGTGTTCAGTACTCAGGGTGCTGGGTGCTCAGTACTCAGGGTGCTGGGTGCTCAGTGCTCAGGGTGCTGGGTGCTCAGTGCTAGGGGTGCTCAGTACTCAGGGTGCTGTGTGTTCAGTGCTCAGGGTACTGGGTGCTCAGTACTCAGGGTGCTCGGTGCTTAGTACTCAGGGTGCTGGGTGCTCAGTAATCCGGGTGCTGGGTGCTCAGTGCTCGGGGTGCTCGGAGCTCAGTACTCAGGGTGCTGGGTGCTCAGTGCTCGGGGTGATCGGTGCTCAGTACTCAGGGTGCTGGGTGCTCAGTGCTCGGGGTGCTCGGTGCTCAGTACGTTGGGTGCTCACTACTCAGGGTGCTGGGTGCTCAGTGCTCAAGGTGCTGGGTGCTCAGTGCTCAGGGTGCTGGGTGCTCAGTGCTCAGGGTGCTGGGTGCTCAGTACTCAGGGTGCTGGGTGCTCAGTGCTCGGGTTGCTGGGTGCTCAGTGCTCAGGGTGCTGGGTGCCCAGTACTCAGGGTGCTGGGTGCTCCGTACTTGGGGTGCTGGGTGCTCAGTACTCAGGGTGCTGGGTGCTCAGTACTCAGGGTGCTGGGTGCTCAGTACTCGGGTGCTGGGTGCTCAGTGCTCAGGGTGCTGGGTGCTCAGTTCTCGGGGTGCTGGGTGCTCAGTGCTCAGTACTCAGGGTGCTGGGTGCTCAGTGCTCGGGGTGCTGGGTGCTCAGTGCTCAGTACTCAGGGTGCTGGGTGCTCAGTACTCGGGTGCTGGGTGCTCAGTGCTCGGGGTGCTCGGTGCGCAGTACTCAGGGTGCTGGGTGCTCAGTGCTCGAGGCGCTCAGTACTCAGGGTGCTGTGTGTTCAGTGCTCAGGGTGCTGGGTGCTCAGTACTCAGGGTGCTTGGTGCTTAGTACTCAGTGTGCTGGGTGCTCAGTACTCCGGGTGCTGGGTGCTCAGTGCTCGGGGTGCTCGGTGCTCAGTGCACAAGGTGCTGGGTGCTCAGTACTCAGGGTGCTCATTTCACAGGGTGCTGGGTGCTCAGTACTCAGGGTGCTGGGTGCTCAGTGCTCAGGGTGCTCGGTGCTCGGGGCGCTGGGTGCTCAGTGCTCGGGGTGCTCGGAGCTCAGTACTCAGGGTGCTGGGTGCTCAGTGGTCGGGGTGCTCGGTGCTCAGTACTCAGGGTGCTGGGTGCTCAGTGCTCGGGGTGCTCGGTGCTCAGTACGTTGGGTGCTCACTACTCAGGGTGCTGGGTGCACAGTGCTCAGGGTGCTGGGTGCTCAGTGCTCAGGGTGCTGGGTGCTCAGTGCTCAGGGTGCTGGGTGCTCAGTACTCCTGGTGCTGAGTGCTCAGTGCTCGGGGTGCTGGGTGCTCAGTGCTCAGGGTGCTGGGTGCTCAGTACTCAGGGTGCTGGGTGCTCAGTACTCGGGGTGCTGGGTGGTCAGAAGTCAGGGTGCTGGGTGCTCAGTACTCAGGTGCTGGGTGCTCAGTGCTCAGGGTGCTGGGTGCTCAGTGCTCGGGGTGCATGGTGCTCAGTGCTCAGTACTCAGGGTGCTGGGTGCTCAGTGCTCGGGGTGCTGGGTGCTCAGTGCTCAGTACTCAGGGTGCTGGGTGCTCAGTGCTCAGGGTGCTGGGTGCTCAGTGCTCAGGGTGCTGGGTGCTCAGTGCTCAGGCTGCTGGGAACTCAGTGCAAAGGGTGCTGGGTGCTCAGTACTCAGGGTGCTGGGTGCTCAGTGCTCGGGGTGATCGGTGCTCAGTACTCAGGGTGCTGGGTGCTCAGTGCTCGGGGTGCTCGGTGCTCAGTACGTTGGGTGCTCACTACTCAGGGTGCTGGGTGCTCAGTGCTCAGTGTGATGGGTGCTCAGTGCTCAGGGTGCTGGGTGCTCAGTGCTCAGGGTGCTGGGTGCTGAGTGCTCAGGGTGCTGGGTGCCCAGTACTCAGGGTGCTGGGTGCTCCGTACTTCTGGTGCTGGGTGCTCAGTACTCAGGGTGCTGGGTGCTCAGTGCTCAGGGTGCTGGGTGCTCAGTTCTCGGGGTGCTGGGTGCTCAGTGCTCAGTACTCAGGGTGCTGGGTGCTCAGTGCTCGGGGTGCTGGGTGCTCAGTGCTCAGTACTCAGGGTGCTGGGTGCTCAGTACTCGGGTGCTGGGTGCTCAGTGCTCGGGGTGCTCGGTGCGCAGTACTCAGGGTGCTGGGTGCTCAGTGCTCGAGGCGCTCAGTACTCAGGGTGCTGTGTGTTCAGTGCTCAGGGTGCTGGGTGCTCAGTACTCAGGGTGCTTGGTGCTTAGTACTCAGTGTGCTGGGTGCTCAGTACTCCGGGTGCTGGGTGCTCAGTGCTCGGGGTGCTCGGTGCTCAGTGCACAAGGTGCTGGGTGCTCAGTACTCAGGGTGCTCATTTCACAGGGTGCTGGGTGCTCAGTACTCAGGGTGCTGGGTGCTCAGTGCTCAGGGTGCTCGGTGCTCGGGGCGCTGGGTGCTCAGTGCTCGGGGTGCTCGGAGCTCAGTACTCAGGGTGCTGGGTGCTCAGTGGTCGGGGTGCTCGGTGCTCAGTACGTTGGGTGCTCACTACTCAGGGTGCTGGGTGCACAGTGCTCAGGGTGCTGGGTGCTCAGTGCTCAGGGTGCTGGGTGCTCAGTGCTCAGGGTGCTGGGTGCTCAGTACTCAGGGTGCTGAGTGCTCAGTGCTCTGGGTGCTGGGTGCTCAGTGCTCAGGGTGCTGGGTGCTAAGTACTCAGGGTGCTGGGTGCTCAGTACTCGGGGTGCTGGGTGCTCAGTAGTCAGGGTGCTGGGAGCTCAGTACTCAGGTGCTGGGTGCTCAGTGCTCAGGGTGCTGGGTGCTCAGTGCTCGGGGTGCTGGGTGCTCAGTGCTCAGTACTCAGGGTGCTGGGTGCTCAGTGCTCGGGGTGCTGGGTGCTCAGTGCTCAGTACTCAGGGTGCTGGGTGCTCAGTGCTCAGGGTGCTGGGTGCTCAGTGCTCAGGGTGCTGGGTGCTCAGTGCTCAGGGTGCTGGGTACTCAGTGCAAAGGGTGCTGGGTGCTCAGTACTCAGGGTGCTGGGTGCTCAGTGCTCAGGGTGCTTTGTGCTCAGTGCTCGGGGTGCTGGGTGCTCAGTACTCAGGGTGCTTAGTGCTCAGTACTCGGGGTGCTGGGTGCTCAGTGCTCAGGGTGCTCAGTGCTCAGTGCTCAGGGTGCTGGGTGCTCAGTGCTCGGTGTGCTGGGTGCTCAGTACTCGGGGTGCTGGGTGCTCAGTACCCAGGGTGCTGGGTGCTCAGTAGTCAGGGTGCTGGGGGCTCAGTAGTCAGGGTGCTGGGGGCTCAGTACTCGGGTGCTGGGTGCTCAGTGCTCAGGGTGCTGGGTGCTCAGTTCTCGGGGTGCTGGGTGCTCAGTGCTCAGTACTCAGGGTGCTGGGTGCTCAGTGCTCGGGGTGCTGGGTGCTCAGTGCTCAGTACTCAGCGTGCGGCGTGCTCAGTGCTCAGGGTGCTGTGTGCTCAGTGCTCAGGGTGCTGGGTGCTCAGTGCTCAGGGTGCTGGGTACTCAGTGCTCAGGGTGCTGGGTGCTCAGTACTCAGGGTGCTGGGTGCTCAGTACTCAGGGGCTGGGTGCTCAGTGCTCGGGGAACTGGGTGCTCAGTGCTCGCGGTGCTGGGTGCTCAGTGCTCGGGGTGCTCGGTGCCCAGTACTCAGGGTGCTGGGTGCTCAGTGCTCGAGGCGCTCAGTACTCAGGGTGCTGTGTGCTCAGTGCTCAGGGTGCTGGGTGCTCAGTACTCAGGGTGCTTGGTGCTTAGTACTCAGTGTGCTGGGTGCTCAGTACTCCGGGTGCTGGGTGCTCAGTACTCAGGGTGCTCATTTCACAGGGTGCTGGGTGCTCAGTACTCAGGGTGCTGGGTGCTCAGTACTCAGGGTGCTGGGTGCTCAGTGGTCGGGGTGCTCGGTGCTCAGTACTCAGGGTGCTGGGTGCTCAGTACTCAGGGTGCTGGGTGCTCAGTGCTCGGGGTGCTCGGTGCTCAGTACTCAGGGTGCTGGGTGCTCAGTACTCGGGGTGCTGGTTGCTCAGTACTCAGAGTGCTGGGTGCTCAGTACTCAGGGTGCTGGGTGCTCAGTACTCGGGTGCTGGGTTTTAAGTGCTCAGGGTGCCGGGTGCTCAGTGCTCAGGGTGCTGGGTGCTCAGTGCTCAGGGTGCTGGGTGCTCAGTACTCAGGGTGCTGGTTGCTCAGTACTCGGGGTGCTGGTTGCTCAGTACTCAGGGTGCTGGGTGCTCAGTACTCAGGGTGCTGGGTGCTCAGTACTCGGGTGCTGGGTTTTAAGTGCTCAGGGTGCTGGGTGCTCAGTACTCAGGGTCTGGGTGCTCAGTACTCGGGGTGCTGGTTGCTCAGTACTCAGGGTGCTGGGTGCTCAGTACTCAGGGTGCTGGGTGCTCAGTACTCGGGTGCTGGGTTTTAAGAGCTCAGGGTGCTGGGTGCTGAGTGCTCGGGGTGCTGGGTGCTCAGTGCTCAGTACTCAGGGTGCTGGGTGCTCAATGCTCGGGGTGCTGGGTGCTCAGTGCTCAGTACTCAGGGTGCTGGGTGCTCAGTACTCGGGGTGCTGGGTGCTCAGTGCTCGGGGCGCTGGGTGCTCAGTGCTCGGGGTGCTGGGTGCTCAGTACTCGGGGTACTGGGTGCTCAGTGCTCAGGGTGCTCAATGCTCAGTACTCAGTGCTCAGGGTGCTCAGTGCTCAGTGCTCAGGGTGCTGGGTGTTCAGTACTCAGGGTGCTGGGTGCTCAGTACTCAGGGTGCTGGGTGCTCAGTGCTCGGGGAGCTGGGTGCTCAGTGCTCGCGGTGCTGGGTGCTCAGTGCTCGGGGTGCTCGGTGCTCAGTACTCAGGGTGCTGGGTGCTCAGTGCTCGGGATGCTCGGTGCTCAGTACTCAGGGTGCTGGGTGCTCAGTACTCGGGGTGCTGGTTGCTCAGTACTCAGAGTGCTGGGTGCTCAGTACTCAGGGTGCTGGGTGCTCAGTACTCGGGTGCTGGGTTTTAAGTGCTCAGGGTGCTGGGTGCTCAGTGCTCAGGGTGCTGGGTGCTCAGTGCTCAGGGTGCTTGGTGCTCAGTACTCGGGGTGCTGGTTGCTCAGTACTCGGGGTGCTGGTTGCTCAGTACTCAGGGTGCTGGGTGCTCAGTACTCAGGGTGCTGGGTGCTCAGTACTCGGGTGCTGGGTTTTAAGTGCTCAGGGTGCTGGGTGCTCAGTACTCAGGGTCTGGGTGCTCAGTACTCGGGGTGCTGGTTGCTCAGTACTCAGGGTGCTGGGTGCTCAGTACTCAGGGTGCTGGGTGCTCAGTACTCGGGTGCTGGGTTTTAAGTGCTCAGGGTGCTGGGTGCTCAGTGCTCGGGGTGCTGGGTGCTCAGTGCTCAGTACTCAGGGTGCTGGGTGCTCAATGCTCGGGGTGCTGGGTGCTCAGTGCTCAGTACTCAGGGTGCTGGGTGCTCAGTGCTCAGGGTGCTGGGTGCTCAGTGCTCAGGGTGCTGGGTGCTCAGGGCTCAGGGTGCTGGGTACTCAGTGCTCAGGGTGCTGGGTGCTCAGTACTCAGGGTGCTGGGTGCTCAGTGCTCAGGGTGCTGGGTGCTCAGTGCTCGGGGTGCAGGGTGCTCAGTGCTCGGTGTGCTGGGTGCTCAGTGCTCGGGGTGCTCGGTGCTCAGTACTCAGGGTGCTGGGTGCTCAGTGCTCGAGGTGCTCAGTACTCACGGTGCTGTATGTTCAGTGCTCAGGGTGCTGGGTGCTCAGTACTCAGGGTGCTCGGTGCTTAGTACTCAGGGTGCTGGTTGCTCAGTACTCCGGGTGCTGGGTGCTCAGTGCTCGGGGTGCTCGGTGCTCAGTACTCAGTGCTCAGGGTGCTCAGTGCTCAGTGCTCAGGGTGCTGGGTGTTCAGTACTCAGGGTGCTGGGTGCTCAGTGCTCGGGGTGATCGGTGCTCAGTACTCAGGGTGCTGGGTGCTCAGTACTCGGGGTGCTGGGTGCTCAGTGCTCGGGGCGCTGGGTGCTCAGTGCTCGGGGTGCTGGGTGCTCAGTACTCGGGGTGCTGGGTGCTCAGTGCTCAGGGTGCTCAATGCTCAGTACTCAGTGCTCAGGGTGCTCAGTGCTCAGTGCTCAGGGTGCTGGGTGTTCAGTACTCAGGGTGCTGGGTGCTCAGTACTCAGGGTGCTGGGTGCACAGTGCTCGGGGAGCTGGGTGCTCAGTGCTCGCGGTGCTGGGTGCTCAGTGCTCGGGGTGCTCGGTGCTCAGTACTCAGGGTGCTGGGTGCTCAGTGCTCGGGATGCTCGGTGCTCAGTACTCAGGGTGCTGGGTGCTCAGTACTCGGGGTGCTGGTTGCTCAGTACTCAGAGTGCTGGGTGCTCAGTACTCAGGGTGCTGGGTGCTCAGTACTCGGGTGCTGGGTTTTAAGTGCTCAGGGTGCTGGGTGCTCAGTGCTCAGGGTGCTGGGTGCTCAGTGCTCAGGGTGCTGGGTGCTCAGTACTCGGGGTGCTGGTTGCTCAGTACTCGGGGTGCTGGTTGCTCAGTACTCAGGGTGCTGGGTGCTCAGTACTCAGGGTGCTGGGTGCTCAGTACTCGGGTGCTGGGTTTTAAGTGCTCAGGGTGCTGGGTGCTCAGTACTCAGGGTCTGGGTGCTCAGTACTCGGGGTGCTGGTTGCTCAGTACTTAGGGTGCTGGGTGCTCAGTACTCAGGGTGCTGGGTGCTCAGTACTCGGGTGCTGGGTTTTAAGTGCTCAGGGTGCTGGGTGCTCAGTGCTCCGGGTGCTGGGTGCTCAGTGCTCAGTACTCAGGGTGCTGGGTGCTCAATGCTCGGGGTGCTGGGTGCTCAGTGCTCAGTACTCAGGGTGCTGGGTGCTCAGTGCTCAGGGTGCTGGGTGCTCAGTGCTCAGGGTGCTGGGTGCTCAGGGCTCAGGGTGCTGGGTACTCAGTGCTCAGGGTGCTGGGTGCTCAGTACTCAGGGTGCTGGGTGCTCAGTGCTCAGGGTGCTGGGTGCTCAGTGCTCGGGGTGCAGGGTGCTCAGTGCTCGGTCTGCTGGGTGCTCAGTGCTCGGGGTGCTCGGTGCTCAGTACTCAGGGTGCTGGGTGCTCAGTGCTCGAGGTGCTCAGTACTCACGGTGCTGTATGTTCAGTGCTCAGGGTGCTGGGTGCTCAGTACTCAGGGTGCTCGGTGCTTAGTACTCAGGGTGCTGGTTGCTCAGTACTCCGGGTGCTGGGTGCTCAGTGCTCGGGGTGCTCGGTGCTCAGTACTCAGTGCTCAGGGTGCTCAGTGCTCAGTGCTCAGGGTGCTGGGTGTTCAGTACTCAGGGTGCTGGGTGCTCAGTACTCAGGGTGCTGGGTGCTCAGTACTCAGGGTGCTGGGTGCTCAGTGCTCGGGGAGCTGGGTGCTCAGTGCTCGCGGTGCTGTGTGCTCAGTGCTCGGGGTGCTCGGTGCCCAGTACTCAGGGTGCTGGGTGCTCAGTGCTCGAGGCGCTCAGTACTCACGGTGCTGTGTTCTCAGTGCTCAGGGTGCTGGGTGCTCAGTACTCAGGGTGCTTGGTGCTTAGTACTCAGTGTGCTGGGTGCTCAGTACTCCGGGTGCTGGGTGCTCAGTACTCAGGGTGCTCATTTAACAGGGTGCTGGGTGCTCAGTACTCAGGGTGCTGGGTGCTCAGTGCTCAGGGTGCTCGGTGCACGGGGCGCTGGGTGCTCATTGCTCGGGGTGCTCGGAGCTCAGTACTCAGGGTGCTGGGTGCTCAGTGGTCGGAGTGCTCGGTGCTCAGTACTCAGGGTGCTGGGTGCTCAGTGCTCGGGGTGCTCAGTGCTCAGTACTCAGGGTGCTGGGTGCTCAGTACTCGGGGTGCTGTTTGCTCAGTACTCAGGGTGCTGGGTGCTCCGTACTCAGGGTGCTGGGTGCTCAGTACTCGGGTGCTGGGTTTTAAGTGCTCAGGGTGCTGGGTGCTCAGTGCTCAGGGTGCTGGGTGCTCAGTGCTCAGGGTGCTGGGTGCTCAGTACTCGGGGTGCTGGTTGCCCAGTACTCGGGGTGCTGGTTGCTCAGTACTCAGGGTGCTGGGTGCTCAGTACTCAGGGTGCTGGGTGCTCAGTACTCGGGTGCTGGGTTTTAAGTGCTCAGGGTGCTGGGTGCTCAGTGCTCGGGGTGCTGGGTGCTCAGTGCTCAGTACTCAGGGTGCTGGGTGCTCAGTGTTCGGGGTGCTGTGTGCTCAGTACTCGGGGTGCTGGTTGCCCAGTACTCGGGGTGCTGGTTGCTCAGTACTCGGGGTGCTGTGTGCTCAGTGCTCAGGGTGCTCAGTGCTCAGTGCTTGGGGTGCTGGGTGCTCAGTGCTCGGGGCGCTGGGTGCTCAGTGCTCGGGGTGCTGGGTGCTCAGTACTCGGGGTGCTGGGTGCTCAGTGCTCAGGGTGCTCAATGCTCAGTACTCAGTGCTCAGGGTGCTCAGTGCTCAGTGCTCAGGGTGCTGGGTGTTCAGTACTCAGGGTGCTGGGTGCTCAGTACTCAGGGTGCTGGGTGCTCAGTGCTCAGGGTGCTGGGTGCTCAGTGCTAGGGGTGCTCAGTACTCAGGGTGCTGTTTGTTCAGTGCTCAGGGTACTGGGTGCTCAGTACTCAGGGTGCTCGGTGCTTAGTACTCAGGGTGCTGGGTGCTCAGTAATCCGGGTGCTGGGTGCTCAGTGCTCGGGGTGCTCGGAGCTCAGTACTCAGGGTGCTGGGTGCTCAGTGCTCGGGGTGATCGGTGCTCAGTACTCAGGGTGCTGGGTGCTCAGTGCTCGGGGTGCTCGGTGCTCAGTACGTTGGGTGCTCACTACTCAGGGTGCTGGGTGCTCAGTGCTCAGTGTGCTGGGTGCTCAGTGCTCAGGGTGCTGGGTGCTCAGTGCTCAGGGTGCTGGGTGCTCAGTACTCAGGGTGCTGGGTGCTCAGTGCTCGGGTTGCTGGGTGCTCAGTGCTCAGGGTGCTGGGTGCCCAGTACTCAGGGTGCTGGGTGCTCCGTACTTGGGGTGCTGGGTGCTCAGTACTCAGGGTGCTGGGTGCTCAGTACTCAGGGTGCTGGGTGCTCAGTACTCGGGTGCTGGGTGCTCAGTACTCAGGGTGCTGGGTGCTCAGTGCTCGGGGTGCTGGGTGCTCAGTGCTCGCGGTGCTGTGTGCTCAGTGCTCGGGGTGCTCGGTGCCCAGTACTCAGGGTGCTGGGTGCTCAGTGCTCGAGGCGCTCAGTACTCACGGTGCTGTGTGCTCAGTGCTCAGGGTGCTGGGTGCTCAGTACTCAGGGTGCTTGGTGCTTAGTACTCAGTGTGCTGGGTGCTCAGTACTCCGGGTGCTGGGTGCTCAGTACTCAGGGTGCTCATTTAACAGGGTGCTGGGTGCTCAGTACTCAGGGTGCTGGGTGCTCAGTGCTCAGGGTGCTCGGTGCACGGGGCGCTGGGTGCTCAGTGCTCGGGGTGCTCGGAGCTCAGTACTCAGGGTGCTGGGTGCTCAGTGGTCGGAGTGCTCGGTGCTCAGTACTCAGGGTGCTGGGTGCTCAGTGCTCGGGGTGCTCGGTGCTCAGTACTCAGGGTGCTGGGTGCTCAGTACTCGGGGTGCTGTTTGCTCAGTACTCAGGGTGCTGGGTGCTCCGTACTCAGGGTGCTGGGTGCTCAGTACTCGGGTGCTGGGTTTTAAGTGCTCAGGGTGCTGGGTGCACAGTGCTCAGGGTGCTGGGTGCTCAGTGCTCAGGGTGCTGGGTGCTCAGTACTCGGGGTGCTGGTTGCCCTGTACTCGGGGTGCTGGGTGCTCAGTACTCAGGGTGCTGGGTGCTCAGTACTCGGGTGCTGGGTTTTAAGTGCTCAGGGTGCGGGGTGCTCAGTGCTCGGTGTGCTGGGTGCTCAGTGCTCAGTACTCAGGGTGCTGGGTGCTCAGTGTTCGGGGTGCTGGGTGCTCAGTACTCGGGGTGCTGGTTGCCCAGTACTCGGGGTGCTGGTTGCTCAGTACTCGGGGTGATGTGTGCTCAGTGCTCAGGGTGCTCAGTGCTCAGTTCTTGGGGTGCTGGGTGCTCAGTGCTCGGGGCGCTGGGTGCTCAGTGCTCGGGGTGCTGGGTGCTCAGTACTCGGGGTGCTGGGTGCTCAGTGCTCAGGGTGCTCAATGCTCAGTACTCAGTGCTCAGGGTGCTCAGTGCTCAGTGCTCAGGGTGCTGGGTGTTCAGTACTCAGGGTGCTGGGTGCTCAGTACTCAGGGTGCTGGGTGCTCAGTGCTCAGGGTGCTGGGTGCTCAGTGCTAGGGGTGCTCAGTACTCAGGGTGCTGTGTGTTCAGTGCTCAGGGTACTGGGTGCTCAGTACTCAGGGTGCTAGGTGCTTAGTACTCAGGGTGCTGGGTGCTCAGTAATCCGGGTGCTGGGTGCTCAGTGCTCGGGGTGCTCGGAGCTCAGTACTCAGGGTGCTGGGTGCTCAGTGCTCGGGGTGATCGGTGCTCAGTACTCAGGGTTCTGGGTGCTCAGTGCTCGGGGTGCTCGGTGCTCAGTACGTTGGGTGCTCACTACTCAGGGTGCTGCCTGCTCAGTGCTCAGTGTGCTGGGTGCTCAGTGCTCAGGGTGCTGGGTGCTCAGTGCTCAGGGTGCTGGGTGCTCAGTACTCAGGGTGCTGGGTGCTCAGTGCTCGGGTTGCTGGGTGCTCAGTGCTCAGGGTGCTGGGTGCCCAGTACTCAGGGTGCTGGGTGCTCCGTACTTGGGGTGCTGGGTGCTCAGTACTCAGGGTGCTGGGTGCTCAGTACTCAGGGTGCTGGGTGCTCAGTACTCGGGTGCTGGGTGCTCAGAACTCAGGGTGCTGGGTGCTCAGTGCTCGGGGTCCTGGGTGCTCAGTGCTCGCGGTGCTGTGTGCTCAGTGCTCGGGGTGCTCGGTGCCCAGTACTCAGGGTGCTGGGTGCTCAGTGCTCGAGGCGCTCAGTACTCACAGTGCTGTGTGCTCAGTGCTCAGGGTGCTGGGTCCTCAGTACTCAGGGTGCTTGGTGCTTAGTACTCAGTGTGCTGGGTGCTCAGTACTCCGGGTGCTGGGTGCTCAGTACTCAGGGTGCTCATTTAACAGGGTGCTGGGTGCTCAGTACTCAGGGTGCTGGGTGCTCAGTGCTCAGGGTGCTCGGTGCACGGGGCGCTGGGTGCTCAGTGCTCGGGGTGCTCGGAGCTCAGTACTCAGGGTGCTGGGTGCTCAGTGGTCGGAGTGCTCGGTGCTCAGTACTCAGGGTGCTGGGTGCTCAGTGCTAGGGGTGCTCGGTGCTCAGTACTCAGGGTGCTGGGTGCTCAGTACTCGGGGTGCTGTTTGCTCAGTACTCAGGGTTCCGGCGTGCTCCGTACTCAGGGTGCTGGGTGCTCAGTACTCGGGTGCTGGGTTTTAAGTGCTCAGGGTGCTGGGTGCACAGTGCTCAGGGTGCTGGGTGCTCAGTGCTCAGGGTGCTGGGTGCTCAGTACTCGGGGTGCTGGTTGCCCTGTACTCGGGGTGCTGGGTGCTCAGTACTCAGGGTGCTGGGTGCTCAGTACTCGGGTGCTGGGTTTTAAGTGCTCAGGGTGCGGGGTGCTCAGTGCTCGGTGTGCTGGGTGCTCAGTGCTCAGTACTCAGGGTGCTGGGTGCTCAGTGTTCGGGGTGCTGAGTGCTCAGTACTCGGGGTGCTGGTTGCCCAGTACTCGGGGTGCTGGTTGCTCAGTACTCGGGGTGATGTGTGCTCAGTGCTCAGGGTGCTCAGTGCTCAGTTCTTGGGGTGCTGGGTGCTCAGTGCTCGGGGCGCTGGGTGCTCAGTGCTCGGGGTGCTGGGTGCTCAGTACTCGGGGTGCTGGGTGCTCAGTGCTCAGGGTGCTCAATGCTCAGTACTCAGTGCTCAGGGTGCTCAGTGCTCAGTGCTCAGGGTGCTGGGTGCTCAGTGCTAGGGGTGCTCAGTACTCAGGGTGCTGTGTGTTCAGTGCTCAGGGTACTGGGTGCTCAGTACTCAGGGTGCTAGGTGCTTAGTACTCAGGGTGCTGGGTGCTCAGTAATCCGGGTGCTGGGTGCTCAGTGCTCGGGGTGCTCGGAGCTCAGTACTCAGGGTGCTGGGTGCTCAGTGCTCGGGGTGATCGGTGCTCAGTACTCAGGGTGCTGGGTGCTCAGTGCTCGGGGTGCTCGGTGCTCAGTACGTTGGGTGCTCACTACTCAGGGTGCTGGGTGCTCAGTGCTCAGTGTGCTGGGTGCTCAGTGCTCAGGGTGCTGGGTGCTCAGTGCTCAGGGTGCTGGGTGCTCAGTACTCAGGGTGCTGGGTGCTCAGTGCTCGGGTTGCTGGGTGCTCAGTGCTCAGGGTGCTGGGTGCCCAGTACTCAGGGTGCTGGGTGCTCAGTACTCAGGGTGCTGGGTGCTCAGTGCTCGGGTTGCTGGGTGCTCAGTACTCAGGGTGCTGGGTGCTCCGTACTTGGGGTGCTGGGTGCTCAGTACTCAGGGTGCTGGGTGCTCAGTACTCAGGGTGCTGGGTGCTCCGTACTCGGGTGCTGGGTGCTCAGTGCTCAGGGTGCTGGGTGCTCAGTTCTCGGGGTGCTGGGTGCTCAGTGCTCAGTACTCAGGGTGCTGGGTGCTCAGTGCTCGGGGTGCTGGGTGCTCAGTGCTCAGTACTCAGTGTGCTGGGTGCTCAGTACTCGGGTGCTGGGTGCTCAGTGCTCGGGGTGCTCGGTGCGCAGTACTCAGGGTGCTGGGTGCTCAGTGCTCGAGGCGCTCAGTACTCAGGGTGCTGTGTGTTCAGTGCTCAGGGTGCTGGGTGCTCAGTACTCAGGGTGCTCGGTGCTTAGTACTCAGGGTGTTGGGTGCTAAGTACTCCGGGTGCTGGGTGCTCAGTGCTCAGGGTGCTCGGTGCTCAGTGCTCAGGGTGCTGGGTGCTCAGTACTCAGGGTGCTGGGTGCTCAGTGCACGGGGTGCTAGGGGCTCAGTACTCAGGGTGCTGGGTGCTCAGTGCTCAGGGTGCTGGGTGCTCAGTGCTCAGGGTGCTCGGTTCTTAGTACTCATGGTGCTCGGTGATCGGTGTGCTGGGTGCTCAGTGCTCGGGGTGCTGGGTGCTCAGTGCTCGGGGTGCTGGGTGCTCAGTACTCAGGGTGCTCGGTGCTCAGTACTCAGGGTGCTGGGTGCTCAGTGCTCAGGGTGCTGGGTGCTCAGTACTCAGGGTGCTGGGTGCTCGGTGCTCAGTACACTGGGTGCTCAGTACTCAGGGTGCTGGGTGCTCAGTACTCAGGGTGCTGGGTGCTCAGTCCTCAGGGTGCTCAGTGCTCAGGGTGCTGGGTGCTCAGTGCTCGGGGTGCTGGGTGCTCAGTACTCAGGGTGTTCGGTGCTTAGTACTCAGGGTGCTCAGTGCTCAGTACTCAGGGTGCTGGGTTCTCAGTACTCAGGGTGCTGGTTGCTCAGTGCTCAGGGTGCTGGGTGCTGAGTACTCAGGGTGCTGGGTGCTCAGTACTCATGGTGCTGGGTGCTCAGTGCTCGGAGTGCTGGGTGCTCAGTGGTCGGGTTGCTGGGTGCTCAGTGCTCGGGTTGCTGGGTGCTCAGTGCTCGGGGTGCTGGGTGCTCAGTGCTCAGGGTGCTGGGTGCTCAGTGCTCGGGGTGCTCGGTGCTCAGTGCTCGGTGTGCTCGGTGCTCAGTGCTCGGGGTGGTGGGTGCTCAGTACTCGGGGTGCTCAGTGCTCAGTACTCAGGGTGCTGGGTGCTCAGTACTCAGGGTGCTGGGTGCTCATTGCTCGGGGTACTGGGTCCTCAGTGTTACGGGTGCTGGGTGCTCAGTGCTCGGGGTGCTGGGTGCTCAGTGCTCGGGGCCCTGGGTGCTCAGTACTCAGGGTGCTGGGTGCTCAGTGCTCAGTGTGCTCTGTGCTCGCGGTGCTGGGTGCTCAGTACTCAGGGTGCTGGGTGCTCAGTGCTCAGGGTGCTGGGTGCTCAGTACTCAGGGTGCTGGGTGCTCAGTGCTCGGGGTGCTCGGTGCTCAGTACGTTGGGTGCTCACTACTCAGGGTGCTGCCTGCTCAGTGCTCAGTGTGCTGGGTGCTCAGTGCTCAGGGTGCTGGGTGCTCAGTGCTCAGGGTGCTGGGTGCTCAGTACTCAGGGTGCTGGGTGCTCAGTGCTCGGGTTGCTGGGTGCTCAGTGCTCAGGGTGCTGGGTGCCCAGTACTCAGGGTGCTGGGTGCTCCGTACTTGGGGTGCTGGGTGCTCAGTACTCAGGGTGCTGGGTGCTCAGTACTCAGGGTGCTGGGTGCTCAGTACTCGGGTGCTGGGTGCTCAGTACTCAGGGTGCTGGGTGCTCAGTGCTCGGGGTGCTGGGTGCTCAGTGCTCGCGGTGCTGTGTGCTCAGTGCTCGGGGTGCTCGGTGCCCAGTACTCAGGGTGCTGGGTGCTCAGTGCTCGAGGCGCTCAGTACTCACAGTGCTGTGTGCTCAGTGCTCAGGGTGCTGGGTGCTCAGTACTCAGGGTGCTTGGTGCTTAGTACTCAGTGTGCTGGGTGCTCAGTACTCCGGGTGCTGGGTGCTCAGTACTCAGGGTGCTCATTTAACAGGGTGCTGGGTGCTCAGTACTCAGGGTGCTGGGTGCTCAGTGCTCAGGGTGCTCGGTGCACGGGGCGCTGGGTGCTCAGTGCTCGGGGTACTCGGAGCTCAGTACTCAGGGTGCTGGGTGCTCAGTGGTCGGAGTGCTCGGTGCTCAGTACTCAGGGTGCTGGGTGCTCAGTGCTAGGGGTGCTCGGTGCTCAGTACTCAGGGTGCTGGGTGCTCAGTACTCGGGGTGCTGTTTGCTCAGTACTCAGGGTGCTGGGTGCTCCGTACTCAGGGTGCTGGGTGCTCAGTACTCGGGTGCTGGGTTTTAAGTGCTCAGGGTGCTGGGTGCACAGTGCTCAGGGTGCTGGGTGCTCAGTGCTCAGGGTGCTGGGTGCTCAGTACTCGGGGTGCTGGTTGCCCTGTACTCGGGGTGCTGGGTGCTCAGTACTCAGGGTGCTGGGTGCTCAGTACTCGGGTGCTGGGTTTTAAGTGCTCAGGGTGCGGGGTGCTCAGTGCTCGGTGTGCTGGGTGCTCAGTGCTCAGTACTCAGGGTGCTGGGTGCTCAGTGTTCGGGGTGCTGAGTGCTCAGTACTCGGGGTGCTGGTTGCCCAGTACTCGGGGTGCTGGTTGCTCAGTACTCGGGGTGATGTGTGCTCAGTGCTCAGGGTGCTCAGTGCTCAGTTCTTGGGGTGCTGGGTGCTCAGTGCTCGGGGCGCTGGGTGCTCAGTGCTCGGGGTGCTGGGTGCTCAGTACTCGGGGTGCTGGGTGCTCAGTGCTCAGGGTGCTCAATGCTCAGTACTCAGTGCTCAGGGTGCTCAGTGCTCAGTGCTCAGGGTGCTGGGTGCTCAGTGCTAGGGGTGCTCAGTACTCAGGGTGCTGTGTGTTCAGTGCTCAGGGTACTGGGTGCTCAGTACTCAGGGTGCTAGGTGCTTAGTACTCAGGGTGCTGGGTGCTCAGTAATCCGGGTGCTGGGTGCTCAGTGCTCGGGGTGCTCGGAGCTCAGTACTCAGGGTGCTGGGTGCTCAGTGCTCGGGGTGATCGGTGCTCAGTACTCAGGGTGCTGGGTGCTCAGTGCTCGGGGTGCTCGGTGCTCAGTACGTTGGGTGCTCACTACTCAGGGTGCTGGGTGCTCAGTGCTCAGTGTGCTGGGTGCTCAGTGCTCAGGGTGCTGGGTGCTCAGTGCTCAGGGTGCTGGGTGCTCAGTACTCAGGGTGCTGGGTGCTCAGTGCTCGGGTTGTTGGGTGCTCAGTGCTCAGGGTGCTGGGTGCCCAGTACTCAGGGTGCTGGGTGCTCCGTACTTGGGGTGCTGGGTGCTCAGTACTCAGGGTGCTGGGTGCTCAGTACTCAGGGTGCTGGGTGCTCCGTACTCGGGTGCTGGGTGCTCAGTGCTCAGGGTGCTGGGTGCTCAGTTCTCGGGGTGCTGGGTGCTCAGTACTCGGGTGCTGGGTGCTCAGTGCTCGGGGTGCTCGGTGCGCAGTACTCAGGGTGCTGGGTGCTCAGTGCTCAGTACTCAGGGTGCTGGGTGCTCAGTACTCGGGTGCTGGGTGCTCAGTGCTCGGGGTGCTCGGTGCGCAGTACTCAGGGTGCTGGGTGCTCAGTGCTCGAGGCGCTCAGTACTCAGGGTGCTGTGTGTTCAGTGCTCAGGGTGCTGGGTGCTCAGTACTCAGGGTGCTCGGTGCTTAGTACTCAGGGTGTTGGGTGCTAAGTACTCCGGGTGCTGGGTGCTCAGTGCTCGGGGTGCTCGGTGCTCAGTGCTCAAGGTGCTTGGTGCTCAGTACTCAGGGTGCTCATTGCACAGGGTGCTGGGTGCTCAGTGCTCAGGGTTCTCTGTGCTCGGGGCGCTGGGTGCTCAGTGCTCGGGGTGCTCGGTGCTGAGTACTCAGGGTGCTGGGTGCTCAGTGCTCGGGTTGCTCGGTGCTCAGTACGTTGGGTGCTCACTACTCAGGGTGCTGGGTGCTCAGTGCTCAGGGTGCTGGGTGCACAGTGCTCAGTGTGCTGGGTGCTCAGTGCTCAGCGTGCTGGGTGCTCAGTACTCATGGTGCTGGGTGCTCAGTGTTCGGGGTGCTGGGTGCTCAGTGCTCAGGGTGCTGGGTGCTCAGTACTCAGGGTGCTTGGTGCTTAGTACTCAGGGTGCTCGGTGCTCTGTGTGCTGGGTGCTCAGTGCTCGGCGTGCTGCGTGCTCAGTACTCAGGGTGCTGGGTGCTCAGTACTCAGGGTGCTGGGTGTTCAGTACTCGGGTGCTGGGTGCTCAGTGCTCAGGGTGCTGGGTGCTCAGTGCTCGGGGTGCTGGTGCTCAGTGCTCAGTACTCAGGGTGCTGGGTGCTCAGTGCTCAGGGTGCTGGGTGCTCAGTGCTCAGGGTGCTGGGTGCTCAGTGCTCAGGGTGCTGGGTACTCAGTGCTCAGGGTGCTGGGTGCTCAGTACTCAGGGTGCTTAGTGCTCAGTACTCGGGTGCTGGGTGCTCAGGGCTCAGGGTGCTCAGTGTTCAGTACTCGGGGTGCTGTGTGCTCAGTGCTCAGGGTGGTCAGTGCTCAGTGCTTGGGGTGCTGGGTGCTCAGTGCTCGGGGCGCTGGGTGCTCAGTGCTCGGGGTGCTGGGTGCTCAGTACTCGGGGTGCTGGGTGCTCAGTGCTCAGGGTGCTCAATGCTCAGTACTCAGTGCTCAGGGTGCTGGGTGCTCAGTACTCGGGGTGCTGTTTGCTCAGTACTCAGGGTGCTGGGTGCTCCGTACTCAGGGTGCTGGGTGCTCAGTACTCGGGTGCTGGGTTTTAAGTGCTCAGGGTGCTGGGTGCACAGTGCTCAGGGTGCTGGGTGCTCAGTGCTCAGGGTGCTGGGTGCTCAGTATTCGGGGTGCTGGTTGCCCTGTACTCAGGGTGCTGGGTGCTCAGTACTCATGGTGCTGCGTGCTCAGTACTCGGGTGCTGGGTTTTAAGTGCTCAGGGTGCGGGGTGCTCAGTGCTCGGTGTGCTGGGTGCTCAGTGCTCAGTACTCAGGGTGCTGGGTGCTCAGTGTTCGGGGTGCTGGGTGCTCAGTACTCGGGGTGCTGGTTGCCCAGTACTCGGGGTGCTGGTTGCTCAGTACTCGGGGTGATGTGTGCTCAGTGCTCAGGGTGCTCAGTGCTCAGTTCTTGGGGTGCTGGGTGCTCAGTGCTCGGGGCGCTGGGTGCTCAGTGCTCGGGGTGCTGGGTGCTCAGTACTCGGGGTGCTGGGTGCTCAGTGCTCAGGGTGCTCAATGCTCAGTACTCAGTGCTCAGGGTGCTCAGTGCTCAGTGCTCAGGGTGCTGGGTGCTCAGTGCTAGGGGTGCTCAGTACTCAGGGTGCTGTGTGTTCAGTGCTCAGGGTACTGGGTGCTCAGTACTCAGGGTGCTAGGTGCTTAGTACTCAGGGTGCTGGGTGCTCAGTAATCCGGGTGCTGGGTGCTCAGTGCTCGGGGTGCTCGGAGCTCAGTACTCAGGGTGCTGGGTGCTCAGTGCTCGGGGTGATCGGTGCTCAGTACTCAGGGTGCTGGGTGCTCAGTGCTCGGGGTGCTCGGTGCTCAGTACGTTGGGTGCTCACTACTCAGGGTGCTGGGTGCTCAGTGCTCAGTGTGCTGGGTGCTCAGTGCTCAGGGTGCTGGGTGCTCAGTGCTCAGGGTGCTGGGTGCTCAGTACTCAGGGTGCTGGGTGCTCAGTGCTCGGGTTGCTGGGTGCTCAGTGCTCAGGGTGCTGGGTGCCCAGTACTCAGGGTGCTGGGTGCTCCGTACTTGGGGTGCTGGGTGCTCAGTACTCAGGGTGCTGGGTGCTCAGTACTCAGGGTGCTGGGTGCTCCGTACTCGGGTGCTGGGTGCTCAGTGCTCAGGGTGCTGGGTGCTCAGTTCTCGGGGTGCTGGGTGCTCAGTGCTCAGTACTCAGGGTGCTGGGTGCTCAGTGCTCGGGGTGCTGGGTGCTCAGTGCTCAGTACTCAGGGTGCTGGGTGCTCAGTACTCGGGTGCTGGGTGCTCAGTGCTCGGGGTGCTCGGTGCGCAGTACTCAGGGTGCTGGGTGCTCAGTGCTCGAGGCGCTCAGTACTCAGGGTGCTGTGTGTTCAGTGCTCAGGGTGCTGGGTGCTCAGTACTCAGGGTGCTCGGTGCTTAGTACTCAGGGTGTTGGGTGCTAAGTACTCCGGGTGCTGGGTGCTCAGTGCTCGGGGTGCTCGGTGCTCAGTGCTCAAGGTGCTGGGTGCTCAGTACTCAGGGTGCTCATTGCACAGGGTGCTGGGTGCTCAGTGCTCAGGGTTCTCTGTGCTCGGGGCGCTGGGTGCTCAGTGCTCGGGGTGCTCGGTGCTGAGTACTCAGGGTGCTGGGTGCTCAGTGCTCGGGGTGCTCGGTGCTCAGTACGTTGGGTGCTCACTACTCAGGGTGCTGGGTGCTCAGTGCTCAGGGTGCTGGGTGCACAGTGCTCAGTGTGCTGGGTGCTCAGTGCTCAGCGTGCTGGGTGCTCAGTACTCATGGTGCTGGGTGCTCAGTGTTCGGGGTGCTGGGTGCTCAGTGCTCAGGGTGCTGGGTGCTCAGTACTCAGGGTGCTTGGTGCTTAGTACTCAGGGTGCTCGGTGCTCTGTGTGCTGGGTGCTCAGTGCTCGGCGTGCTGCGTGCTCAGTACTCAGGGTGCTGGGTGCTCAGTACTCAGGGTGCTGGGTGCTCAGTACTCGGGTGCTGGGTGCTCAGTGCTCAGGGTGCTGGGTGCTCAGTGCTCGGGGTGCTGGTGCTCAGTGCTCAGTACTCAGGGTGCTGGGTGCTCAGTGCTCAGGGTGCTGGGTGCTCAGTGCTCAGGGTGCTGGGTGCTCAGTGCTCAGGGTGCTGGGTTCTCAGTGCTCAGGGTGCTGGGTGCTCAGTACTCAGGGTGCTTAGTGCTCAGTACTCGGGTGCTGGGTGCTCAGGGCTCAGGGTGCTCAGTGTTCAGTACTCGGGGTGCTGTGTGCTCAGTGCTCAGGGTGGTCAGTGCTCAGTGCTTGGGGTGCTGGGTGCTCAGTGCTCGGGGCGCTGGGTGCTCAGTGCTCGGGGTGCTGGGTGCTCAGTACTCGGGGTGCTGGGTGCTCAGTGCTCAGGGTGCTCAATGCTCAGTACTCAGTGCTCAGGGTGCTCAGTGCTCAGTGCTCAGGGTGCTGGGTGTTCAGTACTCAGGGTGCTGGGTGCTCAGTACTCAGGGTGCTGGGTGCTCAGTGCTCAGGGTGCTGGGTGCTCAGTGCTCGGGGTGCTTGGTGCGCAGTACTCAGGGTGCTGTGTGTTCAGTGCTCAGGGTGCTGGGTGCTCAGTACTCAGGGTGCTTGGTGCTTAGTACTCAGTGTGCTGGGTGCTCAGTACTCCGGGTGCTGGGTGCTCAGTGCTCGGGGTGCTCGGTGCTCAGTGCACAAGGTGCTGGGTGCTCAGTACTCAGGGTGCTCATTTCACAGGGTGCTGGGTGCTCAGTACTCGGGTGCTGGGTTTTAAGTGCTCAGGGTGCTGGGTGCTCAGTGCTCAGGGTGCTGGGTGCTCAGTGCTCAGGGTGCTGGGTGCTCAGTACTCGGGGTGCTGGTTGCCCAGTACTCGGGGTGCTGGTTGCTCAGTACTCAGGGTGCTGGGTGCTCAGTACTCAGGGTGCTGGGTGCTCAGTACTCGGGTGCTGGGTTTTAAGTGCTCAGGGTGCAGGGTGCTCAGTGCTCGGGGTGCTGGGTGCTCAGTGCTCACTACTCAGGGTGCTGGGTGCTCAGTGTTCGGGGTGCTGTGTGCTCAGTACTCGGGGTGCTGGTTGCCCAGTACTCGGGGTGCTGGTTGCTCAGTACTCGGGGTGCTGTGTGCTCAGTGCTCAGGGTGCTCAGTGCTCAGTGCTTGGGGTGCTGGGTGCTCAGTGCTCGGGGCGCTGGGTGCTCAGTGCTCGGGGTGCTGGGTGCTCAGTACTCGGGGTGCTGGGTGCTCAGTGCTCAGGGTGCTCAATGCTCAGTACTCAGTGCTCAGGGTGCTCAGTGCTCAGTGCTCAGGGTGCTGGGTGTTCAGTACTCAGGGTACTGGGTGCTCAGTACTCAGGGTGCTGGGTGCTCAGTGCTCAGGGTGCTGGGTGCTCAGTGCTAGGGGTGCTCAGTACTCAGGGTGCTGTGTGTTCAGTGCTCAGGGTACTGGGTGCTCAGTACTCAGGGTGCTCGGTGCTTAGTACTCAGGGTGCTGGGTGCTCAGTAATCCGGGTGCTGGGTGCTCAGTGCTCGGGGTGCTCGGAGCTCAGTACTCAGGGTGCTGGGTGCTCAGTGCTCGGGGTGATCGGTGCTCAGTACTCAGGGTGCTGGGTGCTCAGTGCTCGGGGTGCTCGGTGCTCAGTACGTTGGGTGCTCACTACTCAGGGTGCTGGGTGCTCAGTGCTCAGTGTGCTGGGTGCTCAGTGCTCAGGGTGCTGGGTGCTCAGTGCTCAGGGTGCTGGGTGCTCAGTACTCAGGGTGCTGGGTGCTCAGTGCTCGGGTTGCTGGGTGCTCAGTGCTCAGGGTGCTGGGTGCCCAGTACTCAGGGTGCTGGGTGCTCCGTACTTGGGGTGCTGGGTGCTCAGTACTCAGGGTGCTGGGTGCTCAGTACTCAGGGTGCTGGGTGCTCAGTACTCGGGTGCTGGGTGCTCAGTACTCAGGGTGCTGGGTGCTCAGTGCTCGGGGTGCTGGGTGCTCAGTGCTCACGGTGCTGTGTGCTCAGTGCTCGGGGTGCTCGGTGCCCAGTACTCAGGGTGCTGGGTGCTCAGTGCTCGAGGCGCTCAGTACTCACGGTGCTGTGTGCTCAGTGCTCAGGGTGCTGGGTGCTCAGTACTCAGGGTGCTTGGTGCTTAGTACTCAGTGTGCTGGGTGCTCAGTACTCCGGGTGCTGGGTGCTCAGTACTCAGGGTGCTCATTTAACAGGGTGCTGGGTGCTCAGTACTCAGGGTGCTGGGTGCTCAGTGCTCAGGGTGCTCGGTGCACGGGGCGCTTGGTGCTCAGTGCTCGGGGTGCTCGGAGCTCAGTACTCAGGGTGCTGGGTGCTCAGTGGTCGGAGTGCTCGGTGCTCAGTACTCAGGATGCTGGGTGCTCAGTGCTCGGGGTGCTCGGTGCTCAGTACTCAGGGTGCTGGGTGCTCAGTACTCGGGGTGCTGTTTGCTCAGTACTCAGGGTGCTGGTTGCTCCGTACTCAGGGTGCTGGGTGCTCAGTACTCGGGTGCTGGGTTTTAAGTGCTCAGGGTGCTGGGTGCTCAGTGCTCAGGGTGCTGGGTGCTCAGTGCTCAGGGTGCTGGGTGCTCAGTACTCGGGGTGCTGGTTGCCCTGTACTCGGGGTGCTGGGTGCTCAGTACTCAGGGTGCTGGGTGCTCAGTACTCGGGTGCTGGGTTTTAAGTGCTCAGGGTGCGGGGTGCTCAGTGCTCGGTTTGCTGGGTGCTCAGTGCTCAGTACTCAGGGTGCTGGGTGCTCAGTGTTCGGGGTGCTGGGTGCTCAGTACTCGGGGTGCTGGTTGCCCAGTACTCGGGGTGCTGGTTGCTCAGTACTCGGGGTGATGTGTGCTCAGTGCTCAGGGTGCTCAGTGCTCAGTTCTTGGGGTGCTGGGTGCTCAGTGCTCGGGGCGCTGGGTGCTCAGTGCTCGGGGTGCTGGGTGCTCAGTACTCGGGGTGCTGGGTGCTCAGTGCTCAGGGTGCTCAATGCTCAGTACTCAGTGCTCAGGGTGCTCAGTGCTCAGTGCTCAGGGTGCTGGGTGTTCAGTACTCAGGGTGCTGGGTGCTCAGTACTCAGTGTGCTGGGTGCTCAGTGCTCAGGGTGCTGGGTGCTCAGTGCTAGGGGTGCTCAGTACTCAGGGTGCTGTGTGTTCAGTGCTCAGGGTACTGGGTGCTCAGTACTCAGGGTGCTAGGTGCTTAGTACTCAGGGTGCTGGGTGCTCAGTAATCCGGGTGCTGGGTGCTCAGTGCTTGGGGTGCTCGGAGCTCAGTACTCAGGGTGCTGGGTGCTCAGTGCTCGGGGTGATCGGTGCTCAGTACTCAGGGTGCTGGGTGCTCAGTGCTCGGGGTGCTCGGTGCTCAGTACGTTGGGTGCTCACTACTCAGGGTGCTGGGTGCTCAGTGCTCAGTGTGCTGGGTGCTCAGTGCTCAGGGTGCTGGGTGCTCAGTGCTCAGGGTGCTGGGTGCTCAGTACTCAGGGTGCTGGGTGCTCAGTGCTCGGGTTGCTGGGTGCTCAGTGCTCAGGGTGCTGGGTGCCCAGTACTCAGGGTGCTGGGTGCTCCGTACTTGGGGTGCTGGGTGCTCAGTACTCAGGGTGCTGGGTGCTCAGTACTCAGGGTGCTGGGTGCTCCGTACTCGGGTGTTGGGTGCTCAGTGCTCAGGGTGCTGGGTGCTCAGTTCTCGGGGTGCTGGGTGCTCAGTGCTCAGTACTCAGGGTGCTGGGTGCTCAGTGCTCGGGGTGCTGGGTGCTCAGTGCTCAGTACTCAGGGTGCTGGGTGCTCAGTACTCGGGTGCTGGGTGCTCAGTGCTCGGGGTGCTCGGTGCGCAGTACTCAGGGTGCTGGGTGCTCAGTGCTCGAGGCGCTCAGTACTCAGGGTGCTGTGTGTTCAGTGCTCAGGGTGCTGGGTGCTCAGTACTCAGGGTGCTTGGTGCTTAGTACTCAGTGTGCTGGGTGCTCAGTACTCCGGGTGCTGGGTGCTCAGTGCTCGGGGTGCTCGGTGCTCGGTGCTCAGTGCACAAGGTGCTGGGTGCTCAGTACTCAGGGTGCTCATTTCACAGGGTGCTGGGTGCTCAGTACTCAGGGTGCTCGGTGCTCGGGGCGCTGGGTGCTCAGTGCTCGGGGTGCTCGGAGCTCAGTACTCAGGGTGCTGGGTGCTCAGTGGTCGGGGTGCTCGGTGCTCAGTACTCAGGGTGCTGGGTGCTCAGTGCTCGGGGTGCTCGGTGCTCAGTACGTTGGGTGCTCACTACTCAGGGTGCTGGGTGCACAGTGCTCAGGGTGCTGGGTGCTCAGTGCTCAGGGTGCTGGGTGCTCAGTGCTCAGGGTGCTGGGTGCTCAGTACTCAGGGTGCTGAGTGCTCAGTGCTCGGGGTGCTGGGTGCTCAGTGCTCAGGGTGCTGGGTGCTCAGTACTCAGGGTGCTGGGTGCTCAGTACTCGGGGTGCTGGGTGCTCAGTAGTCAGGGTGCTGGGTGCTCAGTACTCAGGTGCTGGGTGTTCAGTGCTCAGGGTGCTGGGTGCTCAGTGCTCGGGGTGCTGGGTGCACAGTGCTCAGTACTCAGGGTGCTGGGTGCTCAGTGCTCGGGGTGCTGGGTGCTCAGTGCTCAGTACTCAGGGTGCTGGGTGCTCAGTGCTCAGGGTGCTGGGTGCTCAGTGCTCAGGGTGCTGGGTGCTCAGTGCTCAGGGTGCTGGGTACTCAGTGCAAAGGGTGCTGGGTGCTCAGTACTCAGGGTGCTGGGTGCTCAGTGCTCAGGGTGCTTTGTGCTCAGTGCTCGGGGTGCTGGGTGCTCAGTACTCAGGGTGCTTAATGCTCAGTACTCGGGGTGCTGGGTGTTCAGTACTCAGGGTGCTGGGTGCTCAGTACTCAGGGTGCTGGGTGCTCAGTGCTCAGGGTGCTGGGTGCTCAGTGCTAGGGGTGCTCAGTACTCAGGGTGCTGTGTGTTCAGTGCTCAGGGTACTGGGTGCTCAGTACTCAGGGTGCTCGGTGCTTAGTACTCAGGGTGCTGGGTGCTCAGTAATCCGGGTGCTGGGTGCTCAGTGCTCATGGTGCTCGGAGCTCAGTACTCAGGGTGCTGGGTGCTCAGTGCTCGGGGTGATCGGTGCTCAGTACTCAGGGTGCTGGGTGCTCAGTGCTCGGGGTGCTCGGTGCTCAGTACGTTGGGTGCTCACTACTCAGGGTGCTGGGTGCACAGTGCTCAGGGTGCTGGGTGCTCAGTGCTCAGGGTGCTGTGTGCTCAGGACTCAGGGTGCTGGGTGCTCAGTGCTCGGGTTGCTGGGTGCTCAGTGCTCAGGGTGCTGGGTGCCCAGTACTCAGGGTGCTGGGTGCTCCGTACTTGGGGTGCTGGGTGCTCAGTACTCAGGGTGCTGGGTGCTCAGTACTCAGGGTGCTGGGTGCTCAGTACTCGGGTGCTGGGTGCTCAGTGCTCAGGGTGCTTTGTGCTCAGTTCTCGGGGTGCTGGGTGCTCAGTGCTCAGTACTCAGGGTGCTGGGTGCTCAGTGCTCAGGGTGCTGGGTGCTCAGTGCTCAGTACTCAGGGTGCTGGGTGCTCAGTACTCGGGTGCTGGGTGCTCAGTGCTCGGGGTGCTCGGTGCGCAGTACTCAGGGTGCTGGGTGCTCAGTGCTGGAGGCGCTCAGTACTCAGGGTGCTGTGTGTTCAGTGCTTAGGGTGCTGGGTGCTCAGTACTCAGGGTGCTTGGTGCTTAGTACTCAGTGTGCTGGGTGCTCAGTACTCCGGGTGCTGGGTGCTCAGTGCTCGGGGTGCTCGGTGCTCAGTGCACAAGGTGCTGGGTGCTCAGTACTCAGGGTGCTCATTTCACAGGGTGCTGCGTGCTCAGTACTCAGGGTGCTGGGTGCTCAGTGCTCAGGGTGCTCGGTGCTCGGGGCGCTGGGTGCTCAGTGCTCGGGGTGCTCGGAGCTCAGTACTCAAGTTGCTGGGTGCTCAGTGGTCGGGGTGCTCGGTGCTCAGTACTCAGGGTGCTGGGTGCTCAGTGCTCGGGGTGCTCGGTGCTCAGTACGTTGGGTGCTCACTACTCAGGGTGCTGGGTGCACAGTGCTCAGGGTGCTGGGTGCTCAGTGCTCAGGGTGCTGGGTGCTCAGTGCTCAGGGTGCTGGGTGCTCAGTACTCAGGGTGCTGAGTGCACAGTGCTCGGGGTGCTGGGTGCTCAATGCTCAGGGTGCTGGGTGCTCAGTACTCAGGGTGCTGGGTGCTCAGTACTGGGGGTGCTGGGTGCTCAGTAGTCAGGGTGCTGGGTGCTCAGTACTCAGGTGCTGGGTGCTCAGTGCTCAGGGTGCTGGGTGCTCAGTGCTCGGGGTGCTGGGTGCTCAGTGCTCAGTACTCAGGTTGCTGGGTGCTCAGTGCTCGGGGTGCTGGGTGCTCAGTGCTCAGTACTCAGGGTGCTCTGTGCTCAGTGCAAAGGGTGCTGGGTGCTCAGTACTCAGGGTGCTGGGTACTCAGTGCTCAGGGTGCTTTGTGCTCAGTGCTCGGGGTGCTGGGTGCTCAGAACTCAGGGTGCTTAGTGCTCAGTACTCGGGGTGCTGGGTGCTCAGTGCTCAGGGTGCTCAGTGCTCAGTACTCGGGGTGCTGTGTGCTCAGTGCTCAGGGTGCTCAGTGCTCAGTGCTCGGGGTGCTGGGTGCTCAGTGCTCGGGGCGCTGGGTGCTCAGTGCTCGGTGTGCTGGGTGCTCAGTACTCGGGGTGCTGGGTGCTCAGTGCTCAGGGTGCTCAGTGCTCAGTGCTCAGGGTGCTGGGTGTTCAGTACTCAGGGTGCTGGATGCTCAGTACTCAGGGTGCTGGGTGCTCAGTGCTCAGGGTGCTGGGTGCTCAGTACTCGGTGTGCTGGGTGCTCAGTACTCCGGTTGCTGGGTGCTCAGTACCCAGGGTGCTGGGTGCTCAGTAGTCAGGGTGCTGGGGGCTCAGTAGTCAGGGTGCTGGGGGCTCAGTACTCGGGTGCTGGGTGCTCAGTGCTCAGGGTGCTGGGTGCTCAGTTCTCGGGGTGCTGGGTGCTCAGTGCTCAGTACTCAGGGTGCTGGGTGCTCAGTGCTCGGGGTGCTGGGTGCTCAGTGCTCAGTACTCAGGGTGCTGGGTGCTCAGTGCTCAGGGTGCTGTGTGCTCAGTGCTCAGGGTGCTGGGTGCTCAGTGCTCAGGGTGCTGGGTACTCAGTGCTCAGGGTGCTGGGTGCTCAGTACTCAGGGTGCTGGGTGCTCAGTACTCAGGGTGCTGGGTGCTCAGTGCTCGGGGAGCTGGGTGCTCAGTTCTCGCGGTGCTGGGTGCTCAGTGCCCGGGGTGCTCGGTGCCCAGTACTCAGGGTGCTGGGTGCTCAGTGCTCGAGGCGCTCAGTACTCAGGGTGCTGTGTGCTCAGTGCTCAGGGTGCTGGGTGCTCAGTACTCAGGGTGCTTGGTGCTTAGTACTCAGTGTGCTGGGTGCTCAGTACTCCACGTGCTGGGTGCTCAGTACTCAGGGTGCTCATTTCACAGGGTGCTCTGTGCTCAGTACTCAGGGTGCTGGGTGCTCAGTGCTCAGGGTGCTCGGTGCTCGGGGCGCTGGGTGCTCAGTGCTCGCGGTGCTCGGAGCTCAGTACTCAGGGTGCTGGGTGCTCAGTGGTCGGGGTGCTCGGTGCTCAGTACTCAGGGTGCTGGGTGCTCAGTGCTCGGGGTGCTCGGTGCTCAGTACTCAGGGTGCTGGGTGCTCAGTACTCGGGGTGCTGGTTGCTCAGTACTCAGGGTGCTGGGTGCTCAGTACTCAGGGTGCTGGGTGCTCAGTACTCGGGTGCTGGGTTTTAAGTGCTCAGGGTGCTGGGTGCTCAGTGCTCAGGGTGCTGGGTGCTCAGTGCTCAGGGTGCTGGGTGCTCAGTACTCGGGGTGCTGGTTGCTCAGTACTCGGGGTGCTGGTTCCTCAGTACTCAGGGTGCTGGGTGCTCAGTACTCAGGGTGCTGGGTGCTCAGTACTCGGGTGCTGGGTTTTAAGTGCTCAGGGTGCTGGGTGCTCAGTACTCAGGGTCTGGGTGCTCAGTACTCGGGGTGCTGGTTGCTCAGTACTCAGGGTGCTGGGTGCTCAGTACTCAGGGTGCTGGGTGCTCAGTATTCGGGTGCTGGGTTTTAAGTGCTCAGGGTGCTGGGTGCTCAGTGCTCGGGGTGCTGGGTGCTCAGTGCTCAGTACTCAGGGTGCTGTGTGTTCAGTGCTCAGGGTGCTGGGTGCTCAGTACTCAGGGTGCTTGGTGCTTAGTACTCAGTGTGCTGGGTGCTCAGTACTCCGGGTGCTGGGTGCTCAGTGCTCGGGGTGCTCGGTGCTCAGTGCACAAGGTGCTGGGTGCTCAGTACTCAGGGTGCTCATTTCACAGGGTGCTGGGTGCTCAGTACTCAGGGTGCTGGGTGCTCAGTGCTCAGGGTGCTCGGTGCTCGGGGCGCTGGGTGCTCAGTGCTCGGGGTGCTCGGAGCTCAGTACTCAGGGTGCTGGGTGCTCAGTGGTCGGGGTGCTCGGTGCTCAGTACTCAGGGTGCTGGGTGCTCAGTGCTCGGGGTGCTCGGTGCTCAGTACGTTGGGTGCTCACTACTCAGGGTGCTGGGTGCACAGTGCTCAGGGTGCTGGGTGCTCAGTGCTCAGGGTGCTGGGTGCTCAGTGCTCAGGGTGCTGGGTGCTCAGTACTCAGGGTGCTGAGTGCTCAGTGCTCGGGGTGCTGGGTGCTCAATGCTCAGGGTGCTGGGTGCTCAGTACTCAGGGTGCTGGGTGCTCAGTACTCGGGGTGCTGGGTGCTCAGTAGTCAGGGTGCTGGGTGCTCAGTACTCAGGTGCTGGGTGCTCAGTGCTCAGGGTGCTGGGTGCTCAGTGCTCGGGTTGCTGGGTGCTCAGTGCTCAGTACTCAGGGTGCTGGGTGCTCAGTGCTCGGGGTGCTGGGTGCTCAGTGCTCAGTACTCAGGGTGCTGGGTGCTCAGTGCTCAGGGTGCTGGTTGCTCAGTGCTCAGGGTGCTGGGTGCTCAGTGCTCAGGGTGCTGGGTACTCAGTGCAAAGGGTGCTGTGTGCTCAGTACTCAGGGTGCTGGGTGCTCAGTGCTCAGGGTGCTTTGTGCTCAGTGCTCGGGGTGCTGGGTGCTCAGAACTCAGGGTGCTTAGTGCTCAGTACTCGGGGTGCTGGGTGCTCAGTGCTCAGGGTGCTCAGTGCTCAGTACTCGGGGTGCTGTGTGCTCAGTGCTCAGGGTGCTCAGTGCTCAGTGCTCGGGGTGCTGGGTGCTCAGTGCTCGGGGCGCTGGGTGCTCAGTGCTCGGTGTGCTGGGTGCACAGTACTCGGGGTGCTGGGTGCTCAGTGCTCAGGGTGCTCAGTGCTCAGTGCTCAGGGTGCTGGGTGTTCAGTACTCAGGGTGCTGGGTGCTCAGTACTCAGGGTGCTGGGTGCTCAGTAGTCAGGGTGCTGGGGGCTCAGTACTCGGGTGCTGGGTGCTCAGTGCTCAGGGTGCTGGGTGCTCAGTTCTCGGGGTGCTGGGTGCTCAGTGCTCAGTACTCAGGGTGCTGGGTGCTCAGTGCTCGGGGTGCTGGGTGCTCAGTGCTCAGTACTCAGGGTGCTGGGTGCTCAGTGCTCAGGGTGCTGTGTGCTCAGTGCTCAGGGTGCTGGGTGCTCAATGCTCAGGGTGCTGGGTACTCAGTGCTCAGGGTGCTGGGTGCTCAGTACTCAGGGTGCTGGGTGCTCAGTACTCAGGGTGCTGGGTGCTCAGTGCTCGGGGAGCTGGGTGCTCAGTGCTCGCGGTGCTGGGTGCTCAGTGCTTGGGGTGCTCGGTGCCCAGTACTCAGGGTGCTGGGTGCTCAGTGCTCGAGGCGCTCAGTACTCAGGGTGCTGTGTGCTCAGTGCTCAGGGTGCTGGGTGCTCAGTACTCAGGGTGCTTGGTGCTTAGTACTCAGTGTGTTGGGTGCTCAGTACTCCGGGTGCTGGGTGCTCAGTACTCAGGGTGCTCATTTCACAGGGTGCTGGGTGCTCAGTACTCAGGGTGCTGGGTGCTCAGTGCTCAGGGTGCTCGGTGCTCGGGGCGCTGGGTGCTCAGTGCTCGCGGTGCTCGGAGCTCAGTACTCAGGGTGCTGGGTGCTCAGTGGTCGGGGTGCTCGGTGCTCAGTACTCAGGGTGCTGGGTGCTCAGTGCTCGGGGTGCTCGGTGCTCAGTACTCAGGGTGCTGGGTGCTCAGTACTCGGGGTGCTGGTTGCTCAGTACTCAGGGTGCTGGGTGCTCAGTACTCAGGGTGCTGGGTGCTCAGTACTCGGGTGCTGGGTTTTAAGTGCTCAGGGTGCTGGGTGCTCAGTGCTCAGGGTGCTGGGTGCTCAGTGCTCAGGGTGCTGGGTGCTCAGTACTCGGGGTGCTGGTTGCTCAGTACTCGGGGTGCTGGTTGCTCAGTGCTCAGGGTGCTGGGGGCTCAGTGCTCAGGGTGCTGGGTACTCAGTGCTCAGGGTGCTGGGTGCTCAGTACTCAGGGTGCTGGGTGCTCAGTACTCAGGGTGCTGGGTGCTCAGTGCTCGGGGAGCTGGGTGCTCAGTGCTCGCGGTGCTGGGTGCTCAGTGCTCGGGGTGCTCGGTGCCCAGTACTCAGTGTGCTGGGTGCTCAGTGCTCGAGGCGCTCAGTACTCAGGGTGCTGTGTGCTCAATGCTCAGGGTGCTGGGTGCTCAGTACTCAGGGTGCTGGGTGCTTAGTACTCAGTGTGCTGGGTGCTCAGTACTCAGGGTGCTCATTTCACAGGGTGCTGGGTGCTCAGTACTCAGGGTGCTGGGTGCTCAGTGCTCAGGGTGCTGGGTGCTCAGTACTCGGGGTGCTGGTTGCTCAGTACTCAGGGTGCTGGGTGCTCAATGCTCAGGGTGCTGGGTGCTCAGTACTCAGGGTGCTTGGTGCTTAGTACTCAGTGTGCTGGGTGCTCAGTACTCCGGGTGCTGGGTGCTCAGTACTCAGGGTGCTCATTTCACAGGGTGCTGGGTGCTCAGTGCTCAGGGTGCTGGGTGCTCAGTGCTCAGGGTGCTGGGTACTCAGTACTCGGGGTGCTGGTTGCTCAGTACTCAGGGTGCTGGGTGCTCAATGCTCAGGGTGCTGGGTGCTCAGTACTCAGGGTGCTTGGTGCTTAGTACTCAGTGTCCTGGGTGCTCAGTACTCCGGGTGCTGGGTGCTCAGTACTCAGGTTGCTCATTTCACAGGGTGCTGGGTGCTCAGTACTCAGGGTGCTGGGTGCTCAGTGCTCAGGGTGCTCGGTGCTCGGGGCGCTGGGTGCTCAGTGCTCGCGGTGCTCGGAGCTCAGTACTCAGGGTGCTGGGTGCTCAGTGGTCGGGGTGCTCGGTGCTCAGTACTCAGGGTGCTGGGTGCTCAGTGCTCGGGGTGCTCGGTGCTCAGTACTCAGGGTGCTGGGTGCTCAGTACTCGGGGTGCTGGTTGCTCAGTACTCAGGGTGCTGGGTGCTCAGTACTCAGGGTGCTGGGTGCTCAGTACTCGGGTGCTGGGTTTTAAGTGCTCAGGGTGCTGGGTGCTCAGTGCTCAGGGTGCTGGGTGCTCAGTGCTCAGGGTGCTTAGTGCTTAGTACTCGGGGTGCTGGTTGCTCAGTACTCGGGGTGCTGGTTGCTCAGTACTCAGGGTGCTGGGTGCTCAGTACTCAGGGTGCTGGGTGCTCAGTACTCGGGTGCTGGGTTTTAAGTGCTCAGGGTGCTGGGTGCTCAGTACTCAGGGTCTGGGTGCTCAGTACTCGGGGTGCTGGTTGCTCAGTACTCAGGGTGCTGGGTGCTCAGTACTCAGGGTGCTGGGTGCTCAGTATTCGGGTGCTGGGTTTTAAGTGCTCAGGGTGCTGGGTGCTCAGTGCTCGGGGTGCTGGGTGCTCAGTGCTCAGTACTCAGGGTGCTGGGTGCTCAATGCTCGGGGTGCTGGGTGCTCAGTGCTCAGTACTCAGGGTGCTGTGTGTTCAGTGCTCAGGGTGCTGGGTGCTCAGTACTCAGGGTGCTTGGTGCTTAGTACTCAGTGTGCTGGGTGCTCAGTACTCCGGGTGCTGGGTGCTCAGTGCTCGGGGTGCTCGGTGCTCAGTGCACAAGGTGCTGGGTGCTCAGTACTCAGGGTGCTCATTTCACAGGGTGCTGGGTGCTCAGTACTCAGGGTGCTGGGTGCTCAGTGCTCAGGGTGCTCGGTGCTCGGGGCGCTGGGTGCTCAGTGCTCGGGGTGCTCGGAGCTCAGTACTCAGGGTGCTGGGTGCTCAGTGGTCGGGGTGCTCGGTGCTCAGTACTCAGGGTGCTGGGTGCTCAGTGCTCGGGGTGCTCGGTGCTCAGTACGTTGGGTGCTCACTACTCAGGGTGCTGGGTGCACAGTGCTCAGGGTGTTGGGTGCTCAGTGCTCAGGGTGCTGGGTGCTCAGTGCTCAGGGTGCTGGGTGCTCAGTACTCAGGGTGCTGAGTGCTCAGTGCTCGGGGTGCTGGGTGCTCAATGCTCAGGGTGCTGGGTGCTCAGTACTCAGGGTGCTGGGTGCTCAGTACTCGGGGTGCTGGGTGCTCAGTAGTCAGGGTGCTGGGTGCTCAGTACTCAGGTGCTGGGTGCTCAGTGCTCAGGGTGCTGGGTGCTCAGTGCTCGGGGTGCTGGGTGCTCAGTGCTCAGTACTCAGGGTGCTGGGTGCTCAGTGCTCGGGGTGCTGGGTGCTCATTGCTCAGTACTCAGGGTGCTGGGTGCTCAGTGCTCAGGGTGCTGGTTGCTCAGTGCTCAGGGTGCTGGGTGCTCAGTGCTCAGGGTGCTGGGTACTCAGTGCAAAGGGTGCTGTGTGCTCAGTACTCAGGGTGCTGGGTGCCCAGTGCTCAGGGTGCTTTGTGCTCAGTGCTCGGGGTGCTGGGTGCTCAGAACTCAGGGTGCTTAGTGCTCAGTACTCGGGGTGCTGGGTGCTCAGTGCTCAGGGTGCTCAGTGCTCAGTACTCGGGGTGCTGTGTGCTCAGTGCTCAGGGTGCTCAGTGCTCAGTGCTCGGGGTGCTGGGTGCTCAGTGCTCGGGGCGCTGGGTGCTCAGTGCTCGGTGTGCTGGGTGCACAGTACTCGGGGTGCTGGGTGCTCAGTGCTCAGGGTGCTCAGTGCTCAGTGCTCAGGGTGCTGGGTGTTCAGTACTCAGGGTGCTGGATGCTCAGTACTCAGGGTGCTGGGTGCTCAGTGCTCAGGGTGCTGGGTGCTCAGTGCTCGGTGTGCTGGGTGCTCAGTACTCGGGGTGCTGGGTGCTCAGTACCCAGGGTGCTGGGTGCTCAGTAGTCAGGGTGCTGGGGGCTCAGTACTCGGGTGCTGGGTGCTCAGTGCTCAGGGTGCTGGGTGCTCAGTTCTCGGGGTGCTGGGTGCTCAGTGCTCAGTACTCAGAGTGCTGGGTGCTCAGTGCTCGGGGTGCTGGGTGCTCAGTGCTCAGTACTCAGGGTGCTGGGTGCTCAGTGCTCGGTGTGCTGGGTGCTCAGTACTCGGGGTGCTGGGTGCTCAGTACCCAGGGTGCTGGGGGCTCAGTAGTCAGGGTGCTGGGGGCTCAGTACTCGGGTGCTGGGTGCTCAGTGCTCAGGGTGCTGTGTGCTCAGTTCTCGGGGTGCTGGGTGCTCAGTGCTCAGTACTCAGGGTGCTGGGTGCTCAGTGCTCGGGGTGCTGGGTTCTCAGTGCTCAGTACTCAGGGTGCTGGGTGCTCAGTGCTCAGGGTGCTGTGTGCTCAGTGCTGAGGGTGCTGGGTGCTCAATGCTCAGGGTGCTGGGTACTCAGTGCTCAGGGTGCTGGGTGCTCAGTACTCAGGGTGCTGGGTGCTCAGTACTCAGGGTGCTGGGTGCTCAGTGCTCGGGGAGCTGGGTGCTCAGTGCTCGCGGTGCTGGGTGCTCAGTGCTTGGGGTGCTCGGTGCCCAGTACTCAGGGTGCTGGGTGCTCAGTGCTCGAGGCGCTCAGTACTCAGGGTGCTGTGTGCTCAGTGCTCAGGGTGCTGGGTGCTCAGTACTCAGGGTGCTTGGTGCTTAGTACTCAGTGTGCTGGGTGCTCAGTACTCCGGGTGCTGGGTGCTCAGTACTCAGGGTGCTCATTTCACAGGGTGCTGGGTGCTCAGTACTCAGGGTGCTGGGTGCTCAGTGCTCAGGGTGCTCGGTGCTCGGGGCGCTGGGTGCTCAGTGCTCGCGGTGCTCGGAGCTCAGTACTCAGGGTGCTGGGTGCTCAGTGGTCGGGGTGCTCGGTGCTCAGTACTCAGGGTGCTGGGTGCTCAGTGCTCGGGGTGCTCGGTGCTCAGTACGTTGGGTGCTCACTACTCAGGGTGCTGGGTGCACAGTGCTCAGGGTGCTGGGTGCTCAGTGCTCAGGGTGCTGGGTGCTCAGTGCTCAGGGTGCTGGGTGCTCAGTACTCAGGGTGCTGAGTGCTCAGTGCTCGGGGTGCTGGGTGCTCAATGCTCAGGGTGCTGGGTGCTCAGTACTCAGGGTGCTGGGTGCTCAGTACTCGGGGTGCTGGGTGCTCAGTAGTCAGGGTGCTGGGTGCTCAGTACTCAGGTGCTAGGTGCTCAGTGCTCAGGGTGCTGGGTGCTCAGTGCTCGGGGTGCTGGGTGCTCAGTGCTCAGTACTCAGGGTGCTGGGTGCTCAGTGCTCGGGGTGCTGGGTGCTCAGTGCTCAGTACTCAGGGTGCTGGGTGCTCAGTGCTCAGGGTGCTGGTTGCTCAGTGCTCAGGGTGCTGGGTGCTCAGTGCTCAGGGTGCTGGGTACTCAGTGCAAAGGGTGCTGTGTGCTCAGTACTCAGGGTGCTGGGTGCTCAGTGCTCAGGGTGCTTTGTGCTCAGTGCTCGGGGTGCTGGGTGCTCAGAACTCAGGGTGCTTAGTGCTCAGTACTCGGGGTGCTGGGTGCTCAGTGCTCCGGGTGCTCAGTGCTCAGTACTCGGGGTGCTGTGTGCTCAGTGCTCAGGGTGCTCAGTGCTCAGTGCTCAGGGTGCTGGGTGTTCAGTACTCAGGGTGCTGGATGCTCAGTACTCAGGGTGCTGGGTGCTCAGTGCTCAGGGTGCTGGGTGCTCAGTGCTCGGTGTGCTGGGTGCTCAGTACTCGGGGTGCTGGGTGCTCAGTACCCAGGGTGCTGGGTGCTCAGTAGTCAGGGTGCTGGGGGCTCAGTACTCGGGTGCTGGGTGCTCAGTGCTCAGGGTGCTGGGTGCTCAGTTCTCGGGGTGCTGGTTGCTCAGTGCTCAGTACTCAGGGTGCTGGGTGCTCAGTGCTCGGGGTGCTGGGTGCTCAGTGCTCAGTACTCAGGGTGCTGGGTGCTCAGTGCTCGGTGTGCTGGGTGCTCAGTACTCGGGGTGCTGGGTGCTCAGTACCCAGGGTGCTGGGGGCTCAGTAGTCAGGGTGCTGGGGTCTCAGTACTCGGGTGCTGGGTGCTCAGTGCTCAGGGTGCTGTGTGCTCAGTTCTCGGGGTGCTGGGTGCTCAGTGCTCAGTACTCAGGGTGCTGGGTGCTCAGTGCTCGGGGTGCTGGGTGCTCAGTGCTCAGTACTCAGGGTGCTGGGTGCTCAGTGCTCAGGGTGCTGTGTGCTCAGTGCTCAGGGTGCTGGGTGCTCAATGCTCAGGGTGCTGGGTACTCAGTGCTCAGGGTGCTGGGTGCTCAGTACTCAGGGTGCTGGGTGCTCAGTGCTCGGGGAGCTGGGTGCTCAGTGCTCGCGGTGCTGGGTGCTCAGTGCTTGGGGTGCTCGGTGCCCAGTACTCAGGGTGCTGGGTGCTCAGTGCTCCAGGCGCTCAGTACTCAGGGTGATGTGTGCTCAGTGCTCAGGGTGCTGGGTGCTCAGTACTCAGGGTGCTTGGTGCTTAGTACTCAGTGTGCTGGGTGCTCAGTACTCCGGGTTCTGGGTGCTCAGTACTCAGGGTGCTCATTTCACAGGGTGCTGGGTGCTCAGTACTCAGGGTGCTGGGTGCTCAGTGCTCAGGGTGCTCGGTGCTCGGGGCGCTGGGTGCTCAGTGCTCGCGGTGCTCGGAGCTCAGTACTCAGGGTGCTGGGTGCTCAGTGGTCGGGGTGCTCGGTGCTCAGTACTCAGGGTGCTGGGTGCTCAGTGCTCGGGGTGCTCGGTGCTCAGTACTCAGGGTGCTGGGTGCTCAGTACTCGGGGTGCTGGTTGCTCAGTACTCAGGGTGCTGGGTGCTCAGTACTCAGGGTGCTGGGTGCTCAGTACTCGGGTGCTGTGTTTTAAGTGCTCAGGGTGCTGGGTGCTCAGTGCTCAGGGTGCTGGGTGCTCAGTGCTCAGGGTGCTGGGTGCTCAGTGCTCGGGGTGCTCGGTGCTCAGTACGTTGGGTGCTCACTACTCAGGGTGCTGGGTGCACAGTGCTCAGGGTGCTGGGTGCTCAGTGCTCAGGGTGCTGGGTGCTCAGTGCTCGGGGTGCTCGGTGCTCAGTACGTTGGGTGCTCACTACTCAGGGTGCTGGGTGCTCAGTGCTCAGGGTGCTGGGTGCTCAGTGCTCAGGGTGCTGGGTGCTCAGTACTCGGGGTGCTGGTTGCTCAGTACTCGGGGTGCTGGTTGCTCAGTACTCAGGGTGCTGGGTGCTCAGTACTCAGGGTGCTGGGTGCTCAGTACTCGGGTGCTGGGTTTTAAGTGCTCAGGGTGCTGGGTGCTCAGTACTCAGGGTCTGGGTGCTCAGTACTCGGGGTGCTGGTTGCTCAGTACTCAGGGTGCTGGGTGCTCAGTACTCAGGGTGCTGGGTGCTCAGTATTCGGGTGCTGGGTTTTAAGTGCTCAGGGTGCTGGGTGCTCAGTTCTCGGGGTGCTGGGTGCTCAGTGCTCAGTACTCAGGGTGCTGGGTGCTCAATGCTCGGGGTGCTGGGTGCTCAGTGCTCAGTACTCAGGGTGCTGGGTGCTCAGTGCTCAGGGTGCTGGGTGCTCAGTGCTAAGGGTGCTGGGTGCTCAGGGCTCAGGGTGCTGGGTACTCAGTGCTCAGGGTGCTGGGTGCTCAGTACTCAGGGTGCTTGGTGCTCAGTCCTCAGCGTGCTGGGTGCTCAGTGCTCGGGGTGCTGGGTGCTCAGTGCTCGGGGTGCTGGGTGCTCAGTGCTCGGGGTGCTCGGTGCTCAGTACTCAGGGTGCTGGGTGCTCAGTGCTCGAGGTGCTCAGTACTCACGGTGCTGTATGTTCAGTGCTCAGGGTGCTGGGTGCTCAGTACTCAGGGTGCTCGGTGCTTAGTACTCAGGGTGCTGGTTGCTCAGTACTCCGGGTGCTGGGTGCTCAGTGCTCGGGGTGCTCGGTGCTCAGTACTCAGTGCTCAGGGTGCTCAGTGCTCAGTGCTCAGGGTGCTGGGTGTTCAGTACTCAGGGTGCTGGGTGCTCAGTACTCAGGGTGCTGGGTGCTCAGTACTCAGGGTGCTGGGTGCTCAGTGCTCGGGGAGCTGGGTGCTCAGTGCTCGCGGTGCTGTGTGCTCAGTGCTCGGGGTGCTCGGTGCCCAGTACTCAGGGTGCTGGGTGCTCAGTGCTCGAGGCGCTCAGTACTCAGGGTGCTGTGTGCTCAGTGGTCGGAGTGCTCGTTGCTCAGTACTCAGGGTGCTGGGTGCTCAGTGCTCGGGGTGCTCGGTGCTCAGTACTCAGGGTGCTGGGTGCTCAGTACTCGGGGTGCTGGTTGCTCAGTACTCAGGGTGCTGGGTGCTCCTTACTCAGGGTGCTGGGTGCTCAGTACTCGTGTGCTGGGTTTTAAGTGCTCAGTGTGCTGGGTGCTCAGTGCTCAGGGTGCTGGGTGCTCAGTGCTCAGGGTGCTGGGTGCTCAGTACTCGGGGTGCTGGTTGCCCAGTACCCGCGTGCTGGTTGCTCAGTACTCAGGGTGCTGGGTGCTCAGTACTCAGGGTGCTGGGTGCTCAGTACTCGGGTGCTGGGTTTTAAATGCTCAGGGTGCTGGGTGCTCAGTACTCAGTGTCTGGGTGCTATGTACTCGGGGTGCTGGTTGCTCAGTACTCAGGGTGCTGGGTGCTCAGTACTCAGGGTGCTGGGTGCTCAGTACTCGGGTGCTGGGTTTTAAGTGCTCAGGGTGCTGGGTGCTCAGTGCTCGGGGTGCTGGGTGCTCAGTGCTCAGTACTCAGGGTGCTGGGTGCTCAGTGTTCGGGGTGCTGGGTGCTCAGTGCTCAGTACTCAGGGTGCTGGGTGCTCAGTGCTCAGGGTGCTGGGTGCACAGTGCTCAGGGTGCTGGGTGCTCAGGGCTCAGTGTGCTGGGTACTCAGTGCTCAGGGTGCTGGGTGCTCAGTACTCAGGGTGCTGGGTGCTCAGTGCTCAGGGTGCTGGGTGCTCAGTGCTCGGGGTGCTGGGTGCTCAGTGCTCGGGGTGCTGGGTGCTCAGTGCTCGGGGTGCTTGGTGCTCAGTACTCAGGGTGCTGGGTGCTCAGTGCTCGAGGTGCTCAGTACTCACAGTGCTGTATGTTCAGTGCTCAGGGTGCTGGGTGCTCAGTACTCAGGGTGCTCGGTGCTCAGTACTCAGGGTGCTGGGTGCTCAGTGCTCAGGGTGCTCGGTGCTCAGTACTCAGTGCTCAGGGTGCTCAGTGCTCAGTGCTCAGGGTGCTGGGTGTTCAGTACTCAGGGTGCTGGGTGCTCAGTACTCAGGGTGCTGGGTGCTCAGTGCTCAGGGTGCTGGGTGCTCAGTACTCGGGGTGCTCGGTGCTCAGTGCTCAGGGTGCTGGGTGCTCAGTACTTAGGGTGCTGGGTGCTCAGTACTCAGGGTGCTGGGTGCTCAGTGCTCAGGGTGCTGGGTACTCAGTGCTCAGGGTGCTCGGTGCTCAGTACTCGGGGTGCTGGGTGCTCATTCTCGGGGTGCTGGGTGCTCAGTGCTCGGGGTGCTGGGTGCTCAGTACTCAGGGTGCTGGGTGCTCAGTGCTCAGGGTGCTGGGTGCTCAGTACTCAGGGTGCTGGGTGCTCAATGCTCAGGGTGCTGGGTGCTCAGTACTCAGTGTGCTGGGAGCTCAGTGCTCAGGGTGATCGGTGCTCAGTACTCAGGGTGCTCAGTACTCAGGGTGCTGGGTGCTCAGTACTCAGGGTGCTGGGTGCTCAGTGCTCAGGGTGCTGGGTGCTCAGTTCTCAGGGTGATCGGTGCTCAGTACTCAGGGTGCTGTGTGCTCAGTATTCCGGGTGCTGGGTGCTCAGTGCTTGGGGTGCTGGGTGCTTAGTACTCAGTGCTCAGGGTGCTCAGTGCTCAGTGTTCAGGGTGCTGTGTGCTCAGTGCTCAGGGTGCTGGGTGCTCAGTGCTCAGGGTGCTGGGTACTCAGTGCTCAGGGTGCTGGGTGCTCAGTACTCAGGGTGCTGGGTGCTCAGTACTCAGGGTGCTGGGTGCTCAGTGCTCGGGGAGCTGGGTGCTCAGTGCTCGCGGTGCTGGGTGCTCAGTGCTCGGGGTGCTCGGTGCCCAGTACTCAGGGTGCTGGGTGCTCAGTGCTCGAGGCGCTCAGTACTCACGGTGCTGTGTGTTCAGTGCTCAGGGTGCTGGGTGCTCAGTGCTCAGGGTGCTGTGTACTCAGTGCTCAGGGTGCTGGGTGCTCAGTGCTCGGGGAGCTGGGTGCTCAGTGCTCGCGGTGCTGGGTGCTCAGTGGTCGGGGTGCTCGGGGCTCAGTACTCAGGGTGCTGCGTGCTCAGTGCTCGGGGTGCTCAGTGCTCAGTACGTTGGGTGCTCACTACTCAGGGTGCTGGGTGCACAGTGCTCAGGGTGCTGGGTGCTCAGTGCTCAGGGTGCTGGGTGCTCAGTGCTCAGGGTGCAGGGTGCTCAGTACTCAGGGTGCTGGGTGCTCAGTGCTCGGGGTGCTGGGGGCTCAGTTCTCAGGGTGCTGGGTGCTCAGTACTCGGGGTGCTGGGTGCTCAGTACTCAGGGTGCTTGGTGCTCAGTACTCAGGGTGCTGGGTGCTCAGTACTCGGGTGCTGGGTGCTCAGTGCTCAGGGTGCTGGGTGCTCAGTGCTCGGGGTGCTGGGTGCTCAGTGCTCAGTACTCAGGGTGCTGGGTGCTCAGTGCTCGGGGTGCTGGGTGCTCAGTGCTCAGTACTCAGGGTGCTGGGTGCTCAGTGCTCAGGGTGCTGGGTGCTCAGTGCTCAGGGTGCTGGGTGCTCAGTGCTCAGGGTGCTGTGTACTCAGTGCTCAGGGTGCTGGGTGCTCAGTGCTCAGCGTGATGGGTGCTCAGTGCTCAGGGTGCTGGGTGCTCAGTACTCAGGGTGCTGGGTGCTCAGTGCTCAGGGTGCTGGGTGCTCAGTGCTCGGGGTGCTGGGTGCTCAGTGCTCGGGGTGCTGGGTGCTCAGTGCTCGGGGTGCTCAGTGCTCAGTACTCAGGGTGCTGGGTGCTCTGTGCTCGAGGTGCTCAGTACTCAGGGTGCTGTATGTTCAGTGCTCAGGGTGCTGGGTGCTCAGTACTCAGGGTTCTCGGTGCTTAGTACTCAGGGTGCTGGGTGCTCAGTACTCCGGGTGCTGGGTGCTCAGTGCTCGGGGTGCTCGGTGCTCAGTACTCAGTGCTCAGGGTTCTCAGTGCTCAGTGCTCAGGGTGCTAGGTGCTCAGTACTCAGGGTGCTCGGTGCTTAGTACTCAGGGTGCTGGGTGCTCAGTACTCAGGGTGCTGGGTGCTCAGTGCTCAGGGTGCTGGGTGCTCAGTACTCAGGGTGCTGGGTGCTCAATGCTCAGGGTGCTGGGTGCTCAGTACTCAGTGTGCTGGGAGCTCAGTGCTCAGGGTGATCGGTGCTCAGTACTCAGGGTGCTCAGTACTCAGGGTGCTGGGTGCTCAGTACTCAGGGTGCTGGGTGCTCAGTGCTCAGGGTGCTGGGTGCTCAGTTCTCAGGGTGATCGGTGCTCAGTACTCAGGGTGCTGTGTGCTCAGTATTCCGGGTGCTGGGTGCTCAGTGCTTGGGGTGCTGGGTGCTTAGTACTCAGTGCTCAGGGTGCTCAGTGCTCAGTGTTCAGGGTGCTGTGTGCTCAGTGCTCAGGGTGCTGGGTGCTCAGTGCTCAGGGTGCTGGGTACTCAGTGCTCAGGGTGCTGGGTGCTCAGTACTCAGGGTGCTGGGTGCTCAGTACTCAGGGTGCTGGGTGCTCAGTGCTCGGGGAGCTGGGTGCTCAGTGCTCGCGGTGCTGGGTGCTCAGTGCTCGGGGTGCTCGGTGCCCAGTACTCAGGGTGCTGGGTGCTCAGTGCTCGAGGCGCTCAGTACTCACGGTGCTGTGTGTTCAGTGCTCAGGGTGCTGGGTGCTCAGTGCTCAGGGTGCTGTGTACTCAGTGCTCAGGGTGCTGGGTGCTCAGTGCTCGGGGAGCTGGGTGCTCAGTGCTCGCGGTGCTGGGTGCTCAGTGGTCGGGGTGCTCGGGGCTCAGTACTCAGGGTGCTGCGTGCTCAGTGCTCGGGGTGCTCAGTGCTCAGTACGTTGGGTGCTCACTACTCAGGGTGCTGGGTGCACAGTGCTCAGGGTGCTGGGTGCTCAGTGCTCAGGGTGCTGGGTGCTCAGTGCTCAGGGTGCAGGGTGCTCAGTACTCAGGGTGCTGGGTGCTCAGTGCTCGGGGTGCTGGGGGCTCAGTTCTCAGGGTGCTGGGTGCTCAGTACTCGGGGTGCTGGGTGCTCAGTACTCAGGGTGCTTGGTGCTCAGTACTCAGGGTGCTGGGTGCTCAGTACTCGGGTGCTGGGTGCTCAGTGCTCAGGGTGCTGGGTGCTCAGTGCTCGGGGTGCTGGGTGCTCAGTGCTCAGTACTCAGGGTGCTGGGTGCTAAGTGCTCGGGGTGCTGGGTGCTCAGTGCTCAGTACTCAGGGTGCTGGGTGCTCAGTGCTCAGGGTGCTGGGTGCTCAGTGCTCAGGGTGCTGGGTGCTCAGTGCTCAGGGTGCTGTGTACTCAGTGCTCAGGGTGCTGGGTGCTCAGTGCTCAGCGTGATGGGTGCTCAGTGCTCAGGGTGCTGGGTGCTCAGTACTCAGGGTGCTGGGTGCTCAGTGCTCAGGGTGCTGGGTGCTCAGTGCTCGGGGTGCTGGGTGCTCAGTGCTCGGGGTGCTGGGTGCTCAGTGCTCGGGGTGCTCAGTGCTCAGTACTCAGGGTGCTGGGTGCTCTGTGCTCGAGGTGCTCAGTACTCAGGGTGCTGTATGTTCAGTGCTCAGGGTGCTGGGTGCTCAGTACTCAGGGTTCTCGGTGCTTAGTACTCAGGGTGCTGGGTGCTCAGTACTCCGGGTGCTGGGTGCTCAGTGCTCGGGGTGCTCGGTGCTCAGTACTCAGTGCTCAGGGTTCTCAGTGCTCAGTGCTCAGGGTGCTAGGTGCTCAGTACTCAGGGTGCTCGGTGCTTAGTACTCAGGGTGCTGGGTGCTCAGTACTCAGGGTACTGGGTGCTCAGTGCTCAGGGTGCTGGGTGCTCAGTACTCGGGGTGCTCGGTGCTCAGTGCTCAGGGTGCTGGGTGCTCAGTACTCAGGGTGCTGGGTGCTCAGTACTCAGGGTGCTGGGTGCTCAGTGCTCAGGGTGCTGGGTACTCAGTGCTCAGGGTGCTCGGTGCTCAGTACTCGGGGTGCTGGGTGCTCATTCTCGGGGTGCTGGGTGCTCAGTGCTCGGGGTGCTGGGTGCTCAGTACTCAGGGTGCTGGGTGCTCAGTGCTCAGGGTGCTGGGTGCTCAGTACTCAGGGTGCTAGGTGCTCAGTGCTCAGGGTGCTGGGTTCTCAGTACTCAGGGTGCTGGGTGCTCAGTGCTCAGGGTGCTGGGTGCTCAGTACTCAGGGTGCTGGGAGCTCAGTGGTCAGGGTGATCGGTGCTCAGTACTCAGGGTGCTCAGTACTCAGGGTGCTGGGTGCTCAGTACTCAGGGTGCTGGGTGCTCAGTGCTCGGGGTGCTGGGTGCTCAGTGCTCAGGGTGATCGGTGCTCAGTACTCAGGGTGCTGGGTGCTCAGTGCTCAGGGTGCTGGGTGCTCAGTCCTCAGGGTGCTCAGTGCTCAGGGTGCTGGGTGCTCAATGCTCGGGGTGCTGGGTGCTCAGTGCTCGGTGTGCGGGGTGCTCAGTGCTCAGTGCTCAGATTGCTGGGTGCTCAGTGCTCAGTGCTCAGGGTGCTGGTTGCTCAGTACTCAGGGTGCTGCGTGCTCAGTGCTCAGGGTGCTGGGTGCTCAGTGCTCAGGGTGCTGGGTGCTCAGTGCTCAGTGTGCTGGTTGCTCAGTGCTCTGGGTCCTGGGTGCTCAGTACTCGGGGTGCTGGGTGCTCAGTGCTCAGCGTGCTGCGTGCTCAGTACTCAGGCTGCTGGGTGCTCAGTGCTCGAGGTGCTCAGTACTCAGGGTGCTGTATGTTCAGTGCTCAGGGTGCTGGGTGCTCAGTACTCAGGGTGCTCGGTGCTTAGTACTCAGGGTGCTGGGTGCTCAGTACTCGGGTGCTGGGTGCTCAGTGCTCAGGGTGCTGGGTGCTTAGTGCTCGGGGTGCTGGGTGCTCAGTGCTCAGTACTCAGGATGCTGGGTGCTCACTGCTCGGGTGCTGGGTGCTCAGTGCTCAGGGTGCTGGGTGCTCAGTACTCAGGGTGCTCAGTACTCAGTACTCAGGGTGCTGGGTGCTCAGTGCTCGGGGTGCTGGGTGCTCAGTGCTCAGGGTGCTGGGCGCTCAGGGCTCCGGGTGCTGGGTGCTCAGTACTCGGGGTGCTCGGTGCTCAGTACTCAGGCTGCTGTGTGCTCAGTACTCAGGGTGCTGGGTGCTCAGTACTCAGGGTGCTGGGTGCTCAGTACTCAGGGTGCTGGGTGCTCAGTGCTCGGTGTGCTGGGTGCTCAGTACTCGGGGTGCTGGGTGCTCAGTGCTCAGGGTGCTCAGTGCTCAGTGCTCAGGGTGCTGGGTGTTCAGTACTCAGGGTGCTGGATGCTCAGTACTCAGGGTGCTGGGTGCTCAGTGCTCAGGGTGCTGGGTGCTCAGTGCTCAGGGTGCTCAGTACTCAGGGTGCTGTGTGTTCAGTGCTCAGGGTACTGGGTGCTCAGTACTCAGGGTGCTCGGTGCTTAGTACTCAGGGTGCTGGGTGCTCAGTAATCCGTGTGCTGGGTGCTCAGTGCTCGGGGTGCTTGGAGCTCAGTACTCAGGGTGCTAGGTGCTCAGTGCTCGGGGTGATCGGTGCTCAGTATGCAGGGTGCTGTGTGCTCAGTGCTCGGGGTGCTCGGTGCTCAGTACGTTGGGTGCTCACTACTCAGGGTGCTGGGTGCTCAGTGCTCAGTGTGCTGGGTGCTCAGTGCTCAGGGTGCTGGGTTCCCAGTGCTCAGTTTGCTGGGTGCTCAGTACTCAGGGTGCTGGGTGCTCAGTGCTCGGGGTGCTGGGTGCTCAGTGCTCAGGGTGCTGGGTGCTCAGTACTCAGGGTGCTGGGTGCTCAGTGCTCGGGGAGCTGGGTGCTCAGTGCTCGCGGTGCTGGGTGCTCAGTGCTCGGGGTGCTCGGTGCCCAGTACTCAGGGTGCTGGGTGCTCAGTGCTCGAGGCGCTCAGTACTCAGGGTGCTGTGTGCTCAGTGCTCAGGGTGCTGGGTGCTCAGTACTCAGGGTGCTTGGTGCTTAGTACTCAGTGTGCTGGGTGCTCAGTACTCCGGGTGATGGGTGCTCAGTACTCAGGGTGCTCATTTCACAGGGTGCTGGGTGCTCAGTACTCAGGGTGCTGGGTGCTCAGTGCTCAGGGTGCTCGGTGCTCGGGGCGCTGGGTGCTCAGTGCTCGGGGTGCTCGGAGCTCAGTACTCAGGGTACTGTGTGCTCAGTGGTCGGGGTGCTCGGTGCTCAGTACTCAGGGTGCTGGGTGCTCAGTGCTCGGTGCTCAGTACTCAGGGTGCTGGGTGCTCAGTACTCGGGGTGCTGGGTGCTCAGTACTCAGGGTGCTGGGTGCTCAGTACTCAGGGTGCTGGGTGCTCAGTACTCGGGTGCTGGGTTTTAAGTGCTCAGGGTGCAGGGTGCTCAGTGCTCAGGGTGCTGGGTGCTCAGTGCTCAGGGTGCTGGGTGCTCAGTACTCGGGGTGCTGGTTGCTCAGTACTCGGGGTGCTGGTTGCTCAGTACTCAGGGTGCTGGGTGCTCAGTACTCAGGGTGCTGGGTGCTCAGTACTCGGGTGCTGGGTTTTAAGTGCTCAGGGTGCTGGTTGCTCAGTACTCAGGGTCTGGGTGCTCAGTACTCGGGGTGCTGGTTGCTCAGTACTCAGGGTGCTGGGTGCTCAGTACTCAGGGTGCTGGGTGCTCAGTACTCGGGTGCTGGGTTTTAAGTGCTCAGGGTGCTGGGTGCTCAGTGCTCGGGGTGCTGGGTGCTCAGTGCTCAGTACTCAGTGTGCTGGGTGCTCAGTGCTCGGGGTGCTGGGTGCTCAGTGCTCAGTACTCAGGGTGCTGGATGCTCAGTGCTCAGGGTGCTGGGTGCTCAGTGCTCAGGGTGCTGGGTGCTCAGGGCTCAGGGTGCTGGGTACTCAGTGCTCAGGGTGCTGGGTGCTCAGTACTCAGGGTGCTGGGTGCTCAGTGCTCAGGGTGCTGGGTGCTCAGTGCTCGGGGTGCTGGGTGCTCAGTGCTCGGGGTGCTGGGTGCTCAGTGCTCGGGGTGCTCGGTGCTCAGTACTCAGGGTGCTGGGTGCTCAGTGCTCGAGGTGCTCAGTACTCAGGGTGCTGTATGTTCAGTGCTCAGGGTGCTGGGTGCTCAGTACTCAGGGTTCTCGGTGCTTAGTATTCAGTGTGCTGGGTGCTCAGTACTCCGGGTGCTGGGTGCTCAGTGCTCGGGGAGCTCGGTGCTCAGTACTCAGTGCTCAGGGTGCTCAGTGCTCAGTGCTCAGGGTGCTGGGTGTTCAGTACTCAGGGTGCTGGGTGCTCAGTACTCAGGGTGCTGGGTGCTCAGTGCTCAGGGTGCTGGGTGCTCAGTACTCGGGGTGCTGGGTGCTCATTCTCAGGGTGCTGGGTGCTCAGTGCTCGGGGTGCTGGGTGCTCAGTACTCAGGGTCCTGGGTGCTCAGTGCTCAGGGTGCTGGGTGCTCAGTACTCAGGGTGCTAGGTGCTCAGTGCTCAGGGTGCTGGGTGCTCAGTACTCAGGGTGCTGGGTGCTCAGTAATCAGGGTGCTGGGTGCTCAGTGCTCGGGGTGCTTTGTGCTCAGTGCTCAGGGTGATCGGTGCTCAGTACTCAGGGTGCTGGGTGCTCAGTGCTCAGGGTGCTGGGTGCTCAGTCCTCAGGGTGCTCAGTGCTCAGGGTGCTGAGTGCTCAATGCTCGGGGTGCTGGGTGCTCAGTGCTCAGTGCTCAGGGTGCTGGTTGCTCAGTACTCGGGGTGCTGGGTGCTCAGTGCTCAGCGTGCAGGGTGCTCAGTACTCAGGGTGCTGGGTGCTCAGTGCTCGAGGTGCTCAGTACTCAGGGTGCTGTATGTTCAGTGCTCAGGGTGCTGGGTGCTCAGTACTTAGGGTGTTCGGTGCTTAGTACTCAGGGTGCTGGGTGCTCAGTACTCGGGTGCTGGGTGCTCAGTGCTCAGGGTGCTGGGTGCTTAGTGCTCGGGGTGCTGGGTGCTCAGTGCTCAGTACTCAGGGTGCTGGGTGCTCAGTGACCGGGGTGCTGGGTGCTCAGTGCTCAGTACTCAGGGTGCTGGGTGCTCAGTGCTCAGGGTGCTGGGTACTCAGTGCTCAGGGTGCTGGGTGCTCAGTGCTCGGGGTGCTCGGTGCTCAGTACGTTGGGGGCTCACTACTCAGGGTGCTGGGTGCACAGTGCTCAGGGTGCTGGGTGCTCAGTGCTCAGGGTGCTGGGTGCTCAGTGCTCAGGGTGCAGGGTGGTCAGTACTCAGGGTGCTGGGTGCTCAGTGCTCGGGGTGCTGGGTGCTCAGTGCTCAGGGTGCTGGGTGCTCAGTACTCGGGGTGCTGGGTGCTCAGTACTCAGTGTGCTGGGTGCTCAGTACTCAGGGTGCTGGGTGCTCAGTACTCGGTTGCTGGGTGCTCAGTGCTCAGGGTGCTGGGTGCTCAGTGCTCGGGTTGCTGGGTGCTCAGTGCTCAGTACTCAGGGTGCTGGGTGCTCAGTGATCGAGGTGCTGGGTGCTCAGTGCTCAGTACTTAGGGTGCTGGGTGCTCAGTGCTAAGGGGGCTGGGTGCTCAGTGCTCAGGGTGCTGGGTGCTCAGTGCTCAGGGTGCTGGGTACTCAGTGCTCAGGGTGCTGGGTGCTCAGTGCTCAGCGTGCTGGGTGCTCAGTGCTCAGGGTGCTGGGTGCTCAGTGCTTGGGGTGCTGGGTGCTCAGGGCTCAGGGTGCTGGGTACTCAGTGCTCAGGGTGCTGGGTGCTCAGTACTCAGGGTGCTGGGTGCTCAGTGCTCAGGGTGCTGGGTGCTCAGTGCTCGGGGTGCTGGGTGCACAGTACTCGGGGTGCTCAGTGCTCATTACTCAGGGTGCTGGGTGCTCAGTGCTCGAGGTGCTCAGTACTCAGGGTGCTGTATGTTCAGTGCTCAGGGTGCTGGGTGCTCAGTACTCAGGGTGCTCGGTGCTTAGTACTCAGGGTGCTGGGTGCTCAGTACTCGGGGTGCTGGGTGCTCATTCTCAGGGTGCTGGGTGCTCAGTGCTCGGGGTGCTGGGTGCTCAGTACTCAGGGTCCTGGGTGCTCAGTGCTCAGGGTGCTGGGTGCTCAGTACTCAGGGTGCTAGGTGCTCAGTGCTCAGGGTGCTGGGTGCTCAGTACTCAGGATGCTGGGTGCTCAGTAATCAGGGTGCTGGGTGCTCAGTGCTCGGGGTGCTTTGTGCTCAGTGCTCAGGGTGATCGGTGCTCAGTACTCAGGGTGCTGGGTGCTCAGTGCTCAGGGTGCTGGGTGCTCAGTCCTCAGGGTGCTCAGTGCTCAGGGTGCTGAGTGCTCAATGCTCGGGGTGCTGGGTGCTCAGTGCTCAGTGCTCAGGGTGCTGGTTGCTCAGTACTCGGGGTGCTGGGTGCTCAGTGCTCAGCGTGCAGGGTGCTCAGTACTCAGGGTGCTGGGTGCGCAGTGCTCGAGGTGCTCAGTACTCAGGGTGCTGTATGTTCAGTGCTCAGGGTGCTGGGTGCTCAGTACTTAGGGTTTTCGGTGCTTAGTACTCAGGGTGCTGGGTGCTCAGTACTCGGGTGCTGGGTGCTCAGTGCTCAGGGTGCTGGGTGCTTAGTGCTCGGGGTGCTGGGTCCTCAGTGCTCAGTACTCAGGGTGCTGGGTGCTCAGTGACCGGGGTGCTGGGTGCTCAGTGCTCAGTACTCAGGGTGCTGGGTGCTCACTGCTCAGGGTGCTGGGTGCTCAGTGCTCAGGGTGCTGGGTACTCAGTGCTCAGGGTGCTGGGTGCTCAGTGCTCGGGGTGCTCGGTGCTCAGTACGTTGGGGGCTCACTACTCAGGGTGCTGGGTGCACAGTGCTCAGGGTGCTGGGTGCTCAGTGCTCAGGGTGCTGGGTGCTCAGTGCTCAGGGTGCAGGGTGGTCAGTACTCAGGGTGCTGGGTGCTCAGTGCTCGGGGTGCTGGGTGCTCAGTGCTCAGGGTGCTGGGTGCTCAGTACTCGGGGCGCTGGGTGCTCAGTACTCAGTGTGCTGGGTGCTCAGTACTCAGGGTGCTGGGTGCTCAGTACTCGGTTGCTGGGTGCTCAGTGCTCAGGGTGCTGGGTGCTCAGTGCTCGGGGTGCTGGGTGCTCAGTGCTCAGTACTCAGGGTGCTGGGTGCTCAGTGATCGAGGTGCTGGGTGCTCAGTGCTCAGTACTTAGGGTGCTGGGTGCTCAGTGCTAAGGGGGCTGGGTGCTCAGTGCTCAGGGTGCTGGGTGCTCAGTGCTCAGGGTGCTGGGTACTCAGTGCTCAGGGTGCTGGGTGCTCAGTGCTCAGCGTGCTGGGTGCTCAGTGCTCAGGGTGCTGGGTGCTCAGTGCTTGGGGTGCTGGGTGCTCAGGGCTCAGGGTGCTGGGTACTCAGTGCTCAGGGTGCTGGGTGCTCAGTACTCAGGGTGCTGGGTGCTCAGTGCTCAGGGTGCTGGGTGCTCAGTGCTCGGGGTGCTGGGTGCACAGTACTCGGGGTGCTCAGTGCTCATTACTCAGGGTGCTTTGTGCTCAGTGCTCGAGGTGCTCAGTACTCAGGGTGCTGTATGTTCAGTGCTCAGGGTGCTGGGTGCTCAGTACTCAGGGTGCTCGGTGCTTAGTACTCAGGGTGCTGGGTGCTCAGTACTCCGGGTGCTGGGTGCTCAGTGCTCGGGGTGCTCGGTTCTCAGTGCTCAGTACTCAGGGTGCTAGGTGCTCAGTGCTCAGGGTGCTGGGTTCTCAGTACTCAGGGTGCTGGGTGCTCAGTGCTCAGGGTGTTGGGTGCTCAGTACTCAGGGTGCTGGGAGCTCAGTGCTCAGGGTGATCGGTGCTCAGTACTCAGGGTGCTCAGTACTCAGGGTGCTGGGTGCTCAGTACTCAGGGTGCTGGGTGCTCAGTGCTCGGGGTGCTGGGTGCTCAGTGCTCAGGGTGATCGGTGCTCAGTACTCAGGGTGCTGGGTGCTCAGTGCTCAGGGTGCTGGGTGCTCAGTCCTCAGGGTGCTCAGTGCTCAGGGTGCTGGGTGCTCAATGCTCGGGGTGCTGGGTGCTCAGTGCTCGGTGTGCGGGGTGCTCAGTGCTCAGTGCTCAGGGTGCTGGGTGCTCAGTGCTCAGTGCTCAGGGTGCTGGTTGCTCAGTACTCAGGTTGCTTGGTGCTCAGTGCTCAGGGTCCTGGGTGCTCAGTGCTCAGGGTGCTGGGTGCTCAGTGCTCAGGGTGCTGGTTGCTCAGTGCTCTGGGTCCTGGGTGCTCAGTACTCAGGGTGCTGGCTGCTCAGTACTCGGGGTGCTGGGTGCTCAGTGCTCAGCGTGCTGCATGCTCAGTACTCAGGGTGCTGGGTGCTCAGTGCTCGAGGTGCTCAGTACTCAGGGTGCTGTATGTTCAGTGCTCAGGGTGCTTGGTGCTCAGTACTCAGGGTGCTCGGTGCTTAGTACTCAGGGTGCTGGGTGCTCAGTACTCGGGTGCTGGGTGCTCAGTGCTCAGGGTGCTGGGTGCTTAGTGCTCGGGGTGCTGGGTGCTCAGTGCTCAGTACTCAGGGTGCTGGGTGCTCAGTGCTCGGGTGCTGGGTGCTCAGTGCTCAGTACTCAGGCTGCTGGGTGCTCAGTGCTCAGGGTGCTGGGTGCTCAGTGCTCAGGGTGCTGGGTACTCAGTGCTCAGGGTGCTGGGTGCTCAGTACTCAGGGTGCTGGGTGCTCAGTGCTCAGGGTGCTGGGTGCTCAGTACTCAGGGTGCTGGGTGCTCTGTGCTCGGGGTGCTGGGTGCTCAGTGCTCGGGGTGCTCGGTGCTCCGTACTCAGGGTGCTGGGTGCTCAGTGCTCGAGGTGCTCAGTACTCAGGGTGCTGTATGTTCAGTGCTCAGGGTGCTGGGTGCTCAGTACTCAGGGTGCTCGGTGCTTAGTACTCAGGGTGCTGGGTGCTCAGTACTCCGGGTGCTGGGTGCTCAGTGCTTGGGGTGCTGCGTGCTGAGTACTCAGTGCTCAGGGTGCTCAGTGCTCAGTGTTCACGGTGCTGTGTGCTCAGTGCTCAGGGTGCTGGGTGCTCAGTGCTCAGGGTGCTGGGTACTCAGTGCTCAGGGTGCTGGGTGCTCAGTACTCAGGGTGCTGGGTGCTCAGTACTCAGGGTGCTGGGTGCTCAGTGCTCGGGGAGCTGGGTGCTCAGTGCTCGGGGTGTTTGGTGCCCAGTACTCAGGGTGCTGGGTGCTCAGTGCTCGAGGCGCTCAGTACTCACGGTGCTGTTTGTTCAGTGCTCAGGGTGCTGGGTGCTCAGTACTCAGGGTGCTTGGTGCTTAGTGCTCAGTGTGCTGGGTGCTCAGTACTCCGGGTGCTGGGTGCTCAGTGCTCGGGGTGCTCGGTGCTCAGTGCTCAAGGTCCTGGGTGCTCAGTACTCAGGGTGCTCATTTCACAGGGTGCTGGGTGCTCAGTACTCAGGGTGCTGGGTGCTCAGTGCTCAGGGTGCTCGGTGCTCGGGGCGCTGGGTGCTCAGTGCTCGGGGTGCTCGGAGCTCAGTACTCAGGGTGCTGGGTGCTCAGTGTTCGGGGTGCTCGGTGCTCAGTACTCAGGGTGCTGGTTGCTCAGTGCTCGGGGTGCTCGGTGCTCAGTACATTGGGTGCTCACTACTCAGGGTGTTGGGTGCACAGTGCTCAGGGTGCTGGGTGCTCAGTGCTCAGGGTGCTGGGTGCTCAGTGCTCAGGGTGCAGGGTGGTCAGTACTCAGGGTGCTGGGTGCTCAGTGCTCGGGGTGCTGGGTGCTCAGTGCTCAGGGTGCTGGGTGCTCAGTGCTCGGGGTGCTGGGTGCTCAGTGCTCAGTACTCAGGGTGCTGGGTGCTCAGTGATCGAGGTGCTGGGTGCTCAGTGCTCAGTACTTAGGGTGCTGGGTGCTCAGTGCTAAGGGGGCTGGGTGCTCAGTGCTCAGGGTGCTGGGTGCTCAGTGCTCAAGGTGCTGGGTACTCAGTGCTCAGGGTGCTGGGTGCTCAGGGCTCAGCGTGCTGGGTGCTCAGTGCTCAGGGTGCTGGGTGCTCAGTGCTTGGGGTGCTGGGTGTTCAGGGCTCAGGGTGCTGGGTACTCAGTGCTCAGGGTGCTGGGTGCTCAGTACTCAGGGTGCTGGGTGCTCAGTGCTCAGGGTGCTGGGTGCTCAGTGCTCGGGGTGCTGGGTGCTCAGTGCTCGGTGTGCTGGGTGCTCAGTACTCGGGGTGCTCAGTGCTCATTACTCAGGGTGCTGGGTGCTCAGTGCTCGAGGTGCTCAGTACTCAGGGTGCTGTATGTTCAGTGCTCAGGGTGCTGGGTGCTCAGTACTCAGGGGGCTCGGTGCTTAGTACTCAGGGTGCTGGGTGCTCAGTACTCCGGGTGCTGGGTGCTCAGTGCTCGGGGTGCTCGGTTCTCAGTACTCAGTGCTCAGGGTGCTCAGTGCTCAGTGCTCAGGGTGCTGGGTGCTCAGTACTCAGGGTGCTCGGTGCTTAGTACTCAGGGTGCTGGGTGCTCAGTACTCAGGGTGCTGGGTGCTCAGTGCTCAGGGTGCTGGGTGCTCAGTACTCGGGGTGCTCGGTGCTCAGTGCTCAGGGTGCTCGGTGCTCAGTACTCAGGGTGCTGGCTGCTCAGTAATCAGGGTGCTGGGTGCTCAGTTCTCAGGGTGCTGGGTACTCAGTGCTCAGGGTGCTCGGTGCTCAGTACTCGGGGTGCTGGGTGCTCATTCTCGGGGTGCTGGGTGCTCAGTGCTAGGGGTGCTGGGTGCTCAGTACTCAGGGTGCTGGGTGCTCAGTGCTCAGGGTGCTGGGTGCTCAGTACTCAGGGTGCTGGGAGCTCAGTGCTCAGGGTGATCGGTGCTCAGTACTCAGGGTGCTCAGTACTCAGGGTGCTGGGTGCTCAGTACTCAGGGTGCTGGGTGCTCAGTGCTCGGGGTGCTGGGTGCTCAGTGCTCAGGGTGATCGGTGCTCAGTACTCAGGGTGCTGGGTGCTCAGTGCTCAGGGTGCTGGGTGCTCAGTCCTCAGGGTGCTCAGTGCTCAGGGTGCTGGGTGCTCAGTGCTCGGTGTGCGGGGTGCTCAGTGCTCAGTGCTCAGGGTGCTGGGTGCTCAGTGCTCAGGGTGCTGGTTGCTCAGTACTCAGGTTGCTGGGTGCTCAGTGCTCAGGGTGCTGGGTGCTCAGTGCTCAGGGTGCTGGGTGCTCAGTGCTCAGGGTGCTGGTTGCTCAGGGCTCTGGGTCCTGGGTGCTCAGTACTCAGGGTGCTGGGTGCTCAGTACTCAGGGTGCTGGGTGCTCAGTACTCGGGGTGCTGGGTGCTCAGTGCTCAGCGTGCTGCGTGCTCAGTACTCAGGGTGCTGGGTGCTCAGTGCTCGAGGTGCTCAGTACTCAGGGTGCTGTATGTTCAGTGCTCAGGGTGCTGGGTGCTCAGTACTCAGGGTGCTCGGTGCTTAGTACTCAGGGTGCTGGGTGCTCAGTACTCGGGTGCTGGGTGCTCAGTGCTCAGGGTGCTGGGTGCTTAGTGCTCGGGGTGCTGGGTGCTCAGTGCTCAGTACTCAGGGTGCTGGTTGCTCAGTGCTCGGGTGCTGGGTGCTCAGTGCTCAGTACTCAGGGTGCTGGGTGCTCAGTGCTCAGGGTGCTGGGTGCTCAGTGCTCAGGGTGCTGGGTGCTCAGTGCTCAGGGTGCTGGGTACTCAGTGCTCCGGGTGCTGGGTCCTCAGTACTCAGGGTGCTGGGTGCTCAGTGCTCAGGGTGCTTGGTGCTCAGTGCTCGGGGTGCTGGGTACTCAGTGCTCGGGGTGCTGGGTGCTCAGTGCTCGGGGCGCTCGGTGCTCAGTACTCAGGGTGCTGGGTGCTCAGTGCTCGAGGTGCTCAGTACTCAGGGTGCTGTATGTTCAGTGCTCAGGGTGCTGGGTGCTCAGTACTCAGGGTGCTCGGTGCTTAGTACTCAGGGTGCTGGGTGCTCAGTACTCCGGGTGCTGGGTGCTCAGTGCTTGGGGTGCTGGGTGCTCAGTACTCAGTGCTCAGGGTGCTCAGTGCTCAGTGTTCAGGGTGCTGTGTGCTAAGTGCTCAGGGTGCTGGGTGCTCAGTGCTCAGGGTGCTGGGTACTCAGTGCTCAGGGTGCTGGGTGCTCAGTACTCAGGGTGCTGGGTGCTCAGTACTCAGGGTGCTGGGTGCTCAGTGCTCGGGGAGCTGGGTGCTCAGTGCTCGGGGTGTTTGGTGCCCAGTACTCAGGGTGCTGGGAGCTCAGTGCTCAGGGTGATCGGTGCTCAGTACTCAGGGTGCTCAGTACTCAGGGTGCTGGGTGCTCAGTACTCAGGGTGCTGGGTGCTCAGTGCTCGGGGTGCTGGGTGCTCAGTGCTCAGGGTGATCGGTGCTCAGTACTCAGGGTGCTGGGTGCTCAGTGCTCAGGGTGCTGGGTGCTCAGTCCTCAGGGTGCTCAGTGCTCAGGGTGCTGGGTGCTCAATGCTCGGGGTGCTGGGTGCTCAGTGCTCGGTGTGCGGGGTGCTCAGTGCTCAGTGCTCAGGGTGCTGGGTGCTCAGTGCTCAGTGCTCAGGGTGCTGGTTGCTCAGTACTCAGGTTGCTTGGTGCTCAGTGCTCAGGGTCCTGGGTGCTCAGTGCTCAGGGTGCTGGGTGCTCAGTGCTCAGGGTGCTGTGTGCTAAGTGTTCAGGGTGCTGGGTGCTCAGTGCTCAGGGTGCTCGGTACTCAGTGCTCAGGGTGCTGGGTGCTCAGTACTCAGGGTGCTGGGTGCTCAGTACTCAGGGTGCTGGGTGCTCAGTGCTCGGGGTGTTTGGTGCCCAGTACTCAGGGTGCTGGGTGCTCAGTGCTCGAGGCGCTCAGTACTCACGGTGCTGTGTGTTCAGTGCTCAGGGTGCTGGGTGCTCAGTACTCAGGGTGCTTGGTGCTTAGTGCTCAGTGTGCTGGGTGCTCAGTACTCCGGGTGCTGGGTGCTCAGTGCTCGGGGTGCTCGGTGCTCAGTGCTCAAGGTCCTGGGTGCTCAGTACTCAGGGTGCACATTTCACAGGGTGCTGGGTGCTCAGTACTCAGGGTGCTGGGTGCTCAGTGCTCAGGGTGCTCGGTGCTCGGGGCTCTGGGTGCTCAGTGCTCGGGGTGCTCGGAGCTCAGTACTCAGGGTGCTGAGTGCTCAGTGGTCGGGGTGCTCGGTGCTCAGTACTCAGGGTGCTGGGTGCTCAGTGGTCGGGGTGCTCGGTGATCAGTACTCAGGGTGCTGGGTGCTCAGTGCTCGGGGTGCTCGGTGCTCAGTACGTTGGGTGCTCACTACTCAGGGTGCTGGGTGCACAGTGCTCAGGGTGCTGGGTGCTCAGTGCTCAGGGTGCTGGGTGCTCAGTGCTCAGGGTGCAGGGTGCTCAGTACTCAGGGTGCTGGGTGCTCAGTGCTCGGGGTGCTGGGTGCTCAGTGCTCAGGGTGCTGGGTGCTCAGTACTCGGGGTGCTGGGTGCTCAGTACTCAGGGTGCTGGGTGCTCAGTACTCAGGGTGCTGGGTGCTCAGTACTCGGGTGCTGGGTGCTCAGTGCTCAGGGTGCTGGGTGCTCAGTGCTCCGGTTGCTGGGTGCTCAGTGCTCAGTACTCAGGGTGCTGGGTGCTCAGTGCTCAGTACTTAGGGTGCTGGGTGCTCAGTGCTCAGGGGGCTGGGTGCTCAGTGCTCAGGGTGCTGGGTGCTCAGTGCTCAGGGTGCTGGGTACTCAGTGCTCAGGGTGCTGGGTGCTCAGTGCTCAGCGTGCTGGGTGCTCAGTGCTCAGGGTGCTGGGTGCTCAGTGCTTGGGGTGCTGGGTGCTCAGGGCTCAGTGTGCTGGGTACTCAGTGCTCAGGGTGCTGGGTGCTCAGTACTCAGGGTGCTGGGTGCTCAGTGCTCAGGGTGCTGGGTGCTCAGTGCTCGGGGTGCTGGGTGCTCAGTGCTCGGTGTGCTGGGTGCTCAGTGCTCGGGGTGCTCAGTGCTCAGTACTCAGGGTGCTGGGTGCTCAGTGCTCGAGGTGCTCAGTACTCAGGGTGCTGTATGTTCAGTGCTCAGGGTGCTGGGTGCTCAGTACTCAGGGTGCTCGGTGCTTAGTACTCAGGGTGCTGGGTGCTCAGTACTCCGGGTGCTGGGTGCTCAGTGCTCAGTGTGCTCGGTTCTCAGTACTCAGTGCTCAGGGTGCTCAGTGCTCAGTGCTCAGGGTGCTGGGTGCTCAGTACTCAGGGTGCTCGGTGCTTAGTACTCAGGGTGCTGGGTGCTCAGTACTCAGGGTGCTGGGTGCTCAGTGCTCAGGGTGCTGGGTGCTCAGTACTCGGGGTGCTCGGTGCTCAGTGCTCAGGGTGCTGGGTGCTCAGTACTCAGGGTGCTGGGTGCTCAGTACTCAGGGTGCTGGGTGCTCAGTGCTCAGGGTGCTGGTTACTCAGTGCTCAGGGTGCTCGGTGCTCAGTACTCGGGGTGCTGGGTGCTCATTCTCGGGGTGCTGGGTGCTCAGTGCTCGGGGTGCTGGGTGCTCAGTACTCAGGGTGCTGGGTGCTCAGTGCTCAGGGTGCTGGGTGCTCAGTACTCAGGGTGCTAGGTGCTCAGTGCTCAGGGTGCTGGGTTCTCAGTACTCAGGGTGCTGGGTGCTCAGTGCTCAGGGTGTTGGGTGCTCAGTACTCAGGGTGCTGGGAGCTCAGTGCTCAGGGTGATCGGTGCTCAGTATTCAGGGTGCTCAGTACTCAGGGTGCTGGGTGCTCAGTACTCAGGGTGCTGGGTGCTCAGTGCTCGGGGTGCTGGGTGCTCAGTGCTCAGGGTGATCGGTGCTCAGTACTCAGGGTGCTGGGTGCTCAGTGCTCAGGGTGCTGGGGGCTCAGTCCTCAGGGTGCTCAGTGCTCAGGGTGCTGGGTGCTCAATGCTCGGGGTGCTGGGTGCTCAGTGCTCGGGGTGCTCGGTGCTCAGTGCTCAGTGCTCAGGGTGCTGGGTGCTCAGTGCTCGAGGTGCTCAGTACTCAGGGTGCTGTATGTTCAGTGCTCAGGGTGCTGGGTGCTCAGTACTCAGGGTGCTCGGTGCTTAGTACTCAGGGTGCTGGGTGCTCAGTACTCGGGTGCTGGGTGCTCAGTGCTCAGGGTGCTGGGTGCTTAGTGCTCGGGGTGCTGGGTGCTCAGTGCTCAGTACTCAGGGTGCTGGGTGCTCAGTGCTCGGGTGCTGGGTGCTCAGTGCTCAGTACTCAGGGTGCTGGGTGCTCAGTGCTCAGGGTGCTGGGTGCTCAGTGCTCAGGGTGCTGGGTGCTCAGTGCTCAGGGTGCTGGGTACTCAGTGCTCATTGTGCTGGGTGCTCAGTACTCAGGGTGCTGGGTGCTCAGTGCTCAGGGTGCTGGGTGCTCAGTACTCAGGGTGCTGGGTGCTCTGTGCTCGGGGTGCTGGGTGCTCAGTGCTCGGGGAGCTGGGTGCTCAGTGCTCGGGGTGTTTGGTGCCCAGTACTCAGGGTGCTGGGAGCTCAGTGCTCAGGGTGATCGGTGCTCAGTACTCAGGGTGCTCAGTACTCAGGGTGCTGGGTGCTCAGTACTCAGGGTGCTGGGTGCTCAGTGCTCGGGGTGCTGGGTGCTCAGTGCTCAGGGTGATCGGTGCTCAGTACTCAGGGTGCTGGGTGCTCAGTGCTCAGGGTGCTGGGTGCTCAGTCCTCAGGGTGCTCAGTGCTCAGGGTGCTGGGTGCTCAATGCTCGGGGTGCTGGGTGCTCAGTGCTCGGTGTGCGGGGTGCTCAGTGCTCAGTGCTCAGGGTGCTGGGTGCTCAGTGCTCAGTGCTCAGGGTGCTGGTTGCTCAGTACTCAGGTTGCTTGGTGCTCAGTGCTCAGGGTCCTGGGTGCTCAGTGCTCAGGGTGCTGGGTGCTCAGTGCTCAGGGTGCTGTGTGCTAAGTGTTCAGGGTGCTGGGTGCTCAGTGCTCAGGGTGCTCGGTACTCAGTGCTCAGGGTGCTGGGTGCTCAGTACTCAGGGTGCTGGGTGCTCAGTACTCAGGGTGCTGGGTGCTCAGTGCTCGGGGTGTTTGGTGCCCAGTACTCAGGGTGCTGGGTGCTCAGTGCTCGAGGCGCTCAGTACTCACGGTGCTGTGTGTTCAGTGCTCAGGGTGCTGGGTGCTCAGTACTCAGGGTGCTTGGTGCTCAGTGCTCAGTGTGCTGGGTGCTCAGTACTCCGGGTGCTGGGTGCTCAGTGCTCGGGGTGCTCGGTGCTCAGTGCTCAAGGTCCTGGGTGCTCAGTACTCAGGGTGCACATTTCACAGGGTGCTGGGTGCTCAGTACTCAGGGTGCTGGGTGCTCAGTGCTCAGGGTGCTCGGTGCTCGGGGCTCTGGGTGCTCAGTGCTCGGGGTGCTCGGAGCTCAGTACTCAGGGTGCTGAGTGCTCAGTGGTCGGGGTGCTCGGTGCTCAGTACTCAGGGTGCTGGGTGCTCAGTGGTCGGGGTGCTCGGTGATCAGTACTCAGGGTGCTGGGTGCTCAGTGCTCGGGGTGCTCGGTGCTCAGTACGTTGGGTGCTCACTACTCAGGGTGCTGGGTGCACAGTGCTCAGGGTGCTGGGTGCTCAGTGCTCAGGGTGCTGGGTGCTCAGTGCTCAGGGTGCAGGGTGCTCAGTACTCAGGGTGCTGGGTGCTCAGTGCTCGGGGTGCTGGGTGCTCAGTGCTCAGGGTGCTGGGTGCTCAGTACTCGGGGTGCTGGGTGCTCAGTACTCAGGGTGCTGGGTGCTCAGTACTCAGGGTGCTGGGTGCTCAGTACTCGGGTGCTGGGTGCTCAGTGCTCAGGGTGCTGGGTGCTCAGTGCTCCGGTTGCTGGGTGCTCAGTGCTCAGTACTCAGGGTGCTGGGTGCTCAGTGCTCAGTACTTAGGGTGCTGGGTGCTCAGTGCTCAGGGGGCTGGGTGCTCAGTGCTCAGGGTGCTGGGTGCTCAGTGCTCAGGGTGCTGGGTACTCAGTGCTCAGGGTGCTGGGTGCTCAGTGCTCAGCGTGCTGGGTGCTCAGTGCTCAGGGTGCTGGGTGCTCAGTGCTTGGGGTGCTGGGTGCTCAGGGCTCAGTGTGCTGGGTACTCAGTGCTCAGGGTGCTGGGTGCTCAGTACTCAGGGTGCTGGGTGCTCAGTGCTCAGGGTGCTGGGTGCTCAGTGCTCGGGGTGCTGGGTGCTCAGTGCTCGGTGTGCTGGGTGCTCAGTGCTCGGGGTGCTCAGTGCTCAGTACTCAGGGTGCTGGGTGCTCAGTGCTCGAGGTGCTCAGTACTCAGGGTGCTGTATGTTCAGTGCTCAGGGTGCTGGGTGCTCAGTACTCAGGGTGCTCGGTGCTTAGTACTCAGGGTGCTGGGTGCTCAGTACTCCGGGTGCTGGGTGCTCAGTGCTCAGTGTGCTCGGTTCTCAGTACTCAGTGCTCAGGGTGCTCAGTGCTCAGTGCTCAGGGTGCTGGGTGCTCAGTACTCAGGGTGCTCGGTGCTTAGTACTCAGGGTGCTGGGTGCTCAGTACTCAGGGTGCTGGGTGCTCAGTGCTCAGGGTGCTGGGTGCTCAGTACTCGGGGTGCTCGGTGCTCAGTGCTCAGGGTGCTGGGTGCTCAGTACTCAGGGTGCTGGGTGCTCAGTACTCAGGGTGCTGGGTGCTCAGTGCTCAGGGTGCTGGGTACTCAGTGCTCAGGGTGCTCGGTGCTCAGTACTCGGGGTGCTGGGTGCTCATTCTCGGGGTGCTGGGTGCTCAGTGCTCGGGGTGCTGGGTGCTCAGTACTCAGGGTGCTGGGTGCTCAGTGCTCAGGGTGCTGGGTGCTCAGTACTCAGGGTGCTAGGTGCTCAGTGCTCAGGGTGCTGGGTTCTCAGTACTCAGGGTGCTGGGTGCTCAGTGCTCAGGGTGTTGGGTGCTCAGTACTCAGGGTGCTGGGAGCTCAGTGCTCAGGGTGATCGGTGCTCAGTACTCAGGGTGCTCAGTACTCAGGGTGCTGGGTGCTCAGTACTCAGGGTGCTGGGTGCTCAGTGCTCGGGGTGCTGGGTGCTCAGTGCTCAGGGTGATCGGTGCTCAGTACTCAGGGTGCTGGGTGCTCAGTGCTCAGGGTGCTGGGTGCTCAGTCCTCAGGGTGCTCAGTGCTCAGGGTGCTGGGTGCTCAATGCTCGGGGTGCTGGGTGCTCAGTGCTCGGGGTGCTCGGTGCTCAGTGCTCAGTGCTCAGGGTGCTGGGTGCTCAGTGCTCGAGGTGCTCAGTACTCAGGGTGCTGTATGTTCAGTGCTCAGGGTGCTGGGTGCTCAGTACTCAGGGTGCTCGGTGCTTAGTACTCAGGGTGCTGGGTGCTCAGTACTCGGGTGCTGGGTGCTCAGTGCTCAGGGTGCTGGGTGCTTAGTGCTCGGGGTGCTGGGTGCTCAGTGCTCAGTACTCAGGGTGCTGGGTGCTCAGTGCTCGGGTGCTGGGTGCTCAGTGCTCAGTACTCAGGGTGCTGGGTGCTCAGTGCTCAGGGTGCTGGGTGCTCAGTGCTCAGGGTGCTGGGTGCTCAGTGCTCAGGGTGCTGGGTACTCAGTGCTCATTGTGCTGGGTGCTCAGTACTCAGGGTGCTGGGTGCTCAGTGCTCAGGGTGCTGGGTGCTCAGTACTCAGGGTGCTGGGTGCTCTGTGCTCGGGGTGCTGGGTGCTCAGTGCTCGGGGTGCTCGGTGCTCCGTACTCAGGGTGCTGGGTGCTCAGTGCTCGAGGTGCTCAGTACTCAGGGTGCTGTATGTTCAGTGCTCAGGGTGCTGGGTGCTCAGTACTCAGGGTGCTCGGTGCTTAGTACTCAGGGTGCTGGGTGCTCAGTACTCCGGGTGCTGGGTGCTCAGTGCTTGGGGTGCTGCGTGCTCAGTACTCAGTGCTCAGGGTGCTCAGTGCTGAGTGTTCAGGGTGCTGTGTGCTCAGTGCTCATGGTGCTGGGTGCTCAGTGCTCAGGGTGCTGGGTACTCAGTGCTCAGGGTGCTGGGTGCTCAGTACTCAGGGTGCTGGGTGCTCAGTACTCAGGGTGCTGGGTGCTCAGTGCTCGGGGAGCTGGGTGCTCAGTGCTCGGGGTGTTTGGTGCCCAGTACTCAGGGTGCTGGGTGCTCAGTGCTCGAGGCGCTCAGTACTCACGGTGCTGTGTGTTCAGTGCTCAGGGTGCTGGGTGCTCAGTACTCAGGGTGCTTGGTGCTTAGTGCTCAGTGTGCTGGGTGCTCAGTACTCCGGGTGCTGGGTGCTCAGTGCTCGGGGTGCTCGGTGCTCAGTGCTCAAGGTCCTGGGTGCTCAGTACTCAGGGTGCTCATTTCACAGGGTGCTGGGTGCTCAGTACTCATTGTGCTGGGTGCTCAGTGCTCAGGGTGCTCGGTGCTCGGCGCGCTGGGTGCTCAGTGCTCGGGGTGCTCGGAGCTCAGTACTCAGGGTGCTGGGTGCTCAGTGTTCGGGGTGCTCGGTGCTCAGTACTCAGGGTGCTGGGTGCTCAGTGCTCGGGGTGCTCGGTGCTCAGTACATTGGGTGCTCACTACTCAGGGTGCTGGGTGCACAGTGCTCAGGGTGCTGGGTGCTCAGTGCTCAGGGTGCTGGGTGCTCATTGCTCAGGGTGCTGGGTGCTCAGTACTCAGGGTGCTGGGTGCTCAGTACTCGGGGTGCTGTGTGCTCAGTACTCAGGGTGCTGGGTGCTCAGTACTCAGGGTGCTGGGTGCTCAGTACTCGGGTGCTGGGTGCTCAGTGCTCAGGGTGCTGGGTGCTCAGTGCTCCGGGTGCTGGGTGCTCAGTGCTCAGTACTCAGGGTGCTGGGTGCTCAGTGCTCGGGGTGCTGGGTGCTCAGTGCTCAGTACTCAGGGTGCTGTGTGCTCAGTGCTCAGGGTGCTGGGTTCTCAGTGCTCAGGGTGCTGGGTGCTCAGTGCTCAGGGTGCTGGGTACTCAGTGCTCAGGGTGCTGGGTGCTCAGTGCTCAGCGTGCTGGGTGCTCAGTGCTCAGGGTGCTGGGTGCTCAGTACTCAGGGTGCTAGGTGCTCAGTGCTCAGGGTGCTGGGTGCTCAGTACTCAGGGTGCTGGGTGCTCAGTGCTCAGGGTGCTGGGTACTCAGTACTCAGGGTGCTGGGTGCTCAGTGCTCAGTGTGCTGGGTGCTCAGTCCTCAGGGTGCTCAGTGCTCAGGGTGGTGGGTGCTCAATGCTCGGGGTGCTGGGTGCTCAGTGCGGGGTGTGCTGGGTGCTCAGTGCTCAGTGCTTAGGGTGCTGGGTGCTCAGTGCTCAGTGCTCAGGGTGCTTGTTGCTCAGTACTCAGGGTGCTGGGTGCTCAGTGCTCAGGGTGCTGGGTGCTCATTGCTCAGGGTGCTGGGTGCTCAGTGCTCAGGGTGCTGGGTGCTCAGTGCTCGGGGTGCAGGGTGCTCAGTACTCAGGGTGCTGGGTGCTCAGTACTCAGGGTGCTGGGTGCTCAGTATTCGGGGTGCTGGGTGCTCAGTGCTCAGCGTGCTGGGTGCTCAGTACTCAGGGAGATGGGTGCTCAGTGCTCAGTACTCAGGGTGCTGGGTGCTGAGCACTGAGTACCCAGTACCCCGAGCACTGAGACCCAGCACCCTCAGCACTGAGCACCCAGCACCCTGAGTACTGAGCACCCAGCATCCTGAGCACTGAGTACTGAGCACCCCGAGCACTGAGCACCCAGCACCCTGAGCACTGAGCACCCAGCACCCCTTGCACTGAGCACCCAGCACCCGGAGTACTGAGCACGCAGCACCCTGAGTACTGAGCACACAGCACCCCGAGCACTGAGCACCCAGCACCCTGAGCACTGAGCACCCAGCACCCTAAGTACTGAGCACCCAGCACCCCGAGCACTGAGCACCCAGCACCCTGAGTACTGAGCACCCAGCACTCTGAGTACTGAGAACCGAGCACCCCGAGCACTGAGCACCCAGCACCCTGAGTACTGAGCACCCAGCACCCTGAGCACTGAGCACCCAGCACCCCGAGCACTGAGCATCCAGCACTCTGAGTACTGAGAACCGAGCACCCCGAGCACTGAGCACCCAGCACCCTGAGCACTGAGCACCCTGAGTACTGAGCACCCAGCACCCGGAGCACTGAGCACGGAGCACCCCGAGGACTGAGCACATAGCACCCTGATCACTGAGCACCGAGCACCCCAAGCACTGAGCACCCAGCACCCTGAGTACTGAGCACCCAGCAGCCCGAGCACTGTGCACCCAGCACCCCGAGAATGAGCACACAGCACCCTGAGTACTGAGCAACGAGCACCCTGAGCACTGAGCACCCAGCACCCTGAGTACTGAGCACCCAGCACCCTGAGTACTGAGCACCCAGCACCCTGAGTACTGAGCACGCAGCACCCTGAGTACTGAGCACCAAGCACACGGAGCACTGAGCACCCAGCACCCTGAGCACTGAGCACCCAGCACCCTGAGTACTGAGCACCCAGCACCCTGAGTACTGAACACCCAGCACCCCGAGCACTGAGCACCCAGCAGCCTGAGCACTCAGCACCGAGCACCCTGAGCACTGAGCACCCAGCACCCTGAGTACTGAGCACCCAGCACCCTGAGTACTGAACACCCAGCACCCTGAGCACTGAGCACTGAGCACCCAGCACCCTGAGTACTGAGCACCCAGCACCCTGAGCACTGAGCACCCAGCACCCTGAGCACAGAGCACCCAGCACCCTGAGTACTGAGCACCCAGCACCCTGAGTACTGAACACCCAGCACCCTGAGCACTGAGCACTGAGCACCCAGCACCCTGAGCACTGAGCATTGAGCACACAGCACCATGAGCACTGAGCACCCAGCACCCCGAGCACTGAGCACACAGCACCCTGAGCACCCAGCACCCTGAGCACTGAGCACCCTGAGCACTGAGCACCCAACACTCTGAGCACTGAGCACCCAGCACGCTGAGTACTGAGCACTGAGCACCCAGCACTCTGAGTACTGAGCACCCAGCACCCCGAGCACTGAGCACCCAGCACCCTGTGTATTGAGGACCGAGCACCCCGAGCACTGAGCACCCAGCACCCTGAGTAATGAGCAACCAGCACCCAGAGAATGAGCACCCAGCACCCCGAGCACTGAGCACCCAGCACCCTGAGCACTGAGCACCCAGCACCCTGAGTAGTGAGCACCCAGCACCCCGAGCACTGAGCACCCAGCACCCTGAGTACTGAGCACCCTGAGTACTGAGCACCCAGCACCCTGAGGACTGAGCACCCTGCACCCCGAGCATTGAGCTCCCTGAGTACTGAGCACCCAGCACCCTGAGTACTGAGCACCCAGCAACCTGAGCACTGAGCACCCAGCACCCTGAGTACTGAGCACCCTGAGGACTGAGCACTGAGCACCCAGAGAACTGAGCACCCAGCACCCCGAGGACTGAGCACCCAGCACCCTGTGCACTGAGCACCCAGCACCCCGAGTACTGAGCACTGAGCACCCTGAGTACTGAGCACCCAGCACGCCGAGTACTGAGCACTGAGCACCATGAGGCCTGAGCACGCAGCACCCTGAGCACTGAGCACTGAGAACCCTGAGTACTGAGCACCGAGCACCCTGAGCACTGAGCACCCAGCACCCTGAGCACTGAGCACTGAGCACCCTGAGCACTGAGCACCTAGCACCCCGAGTACTGAGCACTGAGCACCCTGAGCACTGAGCACCCAGCACCCCGAGTACTGAGCACTGAGCACCCTGAGTACTGAGCACCCAGCACCCCGAGTACTGAGCACTGAGCACCATGAGTACTGAGCACCCAGCACCCTGAGCACTGAGCACCCAGCACCCTGAGTACTGAGCACCAAGCTCCCCGAGCACTGAGCACCCTGAGTACTGAGCACCGAGCACCCTGATCACTGAGCACCCAGCACCCCGAGCACTGAGCACCGAGCACCCCGAGCACTGAGCACCCAGCACCCCGAGAATGAGCACCCTGGGCATTGAGTACCCAGCACCATGAGTACTGAGCACCGAGCACCCTGAGCACTGAGCACCCAGCACCCTGAGTACTGAGCACGCAGCACCCTGAGTACTGAGCACCCAGCACCACGACCACTGAGCACAGAGCACTCCGAGGACTGAGCACATAGCACCCTGATCACTGAGCACCGAGCACCCCAAGCACTGAGCACCCAGCACCCTGAGTACTGAGCACCCAGCACCCCGAGCACTGAGCACCCAGCACCCCGAGCACTGTGCAACCAGCACCCCGAGAATGAGCACACAGCACCCTGAGTACTGAGCACCGAGCACCCTGAGTACTGAGCACCCAGCACCCTGAGTACTGAGCACGGAGCACACTGAGCACTGAGCACCCAGCACCCTGAGCACTGAGCACAAAGCACCCTGAGTACTGAGCACCCAGCACCCTGAATACTGAACACCCAGCACCCCGAGAACTGAGCACCCAGCACCCTGAGCACTCAGCACTGAGCACCCTGAGTACTGAGCACCCAGCACCCTGAGTACTGAGCACCCAGCACCCTGAGCACTGAGCACCCAGCACCCTGAGCACTGAGCACCCAGCACCCTGAGTACTGTTCACCCAGCACCCTGAGTACTGAACACCCAGCACCCTGAGCACTGAGCATTGAGCACCCAGCACCCTGAGCACTGAGCACTGAGCACCCAGCACCATGAGCACTGAGCACCCAGCACCCCGAGCACTGAGCATCCAGCACCCTGAGCACCCAGCACCCTGAGCACTGAGCGCCCTGAGCACTGAGCACTGAGCACCCAGCACACTGAGTACTGAGCACCCAACACTCTGAGCACTGAGCACCCAGCACGCTGAGTACTGAGCACTGAGCACCCCGAGCACTGAGCACCCAGCACCCTGAGTACTGAGCACCCAGCACCCCGAGAATGAGCACCCAGCACCCCGAGCACTGAGCACCCAGCACCCTGAGCACTGAGCACGAAGCACCCTGAGGACTGAGCACACTGCACCCCGAGCACTGAGCTCCTGAGTACTGAGCACCCAGCCCCCTGAGGACTGAGCACCCAGCACCCTGAGTACTGAGCACTGAGCACCCAGAGAACTGAGCACCCAACACCCCGAGTACTGAGCACTGAGCACCCTGAGTTCTGAGCACCCAGCACCGCGAGTACTGAGCACTGAGAACCATGAGGACTGAGCATGCAGCACCCAGAGCACTGAGCACTGAGAACCCTGAGTACTGAGCACCGAGCACCCCGAGCACTGAGCACCCAGCACCCTGAGCACTGAGCACCCAGCACCCCGAGCACTGAGCACCCAGCACCCTGAGCACTGAGCACCAGCACCCGAGTACTGAGCACCGAGCACCCCGAGAACTGAGGACACAGCACCCCGAGCACTGAGCACTGAGCACCCTGAGCACTGAGCACCCAGCACCCCGAATACTGAGCACTGAGCACCCTGAGTACTGAGCACCCAGCACCCCGAGTACTGAGCACTGAGCACCATGAGTACTGAGCACCCAGCACCCTGAGCACTGAGCACTGAGAACCCTGAGTACTGAGCACCGAGCACCCCGAGCACTGAGCACCCAGCACCCTGAGTACTGAGCACCCAGCACCCTGAGCACTGAGCACCCAGCACCCCGAGCACTGAGCATCCAGCACTCTGAGTACTGAGAACCGAGCACCCCGAGCACTGAGCACCCAGCACCCTGAGCACTGAGCACCCTGAGTACTGAGCACCCAGCACCCGGAGCACTGAGCACGGAGCACCCCGAGGACTGAGCACATAGCACCCTGATCACTGAGCACCGAGCACCCCAAGCACTGAGCACCCAGCACCCTGAGTACTGAGCACCCAGCAGCCCGAGCACTGTGCACCCAGCACCCCGAGAATGAGCACACAGCACCCTGAGTACTGAGCAACGAGCACCCTGAGCACTGAGCACCCAGCACCCTGAGTACTGAGCACCCAGCACCCTGAGTACTGAGCACCCAGCACCCTGAGTACTGAGCACGCAGCACCCTGAGTACTGAGCACCAAGCACACGGAGCACTGAGCACCCAGCACCCTGAGCACTGAGCACCCAGCACCCTGAGCACTGAGCACTGAGCACCCTGAGCACTGAGCACCTAGCACCCCGAGTACTGAGCACTGAGCACCCTGAGCACTGAGCACCCAGCACCCCGAGTACTGAGCACTGAGCACCCTGAGTACTGAGCACCCAGCACCCCGAGTACTGAGCACTGAGCACCATGAGTACTGAGCACCCAGCACCCTGAGCACTGAGCACCCAGCACCCTGAGTACTGAGCACCAAGCTCCCCGAGCACTGAGCACCCTGAGTACTGAGCACCGAGCACCCTGATCACTGAGCACCCAGCACCCCGAGCACTGAGCACCGAGCACCCCGAGCACTGAGCACCCAGCACCCCGAGAATGAGCACCCTGGGCATTGAGTACCCAGCACCATGAGTACTGAGCACCGAGCACCCTGAGCACTGAGCACCCAGCACCCTGAGTACTGAGCACGCAGCACCCTGAGTACTGAGCACCCAGCACCACGACCACTGAGCACAGAGCACTCCGAGGACTGAGCACATAGCACCCTGATCACTGAGCACCGAGCACCCCAAGCACTGAGCACCCAGCACCCTGAGTACTGAGCACCCAGCACCCCGAGCACTGAGCACCCAGCACCCCGAGCACTGTGCAACCAGCACCCCGAGAATGAGCACACAGCACCCTGAGTACTGAGCACCGAGCACCCTGAGTACTGAGCACCCAGCACCCTGAGTACTGAGCACGGAGCACACTGAGCACTGAGCACCCAGCACCCTGAGCACTGAGCACAAAGCACCCTGAGTACTGAGCACCCAGCACCCTGAATACTGAACACCCAGCACCCCGAGAACTGAGCACCCAGCACCCTGAGCACTCAGCACTGAGCACCCTGAGTACTGAGCACCCAGCACCCTGAGTACTGAGCACCCAGCACCCTGAGCACTGAGCACCCAGCACCCTGAGCACTGAGCACCCAGCACCCTGAGTACTGTTCACCCAGCACCCTGAGTACTGAACACCCAGCACCCTGAGCACTGAGCATTGAGCACCCAGCACCCTGAGCACTGAGCACTGAGCACCCAGCACCATGAGCACTGAGCACCCAGCACCCCGAGCACTGAGCATCCAGCACCCTGAGCACCCAGCACCCTGAGCACTGAGCGCCCTGAGCACTGAGCACTGAGCACCCAGCACACTGAGTACTGAGCACCCAACACTCTGAGCACTGAGCACCCAGCACGCTGAGTACTGAGCACTGAGCACCCCGAGCACTGAGCACCCAGCACCCTGAGTACTGAGCACCCAGCACCCCGAGAATGAGCACCCAGCACCCCGAGCACTGAGCACCCAGCACCCTGAGCACTGAGCACGAAGCACCCTGAGGACTGAGCACACTGCACCCCGAGCACTGAGCTCCTGAGTACTGAGCACCCAGCCCCCTGAGGACTGAGCACCCAGCACCCTGAGTACTGAGCACTGAGCACCCAGAGAACTGAGCACCCAACACCCCGAGTACTGAGCACTGAGCACCCTGAGTTCTGAGCACCCAGCACCGCGAGTACTGAGCACTGAGAACCATGAGGACTGAGCATGCAGCACCCAGAGCACTGAGCACTGAGAACCCTGAGTACTGAGCACCGAGCACCCCGAGCACTGAGCACCCAGCACCCTGAGCACTGAGCACCCAGCACCCCGAGCACTGAGCACCCAGCACCCTGAGCACTGAGCACCAGCACCCGAGTACTGAGCACCGAGCACCCCGAGAACTGAGGACACAGCACCCCGAGCACTGAGCACTGAGCACCCTGAGCACTGAGCACCCAGCACCCCGAATACTGAGCACTGAGCACCCTGAGTACTGAGCACCCAGCACCCCGAGTACTGAGCACTGAGCACCATGAGTACTGAGCACCCAGCACCCTGAGCACTGAGCACTGAGAACCCTGAGTACTGAGCACCGAGCACCCCGAGCACTGAGCACCCAGCACCCTGAGTACTGAGCACCCAGCACCCTGAGCACTGAGCACCCAGCACCCCGAGCACTGAGCATCCAGCACTCTGAGTACTGAGAACCGAGCACCCCGAGCACTGAGCACCCAGCACCCTGAGCACTGAGCACCCTGAGTACTGAGCACCCAGCACCCGGAGCACTGAGCACGGAGCACCCCGAGGACTGAGCACATAGCACCCTGATCACTGAGCACCGAGCACCCCAAGCACTGAGCACCCAGCACCCTGAGTACTGAGCACCCAGCAGCCCGAGCACTGTGCACCCAGCACCCCGAGAATGAGCACACAGCACCCTGAGTACTGAGCAACGAGCACCCTGAGCACTGAGCACCCAGCACCCTGAGTACTGAGCACCCAGCACCCTGAGTACTGAGCACCCAGCACCCTGAGTACTGAGCACGCAGCACCCTGAGTACTGAGCACCAAGCACACGGAGCACTGAGCACCCAGCACCCTGAGCACTGAGCACCCAGCACCCTGAGTACTGAGCACCCAGCACCCTGAGTACTGAACACCCAGCACCCCGAGCACTGAGCACCCAGCAGCCTGAGCACTCAGCACCGAGCACCCTGAGCACTGAGCACCCAGCACCCTGAGTACTGAGCACCCAGCACCCTGAGTACTGAACACCCAGCACCCTGAGCACTGAGCACTGAGCACCCAGCACCCTGAGTACTGAGCACCCAGCACCCTGAGCACTGAGCATCCAGCACCCTGAGCACAGAGCACCCAGCACCCTGAGTACTGAGCACCCAGCACCCTGAGTACTGAACACCCAGCACCCTGAGCACTGAGCACTGAGCACCCAGCACCCTGAGCACTGAGCATTGAGCACACAGCACCATGAGCACTGAGCACCCAGCACCCCGAGCACTGAGCACACAGCACCCTGAGCACCCAGCACCCTGAGCACTGAGCACCCTGAGCACTGAGCACCCAACACTCTGAGCACTGAGCACCCAGCACGCTGAGTACTGAGCACTGAGCACCCAGCACTCTGAGTACTGAGCACCCAGCACCCCGAGCACTGAGCACCCAGCACCCTGTGTATTGAGGACCGAGCACCCCGAGCACTGAGCACCCAGCACCCTGAGTAATGAGCAACCAGCACCCAGAGAATGAGCACCCAGCACCCCGAGCACTGAGCACCCAGCACCCTGAGCACTGAGCACCCAGCACCCTGAGTAGTGAGCACCCAGCACCCCGAGTACTGAGCACCCAGCACCCTGAGTACTGAGCACCCTGAGTACTGAGCACCCAGGACCCTGAGGACTGAGCACCCTGCACCCCGAGCATTGAGCTCCCTGAGTACTGAGCACCCAGCACCCTGAGTACTGAGCACCCAGCACCCTGAGCACTGAGCACCCAGCACCCTGAGTACTGAGCACCCTGAGGACTGAGCACTGAGCACCCAGAGAACTGAGCACCCAGCACCCCGAGGACTGAGCACCCAGCACCCTGTGCACTGAGCACCCAGCACCCCGAGTACTGAGCACTGAGCACCCTGAGTACTGAGCACCCAGCACGCCGAGTACTGAGCACTGAGCACCATGAGGACTGAGCACGCAGCACCCTGAGCACTGAGCACTGAGAACCCTGAGTACTGAGCACCGAGCACCCTGAGCACTGAGCACCCAGCACCCTGAGCACTGAGCACTGAGCACCCTGAGCACTGAGCACCTAGCACCCCGAGTACTGAGCACTGAGCACCCTGAGTACTGAGCACCCAGCACCCCGAGTACTGAGCACTGAGCACCATGAGTACTGAGCACCCAGCACCCTGAGCACTGAGCACCCAGCACCCTGAGTACTGAGCACCAAGCTCCCCGAGCACTGAGCACCCTGAGTACTGAGCACCGAGCACCCTGATCACTGAGCACCCAGCACCCCGAGCACTGAGCACCGAGCACCCCGAGCACTGAGCACCCAGCACCCCGAGAATGAGCACCCTGGGCATTGAGTACCCAGCACCATGAGTACTGAGCACCGAGCACCCTGAGCACTGAGCACCCAGCACCCTGAGTACTGAGCACGCAGCACCCTGAGTACTGAGCACCCAGCACCACGACCACTGAGCACAGAGCACTCCGAGGACTGAGCACATAGCACCCTGATCACTGAGCACCGAGCACCCCAAGCACTGAGCACCCAGCACCCTGAGTACTGAGCACCCAGCACCCCGAGCACTGAGCACCCAGCACCCCGAGCACTGTGCAACCAGCACCCCGAGAATGAGCACACAGCACCCTGAGTACTGAGCACCGAGCACCCTGAGTACTGAGCACCCAGCACCCTGAGTACTGAGCACGGAGCACACTGAGCACTGAGCACCCAGCACCCTGAGCACTGAGCACAAAGCACCCTGAGTACTGAGCACCCAGCACCCTGAATACTGAACACCCAGCACCCCGAGAACTGAGCACCCAGCACCCTGAGCACTCAGCACTGAGCACCCTGAGTACTGAGCACCCAGCACCCTGAGTACTGAGCACCCAGCACCCTGAGCACTGAGCACCCAGCACCCTGAGCACTGAGCACCCAGCACCCTGAGTACTGTTCACCCAGCACCCTGAGTACTGAACACCCAGCACCCTGAGCACTGAGCATTGAGCACCCAGCACCCTGAGCACTGAGCACTGAGCACCCAGCACCATGAGCACTGAGCACCCAGCACCCCGAGCACTGAGCATCCAGCACCCTGAGCACCCAGCACCCTGAGCACTGAGCGCCCTGAGCACTGAGCACTGAGCACCCAGCACACTGAGTACTGAGCACCCAACACTCTGAGCACTGAGCACCCAGCACGCTGAGTACTGAGCACTGAGCACCCCGAGCACTGAGCACCCAGCACCCTGAGTACTGAGCACCCAGCACCCCGAGAATGAGCACCCAGCACCCCGAGCACTGAGCACCCAGCACCCTGAGCACTGAGCACGAAGCACCCTGAGGACTGAGCACCCTGCACCCCGAGCACTGAGCTCCTGAGTACTGAGCACCCAGCCCCCTGAGGACTGAGCACCCAGCACCCTGAGTACTGAGCACTGAGCACCCAGAGAACTGAGCACCCAACACCCCGAGTACTGAGCACTGAGCACCCTGAGTACTGAGCACCCAGCACCGCGAGTACTGAGCACTGAGAACCATGAGGACTGAGCATGCAGCACCCAGAGCACTGAGCACTGAGAACCCTGAGTACTGAGCACCGAGCACCCCGAGCACTGAGCACCCAGCACCCTGAGCACTGAGCACCCAGCACCCCGAGCACTGAGCACCCAGCACCCTGAGCACTGAGCACCAACACCCGAGTACTGAGCACCGAGCACCCCGAGAACTGAGGACACAGCACCCCGAGCACTGAGCACTGAGCACCCTGAGCACTGAGCACCCAGCACCCCGAATACTGAGCACTGAGCACCCTGAGTACTGAGCACCCAGCACCCCGAGTACTGAGCACTGAGCACCATGAGTACTGAGCACCCAGCACCCTGAGCACTGAGCACTGAGAACCCTGAGTACTGAGCACCGAGCACCCCGAGCACTGAGCACCCAGCACCCTGAGTACTGAGCACCGAGCTCCCCGAGCACTGAGCACCCTGAGTACTGAGCACCGAGCACCCCGAGCACTGAGCACCCAGCACCCCGATCACTGAGCACCCAGCACCCCGAGCACTGAGCACCCAGCACCCCGAGAATGAGCACCCTGAGCATTGAGTACCCAGCACCATGAGTACTGAGCACCGAGCACCCTGAGCACTGAGCACCCAGCACCCTGAGTACTGAGCACGCAGCACCCTGAGTACTGAGCACCCAGCACCCTGAGTACTGAGCACCCAGCACCCTGTGCACTGAGCCCCCAGCACCCCGAGCACTGAGCACTGAGCACCCTGAGCACTGAGCACCCAGCATCCCGAGTACTGAGCACTGAGCACCCTGATTACTGAGCACCCAGCACCCCGAGTACTGAGCACTGAGCACCCAGCACCGCGAGCACTGAGCACTCAGCACCCTGTGTACTGAGCACTGAGTACCCAGTACCCCGAGCACTGAGACCCAGCACCCCGAGCACTGAGCACCCAGCACCCCGAGTACTGAGCACCCAGCACCCCAAGCACTGAGCACCCAGCACCCCGAGCACTGAGCACCCAGCACCCCGAGCACTGAGCACCCAGCACCCCGAGCACTGGGCACCCAGCACCCCGAGCACTGAGCACCCAGCACCCCGAGCATTGAGCACCCCGAGCACTGAGCACCGAGCACCCCGAGCACTGTGCACCCAGCACCCTGAGAACTGAGCACCCAGCACCCTGAGCACTGAGCACTGAGAACCCTGAGTACTGAGCACCGAGCACCCCGAGCACTGAGCACCCAGCACCCCGAGCACTGAGCACCCAGCACCCTGAGTACTGAGCACTGAGCACCCAGCACCCCGAGCACTGAGCACTCAGCACCCTGTGTACTGAGCACTGAGTACCCAGTACCCCAAGCACTGAGACCCAGCACCCCGAGTACTGAGCACCCAGCACCCCGAGTACTGAGCACCCAGCACCCCGAGCACTGAGCACCCAGCACCCCGAGCACTGAGCACGCAGCACCCCGAGCACTGAGCACCCAGCACCCCGAGCACTGAGCACCCAGCACCCCGAGTACTGAGCACCCAGCACCCCGAGCACTGAGCACCGAGCACCCCGAGCACTGTGCACCCAGCACCCTGAGAACTGAGCACCCAGCACCCTGAGTACTGAGCACCCAGCATCCTGAGCACTGAGTACTGAGCACCCCGTGCAATGAGCACCCAGCACCCTGAGCACTGAGCACCCAGCACCCCTTGCACTGAGCACCCAGCACCCGGAGTACTGAGCACGCAGCACCCTGAGTACTGAGCACCCAGCACCCCGAGCACTGAGCAATCAGCACCCTGAGCACTGAGCACCCAGCACCCTGAGTACTGAACACCCAGCACCCCGAGCACTGAGCACCCAGCACCCAGAGTACTGAGCACCGAGCACCCTGAGCGCTGAGCACCAAGCACCCCGAGCACTGAGCACCCAGCACCCTGAGTACTGAGCACCGAGCACCCCGAGCTCTGAGCACCCAGCACCCTGAGTACTGAGCACCCAGCACACCGAGCATTTTGCACCCAGAACCCTGAGTACTGAGCACCCAGCACCCTGAGCACTGAGCACCCAGCACCCCGAGCAGTGAGCACCCAGCACCCTGAGCACTGAGCACCCTGAGTACTGAGCAACCAGCACCCTGAGTACTGAGCACCCAGCACCCCGAGCACTGAGCACGGAGGACCCCGAGGACTGAGCACCCAGCACCCTGAGTACTGAGCACCCAGCACCCCGAGCACTGAGCACCCATCACCCCGAGCTCTGTGCACCCAGCACCCCGAGAATGAGCACACAGCACCCTGAGTACTGAGCACCGAGCACCCTGAGTACTGAGCACCTATCACCCTGAGTACTGAGCACCCAGCACGCTGAGTAATGAGCACCCAGCACCCTGAGTACTGAGCACCCAGCACCCTGAATACTGAGCACCCAGCACCCTGAGTACTGAGCACCGAGCACCCTGAGCACTGAGCACCCAGCACCCGAGCACTCAGCACCCAGCACCCTGAGTAATGAGCACCCAGCACCCTGAGTACTGAGCACCCAGCACTCTGAGCACTGAGTACCCAGCACCCTGAGCACTGAGGACCCAGCACCCTGAGCACTGAGCACACAGCACCCTGAGCACTGAGCACCCAGCACCCTGAGTACTGAACACTGAGCACCCAGCACAACGAGCACTGAGCACCCAGCAACCTGAGTACTGAGCACTGAGCACCCAGCACCCCGAGCACTGAGCACCCAGCACCCTGAGCACTGAGTACCCAGCACCCGAGTACTGAGCACCCAGCACCCTGTGTACTGAGCACCCAGCACCCTGAGTACTGAGCGCCCAGCACCCCGAGTACTGAGCGCCCAGCACCCTGAGTACTGAGCACCCAGCAACCTGAGCACTGAGCACCCAGCACCCCGAGCACTGAGCACCCAGCACCCTGAATACTGAGCACCCAGCACCCTGAGCACTGAGCACCCAGCACCCTGAGTAGTGAGCACCCAACGTACTGAGCACCGAGCACCCCGAGCACTGAGCACCCAGCACTCTGAGTACTGAGCACCGATCACCCCGAGAACTGAGCACCCATCACCCTGAGTACTGAGATCCGAGCACCCCGAGCACTGAGCACCCAGCACCGCGAGCACTGAGCACATAGCACCCCGAGAACTGAGCAAAGAGCACCCCGAGCACTGAGCACCCAGCACCGCGAGCACTGAGCACATAGCACCCCGAGCACTGAGCACCCAGCACCCTGAGTACTGAGTACCCAGCAGCCTGAGCACTGAGCACCCAGCACCCTGAGCACTGAGCACACGGCACCCTGAGCACTGAGCACCCAGCACCCTGAGTACTGAGCACTGAGCACCCAGCACCCCGAGCACTGAGCACCCAGCCCCCTGAGTACTGAGCACCGAGCACCCCGAGCACTGAGCACCCAGCACCCTGAGTACTGAGCTCCGAGCACCCCGAGCACTGAGCACCCAGCACCCCGAGCACCGAGCACACTGAGCACTGAGCACCCAGCACCCTGAGTACTGAGCACCCAGCACCCTGAGCAATGAGCACCCTGAGTACTGAGCACCCAGCACCTTGAGCACTGAGCACCGAGCACCCCGAGCACTGAGCACCCAGCACCCCGATCACTGAGCACCCAGCACCCTGAGCACTGAGCACCCAGCACGAGAGTACTGAGCACCCAGCACCCTGAGTACTGAGCACCCAGCACCCTGAGTACTGAACACCCAGCACCCTGAGCACTGAGCATTGAGCACCCAGCACCCTGAGCACTGAGCACTGAGCACCCAGCACCATGAGCACTGAGCACCCAGCACCCCGAGCACTGAGCACCCAGCACCCTGAGCACCCAGCACCCTGAGCACTGAGCGCCCTGAGCACTGAGCACTGAGCACCCAGCACACTGAGTACTGAGCACCCAACACTCTGAGCACTGAGCACCCAGCACGCTGAGTACTGAGCACTGAGCACCCCGAGCACTGAGCACCCAGCACCCTGAGTACTGAGCACCGAGCACCCTGAGTACTGAGCACCCAGCACCCTGAGCACTGAGCACCCAGCACCCTGAGCACTGACCACCCAGCACCCTGAGCAGTGACCACCCAGCACCCTGAGCCCTGAGCCCCGTGAGTACTGTGCACTGAGCACCCTGAGTACTGAGCACCCAGCACCCTGAGTACTGAGCACCCAGCACTCTGAGTACTGAGCACCCAGCACCCTGAGCACTGAGCACCGAACACCCCGAGTTCTGAGAACCCAGCACCCCGAGTACTGAGCACCCAGCACCCAGAGCACTGAGCACCCTGAGTACTGAGCACTGAGCACCCTGAGCACCGAGCACCCTGAGTACTGAGCACTGAGCAAACTGAGCACTGAGCACACTGCACCCTGAGTACTGAGCACCCAGCACCCTGAGCACTGAGGACCGAACACCCTGAGTACTAAGAACCCAGGACCCTGAGTACTGAGCACCCAGCACCCTGAGCACTGAGCACCCAGCACGCTGAGTACGGAGCACTGAGCACCCTGAGTACTGAGCACCGAGTACCCTGACCACTGAGCACCCAGCACGCTGAGTACTGAGCACTGAGCACCCTGAGCACTGAGCACCCAGCACCCTGAGTACTGAGCACCGAGCACCCTGAGTACTGACCACCCAGCACTCTGAGCACTGAGCACCCAGCACCCTGAGCACTGAGCACCCAGCACCCCGAGCACTGAGCACCCAGCACCCCGAGCACTGAGCACCCAGCACCCCGAGCACTGAGCCTGAGCAACCTGAGTACTGAGCACTGAACACACTGAGTACTGAGCACCGAGCACCCTGAGTACTGAGCACCCAGCACCCCGAGCACTGAGCACCGAGCACCCTGAGCACTGAGCACCCAGCACAACGAGTACTGAGCACCCAGCAATCTGATTACTGAGCACCAAGCACCCCGAGCACTGAGCACCGAGCACCCCGAGCACTGAGCACCCAGCACCCCGAGCACTGAGCACCCCGCACCCTCAGTACTAAGCACCCAGCACCCTGAGTACTGAGCACCCAGCACCCTGAGTACTGAGCACCCAGCACACTGAGCACTGAGCACCCAGCACCCTGAGTACTGAGCACCCAGCACCCCGAGCACTCAGCACCCAGCACCCTGAGTACTGAGCACCCTGAGTACTGAGCACCCAGCACCCTGAGGATTGAGCACCCTGCACCCCGAGCACTGAGCTCCTGAGTACTGAGCACCCAGCCCCCTGAGTACTGAGCACCCAGCACCCTGAGTACTGAGCACTGAGCACCCAGAGAACTGAGCACCCAACACCCCGAGTACTGAGCACTGAGCACCCTGAGTACTGAGCACCCAGCACCGCGAGTACTGAGCACTGAGAACCATGAGGACTGAGCATGCAGCACCCAGAGCACTGAGCACTGAGAATCCTGAGTACTGAGCACCGAGCACCCCGAGCACTGAGCACCCAGCACCCTGAGCACTGAGCACCCAGCACCCCGAGCACTGAGCACCCAGCACCCTGAGCACTGAGCACCAGCACCCGAGTACTGAGCACCGAGCACCCCGAGAACTGAGGACACAGCACCCCGAGCACTGAGCACTGAGCACCCTGAGCACTGAGCACCCAGCACCCCGAATACTGAGCACTGAGCACCCTGAGTACTGAGCACCCAGCACCCCGAGTACTGAGCACTGAGCACCATGTGTACTGAGCCCCCAGCACCCTGAGCACTGAGCACTGAGAACCCTGAGTACTGAGCACCGAGCACCCCGAGCACTGAGCAACCAGCACCCTGAGTACTGAGCACCGAGCTCCCCGAGCACTGAGCACCCTGAGTACTGAGCACCGAGCACCCCGAGCACTGAGCACCCAGCACCCCGTGCACTGAGCACCCAGCACCCCGAGCACTGAGCACCCAGCACCCCGAGAATGAGCACCCTGAGCATTGAGTACCCAGCACCATGAGTACTGAGCACCGAGCACCCTGAGCACTGAGCACCCAGCACCCTGAGTACTGAGCACGCAGCACCCTGAGTACTGAGCACCCAGCACCCTGAGTACTGAGCACCCAGCACCCTGAGCACTGAGCACCGAGCACCCCGAGTACTCTGAGAACTGAGCACCCAGCAGCCCGAGCACTGAGCCCCCAGCACCCCGAGCACTGAGCACTGAGCACCCTGAGCACTGAGCACCCAGCATCCCGAGTACTGAGCACTGAGCACCCTGATTACTGAGCACCCAGCACCCCGAGTACTGAGCACTGAGCACCCAGCAACGCGAGCACTGAGCACTCAGCACCCTGTGTACTGAGCACTGAGTACCCAGTACCCCGAGCACTGAGACCCAGCACCCCGAGCACTGAGCACCCAGCACCCCGAGTACTGAGCACCCAGCACCCCAAGCACTGAGCACCCAGCACCCCGAGCACTGAGCACCCAGCACCCCGAGCACTGAGCACCCAGCACCCCGAGCACTGGGCACCCAGCACCCCGAGCACTGAGCACCCAGCACCCCGAGCATTGAGCACCCCGAGCACTGAGCACCGAGCACCCCGAGCACTGTGCACCCAGCACCCTGAGAACTGAGCACCCAGCACCCTGAGCACTGAGCACTGAGAACCCTGAGTACTGAGCACCGAGCACCCCGAGCACTGAGCACCCAGCACCCCGAGCACTGAGCACCCAGCACCCTGAGTACTGAGCACTGAGCACCCAGCACCCCGAGCACTGAGCACTCAGCACCCTGTGTACTGAGCACTGAGTACCCAGTACCCCAAGCACTGAGACCCAGCACCCCGAGTACTGAGCACCCAGCACCCCGAGTACTGAGCACCCAGTACCCCGAGCACTGAGCACCCAGCACCCCGAGCACTGAGCACCCAGCACCCCGAGCACTGAGCACCCAGCACCCCGAGCACTGAGCACCCAGCACCCCGAGTACTGAGCACCCAGCACCCCGAGCACTGAGCACCGAGCACCCCGAGCACTGTGCACCCAGCACCCTGAGAACTGAGCACCCAGCACCCTGAGTACTGAGCACCCAGCATCCTGAGCACTGAGTACTGAGCACCCCGTGCAATGAGCACCCAGCACCCTGAGCACTGAGCACCCAGCACCCCTTGCACTGAGCACCCAGCACCCGGAGTACTGAGCACGCAGCACCCTGAGTACTGAGCACCCAGCACCCCGAGCACTGAGCAATCAGCACCCTGAGCACTGAGCACCCAGCACCCTGAGTACTGAGCACCCAGCACCCCGAGAACTGAGCACCCAGCACCCAGAGTACTGAGCACCGAGCACCCTGAGCACTGAGCACCAAGCACCCCGAGCACTGAGCACCCAGCACCCTGAGTACTGAGCACCGAGCACCCCGAGCTCTGAGCACCCAGCACCCTGAGTACTGAGCACCGAGCACCCCGAGCACTGAGCACCCAGCACCCTGAGTACTGAGCACCCAGCACACCGAGCATTTAGCACCCAGCACCCCTGAGTACTGAGCAACCTGCACCCTGAGCACTGAGCACCCAGCACCCCGAGCAGTGAGCACCCAGCACCCTGAGCACTGAGCACCCTGAGTACTGAGCAACCAGCACCCTGAGTACTGAGCACCCAGCACCCCGAGCACTGAGCACGGAGGATCCCGAGGACTGAGCACCCAGCACCCTGAGTACTGAGCACCCAGCACCCCGAGCACTGAGCACCCATCACCCCGAGCTCTGTGCACCCAGCACCCCGAGAATGAGCACACAGCACCCTAAGTACTGAGCACCGAGCACCCTGAGTACTGAGCACCTATCACCCTGAGTACTGAGCACCCAGCACGCTGAGTAATGAGCACCCAGCACCCTGAGTACTGAGCACCCAGCACCCTGAATACTGAGCAACCAGCACCCTGAGTACTGAGCACCGAGCACCCTGAGCACTGAGCACCCAGCACCCGAGCACTCAGCACCCAGCACCCTGAGTAATGAGCACCCAGCACCCTGAGTACTGAGCACCCAGCACTCTGAGCACTGAGTACCCAGCACCCTGAGCACTGAGCACCCAGCACCCTGAGCACTGAGCACACAGCACCCTGAGCACTGAGCACCCAGCACCCTGAGTACTGAACACTGAGCACCCAGCACAACGAGCACTGAGCACCCAGCACCCTGAGTACTGAGCACTGAGCACCCAGCACCCCGAGTACTGAGCGCCCAGCACCCTGAGTACTGAGCACCCAGCACCCTGAGCACTGAGCACCGAGCACCCCGAGCACTGAGCACCCAGCACCCTGAATACTGAGCACCCAGCACCCTGAGCACTGAGCACCCAGCACCCTGAGTAGTGAGCACCCAACGTACTGAGCACCGAGCACCCCGAGCACTGAGCGCCCAGCACTCTGAGTACTGAGCACCGATCACCCCGAGAACTGAGCACCCATCACCCTGAGTACTGAGCTCCGAGCACCCCGAGCACTGAGCACCCAGCACCGCGAGCACTGAGCACATAGCACCCCGAGAACTGAGCAAACAGCACCCCGAGCACTGAGCACCCAGCACCGCGAGCACTGAGCACATAGCACCCCGAGCACTGAGCACCCAGCACCCTGAGTACTGAGTACCCAGCAGCCTGAGCACTGAGCACCCAGCACCCTGAGCACTGAGCACACAGCACCCTGAGCACTGAGCACCCAGCACCCTGAGTACTGAGCACTGAGCACCCAGCACCCCGAGCACTGAGCACCCAGCCCCCTGAGTACTGAGCACCGAGCACCCCGAGCACTGAGCACCCAGCACCCTGAGTACTGAGCTCCGAGCACCCCGAGCACTGAGCACCCAGCACCCCGAGCACCGAGCACCCTGAGCACTGAGCACCCAGCACCCTGAGTACTGAGCACCCAGCACCCTGAGCAATGAGCACCCTGAGTACTGAGCACCCAGCACCTTGAGCACTGAGCACCGAGCACCCCGAGCACTGAGCACCCAGCACCCCGATCACTGAGCACCCAGCACCCTGAGCACTGAGCACCCAGCACGAGAGTACTGAGCACCCAGCACCCTGAGTACTGAGCACCCAGCACCCTGAGTACTGAACACCCAGCACCCTGAGCACTGAGCATTGAGCACCCAGCACCCTGAGCACTGAGCACTGAGCACCCAGCACCATGAGCACTGAGCACCCAGCACCCCTTGCACTGAGCACCCAGCACCCTGAGCACCCAGCACCCTGAGCACTGAGCGCCCTGAGCACTGAGCACTGAGCACCCAGCACACTGAGTACTGAGCACCCAACACTCTGAGCACTGAGCACCCAGCACGCTGAGTAATGAGCACTGAGCACCCCGAGCACTGAGCACCCAGCACCCTGAGTACTGAGCACCCAGCACCCCGAGAATGAGCACCCAGCACCCCGAGCACTGAGCACCCAGCACCCTGAGCACTGAGCACCCAGCACCCTGAGTACTGAGCACCCAGCACCCCGAGCACTCAGCACCCAGCACCCTGAGTACTGAGCACCCTGAGTACTGAGCACCCAGCACCCTGAGGACTGAGCACCCTGCACCCCGAGCACTGAGCTCCTGAGTACTGAGCACCCAGCCCCCTGAGTACTGAGCACCCAGCACCCTGAGTACTGAGCACTGAGCACCCAGAGAACTGAGCACCCAACACCCCGAGTACTGAGCACTGAGCACCCTGAGTACTGAGCACCCAGCACCGCGAGTACTGAGCACTGAGAACCATGAGGACTGAGCATGCAGCACCCAGAGCACTGAGCACTGAGAACCCTGAGTACTGAGCACCGAGCACCCCGAGCACTGAGCACCCAGCACCCTGAGCACTGAGCACCCAGCACCCCGAGCACTGAGCACCCAGCACCCTGAGCACTGAGCACCAGCACCCGAGTACTGAGCACCGAGCACCCCGAGAACTGAGGACACAGCACCCCGAGAAGTGAGCACTGAGCACCCTGAGCACTGAGCACCCAGCACCCCGAATACTGAGCACTGAGCACCCTGAGTACTGAGCACCCAGCACCCCGAGTACTGAGCACTGAGCACCATGAGTACTGAGCACCCAGCACCCTGAGCACTGAGCACTGAGAACCCTGAGTACTGAGCACCGAGCATCCCGAGCACTGAGCACCCAGCACCCTGAGTACTGAGCACCGAGCTCCCCGAGCACTGAGCACCCTGAGTACTGAGCACCGAGCACCCCGAGCACTGAGCACCCAACACCCCGAGCACTGAGCACCCAGCACCCCGAGCACTGAGCACCCAGCACCCCGAGAATGAGCACCCTGAGCATTGAGTACCCAGCACCATGAGTACTGAGCACCGAGCACCCTGAGCACTGAGCACCCAGCACCCTGAGTACTGAGCACGCAGCACCCTGAGTACTGAGCACCCAGCACCCTGAGTACTGAGCACCCAGCACCCTGAGCACTGAGCACCGAGCACCCCGAGTACTCTGAGAACTGAGCACCCAGCAGCCCGAGCACTGAGCCCCCAGCACCCCGAGCACTGAGCACTGAGCACCCTGAGCACTGAGCACCCAGCATCCCGAGTACTGAGCACTGAGCACCCTGATTACTGAGCACCCAGCACCCCGAGTACTGAGCACTGAGCACCCAGCACCGCGAGCACTGAGCACTCAGCACCCTGTGTACTGAGCACTGAGTACCCAGTACCCCGAGCACTGAGACCCAGCACCCCGAGCACTGAGCACCCAGCACCCCGAGCACTGAGCACCCAGCACCCCAAGCACTGAGCACCCAGCACCCCGAGCACTGAGCACCCAGCACCCCGAGCACTGAGCACCCAGCACCCCGAGCACTGGGCACCCAGCACCCCGAGCACTGAGCACCCAGCACCCCGAGCATTGAGCACCCCGAGCACTGAGCACCGAGCACCCCGAGCACTGTGCACCCAGCACCCTGAGAACTGAGCACCCAGCACCCTGAGCACTGAGTACCCAGCACCCTGAGCACTGAGCACCCAGCACCCTGAGCACTGAGCACACAGCACCCTGAGCACTGAGCACCCAGCACCCCGAGCACTGAGCACCCAGCACCCTGAATACTGATCACCCAGCACCCTGAGCACTGAGCACCCAGCACCCTGAGCACTGAGCACCCAGCACACTGAGCACTGAGCACCCAGCACCCTGAGTAGTGAGCACCCAACGTACTGAGCACCGAGCACCCCGAGCACTGAGCACCCAGCACTCTGAGTACTGAGCACCGATCACCCGAGAACTGAGCACCCATCACCCTGAGTACTGAGCTCCGAGCACCCCGAGCACTGAGCACCCAGCACCCGGAGTACTGAGCACCCAGCACCCTGAGTACTAAGCACCGATCACCCTGAGTACTGAGCACCCAGTACCCTGAGCACTGAACACACAGCATCCTGAGTACTGAGCACCCCGAGCACTGAGCACCCAGCACCCTGAGCACTGAGCACCCAGCACCCTGAGTACTGAGCACCCAGCACCCTGAGTACTGAACACCCAGCACCCTGAGCACTGAGCACTGAGCACCCTGAGCACTGAGTAATGAGCACTGAGCACCCTGAGCACTGAGCACCCAGCACCCTGAGTACTGAGCACCCAGCACCCCAAGCACTGAGCACCCAGCGCCCTGAGTACTGAGCACCCAGCACCCCGAGCACTGATCACCCGGCACCCCGAGCACTGATCACTGAGCACCCTGAGCACTCAGCACACAGCACCGCGAGTACTGACCACTGAGCACCCTGAGCACTGAGCACCCAGCACCCCGAGTACTGAGCCCTGAGCACCCTGAGTACTGAGCACCCAGCACCCTGAGCACTGAGCACCCAGCACCCTGAGCACTGAGCACCCAGCACCCTGAGCAATGAGCACTGAGCACCCAGCACCCCGAGCACTGAACACCCAGCACCCTGAGTACTGAGCACTGAGCACCCAGCACCCCGAGCACTGAGCACCCAGCACCCTGAGTACTGAGCACCCAGCACCCTGAGCAATGAGCACTTTGAGTACTGAGCACCCAGCACCCTGAGCAATGAGCACCCTGAGTACTGAGCACCCAGCACCCTGAGTACTAAGCACCGAGGACCCTCAGTACTGAGCACCCAGTACCCTGAGCACTGAGCACCGAGCACCCCGAGCACTGAGCACCCAGCACCGCGAGCACTGAGCACCCAGCACCCGAGCACTGAGCACCCAGCACCCTGAGTAATGAGCACCCAGCACCCTGAGTACTGAGCACCCAGCACCCTGAGCACTGAGTACCCAGCACCCTGAGCACTGAGCACCCAGCACCCTGAGCACTGAGCACACAGCACCCTGAGCACTGAGCACCCAGCACCCTGAGTACTGAGCACTGAGCACCCAGCACAACGAGCACTGAGCACCCAGCACCCTGAGTACTGAGCACTGAGCACCCAGCACCCCGAGCACTGAGCACCCAGCACCCTGAGCACTGAGCACCCAGCACCCTGAGTACTGATCTCCGAGCACCCCGAGCACTGAGCACCCAGCACCCGGAGTACTGAGCACCCAGCACCCTGAGTACTAAGCACCGAGCACCCTGAGTACTGAGCACCCAGTACCCTGAGCACTGAACACACAACACCCTGAGTACTGAGCACCCCGAGCACTGATCACCCAGCACCCTGAGCACTGAGCACCCAGCACCCTGAGTACTGAGCACCCAGCACCCTGAGTACTGAACACCCAGCACCCTGAGCACTGAGCACTGAGCACCCTGAGCACTGAGTACTGAGCACTGAGCACCCTGAGCACTGAGCACCCCGCACCCCGAGTACTGAGCGCCCAGCACCCCGAGAACTGAGCACCCAGCGCCCTGAGCACTGAGCACCCAGCACCCCGAGCACTGAGCACTGAGCACCCTGAGCACTGAGCACACAGCACCCCGAGTACTGAACACTGAGCACCCTGAGCACTGAGCACCCAGCACCCCGAGTACTGAGCACTGAGCACCATGAGTACTGAGCACCCAGCACCCTGAGCACTGAGCACCCAGCACCCTGAGCACTGAGCACCCAGCACCCTGAGCACTGAGCACCCAGCACCCTGAGCACTGAGCACCCAGCACCCTGAGTACTGAGCACTGAGCACCCAGCACCCCGAGCACTGAACACCCAGCACCCCGAGTACTGAGCACTGAGCACCCTGAGTACTGAGCACCCAGCACCCTGAGCACTGAGTACCCAGCACCCTGAGCACTGAGCACCCAGCACCCTGAGTACTGAGCACCCAGCACCCTGAGCACCGAGCACCCAGCACCCTGAGCACTGAGCACCCAGCACCCTGAGTAGTGAGCACCCAACGTACTGAGCACCGAGCACCCCGAACACTGAGCACCCAGCACCCTGAGTACTGAGCACCGAGCACCCCAAGCACTAAGCACCCAGCACCCTGAGTACTGAGCTCTGAGCACCCTGAGCACTGAGCACACAGTGCCCCGAGCACCGAGCACCCCGAGCACTGATCACCCAGCACCCGGATTACTGAGCACCCAGCACCCTGAGTACTAAGCACCGAGCACCCTGAGTACTGAGCACCCAGCACCCTGAGTACTAAGCACCGAGCACCCTGAGTACTGAGCACCCAGCACCCTGAGCACTGAACACACAGCACCCTGAGTACTGAGCACTGAGCACCCAGCACAACGAGCACTGAGCACCCAGCACCGCGAGCACTGAGCACCCAGCACCCGAGCACTGAGCACCCAGCACCCTGAGTAATGAGCACCCAGCACCCTGAGTACTGAGCACCCAGCACCCTGAGCACTGAGTACCCAGCACCCTGAGCACTGAGCACCCAGCACCCTGAGCACTGAGCACACAGCACCCTGAGCACTGAGCACCCAGCACCCTGAGTACTGAGCACTGAGCACCCAGCACAACGAGCACTGAGCACCCAGCATTCTGAGTACTGAGCACTGAGCACCCAGCACCCCGAGCACTGAGCACCCAGCACCCTGAGCACTGAGCACCCAGCACCCGAGTACTGAGCACCCAGCACCCTGAGTACTGAGCACCCAGCACCCTGAGTACTGAGCGCCCAGCACCCCGAGTACTGAGCACCCAGCACCCTGAGTACTGAGCACCCAGCACCCTGAGCGCTGAGCACCCAGCACCCCGAGCACTGAGCACCCAGCACCCTGAATACTGATCACCCAGCACCCTGAGCACTGAGCACCCAGCACCCTGAGCACTGAGCACCCAGCACACTGAGCACTGAGCACCCAGCACCCTGAGTAGTGAGCACCCAACGTACTGAGCACCGAGCACCCCGAGCACTGAGCACCCAGCACTCTGAGTACTGAGCACCGATCACCCGAGAACTGAGCACCCATCACCCTGACTACTGAGCTCCGAGCACCCCGAGCACTGAGCACCCAGCACCCGGAGTACTGAGCACCCAGCACCCTGAGTACTAAGCACCGATCACCCTGAGTACTGAGCACCCAGTACCCTGAGCACTGAACACACAGCATCCTGAGTACTGAGCACCCCGAGCACTGAGCACCCAGCACCCTGAGCACTGAGCACCCAGCACCCTGAGTACTGAGCACCCAGCACCCTGAGTACTGAACACCCAGCACCCTGAGCACTGAGCACTGAGCACCCTGAGCACTGAGTAATGAGCACTGAGCACCCTGAGCACTGAGCACCCAGCACCCTGAGTACTGAGCACCCAGCACCCCAAGCACTGAGCACCCAGCGCCCTGAGTACTGAGCACCCAGCACCCCGAGCACTGAGCACCCGGCACCCCGAGCACTGAGCACTGAGCACCCTGAGCACTCAGCACACAGCACCGCGAGTACTGACCACTGAGCACCCTGAGCACTGAGCACCCAGCACCCCGAGTACTGAGCCCTGAGCACCCTGAGTACTGAGCACCCAGCACCCTGAGCACTGAGCACCCAGCACCCTGAGCACTGAGCACCCAGCACCCTGAGCAATGAGCACTGAGCACCCAGCACCCCGAGCACTGAACACCCAGCACCCTGAGTACTGAGCACTGAGCACCCAGCACCCCGAGCACTGAGCACCCAGCACCCTGAGTACTGAGCACCCAGCACCCTGAGCAATGAGCACTTTGAGTACTGAGCACCCAGCACCCTGAGCAATGAGCACCCTGAGTACTGAGCACCCAGCACCCTGAGTACTAAGCACCGAGGACCCTCAGTACTGAGCACCCAGTACCCTGAGCACTGAGCACCGAGCACCCCGAGCACTGAGCACCCAGCACCGCGAGCACTGAGCACCCAGCACCCGAGCACTGAGCACCCAGCACCCTGAGTAATGAGCACCCAGCACCCTGAGTACTGAGCACCCAGCACCCTGAGCACTGAGTACCCAGCACCCTGAGCACTGAGCACCCAGCACCCTGAGCACTGAGCACACAGCACCCTGAGCACTGAGCACCCAGCACCCTGAGTACTGAGCACTGAGCACCCAGCACAACGAGCACTGAGCACCCAGCACCCTGAGTACTGAGCACTGAGCACCCAGCACCCCGAGCACTGAGCACCCAGCACCCTGAGCACTGAGCACCCAGCACCCTGAGTACTGATCTCCGAGCACCCCGAGCACTGAGCACCCAGCACCCGGAGTACTGAGCACCCAGCACCCTGAGTACTAAGCACCGAGCACCCTGAGTACTGAGCACCCAGTACCCTGAGCACTGAACACACAGCACCCTGAGTACTGAGCACCCCGAGCACTGATCACCCAGCACCCTGAGCACTGAGCACCCAGCACCCTGAGTACTGAGCACCCAGCACCCTGAGTACTGAACACCCAGCACCCTGAGCACTGAGCACTGAGCACCCTGAGCACTGAGTACTGAGCACTGAGCACCCTGAGCACTGAGCACCCCGCACCCCGAGTACTGAGCGCCCAGCACCCCGAGAACTGAGCACCCAGCGCCCTGAGCACTGAGCACCCAGCACCCGAGCACTGAGCACTGAGCACCCTGAGCACTGAGCACACAGCACCCCGAGTACTGAACACTGAGCACCCTGAGCACTGAGCACCCAGCACCCCGAGTACTGAGCACTGAGCACCATGAGTACTGAGCACCCAGCACCCTGAGCACTGAGCACCCAGCACCCTGAGCACTGAGCACCCAGCACCCTGAGCACTGAGCACCCAGCACCCTGAGCACTGAGCACCCAGCACCCTGAGTACTGAGCACTGAGCACCCAGCACCCCGAGCACTGAACACCCAGCACCCCGAGTACTGAGCACTGAGCACCCTGAGTACTGAGCACCCAGCACCCTGAGCACTGAGTACCCAGCACCCTGAGCACTGAGCACCCAGCACCCTGAGTACTGAGCACCCAGCACCCTGAGCACCGAGCACCCAGCACCCTGAGCACTGAGCACCCAGCACCCTGAGTAGTGAGCACCCAACGTACTGAGCACCGAGCACCCCGAGCACTGAGCACCCAGCACCCTGAGTACTGAGCACCGAGCACCCCAAGCACTAAGCACCCAGCACCCTGAGTACTGAGCTCTGAGCACCCTGAGCACTGAGCACCCAGTGCCCCGAGCACCGAGCACCCTGAGCACTGAGCACCCAGCACCTTGAGCACTGAGCACCGAGAACCCCGAGCACTGATCACCCAGCACCCGGATTACTGAGCACCCAGCACCCTGAGTACTAAGCACCGAGCACCCTGAGAACTGAGCACCCAGCACCCTGAGCACTGAACACACAGCACCCTGAGTACTGAGCACCTCGAGCACTGAGCACCCAGCACCCTGAGTACTGAGCACTGAGCACCCAGCACCCCGAGCACTGAGCACCCAGCACCCTGAGTACTGAGCACCCAGCACCCTGAGCAATGAGCACTTTGAGTACTGAGCACCCAGCACCCTGAGCAATGAGCACCCTGAGTACTGAGTACCCAGCACCCTGAGTACTAAGCACCGAGGACCCTCAGTACTGAGCACCCAGTACCCTGAGCACTGAGCACCGAGCACCCCGAGCACTGAGCACCCAGCACCGCGAGCACTGAGCACCCAGCACCCGAGCACTGAGCACCCAGCACCCTGAGTAATGAGCACCCAGCACCCTGAGTACTGAGCACCCAGCACCCTGAGCACTGAGTACCCAGCACCCTGAGCACTGAGCACCCAGCACCCTGAGCACTGAGCACACAGCACCCTGAGCACTGAGCACCCAGCACCCTGAGTACTGAGCACTGAGCACCCAGCACAACGAGCACTGAGCACCCAGCACCCTGAGTACTGAGCACTGAGCACACAGCACCCCGAGCACTGAGCACCCAGCACCCTGAGCACTGAGCACCCAGCACCCGAGTACTGAGCACCCAGCACCCTGAGTACTGAGAACCCAGCACCCTGAGTACTGAGCGCCCAGCACCCCGAGTACTGAGCACCCAGCACCCTGAGTACTGAGCACCCAGCACCCTGAGCGCTGAGCACCCAGCACCCCGAGCACTGAGCACCCAGCACCCTGAATACTGATCACCCAGCACCCTGAGCACTGAGCACCCAGCACCCTGAGCACTGAGCACCCAGCACACTGAGCACTGAGCACCCAGCACCCTGAGTAGTGAGCACCCAACGTACTGAGCACCGAGCACCCCGAGCACTGAGCACCCAGGACTCTGAGTACTGAGCACCGATCACCCGAGAACTGAGCACCCATCACCCTGAGTACTGAGCTCCGAGCACCCCGAGCACTGAGCACCCAGCACCCGGAGTACTGAGCACCCAGCACCCTGAGTACTAAGCACCGATCACCCTGAGTACTGAGCACCCAGTAACCTGAGCACTGAACACACAGCATCCTGAGTACTGAGCACCCCGAGCACTGAGCACCCAGCACCCTGAGCACTGAGCACCCAGCACCCTGAGTACTGAGCACCCAGCACCCTGAGTACTGAACACCCAGCACCCTGAGCACTGAGCACTGAGCACCCTGAGCATTGAGTACTGAGCACTGAGCACCCTGAGCACTGAGCACCCAGCACCCTGAGTACTGAGCACCCAGCACCCTGAGCACCCAGTACCCTGAGCACTGAACACACAGCATCCTGAGTACTGAGCACCCCGAGCACTGAGCACCCAGCACCCTGAGCACTGAGCACACAGCACCCTGAGCACTGAGCACCCAGCACCCTGAGCACTGAGCACCCAGCACCCTGAGCAATGAGCACTGAGCACCCAGCACCCCGAGCACTGAACACCCAGCACCCTGAGTACTGAGCACTGAGCACCCAGCACCCCGAGCACTGAGCACCCAGCACCCTGGGTACTGAGCACCCAGCACCCTGAGCAATGAGCACTTTGAGTACTGAGCACCCAGCACCCTGAGCAATGAGCACCCTGAGTACTGAGCACCGAGCACCCTGAGTACTAAGCACCGAGGACCCTCAGTACTGAGCACCCAGTAACCTGAGCACTGAACACACAGCACCCTGAGTACTGAGTACCCCGAGCACGGAGCACACAGCACCCTGAGCACTGAGGACCCAGCACCCTGAGTACTGTGCATCCAGCACCCCGAGCACTGAGCACCCAGCACCCTGAGTACTGAGCATCCAGCAACCCGAGCACTGAGCACCCAGCACCCCGAGTGCTGAGCACTGAGCACCCAGCACCCCGAGCACTGAACACCCAGCACCCCGAGTACTGAGCACTGAGCACCCTGAGTACTGAGCACCCAGCACCCTGAGCACTGAACACACAGCACCCTGAGTACTGAGCACCTCGAGCACTGAGCACCCAGCACCCTGAGTACTGAGCACCGAGCACCCTGAGTACTGAGCACCCAGCACCCTGAGCACTGAACACACAGGACCCTGAGTACTGAGCACCTCGAGCACTGAGCACCCAGCACCCTGAGTACTGAGCACCGAGCACCCCGAGCACTGAGCACCCAGCACCGCGAGCACTGAGCACCCAGCACCCGAGCACTGAGCACCCAGCACCCTGAGTAATGAGCACCCAGCACCCTGAGTACTGAGAACCCAGCACCCTGAGCACTGAGTACCCAGCACCCTGAGCACTGAGCACCCAGCACCCTGAGCAATGAGCACACAGCACCCTGAGCACTGAGCACCCAGCACCCTGAGTACTGAGCACTGAGCACCCAGCACCGCGAGCACTGAGCACCCAGCACCCGAGCACTGAGCACCCAGCACCCTGAGTAATGAGCACCCAGCACCCTGAGTACTGAGCACCCAGCACCCTGAGCACTGAGTACCCAGCACCCTGAGCACTGAGCACCCAGCACCCTGAGCACTGAGCACACAGCACCCTGAGCACTGAGCACCCAGCACCCTGAGCACTGAGCACACAGCACCCTGAGCACTGAGCACCCAGCACCCTGAGTACTGAGCACTGAGCACCCAGCACAACGAGCACTGAGCACCCAGCACCCTGAGTACTAAGCACCGAGCACCCTGAGTACTGAGCACCCAGCACCCTGAGCACTGAACACACAGCAACCTGAGTACTGAGCACCTCGAGCACTGAGCACCCAGCACCCTGAGTACTGAGCACTGAGTACCCAGTACCCCAAGCACTGAGAACCAGCACCCCGAGTACTGAGCACCCAGCACCCCGAGTACTGAGCACCCAGCACCCCGAGCACTGAGCACCCAGCACCCCGAGCACTGAGCACCCAGCACCCCGAGCACTGAGCACCCAGCACCCCGAGCACTGAGCACCCAGCACCCCGAGTACTGAGCACCCAGCACCCCGAGCACTGAGCACCGAGCACCCCGAGCACTGTGCACCCAGCACCCTGAGAACTGAGCACCCAGCACCCTGAGTACTGAGCACCCAGCATCCTGAGCACTGAGTACTGAGCACCCCGTGCAATGAGCACCCAGCACCCTGAGCACTGAGCACCCAGCACCCCTTGCACTGAGCACCCAGCACCCGGAGTACTGAGCACGCAGCACCCTGAGTACTGAGCACCCAGCACCCCGAGCACTGAGCAATCAGCACCCTGAGCACTGAGCACCCAGCACCCTGAGTACTGAGCACCCAGCACCCCGAGCACTGAGCACCCAGCACCCAGAGTACTGAGCACCGAGCACCCTGAGCACTGAGCACCAAGCACCCCGAGCACTGAGCACCCAGCACCCTGAGTACTGAGCACCGAGCACCCCGAGCTCTGAGCACCCAGCACCCTGAGTACTGAGCACCGAGCACCCCGAGCACTGAGCACCCAGCACCCTGAGTACTGAGCACCCAGCACACCGAGCATTTAGCACCCAGCACCCTGAGTACTGAGCACCCAGCACCCTGAGCACTGAGCACCCAGCACCCCGAGCAGTGAGCACCCAGCACCCTGAGCACTGAGCACCCTGAGTACTGAGCAACCAGCACCCTGAGTACTGAGCACCCAGCACCCCGAGCACTGAGCACGGAGGACCCCGAGGACTGAGCACCCAGCACCCTGAGTACTGAGCACCCAGCACCCCGAGCACTGAGCACCCATCACCCCGAGCTCTGTGCACCCAGCACCCCGAGAATGAGCACACAGCACCCTGAGTACTGAGCACCGAGCACCCTGAGTACTGAGCACCTATCACCCTGAGTACTGAGCACCCAGCACGCTGAGTAATGAGCACCCAGCACCCTGAGTACTGAGCACCCAGCACCCTGAATACTGAGCACCCAGCACCCTGAGTACTGAGCACCGAGCACCCTGAGCACTGAGCACCCAGCACCCGAGCACTCAGCACCCAGCACCCTGAGTAATGAGCACCCAGCACCCTGAGTACTGAGCACCCAGCACTCTGAGCACTGAGTACCCAGCACCCTGAGCACTGAGCACCCAGCACCCTGAGCACTGAGCACACAGCACCCTGAGCACTGAGCACCCAGCACCCTGAGTACTGAACACTGAGCACCCAGCACAACGAGCACTGAGCACCCAGCACCCTGAGTACTGAGCACTGAGCACCCAGCACCCCGAGCACTGAGCACCCAGCACCCTGAGCACTGAGTACCCAGCACCCGAGTACTGAGCACCCAGCACCCTGTGTACTGAGCACCCAGCACTCTGAGTACTGAGCGCCCAGCACCCCGAGTACTGAGCGCCCAGCACCCTGAGTACTGAGCACCCAGCACCCTGAGCACTGAGCACCCAGCACCCCGAGCACTGAGCACCCAGCACCCTGAATACTGAGCACCCAGCACCCTGAGCACTGAGCACCCAGCACCCTGAGTAGTGAGCACCCAACGTACTGAGCACCGAGCACCCCGAGCACTGAGCACCCAGCACTCTGAGTACTGAGCACCGATCACCCCGAGAACTGAGCACCCATCACCCTGAGTACTGAGCTCCGAGCACCCCGAGCACTGAGCACCCAGCACCGCGAGCACTGAGCACATAGCACCCCGAGAACTGAGCAAACAGCACCCCGAGCACTGAGCACCCAGCACCGCGAGCACTGAGCACATAGCACCCCGAGCACTGAGCACCCAGCACCCTGAGTACTGAGTACCCAGCAGCCTGAGCACTGAGCACCCAGCACCCTGAGCACTGAGCACACAGCACCCTGAGCACTGAGCACCCAGCACCCTGAGTACTGAGCACTGAGCACCCAGCACCCCGAGCACTGAGCACCCAGCCCCCTGAGTACTGAGCACCGAGCACCCCGAGCACTGAGCACCCAGCACCCTGAGTACTGAGCTCCGAGCACCCCGAGCACTGAGCACCCAGCACCCCGAGCACCGAGCACCCTGAGCACTGAGCACCCAGCACCCTGAGTACTGAGCACCCAGCACCCTGAGCAATGAGCACCCTGAGTACTGAGCTCCCAGCACCTTGAGCACTGAGCACCGAGCACCCCGAGCACTGAGCACCCAGCACCCCGATCACTGAGCACCCAGCACCCTGAGCACTGAGCACCCAGCACGAGAGTACTGAGCACCCAGCACCCTGAGTACTGAGCACCCAGCACACTGAGAACTGAGCGCCCAGGACCCCAAGTACTGAGCACCCAGCACCCTGAGTACTGAGCACCCAGCACCCTGAGCACTGAGCACCCAGCACCCCGAGCACTGAGCACCCAGCACCCTCAGTACTGAGCACCCAGCACCCTGAGCACTGAGCACCCAGCACCCTGAGCACTGAGCACCCAGCACACTGAGCACTGAGCCCCCAGCAACCTGGGTAGTGAGCACACAACGTACTGAGCACCGAGCACCCCGAGCACTGAGCACCCAGCACCCTGAGTACTGAGCACCGATCACCCCGAGAACTGAGCACCCAGCACCCTGAGTACTGATCTCCGAGCACCCCGAGCACTGAGCACCCAGCACCCGGAGTACTGAGCACCCAGCACCCTGAGTACTAAGCACCGAGCACCCTGAGTACTGATCACCCAGTACCCTGAGCACTGAACACACAGCACCCTGAGTACTGAGCACCCCGAGCACTGATCACCCAGCACCCTGAGCACTGAGCACCCAGCACCCTGAGTACTGAGCACCCAGCACCCTGAGTACTGAACACCCAGCACCCTGAGCACTGAGCACTGAGCACCCTGAGCACTGAGTACTGAGCACTGAGCACCCTGAGCACTGAGCACCCCGCACCCCGAGTACTGAGCGCCCAGCACCCCGAGAACTGAGCACCCAGCGCCCCGAGCACTGAGCACCCAGCGCCCCGAGCACTGAGCACTGAGCACCCTGAGCACTGAGCACACAGCACCCCGAGTACTGAACACTGAGCACCCTGAGCACTGAGCACCCAGCACCCCGAGTACTGAGCACTGTGCACCATGAGTACTGAGCACCCAGCACCCTGAGCACTGAGCACCCAGCACCCTGAGCACTGAGCACCCAGCACCCTGAGCACTGAGCACCCAGCACCCTGAGCACTGAGCACCCAGCACCCTGAGTACTGAGCACTGAGCACCCAGCACCCCGAGCACTGAACACCCAGCACCCCGAGTACTGAGCACTGAGCACCCTGAGTACTGAGCACCCAGCACCCTGAGCACTGAGTACCCAGCACCCTGAGCACTGAGCACCCAGCACCCTGAGTACTGAGCACCCAGCACCCTGAGCACCGAGCACCCAGCACCCTGAGCACTGAGCACCCAGCACCCTGAGTAGTGAGCACCCAACGTACTGAGCACCGAGCACCCCGAGCACTGAGCACCCAGCACCCTGAGTACTGAGCACCGAGCACCCCAAGCACTAAGCACCCAGCACCCTGAGTACTGAGCTCTGAGCACCCTGAGCACTGAGCACCCAGTGCCCCGAGCACCGAGCACCCTGAGCACTGAGCACCCAGGACCTTGAGCAATGAGCACCGAGAACCCCGAGCACTGATCACCCAGCACCCGGATTACTGAGCACCCAGCACCCTGAGTACTAAGCACCGAGCACCCTGAGTACTGAGCACCCAGCACCCTGAGCACTGAACACACAGCACCCTGAGTACTGAGCACCTCGAGCACTGAGCACCCAGCACCCTGAGTACTGAGCACCGAGCACCCCGAGCACTGAGCACCCAGCACCGCGAGCACTGAGCACCCAGCACCCGAGCACTGAGCACCCAGCACCCTGAGTAATGAGCACCCAGCACCCTGAGTACTGAGCACCCAGCACCCTGAGCACTGAGTACCCAGCACCCTGAGCACTGAGCACCCAGCACCCTGAGCACTGAGCACACAGCACCCTGAGCACTGAGCACCCAGCACCCTGAGTACTGAGCACTGAGCACCCAGCACAACGAGCACTGAGCACCCAGCACCCTGAGTACTGAGCACTGAGCACCCAGCACCCCGAGCACTGAGCACCCAGCACCCTGAGCACTGAGCACCCAGCACCCGAGTACTGAGCACCCAGCACCCTGAGTACTGAGCACCCAGCACCCTGAGTACTGAGCGCCCAGCACCCCGAGTACTGAGCACCCAGCACCCTGAGTACTGAGCACCCAGCTCCCTGAGCGCTGAGCACCCAGCACCCCGAGCACTGAGCACCCAGCACCCTGAATACTGATCACCCAGCACCCTGAGCACTGAGCACCCAGCACCCTGAGCACTGAGCACCCAGCACACTGAGCACTGAGCACCCAGCACCCTGAGTAGTGAGCACCCAAAGTACTGAGCACCGAGCACCCCGAGCACTGAGCACCCAGCACTCTGAGTACTGAGCACCGATCACCCGAGAACTGAGCACCCATCACCCTGAGTACTGAGCTCCGAGCACCCCGAGCACTGAGCACCCAGCACCCGGAGTACTGAGCACCCAGCACCCTGAGTACTAAGCACCGATCACCCTGAGTACTGAGCACCCAGTACCCTGAGCACTGAACACACAGCATCCTGAGTACTGAGCACCCCGAGCACTGAGCACCCAGCACCCTGAGCACTGAGCACCCAGCACCCTGAGTACTGAGCACCCAGCACCCTGAGTACTGAACACCCAGCACCCTGAGCACTGAGCACTGAGCACCCTGAGCACTGAGTAATGAGCACTGAGCACCCTGAGCACTGAGCACCCAGCACCCTGAGTACTGAGCACCCAGCACCCCAAGCACTGAGCACCCAGCGCCCTGAGTACTGAGCACCCAGCACCCCGAGCACTGATCACCCGGCACCCCGAGCACTGATCACTGAGCACCCTGAGCACTCAGCACACAGCACCGCGAGTACTGACCACTGAGCACCCTGAGCACTGAGCACCCAGCACCCCGAGTACTGAGCCCTGAGCACCCTGAGTACTGAGCACCCAGCACCCTGAGCACTGAGCACCCAGCACCCTGAGCACTGAGCACCCAGCACCCTGAGCAATGAGCACTGAGCACCCAGCACCCCGAGCACTGAACACCCAGCACCCTGAGTACTGAGCACTGAGCACCCAGCACCCCGAGCACTGAGCACCCAGCACCCTGAGTACTGAGCACCCAGCACCCTGAGCAATGAGCACTTTGAGTACTGAGCACCCAGCACCCTGAGCAATGAGCACCCTGAGTACTGAGCACCCAGCACCCTGAGTACTAAGCACCGAGGACCCTCAGTACTGAGCACCCAGTACCCTGAGCACTGAGCACCGAGCACCCCGAGCACTGAGCACCCAGCACCGCGAGCACTGAGCACCCAGCACCCGAGCACTGAGCACCCAGCACCCTGAGTAATGAGCACCCAGCACCCTGAGTACTGAGCACCCAGCACCCTGAGCACTGAGTACCCAGCACCCTGAGCACTGAGCACCCAGCACCCTGAGCACTGAGCACACAGCACCCTGAGCACTGAGCACCCAGCACCCTGAGTACTGAGCACTGAGCACCCAGCACAACGAGCACTGAGCACCCAGCACCCTGAGTACTGAGCACTGAGCACCCAGCACCCCGAGCACTGAGCACCCAGCACCCTGAGCACTGAGCACCCAGCACCCTGAGTACTGATCTCCGAGCACCCCGAGCACTGAGCACCCAGCACCCGGAGTACTGAGCACCCAGCACCCTGAGTACTAAGCACCGAGCACCCTGAGTACTGAGCACCCAGTACCCTGAGCACTGAACACACAACACCCTGAGTACTGAGCACCCCGAGCACTGATCACCCAGCACCCTGAGCACTGAGCACCCAGCACCCTGAGTACTGAGCACCCAGCACCCTGAGTACTGAACACCCAGCACCCTGAGCACTGAGCACTGAGCACCCTGAGCACTGAGTACTGAGCACTGAGCACCCTGAGCACTGAGCACCCCGCACCCCGAGTACTGAGCGCCCAGCACCCCGAGAACTGAGCACCCAGCGCCCTGAGCACTGAGCACCCAGCACCCCGAGCACTGAGCACTGAGCACCCTGAGCACTGAGCAATCAGCACCCCGAGTACTGAACACTGAGCACCCTGAGCACTGAGCACCCAGCACCCCGAGTACTGAGCACTGAGCACCATGAGTACTGAGCACCCAGCACCCTGAGCACTGAGCACCCAGCACCCTGAGCACTGAGCACCCAGCACCCTGAGCACTGAGCACCCAGCACCCTGAGTACTGAGCACTGAGCACCCAGCACCCCGAGCACTGAACACCCAGCACCCCGAGTACTGAGCACTGAGCACCCTGAGTACTGAGCACCCAGCACCCTGAGCACTGAGTACCCAGCACCCTGAGCACTGAGCACCCAGCACCCTGAGTACTGAGCACCCAGCACCCTGAGCACCGAGCACCCAGCACCCTGAGCACTGAGCACCCAGCACCCTGAGTAGTGAGCACCCAACGTACTGAGCACCGAGCACCCCGAACACTGAGCACCCAGCACCCTGAGTACTGAGCACCGAGCACCCCAAGCACTAAGCACCCAGCACCCTGAGTACTGAGCTCTGAGCACCCTGAGCACTGAGCACACAGTGCCCCGAGCACCGAGCACCCCGAGCACTGATCACCCAGCACCCGGATTACTGAGCACCCAGCACCCTGAGTACTAAGCACCGAGCACCCTGAGTACTGAGCACCCAGCACCCTGAGTACTAAGCACCGAGCACCCTGAGTACTGAGCACCCAGCACCCTGAGCACTGAACACACAGCACCCTGAGTACTGAGCACTGAGCACCCAGCACAACGAGCACTGAGCACCCAGCACCGCGAGCACTGAGCACCCAGCACCCGAGCACTGAGCACCCAGCACCCTGAGTAATGAGCACCCAGCACCCTGAGTACTGAGCACCCAGCACCCTGAGCACTGAGTACCCAGCACCCTGAGCACTGAGCACCCAGCACCCTGAGCACTGAGCACACAGCACCCTGAGCACTGAGCACCCAGCACCCTGAGTACTGAGCACTGAGCACCCAGCACAACGAGCACTGAGCACCCAGCATTCTGAGTACTGAGCACTGAGCACCCAGCACCCCGAGCACTGAGCACCCAGCACCCTGAGCACTGAGCACCCAGCACCCGAGTACTGAGCACCCAGCACCCTGAGTACTGAGCACCCAGCACCCTGAGTACTGAGCGCCCAGCACCCCGAGTACTGAGCACCCAGCACCCTGAGTACTGAGCACCCAGCACCCTGAGCGCTGAGCACCCAGCACCCCGAGCACTGAGCACCCAGCACCCTGAATACTGATCACCCAGCACCCTGAGCACTGAGCACCCAGCACCCTGAGCACTGAGCACCCAGCACACTGAGCACTGAGCACCCAGCACCCTGAGTAGTGAGCACCCAACGTACTGAGCACCGAGCACCCCGAGCACTGAGCACCCAGCACTCTGAGTACTGAGCACCGATCACCCGAGAACTGAGCACCCATCACCCTGACTACTGAGCTCCGAGCACCCCGAGCACTGAGCACCCAGCACCCGGAGTACTGAGCACCCAGCACCCTGAGTACTAAGCACCGATCACCCTGAGTACTGAGCACCCAGTACCCTGAGCACTGAACACACAGCATCCTGAGTACTGAGCACCCCGAGCACTGAGCACCCAGCACCCTGAGCACTGAGCACCCAGCACCCTGAGTACTGAGCACCCAGCACCCTGAGTACTGAACACCCAGCACCCTGAGCACTGAGCACTGAGCACCCTGAGCACTGAGTAATGAGCACTGAGCACCCTGAGCACTGAGCACCCAGCACCCTGAGTACTGAGCACCCAGCACCCCAAGCACTGAGCACCCAGCGCCCTGAGTACTGAGCACCCAGCACCCCGAGCACTGAGCACCCGGCACCCCGAGCACTGAGCACTGAGCACCCTGAGCACTCAGCACACAGCACCGCGAGTACTGACCACTGAGCACCCTGAGCACTGAGCACCCAGCACCCCGAGTACTGAGCCCTGAGCACCCTGAGTACTGAGCACCCAGCACCCTGAGCACTGAGCACCCAGCACCCTGAGCACTGAGCACCCAGCACCCTGAGCAATGAGCACTGAGCACCCAGCACCCCGAGCACTGAACACCCAGCACCCTGAGTACTGAGCACTGAGCACCCAGCACCCCGAGCACTGAGCACCCAGCACCCTGAGTACTGAGCACCCAGCACCCTGAGCAATGAGCACTTTGAGTACTGAGCACCCAGCACCCTGAGCAATGAGCACCCTGAGTACTGAGCACCCAGCACCCTGAGTACTAAGCACCGAGGACCCTCAGTACTGAGCACCCAGTACCCTGAGCACTGAGCACCGAGCACCCCGAGCACTGAGCACCCAGCACCGCGAGCACTGAGCACCCAGCACCCGAGCACTGAGCACCCAGCACCCTGAGTAATGAGCACCCAGCACCCTGAGTACTGAGCACCCAGCACCCTGAGCACTGAGTACCCAGCACCCTGAGCACTGAGCACCCAGCACCCTGAGCACTGAGCACACAGCACCCTGAGCACTGAGCACCCAGCACCCTGAGTACTGAGCACTGAGCACCCAGCACAACGAGCACTGAGCACCCAGCACCCTGAGTACTGAGCACTGAGCACCCAGCACCCCGAGCACTGAGCACCCAGCACCCTGAGCACTGAGCACCCAGCACCCTGAGTACTGATCTCCGAGCACCCCGAGCACTGAGCACCCAGCACCCGGAGTCCTGAGCACCCAGCACCCTGAGTACTAAGCACCGAGCACCCTGAGTACTGAGCACCCAGTACCCTGAGCACTGAACACACAGCACCCTGAGTACTGAGCACCCCGAGCACTGATCACCCAGCACCCTGAGCACTGAGCACCCAGCACCCTGAGTACTGAGCACCCAGCACCCTGAGTACTGAACACCCAGCACCCTGAGCACTGAGCACTGAGCACCCTGAGCACTGAGTACTGAGCACTGAGCACCCTGAGCACTGAGCACCCCGCACCCCGAGTACTGAGCGCCCAGCACCCCGAGAACTGAGCACCCAGCGCCCTGAGCACTGAGCACCCAGCACCCCGAGCACTGAGCACTGAGCACCCTGAGCACTGAGCACACAGCACCCCGAGTACTGAACACTGAGCACCCTGAGCACTGAGCACCCAGCACCCCGAGTACTGAGCACTGAGCACCATGAGTACTGAGCACCCAGCACCCTGAGCACTGAGCACCCAGCACCCTGAGCACTGAGCACCCAGCACCCTGAGCACTGAGCACCCAGCACCCTGAGCACTGAGCACCCAGCACCCTGAGTACTGAGCACTGAGCACCCAGCACCCCGAGCACTGAACACCCAGCACCCCGAGTACTGAGCACTGAGCACCCTGAGTACTGAGCACCCAGCACCCTGAGCACTGAGTACCCAGCACCCTGAGCACTGAGCACCCAGCACCCTGAGTACTGAGCACCCAGCACCCTGAGCACCGAGCACCCAGCACCCTGAGCACTGAGCACCCAGCACCCTGAGTAGTGAGCACCCAACGTACTGAGCACCGAGCACCCCGAGCACTGAGCACCCAGCACCCTGAGTACTGAGCACCGAGCACCCCAAGCACTAAGCACCCAGCACCCTGAGTACTGAGCTCTGAGCACCCTGAGCACTGAGCACCCAGTGCCCCGAGCACCGAGCACCCTGAGCACTGAGCACCCAGCACCTTGAGCACTGAGCACCGAGAACCCCGAGCACTGATCACCCAGCACCCGGATTACTGAGCACCCAGCACCCTGAGTACTAAGCACCGAGCACCCTGAGAACTGAGCACCCAGCACCCTGAGCACTGAACACACAGCACCCTGAGTACTGAGCACCTCGAGCACTGAGCACCCAGCACCCTGAGTACTGAGCACTGAGCACCCAGCACCCCGAGCACTGAGCACCCAGCACCCTGAGTACTGAGCACCCAGCACCCTGAGCAATGAGCACTTTGAGTACTGAGCACCCAGCACCCTGAGCAATGAGCACCCTGAGTACTGAGCACCCAGCACCCTGAGTACTAAGCACCGAGGACCCTCAGTACTGAGCACCCAGTACCCTGAGCACTGAGCACCGAGCACCCCGAGCACTGAGCACCCAGCACCGCGAGCACTGAGCACCCAGCACCCGAGCACTGAGCACCCAGCACCCTGAGTAATGAGCACCCAGCACCCTGAGTACTGAGCACCCAGCACCCTGAGCACTGAGTACCCAGCACCCTGAGCACTGAGCACCCAGCACCCTGAGCACTGAGCACACAGCACCCTGAGCACTGAGCACCCAGCACCCTGAGTACTGAGCACTGAGCACCCAGCACAACGAGCACTGAGCACCCAGCACCCTGAGTACTGAGCACTGAGCACACAGCACCCCGAGCACTGAGCACCCAGCACCCTGAGCACTGAGCACCCAGCACCCGAGTACTGAGCACCCAGCACCCTGAGTACTGAGAACCCAGCACCCTGAGTACTGAGCGCCCAGCACCCCGAGTACTGAGCACCCAGCACCCTGAGTACTGAGCACCCAGCACCCTGAGCGCTGAGCACCCAGCACCCCGAGCACTGAGCACCCAGCACCCTGAATACTGATCACCCAGCACCCTGAGCACTGAGCACCCAGCACCCTGAGCACTGAGCACCCAGCACACTGAGCACTGAGCACCCAGCACCCTGAGTAGTGAGCACCCAACGTACTGAGCACCGAGCACCCCGAGCACTGAGCACCCAGGACTCTGAGTACTGAGCACCGATCACCCGAGAACTGAGCACCCATCACCCTGAGTACTGAGCTCCGAGCACCCCGAGCACTGAGCACCCAGCTCCCGGAGTACTGAGCACCCAGCACCCTGAGTACTAAGCACCGATCACCCTGAGTACTGAGCACCCAGTAACCTGAGCACTGAACACACAGCATCCTGAGTACTGAGCACCCCGAGCACTGAGCACCCAGCACCCTGAGCACTGAGCACCCAGCACCCTGAGTACTGAGCACCCAGCACCCTGAGTACTGAACACCCAGCACCCTGAGCACTGAGCACTGAGCACCCTGAGCATTGAGTACTGAGCACTGAGCACCCTGAGCACTGAGCACCCAGCACCCTGAGTACTGAGCACCCAGCACCCTGAGCACCCAGTACCCTGAGCACTGAACACACAGCATCCTGAGTACTGAGCACCCCGAGCACTGAGCACCCAGCACCCTGAGCACTGAGCACACAGCACCCTGAGCACTGAGCACCCAGCACCCTGAGCACTGAGCACCCAGCACCCTGAGCAATGAGCACTGAGCACCCAGCACCCCGAGCACTGAACACCCAGCACCCTGAGTACTGAGCACTGAGCACCCAGCACCCCGAGCACTGAGCACCCAGCACCCTGGGTACTGAGCACCCAGCACCCTGAGCAATGAGCACTTTGAGTACTGAGCACCCAGCACCCTGAGCAATGAGCACCCTGAGTACTGAGCACCGAGCACCCTGAGTACTAAGCACCGAGGACCCTCAGTACTGAGCACCCAGTAACCTGAGCACTGAACACACAGCACCCTGAGTACTGAGTACCCCGAGCACGGAGCACACAGCACCCTGAGCACTGAGGACCCAGCACCCTGAGTACTGTGCATCCAGCACCCCGAGCACTGAGCACCCAGCACCCTGAGTACTGAGCATCCAGCAACCCGAGCACTGAGCACCCAGCACCCCGAGTGCTGAGCACTGAGCACCCAGCACCCCGAGCACTGAACACCCAGCACCCCGAGTACTGAGCACTGAGCACCCTGAGTACTGAGCACCCAGCACCCTGAGCACTGAACACACAGCACCCTGAGTACTGAGCACCTCGAGCACTGAGCACCCAGCACCCTGAGTACTGAGCACCGAGCACCCTGAGTACTGAGCACCCAGCACCCTGAGCACTGAACACACAGGACCCTGAGTACTGAGCACCTCGAGCACTGAGCACCCAGCACCCTGAGTACTGAGCACCGAGCACCCCGAGCACTGAGCACCCAGCACCGCGAGCACTGAGCACCCAGCACCCGAGCACTGAGCACCCAGCACCCTGAGTAATGAGCACCCAGCACCCTGAGTACTGAGCACCCAGCACCCTGAGCACTGAGTACCCAGCACCCTGAGCACTGAGCACCCAGCACCCTGAGCAATGAGCACACAGCACCCTGAGCACTGAGCACCCAGCACCCTGAGTACTGAGCACTGAGCACCCAGCACCGCGAGCACTGAGCACCCAGCACCCGAGCACTGAGCACCCAGCACCCTGAGTAATGAGCACCCAGCACCCTGAGTACTGAGCACCCAGCACCCTGAGCACTGAGTACCCAGCACCCTGAGCACTGAGCACCCAGCACCCTGAGCACTGAGCACACAGCACCCTGAGCACTGAGCACCCAGCACCCTGAGCACTGAGCACACAGCACCCTGAGCACTGAGCACCCAGCACCCTGAGTACTGAGCACTGAGCACCCAGCACAACGAGCACTGAGCACCCAGCACCCTGAGTACTAAGCACCGAGCACCCTGAGTACTGAGCACCCAGCACCCTGAGCACTGAACACACAGCAACCTGAGTACTGAGCACCTCGAGCACTGAGCACCCAGCACCCTGAGTACTGAGCACCGAGCACCCCGAGCACTGAGCACCCAGCACCGCGAGCACTGAGCACCCAGCACCCGAGCACTGAGCACCCAGCACCCTGAGTAATGAGCACCCAGCACCCTGAGTACTGAGCACCCAGCACCCTGAGCACTGAGTACCCAGCACCCTGAGCACTGAGCACCCAGCACCCTGAGCACTGAGCACACAGCACCCTGAGCACTGAGCACCCAGCACCCTGAGTACTGAGCACTGAGCACCCAGCACAACGAGCACTGAGCACCCAGCACCCTGAGTACTGAGCACTGAGCACACAGCACCCCGAGCACTGAGCACCCAGCACCCTGAGCACTGAGCACCCAGCACCCGAGTACTGAGCACCCAGCACCCTGAGTACTGAGAACCCAGCACCCTGAGTACTGAGCGCCCAGCACCCCGAGTACTGAGCACCCAGCACCCTGAGTACTGAGCACCCAGCACCCTGAGCGCTGAGCACCCAGCACCCCGAGCACTGAGCACCCAGCACCCTGAATACTGATCACCCAGCACCCTGAGCACTGAGCACCCAGCACCCTGAGCACTGAGCACCCAGCACACTGAGCACTGAGCACCCAGCACCCTGAGTAGTGAGCACCCAACGTACTGAGCACCGAGCACCCCGAGCACTGAGCACCCAGGACTCTGAGTACTGAGCACCGATCACCCGAGAACTGAGCACCCATCACCCTGAGTACTGAGCTCCGAGCACCCCGAGCACTGAGCACCCAGCACCCGGAGTACTGAGCACCCAGCACCCTGAGTACTAAGCACCGATCACCCTGAGTACTGAGCACCCAGTAACCTGAGCACTGAACACACAGCATCCTGAGTACTGAGCACCCCGAGCACTGAGCACCCAGCACCCTGAGCACTGAGCACCCAGCACCCTGAGTACTGAGCACCCAGCACCCTGAGTACTGAACACCCAGCACCCTGAGCACTGAGCACTGAGCACCCTGAGCATTGAGTACTGAGCACTGAGCACCCTGAGCACTGAGCACCCAGCACCCTGAGTACTGAGCACCCAGCACCCTGAGCACCCAGTACCCTGAGCACTGAACACACAGCATCCTGAGTACTGAGCACCCCGAGCACTGAGCACCCAGCACCCTGAGCACTGAGCACACAGCACCCTGAGCACTGAGCACCCAGCACCCTGAGCACTGAGCACCCAGCACCCTGAGCAATGAGCACTGAGCACCCAGCACCCCGAGCACTGAACACCCAGCACCCTGAGTACTGAGCACTGAGCACCCAGCACCCCGAGCACTGAGCACCCAGCACCCTGGGTACTGAGCACCCAGCACCCTGAGCAATGAGCACTTTGAGTACTGAGCACCCAGCACCCTGAGCAATGAGCACCCTGAGTACTGAGCACCGAGCACCCTGAGTACTAAGCACCGAGGACCCTCAGTACTGAGCACCCAGTAACCTGAGCACTGAACACACAGCACCCTGAGTACTGAGTACCCCGAGCACGGAGCACACAGCACCCTGAGCACTGAGGACCCAGCACCCTGAGTACTGTGCATCCAGCACCCCGAGCACTGAGCACCCAGCACCCTGAGTACTGAGCATCCAGCAACCCGAGCACTGAGCACCCAGCACCCCGAGTGCTGAGCACTGAGCACCCAGCACCCCGAGCACTGAACACCCAGCACCCCGAGTACTGAGCACTGAGCACCCTGAGTACTGAGCACCCAGCACCCTGAGCACTGAACACACAGCACCCTGAGTACTGAGCACCTCGAGCACTGAGCACCCAGCACCCTGAGTACTGAGCACCGAGCACCCTGAGTACTGAGCACCCAGCACCCTGAGCACTGAACACACAGGACCCTGAGTACTGAGCACCTCGAGCACTGAGCACCCAGCACCCTGAGTACTGAGCACCGAGCACCCCGAGCACTGAGCACCCAGCACCGCGAGCACTGAGCACCCAGCACCCGAGCACTGAGCACCCAGCACCCTGAGTAATGAGCACCCAGCACCCTGAGTACTGAGCACCCAGCACCCTGAGCACTGAGTACCCAGCACCCTGAGCACTGAGCACCCAGCACCCTGAGCAATGAGCACACAGCACCCTGAGCACTGAGCACCCAGCACCCTGAGTACTGAGCACTGAGCACCCAGCACCGCGAGCACTGAGCACCCAGCACCCGAGCACTGAGCACCCAGCACCCTGAGTAATGAGCACCCAGCACCCTGAGTACTGAGCACCCAGCACCCTGAGCACTGAGTACCCAGCACCCTGAGCACTGAGCACCCAGCACCCTGAGCACTGAGCACACAGCACCCTGAGCACTGAGCACCCAGCACCCTGAGCACTGAGCACACAGCACCCTGAGCACTGAGCACCCAGCACCCTGAGTACTGAGCACTGAGCACCCAGCACAACGAGCACTGAGCACCCAGCACCCTGAGTACTAAGCACCGAGCACCCTGAGTACTGAGCACCCAGCACCCTGAGCACTGAACACACAGCAACCTGAGTACTGAGCACCTCGAGCACTGAGCACCCAGCACCCTGAGTACTGAGCACCGAGCACCCCGAGCACTGAGCACCCAGCACCGCGAGCACTGAGCACCCAGCACCCGAGCACTGAGCACCCAGCACCCTGAGTAATGAGCACCCAGCACCCTGAGTACTGAGCACCCAGCACCCTGAGCACTGAGTACCCAGAACCCTGAGCACTGAGCACCCAGCACCCTGAGCACTGAGCACACAGCACCCTGAGCACTGAGCACCCAGCACCCTGAGTACTGAGCACTGAGCACCCAGCACAACGAGCACTGAGCACCCAGCACCCTGAGTACTGAGCACTGAGCACCCAGCACCCCGAGCACTGAGCACCCAGCACCCTGAGCACTGAGCACCCAGCACCCGAGTACTGAGCACCCAGCACCCTGAGTACTGAGCACCCAGCACCCTGAGAACTGAGCGCCCAGCACCCCGAGTACTGAGCACCCAGCACCCTGAGTACTGAGCACCCAGCACCCAGAGCGCTGAGCACCCAGCACCCCGTGCACTGAGCACCCAGCACCCTGAATACTGATCACCCAGCACCCTGAGCACTGAGCACCCAGCACCCTGAGCACTGAACACCCAGCACACTGAGCACTGAGCACCCAGCACCCTGAGTAGTGAGCACCCAACGTACTGAGCACCGAGCACCCCGAGCACTGAGCACCCAGCACTCTGAGTACTGAGCACCGATCACCCGAGAACTGAGCACACATCACCCTGAGTACTGAGCTCCGAGCACCCCGAGCACTGAGCACCCAGCACCCGGAGTACTGAGCACCCAGCACCCTGAGTACTAAGCACCGATCACCCTGAGTACTGAGCACCCAGTACCCTGAGCACTGAACACACAGCATCCTGAGTACTGAGCACCCCGAGCACTGAGCACCCAGCACCCTGAGCACTGAGCACCCAGCACCCTGAGTACTGAGCACCCAGCACCCTGAGTACTGAACACCCAGCACCCTGAGCACTGAGCACTGAGCACCCTGAGCACTGAGTACTGAGCACTGAGCACCCTGAGCACTGAGCACCCAGCACCCTGAGTACTGAGCACCCAGCACCCCAAGCACTGAGCACCCAGCGCCCTGAGTACTGAGCACCCAGCACCCCGAGCACTGAGCACCCGGCACCCCGAGCACTGAGCACTGAGCACCCTGAGCACTCAGCACACAGCACCGCGAGTACTGACCACTGAGCACCCTGAGCACTGAGCACCCAGCACCCCGAGTACTGAGCCCTGAGCACCCTGAGTACTGAGCACCCAGCACCCTGAGCAATGAGCACCCAGCACCCTGAGCACTGAGCACCCAGCACCCTGAGCAATGAGCACTGAGCACCCAGCACCCCGAGCACTGAGCACCCAGCACCCTGAGTACTGAGCACCCAGCACCCTGAGCAATGAGCACCCTGAGTACTGCGCACCCAGCACCCTGAGCAATGAGCACCCTGAGTACTGAGCACCCAGCACCCTGAGTACTAAGCACCGAGGACCCTCAGTACTGAGCACCCAGTAACCTGAGCACTGAACACACAGCACCCTGAATACTGAGCACCCCGAGCACTGAGCACCCAGCACCCTGAGCACTGAGGACCCAGCACCCTGAGTACTGTGCATCCATCACCCCGAGCACTGAGCACCCAGCACCCTGAGTACTGAGCATCCAGCAACCCGAGCACTGAGCACCCAGCACCCTGAGTACTGAGCACCCAGCACCCAGAGCACTGAGCACCCAGCACCCTGGGTACTGAGCACTGAGTACCCAGCACCCCGAGCACTGAGCACCCAGCACCCTGAGCACTGAGCACCCTGAGTACTGAGCACCCAGCACCCTGAGCACTGAGCACCCAGCACCCAGAGCACTGAGCACTGAGCACCCTGAGAACTGAGCACTGAGCACCCTGAGCAATGAGCACCGAGCACCCTGAGTACTGTGCACTGGGCACCCTGAGCACTGAGCACCCTGCTCCCTGAGTACTGAGCACCCAGCACCCTGAGCACTGAGGACCGAGCACCCTGAGTACTAAGCACCCAGCACCCTGAGTACTGAGCACCCAGCACCCTGAGCACTGAGCACCGATCACCCCGAGAACTGAGCACCCAGCACCCTGAGTACTGATCTCCGAGCACCCCGAGCAATGAGCACCCAGCACCCGGAGTACTGAGCACACAGCATCCTGAGTACTAAGCACCTAGCACCCTGAGTACTGAGCACCCAGTACCCTGAGCACTGAACACACAGCACCCTGAGTACTGAGCACCCCGAGCACTGATCACCCAGCACCCTGAGCACTGAGCACCCAGCACCCTGAGTACTGAGCACCCAGCACCCTGAGTACTGAACACCCAGCACCCTGAGCACTGAGCACTGAGCACCCTGAGCACTGAGTACTGAGCACTGAGAACCCTGAGCACTGAGCACCCCGCACCCCGAGTACTGAGCGCCCAGCACCCCGAGAACTGAGCACCCAGTGCCCCGAGCACTGAGCACCCAGCACCCCGAGCACTGAGCACTGAGCACCCTGAGCACTGAGCACACAGCACCCCGAATACTGAGCACTGAGCACCCTGAGCACTGAGCACCCAGCACCCCGAGTACTGAGCACTGAGCACCCTGAGTACTGAGCACCCAGCACCCTGAGCACTGAGCACCCAGCACCCTGAGCACTGAGCACCCAGCACCCTGAGCACTGAGCACCCAGCACACTGAGCACTGAGCACCCTGCACCCTGAGTACTGAGCACTGAGCACCCAGCACCCCGAGCACTTAACACCCAGCACCCCGAGTACTGAGCACTGAGCACCCTGAGTACTGAGCACCCAGCACACTGAGCACTGAGTACCCAGCACCCTGAGCACTGAGCACCCAGCACCCTGAGTACTGAGCACCCAGCACCCTGAGCACCGAGCACCCAGCACCCTGAGCACTGAGCACCCAGCACCCTTAGTAGTGAGCACCCAACGTACTAAGCACCGAGCACCCTGAGTACTGAGCACCCAGCACCCTGAGCACTGAGTACCCAGCACCCTGAGCACTGAGCACCCAGCACCCTGAGCACTGAGCACACAGCACCCTGAGCACTGAGCACCCAGCACCCTGAGTACTGAGCACTGAGCACCCAGCACAACGAGCACTGAGCACCCAGAACCCTGAGTACTGAGCACTGAGCACCCAGCACCCGGAGCACTGAGCACCCAGCACCCTGAGCACTGAGCACCCAGCACCCGAGTACTGAGCACCCAGCACCCTGAGTACTGAGCACCCAGCACCCTGAGTACTGAGCGCCCAGCACCCCGAGTACTGAGCACCCAGCACCCTGAGTACTGAGCACCCAGCACCCTGAGCGCTGAGCACCCAGCACCCCGAGCACTGAGCACCCAGCACCCTGAATACTGATCACCCAGCACCCTGAGCACTGAGCACCCAGCACCCTGAGCACTGAGCACCCAGCACACTGAGCACTGAGCACCCAGCACCCTGAGTAGTGAGCACCCAACGTACTGAGCACCGAGCACCCCGAGCACTGAGCACCCAGCACCCATAGTACTGAGCACCCAGCACCCTGAGTACTAAGCACCTATCACCCTGAGTACTGAGCACCCAGTACCCTGAGCACTGAACACACAGCATCCTGAGTACTGAGCACCCCGAGCACTGAGCACCCAGCACCCTGAGCACTGAGCACCCAGCACACTGAGTACTGAGCACCCAGCACCCTGAGTACTGAACACCCAGCACCCTGAGCACTGAGCACTGAGCACCCTGAGCACTGAGTACTGAGCACTGAGCACCCTGAGCACTGAGCACCCAGCACCCTGAGTACTGAGCACCCAGCACCCCAAGCACTGAGCACCCAGGGCCCTGAGTACTGAGCACCCAGCACCCCGAGCACTGAGCACCCGGCACCCCGAGCACTGAGCACTGAGCACCCTGAGCACTCAGCACACAGCACCGCGAGTACTGACCACTGAGCACCCTGAGCACTGAGCACCCAGCACCCCGAGTACTGAGCCCTGAGCACCCTGAGTACTTAGCACCCAGCACCCTGAGCACTGAGCACCCAGCACACTGAGCACTGAGCACAAAGCACCCTGAGCAATGAGCACTGAGCACCCAGCACCCCGAGCACTGAACACCCAGCACCCTGAGTACTGAGCACTGAGCACCCAGCACCCCGAGCACTGAGCACCCAGCACCCTGAGTACTGAGCACCCAGCACCCTGAGCAATGAGCACTTTGAGTACTGAGCACCCAGCACCCTGAGCAATGAGCACCCTGAGTACTGAGCACCCAGCACCCTGAGTACTAAGCACCGAGGACCCTCAGTACTGAGCACCCAGTACCCTGAGCACTGAGCACCGAGCACCCCGAGCACTGAGCACCCAGCACCGCGAGCACTGAGCACCCAGCACCCGAGCACTGAGCACCCAGCACCCTGAGTAATGAGCACGGAGCACCCTGAGTACTGAGCACCCAGCACCCTGAGCACTGAGTACCCAGCACCCTGAGCACTGAGCACACAGCACCCTGAGCACTGAGCACCCAGCACCCTGAGTACTGAGCACTGAGCACCCAGTACAACGAGCACTGAGCACCCAGCACCCTGAGTACTGAGCACTGAGCACCCAGCACCCCGAGCACTGAGCACCCAGCACCCTGAGCACTGAGCACCCAGCACCCGAGTACTGAGCACCCAGCACCCTGAGTACTGAGCACCCAGCACCCTGAGTACTGAGCGCCCAGCACCCCGAGTACTGAGCACCCAGCACCCTGAGTACTGAGCACCCAGCACCCTGAGCGCTGAGCACCCAGCACCCCGAGCACTGAGCACCCAGTACCCTGAATACTGATCACCCAGCACCCTGAGAAATGAGCACCCAGCACCCTGAGCACTGAGCACCCAGCACACTGAGCACTGAGCACCCAGCACCCTGAGTAGTGAGCACCCAACGTACTGAGCACCGAGCACCCCGAGCACTGAGCACCCAGCACTCTGAGTACTGAGCACCGATCACCCGAGAACTGAGCACCCATCACCCTGAGTACTGAGCTCTGAGCACCCCGAGCACTGAGCACCCAGCACCTGGAGTACTGAGCACCCAGCACCCTGAGTACTAAGCACCGATCACCCTGAGTACTGAGCACCCAGTACCCTGAGCACTGAACACACAGCATCCTGAGTACTGAGCACCCCGAGCACTGAGCACCCAGCACCCTGAGCACTGAGCACCCAGCACCCTGAGTACTGAGCACCCAGCACCCTGAGTACTGAACACCCAGCACCCTGAGCACTGAGCACTGAGCACCCTGAGCACTGAGTACTGAGCACTGAGCACCCTGAGCACTGAGCACCCAGCACCCTGAGTACTGAGCACCCAGCACCCTGAGCACCCAGTACCCTGAGCACTGAACACACAGCATCCTGAGTACTGAGCACCCCGAGCACTGAGCACCCAGCACCCTGAGCACTGAGCACACAGCACCCTGAGCACTGAGCACCCAGCACCCTGAGCACTGAGCACCCAGCACCCTGAGCAATGAGCACTGAGCACCCAGCACCCCGAGCACTGAACACCCAGCACCCTGAGTACTGAGCACTGAGCACCCAGCACCCCGAGCACTGAGCACCCAGCACCCTGAGTACTGAGCACCCAGCACCCTGAGCAATGAGCACTCTGAGTACTGAGCACCCAGCACCCTGAGCAATGAGCACCCTGAGTACTGAGCACACAGCACCCTGAGTACTAAGCACCGAGGACCCTCAGTACTGAGCACCCAGTACCCTGAGCACTGAACACACAGCACCCTGAGTACTGAGCACCCCGAGCACTGAGCACCCAGCACCCTGAGCACTGAGGACCCAGCACCCTGAGTACTGTGCATCCAGCACCCCGAGCACTGAGCACGCAGCACCCTGAGTACTGAGCATCCAGCAACCCGAGCACTGAGCACCCAGCACCCCGAGTACTGAGCACTGAGCACCCAGCACCCCGAGCACTGAACACCCAGCACCCCGAGTACTGAGCACTGAGCACTCTGAGTACTGAGCACCCAGCACCCTGAGCACTGAGTACCCAGCACCCTGAGCACTGAGCACCCAGCACCCGGAGTACTGAGCACCCAGCACCCTGAGTACTAAGCACCGAGCACCCTGAGTACTGAGCACCCAGCAACCTGAGCACTGAACACACAGCACCCTGAGTACTGAGCACCTCGAGCACTGAGCACCCAGCACCCTGAGTACTGAGCACCCAGCACCCTGAGCACTGAGCACCCAGCACCCTGAGCAATGAGCACTGAGCACCCAGCACCCCGAGCACTGAACACCCAGCACCCTGAGTACTGAGCACTGAGCACCCAGCACCCCGAGCACTGAGCACCCAGCACCCTGAGTACTGAGCACCCAGCACCCTGAGCAATGAGCACCCTGAGTACTGAGCACCCAGCACCCTGAGCAATGAGCACCCTGAGTACTGAGCACCCAGCACCCTGAGTACTATGCACCGAGGACCCTCAGTACTGAGCACCCAGTACCCTGAGCACTGAACACACAGCACCCTGAGCACTGAGCACCCTGAGTACTGAGCACCCAGCACCCTGAGCACTGAGGACCCAGCACCCTGAGTACTGTGCATCCAGCACCCCGAGCACTGAGCACCCAGCACCCTGAGTACTGAGCATCCAGCAACCCGAGCACTGAGCACCCAGCACCCTGGGTACTGAGCACTGAGTACCCAGCACCCCGAGCACTGAGCACCCAGCACCCTGAGCACTGAGCACCCTGAGTACTGAGCACCCAGCACCCTGAGCACTGAGCACCCAGCACCCAGAGCACTGAGCACTGAGCACCCTGAGAACTGAGCACTGAGCACCCTGAGCAATGAGCACCGAGCACCCTGAGTACTGAGCACTGGGCACCCTGAGCACTGAGCACCCTGCTCCCTGAGTACTGAGCACCCAGCACCCTGAGCACTGAGGACCGAGCACCCTGAGTACTAAGCACCCAGCACCCTGAGTACTGAGCACCCAGCACCCTGAGCACTGAGCACCGATCACCCCGAGAACTGAGCACCCAGCACCCTGAGTACTGATCTCCGAGCACCCCGAGCACTGAGCACCCAGCATCCTGAGTACTGAGCACCCCGAGCACTGAGCAACCAGCACCCTGAGCACTGAGCACCCAGCACCCTGAGTACTGAGCACCCAGCACCCTGAGTACTGAACACCCAGCACCCTGAGCACTGAGCACTGAGCACCCTGAGCACTGAGTACTGAGCACTGAGCACCCTGAGCACTGAGCACCCAGCACCCTGAGTACTGAGCACCCAGCACCCCAAGCACTGAGCACCCAGCGCCCTGAGTACTGAGCACCCAGCACCCCGAGCACTGAGCACCCGGCACCCCGAGCACTGAGCACTGAGCACCCTGTGCACTGAGCACACAGCACCGCGAGTACTGACCACTGAGCACCCTGAGCACTGAGCACCCAGCACCCCGAGTACTGAGCCCTGAGCACCCTGAGTACTGAGCACCCAGCACCCTGAGCACTGAGCACCCAGCACCCTGAGCACTGAGCACCCAGCACCCTGAGCAATGAGCACTGAGCACCCAGCACCCCGAGCACTGAACACCCAGCACCCTGAGTACTGAGCACTGAGCACCCAGCACCCCGAGCACTGAGCACCCAGCACCCTGAGTACTGAGCACCCAGCACCCTGAGCAATGAGCACTTTGAGTACTGAGCACCCAGCACCCTGAGCAATGAGCACCCTGAGTACTGAGCACCCAGCACCCTGAGTACTAAGCACCGAGGACCCTCAGTACTGAGCACCCAGTACCCTGAGCACTGAGCACCGAGCACCCCGAGCACTGAGCACCCAGCACCGCGAGCACTGAGCACCCAGCACCCGAGCACTGAGCACCCAGCACCCTGAGTAATGAGCACCCAGCACCCTGAGTACTGAGCACCCAGCACCCTGAGCACTGAGTACCCAGCACCCTGAGCACTGAGCACCCAGCACCCTGAGCACTGAGCACACAGCACCCTGAGCACTGAGCACCCAGCACCCTGAGTACTGAGCACTGAGCACCCAGTACAACGAGCACTGAGCACCCAGCACCCTGAGTACTGAGCACTGAGCACCCAGCACCCCGAGCACTGAGCACCCAGCACCCTGAGCACTGAGCACCCAGCACCCGAGTACTGAGCACCCAGCACCCTGAGTACTGAGCACCCAGCACCCTGAGTACTGAGCGCCCAGCACCCCGAGTACTGAGCACCCAGCACCCTGAGTACTGAGCACCCAGCACCCTGAGCGCTGAGCACCCAGCACCCCGAGCACTGAGCACCCAGTACCCTGAATACTGATCACCCAGCACCCTGAGAAATGAGCACCCAGCACCCTGAGCACTGAGCACCCAGCACACTGAGCACTGAGCACCCAGCACCCTGAGTAGTGAGCACCCAACGTACTGAGCACCGAGCACCCCGAGCACTGAGCACCCAGCACTCTGAGTACTGAGCACCGATCACCCGAGAACTGAGCACCCATCACCCTGAGTACTGAGCTCCGAGCACCCCGAGCACTGAGCACCCAGCACCTGGAGTACTGAGCACCCAGCACCCTGAGTACTAAGCACCGATCACCCTGAGTACTGAGCACCCAGTACCCTGAGCACTGAACACACAGCATCCTGAGTACTGAGCACCCCGAGCACTGAGCACCCAGCACCCTGAGCACTGAGCACCCAGCACCCTGAGTACTGAGCACCCAGCACCCTGAGTACTGAACACCCAGCACCCTGAGCACTGAGCACTGAGCACCCTGAGCACTGAGTACTGAGCACTGAGCACCCTGAGCACTGAGCACCCAGCACCCTGAGTACTGAGCACCCAGCACCCTGAGCACCCAGTACCCTGAGCACTGAACACACAGCATCCTGAGTACTGAGCACCCCGAGCACTGAGCACCCAGCACCCTGAGCACTGAGCACACAGCACCCTGAGCACTGAGCACCCAGCACCCTGAGCACTGAGCACCCAGCACCCTGAGCAATGAGCACTGAGCACCCAGCACCCCGAGCACTGAACACCCAGCACCCTGAGTACTGAGCACTGAGCACCCAGCACCCCGAGCACTGAGCACCCAGCACCCTGAGTACTGAGCACCCAGCACCCTGAGCAATGAGCACTCTGAGTACTGAGCACCCAGCACCCTGAGCAATGAGCACCCTGAGTACTGAGCACCCAGCACCCTGAGTACTAAGCACCGAGGACCCTCAGTACTGAGCACCCAGTACCCTGAGCACTGAACACACAGCACCCTGAGTACTGAGCACCCCGAGCACTGAGCACCCAGCACCCTGAGCACTGAGGACCCAGCACCCTGAGTACTGTGCATCCAGCACCCCGAGCACTGAGCACGCAGCACCCTGAGTACTGAGCATCCAGCAACCCGAGCACTGAGCACCCAGCACCCCGAGTACTGAGCACTGAGCACCCAGCACCCCGAGCACTGAACACCCAGCACCCCGAGTACTGAGCACTGAGCACCCTGAGTACTGAGCACCCAGCACCCTGAGCACTGAGTACCCAGCACCCTGAGCACTAAGCACCCAGCACCCGGAGTACTGAGCACCCAGCACCCTGAGTACTAAGCACCGAGCACCCTGAGTACTGAGCACCCAGCACCCTGAGCACTGAACACACAGCACCCTGAGTACTGAGCACCTCGAGCACTGAGCACCCAGCACCCTGAGTACTGAGCACCCAGCACCCTGAGCACTGAGCACCCAGCACCCTGAGCAATGAGCACTGAGCACCCAGCACCCCGAGCACTGAACACCCAGCACCCCGAGTACTGAGCACTGAGCACCCTGAGTACTGAGCACCCAGCACCCTGAGCACTGAGTACCCAGCACCCTGAGCACTAAGCACCCAGCACCCGGAGTACTGAGCACCCAGCACCCTGAGTACTAAGCACCGAGCACCCTGAGTACTGAGCACCCAGCACCCTGAGCACTGAACACACAGCACCCTGAGTACTGAGCACCTCGAGCACTGAGCACCCAGCACCCTGAGTACTGAGCACCCAGCACCCTGAGCACTGAGCACCCTGCTCCCTGAGTACTGAGCACCCAGCACCCTGAGCACTGAGGACCGAGCACCCTGAGTACTAAGCACCCAGCACCCTGAGTACTGAGCACCCAGCACCCTGAGCACTGAGCACCGATCACCCCGAGAACTGAGCACCCAGCACCCTGAGTACTGATCTCCGAGCACCCCGAGCACTGAGCACCCAGCATCCTGAGTACTGAGCACCCCGAGCACTGAGCACCCAGCACCCTGAGCACTGAGCACCCAGCACCCTGAGTACTGAGCACCCAGCACCCTGAGTACTGAACACCCAGCACCCTGAGCACTGAGCACTGAGCACCCTGAGCACTGAGTACTGAGCACTGAGCACCCTGAGCACTGAGCACCCAGCACCCTGAGTACTGAGCACCCAGCACCCCAAGCACTGAGCACCCAGCGCCCTGAGTACTGAGCACCCAGCACCCCGAGCACTGAGCACCCGGCACCCCGAGCACTGAGCACTGAGCACCCTGTGCACTCAGCACACAGCACCGCGAGTACTGACCACTGAGCACCCTGAGCACTGAGCACCCAGCACCCCGAGTACTGAGCCCTGAGCACCCTGAGTACTGAGCACCCAGCACCCTGAGCACTGAGCACCCAGCACCCTGAGCACTGAGCACCCAGCACCCTGAGCAATGAGCACTGAGCACAGAGCACCCCGAGCACTGAACACCCAGCACCCTGAGTACTGAGCACTGAGCACCCAGCACCCCGAGCACTGAGCACCCAGCACCCTGAGTACTGAGCACCCAGCACCCTGAGCAATGAGCACCCTGAGTACTGAGCACCCAGCACCCTGAGTACTAAGCACCGAGGACCCTCAGTACTGAGCACCCAGTACCCTGAGCACTGAGCACCGAGCACCCCGAGCACTGAGCACCCAGCACCGCGAGCACTGAGCACCCAGCACCCGAGCACTGAGCACCCAGCACCCTGAGTAATGAGCACCCAGCACCCTGAGTACTGAGCACCCAGCACCCTGAGCACTGAGTACCCAGCACCCTGAGCACTGAGCACCCAGCACCCTGAGCACTGAGCACACAGCACCCTGAGCACTGAGCACCCAGCACCCTGAGTACTGAGCACTGAGCACCCAGTACAACGAGCACTGAGCACCCAGCACCCTGAGTACTGAGCACTGAGCACCCAGCACCCCGAGCACTGAGCACCCAGCACCCTGAGCACTGAGCACCCAGCACCCGAGTACTGAGCACCCAGCACCCTGAGTACTGAGCACCCAGCACCCTGAGTACTGAGCGCCCAGCACCCCGAGTACTGAGCACCCAGCACCCTGAGTACTGAGCACCCAGCACCCTGAGCGCTGAGCACCCAGCACCCCGAGCACTGAGCACCCAGTACCCTGAATACTGATCACCCAGCACCCTGAGAAATGAGCACCCAGCACCCTGAGCACTGAGCACCCAGCACACTGAGCACTGAGCACCCAGCACCCTGAGTAGTGAGCACCCAACGTACTGAGCACCGAGCACCCCGAGCACTGAGCACCCAGCACTCTGAGTACTGAGCACCGATCACCCGAGAACTGAGCACCCATCACCCTGAGTACTGAGCTCCGAGCACCCCGAGCACTGAGCACCCAGCACCTGGAGTACTGAGCACCCAGCACCCTGAGTACTAAGCACCGATCACCCTGAGTACTGAGCACCCAGTACCCTGAGCACTGAACACACAGCATCCTGAGTACTGAGCACCCCGAGCACTGAGCACCCAGCACCCTGAGCACTGAGCACCCAGCACCCTGAGTACTGAGCACCCAGCACCCTGAGTACTGAACACCCAGCACCCTGAGCACTGAGCACTGAGCACCCTGAGCACTGAGTACTGAGCACTGAGCACCCTGAGCACTGAGCACCCAGCACCCTGAGTACTGAGCACCCAGCACCCTGAGCACCCAGTACCCTGAGCACTGAACACACAGCATCCTGAGTACTGAGCACCCCGAGCACTGAGCACCCAGCACCCTGAGCACTGAGCACACAGCACCCTGAGCACTGAGCACCCAGCACCCTGAGCACTGAGCACCCAGCACCCTGAGCAATGAGCACTGAGCACCCAGCACCCTGAGCACTGAGCACCCAGCACCCTGAGTACTGAGCACCCAGCACCCTGAGTACTGAACACCCAGCACCCTGAGCACTGAGCACTGAGCACCCTGAGCACTGAGTACTGAGCACTGAGCACCCTGAGCACTGAGCACCCAGCACCCTGAGTACTGAGCACCCAGCACCCTGAGCACCCAGTACCCTGAGCACTGAACACACAGCATCCTGAGTACTGAGCACCCCGAGCACTGAGCACCCAGCACCCTGAGCACTGAGCACACAGCACCCTGAGCACTGAGCACCCAGCACCCTGAGCACTGAGCACCCAGCACCCTGAGCAATGAGCACTGAGCACCCAGCACCTCGAGCACTGAACACCCAGCACCCTGAGTACTGAGCACTGAGCACCCAGCACCCCGAGCACTGAGCACCCAGCACCCTGAGTACTGAGCACCCAGCACGCTGAGCAATGAGCACTCTGAGTACTGAGCACCCAGCACCCTGAGCAATGAACACCCTGAGTACTGAGCACCCAGCACCCTGAGTACTAAGCACCGAGGACCCTCAGTACTGAGCACCCAGTACAATGAGCACTGAACACACAGCACCCTGAGTACTGAGCACCCCGAGCACTGAGCACCCAGCACCCTGAGCACTGAGGACCCAGCACCCTGAGTACTGTGCATCCAGCACCCCGAGCACTGAGCACGCAGCACCCTGAGTACTGAGCATCCAGCAACCCGAGCACTGAGCACCCAGCACCCCGAGTACTGAGCACTGAGCACCCAACACCCCGAGCACTGAACACCCAGCACCCCGAGTACTGAGCACCCAGCACCCTGAGTACTAAGCACCGAGCACCCTGAGTACTGAGCACCCAGCACCCTGAGCACTGAACACACAGCACCCTGAGTACTGAGCACCTCGAGCACTGAGCACCCAGCACCCTGAGTACTGAGCTCCCAGCACCCTGAGCACTGAGTACCCAGCACCCTGAGCACTGAGCACCCAGCACCCGGAGTACTGAGCACCCAGCACCCTGAGTACTAAGCACCGAGCACCCTGAGTACTGAGCACCCAGCACCCTGAGCACTGAACACACAGCACCCTGAGTACTGAGCACCTCGAGCACTGAGCACCCAGCACCCTGAGTACTGAGCACCCAGCACCCTGAGCACTGAGCACCCAGCACCCTGAGCAATGAGCACTGAGCACCCAGCACCCCGAGCACTGAACACCCAGCACCCTGAGTACTGAGCACTGAGCACCCAGCACCCCGAGCACTGAGCACCTAGCACCCTGAGTACTGAGCACCCAGCACCCTGAGCAATGAGCACCCTGAGTACTGAGCACCCAGCACCCTGAGTACTAAGCACCGAGGACCCTCAGTACTGAGCACCCAGTACCCTGAGCACTGAACACACAGCACCCTGAGCACTGAGCACCCTGAGTACTGAGCACCCAGCACCCTGAGCACTGAGGACCCAGCACCCTGAGTACTGTGCATCCAGCACCCCGAGCACTGAGCACCCAGCACCCTGAGTACTGAGCATCCAGCAACCCGAGCACTGAGCACCCAGCACCCTGAGTACTGAGTACTGAGCACCCAGCACCCAGAGCACTGAGCACCCAGCACCCTGGGTACTGAGCACTGAGTACCCAGCACCCCGAGCACTGAGCACCCAGCACCCTGAGCACTGAGCACCCTGAGTACTGAGCACCCAGCACCCTGAGCACTGAGCACCCAGCACCCAGAGCACTGAGCACTGAGCACCCTGAGAACTGAGCACTGACCACCCTGAGCAATGAGCACCGAGCACCCTGAGTACTGAGCACTGGGCACCCTGAGCACTGAGCACCCTGCTCCCTGAGTACTGAGCACCCAGCACCCTGAGCACTGAGGACCGAGCACCCTGAGTACTAAGCACCCAGCACCCTGAGTACTGAGCACCCAGCACCCTGAGCACTGAGCACCGATCACCCCGAGAACTGAGCACCCAGCACCCTGAGTACTGATCTCCGAGCACCCCGAGCACTGAGCACCCAGCATCCTGAGTACTGAGCACCCCGAGCACTGAGCACCCAGCACCCTGAGCACTGAGCACCCAGCACCCTGAGTACTGAGCACCCAGCACCCTGAGTACTGAACACCCAGCACCCTGAGCACTGAGCACTGAGCACCCTGAGCACTGAGTACTGAGCACTGAGCACCCTGAGCACTGAGCACCCAGCACCCTGAGTACTGAGCACCCAGCACCCCGAGCACTGAGCACCCGGCACCCCGAGCACTGAGCACTGAGCACCCTGAGCACTCAGCACACAGCACCGCGAGTACTGACCACTGAGCACCCTGAGCACTGAGCACCCAGCACCCCGAGTACTGAGCCCTGAGCACCCTGAGTACTGAGCACCCAGCACCCTGAGCACTGAGCACCCAGCACCCTGAGCACTGAGCACCCAGCACCCTGAGCAATGAGCACTGAGCACCCAGCACCCCGAGCACTGAACACCCAGCACCCTGAGTACTGAGCACTGAGCACCCAGCACCCCGAGCACTGAGCACCCAGCACCCTGAGTACTGAGCACCCAGCACCCTGAGCAATGAGCACTTTGAGTACTGAGCACCCAGCACCCTGAGCAATGAGCACCCTGAGTACTGAGCACCCAGCACCCTGAGTACTAAGCACCGAGGACCCTCAGTACTGAGCACCCAGTACACTGAGCACTGAGCACCGAGCAACCCGAGCACTGAGCACCCAGCACCGCGAGCACTGAGCACCCAGCACCCAAGCACTGAGCACCCAGCACCCTGAGTAATGAGCACCCAGCACCCTGAGTACTGAGCACCCAGCACCCTGAGCACTGAGTACCCAGCACCCTGCGCACTGAGCACCCAGCACCCTGAGCACTGAGCACACAGCACCCTGAGCACTGAGCACCCAGCACCCTGAGTACTGAGCACTGAGCACCCAGTACAACGAGCACTGAGCACCCAGCACCCTGAGTACTGAGCACTGAGCACCCAGCACCCCGAGCACTGAGCACCCAGCACCCTGAGCACTGAGCACCCAGCACCCGAGTACTGAGCACCCAGCACCCTGAGTACTGAGCACCCAGCACCCTGAGTACTGAGCGCCCAGCACCCCGAGTACTGAGCACCCAGCACCCTGAGTACTGAGCACCCAGCACCCTGAGCGCTGAGCACCCAGCACCCTGAGCACTGAGCACCCAGTACCCTGAATACTGATCACCCAGCACCCTGAGAAATGAGCACCCAGCACCCTGAGCACTGAGCACCCAGCACACTGAGCACTGAGCACTCAGCACCCTGAGTAGTGAGCACCCAGCACCCTGAGCACTGAGTACTGAGCACTGAGCACCCTGAGCACTGAGCACCCAGCACCCTGAGTACTGAGCACCCAGCACCCAGAGCACCCAGTACCCTGAGCACTGAACACACAGCATCCAGAGTACTGAGCACCCCGAGCACTGAGCACCCAGCACCCTGAGCACTGAGCACACAGCACCCTGAGCACTGAGCACCCAGCACCCTGAGCACTGAGCACCCAGCACCCTGAGCAATGAGCACTGAGCACCCAGCACCCCGAGCACTGAATACCCAGCACCCTGAGTACTGAGCACTGAGCACCCAGCACCCCGAGCACTGAGCACCCAGCACCCTGAGTACTGAGCACCCAGCACCCTGAGCAATGAGCACTCTGAGTACTGAGCACCCAGCACCCTGAGCAATGAGCACCCTGAGTACTGAGCACCCAGCACCCTGAGTACTAAGCACCGAGGACCCTCAGTACTGAGCACCCAGTACCCTGAGCACTGAACACACAGCACCCTGAGTACTGAGCACCCCGAGCACTGAGCACCCAGCACCCTGAGCACTGAGGACCCAGCACCCTGAGTACTGTGCATCCAGCACCCCGAGCACTGAGCACGCAGCACCCTGAGTACTGAGCATCCAGCAACCCGCGCACTGAGCACCCAGCACCCCGAGTACTGAGCACTGAGCACCCAGCACCCCGAGCACTGAACACCCAGCACCCCGAGTACTGAGCACTGAGCACCCTGAGTACTGAGCACCCAGCACCCTGAGCACTGAGTACCCAGCACCCTGAGCACTGAGCACCCAGCACCCGGAGTACTGAGCACCCAGCACCCTGAGTACTAAGCACCGAGCACCCTTAGTACTGAGCACCCAGCACCCTGAGCACTGAACACACAGCACCCTGAGTACTGAGCACCTCGAGCACTGAGCACCCAGCACCCTGAGTACTGAGCACCCAGCACCCTGAGCACTGAGCACCCAGCACCCTGAGCAATGAGCACTGAGCACCCAGCACCCCGAGCACTGAACACCCAGCACCCTGAGTACTGAGCACTGAGCACCCAGCACCCCGAGCACTGAGCACCCAGCACCCTGAGTACTGAGCACCCAGCACCCTGAGCAATGAGCACCCTGAGTACTGAGCACCCAGCACCCTGAGCAATGAGCACCCTGAGTACTGAGCACCCAGCACCCTGAGTACTAAGCACCGAGGACCCTCAGTACTGAGCACCCAGTACCCTGAGCACTGAACACACAGCACCCTGAGCACTGAGCACCCTGAGTACTGAGCACCCAGCACCCTGAGCACTGAGGACCCAGCACCCTGAGTACTGAGCACCCAGCACCCTGAGCAATGAGCACCCTGAGTACTGAGCACCCAGCACCCTGAGCAATGAGCACCCTGAGTACTAAGCACCGAGGACCCTCAGTACTGAGCACCCAGTACCCTGAGCACTGAGCACCCAGCACCCTGAGTACTGAGCATCCAGCAACCCGAGCACTGAGCACCCAGCACCCTGAGTACTGAGTACTGAGCACCCAGCACCCAGAGCACTGAGCACCCAGCACCCTGGGTACTGAGCACTGAGTACCCAGCACCCCGAGCACTGAGCACCCAGCACCCTGAGCACTGAGCACCCTGAGTACTGAGCACCCAGCACCCTGAGCACTGAGCACCCAGCACCCAGAGCACTGAGCACTGAGCACCCTGAGAACTGAGCACTGAGCACCCTGAGCAATGAGCACCGAGCACCCTGAGTACTGAGCACTGGGCACCCTGAGCACTGAGCACCCTGCGCCCTGAGTACTGAGCACACAGCACCCTGAGCACTGAGGACCGAGCACCCTGAGTACTAAGCACCCAGCACCCTGAGTACTGAGCACCCAGCACCCTGAGCACTGAGCACCGATCACCCCGAGAACTGAGCACCCAGCACCCTGAGTACTGATCTCCGAGCACCCCGAGCACTGAGCACCCAGCACCCGGAGTACTGAGCACCCAGCACCCTGAGTACTAAGCACCGAGCACCCTGAGTACTGAGCACCCAGTACCCTGAGCACTGAACACACAGCACCCTGAGTACTGAGCACCCCGAGCACTGATCACCCAGCACCCTGAGCACTGAGCACCCAGCACCCTGAGTACTGAGCACCCAGCACCCTGAGTACTGAACACACAGCACCCTGAGCACTGAGCACTGAGAACCCTGAGCACTGAGTACTGAGCACTGAGCACCCTGAGCACTGAGCACCCCGCACCCCGAGTACTGAGCGCCCAGCACCCCGAGAACTGAGCACCCAGCGCCCCGAGCACTGAGCACCCAGCACCCCGAGCACTGAGCACTGAGCACCCTGAGCACTGAGCACACAGCACCCCTAATACTGAACACTGAGCACCCTGAGCACTGAGCACCCAGCACCCCGAGTACTGAGCACTGAGCACCCTGAGTACTGAGCACCCTGCACCCTGAGCACTGAGCACCCAGCACCCTGTGCACTGAGCACCCAGCACCCTGAGCACTGAGCACCCAGCACCCTGAGCACTGAGCACCCAGCACCCTGAGTACTGAGCACTGAGCACCCAGCACCCCGAGCACTGAACACCCAGCACCCCGAGTACTGAGCACTGAGCACCCTGAGTACTGAGCACCCAGCACCCTGAGCAATGAGTACCCAGCACCCTGAGCACTGAGCACCCAGCACCCTGAGTACTGAGCACCCAGCACCCTGAGCACCGAGCACACAGCACCCTGAGCACTGAGCACCCAGCACCCTGAGTAGTGAGCACCCAACGTACTGAGCACCGAGCACCCCGAGCACTGAGCACCCAGCACCCTGAGTACTGAGCACCGAGCACCCCAAGCACTGAGCACCCAGCACCCTGAGTACTGAGCTCTGAGCACCCTGAGCACTGAGCACCCAGTGCCCCGAGCACCGAGCACCCTGAGCACTGAGCACCCAGCACCTTGAGCACTGAGCACCGAGAACCCCGGGCACTGATCACCCAGCACCCGGAGTACTGAGCACCCAGCACCCTGAGTACTAAGCACCGAGCACCCTGAGTACTGAGCACCCAGCACCCTGAGCACTGAACACACAGCACCCTGAGTACTGAGCACCTCGAGCACTGAGCACCCAGCACCCTGAGTACTGAGCACCGAGCACCCCGAGCACTGAGCACCCAGCACCGCGAGCACTGAGCACCCAGCACCCGAGCACTGAGCACCCAGCACCCTGAGTACTGAGCACCCAGCACCCCGAGCACTGAGCACCCGGCACCCCGAGCACTGAGCACTGAGCACCCTGAGCACTCAGCACACAGCACCGCGAGTACTGACCACTGAGCACCCTGAGCACTGAGCACCCAGCACCCCGAGTACTGAGCCCTGAGCACCCTGAGTACTGAGCACCCAGCACCCTGAGCACTGAGCACCCAGCACCCTGAGCACTGAGCACCCAGCACCCTGAGCAATGAGCACTGAGCACCCAGCACCCCGAGCACTGAACACCCAGCACCCTGAGTACTGAGCACTGAGCACCCAGCACCCCGAGCACTGAGCACCCAGCACCCTGAGTACTGAGCACCCAGCACCCTGAGCAATGAGCACTTTGAGTACTGAGCACCCAGCACCCTGAGCAATGAGCACCCTGAGTACTGAGCACCCAGCACCCTGAGTACTAAGCACCGAGGACCCTCAGTACTGAGCACCCAGTACACTGAGCACTGAGCACCGAGCAACCCGAGCACTGAGCACCCAGCACCGCGAGCACTGAGCACCCAGCACCCAAGCACTGAGCACCCAGCACCCTGAGTAATGAGCACCCAGCACCCTGAGTACTGAGCACCCAGCACCCTGAGCACTGAGTACCCAGCACCCTGCGCACTGAGCACCCAGCACCCTGAGCACTGAGCACACAGCACCCTGAGCACTGAGCACCCAGCACCCTGAGTACTGAGCACTGAGCACCCAGTACAACGAGCACTGAGCACCCAGCACCCTGAGTACTGAGCACTGAGCACCCAGCACCCCGAGCACTGAGCACCCAGCACCCTGAGCACTGAGCACCCAGCACCCGAGTACTGAGCACCCAGCACCCTGAGTACTGAGCACCCAGCACCCTGAGTACTGAGCGCCCAGCACCCCGAGTACTGAGCACCCAGCACCCTGAGTACTGAGCACCCAGCACCCTGAGCGCTGAGCACCCAGCACCCTGAGCACTGAGCACCCAGTACCCTGAATACTGATCACCCAGCACCCTGAGAAATGAGCACCCAGCACCCTGAGCACTGAGCACCCAGCACACTGAGCACTGAGCACTCAGCACCCTGAGTAGTGAGCACCCAGCACCCTGAGCACTGAGTACTGAGCACTGAGCACCCTGAGCACTGAGCACCCAGCACCCTGAGTACTGAGCACCCAGCACCCAGAGCACCCAGTACCCTGAGCACTGAACACACAGCATCCAGAGTACTGAGCACCCCGAGCACTGAGCACCCAGCACCCTGAGCACTGAGCACACAGCACCCTGAGCACTGAGCACCCAGCACCCTGAGCACTGAGCACCCAGCACCCTGAGCAATGAGCACTGAGCACCCAGCACCCCGAGCACTGAATACCCAGCACCCTGAGTACTGAGCACTGAGCACCCAGCACCCCGAGCACTGAGCACCCAGCACCCTGAGTACTGAGCACCCAGCACCCTGAGCAATGAGCACTCTGAGTACTGAGCACCCAGCACCCTGAGCAATGAGCACCCTGAGTACTGAGCACCCAGCACCCTGAGTACTAAGCACCGAGGACCCTCAGTACTGAGCACCCAGTACCCTGAGCACTGAACACACAGCACCCTGAGTACTGAGCACCCCGAGCACTGAGCACCCAGCACCCTGAGCACTGAGGACCCAGCACCCTGAGTACTGTGCATCCAGCACCCCGAGCACTGAGCACGCAGCACCCTGAGTACTGAGCATCCAGCAACCCGCGCACTGAGCACCCAGCACCCCGAGTACTGAGCACTGAGCACCCAGCACCCCGAGCACTGAACACCCAGCACCCCGAGTACTGAGCACTGAGCACCCTGAGTACTGAGCACCCAGCACCCTGAGCACTGAGTACCCAGCACCCTGAGCACTGAGCACCCAGCACCCGGAGTACTGAGCACCCAGCACCCTGAGTACTAAGCACCGAGCACCCTTAGTACTGAGCACCCAGCACCCTGAGCACTGAACACACAGCACCCTGAGTACTGAGCACCTCGAGCACTGAGCACCCAGCACCCTGAGTACTGAGCACCCAGCACCCTGAGCACTGAGCACCCAGCACCCTGAGCAATGAGCACTGAGCACCCAGCACCCCGAGCACTGAACACCCAGCACCCTGAGTACTGAGCACTGAGCACCCAGCACCCCGAGCACTGAGCACCCAGCACCCTGAGTACTGAGCACCCAGCACCCTGAGCAATGAGCACCCTGAGTACTGAGCACCCAGCACCCTGAGCAATGAGCACCCTGAGTACTGAGCACCCAGCACCCTGAGTACTAAGCACCGAGGACCCTCAGTACTGAGCACCCAGTACCCTGAGCACTGAACACACAGCACCCTGAGCACTGAGCACCCTGAGTACTGAGCACCCAGCACCCTGAGCACTGAGGACCCAGCACCCTGAGTACTGAGCACCCAGCACCCTGAGCAATGAGCACCCTGAGTACTGAGCACCCAGCACCCTGAGCAATGAGCACCCTGAGTACTAAGCACCGAGGACCCTCAGTACTGAGCACCCAGTACCCTGAGCACTGAGCACCCAGCACCCTGAGTACTGAGCATCCAGCAACCCGAGCACTGAGCACCCAGCACCCTGAGTACTGAGTACTGAGCACCCAGCACCCAGAGCACTGAGCACCCAGCACCCTGGGTACTGAGCACTGAGTACCCAGCACCCCGAGCACTGAGCACCCAGCACCCTGAGCACTGAGCACCCTGAGTACTGAGCACCCAGCACCCTGAGCACTGAGCACCCAGCACCCAGAGCACTGAGCACTGAGCACCCTGAGAACTGAGCACTGAGCACCCTGAGCAATGAGCACCGAGCACCCTGAGTACTGAGCACTGGGCACCCTGAGCACTGAGCACCCTGCGCCCTGAGTACTGAGCACACAGCACCCTGAGCACTGAGGACCGAGCACCCTGAGTACTAAGCACCCAGCACCCTGAGTACTGAGCACCCAGCACCCTGAGCACTGAGCACCGATCACCCCGAGAACTGAGCACCCAGCACCCTGAGTACTGATCTCCGAGCACCCCGAGCACTGAGCACCCAGCACCCGGAGTACTGAGCACCCAGCACCCTGAGTACAAAGCACCGAGCACCCTGAGTACTGAGCACCCAGTACCCTGAGCACTGAACACACAGCACCCTGAGTACTGAGCACCCCGAGCACTGATCACCCAGCACCCTGAGCACTGAGCACCCAGCACCCTGAGTACTGAGCACCCAGCACCCTGAGTACTGAACACACAGCACCCTGAGCACTGAGCACTGAGAACCCTGAGCACTGAGTACTGAGCACTGAGCACCCTGAGCACTGAGCACCCCGCACCCCGAGTACTGAGCGCCCAGCACCCCGAGAACTGAGCACCCAGCGCCCCGAGCACTGAGCACCCAGCACCCCGAGCACTGAGCACTGAGCACCCTGAGCACTGAGCACACAGCACCCCTAATACTGAACACTGAGCACCCTGAGCACTGAGCACCCAGCACCCCGAGTACTGAGCACTGAGCACCCTGAGTACTGAGCACCCTGCACCCTGAGCACTGAGCACCCAGCACCCTGTGCACTGAGCACCCAGCACCCTGAGCACTGAGCACCCAGCACCCTGAGCACTGAGCACCCAGCACCCTGAGTACTGAGCACTGAGCACCCAGCACCCCGAGCACTGAACACCCAGCACCCCGAGTACTGAGCACTGAGCACCCTGAGTACTGAGCACCCAGCACCCTGAGCAATGAGTACCCAGCACCCTGAGCACTGAGCACCCAGCACCCTGAGTACTGAGCACCCAGCACCCTGAGCACCGAGCACACAGCACCCTGAGCACTGAGCACCCAGCACCCTGAGTAGTGAGCACCCAACGTACTGAGCACCGAGCACCCCGAGCACTGAGCACCCAGCACCCTGAGTACTGAGCACCGAGCACCCCAAGCACTGAGCACCCAGCACCCTGAGTACTGAGCTCTGAGCACCCTGAGCACTGAGCACCCAGTGCCCCGAGCACCGAGCACCCTGAGCACTGAGCACCCAGCACCTTGAGCACTGAGCACCGAGAACCCCGGGCACTGATCACCCAGCACCCGGAGTACTGAGCACCCAGCACCCTGAGTACTAAGCACCGAGCACCCTGAGTACTGAGCACCCAGCACCCTGAGCACTGAACACACAGCACCCTGAGTACTGAGCACCTCGAGCACTGAGCACCCAGCACCCTGAGTACTGAGCACCGAGCACCCCGAGCACTGAGCACCCAGCACCGCGAGCACTGAGCACCCAGCACCCGAGCACTGAGCACCCAGCACCCTGAGTAATGAGCACCCAGCACCCTGAGTACTGAGCACCCAGCACCCTGAGCACTGAGTACCCAGCACCCTGAGCACTGAGCACCCAGCACCCTGAGCACTGAGCACACAGCACCCTGAGCACTGAGCACCCAGCACCCTGAGTAGTGAGCACTGAGCACCCAGCACAACGAGCACTGAGCACCCAGCACCCTGAGTACTGAGCACTGAGCACCCAGCACCCCGAGCACTGAGCACCCAGCACCCTGAGCACTGAGCACCCAGCACCCGAGTACTGAGCACCCAGCACCCTGAGTACTGAGCACCCAGCACCCTGAGTACTGAGCGCCCAGCACCCCGAGTACTGAGCACCCAGCACCCTGAGTACTGAGCACCCAGCACCCTGAGCGCTGAGCATCCAGCACCCCGAGCACTGATCACCCAGCACCCTGAATACTGATCACCCAGCACCCTGAGCACTGAGCACCCAGCACCATGAGCACTGATCACCCAGCACACTGAGCACTGAGCACCCAGCACCCTGAGTAGTGAGCACCCAACGTACTGAGCACCGAGCACCCCGAGCACTGAGCACCCAGCACTCTGAGTACTGAGCACCGATCACCCGAGAACTGAGCACCCATCACCCTGAGTACTGAGCTCCGAGCACCCCGAGCACTGAGCACCCAGCACCCGGAGTACTGAGCACCCAGCACCCTGAGTACTAAGCACCGATCACCCTGAGTACTGAGCACCCAGTACAATAAGCACTGAACACACAGCATCCTGAGTACTGAGCACCCCGAGCACTGAGCACCCAGCACCCTGAGCACTGAGCACCCAGCACCCTGAGTACTGAGCACCCAGCACCCTGAGTACTGAACACCCAGCACCCTGAGCACTGAGCACTGAGCACCCTGAGCACTGAGTACTGAGCACTGAGCACCCTGAGCACTGAGCACCCAGCACCCTGAGTACTGAGCACACAGCACCCCAAGCACTGAGCACCCAGCGCCCTGAGTACTTAGCACCCAGCACCCCGAGCACTGAGCACCCGGCACCCCGAGCACTGAGCACTGAGCACCCTGAGCACTCAGCACACAGCACCGCGAGTACTGACCACTGAGTACCCTGAGCACTGAGCACCCAGTACCCCGAGTACTGAGCCCTGAGCACCCTGAGTACTGAGCACCCAGCACCCTGAGCACTGAGCACCCAGCACCCTGAGCACTGAGCACCCAGCACCCTGAGCAATGAGCACTGAGCACCCAGCACCCCGAGCACTTAACACCCAGCAACCTGAGTACTGAGCACTGAGCACCCAGCACCCCGAGCACTGAGCACCCAGCACCCTGAGTACTGAGCACCCAGCACCCTGAGCAATGAGCACTTTGAGTACTGAGCACCCAGCACCCTGAGCAATGAGCACCCTGAGTACTGAGCACCCAGCACCCTGAGTACTAAGCAACGAGGACCCTCAGTACTGAGCACCCAGTACCCTGAGCACTGAGCACCGAGCACCCCGAGCACTGAGCACACAGCACCGCGAGCACTGAGCACCCAGCACCCGAGCACTGAGCACCCAGCACCCTGAGTAATGAGCACCCAGCACCCTGAGTACTGAGCACCCAGCACCCTGAGCACTGAGTACCCAGCACCCTGAGCACTGAGCACCCAGCACCCTGAGCACTGAGCACACAGGACCCTGAGCACTGAGCACCCAGCACCCTGAGTACTGAGCACTGAGCACCCAGCACAACGAGCACTGAGCACCCAGCACCCTGAGTACTGAGCACTGAGCACCCAGCACCCCGAGCACTGAACACACAGCACCCTGAGCACTGAGCACCCAGCACCCGGGTACTGAGCACCCAGCACCCTGAGTACTGAGCACCCAGCACCCTGAGTACTGAGCGCCCAGCACCCCGAGTACTGAGCACCCAGCACCCTGAGTACTGAGCACCCAGCACCCTGAGTGCTGAGCACCCAGCACCCCGAGCACTGAGCACCCAGCACCCTGAATACTGATCACCCAGCACCCTGAGCACTGAGCACCCAGCACACTGAGCACTGAGCACCCAGCACCCTGAGTAGTGAGCACCCAACGTACTGAGCACCGAGCACCCCGAGCACTGAGCACCCAGCACTCTGAGTACTGAGCACCGATCACCCTGAGTACTGAGCACCCAGTACCCTGAGCACTGAACACACAGCATCCTGAGTACTGAGCACCCCGTGCACTGAGCACCCAGCACCCTGAGCACTGAGCACCCAGCACCCTGAGTACTGAGCACCCAGCACCCTGAGTACTGAACACCCAGCACCCTGAGCACTGAGCACTGAGCACCCTGAGCACTGAGTACTGAGCACTGAGCACCCTGAGCACTGAGCACCCAGCACCCTGAGTACTGAGCACCCAGCACCCTGAGCACCCAGTACCCTGAGCACTGAACACACAGCATCCTGAGTACTGAGCACCCCGAGCACTGAGCACCCAGCACCCTGAGCACTGAGCACACAGCACCCTGAGCACTGAGCACCCAGCACACTGAGCACCCAGCACCCTGAGCAATGAGCACTGAGCACCCAGCACCCCGAGCACTGAACACCCAGCACCCTGAGTACTGAGCACTGAGCACCCAGCACCCCGAGCACTGAGCACCCAGCACCCTGAGTACTGAGCACCCAGCACCCTGAGCAATGAGCACTTTGAGTACTGAGCACCCAGCACCCTGAGCAATGAGCACCCTGAGTACTGAGCACCCAGCCCCCTGAGTACTAAGCACCGAGGACCCTCAGTACTGAGCACCCAGTACCCTGAGCACTGAACACACAGCACCCTGAGTACTGAGCACCCCGAGCACTGAGCACCCAGCACCCTGAGCACTGAGGACCCAGCACCCTGAGTACTGTGCATCCAGCACCCCGAGCACTGAGCACCCAGCACCCTGAGTACTGAGCATCCAGCAACCCGAGCACTGAGCACCCAGCACCCCGAGTACTGAGCACTGAGCACCCAGCACCCCGAGCACTGAACACCCAGCACCCCGAGTACTGAGCACTGAGCACCCTGAGTACTGAGCACCCAGCACCCTGAGCACTGAGTACCCAGCACCCTGAGCACTGAGCACCCAGCACCCGGGGTGCTGAGCACCCAGCACCCTGAGTACTAAGCACCGAGCACCCTGAGTACTGAGCACCCAGCACCCTGAGCACTGAACACACAGCACCCTGAGTACTGAGCACCTCGAGCACTGAGCACCCAGCACCCTGAGTACTGAGCACCGAGCACCCCGAGCACTGAGCACCCAGCACCGCGAGCACTGAGCACCCAGCACCCTGAGCACTGAGCACCCAGCACCCTGAGTAATGAGCACCCAGCACCCTGAGTACTGAGCACCCAGCACCCTGAGCACTGAGTACCCAGCACCGTGAGCACTGAGCACCCAGCACCCTGAGCACTGAGCACACAGCACCCTGAGCACTGAGCACCCAGCACCCTGAGTACTGAGCACTGAGCACCCAGCACAACGAGCACTGAGCACCCAGCACCCTGAGTACTGAGCACTGAGCACCCAGCACCCCGAGCACTGAGCACCCAGCACCCTGAGCACTGAGCACCCAGCACCCGAGTACTGAGCACCCAGCACCCTGAGTACTGAGCACCCAGCACCCCGAGTACTGAGCGCCCAGCACCCTGAATACTGATCACCCAGCACCCTGAGCACTGAGCACCCAGCACCCTGAGCACTGAGCACTGAGCACCCAGCACAACGAGCACTGAGCACCCAGCACCCTGAGTACTGAGCACTGAGCACCCAGCACACCGAGCACTGAGCACCCAGCACCCTGAGCACTGAGCACCCAGCACCCGAGTACTGAGCACCCAGCATCCTGAGCGCTGAGCACCCAGCACCCCGAGCACTGAGCACCCAGCACCCTGAATACTGATCACCCAGCACCCTGAGCACTGAGCACCCAGCACCCTGAGCACTGAGCACCCAGCACACTGAGCACTGAGCACCCAGCACCCTGAGTAGTGAGCACCCAACGTACTGAGCACCGAGCACCACGAGCACTGAGCACCCAGCACCCTGAGTACTGAGCACCCAGCACCCTGAGCACTGAGTACCCAGCACCGTGAGCACTGAGCACCCAGCACCCTGAGCACTGAGCACACAGCACCCTGAGCACTGAGCACCCAGCACCCTGAGTACTGAGCACTGAGCACCCAGCACAACGAGCACTGAGCACCCAGCACCCTGAGTACTGAGCACTGAGCACCCAGCACCCCGAGCACTGAGCACCCAGCACCCTGAGCACTGAGCACCCAGCACCCGAGTACTGAGCACCCAGCACCCTGAGTACTGAGCACCCAGCACCCCGAGTACTGAGCGCCCAGCACCCCGAGTACTGAGCACCCAGCACCCTGAGCGCTGAGCACCCAGCACCTCGAGCACTGAGCACCCAGCACCCTGAATACGGATCACCCAGCACCCTGAGCACTGAGCACCCAGCACCCTGAGCACTGAGCACCCAGCACACTGAGCACTGAGCACCCAGCACCCTGAGTAGTGAGCACCCAACGTACTGAGCACCGAGCACCACGAGCACTGAGCACCCAGCACTCTGAGTACTGAGCACCGATCACCCGAGAACTGAGCACCCATCACCCTGAGTACTGAGCTCCGAGCACCCCGAGCACTGAGCACCCAGCACCCGGAATACTGAGCACCCAGAACCCTGAGTACTAAGCACCGATCACCCTGAGTACTGAGCACCCAGTACCCTGAGCACTGAACACACAGCATCCTGAGTACTGAGCACCCCGAGCACTGAGCACCCAGCACCCTGAGCACTGAGCACCCAGCACCCTGAGTACTGAGCACCCAGCACCCTGAGTACTGAACACCCAGCACCCTGAGCACTGAGCACTGAGCACCCTGAGCACTGAGTACTGAGCACTGAGCAGCCTGAGCACTGAGCACCCAGCACCCTGAGTACTGAGCACCCAGCACCCCAAGCACTGAGCACCCAGCGAGCTGAGTACTGAGCACCCAGCACCCCGAGCACTGAGCACCCGGCTCCCCGAGCACTGAGCACTGAGCACCCTGAGCACTCAGCACACAGCACCGCGAGTACTGACCACTGAGCACCCTGAGCGCTGAGCACCCAGCACCCCGAGTACTGAGCCCTGAGCACCCTGAGTACTGAGCACCCAGCACCCTGAGCACTGAGCACCCAGCACCCTGAGCACTGAGCACCCAGCACGCTGAGCAATGAGCACTGAGCACCCAGCACCCCGAGCACTGAACACCCAGCACCCTGAGTACTGAGCACTGAGCAACCAGCACCCCCAGCACTGAGCACCCAGCACCCTGAGTACTGAGCACCCAGCACCCTGAGCAATGAGCACCCTGAGTACTGAGCACCCAGCACCCTGAGTACTAAGCACCGAGGACCCTCAGTACTGAGCACCCAGTACCCTGAGCACTGAACACACAGCACCCTGAGTACTGAGCACCCCGAGCACTGAGCACCCAGCACCCTGAGCACTGAGGACCCAGCACCCTGAGTACTGTGCATCCAGCACCCCGAGCACTGAGCACCCAGCACCCTGAGTACTGAGCATCCAGCAACCCGAGCACTGAGCACCCAGCACCCTGAGTACTGTGTACTGAGCACCCAGCACCCAGAGCACTGAGCACCCAGCACCCTGGGTACTGAGCACTGAGTACCCAGCACCCCAAGCACTGAGCACCCAGCACACTGAGCACTGAGCACCCTGAGTACTGAGCACCCAGCACCCTGAGCACTGATCACCCAGCACCCAGAGCACTGAGCACTGAGCACCCTGAGAACTGAGCACTGAGCACCCTGAGCAATGAGCACCGAGCACCCTGAGTACTGAGCACTGGGCACCCTGAGCACTGAGCACCCTGCTCCCTGAGTACTGAGCACCCAGCACCCTGAGCACTGAGCACCCTGAGTACTAAGCACCCAGCACCCTGAGTACTGAGCACCCAGCACCCTGAGCACAGAGCACCCAGCACGCTGAGTACTGAGCACTGAGCACCCTGAGTACTGAGCACCGAGCACCCTGAGCACTGAGCACCCAGCACGCTGAGTACTGAGCACTGAGCACCCTGAGTACTGAGCACCCAGCACCCTGAGTTCTGAGCACCCAGCACCCTGAGCACTTAGCACCCAGCACAACGAGTACTGAGCACCCAGCACCCTGAGGACTGAGCACTGAGCACCCAGCACCCCGAGCACTGAGCACCCAGCGCCCTGAGCACTGAGCACCCAGCACACTGAGCAGTGCGCACCCAGCACCCCGAGCACTGAGCACCCAGCACCCTGAGTACTGAGCACTGAGCACCCAGCACCCCGAGCACTGAGCACCCAGCACCCTGAGCACTGAGTACCCAGCACCCGAGTACTGAGCACCCAGCACCCTGAGTACTGAGCACCCAGAACCCTGAGTACTGAGCGCCCAGCACCCTGAGCACTGAGCACCCAGCACCCCGAGCACTGAGCACCCAGCACCCTGAGTACTGAGCACTGAGCACCCAGCACCCCGAGCACTGAGCACCCAGCACCCTGAGTACTGAACACTGAGCACCCTGAGCACTGAGCACTGAGCACCCTGAGCACTGAGTACTGAGCACTGAGCACCCTGAGCACTGAGCACCCAGCACCCTGAGTACTGAGCACCCAGTACCCTGAGCACCCAGTACCCTGAGCACTGAACACACAGCATCCTGAGTACTGAGCACCCCGAGCACTGAGCACCCAGCACCCTGAGCACTGAGCACACAGCACCCTGAGCACTGAGCACCCAGCACACTGAGCACTGAGCACCCAGCACCCTGAGCAATGAGCACTGAGCACCCAGCACCCCGAGCACTGAACACCCAGCACCCTGAGTACTGAGCACTGAGAACCCAGCACCCCGAGCACTGAGCACCCAGCACCCTGAGTACTGAGCACCCAGCACCCTGAGCAATGAGCACTTTGAGTACTGAGCACCCAGCACCCTGAGCAATGAGCACCCTGAGTACTGAGCACCCAGCACCCTGAGTACTAAGCACCGAGGACCCTCAGTACTGAGCACCCAGTACCCTGAGCACTGAACACACAGCACCCTGAGTACTGAGCACCCCGAGCACTGAGCACCCAGCACCCTGAGCACTGAGCACCCAGCACCCTGAGTACTGTGCATCCAGCACCCCGAGCACTGAGCACCCAGCACCCTGAGTACTGAGCATCCAGCAACCCGAGCACTGAGCACCAAGCACCCCGAGTACTGAGCACTGAGCACCCTGAGTACTGAGCACCCAGCACCCTGAGCACTGAGTACCCAGCACCCTGAGCACTGAGCACCCAGCACCCGGAGTACTGAGCACCCAGCACCCTGAGTACTAAGCACCGAGCACCCTGAGTACTGAGCACCCAGCACCCTGAGCACTGAACACACAGCACCCTGAGTACTGAGCACCTCGAGCACTGAGCACCCAGCACCCTGAGTACTGAGCACCGAGCACCCCGAGCACTGAGCACCCAGCACCGCGAGCACTGAGCACCCAGCACCCTGAGCACTGAGCACCCAGCACCCTGAGTAATGAGCACCCAGCACCCTGAGTACTGAGCACCCAGCACCCTGAGCACTGAGTACCCAGCACCCTGAGCACTGAGCACCCAGCACCCTGAGCACTGAGCACACAGCACCCTGAGCACTGAGCACCCAGCACCCTGAGTACTGAGCACTGAGCACCCAGCACAACGAGCACTGAGCACCCAGCACCCTGAGTACTGAGTACTGAGCACCCAGCACCCCGAGCACTGAGCACCCAGCACCCTGAGCACTGAGCACCCAGCACCCGAGTACTGAGCACCCAGCACCCTGAGTACTGAGCACCCAGCACCCCGAGTACTGAGCGCCCAGCACCCCGAGTACTGAGCACCCAGCACCCTGAGCGCTGAGCACCCAGCACCCCGAGCACTGAGCACCCAGCACCCTGAATACTGATCACCCAGCACCCTGAGCACTGAGCACCCAGCACCCTGAGCACTGAGCCCCCAGCACACTGAGCACTGAGCACCCAGCACCCTGAGTAGTGAGCACCCAACGTACTGAGCACCGAGCACCACGAGCACTGAGCACCCAGCACTCTGAGTACTGAGCACCGAGCACCCCGAGCACTGAGCACCCAGCACCCGGAGTACTGAGCACCCAGCACCCTGAGTACTAAGCACCGATCACCCTGAGTACTGAGCACCCAGTACCCTGAGCACTGAACACACAGCATCCTGAGTACTGAGCACCCCGAGCACTGAGCACCCAGCACCCTGAGCACTGAGCACCCAGCACCCTGAGTACTGAGCACCCAGCACCCTGAGTACTGAACACCCAGCACCCTGAGCACTGAGCACTGAGCACCCTCAGCACTGAGTACTGAGCACTGAGCACCCTGAGCACTGAGCACCCAGCACCCTGAGTACTGAGCACCCAGCACCCCAAGCACTGAGCACCCAGCGCCCTGAGTACTGAGCACCCAGCACCCCGAGCACTGAGCACCCGGCACCCCGAGCACTGAGCACTGAGCACCCTGAGCACTCAGCACACAGCACCGCGAGTACTGACCACTGAGCACCCTGAGCACTGAGCACCCAGCACCCCGAGTACTGAGCCCTGAGCACCCTGAGTACTGAGCACCCAGCACCCTGAGCACTGAGCACCCAGCACCCTGAGCACTGAGCACCCAGCACGCTGAGCAATGAGCACTGAGCACCCAGAACCCCGAGCACTGAACACCCAGCACCCTGAGTACTGAGCACTGAGCAACCAGCACCCCCAGCACTGAGCACCCAGCACCCTGAGTACTGAGCACCCAGCACCCTGAGCAATGAGCACCCTGAGTACTGAGCACTCAGCACCCTGAGTACTAAGCACCGAGGACCCTCAGTACTGAGCACCCAGTACCCTGAGCACTGAACACACAGCACCCTGAGTACTGAGCACCCCGAGCACTGAGCACCCAGCACCCTGAGCACTGAGGACCCAGCACCCTGAGTACTGTGCATCCAGCACCCCGAGCACTGAGCACCCAGCACCCTGAGTACTGAGCATCCAGCAACCCGAGCCCTGAGCACCCAGCACCCTGAGTACTGAGTACTGAGCACCCAGCACCCAGAGCACTGAGCACCCAGCACCCTGGGTACTGAGCACTGAGTACCCAGCACCCCGAGCACTGAGCACCCAGCACACTGAGCACTGAGCACCCTGAGTACTGAGCACCCAGCACCCTGAGCACTGATCACCCAGCACCCAGAGCACTGAGCACTGAGCACCCTGAGAACTGAGCACTGAGCACCCTGAGCAATGAGCACCGAGCACCCTGAGTACTGAGCACTGGGCACCCTGAGCACTGAGCACCCAGCTCCCTGAGTACTGAGCACCCAGCACCCTGAGCACTGAGCACCCTGAGTACTAAGCACCCAGCACCCTGAGTACTGAGCACCCAGCACCCTGAGCACAGAGCACCCAGCACGCTGAGTACTGAGCACCCAGCACCCTGAGTAGTGAGCACCCAACGTACTGAGCACCGAGCACCACGAGCACTGAGCACCCAGCACTCTGAGTACTGAGCACCGAGCACCCCGAGCACTGAGCACCCAGCACCCGGAGTACTGAGCACCCAGCACCCTGAGTACTAAGCACCGATCACCCTGAGTACTGAGCACCCAGTACCCTGAGCACTGAACACACAGCATCCTGAGTACTGAGCACCCCGAGCACTGAGCACCCAGCACCCTGAGCACTGAGCACCCAGCACCCTGAGTACTGAGCACCCAGCACCCTGAGTACTGAACACCCAGCACCCTGAGCACTGAGCACTGAGCACCCTCAGCACTGAGTACTGAGCACTGAGCACCCTGAGCACTGAGCACCCAGCACCCTGAGTACTGAGCACCCAGCACCCCAAGCACTGAGCACCCAGCGCCCTGAGTACTGAGCACCCAGCACCCCGAGCACTGAGCACCCGGCACCCCGAGCACTGAGCACTGAGCACCCTGAGCACTCAGCACACAGCACCGCGAGTACTGACCACTGAGCACCCTGAGCACTGAGCACCCAGCACCCCGAGTACTGAGCCCTGAGCACCCTGAGTACTGAGCACCCAGCACCCTGAGCACTGAGCACCCAGCACCCTGAGCACTGAGCACCCAGCACGCTGAGCAATGAGCACTGAGCACCCAGAACCCCGAGCACTGAACACCCAGCACCCTGAGTACTGAGCACTGAGCAACCAGCACCCCCAGCACTGAGCACCCAGCACCCTGAGTACTGAGCACCCAGCACCCTGAGCAATGAGCACCCTGAGTACTGAGCACTCAGCACCCTGAGTACTAAGCACCGAGGACCCTCAGTACTGAGCACCCAGTACCCTGAGCACTGAACACACAGCACCCTGAGTACTGAGCACCCCGAGCACTGAGCACCCAGCACCCTGAGCACTGAGGACCCAGCACCCTGAGTACTGTGCATCCAGCACCCCGAGCACTGAGCACCCAGCACCCTGAGTACTGAGCATCCAGCAACCCGAGCCCTGAGCACCCAGCACCCTGAGTACTGAGTACTGAGCACCCAGCACCCAGAGCACTGAGCACCCAGCACCCTGGGTACTGAGCACTGAGTACCCAGCACCCCGAGCACTGAGCACCCAGCACACTGAGCACTGAGCACCCTGAGTACTGAGCACCCAGCACCCTGAGCACTGATCACCCAGCACCCAGAGCACTGAGCACTGAGCACCCTGAGAACTGAGCACTGAGCACCCTGAGCAATGAGCACCGAGCACCCTGAGTACTGAGCACTGGGCACCCTGAGCACTGAGCACCCTGCTCCCTGAGTACTGAGCACCCAGCACCCTGAGCACTGAGCACCCTGAGTACTAAGCACCCAGCACCCTGAGTACTGAGCACCCAGCACCCTGAGCACAGAGCACCCAGCACGCTGAGTACTGAGCACTGAGCACCCTGAGTACTGAGCACCGAGCACCCTGAGCACTGAGCACCCAGCACGCTGAGTACTGAGCACTGAGCACCCTGAGTACTGAGCACCCAGCACCCTGAGTTCTGAGCACCCAGCACCCTGAGCACTTAGCACCCAGCACAACGAGTACTGAGCACCCAGCACCCTGAGGACTGAGCACTGAGCACCCAGCACCCCGAGCACTGAGCACCCAGCGCCCTGAGCACTGAGCACCCAGCACCCTGAACAGTGCGCACCCAGCACCCCGAGCACTGAGCACCCAGCACCCTGAGTACTGAGCACTGAGCACCCAGCACCCCGAGCACTGAGCACCCAGCACCCTGAGCACTGAGTACCCAGCACCCGAGTACTGAGCACCCAGCACCCTGAGTACTGAGCACCCAGAACCCTGAGTACTGAGCGCCCAGCACCCTGAGCACTGAGCACCCAGCACCCTGAGCACTGAGCACCCAGCACCCTGAGTACTGAGCACTGAGCACCCAGCACCCCGAGCACTGAGCACCCAGCACCCTGAGTACTGAACACTGAGCACCCAGCACCCCGAGCACTGAGCACCCAGCACCCCGAACACTGATCACCCAGCACCCGAGTACTGAGCACCCAGCACCCTGAGTACTGAGCACCCAGCACCCGAGTACTGAGCACCCAGCACCTTGAGTACTGAGCACCCAGGGCCCCGAGCACTGAGCACCCAGCACCCCGAGCACTGAGCACTGAGTACCCTGAGCACTGAGCACCCAGCACCCCGAGTACTGAGCACCCAGCACCCTGAGCACTGAGCACCCAGCACACTGAGTACTGAGCACTGAGCACCCAGCACCCTGAGCACTGAGCACCCAGCACCCTGAGTACTGAGCACCCAGTACCCTGAGCACTGAACACACAGCACCCTGAGTACTGAGCACCCGGAGCACTGAGCACCCAGCACCCTGAGCACTGAGCACCCAGCACCCTGAGTACTGAGCACCCAGCACCCTGAGCACTAAGCACCCAGCACCCTGAGCACTGAGCACCCAGCACCCTGAGCAATGAGCACTGAGCACCCAGGACCCCGAGCACTGAACACCCAGCACCCTGAGTACTGAGCACTGAGCACCCAGCACCCCGAGCACTGAGCACCCAGCACCCTGAGTACTGAGCACCCAGCACCCTGAGCAATGAGCACCCTGAGTACTGAGCACCCAGCACCCTGAGCAATGAGCACCCTGAGTACTGAGCACCCAGCACCCTGAGTACTAAGCACCGAGCACCCTCAGTACTGAGCACCCAGTACCCTGAGCACTGAACACACAGCACTCTGAGTACTGAGCACCCCGAGCACTGAGCACCCAGCACCCTGAGCACTGAGGACCCAGCACCCTGAGTACTGTGCATCCAGCACCCCGAGCACTGAGCACCCAGCACCCTGAGTACTGAGCATCCAGCAACCCGAGCACTGAGCACCCAGCACCCTGAGTACTGAGTACTGAGCACCCAGCACCCAGAGCACTGAGCACCCAGCACCCTGGGTACTGAGCACTGAGTACCCAGCACCCCGAGCACTGAACACCCAGCACCCTGAGCACTGAGAACCCTGAGTACTGAGCACCCAGCACCATGAGCACTGAGCACCCAGCACCACGAGCACTGAGCACCCAGCACCCAGAGCACTGAGCACTGAGCACCCTGAGAACTGAGCACTGAGCACCCTGAGCACTGAGCACCGAGCACCCTGAGTACTGAGCACTGGGCACCCTGAGCACTGAGCACCCTGCTCCCTGAGTACTGAGCACCCAGCACCCTGAGCACTGAGGACCGAGCACCCTGAGTACTAAGCACCCAGCACCCTGAGTCCTGAGCACCCAGCACCCTGAGCACTGAGCACCCAGCACGCTGAGTACTGAGCACTGAGCACCCTGAGTACTGAGCACCGAGCACCCTGAGCACTGAGCACCCAGCACGCTGAGTACTGAGCACTGAGCACCCTGAGTACTGAGCACCCAGCACCCTGAGCACTTAGCACCCAGCACAACGAGTACTGAGCACCCAGCACCCTGAGGACTGAGCACTGAGCACCCAGCACCCCGAGCACTGAGCACCCAGCGCCCTGAGCACTGAGCACCCAGCACCCTGAGCACTTAGCACCCAGCACAACGAGTACTGAGCACCCAGCACCCTGAGTACTGAGCACTGAGCACCCAGCACCCTGAGTACTGAGCGCCCAGCACCCTGAGCACTGAGCACCCAGCACCCCGAGCACTGAGCACCCAGCACCCCGAGCACTGAGCACCCAGCACCCTGAGTACTGAGCACTGAGCACCCAGCACCCCGAGCACTGAGCACCCAGCACCCTGAGTACTGAACACTGAGCACCCAGCACCCCGAGCACTGAGCACCCAGCACCCCGAACACTGAGCACCCAGCACCCGAGTACTGAGCACCCAGCACCCTGAGTACTGAGCACCCAGCACCCGAGTACTGAGCACCCAGCACCTTGAGTACTGAGCACCCAGCACCCTGAGTACTGAGCACCCAGCACCCTGAGCACTGAGCACCCAGCACCCCGAGCACTGAGCACCCAGCACCCTGAGTACTGAGCACCCAGCACCCTGAGCACTGAGCACCCAGCACCCTGTGCACTGAGCACCCAGCACACTGAGCACTGAGCACCCAGCACCCTGAGTAGTGAGCACCCAACGTACTGAGCACCGAGCACCCCGAGCACTGAGCACCCAGCACCCTGAGTACTGAGCACCGATCACCCCGAGAACTGAGCACCCAGCACCCTGAGTACTGAGCTCCGAGCACACCGAGCACTGAGCACCCAGCACCCGGATTACTGAGCAACCAGCACCCTGAGTACTAAGCACCGAGCACCCTGAGTACTGAGCACCCAGTACCCTGAGCACTGAACACACAGCACCCTGAGTACTGAGCACCCCGAGCACTGAGCACCCAGCACCCTGAGCACCCAGCACCCAGCACCCTGAGTACTGAGCACCCAGCACCCTGAGTACTGAACACCCAGCACCCTGAGCACTGAGCACTGAGCACCCTGAGCACTGAGTACTGAGCACTGAGCACCCTGAGCACTGAGCACCCAGCACCCCGAGTACTGAGCACCCAGCACCCCGAGCACTGAGCACCCAGGGCCCCGAGCACTGAGCACCCAGCACCCCGAGCACTGAGCACTGAGCACCCTGAGCACTGAGCACCCAGCACCCCGAGTACTGAGCACCCAGCACCCTGAGCACTGAGCACCCAGCACACTGAGTACTGAGCACTGAGCACCCAGCACCCTGAGCACTGAGCACCCAGCACCCTGAGTACTGAGCACCCAGTACCCTGAGCACTGAACACACAGCACCCTGAGTACTGAGCACCCGGAGCACTGAGCACCCAGCACCCTGAGCACTGAGCACCCAGCACCCTGAGTACTGAGCACCCAGCACCCTGAGCACTAAGCACCCAGCACCCTGAGCACTGAGCACCCAGCACCCTGAGCAATGAGCACTGAGCACCCAGGACCCCGAGCACTGAACACCCAGCACCCTGAGTACTGAGCACTGAGCACCCAGCACCCCGAGCACTGAGCACCCAGCACCCTGAGTACTGAGCACCCAGCACCCTGAGCAATGAGCACCCTGAGTACTGAGCACCCAGCACCCTGAGCAATGAGCACCCTGAGTACTGAGCACCCAGCACCCTGAGTACTAAGCACCGAGCACCCTCAGTACTGAGCACCCAGTACCCTGAGCACTGAACACACAGCACTCTGAGTACTGAGCACCCCGAGCACTGAGCACCCAGCACCCTGAGCACTGAGGACCCAGCACCCTGAGTACTGTGCATCCAGCACCCCGAGCACTGAGCACCCAGCACCCTGAGTACTGAGCATCCAGCAACCCGAGCACTGAGCACCCAGCACCCTGAGTACTGAGTACTGAGCACCCAGCACCCAGAGCACTGAGCACCCAGCACCCTGGGTACTGAGCACTGAGTACCCAGCACCCCGAGCACTGAACACCCAGCACCCTGAGCACTGAGCACCCTGAGTACTGAGCACCCAGCACCCTGAGCACTGAGCACCCAGCACCACGAGCACTGAGCACCCAGCACCCAGAGCACTGAGCACTGAGCACCCTGAGAACTGAGCACTGAGCACCCTGAGCACTGAGCACCGAGCACCCTGAGTACTGAGCACTGGGCACCCTGAGCACTGAGCACCCTGCTCCCTGAGTACTGAGCATCCAGCACCCTGAGCACTGAGGACCGAGCACCCTGAGTACTAAGCACCCAGCACCCTGAGTCCTGAGCACCCAGCACCCTGAGCACTGAGCACCCAGCACGCTGAGTACTGAGCACTGAGCACCCTGAGTACTGAGCACCGAGCACCCTGAGCACTGAGCACCCAGCACGCTGAGTACTGAGCACTGAGCACCCTGAGTACTGAGCACCCAGCACCCTGAGTTCTGAGCACCCAGCACCCTGAGCACTTAGCACCCAGCACAACGAGTACTGAGCACCCAGCACCCTGAGGACTGAGCACTGAGCACCCAGCACCCCGAGCACTGAGCACCCAGCGCCCTGAGCACTGAGCACCCAGCACCCTGAGCACTTAGCACCCAGCACAACGAGTACTGAGCACCCAGCACCCTGAGTACTGAGCACTGAGCACCCAGCACCCCGAGCACTGAGCACCCAGCACCCTGAGCACTGAGCACCCAGCACCCGAGTACTGAGCACCCAGCACCCTGAGTACTGAGCGCCCAGCACCCTGAGCACTGAGCACCCAGCACCCCGAGCACTGAGCACCCAGCACCCTGAGTACTGAGCACTGAGCACCCAGCACCCTGAGCACTGAGCACCCAGCACCCTGAGCACTGAGCACCCAGCACCCCGAGCACTGAGCACCCAGCACCCTGAGTACTGAGCACTGAGCACCCAGCACCCCGAGCACTGAGCACCCAGCACCCTGAACACTGAGCACCCAGCACCCGAGTACTGAGCACCCAGCACCCTGAGTACTGAGCACCCAGCACCCGAGTACTGAGCACCCAGCACCCTGAGTACTGAGCACCCAGCACCCTGAGTACTGAGCACCCAGCACCCTGAGCACTGAGCACCCAGCACCCCGAGCACTGAGCACCCAGCACCCTGAGTACTGAGCACCCAGCACACTGAGCACTGAGCACCCAGCACCCTGAGCACTGAGCACCCAGCACACTGAGCACTGAGCACCCAGCACCCTGAGTAGTGAGCACCCAACGTACTGAGCACCGAGCACCCTGAGCACTGAGCACCCAGCACCCTGAGTACTGAGCACCGATCACCCCGAGAACTGAGCACCCAGCACCCTGAGTACTGAGCTCCGAGCACCCCGAGCACTGAGCACCCAGCACCCAGATTACTGAGCAACCAGCACCCTGAGTACTAAGCACCGAGTACCCTGAGTACTGAGCACCCAGTACCCTGAGCACTGAACACACAGCACCCTGAGTACTGAGCACCCCGAGCACTGAGCACCCAGCACCCTGAGCACTGAGCACCCAGCACCCTGAGTACTGAGCACCCAGCACCCTGAGTACTGAACACCCAGCACCCTGAGCACTGAGCACTGAGCACCCTGAGCACTGAGTACTGAGCACTGAGCACCCTGAGCACTGAGCACCCAGCACCCCGAGTACTGAGCACCCAGCACCCCGAGCACTGAGCACTCAGCGCCCCGAGCACTGAGCACCCAGCACCCCGAGCACTGAGCACTGAGCACCCTGAGCACTGAGCACACAGCACCCCGAGTACTGATCATTGAGCAGCCTGAGCACTGAGCACACAGCACCCCGAGTACTGAGCACCCAGCACCCTGAGCACTGAGCACCCAGCACACTGAGTACTGAGCACTGAGCACCCAGCACCCTGAGCACTGAGCACCCAGCACCCTGAGTACTGAGCACCCAGTACCCTGAGCACTGAACACACAGCACCCTGAGTACTGAGCACCCGGAGCACTGAGCACCCAGCACCCTGAGCACTGAGCACCCAGCACCCTGAGTACTGAGCACCCAGCACCCTGAGTACTGAACACCCAGCACCCTGAGAACTGAGCACTGAGCACCGTGAGCACTGAGTACTGAGCACTGAGCACCCTGAGCACTGAGCACCCCGCACCCCGAGTACTGAGCACCCAGCACACCGAGCACTGAGCACCCAGCGCCCCGAGCACTGAGCACCCAGCACCCCGAGCACTGAGCACTGAGCACCCTGAGCACTGAGCACCCAGCACCCCGAGTACTGAGCACTGAGGACCCTGAGCACTGAGCACCCAGCACCCCGAGTACTGAGCACTGAGCACCCTGAGTACTGAGCACCCAGCACCCTGAGCACTGAGTACCCAGCACCCTGAGCACTGAGCACCCAGCACCCTGAGCACTGAGCACCCAGCACCCTGAGCACTGAGCACCCAGCACCCTAAGTACTGAGCACTGAGCTCCCAGCACCCCGAGCACTGAACACCCAGCACCCTGAGTACTGAGCACTGAGCACCCAGCACCCCGAGCACTGAGCACCCAGCACCCTGAGCACTGAGCACCCAGCACCCGAGTACTGAGCACCCAGCACCCTGAGTACTGAGCACCCAGCACCCTGAGTACTGAGCACCCAGCACAACGAGCACTGAGCACCCAGCACCCTGAGTACTGAGCACCCAGCACCCTGAGCACCGAGCACCCAGCACCCTGAGCACTGAGCACCCAGCACCCTGAGTAGTGAGCACCCAACGTACTGAGCACCGAGCACCCCGAGCACTGAGCACCCAGCACCCTGAGTACTGAGCACTGAGCACCCCGAGCACTGAGCACACAGCACCCTGAGTACTGAGCTCTGAGCACCCTGAGCACTGAGCACCCAGTGCCCCGAGCACCGAGCACCCTGAGCACTGAGCACCCAGCACCCTGAGCAATGAGCACCCTGAGTACTGAGCACGCAGCACCTTGAGCGCTGAGCACCAAGAACCCCGAGCACTGAGCACCCAGCATCCGGAGTACTGAGCACCCAGCACCCTGAGTACTAAGCACCGAGCACCCTGAGTACTGAGCACCCAGCACCCTGACCATGAACACACAGCACCCTGAGTACTGAGCAACTCGAGCACTGAGCACCCAGCACCCTGAGTATTGAGCAACGAGCACCCCGAGCACTGAGCACCCAGCACCGCGAGCACTGAGCACATAGCACCCCGAGCACTGAGCACCCAGCACCCCGAGCACAGAGCACCCAGCACCGCGAGCACTGAGCACATAGCACCCCGAGCACTGAGCACCCAGCACCCTTAGTACTGAGTACCCAGCACCCTGAGCACTGAGCACCCAGCTCTATGAGCACTGAGCACACAGCACCCTGAGCACTGAGCACCCAGCACCCTGAGTACTGAGCACTGAGCACCCAGCACCCCGAGCACTGAGCACCCAGCACCCTGAGTACTGAGCACCGAGCACCCGAGCACTGAGCACCCAGCACCCTGAGTACTGAGCTCCGAGCACCTCAAGCACTGAGCACCCTGCGCCCCGAGCACCGAGCACCCTGAGCACTGAGCAACCAGCACCCTGAGTACTGAGCACCCAGCACCCTGAGCAATGAGCACCCTGAGTACTGAGCACCCAGCACCTTGAGCACTGAGCACCGAGCACCCCGAGCACTGAGCACCCAGCACCCCGAGCACTGAGCACCCAGCACCCTGAGCACTGAGCACCCAGCACCTGAGTACTGAGCACCCAGCACCCTGAGTACTGAGCACCCAGCACCCTGAGTACTGAGCACCCAGCACCCCGAGTACTGAGCACCCAGCACCCTGAGCACTGAGCACCCAGCACCCCGAGCACTGAACACCCAGCACCCTGAGTACTGAGCACCCAGCACCCTGAGCACTGAACACACAGCACCCTGAGTACTGAGCACTTCGAGCACTGAGCACCCAGCACCCTGAGTACTGAGCACCGGGCACCCCGAGCACTGAGCACCCAGCACCGCGAGCAATGAGCACCCAGCACCCCGAGCACTGAGCACCCAGCACCGTGAGTACTGAGCACCCAGCACCCTGAGTAGTGAGCACCCAACGTACTGAGCACCCAGCACCCTGAGCACTGAGCACCCAGCACCCCGAGCACTGAGCACCCAGCACCCTGAGTACTGAGCACCCAGCACACTGAGCACTGAGCACCCAGCACCCTGAGCACTGAGCACCCAGCACACTGAGCACTGAGCACCCAGCACCCTGAGTAGTGAGCACCCAACGTACTGAGCACCGAGCACCCCGAGCACTGAGCACCCAGCACCCTGAGTACTGAGCACCGATCACCCCGAGAACTGAGCACCCAGCACCCTGAGTACTGAGCTCCGAGCACCCCGAGCACTGAGCACCCAGCACCCGGATTACTGAGCAACCAGCACCCTGAGTACTAAGCACCGAGTACCCTGAGTACTGAGCACCCAGTACCCTGAGCACTGAACACACAGCACCCTGAGTACTGAGCACCCCGAGCACTGAGCACCCAGCACCCTGAGCACTGAGCACCCAGCACCCTGAGTACTGAGCACCAAGCACCCTGAGTACTGAACACCCAGCACCCTGAGCACTGAGCACTGAGCACCCTGAGCACTGAGTACTGAGCACTGAGCACACTGAGCACTGAGCACCCAGCACCCCGAGTACTGAGCACATAGCACCCCGAGCACTGAGCACCCAGCGCCCCGAGCACTGAGCACCCAGCACCCCGAGCACTGAGCACTGAGCACCCTGAGCACTGAGCACACAGCACCCCGAGTACTGAGCATTGAGCAGCCTGAGCACTGAGCACACAGCACCCCGAGTACTGAGCACCCAGCAACCTGAGCACTGAGCACCCAGCACACTGAGTACTGAGCACTGAGCACCCAGCACCCTGAGCACTGAGCACCCAGCACCCTGAGTACTGAGCACCCAGTACCCTGAGCACTGAACACACAGCACCCTGAGTACTGAGCACCCGGAGCACTGAGCACCCAGCACCCTGAGCACTGAGCACCAAGCACCCTGAGTACTGTGCACCCAGCACCCTGAGTACTGAACACCCAGCACCCTGAGCACTGAGCACTGAGCACCGTGAGCACTGAGTACTGAGCACTGAGCACCCTGAGCACTGAGCACCCCGCACCCCGAGTACTGAGCACCCAGCACACCGAGCACTGAGCACCCAGCGCCCCGAGCACTGAGCACCCAGCACCCCGAGCACTGAGCACTGAGCACCCTGAGCACTGAGCACCCAGCACCCCGAGTACTGAGCACTGAGGACCCTGAGCACTGAGCACCCAGCACCCCGAGTACTGAGCACTGAGCACCCTGAGTACTGAGCACCCAGCACCCTGAGCACTGAGTACCCAGCACCCTGAGCACTGAGCACCCAGCACCCTGAGCACTGAGCACCCAGCACCCTGAGCACTGAGCACCCAGCACCCTGAGTACTGAGCACTGAGCTCCCAGCACCCCGAGCACTGAACACCCAGCACCCTGAGTACTGAGCACTGAGCACCCAGCACCCCGAGCACTGAGCACCCAGCACCCTGAGCACTGAGCACCCAGCACCCGAGTACTGAGCACCCAGCACCCTGAGTACTGAGCACCCAACACCCTGAGTACTGAGCACCCAGCACCCCGAGCACTGAGCACCCAGCACCCTGAGTACTGAGCACCCAGCACCCTGAGCACCGAGCACCCAGCACCCTGAGCACTGAGCACCCAGCACCCTGAGTAGTGAGCACCCAACGTACTGAGCACCGAGCACCCCGAGCACTGAGCACCCAGCACCCTGAGTACTGAGCACTGAGCACCCCGAGCACTGAGCACACAGCACCCTGAGTACTGAGCTCTGAGCACCCTGAGCACTGAGCACCCAGTGCCCCGAGCACCGAGCACCCTGAGCACTGAGCACCCAGCACCCTGAGCAATGAGCACCCTGAGTACTGAGCACGCAGCACCTTGAGCGCAGAGCACCGAGAACCCCGAGCACTGAGCACCCAGCATCCGGAGTACTGAGCACCCAGCACCCTGAGTACTAAGCACCGAGCACCCTGAGTACTGAGCACCCAGCACCCTGAGCACTGAACACACAGCACCCTGAGTACTGAGCAACTCGAGCACTGAGCACCCAGCACCCTGAGTATTGAGCAACGAGCACCCCAAGCACTGAGCACCCAGCACCGCGAGCACTGAGCACATAGCACCCCGAGCACTGAGCACCCAGCACCCCGAGCACTGAGCACCCAGCACCGCGAGCACTGAGCACATAGCACCCCGAGCACTGAGCACCCAGCACACTTAGTACTGAGTACCCAGCACCCTGAGCACTGAGCACCCAGCACTATGAGCACTGAGCACACAGCACAATGAGCACTGAGCACCAAGCACCGTGAGTACTGAGCACTGAGCACCCAGCACCCCGAGCACTGAGCACCCAGCACCCTGAGTACTGAGCACCGAGCACCCGAGCACTGAGCACCCAGCACCCTGAGTACTGAGCTCCGAGCACCTCAAACACTGAGCACCCAGCGCCCCGAGCACCGAGCACCCTGAGCACTGAGCAACCAGCACCCTGAGTACTGAGCACCCAGCACCCTGAGCAATGAGCACCCTGAGTACTGAGCACCCAGCACCTTGAGCACTGAGCACCGAGCACCCCGAGCACTGAGCACCCAGCACCCCGAGCACTGAGCACCCAGCACCCTGAGCACTGAGCACCCAGCACCCGAGTACTGAGCACCCAGCACCCTGAGTACTGAGCACCCAGCACCCTTAGTACTGAGCACCCAGCACCCCGAGTACTGAGCACCCAGCACCCTGAGCACTGAGCACCCAGCACCCCGAGCACTGAACACCCAGCACCCTGAGTACTGAGCACCCAGCACCCTGAGCTCTGAACACACAGCACCCTGAGTACTGAGCACCTCGAGCACTGAGCACCCAGCACCCTGAGTACTGAGCACCGGGCACCCCGAGCACTGAGCACCCAGCACCGCGAGCAATGAGCACCCAGTACCCCGAGCACTGAGCACCCAGCACCGTGAGTACTGAGCACCCAGCACCCTGAGTAGTGAGCACCCAACGTACTGAGCAACGAGCACCCCGAGCACTGAGCACCCAGCACCCTGAGTACTGAGCACTGAGCACCCCGAGCACTGAGCACACAGCACCCTGAGTACTGAGCTCTGAGCAACCTGAGCAATGAGCACCCAGCACCCCGAGCACTGAGCACCCAGCACCCTGAGCACTGAGTACCCAGCACCCTGTGCACTGAGCACCCAGCACCCTGAGCACTGAGCACACAGCACCCTGAGCACTGAGCACCCAGCACCCTGAGTTCTGAGCACTGAGCACCCAGCACCCCGAGCACTGAGCACCCAGCACCCTGAGTACTGAGCACTGAGCACCCAGCACCCCGAGCACTGAGCACCCAGCACCCTGAGCACTGAGCACCCAGCACCTGAGTACTGAGCACCCAGAACCCTGAGTACTGAGCACCCAGCACCCTGAGTACTGAGCACCCAGCACCCCGAGTACTGAGCACCCAGCACCCTGAGTACTGAGCACCCAGCACCCTGAGCACTGAGCACCCAGCACCGTGAGTACTGAGCACCCAGCACCCTGAGCACCCAGCACCCTGAGCACTGAGCACCCAGCACCCTGAGCACTGAGCTCCCATCACCCTGAGTAGTGAGCACCCAACGTACTGAGCACCGAGCAACCCGAGCACTGAGCACCCAGCACCCTGAGTACTGAGCACCGATCACCCCGAGCACTGAGCACCCAGCACCCTGAGTACTGAGCTCCGAGCACCCCGAGCACTGAGCACCCAGCGCCCCGAGCACTGAGCACCCAGCACCCTGAGCACTGAGCACCCAGCGTACTGAGCACCGAGCACCCAGCACCCTGAGTACTGAGCACCCATCACCCTGAGCACTGAGCACCCAGCACCCTGAGTACTGAGCACCGAGCACCCCGAGAACTGAGCACCCAGCACCCCGAGCACTGAGCACGGAGCAGCCCGAGCACTGAGCACCCAGCACCCCGAGCACTGAGCACCCAGCACCGCGAGCACTGAGTACCCAGCACCCCGAGCACTGAGCACCCAGCACCCCGAGCACCGAGCACCCTGAGTACTAAGCACTGAGCACCCTGAACACTGAGCACCCAGCACCCTGAGCACTGAGCACCCAGCACCCTGAGTACTGAGCACCCAGCACCCCGAGCACTGAGCACCCAGCACCCTGAGTACTTAGCACCCAGCACCCTGAGCACTGAGCACCGAGCACCCTGAGCACTGAGCACCCAGCACCCTGAGGACTGAGCACCAAGCACCCCGAGCACTGAGCACCCAGCACCCTGAGCACTGAGCACCCTGAGAACTGAGCACTGAGCACCCTGAGTACTGGGCACTGAGCACCCTGAGTACTGAGCACCTAGCACACTGAGTACTGAGCACCCAGCACCCTGAGCACTGAGCACCGAGCACCCTGAGCTCTGAGCACCCAGCAACCTGAGCACTGAGCAGCCAGCACCCCGAGCAGTGAGCACCCAGCACCCTGAGCACTGAGCACCCTGAGTACTGAGCACTGAGCTCCCTGAGTACTGAGCACTGAGCACTCTGAGTACTGAGCACCCCGCACCCTGAGTACTGAGCACCCAGCACCCTGAGCAATGAGCACCCTGAGTACTGAGCACCCAGCACCTTGAGCACTGAGCACCGAGCACGCCGAGCACTGAGCACCCAGCACCCTGAGCACTGAGCACCCAGCACCCGAGTACTGAGCACCCAGCACCCCGAGTACTGAGCACCCAGCACCCCGAGTACTGAGCACACAGCACCCTGAGCACTGAGCACCCAGCACCCCGAGCACTGAGCACCCAGCACCCTGAGTACTGAGCACCCAGCACCCTGAGCACTGAACACACAGCACCCTGAGTACTGAGCACCTCGAGCACTGAGCACCCAGCACCCCGAGCACTGAGCACCCAGCACCGCGAGCAATGAGCACCCAGCACACTGAGCACTGAGCACCCAACACCCTGAGCACTGAGCACCCAGCACCCTGAGTTCTACGCACTGAGCACCCAGCACCCCGAGCACTGAGCACCCAGCACCCTGAGTAAGGAGCACTGAGCACCCAGCACCCCGAGCACTGAGCACCCAGCACCCTGAGCACTGAGCACCCAGCACCCGATTACAGAGCACCCAGCACACTGAGTACTGAGCACCCAGCACCCTGAGTACTGAGCACCCAGCACCCTGAGTACTGAGCACCCAGCAACCTGAGTACTGAGCACCCAGCACCCTGAGCACTGAGCACCCAGCACCCTGAGTACTGAGCACCCAGCACCCTGAGCACTGAGCACCCAGCACAGTGAGCACTGAGCACCCAGCACCCTGAGCACTGAGCACCCAGCACCCTGAGAAGTGAGCAACCAACGTACTGAGCACCGAGCACCCCGAGCACTGAGCACCCAGCACCCTGAGCACTGAGCACCCAGCACCCTGAGTACTGAGCACCCAGCACCCTGAGCACTGAGCACCCAGCACACTGAGCACTGAGCACCCAGCACCCTGAGTACTGAGCACCCAGCACCCTGAGCAATGAGCACCCTGAGTACTGAGCACCCAGCACCCTGAGCAATGAGCACCCTGAGTACTGAGCACCCAGCACCCTGAGCAATGAGCACCCTGAGTACTGAGCACCCAGCACCCTGAGTACTAAGCACAGAGCACCCTCAGTACTGAGCACCCAGTACCCTGAGCACTGAACACACAGCACCCTGAGTACTGAGCACCCCGAGCACTGAGCACCCAGCACCCTGAGCACTGAGGACCCAGCACCCTGAGTACTGTGCATCCAGCACCCCGAGCACTGAGCACCCAGCACCCTGAGTACTGAGCATCCAGCACCCCGAGCACTGAGCACCCAGCACCCTGAGTACTGAGTACTGAGCACCCAGCACTCAGAGCACTGAGCACCCAGCACCCTGGGTACTGAGCACTGAGTACCCAGCACTCCGAGCACTGAGCACCCAGCACCCTGAGCACTGAGCACCCTGAGTACTGAGCACCCAGCACCCTGAGCACTGAGCACACAGCACCCCGAGCACTGAGCACCCAGCACCCAGAGCACTGAGCATTGAGCACCCTGAGAACTGAGCACTGAGCACCCTGAGCACTGAGCACCGAACACCCTGAGTACTGAGCACTGAGCACCCTGAGCACTGAGCACCCTGCTCCCTGAGTACTGAGCACCCAGCACCCTGAGCACTGAGGACCGAGCACCCTGAGTACTAAGCACCCAGCTCCCTGAGCACTGAGCAACCAGCACCCTGAGCACTGAGCACCCAGCAGGCTAAGTACTGAGCACTGAGCACCCTGAGTACTGAGCACCGAGCACCCTGAGCACTGAGCACCCAGCACGCTGAGTACTGAGCACTGAGCACCCTGAGTACTGAGCACCCAGCACCCTGAGTTCTGAGCACCCAGCACGCTGAGCACTTAGCGCCCAGCACAACGAGTACTGAGCACCCCGCACCCTGAGGACTGAGCACTGAGCACCCAGCACCGCGAGCACTGAGCACCCAGGACCCTGAGTACTGAGCACTGAGCACCCAGCACCCTGAGCACTGAGCACGCAGCACCTTGAGCACTGAGCACCGAGAAACCCGAGCACTGATCACCCAGCACCCGGAGTACTGAGCACCCAGCACCCTGAGTACTAAGCACCGAGCACCCTGAGTACTGAGCACCCAGCACCCTGAGCACTGAACACACAGCACCCTGAGTACTGAGCACCTCGAGCACTGAGCACCCAGCACACTGAGTACTGAGCACCGAGCACCCCGAGAACTGAGCACCCAGCACCGCGAGCACTGAGCACCCAGCACCCGAGCACTGAGCACCCAGCACCCTGAGTAATGAGCACCCAGCACCCTGAGTACTCAGCACCCAGCACCCCGAGCACTGAGCACCCAGCACCCTGAGTACTGAGCACCCAGCACCCTGAGCACCGAGCACCCAGCACCCTGAGCACTGAGCACCCAGCACCCTGAGTAGTGAGCACCCAACGTACGGAGCACCGAGCACCCCGAGCACTGAGCACCCAGCACCCTGAGTACTGAGCACCGAGCACCCCGAGCACTGAGCACCCAGCACCCTGAGTACTGAGCTCTGAGCACCCTGAGCACTGAGCACCCAGTGCCCCGAGCACCGAGCACCCTGAGCACTGAGCACCCAGCACCCTGAGCAATGAGCACCCTGAGTACTGAGCACCCAGTACCTTGTGCACTGAGCACCGAGAACCCCGAGCACAGAGCACCCAGCACCCGGAGTACTGAGCACCCAGCACCCTGAGTACTAAGCACCGAGCACCCTGAGTACTGAGCACCCAGCACCCTGAGCACTGAACACACAGCACCCTGAGTACTGAGCACTTCGAGCACTGAGCACCCAGCACCCTGAGTACTGAGCACCCAGCACCCAGAGAATGAGCACCCAGCACCCTGAGTATTGAGAACCGAGCACCGTGAGTACTGAGCACCCAGCACCCTGAGTACTGAGCACCCAGCACCCCGAGCACTGAGCACCCAGCACCCCGAGCCCTGAGCACCCAGCACCCAGAGAATGAGCACCCAGCACCCTGAGTATTGAGAACCGAGCACCGTGAGTACTGAGCACCCAGCACACTGAGCACTGAGCACCCAGCACCCCGAGTACTGTGCACCCAGCACCCCGAGCACTGAGCAACCAGCACCCCGAGAATGAGCACCCAGCACCCTGAGTACTGAGCACCCAGCACCCCGAGCACTGAGCACCCAGCACCCTGAGTACTGAGCACTGAGCACCCAGCACCCTGAGCACTGAGCACCCAGCACCTTGAGCACTGAGCACCGAGAACCCCGAGCACTGATCACCCAGCACCCGGAGTACTGAGCACCGAGCACCCCGAGCACTGAGCACCCAGCACCCTGAGTACTGAGCTCTGAGCACCCTGAGCACTGAGCACCCAGTGCCCCGAGCACCGAGCACCCTGAGCACTGAGCACCCAGCACCCTGAGCAATAAGCACCCTGAGTACTGATCACCCAGCACCTTGAGCACTGAGCACCGAGCACCCCGAGCACTGAGCACCCAGCACCCTGAGTACTGAGCACCGAGCACCCCGAGCACTGAGCACCCAGCACCCTGAGTACTGAGCTCTGAGCACCCTGAGCACTGAGCACCCAGTGCCCCGAGCACCGAGCACCCTGAGCACTGAGCACCCAACACCCTGAGCAATGAGCACCCTGAGTACTGAGCACCCAGCACCTTGAGCACTGAGCACCGAGAACCCCGAGCACTGAGCACCCAGCACCCGGAGTACTGAGCACCCAGCACCCTGAGTACTAAGCACCGAGCACCCTGAGTACTGAGCACCCAGCACCCTGAGCACTGAACACACAGCACCCTGAGTACTGAGCACTTCGAGCACTGAGCACCCAGCACCCTGAGTACTGAGCACCGAGCACCCCGAGCACTGAGCACCCAGCACCGCGAGCACTGAGCACATAGCACCCCGAGCACTGAGCACCCAGCACCCCGAGCACTGAGCACCCAGCACCGCGAGCACTGAGCACATAGCACCCCGAGCACTGAGCACCCAGCACTCTTAGTACTGAGTACCCAGCACCCTGAGCACTGAGCACCCAGCACGCTGAGCACTGAGCACACAGCACCCTGAGCACTGAGCACCCAGCACCCTGAGTACTGAGCACTGAGCACCCAGCACCCCGAGCACTGAGCACCCAGCACCCTGAGTATTGAGCACCGAGCACCCCGAGCACTGAGCACCCAGCACCCTGAGTACTGAGCTCAGAGCACCCCAAGCACTGAGCACCCAGTGCCCCGAGCACCGAGCACCCTGAGCACTGAGCACCCAGCACCCTGAGTACTGAGCACCCAGCACCCTGAGCAATGAGCACCCTGAGTACTGAGCACCCAGCACCTTGACCACTGAGCGCCGAGCACCCCGAGCACTGAGCACCCAGCGCCCCGAGCACTGAACACCCAGCGCCCCGAGCACTGAGCACCCAGCACCCTGAGCACTGAGGACCCAGCACCCTGAGCACTGAGCACCCAGCACCCTGAGTACTGAGCACCGAGCACCCCGAGCACTGAGCACCCAGCACCCTGAGTACTGAGCACCCAGCAGCCTGAGTACTGAGCACCCAGCACCCCGAGCACTGAGCACCCAGCACCCTGAGTACTGAGCACCGAGCACCCCGAGCAATGAGCACCCAGCACCCTGAGTACTGAGAACCAAGCACCCTGAGTAATGAGCACCCATCACGCTGTGCACTGAGCACCCAGCACCCGAGTACTGAGCACCCAGCACCCGGAGTACTGAGCACCCAACATACTGAGCACCGAGCACCCCGAGCACTGAGCAACCAGCACCCTGAGTACTGAGCACCCAGCACCCCGAGCACTGAGCACCCAGCACCCTGAGTACTGAGCACCGAGCACCCCGAGCAATGAGCACCCAGCACCCTGAGTACTGAGAACCAAGCACCCTGAGTAATGAGCACCCATCACGCTGTGCACTGAGCACCCAGCACCCGAGTACTGAGCACCCAGCACCCGGAGTACTGAGCACCCAACATACTGAGCACCGAGCACCCCGAGCACTGAGCACCCAGCGCCCCAAGCACTGAGCACCCAGCACCCCGAGCACTGAGCACCCAGCACCCCGAGCAATGAGCACCCAGCATCCTGAGAAATGAGCACCCAGCACCCTGAGTACTGAGCACCCAGCACCCCGAGCACTGAGCACGCAGCACCCTGAGCACTGAGCACCCAGCACCCTGAGTACTGAGCACTGAGCACCCCGAGTACTGAGCACCTAGCACCCCGAGCACTGAGCACCGAGCACCCCGAGCACTGAGTACCCAGCACCCTGAGTACTGAGCACCCAGCACCCTGAGTACTGAGCACCCAGCACCCCGAGCACTGAGCACCCTGAGTACTGAGCACCCAGCACCCTGAGTACTGAGCACTAAGCACCCAGAGCGCTGAGCACACAGCACCTCGAGCACGGAGCACCCAGGACCCCGAGCACTGAGTACTGAGCACCCAGCACCCTGAGTAATGAGCACCGAGCTCCCCGAGCACTGAGCACCCTGAGTACTGAGCACCCAGCACCCCGATCACAGAGCACCCAGCACCCTCAGCACTGAGTACCAAGCCCCCCGAGCACTGAGCACACAGCACCCTGAGTACTGAGCACCCAGCACCCTGAGTACTGAGCACCCAGCACCCTGAGTACTGAGCACCCAGGACCCTGAGCACTGAGCACCCAGCACCCTCAGTACTGAGCACCCAGCACCCCGAGCACTGAGCACCCAGCACCCTGAGTACTGAGCACCCAGCACCCTGAGTACTGAGCAACCCGAGCACTGAGCACCCAGCACCCTGAGTACTGAGCACCCTAAGGACTGAGCACCGATCACCCTGAGCACTGAGCACCCAGCACCCTGAATACTGAGCACCCAGCACCCTGAGTACTGAGCACCCAGCACCCTGAGTACTGAGCACCCAGCACCCCGAGCAACTGAGCACCCAGCACCCCGAGCACTGAGCACCCAGCACCCTGAGTACTGAGCACCCAGCACCCTGAGTACTGAGCACCCAGCACCCTGAGCACTGAGCACAAAGCACGCTGAGTACTGAGCACTGAGCACCCAGCACCCTGAGCACTGAGCACCCAGCACCCTGAGTACTGAGCACCGAGCACCCCGAGCACTGAGCACCCAGCACCCTGAGTACTGATCTCAGAGCACCCCAAGCACTGAGCACCCAGTGCCCCGAGCACCGAGCACCCTGAGCACTGAGCACCCAGCACCCTGAGTACTGAGCACCCAGCACCCTGAGCAATGAGCACCCTGAGTACTGAGCACCCAGCACCTTGACCACTGAGCACCGAGCACCCCGAGCACTGAGCACCCAGCGCCCCGAGCACTGAGCACCCAGCGCCCCGAGCACTGAGCACCCAGCACCCTGAGCACTGAGCACCCAGCACCCTGAGCACTGAGCACCCAGCACCCTGAGTACTGAGCACCGAGCACCCCGAGCACTGAGCACCCAGCACCCTGAGTACTGAGCACCCAGCAGCCTGAGTACTGAGCACCCAGCACCCCGAGCACTGAGCACCCAGCACCCTGAGTACTGAGCACCGAGCACCCCGAGCACTGAGCACCCAGCACCCTGAGTACTGAGAACCAAGCACCCTGAGTAATGAGCACCCATCACGCTGTGCACTGGGCACCCAGCACCCCGAGTACTGAGCACCCAGCACCCGGAGTACTGAGCACCCAACATACTGAGCACCGAGCACCCCGAGCACTGAGCACCCAGCACCCTGAGTACTGAGCACCGAGCACCCCGAGCACTGAGCACCCAGCGCCCCAAGCACTGAGCACCCAGCACCCCGAGCACTGAGCACCCAGCACCCCGAGCAATGAGCACCCAGCATCCTGAGAAATGAGCACCCAGCACCCTGAGTACTGAGCACCCAGCACCCCGAGCACTGAGCACGCAGCACCCTGAGCACTGAGCACCCAGCACCCTGAGTACTGAGCACTGAGCACCCCGAGTACTGAGCACCTAGCACCCCGAGCACTGAGCACCGAGCACCCCGAGCACTGAGTACCCAGCACCCTGAGTACTGAGCACCCAGCACCCTGAGTACTGAGCACCCAGCACCCCGAGCACTGAGCACCCTGAGTACTGAGCACCCAGCACCCTGAGTACTGAGCACAAAGCACCCAGAGTGCTGAGCACCCAGCACCTCGAGCACGGAGCACCCAGGACCCCGAGCACTGAGTACTGAGCACCCAGCACCCTGAGTAATGAGCACCGAGCTCCCCGAGCACTGAGCACCCTGAGTACTGAGCACCCAGCACCCCGATCACAGAGCACCCAGCACCCTCAGCACTGAGTACCCAGCCCCCCGAGCACTGAGCACACAGCACCCTGAGTACTGAGCACCCAGCACCCTGAGTACTGAGCAACCCGAGCACTGAGCACCCAGCACCCTGAGTACTGAGCACCCAGCACCCTGAGTACTGAGCACCCAGCACCCCGAGCACTGAGCACCCAGCACCCCGAGCACTGAGCACCCAGCACCCTGAGTACTGAGCACCCAGCACCCTGAGTACTGAGCACCCAGGACCCTGAGCACTGAGCACCCAGCACCCTCAGTACTGAGCACCCAGCACCCCGAGCACTGAGCACCCAGCACCCTGAGTACTGAGCACCCAGCACCCTGAGTACTGAGCAACCCGAGCACTGAGCACCCAGCACCCTGAGTACTGAGCACCCTGAGGACTGAGCACCGATCACCCTGAGCACTGAGCCCCCAGCACCCTGAATACTGAGCACCCAGCACCCTGAGTACTGAGCACCCAGCACCCTGAGTACTGAGCACCCAGCACCCCGAGCACTGAGCACCCAGCACCCCGAGCACTGAGCACCCAGCACCCTGAGTACTGAGCACCCAGCACCCTGAGTACTGAGCACCCAGCACCCTGAGCACTGAGCACAAAGCACGCTGAGTACTGAGCACTGAGCACCCTGAGTACTGAGCACCGAGGACCCTGAGCACTGAGCACCCAGCACCCCGAGTACTGAGCACCCAGCACCCTGACTACTGAGCACCGAGCAGCCCGAGCACTGAGCACCCAGCACCCTGAGTACTGAGCACCCAGCACCCTGAGTACTGAGCACCCAGCACCCCGAGCACTGAGCACCCAGCACCCCGAGCCCTGAGCACCCAGCACCCAGAGAATGAGCACCCAGCACCCTGAGTATTGAGAACCGAGCACCGTGAGTACTGAGCACCCAGCACACAGTACTCAGGGTGCTGGGTGCTCAGTACACAGGGTGCTGGGTGCTCAGTGCTCAGTACTCAGGGTGCTGGGTGCTCAGTTCTCGGGGTGCTCGGTGCTCAGTACTCAGGGTGCTGGGTGCTCAGTGCTCGAGGTGCTCAGTACTCAGGGTGCTGTGTGTTCAGTGCTCAGGGTGCTGGGTGCTTAGTACTCAGGGTGCTCGGTGCTTAGTACTCAGGGTGCTGGCTGCTCAGTACTCCGGGTGCTGGGTGCTCAGTGCTCGGGGTGCTCGGTGCTCGGGGCACTGGGTGCTCAGTGCTCGGGGTGCTCGGAGCTGAGTACTCAGGGTGCTGGGTGCTCAGTGCTCAAGGTGCTGGGTGCTCAGTACTCAGGGTGCTCATTGCTCAGGGTGCTGGGTGCTCAGTGCTCAGTGCTCAGGGTGCTCGGTGCTCGGGGCACTGGGTGCTCAGTGCTCGGGGTGCTCGGAGCTCAGTACTCAGGGTGCTGGGTGCTCTGTGCTCGGTGTGCTCGGTGCTCAGTACTCAGGGTGCTGGGTGCTCAGTGCTCAGTGTGCTGGGCGCTCAGTGCTCAGGGTGCTGGGTGCTCAGTACTCAGGGTGCTGGGTGCTCAGTGCTCGTGGTGCTGGGTGCTCAGTGCTCAGGGTGCTGGGTGCTCAGTACTCAGGGTGCTGGCTGCTCAGTACTCGGGGTGCTGGGTGCTCAGTACTCGGGGTGCTGGGTGCTCAGTACTCAGGGTGCTGGGTGCTCAGTACTCGGGTGCTGGGTGCTCAGTGCTCAGGGTGCTGGGTGCTCAGTGCTCGGGGTGCTGGGTGATCAGTGCTCAGTACTCAGGGTGATGGGTCCTCAGTGCTCGTGGTGCTGGGTGCTCAGTGCTCAGTACTCAGGGTGCTGGGTGCTCAGTACTCAGGGTGCTGGGTGCTCAGTGCTCAGGGAGCTGGGTGCTCAGTGCTCAGTTTGCTGGGTACTCAGTGCTCAGGGTGCTGGGTTCTCAGTACTCAGGGTGCTCAGTGCTCAGTACTCGGGGTGCTGGGTGCTCAGTGCTCAGCGTGCTCAGTGCTCAGTACTCGGGGTGCTGTGTGCTCAGTGCTCAGGGTGCTCAGTGCTCAGTGCTCGGGGTGCTGGGTGCTCAGTGCTCAGTGCTCAGGGTGCTGGGTGTTCAGTACTCAGGGTGCTGGGTGCTCAGTACACAGGGTGCTGGGTGCTCAGTGCTCAGGGTCCTGGGTGCTCAGTGCTCGGTGTGCTCAGTACTCAGGGTGCTGTGTGTTCAGTGCTCAGGGTACTGGGTGCTCAGTACTCAGGTGCTCGGTGCTTAGTACTCAGGGTGCTCGGTGCTCTGGGTGCTGGGTGCTCAGTGCTCAGGGTGCTGTGTGCTCAGTACTCATGGTGCTGGGTGCTCAGTGCTCAGGGTGCTGGGTGCTCAGTGCTCGGGGTGCTGGGTGCTCAGTGCTCAGTACTCAGGGTGCTGGGTGCTCAGTGCTCAGGGTGCTGGGTACTCAGTGCTCAGGGTGCTGGGTGCTCAGTACTCAGGGTGCTTAGTGCTCAGTACTCGGGGTGCTGGGTGCTCAGTGCTCAGGGTGCTCAGTGCTCAGTACTCGGTGTGCTGTGTGCTCAGTGCTCAGGGTGCTCAGTGCTCAGTGCTTGGGGTGCTGGGTGCTCAGTGCTCGGGGTGCTGGGTGCTCAGTACTCGGGGTGCTGGGTGCTCAGTGCTCAGGGTGCTCAGTGCTCAGTACTCAGTGCTCAGGGTGCTCAGTGCTCAGTGCTCAGGGTGCTGGGTGTTCAGTACTCAGGGTGCTGGGTGCTCAGTACTCAGGGTGCTGGGTGCTCAGTGCTCAGGGTGCTGGGTGCTCAGTGCTCGGGGTGCTCAGTACTCAGGGTGCTGTGTGTTCAGTGCTCAGGGTACTGGGTGCTCAGTACTCAGGGTGCTCGGTCCTTAGTACTCAGGGTGCTGGGTGCTCAGTAATCCGGGTGCTGGGTGCTCAGTGCTCGGGGTGCTCTGAGCTCAGTACTCAGGGTGCTGGGTGCTCAGTACTCAGGGTGCTGGGTGCTCAGTGCTCGGGGAGCTGGGTGCTCAGTGCTCGCGGTGCTGGGTGCTCAGTGCTCGGGGTGCTCGGTGCCCAGTACTCAGGGTGCTGGGTGCTCAGTGCTCGAGGCGCTCAGTACTCAGGGTGCTGTGTGTTCAGTGCTCAGGGTGCTGGGTGCTCAGTACTCAGGGTGCTTGGTGCTTAGTACTCAGTGTGCTGGGTGCTCAGTACTCAGGGTGCTCATTTCACAGGGTGCTGTGTGTTCAGTGCTCAGGGTGCTGGGTGTTCAGTACTCAGGGTGCTGGGTGCTCAGTGCTCGGGGTGCTCGGTGCTCAGTGCACAAGGTGCTGGGTGCTCAGTACTCAGGGTGCTCATTTCACAGGGTGCTGGGTGCTCAGTACTCAGGGTGCTGGGTGCTCAGTGCTCAGGGTGCTCGGTGCTCGGGGCGCTGGGTGCTCAGTGCTCGGGTTGCTGTGTGCTCAGTGCTCGGGGTGCTCGGGGCTCAGTGCTCAAGGTGCTGGGTGCTCAGTACTCGGGGTGCTGGGTGCTCAGTACTCAGGGTGCTGGGTGCTCAGTACTCAGGGTGCTGGGTGCTGGGTGCTCAGTACTCGGGTGCTGGGTGCTCAGTGCTCAGGGTGCTGGGTGCTCAGTGCTCCCGGTGCTGGGTGCTCAGTGCTCGGGGTGCTCGGTGCTCAGTGCTCAAGGTGCTGGGTGCTCAGTATTCAGGGTGCTCATTGCTCAGGGTGCTGGGTGCTCAGTACTCAGGGTGCTGGGTGCTCAGTGCTCAGGGTGCTCGGTGCTCGGGGCGCTGGGTGCTCTGTGCTCGGGGTGCTCGGAGCTCAGTACTCAGGGTGCTGTGTGCTCAGTGCTCGGGGTGCTCGGTGCTCAGTACTCAGGGTGCTGGGTGCTCAGTGCTCGGGGTGCTGGGTGCTAAGTGCTCAGTACTCAGGGTGCTGGGTGCTCAGTGCTCAGGGTGCTGTGTGCTCAGTGCTCAGGGTGCTGGGTGCTCAGTGCTCAGGGTGCTGGGTGCTCAGTACTCAGGGTGCTGGGTGCTCAGTGCTCGGGGTGCTGGGTGCTCAGTGCTCGGGGTGCTGGGTGCTCAGTGCTCAGGGTGCTGGGTGCTCAGTGCTCAGGGGGCTGGGTGCTCAGTACTCGGGGTGCTGGGTGCTCAGTACTCGGGGTGCTGGGTGCTCAGTACTCAAGGTGCTGGGTGCTCAGTACTCGGGTGCTGGGTGCTCAGAGCTCAGGGTGCTGGGTGCTCAGTGCTCGTGGTGCTGGGTGCTCAGTGCTCAGTACTCAGGGTGCTGGGTGCTCAGTACTCAGGGTGCTGGGTGCTCAGTGCTCAGGGAGCTGGGTGCTCAGTGCTCAGTTTGCTGGGTACTCAGTGCTCAGGGTGCTGGGTTCTCAGTACTCAGGGTGCTCAGTGCTCAGTACTCGGGGTGCTGGGTGCTCAGTGCTCAGGGTGCTCAGTGCTCAGTACTAGGGGTGCTGTGTGCTCAGTGCTCAGGGTGCTCAGTGCTCAGTGCTCGGGGTGCTGGGTGCTCAGTGCTCAGTGCTCAGGGTGCTGGGTGTTCAGTACTCAGGGTGCTGGGTGCTCAGTACACAGGGTGCTGGGTGCCCAGTGCTCAGGGTTCTGGGTGCTCAGTGCTCGGGGTGCTCAGTACTCAGGGTGCTTTGTGTTCAGTGCTCAGGGTACTGGGTGCTCAGTACTCAGGGTGCTCGGTGCTTAGTACTCAGGGTGCTGGGTGCTCAGTACTCCGGGTGCTGGGTGCTCAGTGCTCGGGGTGCTCGGAGCTCAGTACTTAGGGTGCTGGGTGCTCAGTGCTCGGGGTGATCGGTGCTGAGTACTCAGGGTGCTGGGTGCTCAGTGCTCGGGGTGCTCGGTGCTCAGTACTTTGGGTGCTCACTACTCAGGGTGCTGGTTGCTCAGTGCTCAGTGTGCTGGGTGCTCAGTGCTCAGGGTGCTGGGTGCTCAGTGCTCAGGGTGCTGGGTGCTCAGTACTCAGGGTGCTGGGTGCTCAGTGCTCGGGGTGCTGGGTGCTCAGTGCTCAGGGTGCTGGGTGCTCAGTACTCAGGGTGCTGGGTGCTCAGTACTCAGGGTGCTGGGTGCTCAGTACTCGGGTGCTGGGTGCTCAGTGCTCAGTACTCAGGGTGCTGGGTGCTCAGTGCTCGGGGTGCTGGGTGCTCAGTGCTCAGTACTCAGGGTGCTGGGTGCTCAGTGCTCAGGGTGCTGTGTGCTCAGTGCTCAGGGTGCTGGGTGCTCAGTGCTCAGGGTGCTGGGTGCTCAGTGCTCGGGGTGCTGGTTGCTCAGTGCTCGCGGTGCTGGGTGCTCAGTGTTCGGGGTGCTCGGTGCTCAGTACTCAGGGTGCTGGGAGCTCAGTGCTCGAGGTGCTCAGTACTCAGGGTGCTGTGTGTTCAGTGCTCAGGGTGCTGGGTGCTCAGTACTCAGGGTGCTCGGTGCTTAGTACTCAGGGTGCTGGGTGCTCAGTACTCTGGGTGCTGGGTGCTCAGTGCTCGGGGTGCTCGGTGCTCAGTGCTCAAGGTGCTGGGTGCTCAGTACTCAGGGTGCTCATTGCTCAGGGTGCTGGGTGCTCAGTACTCAGGGTGCTGGGTGCTCAGTGATCAGGGTGCTCGGTGCTCGGGGCGCTGCGTGCTCAGTGCTCGGGGTGCTCGGAGCTCAGTACTCAGGCTGCTGGGTGCTCAGTGCTCGGGGTGCTCGGTGCTCAGTACTCAGGGTGCTGGGTGCTCAGTGCTCGGGGTGATCGGTGCTCAGTACGTTGGGTGCTCACTACTCAGGGTGCTGGGTGCTCAGTGCTCAGGGTGCTGGGTGCTCAGTGCTCAGGGTGCTGGGTGCTCAGTGCTCAGGGTGCTGGGTTCTCAGTGCTCAGGGTGCTGGGTGCTCAGTGCTCAGGGTGCTGGGTGCTCAGTGCTCAGGGTGCTGGGTTCTCAGTGCTCAGGGTGCTGGGTGCTCAGTGCTCAGGGTGCTGGGTGCTCAGTGCTCGGGGTGCTCGGTGCTCAGTACGTTGGGTGCTCACTACTCAGGGTGCTGGGTGCTCAGTGCTCAGGGTGCTGGGTGCTCAGTGCTCAGGGTGCTGGGTGCTCAGTACTCAGAGTGCTCGGTGCTTTGTACTCAGGGTGCTGGGTGCTCAGTACTCCGGGTGCTGGGTGCACAGTGCTCGGGGTGCTCGGTGCTCAGTGCTCAAGGTGCTGGGTGCTCAGTACTCAGGGTGCTCATTGCTCAGGGTGCTGGGTGCTCAGTGCTCAGGGTTCTCGGTGCTCGGGGCGCTGTGTGTTCAGTGCTCAGGGTGCTGGGTGCTCAGTACTCAGGGTGCTTAGTGCTCAGTACTCGGGGTGCTGGGTGCTCAGTGCTCAGGGTGCTCAGTGCTCAGTACTCGGCGTGCTGTGTGCTCAGTGCTCAGGGAGCTCAGTGCTCAGTGCTTGGGGTGCTGGGTGCTCAGTGCTCAGGGTGCTCAGTGCTCGGGGTGCTGGGTGCTCAGTACTCGGGGTGCTGGGTGCTCAGTGCTCAGGGTGCTCAGTGCTCAGTACTCAGTGCTCAGGGTGCTCAGTGCTCAGTGCTCAGGGTGCTGGGTGTTCAGTACTCAGGGTGCTGGGTGCTCAGTACTCAGGGTGCTGGGTGCTCAGTGCTCAGGGTGCTGGGTGCTCAGTGCTCGGGGTGCTCAGTACTCAGGGTGCTGTGTGTTCAGTGCTCAGGGTACTGGGTGCTCAGTACTCAGGGTGCTCGGTGCTTAGTACTCAGGGTGCTGGCTGCTCAGTACTCCGGGTGCTGGGTGCTCAGTACTCAGGGTGCTCATTGATCAGGGTGCTGGGTGCTCAGTGCTCAGGGTGCTCGGTGCTCGGGGCACTGGGTGCTCAGTGCTCGGGGTGCTCGGAGCTCAGTACTCAGGGTGCTGGGTGCTCTGTGCTCGGGGTGCTCGGTGCTCAGTACTCAGGGTGCTGGGTGCTCAGTGCTCAGGGTGCTGGGTGCTCAGTGCTCAGGGTGCTGGGTGCTCAGTACTCAGGGTGCTGGGTGCTCAGTGCTCGGAGTGCTGGGTGCTCAGTGCTCAGGGTGCTGGGCGCTCAGTACTCAGGGTGCTGGGTGCTCAGTACTCGGGGTGCTGGGTGCTCAGTACTCGGGGTGCTGGGTGCTCAGGACTCGGGGTGCTGGGTGCTCAGTACTCGGGTGCTGGGTGCTCAGAGCTCAGGGTGCTGGGTGCTCAGTGCTCGGGGTGCTGGGTGCTCAGTGCTCAGTACTCAGGGTGCTGGGTGCTCAGTGCTCGTGGTGCTGGGTGCTCAGTGCTCAGTACTCAGGGTGCTGGGTGCTCAGTACTCAGGGTGCTGGGTGCTCAGTGCTCAGGCAGCTGGGTGCTCAGTGCTCAGTTTGCTGGGTACTCAGTGCTCAGGGTGCTGGGTTCTCAGTACTCAGGTTGCTCAGTGCTCAGTACTCGGGGTGCTGGGTGCTCAGTGCTCAGGGTGCTCAGTGCTCAGTACTCGGGGTGCTGTGTGCTCAGTGCTCAGGGTGCTCAGTGCTCAGTGCTCGGGGTGCTGGGTGCTCAGTGCTCAGTGCTCAGGGTGCTGGGTGTTCAGTACTCAGGGTGCTGGGTGCTCAGTACACAGGGTGCTGGGTGCTCAGTGCTCAGGGTTCTGGGTGCTCAGTGCTCGGGGTGCTCAGTACTCAGGGTGCTGTGTGTTCAGTGCTCAGGGTACTGTGTGCTCAGTACTCAGGGTGCTCGGTGCTTAGTACTCAGGGTGCTGGGTGCTCAGTACTCCGGGTGCTGGGTGCTCAGTGCTCGGGGTGCTCGGAGCTCAGTACTCGGGGTGCTGGGTGCTCAGTACTCGGGGTGCTGGGTGCTCAGAACTCGGGGTGCTGGGTGCTCAGTACTCGGGGTGCTGGGTGCTCAGTTCTCGGGGTGCTCGGAGCTCAGTACTTAGGGTGCTGGGTGCTCAGTGCTGGGGGTGATCGGTGCTGAGTACTCAGGGTGCTGGGTGCTCAGTGCTCGGTGTGCTCGGTGCTCAGTACTTTGGGTGCTCACTACTCAGGGTGCTGGTTGCTCAGTGCTCAGTGTTCTGGGTGCTCAGTGCTCAGGGTGCTGGGTGCTCAGTGCTCAGGGTGCTGGGTGCTCAGTACTCAGGGTGCTGGGTGCTCAGTGCTCGGGGTGGTGGGTGCTCAGTGCTCAGGGTGCTGGGTGCTCAGTACTCAGGGTGCTGGGTGCTCAGTACTCGGGGTGCTGGGCGCTCAGTACTCAGGGTGCTGGGTGCTCAGTACTCAGGGTGCTGGGTGCTCAGTACTCGGGTGCTGGGTGCTCAGTGCTCAGGGTGCTGGGTGCTCAGTGCTCGGGGTGCTGGGTGCTCAGTGCTCAGTACTCAGGGTGCTGGGTGCTCAGTGCTCGTGGTGCTGGGTGCTCAGTGCTCAGTACTCAGGGTGCTGGGTGCTCAGTGCTCAGGGTGCTGTGTGCTCAGTGCTCAGGGTGCTGGGTGCTCAGTGCTCGGGGTGCTGGGTGCTCAGTGCTCGCGGTGCTGGGTGCTCAGTGCTCGGGGTGCTCAGTACTCAGGGTGCTGTGTGTTCAGTGCTCAGGGTGCTGGGTGCTCAGTACTCAGGGTGCTCGGTGCTTAGTACTCAGGGTGCTGGGTGCTCATTACTCAGGGTGCTGGGTGCTCAGTGCTCGGGGTGCTCAGTACTCAGGGTGCTGTGTGTTCAGTGCTCAGGGTACTGGGTGCTCAGTACTCAGGGTGCTCGGTCCTTAGTACTCAGGGTGCTGGGTGCTCAGTAATCCGGGTGCTGTGTGCTCAGTGCTCGGGGTGCTCGGAGCTCAGTACTCAGGGTGCTGGGTGCTCAGTACTCAGGGTGCTGGGTGCTCAGTGCTCGGGGAGCTGGGTGCTCAGTGCTCGCGGTGCTGGGTGCTCAGTGCTTGGGGTGCTCGGTGCCCAGTACTCAGGGTGCTGGGTGCTCAGTGCTCGAGGCGCTCAGTACTCAGGGTGCTGTGTGTTCAGTGCTCAGGGTGCTGGGTGCTCAGTACTCAGGGTGCTTGGTGCTTAGTACTCAGTGTGCTGGGTGCTCAGTACTCAGGGTGCTCATTTCACAGGGTGCTGTGAGTTCAGTGCTCAGGGTGCTGGGTGTTCAGTACTCAGGGTGCTGGGTGCTCAGTGCTCGGGGTGCTCGGTGCTCAGTGCACAAGGTGCTGGGTGCTCAGTACTCAGGGTGCTCATTTCACAGGGTGCTGGGTGCTCAGTACTCAGGGTGCTGGGTGCTCAGTGCTCAGGGTGCTCGGTGCTCGGGGCGCTGGGTGCTCAGTGCTCGGGTTGCTGGGTGCTCAGTGCTCGGGGTGCTCGGGGTTCAGTGCTCAAGGTGCTGGGTGCTCAGTACTCGGGGTGCTGGGTGCTCAGTACTCAGGGTGCTGGGTGCTCAGTACTCAGGGTGCTGGGTGCTGGGTGCTCAGTACTCGGGTGCTGGGTGCTCAGTGCTCAGGGTGCTGGGTGCTCAGTGCTCGGGGTGCTGGGTGCTCAGTGCTCGGGGTGCTCGGTGCTCAGTGCTCAAGGTGCTGGGTGCTCAGTATTCAGGGTGCTCATTGCTCAGGGTGCTGGGTGCTCAGTACTCAGGGTGCTGGGTGCTCAGTGCTCAGGGTGCTCGGTGCTCGGGGCGCTGGGTGCTCTGTGCTCGGGGTGCTCGGAGCTCAGTACTCAGGGTGCTGTGTGCTCAGTGCTCGGGGTGCTCGGTGCTCAGTACTCAGGGTGCTGGGTGCTCAGTGCTCGGGGTGCTGGGTGCTAAGTGCTCAGTACTCAGGGTGCTGGGTGCTCAGTGCTCAGGGTGCTGTGTGCTCAGTGCTCAGGGTGCTGGGTGCTCAGTGCTCAGGGTGCTGGGTACTCAGTACTCAGGGTGCTGGGTGCTCAGTGCTCGTGGTGCTATGTGCTCAGTGCTCGCGGTGCTGGGTGCTCAGTGCTCGGGGTGCTGGGTGCTCAGTGCTCGGGGTGCTATGTGCTCAGTGCTCGCGGTGCTGGGTGCTCAGTGCTCAGGGTGCTGGGCGCTCAGTGCTCAGGGTGCTGGGTGCTCAGTACTCAGGGTGCTGGGTGCTCAGTGCTCGGGGTGCTGGGTGCTCAGTGCTCAGGGTGCTGGGTGCTCAGTGCTCAGGGTGCTGGGTGCTCAGTACTCAGGGGGCTGGGTGCTCAGTACTCGGGGTGCTGGGTGCTCAGTACTCGGGGTGCTGGGTGCTCAGTACTCAAGGTGCTGGGTGCTCAGTACTCGGGTGCTGGGTGCTCAGAGCTCATGGTGCTGGGTGCTCAGTGCTCGTGGTGCTGGGTGCTCAGTGCTCATTACTCAGGGTGCTGGGTGCTCAGTACTCAGGGTGCTGGGTGCTCAGTGCTCAGGGAGCTGGGTGCTCAGTGCTCAGTTTGCTGGGTACTCAGTGCTCAGGGTGCTGGGTTCTCAGTACTCAGGGTGCTCAGTGCTCAGTACTCGGGGTGCTGGGTGCTCAGTGCTCAGGGTGCTCAATGCTCAGTACTCGGGGTGCTGTGTGCTCAGTGCTCAGGGTGCTCAGTGCTCAGTGCTCGGGGTGCTGGGTGCTCAGTGCTCAGTGCTCAGGGTGCTGGGTGTTCAGTACTCAGGGTGCTGGGTGCTCAGTACACAGGGTGCTGGGTGCCCAGTGATCAGGGTTCTGGGTGCTCAGTGCTCGGGGTGCTCGGTGCTTAGTACTCAGGGTGCTGGGTGCTCAGTACTCCGGGTGCTGGGTGCTCAGTGCTCGGGGTGCTCGGAGCTCAGTATTTAGGGTGCTGGGTGCTCAGTGCTCGGGGTGATCGGTGCTGAGTACTCAGGGTGCTGGGTGCTCAGTGCTCGGGGTGCTCGGTGCTCAGTACTTTGGGTGCTCACTACTCAGGGTGCTGGTTGCTCAGTGCTCAGTGTGCTGGGTGCTCAGTGCTCAGGGTGCTGGGTGCTCAGTGCTCAGGGTGCTGGGTGCTCAGTACTCAGGGTGCTGGGTGCTCAGTGCTCGGGGTGCTGGGTGCTCAGTGCTCAGGGTGCTGGGTGCTCAGTACTCAGGGTGCTGGGTGCTCAGTACTCAGGGTGCTGGGTGCTCAGTACTCGGGTGCTGGGTGCTCAGTGCTCAGGGTGCTGGGTGCTCAGTGCTCGGGGTGCTGGGTGCTCAGTGCTCAGTACTCAGGGTGCTGGGTGCTCAGTGCTCGGGGTGCTGGGTTCTCAGTGCTCAGTACTCAGGGTGCTGGGTGCTCAGTGCTCAGCGTGCTGTGTGCTCAGTGCTCAGGGTGCTGGGTGCTCAGTGCTCAGGGTGCTGGGTGCTCAGTGCTCGGGGTGCTGGGTGCTCAGTGCTCGCGGTGCTGGGTGCTCAGTGCTCAGGGTGCTCGGTGCTCAGTACTCAGGGTGCTGGGTGCTCAGTGCTCGAGGTGCTCAGTACTCAGGGTGCTGTGTCTTCAGTACTCAGGGTGCTCGGTGCTTAGTACTCAGGGTGCTGGGTGCTCAGTACTCTGGGTGCTGGGTGCTCAGTGCTCGGGGTGCTCGGTGCTCAGTGCTCAAGGTGCTGGGTGCTCAGTACTCAGGGTGCTCATTGCTCAGGGTGCTGGGTGCTCAGTACTCAGGGTGCTGGGTGCTCAGTGCTCAGGGTGCTCGGTGCTCGGGGCGCTGCGTGCTCAGTGCTCGGGGTGCTCGGAGCTCAGTACTCAGGCTGCTGGGTGCTCAGTGCTCGGGGTGCTCGGTGCTCAGTACTCAGGGTGCTGGGTGCTCAGTGCTCGGGGTGCTCGGTGCTCAGTACGTTGGGTGCTCACTACTCAGGGTGCTGGGTGCTCAGTGCTCAGGGTGCTGGGTGCTCAGTGCTCAGGGTGCTGGGTGCTCAGTGCTCAGGGTGCTGGGTTCTCAGTGCTCAGGGTGCTGGGTGCTCAGTGCTCGGGGTGCTGGGTGCTCAGTGCTCAGGGTGCTGGGTGCTCAGTGCTCAGGGTGCTGGGTTCTCAGTGCTCAGGGTGCTGGGTGCTCAGTGCTCAGGGTGCTGGGTGCTCAGTGCTCAGGGTGCTGGGTGCTCAGTGCTCAGGGTGCTGCGTGCTCGGTACTCATGGTGCTGGGTGCTCAGTGTTCGGGGTTCCGGGTGCTCGGTGCTCAGGGTGCTGGGTGCTCAGTACTCAGGGTGCTCGGTGCTTAGTACTCAGGGTGCTCGGTGCTCTGGGTGCTGGGTGCTCAGTGCTCAGCGTGCTGGGTGCTCAGTACTCATGGTGCTGGGTGCTCAGTGCTCAGGGTGCTGGGTGCTCAGTGCTCGGGGTGCTGGGTGCTCAGTGCTCAGTACTCAGGGTGCTGGGTGCTCAGTGCTCAGGGTGCTGGGTGCTCAGTGCTCAGGGTGCTGGGTGCTCAGTGCTCAGGGTGCTGGGTGCTCAGTGCTCGGGGTGCTGGGTGCTCAGTGCTCAGTACTCAGGGTGCTGGGTACTCAGTGCTCAGGGTGCTGGGTGCTCAGTGCTCAGGGTGCTGGGTGCTCAGTGCTCGGGGTGCTGGCTGCTCAGTGCTCAGTACTCAGGGTGCTGGGTGCTCAGTGCTCAGGGTGCTGGGTGCTCAGTGCTCAGGGTGCTGGGTGCTCAGTACTCAGGGTGCTTAGTGCTCAGTACTCGGTGTGCTGGGTGCTCAGTGCTCAGGGTGCTCAGTGCTCAGTACTCGGGGTGCTGTGTGCTCAGTGCTCAGGGAGCTCAGTGCTCAGTGCTTGGTGTGCTGGGTGCTCAGTGCTCAGGGTGCTCAGTGCTCGGGGTGCTGGGTGCTCAGTACTCGGGGTGCTGGGTGCTCAGTGCTCAGGGTGCTCAGTGCTCAGTACTCAGTGCTCAGGGTGCTCAGTGCTCAGTGCTCAGGGTGCTGGGTGTTCAGTACTCAGGGTGCTGGGTGCTCAGTACTCAGGGTGCTGTGTGCTCAGTGCTCAGGGTGCTGGGTGCTCAGTGCTCGGGGTGCTCAGGACTCAGGGTGCTGTGTGTTCAGTGCTCAGGGTACTGGGTGCTCAGTACTCAGGGTGCTCGGTGCTTAGTACTCAGGGTGCTGGCTGCTCAGTACTCCGGGTGCTGGGTGCTCAGTACTCAGGGTGCTCATTGATCAGGGTGCTGGGTGCTCAGTGCTCAGGGTGCTCGGTGCTCGGGGCACTGGGTGCTCAGTGCTCGGGGTGCTCGGAGCTCAGTACTCAGGGTGCTGGGTGCTCTGTGCTCGGGGTGCTCGGTGCTCAGTACTCAGGGTGCTGGGTGCTCAGTGCTCAGGGTGCTGGGTGCTCAGTGCTCAGGGTGCTGGGTGCTCAGTACTCAGGGTGCTGGGTGCTCAGTGCTCAGAGTGCTGGGTGCTCAGTGCTCAGGGTGCTGGGTGCTCAGTACTCAGGGTGCTGGGTGCTCAGTACTCGGGGTGCTGGGTGCTCAGTACTCGGGGTGCTGGGTGCTCAGTACTCGGGGTGCTGGGTGCTCAGTACTCGGGTGCTGGGTGCTCAGAGCTCAGGGTGCTGGGTGCTCAGTGCTCGGGGTGCTGGGTGCTCAGTGCTCAGTACTCAGGGTGCTGGGTGCTCAGTGCTCGTGGTGCTGGGTGCTCAGTGCTCAGTACTCAGGGTGCTGGGTGCTCAGTACTCAGGGTGCTGGGTGCTCAGTGCTCAGGGAGCTGGGTGCTCAGTGCTCAGTTTGCTGGGTACTCAGTGCTCAGGGTGCTGGGTTCTCAGTACTCAGGTTGCTCAGTGCTCAGTACTCGGGGTGCTGGGTGCTCAGTGCTCAGGGTGCTCAGTGCTCAGTACTCGGGGTGCTGTGTGCTCAGTGCTCAGGGTGCTGGGTGCTCAGTGCTCGGGGTGCTGGGTGCTCAGTGCTCAGTGCTCAGGGTGCTGGGTGTTCAGTACTCAGGGTGCTGGGTGCTCAGTACACAGGGTGCTGGGTGCTCAGTGCTCAGGGTTCTGGGTGCTCAGTGCTCGGGGTGCTCTGTACTCAGGGTGCTGTGTGTTCAGTGCTCAGGGTACTGTGTGCTCAGTACTCAGGGTGCTCGGTGCTTAGTACTCAGGGTGCTGGGTGCTCAGTACTCCGGGTACTGGGTGCTCAGTGCTCGGGGTGCTCGGAGCTCAGTACTCGGGGTGCTGGGTGCTCAGTACTCGGGGTGCTGGGTGCTCAGTACTCGGGGTGCTGGGTGCTCAGTGCTCGGGGTGCTCGGAGCTCAGTACTTAGGGTGCTGGGTGCTCAGTGCTCGGGGTGATCGGTGCTGAGTACTCAGGGTGCTGGGTGCTCAGTGCTCGGGGTGCTCGGTGCTCAGTACTTTGGGTGCTCACTACTCAGGGTGCTGGTTGCTCAGTGCTCAGTGTGCTGGGTGCTCAGTGCTCAGGGTGCTGTGTGCTCAGTGCTCAGGGTGCTGGGTGCTCAGTACTCAGGGTGCTGGGTGCTCAGTACTCGGGGTGCTGGGCGCTCAGTACTCAGGGTGCTGGGTGCTCAGTACTCAGGGTGCTGGGTGCTCAGTACTCGGGTGCTGGGTGCTCAGTGCTCAGGGTGCTGGGTGCTCAGTGCTCGGGGTGCTGGGTGCTCAGTGCTCGGGGTGCTCGGTGCTCAGTACGTTGGGTGCTCACTACTCAGGGTGCTGGGTGCTCAGTGCTCGGGGTGCTCGGTGCTCAGTACGTTGGGTGCTCACTACTCAGGGTGCTGGGTGCTCAGTGCTCAGGGTGCTGGGTGCTCAGTGCTCAGGGTGCTGGGTGCTCAGTACTCAGAGTGCTCGGTGCTTAGTACTCAGGGTGCTGGGTGCTCAGTACTCCGGGTGCTGGGTGCACAGTGCTCGGGGTGCTCGGTGCTCAGTGCTCAAGGTGCTGGGTGCTCAGTACTCAGGGTGCTCATTGCTCAGGGTGCTGGGTGCTCAGTGCTCAGGGTTCTCGGTGCTCGGGGCGCTGGGTGCTCAGTGCTCGGGGTGCTCGGTGCTCAGTACTCAGGGTGCTGAGTGGTCAGTGCTCGGGGTGCTCAGTGCTCAGTACGTTGGGTGCTCACTACTCAGGGTGCTGGGTGCTCAGTGCTCAGGGTGCTGGGTGCTCAGTGCTCAGGGTGCTGGGTGCTCAGTGCTCAGGGTGCTGCGTGCTCGGTACTCATGGTGCTGGGTGCTCAGTGTTCGGGGTTCCGGGTGCTCGGTGCTCAGGGTGCTGGGTGCTCAGTACTCAGGGTGCTCGGTGCTTAGTACTCAGGGTGCTCGGTGCTCTGGGTGCTGGGTGCTCAGTGCTCAGCGTGCTGGGTGCTCAGTACTCATGGTGCTGGGTGCTCAGTGCTCAGGGTGCTGGGTGCTCAGTGCTCGGGGTGCTGGGTGCTCAGTGCTCAGTACTCAGGGTGCTGGGTGCTCAGTGCTCAGGGTGCTGGGTGCTCAGTGCTCAGGGTGCTGGGTGCTCAGTGCTCAGGGTGCTGGGTGCTCAGTGCTCGGGGTGCTGGGTGCTCAGTGCTCAGTACTCAGGGTGCTGGGTGCTCAGTGCTCAGGGTGCTGGGTGCTCAGTGCTCAGGGTGCTGGGTGCTCAGTGCTCGGGGTGCTGGCTGCCCAGTGCTCAGTACTCAGGGTGCTGGGTGCTCAGTGCTCAGGGTGCTGGGTGCTCAGTGCTCAGGGTGCTGGGTGCTCAGTACTCAGGGTGCTTAGTGCTCAGTACTCGGGGTGCTGGGTGCTCAGTGCTCAGGGTGCTCAGTGCTCAGTACTCGGGGTGCTGTGTGCTCAGTGCTCAGGGAGCTCAGTGCTCAGTGCTTGGTGTGCTGGGTGCTCAGTGCTCAGGGTGCTCAGTGCTCGGGGTGCTGGGTGCTCAGTACTCGGTGTGCTGGGTGCTCAGTGCTCAGGGTGCTCAGTGCTCAGTACTCAGTGCTCAGGGTGCTCAGTGCTCAGTGCTCAGGGTGCTGGGTGTTCAGTACTCAGGGTGCTGGGTGCTCAGTACTCAGGGTGCTGGGTGCTCAGTGCTCAGGGTGCTGGGTGCTCAGTGCTCGGGGTGCTCAGTACTCAGGGTGCTGTGTGTTCAGTGCTCAGGGTACTGGGTGCTCAGTACTCAGGGTGCTCGGTGCTTAGTACTCAGGGTGCTGGCTGCTCAGTACTCCGGGTGCTGGGTGCTCAGTACTCAGGGTGCTCATTGATCAGGGTGCTGGGTGCTCAGTGCTCAGGGTGCTCGGTGCTCGGGGCACTGGGTGCTCAGTGCTCGGGGTGCTCGGAGCTCAGTACTCAGGGTGCTGGGTGCTCTGTGCTCGGGGTGCTCGGTGCTCAGTACTCGGGTGCTGGGTGCTCAGAGCTCAGGGTGCTGGGTGCTCAGTGCTCGGGGTGCTGGGTGCTCAGTGCTCAGTACTCAGGGTGCTGGGTGCTCAGTGCTCGTGGTGCTGGGTGCTCAGTGCTCAGTACTCAGGGTGCTGGGTGCTCAGTACTCAGGGTGCTGGGTGCTCAGTGCTCAGGGAGCTGGGTGCTCAGTGCTCAGTTTGCTGGGTACTCAGTGCTCAGGGTGCTGGGTTCTCAGTACTCAGGTTGCTCAGTGCTCAGTACTCGGGGTGCTGGGTGCTCAGTGCTCAGGGTGCGCAGTGCTCAGTACTCGGTGTGCTGTGTGCTCAGTGCTCAGGGTGCTGGGTGCTCAGTGCTCGGGGTGCTGGGTGCTCAGTGCTCAGTGCTCAGGGTGCTGGGTGTTCAGTAGTCAGGGTGCTGGGTGCTCAGTACACAGGGTGCTGGGTGCTCAGTGCTCAGGGTTCTGGGTGCTCAGTGCTCGGGGTGCTCAGTACTCAGGGTGCTGTGTGTTCAGTGCTCAGGGTACTGTGTGCTCAGTACTCAGGGTGCTCGGTGCTTAGTACTCAGGGTGCTGGGTGCTCAGTACTCCGGGTACTGGGTGCTCAGTGCTCGGGGTGCTCGGAGCTCAGTACTCGGGGTGCTGGGTGCTCAGTACTCGGGGTGCTGGGTGCTCAGTACTCGGGGTGCTGGGTGCTCAGTGCTCGGGGTGCTCGGAGCTCAGTACTTAGGGTGCTGGGTGCTCAGTGCTCGGGGTGATCGGTGCTGAGTACTCAGGGTGCTGGGTGCTCAGTGCTCGGGGTGCTCGGTGCTCAGTACTTTGGGTGCTCACTACTCAGGGTGCTGGTTGCTCAGTGCTCAGTGTGCTGGGTGCTCAGTGCTCAGGGTGCTGTGTGCTCAGTGCTCAGGGTGCTGGGTGCTCAGTACTCAGGGTGCTGGGTGCTCAGTGCTCGGGGTGGTGGGTGCTCAGTGCTCAGGGTGCTGGGTGCTCAGTACTCAGGGTGCTGGGTGCTCAGTACTCGGGGTGCTGGGCGCTCAGTACTCAGGGTGCTGGGTGCTCAGTACTCAGGGTGCTGGGTGCTCAGTACTCAGGTGCTGGGTGCTCAGTGCTCAGGGTGCTGGGTGCTCAGTGCTCGGGGTGCTGGGTGCTCAGTGCTCAGTACTCAGGGTGCTGGGTGCTCAGTGCTCGTGGTGCTGGGTGCTCAGTGCTCAGTACTCAGGGTGCTGGGTGCTCAGTGCTCAGGGTGCTGTGTGCTCAGTGCTCAGGGTGCTGGGTGCTCAGTGCTCAGGGTGCTGGGTGCTCAGTACTCAGGGTGCTGGGTGCTCAGTGCTCGGGGTGCTGGGTGCTCAGTGCTCGCGGTGCTGGGTGCTCAGTGCTCGGGGTGCTCAGTACTCAGGGTGCTGTGTGTTCAGTGCTCAGGGTGCTGGCTGGTCAGTACTCAGGGTGCTATGTGCTTAGTACTCAGGGTGCTGGGTGCTCATTACTCAGGGTGCTGGGTGCTCAGTGCTCGAGGTGCTCAGTACTCAGGGTGCTGTGTGTTCAGTGCTCAGGGTGCTGGGTGCTCAGTACTCAGGGTGCTTAGTGCTCAGTACTCGGGGTGCTGGGTGCTCAGTGCTCAGGGTGCTCAGTGCTCAGTACTCGGGGTGCTGTGTGCTCAGTGCTCAGGGAGCTCAGTGCTCAGTGCTTGGGGTGCTGGGTGCTCAGTGCTCAGGGTGCTCAGTGCTCGGGGTGCTGGGTGCTCAGTACTCGGGGTGCTGGGTGCTCAGTGCTCAGGGTGCTCAGTGCTCAGTACTCAGTGCTCAGGGTGCTCAGTGCTCAGTGCTCAGGGTGCTGGGTGTTCAGTACTCAGGGTGCTGGGTGCTCAGTACTCAGGGTGCTGGGTGCTCAGTGCTCGGGGTGCTCAGTACTCAGGGTGCTGTGTGTTCAGTGCTCAGGGTACTAGGTGCTCAGTACTCAGGGTGCTCGGTGCTTAGTACTCAGGGTGCTGGCTGCTCAGTACTCCGGGTGCTGGGTGCTCAGTACTCAGGGTGCTCATTGATCAGGGTGCTGGGTGCTCAGTGCTCAGGGTGCTCGGTGCTCGGTGCACTGGGTGCTCAGTGCTCGGGGTGCTCGGAGCTCAGTACTCAGGGTGCTCGGTGCTTAGTACTCAGGGTGCTCGGTGCTCTGGGTGCTGGGTGCTCAGTGCTCAGCGTGCTGGGTGCTCAGTACTCATGGTGCTGGGTGCTCAGTGCTCAGGGTGCTGGGTGCTCAGTGCTCGGGGTGCTGGGTGCTCAGTGCTCAGTACTCAGGGTGCTGGGTGCTCAGTGCTCAGGGTGCTGGGTGCTCAGTGCTCAGGGTGCTGGGTGCTCAGTGCTCAGGGTGCTGGGTGCTCAGTACTCAGGGTGCTGGGTGCTCAGTGCTCGGGGTGCTGGGTGCTCAGTGCTCGCGGTGCTGGGTGCTCAGTGCTCGGGGTGCTCAGTACTCAGGGTGCTGTGTGTTCAGTGCTCAGGGTGCTGGCTGGTCAGTACTCAGGGTGCTATGTGCTTAGTACTCAGGGTGCTGGGTGCTCATTACTCAGGGTGCTGGGTGCTCAGTGCTCGAGGTGCTCAGTACTCAGGGTGCTGTGTGTTCAGTGCTCAGGGTGCTGGGTGCTCAGTACTCAGGGTGCTTAGTGCTCAGTACTCGGGGTGCTGGGTGCTCAGTGCTCAGGGTGCTCAGTGCTCAGTACTCGGGGTGCTGTGTGCTCAGTGCTCAGGGAGCTCAGTGCTCAGTGCTTGGGGTGCTGGGTGCTCAGTGCTCAGGGTGCTCAGTGCTCGGGGTGCTGGGTGCTCAGTACTCGGGGTGCTGGGTGCTCAGTGCTCAGGGTGCTCAGTGCTCAGTGCTCAGGGTGCTGGGTGTTCAGTACTCAGGGTGCTGGGTGCTCAGTACTCAGGGTGCTGGGTGCTCAGTGCTCGGGGTGCTCAGTACTCAGGGTGCTGTGTGTTCAGTGCTCAGGGTACTAGGTGCTCAGTACTCAGGGTGCTCGGTGCTTAGTACTCAGGGTGCTGGCTGCTCAGTACTCCGGGTGCTGGGTGCTCAGTACTCAGGGTGCTCATTGATCAGGGTGCTGGGTGCTCAGTGCTCAGGGTGCTCGGTGCTCGGGGCACTGGGTGCTCAGTGCTCGGGGTGCTCGGAGCTCAGTACTCAGGGTGCTCGGTGCTTAGTACTCAGGGTGCTCGGTGCTCTGGGTGCTGGGTGCTCAGTGCTCAGCGTGCTGGGTGCTCAGTACTCATGGTGCTGGGTGCTCAGTGCTCAGGGTGCTGGGTGCTCAGTGCTCGGGGTGCTGGGTGCTCAGTGCTCAGTACTCAGGGTGCTGGGTGCTCAGTGCTCAGGGTGCTGGGTGCTCAGTGCTCAGGGTGCTGGGTGCTCAGTGCTCAGGGTGCTGGGTGCTCAGTGCTCGGGGTGCTGGGTGCTCAGTGCTCAGTACTCAGGGTGCTGGGTGCTCAGTGCTCAGGGTGCTGGGTGCTCAGTGCTCAGGGTGCTGGGTGCTCAGTGCTCGGGGTGCTGGCTGCTCAGTGCTCAGTACTCAGGGTGCTGGGTGCTCAGTGCTCAGGGTGCTGGGTGCTCAGTGCTCAGGGTGCTGGGTGCTCAGTACTCAGGGTGCTTAGTGCTCAGTACTCGGGGTGCTGGGTGCTCAGTGCTCAGGGTGCTCAGTGCTCAGTACTCGGGGTGCTGTGTGCTCAGTGCTCAGGGAGCTCAGTGCTCAGTGCTTGGTGTGCTGGGTGCTCAGTGCTCAGGGTGCTCAGTGCTCGGGGTGCTGGGTGCTCAGTACTCGGTGTGCTGGGTGCTCAGTGCTCAGGGTGCTCAGTGCTCAGTACTCAGTGCTCAGGGTGCTCAGTGCTCAGTGCTCAGGGTGCTGGGTGTTCAGTACTCAGGGTGCTGGGTGCTCAGTACTCAGGGTGCTGGGTGCTCAGTGCTCAGGGTGCTGGGTGCTCAGTGCTCGGGGTGCTCAGTACTCAGGGTGCTGTGTGTTCAGTGCTCAGGGTACTGGGTGCTCAGTACTCAGGGTGCTCGGTGCTTAGTACTCAGGGTGCTGGCTGCTCAGTACTCCGGGTGCTGGGTGCTCAGTACTCAGGGTGCTCATTGATCAGGGTGCTGGGTGCTCAGTGCTCAGGGTGCTCGGTGCTCGGGGCACTGGGTGCTCAGTGCTCGGGGTGCTCGGAGCTCAGTACTCAGGGTGCTGGGTGCTCTGTGCTCGGGGTGCTCGGTGCTCAGTACTCGGGTGCTGGGTGCTCAGAGCTCAGGGTGCTGGGTGCTCAGTGCTCGGGGTGCTGGGTGCTCAGTGCTCAGTACTCAGGGTGCTGGGTGCTCAGTGCTCGTGGTGCTGGGTGCTCAGTGCTCAGTACTCAGGGTGCTGGGTGCTCAGTACTCAGGGTGCTGGGTGCTCAGTGCTCAGGGAGCTGGGTGCTCAGTGCTCAGTTTGCTGGGTACTCAGTGCTCAGGGTGCTGGGTTCTCAGTACTCAGGTTGCTCAGTGCTCAGTACTCGGGGTGCTGGGTGCTCAGTGCTCAGGGTGCGCAGTGCTCAGTACTCGGTGTGCTGTGTGCTCAGTGCTCAGGGTGCTGGGTGCTCAGTGCTCAGGGTGCTGGGTGCTCAGTGCTCAGTGCTCAGGGTGCTGGGTGTTCAGTAGTCAGGGTGCTGGGTGCTCAGTACACAGGGTGCTGGGTGCTCAGTGCTCAGGGTTCTGGGTGCTCAGTGCTCGGGGTGCTCAGTACTCAGGGTGCTGTGTGTTCAGTGCTCAGGGTACTGTGTGCTCAGTACTCAGGGTGCTCGGTGCTTAGTACTCAGGGTGCTGGGTGCTCAGTACTCCGGGTACTGGGTGCTCAGTGCTCGGGGTGCTCGGAGCTCAGTACTCGGGGTGCTGGGTGCTCAGTACTCGGGGTGCTGGGTGCTCAGTACTCGGGGTGCTGGGTGCTCAGTGCTCGGGGTGCTCGGAGCTCAGTACTTAGGGTGCTGGGTGCTCAGTGCTCGGGGTGATCGGTGCTGAGTACTCAGGGTGCTGGGTGCTCAGTGCTCGGGGTGCTCGGTGCTCAGTACTTTGGGTGCTCACTACTCAGGGTGCTGGTTGCTCAGTGCTCAGTGTGCTGGGTGCTCAGTGCTCAGGGTGCTGTGTGCTCAGTGCTCAGGGTGCTGGGTGCTCAGTACTCAGGGTGCTGGGTGCTCAGTGCTCGGGGTGGTGGGTGCTCAGTGCTCAGGGTGCTGGGTGCTCAGTACTCAGGGTGCTGGGTGCTCAGTACTCGGGGTGCTGGGCGCTCAGTACTCAGGGTGCTGGGTGCTCAGTACTCAGGGTGCTGGGTGCTCAGTACTCAGGTGCTGGGTGCTCAGTGCTCAGGGTGCTGGGTGCTCAGTGCTCGGGGTGCTGGGTGCTCAGTGCTCAGTACTCAGGGTGCTGGGTGCTCAGTGCTCGTGGTGCTGGGTGCTCAGTGCTCAGTACTCAGGGTGCTGGGTGCTCAGTGCTCAGGGTGCTGTGTGCTCAGTGCTCAGGGTGCTGGGTGCTCAGTGCTCAGGGTGCTGGGTGCTCAGTACTCAGGGTGCTGGGTGCTCAGTGCTCGGGGTGCTGGGTGCTCAGTGCTCGCGGTGCTGGGTGCTCAGTGCTCGGGGTGCTCAGTACTCAGGGTGCTGTGTGTTCAGTGCTCAGGGTGCTGGCTGGTCAGTACTCAGGGTGCTATGTGCTTAGTACTCAGGGTGCTGGGTGCTCATTACTCAGGGTGCTGGGTGCTCAGTGCTCGAGGTGCTCAGTACTCAGGGTGCTGTGTGTTCAGTGCTCAGGGTGCTGGGTGCTCAGTACTCAGGGTGCTTAGTGCTCAGTACTCGGGGTGCTGGGTGCTCAGTGCTCAGGGTGCTCAGTGCTCAGTACTCGGGGTGCTGTGTGCTCAGTGCTCAGGGAGCTCAGTGCTCAGTGCTTGGGGTGCTGGGTGCTCAGTGCTCAGGGTGCTCAGTGCTCGGGGTGCTGGGTGCTCAGTACTCGGGGTGCTGGGTGCTCAGTGCTCAGGGTGCTCAGTGCTCAGTACTCAGTGCTCAGGGTGCTCAGTGCTCAGTGCTCAGGGTGCTGGGTGTTCAGTACTCAGGGTGCTGGGTGCTCAGTACTCAGGGTGCTGGGTGCTCAGTGCTCAGGGTGCTGGGTGCTCAGTGCTCGGGGTGCTCAGTACTCAGGGTGCTGTGTGTTCAGTGCTCAGGGTACTAGGTGCTCAGTACTCAGGGTGCTCGGTGCTTAGTACTCAGGGTGCTGGCTGCTCAGTACTCCGGGTGCTGGGTGCTCAGTACTCAGGGTGCTCATTGATCAGGGTGCTGGGTGCTCAGTGCTCAGGGTGCTCGGTGCTCGGGGCACTGGGTGCTCAGTGCTCGGGGTGCTCGGAGCTCAGTACTCAGGGTGCTGGGTGCTCTGTGCTCGGGGTGCTCGGTGCTCAGTACTCAGGGTGCTGGGTGCTCAGTGCTCAGGGTGCTGGGTGCTCAGTGCTCAGGGTGCTGGGTGCTCAGTACTCAGGGTGCTGGGTGCTCAGTGCTCGGGGTGGTGGGTGCTCAGTGCTCAGGGTGCTGGGTGCTCAGTACTCAGGGTGCTGGGTGCTCAGTACTCGGGGTGCTGGGTGCTCAGTACTCGGGGAGCTGGGTGCTCAGTACTCGGGGTGCTGGGTGCTCAGTACTCGGGTGCTGAGTGCTCAGAGCTCAGGGTGCTGGGTGCTCAGTGCTCGGGGTGCTGGGTGCTCAATGCTCAGTACTCAGGGTGCTGGGTGCTCAGTGCTCGTGGTGCTGGGTGCTCAGTGCTCAGTACTCAGGGTGCTGGGTGCTCAGTACTCAGGGTGCTGGGTGCTCAGTGCTCAGGGAGCTGGGTGCTCAGTGCTCAGTTTGCTGGGTACTCAGTGCTCAGGGTGCTGGGTTCTCAGTACTCAGGTTGCTCAGTGCTCAGTACTCGGGGTGCTGGGTGCTCAGTGCTCAGGGTGCTCAGTGCTCAGTACTCGGGGTGCTGTGTGCTCAGTGCTCAGGGTGCTCAGTGCTCAGTGCTCGGGGTGCTGGGTGCTCAGTGCTCAGTGCTCAGGGTGCTGGGTGTTCAGTACTCAGGGTGCTGGGTGCTCAGTACACAGGGTGCTGGGTGCTCAGTGCTCAGGGTTCTGGGTGCTCAGTGCTCGGGGTGCTCAGTACTCAGGGTGCTGTGTGTTCAGTGCTCAGGGTACTGTGTGCTCAGTACTCAGGGTGCTCGGTGCTTAGTACTCAGGGTGCTGGGTGCTCAGTACTCCGGGTGCTGGGTGCTCAGTGCTCGGGGTGCTCGGAGCTCAGTACTCGGGGTGCTGGGTGCTCAGTACTCGGGGTGCTGGGTGCTCAGTACTCGGGGTGCTGGGTGCTCAGTACTCGGGGTGCTGGGTGCTCAGTGCTCGGGGTGCTCGGAGCTCAGTACTTAGGGTGCTGGGTGCTCAGTGCTCGGGGTGATCGGTGCTGAGTACTCAGGGTGCTGGGTGCTCAGTGCTCGGGGTGCTCGGTGCTCAGTACTTTGGGTGCTCACTACTCAGGGTGCTGGTTGCTCAGTGCTCAGTGTGCTGGGTGCTCAGTGCTCAGGGTGCTGGGTGCTCAGTGCTCAGGGTGCTGGGTGCTCAGTACTCAGGGTGCTGGGTGCTCAGTGCTCGGGGTGGTGGGTGCTCAGTGCTCAGGGTGCTGGGTGCTCAGTACTCAGGGTGCTGGGTGCTCAGTACTCGGGGTGCTGGGCGCTCAGTACTCAGGGTGCTGGGTGCTCAGTACTCAGGGTGCTGGGTGCTCAGTACTCGGGTGCTGGGTGCTCAGTGCTCAGGGTGCTGGGTGCTCAGTGCTCGGGGTGCTGGGTGCTCAGTGCTCAGTACTCAGGGTGCTGGGTGCTCAGTGCTCGTGGTGCTGGGTGCTCAGTGCTCAGTACTCAGGGTGCTGGGTGCTCAGTGCTCAGGGTGCTGTGTGCTCAGTGCTCAGGGTGCTGGGTGCTCAGTGCTCAGGGTGCTGGGTGCTCAGTACTCAGGGTGCTGGGTGCTCAGTGCTCGGGGTGCTGGGTGCTCAGTGCTCGCGGTGCTGGGTGCTCAGTGCTCGGGGTGCTCAGTACTCAGGGTGCTGTGTGTTCAGTGCTCAGGGTGCTGGGTGCTCAGTACTCAGGGTGCTCGGTGCTTAGTACTCAGGGTGCTGGGTGCTCATTACTCAGGGTGCTGGGTGCTCAGTGCTCGAGGTGCTCAGTACTCAGGGTGCTGTGTGTTCAGTGCTCAGGGTGCTGGGTGCTCAGTACTCAGGGTGCTCGGTGCTTAGTACTCAGGGTGCTGGGTGCTCAGTACTCTGGGTGCTGGGTGCTCAGTGCTCGGGGTGCTCGGTGCTCAGTGCTCAAGGTGCTGGGTGCTCAGTACTCAGGGTGCTCATTGCTCAGGGTGCTGGGTGCTCAGTACTCAGGGTGCTGGGTGCTCAGTGCTCAGGGTACTCGGTGCTCGGGGCGCTGGGTGCTCAATGCTCGGGGTGCTCGGAGCTCAGTACTCAGGGTGCTGGGTGCTCAGTGCTCGGGGTGCTCGGTGCTCAGTACTCAGGGTGCTGGGTGCTCAGTGCTCGGGGTGCTCGGTGCTCAGTACGTTGGGTGCTCACTACTCAGGGTGCTGGGTGCTCAGTGCTCGGGGTGCTGGGTGCTCAGTGCTCAGGGTGCTGGGTGCTCAGTACTCAGGGTGCTGGGTGCTCAGTACTCGGGGTGCTGGGTGCTCAGTACTCGGGGTGCTGGGTGCTCAGTACTCAGGGTGCTGGGTGCTCAGTACTCGGGTGCTGGGTGCTCAGAGCTCAGGGTGCTGGGTGCTCAGTGCTCGGGGTGCTCGGTGCTCAGTACTCAGGGTGCTGGGTGCTCAGTACTCAGGGTGCTGTGTGTTCAGTGCTCAGGGTGCTGGGTGCTCAGTACTCAGGGTGCTCGGTGCTTAGTACTCAGGGTGCTGGGTGCTCAGTACTCTGGGTGCTGGGTGCTCAGTGCTCGGGGTGCTCGGTGCTCAGTGCTCAAGGTGCTGGGTGCTCAGTACTCAGGGTGCTCATTGCTCAGGGTGCTGGGTGCTCAGTACTCAGGGTGCTGGGTGCTCAGTGCTCAGGGTGCTCGGTGCTCAGTACTCCGGGTTCTGGGTGCTCAGTGCTCGGGGTGCTCGGTGCTCAGTGCTCAAGGTGCTGGGTGCTCAGTACTCAGGGTGCTCATTGCTCAGGGTGCTGGGTGCTCAGTGTTCAGGGTTCTCGTTGCTCGGGGCGCTGGGTGCTCAGTGCTCGGGGTGCTCGGTGCTCAGTACTCAGGGTGCTGGGTGGTCAGTGCTCGGGGTGCTCAGTGCTCAGTACGTTGGGTGCTCACTACTCAGGGTGCTGGGTGCTCAGTGCTCAGGGTGCTGGGTGCTCAGTGCTCAGGGTGCTGGGTGCTCAGTGCTCAGGGTGCTGCGTGCTCAGTACTCATGGTGCTGGGTGCTCAGTGTTCGGGGTGCTGGGTGCTCGCTGCTCAGGGTGCTGGGTGCTCAGTACTCAGGGTGCTCGGTGCTTAGTACTCAGGGTGCTCGGTGCTCTGGGTGCTAGGTGCTCAGTGCTCAGGGTGCTGGGTGCTCAGTACTCATATTGCTGGGTGCTCAGTGCTCAGGGTGCTGGGTGCTCAGTGCTCGGGGTGCTGGGTGCTCAGTGCTCAGTACTCAGGGTGCTGGGTGCTCAGTGCTCAGGGTGCTGGGTGCTCAGTGCTCAGGGTGCTGGGTGCTCAGTGCTCAGGTTGCTGGGTACTCAGTGCTCAGGGTGCTGGGTGCTCAGTACTCAGGGTGCTTAGTGCTCAGTACTCGGGGTGCTGGGTGCTCAGTGCTCAGGGTGCTCAGTGCTCAGTACTCGGGGTGCTGTGTGCTCAATGCTCAGGGTGCTGGGTGCTCAGTGCTCAGGGTGCTGGGTGCTCAGTGCTCGGGGTGCTCAGTACTCAGGGTGCTGTGTGTTCAGTGCTCAGGGTACTGGGTGCTCAGTACTCAGGGTGCTCGGTGCTTAGTACTCAGGGTGCTGGCTGCTCAGTACTCCGGGTGCTGGGTGCTCAGTGCTCGGGGTTCTCGGTGCTCAGTGTTCAAGGTGCTGGGTGCTCAGTACTCAGGGTGCTCATTGCTCAGGGTGCTGGGTGCTCAGTGCTCAGGGTGCTCGGTGCTCGGGGCACTGGGTGCTCAGTGCTCGGGGTGTTCGGAGCTCAGTACTCAGGGTGCTGGGTGCTCTGTGCTCGGGGTGCTCGGTGCTCAGTACTCAGGGTGCTGGGTGCTCAGTGCTCAGGGTGCTGGGTGCTCAGTGCTCAGGGTGCTGGGTGCTCAGTACTCAGGGTGCTGGGTGCACAGTGCTCGGGGTGCTGGGTGCTCAGTGCTCAGGGTGCTGGGTGCTCAGTACTCAGGGTGCTGGGTGCTCAGTACTCGGGGTGCTGGGTGCTCAGTACTCGGGGTGCTGGGTGCTCAGTACTCAGGGTGCTGGGTGCTCAGTACTCGGGTGCTGGGTGCTCAGAGCTCAGGGTGCTGGGTGCTCAGTGCTCGGGGTGCTGGGTGCTCAGTGCTCAGTACTCAGGGTGCTGGGTGCTCAGTGCTCGTGGTGCTGGGTGCTCAGTGCTCAGTACTCAGGGTGCTGGGTGCTCAGTACTCAGGGTGCTGGGTGCTCAGTGCTCAGGGAGCTGGGTGCTCAGGGCTCAGTTTGCTGGGTACTCAGTGCTCAGGGTGCTGGGTTCTCAGTACTCAGGGTGCTCAGTGCTCAGTACTCGGGGTGCTGGGTGCTCAGTGCTCAGGTTGCTCAGTGCTCAGTACTCGGGGTGCTGTGTGCTCAGTGCTCAGGGTGCTCAGTGCTCAGTGCTCGGGGTGCTGGGTGCTCAGTGCTCAGTGCTCAGGGTGCTGGGTGTTCAGTACTCAGGGTGCTGGGTGCTCAGTACACAGGGTGCTGGGTGCTCAGTGCTCAGGGTTCTGGGTGCTCAGAGCTCGGGGTGCTCAGTACTCAGGGTGCTGTGTGTTCAGTGCTCAGGGTACTGGGTGCTCAGTACTCAGGGTGCTCGGTGCTTAGTACTCAGGGTGCTGGGTGCTCAGTACTCCGGGTGCTGGGTGCTCAGTGCTCGGGGTGCTCGGAGCTCAGTACTTAGGGTGCTGGGTGCTCAGTGCTCGGGGTGATCGGTGCTGAGTACTCAGGGTGCTGGGTGCTCAGTGCTCGGGGTGCTCGGTGCTCAGTACTTTGGGTGCTCACTACACAGGGTGCTGGTTGCTCAGTGCTCAGTGTGCTGGGTGCTCAGTGCTCAGGGTGCTGGGTGCTCAGTGCTCAGGGTGCTGGGTGCTCAGTACTCAGGGTGCTGGGTGCTCAGTGCTCGGGGTGCTGGGTGCTCAGTGCTCAGGGTGCTGGGTGCTCAGTACTCAGGGTGCTGGGTGCTCAGTACTCGGGGTGCTGGGCGCTCAGTACTCAGGGTGCTCAGTGCTCAGTACTCAGGGTGCTGGGTGCTCAGTACTCGGGTGCTGGGTGCTCAGTGCTCAGGGTGCTGGGTGCTCAGTGCTCGGGGTGCTGGGTGCTCAGTGCTCAGTACTCAGGGTGCTGGGTGCTCAGTGCTCGGGGTGCTGGGTGCTCAGTACTCAGGGTGCTGGGTGCTCAGTGCTCGGGGTGCTGGGTGCTCATTGCTCGCGGTGCTGGGTGCTCAGTGCTCGGGGTGCTCGGTGCTCAGTACTCAGGGTGCTGGGTGCTCAGTGCTCAGGGTGCTGTGTGCTCAGTGCTCAGGGTGCTGGGTGCTCAGTGCTCAGGGTGCTGGGTGCTCAGTACTCAGGGTGCTGGGTGCTCAGTGCTCGGGGTGCTGGGTGCTCAGTGCTCGCGGTGCTGGGTGCTGAGTGCTCGGGGTGCTCGGTGCTCAGTACTCAGGGTGCTGGGCGCTCAGTGCTCGAGGTGCTCAGTACTCAGGGTGCTGTGTGTTCAGTGCTCAGGGTGCTGGGTGCTCAGTACTCAGGGTGCTCGGTGCTTAGTACTCAGGGTGCTGGGTGCTCAGTACTCTGGGTGCTGGGTGCTCAGTGCTCGGGGTGCTCAGTGCTCAGTGCTCAAGGTGCTGGGTGCTCAGTACTCAGGGTGCTCATTGCTCAGGGTGCTGGGTGCTCAGTACTCAGGGTGCTGGGTGCTCAGTACTCGGGTGCTGGGTGCTCAGTGCTCAGGGTGCTGGGTGCTCAGTGCTCGGGGTGCTCGGTGCTCAGTACGTTGGGTGCTCACTACTCAGGGTGCTGGGTGCACAGTGCTCAGGGTGCTGGGTGCTCAGTGCTCAGGGTGCTGGGTGCTCAGTGCTCAGGGTGCTGGGTGCTCAGTACTCAGGGTGCTGGGTGCTCAGTGCTCGGGGTGCTGGGTGCTCAGTACTCAGGGTGCTGTGTGCTCAGTGCTCAGGGTGCTGGGTGCTCAGTGCTCAGGGTGCTGGGTGCTCAGTACTCAGGGTGCTGGGTGCTCAGTGCTCGGGGTGCTGGGTGCTCATTGCTCGCGGTGCTGGGTGCTCAGTGCTCGGGGTGCTCGGTGCTCAGTACTCAGGGTGCTGGGTGCTCAGTGCTCAGGGTGCTGTGTGCTCAGTGCTCAGGGTGCTGGGTGCTCAGTGCTCAGGGTGCTGGGTGCTCAGTACTCAGGGTGCTGGGTGCTCAGTGCTCGGGGTGCTGGGTGCTCAGTGCTCGCGGTGCTGGGTGCTGAGTGCTCGGGGTGCTCGGTGCTCAGTACTCAGGGTGCTGGGCGCTCAGTGCTCGAGGTGCTCAGTACTCAGGGTGCTGTGTGTTCAGTGCTCAGGGTGCTGGGTGCTCAGTACTCAGGGTGCTCGGTGCTTAGTACTCAGGGTGCTCCGTGCTCAGTACTCTGGGTGCTGGGTGCTCAGTGCTCGGGGTGCTCAGTGCTCAGTGCTCAAGGTGCTGGGTGCTCAGTACTCAGGGTGCTCATTGCTCAGGGTGCTGGGTGCTCAGTACTCAGGGTGCTGGGTGCTCAGTACTCGGGTGCTGGGTGCTCAGTGCTCAGGTTGCTGGGTGCTCAGTGCTCGGGGTGCTCGGTGCTCAGTACGTTGGGTGCTCACTACTCAGGGTGCTGGGTGCACAGTGCTCAGGGTGCTGGGTGCTCAGTGCTCAGGGTGCTGGGTGCTCAGTGCTCAGGGTGCTGGGTGCTCAGTACTCAGGGTGCTGGGTGCTCAGTGCTCGGGGTGCTGGGTGCTCAGTGCTCAGTACTCAGGGTGCTGGGTGCTCAGTGCTCATGGTGCTGGGTGCTCAGTGCTCAGGGTGCTGGGTGCTCAGTGCTCAGGGTGCTGGGTACGCAGTGCTCAGGGTGCTGGGTGCTCAGTACTCAGGGTGCTGGGTGCTCAGTGCTCAGGGTGCTGGGTGCTCAGTGCTCGGGGTGCTGGGTGCTCAGTACTCAGGGTGCTTAGTGCTCAGTACTCAGGGTGCTGGGTGCTCAGTGCTCAGGGTGCTCAGTGCTCAGTACTCGGGGTGCTGTGTGCTCAGTGCTCAGGGTGCTCAGTGCTCGGGGTGCTGGGTGCTCAGTGCTCGGGGCGCTGGGTGCTCAGTGCTCGGTGTGCTGGGTGCTCAGTACTCGGGGTGCTGGGTGCTCAGTGCTCAGGGTGCTCAGTGCTCAGTACTCAGTGCTCAGGGTGCTCAGTGCTCAGTGCTCAGGGTGCTGGGTGTTCAGTACTCAGGGTGCTGGGTGCTCAGTACTCAGGGTGCTGGGTGCTCAGTGCTCAGGGTGCTGGGTGCTCAGTGCTCGGTGTGCTCAGTACTCAGGGTGCTGTGTGTTCAGTGCTCATGGTACTGGGTGCTCAGTACTCAGGGTGCTCGTTGCTTAGTACTCAGGGTGCTGGGTGCTCAGTAATCCGTGTGCTGGGTGTTCAGTACTCAGGGTGCTGGGTGCTCAGTACACAGGGTGCTGGGTGCTCAGTGCTCAGGGTTCTGGGTGATCAGTGCTCGGGGTGCTCAGTACTCAGGGTGCTGTGTGTTCAGTGCTCAGGGTACTGGGTGCTCAGTACTCAGGGTGCTCGGTGCTTAGTACTCAGGGTGCTGGGTGCTCAGTACTCCGGGTGCTGGGTGCTCAGTGCTCGGGGTGCTCGGAGCTCAGTACTTAGGGTGCTGGGTGCTCAGTGCTCGGGGTGATCGGTGCTGAGTACTCAGGGTGCTGGGTGCTCAGTGCTCGGGGTGCTCGGTGCTCAGTACTTTGGGTGCTCACTACACAGGGTGCTGGTTGCTCAGTGCTCAGTGTGCTGGGTGCTCAGTGCTCAGGGTGCTGGGTGCTCAGTGCTCAGGGTGCTGGGTGCTCAGTACTCAGGGTGCTGGGTGCTCAGTGCTCGGGGTGCTGGGTGCTCAGTGCTCAGGGTGCTGGGTGCTCAGTACTCAGGGTGCTGGGTGCTCAGTACTCGGGGTGCTGGGCGCTCAGTACTCAGGGTGCTCAGTGCTCAGTACTCAGGGTGCTGGGTGCTCAGTACTCGGGTGCTGGGTGCTCAGTGCTCAGGGTGCTGGGTGCTCAGTGCTCGGGGTGCTGGGTGCTCAGTGCTCAGTACTCAGGGTGCTGGGTGCTCAGTGCTCGGGGTGCTGGGTGCTCAGTGCTCAGTACTCAGGGTGCTGGGTGCTCAGTGCTCAGGGTGCTGTGTGCTCAGTGCTCAGGGTGCTGGGTGCTCAGTGCTCAGGGTGCTGGGTGCTCAGTACTCAGGGTGCTGGGTGCTCAGTGCTCGGGGTGCTGGGTGCTCAGTGCTCGCGGTGCTGGGTGCTCAGTGCTCGGGGTGCTCGGTGCTCAGTACTCAGGGTGCTGGGTGCTCAGTGCTCAGGGTGCTGTGTGCTCAGTGCTCAGGGTGCTGGGTGCTCAGTGCTCAGGGTGCTGGGTGCTCAGTACTCAGGGTGCTGGGTGCTCAGTGCTCGGGGTGCTGGGTGCTCAGTGCTCGCGGTGCTGGGTGCTCAGTGCTCGGGGTGCTCGGTGCTCAGTACTCAGGGTGCTGGGTGCTCAGTGCTCGAGGTGCTCAGTACTCAGGGTGCTGTGAGTTCAGTGCTCAGGGTGCTGGGTGCTCAGTACTCAGGGTGCTCGGTGCTTAGTACTCAGGGTGCTGGGTGCTCAGTACTCTGGGTGCTGGGTGCTCAGTGCTCGGGGTGCTCAGTGCTCAGTGCTCAAGGTGCTGGGTGCTCAGTACTCAGGGTGCTCATTGCTCAGGGTGCTGGGTGCTCAGTACTCAGGGTGCTGGGTGCTCAGTGCTCAGGGTGCTCGGTGCTTGGGGCGCTGCGTGCTCAGTGCTCGGGGTGCTCGGAGCTCAGTACTCAGGGTGCTGGGTGCTCAGTGCTCGGGGTGCTCTGTGCTCAGTACTCAGGGTGCTGGTTGCTCAGTGCTCGGGGTGCTCGGTGCTCAGTACGTTGGGTGCTCAGTACTCAGGGTGCTGGGTGCTCAGTGCTCAGGGTGCTGGGTGCTCAGTGCTCAGGGTGCTGGGTGCTCAGTGCTCAGGGTGCTGGGTGCTCAGTGCTCGGGGTGCTGGGTGCTCAGTGCTCAGGGTGCTGGGTGCTCAGTGCTCAGGGTGCTGGGTGCTCAGTGCTCAGGGTGCTGGGTGCTCAGTGCTCAGGGTGCTGGGTGCTCAGTGCTCAGGGTGCTGGGTGCTCAGTGCTCAGGGTGCTCGGTGCTCAGTACGTTGGGTGCTCACTACTCAGGGTGCTGGGTGCTCAATGCTCAGGGTGCTGGGTGCTCAGTGCTCAGGGTGCTGGGTGCTCAGTACTCAGAGTGCTCGGTGCTTTGTACTCAGGGTGCTGGGTGCTCAGTACTCCGGGTGCTGGGTGCTCAGTGCTCGGGGTGCTCGGTGCACAGTGCTCAAGGTGCTGGGTGCTCAGTACTCAGGGTGCTCATTGCTCAGGTTGCTGAGTGCTCAGTGCTCAGGGTTCTCGGTGCTCGGGGCGCTGGGTGCTCAGTGCTCGGGGTGCTCGGTGCTCAGTACTCAGGGTGCTGGGTGGTCAGTGCTCGGGGTGCTCAGTGCTCAGTACGTTGGGTGCTCACTACTCAGGGTGCTGGGTGCTCAGTGCTCAGGGTGCTGGGTGCTCAGTGCTCAGGGTGCTGGGTGCTCAGTGCTCAGGGTGCTGCGTGCTCAGTACTCATGGTGCTGGGTGCTCAGTGTTCGGGGTGCTGGGTGCTCGGTGCTCAGGGTGCTGGGTGCTCAGTACTCAGGGTGCTGGGTGCTCAGTGCTCAGGGTGCTCGGTGTTCGGGGCGCTGGGTGCTCAATGCTCGGGGTGCTCGGAGCTCAGTACTCAGGGTGCTGGGTGCTCAGTGCTCGGGGTGCTCGGTGCTCAGTACTCAGGGTGCTGGGTGCTCAGTGCTCGGGGTGCTGGGTGCTCGGTGCTCAGGGTGCTGGGTGCTCAGTACTCAGGGTGCTGGGTGCTCAGTGCTCAGGGTGCTCGGTGCTCGGGGCGCTGGGTGCTCAATGCTCGGGGTGCTCGGAGCTCAGTACTCAGGGTGCTGGGTGCTCAGTGCTCAGGGTGCTCGGTGCTCAGTACTCAGGGTGCTGGGTGCTCAGTGCTCAGGGTGCTGGGTGCTCAGTGCTCAGGGTGCTGGGTGCTCAGTGCTCAGGGTGCTGGGTGCTCAGTGCTCAGGGTGCTGGGTGCTCAGTGCTCAGGGTGCTGGGTGCTCAGTGCTCGGGGTGCTGGGTGCTCAGTGCTCAGGGTGCTGGGTGCTCAGTGCTCAGGGTGCTGGGTGCTCAGTACTCAGGGTCCTGGGTGCTCAGTGCTCGGGGTGCTGGGTGCTCAGTACTCAGGGTCCTGGGTGCTCAGTGCTCGCGGTGCTGGGTGCTCAGTGCTCATGGTGCTCGGTGCTCAGTACTCAGGGTGCTGGGTGCTCAGTGCTCGAGGTGCTCAGTACTCAGGGTGCTGTGTGTTCAGTGCTCAGGGTGCTGGGTGCTCAGTGCTCGGGGTGCTCGGTGCTCAGTGCTCAGGGTGCTGGGTGCTCAGTGCTCAGGGTGCTGGGTGCTCAGTGCTCAGGGTGCTGGGTGCTCAGTGCTCAGGGTGCTGGGTGCTCAGTACTCAGGGTCCTGGGTGCTCAGTGCTCGCGGTGCTGGGTGCTCAGTGCTCGGGGTGCTCGGTGCTCAGTACTCAGGGTGCTGGGTGCTCAGTGCTCGAGGTGCTCAGTACTCAGGGTGCTGTGTGTTCAGTGCTCAGGGTGCTGGGTGCTCAGTACTCAGTGTGCTCGGTGCTCAGTGCTCAGGGTGCTCTGTGCTCGGGGCGCTGGGTGCTCAGTGCTCGGGTTGCTCGGAGCTCAGTACTCAGGGTGCTGGGTGCTCAGTGGTCGGGGTGCTCGGTGCTCAGTACTCAGGGTGCTGGGTGCTCAGTGCTCGGGGTGCTCGGTGCTCAGTACGTTGGGTGCTCACTACTCAGGGTGCTGGGTGCACAGTGCTCAGGGTGCTGGGTGCTCAGTGCTCAGGGTGCTGGGTGCTCAGTGCTCAGGGTTCTGGGTGCTCAGTACTCAGGGTGCTGGGTGCTCAGAGCTCGGGGTGCTGGGTGCTCAGTGCTCAGTACTCAGGGTGCTGGGTGCTCAGTGCTCATGGTGCTGGGTGCTCAGTGCTCAGGGTGCTGGGTGCTCAGTGCTCAGGGTGCTGGGTACGCAGTGCTCAGGGTGCTGGGTGCTCAGTACTCAGGGTGCTGGGTGCTCAGTGCTCAGGGTGCTGGGTGCTCAGTGCTCGGGGTGCTGGGTGCTCAGTACTCAGGGTGCTTAGTGCTCAGTACTCAGGGTGCTGGGTGCTCAGTGTTCAGGGTGCTCAGTGCTCAGTACTCGGGGTGCTGTGTGCTCAGTGCTCAGGGTGCTCAGTGCTCGGGGTGCTGGGTGCTCAGTGCTCGGGGCGCTGGGTGCTCAGTGCTCGGTGTGCTGGGTGCTCAGTACTCGGGGTGCTGGGTGCTCAGTGCTCAGGGTGCTCAGTGCTCAGTACTCAGTGGTCAGGGTGCTCAGTGCTCAGTGCTCAGGGTGCTGGGTGTTCAGTACTCATGGTGCTGGGTGCTCAGTACTCAGGGTGCTGGGTGCTCAGTGCTCAGTGTGCTGGGTGCTCAGTGCTCGGTGTGCTCAGTACTCAGGGTGCTGTGTGTTCAGTGCTCATGGTACTGGGTGCTCAGTACTCAGGGTGCTCGTTGCTTAGTACTCAGGGTGCTGGGTGCTCAGTAATCCGTGTGCTGGGTGCTCAGTGCTCGGGGTGATCGGTGCTCATTACTCAGGGTGCTCATTTCACAGGGTGCTGGGTGCTCAGTACTCAGGGTGCTGGGTGCTGAGTGCTCAGGGTGCTCGGTGCTCGGGGCGCTGGGTGCTCAGTGCTCGGGGTGCTTGGAGCTCAGTACTCAGGGTGCTGGGTGCTCGGTGCTCAGTACGCTGGGTGCTCAGTGCTCAGGGTGATGGGTGCTCAGTGCTCGGGGCGCTGGGTGCTCAGTGCTCGGGGTGCTCGGCGCTCAGTACTCAGGGTGCTGGGTGCTCAGTGTTCGGGGTGATAGGTGCTCAGTCCTCAGTGTGGTGGGTGCTCAGTGCTCGGGGTGCTCGGTGCTCAGTACGTTGGATGCTCACTACTCAGGGTCCTGGGTGCTCAGTGCTCAGGGTGCTGGGTGCTCAGTGCTCAGGGTGCTGGGTGCTCAGTGCTCAGGGTGCTGGGTGCTCAGTACTCAGGGTGCTGGGTGCTCAGTGCTCTGGGTGCTGGGTGCTCAGTGCTCAGGGTGCTGGGTGCTCAGTACTCAGAGTGCTGGGTGCTCAGTACTCGGGGTGCTGGGTGCTCAGTACTCAGGGTGCTGGGTGCTCAGTACTCAGGGTGCTGGGTGCTGAGTACTCGGGTGCTTGGTGCTCAGTGCTCAGGGTGCTGGGTGCTGAGTGCTCGGGGTGCTGGGTACTCAGTGCTCAGGGTGCTCGGTGCTCAGTACGTTGGGTGCTCACTACTCAGGGTGCTGGGTGCTCAGTGCTCAGGGTGCTGGGTGCTCAGTGCTCAGGGTGCTGGGTGCTCAGTACTCAGAGTGCTCGGTGCTTTGTACTAAGGGTGCTGGGTGCTCAGTACTCCGGGTGCTGGGTGCTCAGTGCTCGGGGTGCTCGGTGCACAGTGCTCAAGGTGCTGGGTGCTCAGTACTCAGGGTGCTCATTGCTCAGGTTGCTGAGTGCTCAGTGCTCAGGGTTCTCGGTGCTCGGGGCGCTGGGTGCTCAGTGCTCGGGGTGCTCGGTGCTCAGTACTCAGGGTGCTGGGTGGTCAGTGCTCGGGGTGCTCAGTGCTCAGTACGTTGGGTGCTCACTACTCAGGGTGCTGGGTGCTCAGTGCTCAGGGTGCTGGGTGCTCAGTGCTCAGGGTGCTGGGTGCTCAGTGCTCAGGGTGCTGCGTGCTCAGTACTCATGGTGCTGGGTGCTCAGTGTTCGGGGTGCTGGGTGCTCGGTGCTCAGGGTGCTGGGTGCTCAGTACTCAGGGTGCTGGGTGCTCAGTGCTCAGGGTTCTCGGTGCTCGGGGCGCTGGGTGCTCAATGCTCGGGGTGCTCGGAGCTCAGTACTCAGGGTGCTGGGTGCTCAGTGCTCGGGGTGCTCGGTGCTCAGTACTCAGGGTGCTGGGTGCTCAGTGCTCGGGGTGCTGGGTGCTCGGTGCTCAGGGTGCTGGGTGCTCAGTACTCAGGGTGCTGGGTGCTCAGTGCTCAGGGTGCTCGGTGCTCGGGGCGCTGGGTGCTCAATGCTCGGGGTGCTCGGAGCTCAGTACTCAGGGTGCTGGGTGCTCAGTGCTCGGGGTGCTCGGTGCTCAGTACTCAGGGTGCTGGGTGCTCAGTGCTCGGGGTGCTCGGTGCTCAGTACGTTGGGTGCTCACTACTCAGGGTGCTGGGTGCTCAGTGCTCAGGGTGCTGGGTGCTCAGTGCTCAGGGTGCTGGGTGCTCAGTGCTCAGGGTGCTGGGTGCTCAGTGCTCAGGGTGCTGGGTGCTCAGTGCTCGGGGTGCTGGGTGCTCAGTGCTCAGGGTGCTGGGTGCTCAGTGCTCAGGGTGCTGGGTGCTCAGTGCTCGGGGTGCTCGGTGCTCAGTACTCAGGGTGCTGGGTGCTCAGTGCTCGAGGTGCTCAGTACTCAGGGTGCTGTGTGTTCAGTGCTCAGGGTGCTGGGTGCTCAGTACTCAGTGTGCTCGGTGCTCAGTGCTCAGGGTGCTCTGTGCTCGGGGCGCTGGGTGCTCAGTGCTCGGGTTGCTCGGAGCTCAGTACTCAGGGTGCTGGGTGCTCAGTGGTCGGGGTGCTCGGTGCTCAGTACTCAGGGTGCTGGGTGCTCAGTGCTCGGGGTGCTCGGTGCTCAGTACGTTAGGTGCTCACTACTCAGGGTGCTGGGTGCACAGTGCTCAGGGTGCTGGGTGCTCAGTGCTCAGGGTGCTGGGTGCTCAGTGCTCAGGGTTCTGGGTGCTCAGTACTCAGGGTGCTGGGTGCTCAGAGCTCGGGGTGCTGGGTGCTCAGTGCTCAGTACTCAGGGTGCTGGGTGCTCAGTGCTCATGGTGCTGGGTGCTCAGTGCTCAGGGTGCTGGGTGCTCAGTGCTCAGGGTGCTGGGTACGCAGTGCTCAGGGTGCTGGGTGCTCAGTACTCAGGGTGCTGGGTGCTCAGTGCTCAGGGTGCTGGGTGCTCAGTGCTCGGGGTGCTGGGTGCTCAGTACTCAGGGTGCTTAGTGCTCAGTACTCAGGGTGCTGGGTGCTCAGTGTTCAGGGTGCTCAGTGCTCAGTACTCGGGGTGCTGTGTGCTCAGTGCTCAGGGTGCTCAGTGCTCGGGGTGCTGGGTGCTCAGTGCTCGGGGCGCTGGGTGCTCAGTGCTCGGTGTGCTGGGTGCTCAGTACTCGGGGTGCTGGGTGCTCAGTGCTCAGGGTGCTCAGTGCTCAGTACTCAGTGTTCAGGGTGCTCAGTGCTCAGTGCTCAGGGTGCTGGGTGTTCAGTACTCAGGGTGCTGGGTGCTCAGTACTCAGGGTGCTGGGTGCTCAGTGCTCAGTGTGCTGGGTGCTCAGTGCTCGGTGTGCTCAGTACTCAGGGTGCTGTGTGTTCAGTGCTCATGGTACTGGGTGCTCAGTACTCAGGGTGCTCGTTGCTTAGTACTCAGGGTGCTGGGTGCTCAGTAATCCGTGTGCTGGGTGCTCAGTGCTCGGGGTGCTCGGAGATCAGTACTCAGGGTGCTGGGTGCTCAGTGCTCGGGGTGATCGGTGCTCAGTACTCAGGGTGCTCATTTCACAGGGTGCTGGGTGCTCAGTACTCAGGGTGCTGGGTGCTGAGTGCTCAGGGTGCTCGGTGCTCGGGGCGCTGGGTGCTCAGTGCTCGGGGTGCTCGGAGCTCAGTACTCAGGGTGCTGGGTGCTCGGTGCTCAGTACGCTGGGTGCTCAGTGTTCAGGGTGATGGGTGCTCAGTGCTCGGGGCGCTGGGTGCTCAGTGCTCGGGGTGCTCGGCGCTCAGTACGTTGGATGCTCACTACTCAGGGTCCTGGGTGCTCAGTGCTCAGGGAGCTGGGTGCTCAGTGCTCAGGGTGCTGGGTGCTCAGTGCTCAGGGTGCTGGGTGCTCAGTACTCAGGGTGCTGGGTGCTCAGTGCTCTGGGTGCTGGGTGCTCAGTGCTCAGGGTGCTGGGTGCTCAGTACTCAGAGTGCTGGGTGCTCAGTACTCGGGGTGCTGGGTGCTCAGTACTCAGGGTGCTGGGTGCTCAGTACTCAGGGTGCTGGGTGCTGAGTACTCGGGTGCTGGGTGCTCAGTGCTCAGGGTGCTGGGTGCTGAGTGCTCGGGGTGCTGGGTACTCAGTGCTCAGTACTCAGGGTGCTGGGTGCTCAGTGCTCGGGGTGCTGGGTGCTCAGTGCTCAGGGTGCTGGGTGCTCAGTACTCAGGGTGCTGGGTGCTCAGTGCTCGAGGTGCTCAGTACTCAGGGTGCTGTGTGTTCAGTGCTCAGGGTGCTGGGAGCTCAGTACTCAGGGTGCTCGGTGCTTAGTACTCAGGGTGCTTTGTGCTCAGTACTCCGGGTGCTGGGTGCTCAGTGCTCGGGGTTCTCGGTGCTCAGTGCTCAAGGTGCTGGGTGCTCAGTACTCAGGGTGCTCATTGCTCAGGTTGCTGGGTGATCAGTGCTCAGGGTGCTCGGTGCTCGGGGCACTGGATGCTCAGTGCTCGGGGTGCTCAGAGCTCAGTACTCAGGGTGCTGGGTGCTCAGTGCTCGGGGTGCTCGGTGCTCAGTACTCAGGGTGCTGGGTGCTCAGTGCTCGGGGTTCTCGGTGCTCTGTACGTTGGGTGCTCACTACTCAGGGTGCTGGGTGCTCAGTGCTCAGGGTGCTGGGTGCTCAGTGCTCAGGGTGCTGGGTGCTCAGTACTCAGGGTGCTGGGTGCTCAGTGCTCGGGGTGCTGGGTACTCAGTGCTCAGGGTGCTGGGTGCTCAGTACTCAGGGTGCTGGGTGCTCAGTACTCGGGGTGCTGGGTGCTCAGTACTCAGGGTGCTGGGTCCTCAGTACTCAGGGTGCTGGGTGCTCAGTACTCGGGTGCTGGGTGCTCAGTGCTCAGGGTGCTGGGTGCTCAGTGCTCGGGGTGCTGGGTGCTCAGTGCTCAGTACTCAGGGTGCTGGGTGCTCACTGCTTGGGGTGCTGGGTGCTCAGTGCTCAGTACTCAGGGTCCTGGGTGCTCAGTGCTCAGGGTGCTGGGTGCTCAGTGCTCAGGGTGCTGGGTGCTCAGTGCTCATGGTGCTGTGTACTCAGTGCTCAGGGTGCTGGGTGCTCAGTGCTCGGGGTGCTGTGTGCTCAGTGCTCAGGGTGCTCAGTGCTCGGGGTGCTGGGTGCTCAGTGCTCGGGGCGCTGGGTGCTCAGTGCTCGGTGTGCTGGGTGCTCAGTACTCGGGGTGCTGGGTGCTCAGTGCTCAGGGTGCTCAGTGCTCAGTACTCAGTGTTCAGGGTGCTCAGTGCTCAGTGCTCAGGGTGCTGGGTGTTCAGTACTCAGGGTGCTGGGTGCTCAGTACTCGGGGTGCTGTGTGCTCAGTGCTCAGGGTGCTCAGTGCTCGGGGTGCTGGGTGCTCAGTGCTCGGGGCGCTGGGTGCTCAGTGCTCGGTGTGCTGGGTGCTCAGTACTCGGGGTGCTGGGTGCTCAGTGCTCAGGGTGCTCAGTGCTCAGTACTCAGTGTTCAGGGTGCTCAGTGCTCAGTGCTCAGGGTGCTGGGTGTTCAGTACTCAGGGTGCTGGGTGCTCAGTACTCAGGGTGCTGGGTGCTCAGTGCTCAGTGTGCTGGGTGCTCAGTGCTCGGTGTGCTCAGTACTCAGGGTGCTGTGTGTTCAGTGCTCATGGTACTGGGTGCTCAGTACTCAGGGTGCTCGTTGCTTAGTACTCAGGGTGCTGGGTGCTCAGTAATCCGTGTGCTGGGTGCTCAGTGCTCGGGGTGCTCGGAGATCAGTACTCAGGGTGCTGGGTGCTCAGTGCTCGGGGTGATCGGTGCTCAGTACTCAGGGTGCTCATTTCACAGGGTGCTGGGTGCTCAGTACTCAGGGTGCTGGGTGCTGAGTGCTCAGGGTGCTCGGTGCTCGGGGCGCTGGGTGCTCAGTGCTCGGGGTGCTCGGAGCTCAGTACTCAGGGTGCTGGGTGCTCGGTGCTCAGTACGCTGGGTGCTCAGTGCTCAGGGTGATGGGTGCTCAGTGCTCGGGGCGCTGGGTGCTCAGTGCTCGGGGTGCTCGGCGCTCAGTACTCAGGGTGCTGGGTGCTCAGTGTTCGGGGTGATAGGTGCTCAGTCCTCAGGGTGGTGGGTGCTCAGTGCTCGGGGTGCTCGGTGCTCAGTACGTTGGATGCTCACTACTCAGGGTCCTGGGTGCTCAGTGCTCAGGGAGCTGGGTGCTCAGTGCTCAGGGTGCTGGGTGCTCAGTGCTCAGGGTGCTGGGTGCTCAGTACTCAGGGTGCTGGGTGCTCAGTGCTCTGGGTGCTGGGTGCTCAGTGCTCAGGGTGCTGGGTGCTCAGTACTCAGAGTGCTGGGTGCTCAGTACTCGGGGTGCTGGGTGCTCAGTACTCAGGGTGCTGGGTGCTCAGTACTCAGGGTGCTGGGTGCTGAGTACTCGGGTGCTGGGTGCTCAGTGCTCAGGGTGCTGGGTGCTGAGTGCTCGGGGTGCTGGGTACTCAGTGCTCAGTACTCAGGGTGCTGGGTGCTCAGTGCTCGGGGTGCTGGGTGCTCAGTGCTCAGGGTGCTGGGTGCTCAGTACTCAGGGTGCTGGGTGCTCAGTGCTCGAGGTGCTCAGTACTCAGGGTGCTGTGTGTTCAGTGCTCAGGGTGCTGGGAGCTCAGTACTCAGGGTGCTCGGTGCTTAGTACTCAGGGTGCTTTGTGCTCAGTACTCCGGGTGCTGGGTGCTCAGTGCTCGGGGTTCTCGGTGCTCAGTGCTCAAGGTGCTGGGTGCTCAGTACTCAGGGTGCTCATTGCTCAGGTTGCTGGGTGATCAGTGCTCAGGGTGCTCGGTGCTCGGGGCACTGGATGCTCAGTGCTCGGGGTGCTCAGAGCTCAGTACTCAGGGTGCTGGGTGCTCAGTGCTCGGGGTGCTCGGTGCTCAGTACTCAGGGTGCTGGGTGCTCAGTGCTCGGGGTTCTCGGTGCTCTGTACGTTGGGTGCTCACTACTCAGGGTGCTGGGTGCTCAGTGCTCAGGGTGCTGGGTGCTCAGTGCTCAGGGTGCTGGGTGCTCAGTACTCAGGGTGCTGGGTGCTCAGTGCTCGGGGTGCTGGGTACTCAGTGCTCAGGGTGCTGGGTGCTCAGTACTCAGGGTGCTGGGTGCTCAGTACTCGGGGTGCTGGGTGCTCAGTACTCAGGGTGCTGGGTCCTCAGTACTCAGGGTGCTGGGTGCTCAGTACTCGGGTGCTGGGTGCTCAGTGCTCAGGGTGCTGGGTGCTCAGTGCTCGGGGTGCTGGGTGCTCAGTGCTCAGTACTCAGGGTGCTGGGTGCTCACTGCTTGGGGTGCTGGGTGCTCAGTGCTCAGTACTCAGGGTCCTGGGTGCTCAGTGCTCAGGGTGCTGGGTGCTCAGTGCTCAGGGTGCTGGGTGCTCAGTGCTCATGGTGCTGTGTACTCAGTGCTCAGGGTGCTGGGTGCTCAGTACTCAGGGTGCTCAGTGCTCAGTACTCGGGGTGCTGGGTGCTCAGTGCTCAGGGTGCTCAGAGCTCAGTACTCGGGGTGCTGTGTGCTCAGTGCTCAGGGTGCTCAGTGCTCAGTGCTCGGGGTGCTGGGTGCTCAGTGCTCGGGGCGCTGGGTGCTCAGTGCTCAGGGTGCTCAGTGCTCAGTACTCAGTGCTCAGGGTGCTCAGTGCTCAGTGTTCAGGGTGCTGGGTGTTCAGTACTCAGGGTGCTGGGTGCTCAGTACTCAGGGTGCTGGGTGCTCAGTGCTCAGGGTGCTGGGTGCTCAGTGCTCGGGGTGCTGGGTGCTCAGTACTCGGGGTGCTGGGTGCTCAGTGCTCAGGGTGCTGGGTGCTCAGTACTCAGGGTGCTGGGTGCTCAGTGCTCGAGGTGCTCAGTACTCAGGGTGCTGTGTGTTCAGTGCTCAGGGTGCTGGGTGCTCAGTACTCAGGGTGCTGGGTGCTCAGTGCTCAGGGTGCTGGGTGCTCAGTGCTCAGGGTGCTGGGTGCTCAGTACTGAGGGTGCTCGGTGCTCAGTACTCGGGGTGCTGGGTGCTCAGTGCTCAGGGTGCTGGGTGCTCAGTACTCAGGGTGCTGGGTGCTCTGTACTCGGGTGCTGGGTGCTCAGTGCTCAGGGTGCTGGGTGCTCAGTACTCAGGGTGCTGGGTGCTCAGTACTCGGGTTGCTGGGTGCTCAGTGCTCAGGGTGCTGGGTGCTCTGTACTCAGGGTGTTGTGTGCTCAGTACTCGGGTGCTGGGTGCTCAGTACTCAGGGTGCTGGGTGCTCAGTGCTCGGGGTGCTGGGTGCTCAGTGCTCAGGGTGCTCGGTGCTCAGTGCTCAAGGTGCTGGGTGCTCAGTACTCAGGGTGCTCATTGCTCAGGTTGCTGGGTGCTCAGTGCTCAGGGTGCTCGGTGCTCTTGTTGCTGGTTGCTCAGTGCTCAGGGCGCTCGGTGTTCTTGGCGCTGGGTGCTCAGTGCTCGGGGTGCTCGGTGCTCAGTACTCAGGGTGCTGGGTGCTCAGTGCTCGGGGTGCTCGGTGCTCAGTACTCAGGGTGCTGGGTGTTCAGTGCTCGGGGTGCTGGGTGCTGGGTGCTCAGTACTCAGGGTGCTGGGTGCTCAGTGCTCAGGGTGCTGTGTGCTCAGTGCTCAGGGTGCTGGGTGTTCAGTGCTCAGGGTGCTGGGTACTCAGTACTCAGGGTGCTGGGTGATCAGTGCTCGGGGTGCTATGTGCTCAGTGCTGGCGGTGATGGGTGCTCAGTACTCGGGGTGTTGGGTGCTCAGTGCTCAGGGTGCTCAGTGCTCAGTACTCAGTGCTCAGGGTGCTCAGTGCTCAGTGCTCAGGGTGCTGGGTGTTCAGTACTCAGGGTGCTGGGTGCTCAGTACTCAGGGTGCTGGGTGCTCAGTGCTCAGGGTGCTGAGTGCTCAGTGCTCGGGGTGCTCAGTACTCAGGGTGCTGTGTGTTCAGTGCTCAAGGTACTGTGTGCTCAGTACTCAGGGTGCTCGGTGCTTAGTACTCAGGGTGCTGGGTGCTCAGTAATCCGGGTGCTGGGTGCTCAGTGCTCGGGGTGCTTGGAGCTCAGTTCTCAGGGTCCTGGGTGCTCAGTGCTCAGGGTGCTGGGTGCTCAGTGCTCAGGGTGCTGGGTGCTCAGTGCTCAGGGTGCTGGGTGCTCAGTACTCAGGGTGCTGGGTGCTCAGTGCTCTGGGTGCTGGGTGCTCAGTGCTCAGGGTGCTGGGTGCTCAGTACTCAGGGTGGTGGGTGCTCAGTACTCGGGGTGCTGGGTGCTCAGTACTCAGGGTGCTGGGTGCTCAGTGCTCATGGTGCTGGGTGCTCAGTGCTCAGGGTGCTGGGTGCTCAGTGCTCAGGGTGCTGGGTACGCAGTGCTCAGGGTGCTGGGTGCTCAGTACTCAGGGTGCTGGGTGCTCAGTGCTCAGGGTGCTGGGTGCTCAGTGCTCGGGGTGCTGGGTGCTCAGTACTCAGGGTGCTTAGTGCTCAGTACTCAGGGTGCTGGGTGCTCAGTGCTCAGGGTGCTCAGTGCTCAGTACTCGGGGTGCTGTGTGCTCAGTGCTCAGGGTGCTCAGTGCTCGGGGTGCTGGGTGCTCAGTGCTCGGGGCGCTGGGTGCTCAGTGCTCGGTGTGCTGGTTGCTCAGTGCTCGGTGTGCTGGGTGCTCAGTACTCGGGGTGCTGGGTGCTCAGTGCTCAGGGTGCTCAGTGCTCAGTACTCAGTGGTCAGGGTGCTCAGTGCTCAGTGCTCAGGGTGCTGGGTGCTCAGTGCTCGGGGTGCTAAGAGCTCAGTACTCAGGGTGCTGGGTGCTCAGTGCTCGGGGTGCTCGGTGCTCAGTACTCAGGGTGCTGGGTGCTCAGTGCTCGGGGTTCTCGGTGCTCAGTACGTTGGGTGCTCACTACTCAGGGTGCTGGGTGCTCAGTGCTCAGGGTGCTGGGTGCTCAGTGCTCAGGGTGCTGGGTGCTCAGTACTCAGGGTGCTGGGTGCTCAGTGCTCGGGGTGCTGGGTGCTCAGTGCTCAGGGTGCTGGGTGCTCAGTACTCAAGGTGCTGGGTGCTCAGTACTCGGGGTGCTGGGTGCTCAGTACTCAGGGTGCTGGGTCCTCAGTACTCAGGGTGCTGGGTGCTCATTACTCGTGTGCTGGGTGCTCAGTGCTCAGGGTGCTGGGTGCTCAGTGCTCGGGGTGCTGGGTGCTCAGTGCTCAGTACTCAGGGTGCTGGGTGCTCAGTGCTTGGGGTGCTGGGTGCTCAGTGCTCAGTACTCAGGGTCCTGGGTGCTCAGTGCTCAGGGTGCAGGGTGCTCAGTGCTCAGGGTGCTGGGTGCTCAGTGCTCAGGGTGCTGGGTGCTCAGTACTCAAGGTGCTGGGTGCTCAGTACTCAGGGTGCTGGGTGCTCAGTACTCAGGGTGCTGGGTGCTCAGTGCTCGGGGTGCTGCGTGCTCAGTGCTCAGGGAGCTGGGTGCTCAGTGCTCAGGGTGCTGGGTGCTCAATACTCAGGGTGCTGGGTGCTCAGTGCTCGGGGTGCTCGGTGCTCAGTACTCAAGGTGCTGGGTGCTCAGTGCTCAGGGTGCTGGGTGCTCAGTCCTCGGGGTGCTCCGTGCTCAGTGATCAGGGTGCTGGGTGCTCAGTACTCAGGGTGCTCGGTGCTCAGTACTCAGGGTGCTGGGTGCTCAGTGCTCGGGGTGCTGGGTTCTCAGTACTCAGTACTCAGGGTGCTGGGTGCTCAGTGCTCGGGGTGCTGGGTGCTCAGTGCTCAGGGTGCTGGGTGCTCAGTACTCAGGGTGCTGGGTGCTCAGTGCTCGAGGTGCTCAGTACTCAGGGTGCTGTGTGTTCAGTGCTCAGGGTGCTGGGAGCTCAGTACTCAGGGTGCTCGGTGCTTAGTACTCAGGGTGCTTTGTGCTCAGTACTCCGGGTGCTGGGTGCTCAGTGCTCGGGGTTCTCGGTGCTCAGTGCTCAAGGTGCTGGGTGCTCAGTACTCAGGGTGCTCATTGCTCAGGTTGCTGGGTGATCAGTGCTCAGGGTGCTCGGTGCTCGGGGCACTGGATGCTCAGTGCTCGGGGTGCTCAGAGCTCAGTACTCAGGGTGCTGGGTGCTCAGTGCTCGGGGTGCTCGGTGCTCAGTACTCAGGGTGCTGGGTGCTCAGTGCTCGGGGTTCTCGGTGCTCTGTACGTTGGGTGCTCACTACTCAGGGTGCTGGGTGCTCAGTGCTCAGGGTGCTGGGTGCTCAGTGCTCAGGGTGCTGGGTGCTCAGTACTCAGGGTGCTGGGTGCTCAGTGCTCGGGGTGCTGGGTACTCAGTGCTCAGGGTGCTGGGTGCTCAGTACTCAGGGTGCTGGGTGCTCAGTACTCGGGGTGCTGGGTGCTCAGTACTCAGGGTGCTGGGTCCTCAGTACTCAGGGTGCTGGGTGCTCAGTACTCGGGTGCTGGGTGCTCAGTGCTCAGGGTGCTGGGTGCTCAGTGCTCGGGGTGCTGGGTGCTCAGTGCTCAGTACTCAGGGTGCTGGGTGCTCACTGCTTGGGGTGCTGGGTGCTCAGTGCTCAGTACTCAGGGTCCTGGGTGCTCAGTGCTCAGGGTGCTGGGTGCTCAGTGCTCAGGGTGCTGGGTGCTCAGTGCTCATGGTGCTGTGTACTCAGTGCTCAGGGTGCTGGGTGCTCAGTACTCAGGGTGCTCAGTGCTCAGTACTCGGGGTGCTGGGTGCTCAGTGCTCAGGGTGCTCAGAGCTCAGTACTCGGGGTGCTGTGTGCTCAGTGCTCAGGGTGCTCAGTGCTCAGTGCTCGGGGTGCTGGGTGCTCAGTGCTCGGGGCGCTGGGTGCTCAGTGCTCAGGGTGCTCAGTGCTCAGTACTCAGTGCTCAGGGTGCTCAGTGCTCAGTGTTCAGGGTGCTGGGTGTTCAGTACTCAGGGTGCTGGGTGCTCAGTTCTCAGGGTGCTGGGTGCTCAGTGCTCAGGGTGCTGGGTGCTCAGTGCTCGGGGTGCTGGGTGCTCAGTACTCGGGGTGCTGGGTGCTCAGTGCTCAGGGTGCTGGGTGCTCAGTACTCAGGGTGCTGGGTGCTCAGTGCTCGAGGTGCTCAGTACTCAGGGTGCTGTGTGTTCAGTGCTCAGGGTGCTGGGTGCTCAGTACTCAGGGTGCTGGGTGCTCAGTGCTCAGGGTGCTGGGTGCTCAGTGCTCAGGGTGCTGGGTGCTCAGTACTGAGGGTGCTCGGTGCTCAGTACTCGGGGTGCTGGGTGCTCAGTGCTCAGGGTGCTGGGTGCTCAGTACTCAGGGTGCTGGGTGCTCTGTACTCGGGTGCTGGGTGCTCAGTGCTCAGGGTGCTGGGTGCTCAGTACTCAGGGTGCTGGGTGCTCAGTACTCGGGTTGCTGGGTGCTCAGTGCTCAGGGTGCTGGGTGCTCTGTACTCAGGGTGTTGTGTGCTCAGTACTCGGGTGCTGGGTGCTCAGTACTCAGGGTGCTGGGTGCTCAGTGCTCGGGGTGCTGGGTGCTCAGTGCTCAGGGTGCTCGGTGCTCAGTGCTCAAGGTGCTGGGTGCTCAGTACTCAGGGTGCTCATTGCTCAGGTTGCTGGGTGCTCAGTGCTCAGGGTGCTCGGTGCTCTTGTTGCTGGTTGCTCAGTGCTCAGGGCGCTCGGTGTTCTTGGCGCTGGGTGCTCAGTGCTCGGGGTGCTCGGTGCTCAGTACTCAGGGTGCTGGGTGCTCAGTGCTCGGGGTGCTCGGTGCTCAGTACTCAGGGTGCTGGGTGTTCAGTGCTCGGGGTGCTGGGTGCTGGGTGCTGGGTGCTCAGTACTCAGGGTGCTGGGTGCTCAGTGCTCAGGGTGCTGTGTGCTCAGTGCTCAGGGTGCTGGGTGTTCAGTGCTCAGGGTGCTGGGTACTCAGTACTCAGGGTGCTGGGTGATCAGTGCTCGGGGTGCTATGTGCTCAGTGCTGGCGGTGATGGGTGCTCAGTACTCGGGGTGTTGGGTGCTCAGTGCTCAGGGTGCTCAGTGCTCAGTACTCAGTGCTCAGGGTGCTCAGTGCTCAGTGCTCAGGGTGCTGGGTGTTCAGTACTCAGGGTGCTGGGTGCTCAGTACTCAGGGTGCTGGGTGCTCAGTGCTCAGGGTGCTGAGTGCTCAGTGCTCGGGGTGCTCAGTACTCAGGGTGCTGTGTGTTCAGTGCTCAAGGTACTGTGTGCTCAGTACTCAGGGTGCTCGGTGCTTAGTACTCAGGGTGCTGGGTGCTCAGTAATCCGGGTGCTGGGTGCTCAGTGCTCGGGGTGCTTGGAGCTCAGTTCTCAGGGTCCTGGGTGCTCAGTGCTCAGGGTGCTGGGTGCTCAGTGCTCAGGGTGCTGGGTGCTCAGTGCTCAGGGTGCTGGGTGCTCAGTACTCAGGGTGCTGGGTGCTCAGTGCTCTGGGTGCTGGGTGCTCAGTGCTCAGGGTGCTGGGTGCTCAGTACTCAGGGTGGTGGGTGCTCAGTACTCGGGGTGCTGGGTGCTCAGTACTCAGGGTGCTGGGTGCTCAGTGCTCATGGTGCTGGGTGCTCAGTGCTCAGGGTGCTGGGTGCTCAGTGCTCAGGGTGCTGGGTACGCAGTGCTCAGGGTGCTGGGTGCTCAGTACTCAGGGTGCTGGGTGCTCAGTGCTCAGGGTGCTGGGTGCTCAGTGCTCGGGGTGCTGGGTGCTCAGTACTCAGGGTGCTTAGTGCTCAGTACTCAGGGTGCTGGGTGCTCAGTGCTCAGGGTGCTCAGTGCTCAGTACTCGGGGTGCTGTGTGCTCAGTGCTCAGGGTGCTCAGTGCTCGGGGTGCTGGGTGCTCAGTGCTCGGGGCGCTGGGTGCTCAGTGCTCGGTGTGCTGGGTGCTCAGTGCTCGGTGTGCTGGGTGCTCAGTACTCGGGGTGCTGGGTGCTCAGTGCTCAGGGTGCTCAGTGCTCAGTACTCAGTGGTCAGGGTGCTCAGTGCTCAGTGCTCAGGGTGCTGGGTGCTCAGTGCTCGGGGTGCTAAGAGCTCAGTACTCAGGGTGCTGGGTGCTCAGTGCTCGGGGTGCTCGGTGCTCAGTACTCAGGGTGCTGGGTGCTCAGTGCTCGGGGTTCTCGGTGCTCAGTACGTTGGGTGCTCACTACTCAGGGTGCTGGGTGCTCAGTGCTCAGGGTGCTGGGTGCTCAGTGCTCAGGGTGCTGGGTGCTCAGTACTCAGGGTGCTGGGTGCTCAGTGCTCGGGGTGCTGGGTGCTCAGTGCTCAGGGTGCTGGGTGCTCAGTACTCAAGGTGCTGGGTGCTCAGTACTCGGGGTGCTGGGTGCTCAGTACTCAGGGTGCTGGGTCCTCAGTACTCAGGGTGCTGGGTGCTCATTACTCGTGTGCTGGGTGCTCAGTGCTCAGGGTGCTGGGTGCTCAGTGCTCGGGGTGCTGGGTGCTCAGTGCTCAGTACTCAGGGTGCTGGGTGCTCAGTGCTTGGGGTGCTGGGTGCTCAGTGCTCAGTACTCAGGGTCCTGGGTGCTCAGTGCTCAGGGTGCAGGGTGCTCAGTGCTCAGGGTGCTGGGTGCTCAGTGCTCAGGGTGCTGGGTACTCAGTGCTCAGGGTGCTGGGTGCTCAGTACTCAGGGTGCTCAGTGCTCAGTACTCGGGGTGCTGGGTGCTCAGTGCTCAGGGTGCTCAGAGCTCAGTACTCGGGGTGCTGTGTGCTCAGTGCTCAGGGTGATCAGTGCTCAGTGCTCGGGGTGCTGGGTGCTCAGTGCTCGGGGCGCTGGGTGCTCAGTGCTCGGGGTGCTGGGTGCTCAGTACTCGGGGTGCTGGGTGCTCAGTGCTCAGGGTGCTCTGTGCTCAGTACTCGGGTTGCTGGGTGCTCAGTGCTCAGGGTGCTCAGTGCTCAGTACTCGGGGTGCAGTGTGCTCAGTGCTCAGGGTGATCAGTGCTCAGTGCTTGGAGTGCTGGGTGCTCAGTGCTCGGGGCGCTGGGTGCTCAGTGCTCGGGGTGCTGGGTGCTCAGTACTCGGGGTGCTGGGTGCTCAGTGCTCAGGGTGCTCAGTGCTCAGTACTCAGTGCTCAGGGTGCTCAGTGCTCAGTGCTCAGGGTGCTGGGTGTTCAGTACTCAGGGTGCTGGGTGCTCAGTACTCAGGGTGCTGGGTGCTCAGTGCTCAGGGTGCTGGGTGCTCAGTGCTCGGGGTGCTCAGTACTCAGGGTGCTGTGTGTTCAGTGATCAGGGTACTGGGTGCTCAGTACTCAGGGTGCTCGGTGCTTAGTACTCAGGGTGCTGGGTGCTGAGTACTCCGGGTGCTGGGTGCTCAGTGCTCGGGGTGCTCGGAGCTCAGTACTCAGGGGGCTGGGTGCTCAGTGCTCGGGGTGATCGGTGCTCAGTACTCAGGGTGCTGGGTGCTCAGTGCTCGGGGTGCTCGGTGCTCATTACGTTGGGTGCTCAGTGCTCGTGGAGCTCGGTGCTCAGTACTCAGGGTGCTGGGTGCTCAGTACTCAGGGTGCTGGGTGCTCAGTACTCGGGTGCTGGGTGCTCAGTGCTCAGGGTGCTGGGTGCTCAGTGCTCGGGGTGCTGGGTGCTCAGTGCTCGGGGTGCTCGGGGCTCAGTGCTCAAGGTGCTGGGTGCTCAGTACTCAGGGTGCTCATTGCTCAGGGTGCTGGGTGCTCAGTACTCGGGGTGCTGGGTGCTCAGTACTCAGGGTGCTGGGTGCTCAGTACTCAGGGTCCTGGGTGCTCAGTACTCGGGTGGTGGGTGCTCAGTGCTCAGGGTGCTGGGTGCTCAGTGCTCGGGGTGCTGGGTGCTCAGTGCTTGGGGTGCTCAGTACTCAGGGTGCTTTGTGTTCAGTGCTCAGGGTGCTGGGTGCTCAGTACTCAGGGTGCTCGGTGCTTAGTACTCAGGGTGCTGGCTGCTCAGTACTCCGGGTGCTGGGTGCTCAGCGCTCGGGGTTCTCGGTGCTCAGTGCTCAAGGTGCTGGGTGCTCAGTACTCAGGGTGCTCATTGCTCAGGGTGCTGGGTGCTCAGTGCTCAGGGTGCTCGGGGCACTGGGTGCTCAGTGCTCGGGGTGCTCGGATCTCAGTACTCAGGGTGCTGGGTGCTCAGTGCTCGGGGTGCTCGGTGCTCAGTACTCAGGGTGCTGGGTGCTCAGTGCTCGGGGTGCTCGGTGCTCAGTACTCAGGGTGCTGGGTGCTCAGTGCTCAGGGTGCTGGGTGCTCAGTGCTCAGGGTGCTGGTTGCTCAGTACTCAGGGTGCTGGGTGCTCAGTGCTCGGGGTGCTGGGTGCTCAGTGCTCAGGGTGCTGGGTGCTCAGTACTCAGGGTGCTGGGTGCTCAGTACTCAGGGTGCTGGGTGCTCAGTACTCGGGTGCTGGGTGCTCAGTGCTCAGGATGCTGGGTGCTCAGTGCTCGGTGTGCTGGGTGCTCAGTGCTCAGTACTCAGGGTGCTGGGTGCTCAGTGCTCGTGGTGCTGGGTGCTCAGTGCTCAGTACTCAGGGTGCTGGGTGCCCAGTGCTCAGGGTGCTGGGTGCTCAGTGCTCAGGGAGCTGGGTGCTCAGTGCTCAGTTTGCTAGGTAGTCAGTGCTCAGGGTGCTGGGTTCTCAGTACTCAGGGTGCTCAGTGCTCAGTACTCGGGGTGCTGGGTGCTCAGTGCTCAGGGTGCTCAGTGCTCAGTACTCGGGGTGCTGTGTGCTCAGTGCTCAGTGTGCTCAGTGCTCAGTGCTCGGTGTGCTGGGTGCTCAGTGCTCGGGGCGCTGGGTGCTCAGTGCTCGGTGTGCTGGGTGCTCAGTACTCGGGGTGCTGGGTGCTCAGTGCTCGGGGTGCTCGGTACTCAGGGTGCTGTATGTTCAGTGCTCAGGGTACTGGGTGCTCAGTACTCAGGGTGCTCGGTGCTTAGTACTCAGGGTGCTGGGTGCTCAGTACTCCGGTTGCTGGGTGCTCAGTGTTCGGGGTGCTCGGAGGTCAGTACTTAGGGTGCTGGGTGCTCAGTGCTCGGGGTGATCGGTGCTGAGTACTCAGGGTGCTTGGTGCTCAGTGCTCGGGGTGCTCGGTGCTCAGTACGTTGGGTGCTCACTACTCAGGGTGCTGGTTGCTCAGTGCTCAGTGTGCTGGGTGTTCAGTGCTCAGAGTGCTGGGTGCTCAGTGCTCAGGGTGCTGGGTGCTCAGTACTCAGGGTGCTGGGTGCTCAGTGCTCGGGGTGCTGGGTGCTCAGTGCTCAGGGTGCTGGGTGCTCAGTGCTCAGGGTGCTGGGTGCTCAGTGCTCGGGGTGCTGGGTGCTCAGTGCTCAGTACTCAGGGTGCTGGGTGCTCAGTGCTCGGGGTGTTGGGTGCTCAGTGCTCAGTACTCAGGGTGCTGGGTGCTCAGTGCTCAGGGTGCTGTGTGCTCAGTGCTCGCGGTGCTGCTTGCTCAGTGCTCGGGGTGCTCGGTGCTCAGTACTCAGGGTGCTGGGTGCTCAGTGCTCGAGGTGCTCAGTACTCAGGGTGCTGTCTGTTCAGTGCTCAGGGTGCTGGGTGCTCAGTACTCAGGGTGCTCGGTGCTTAGTACTCAGCGTGCTGGGTGCTCAGTACTCCGGGTGCTGGATGCTCAGTGCTCGGGGTGCTCGGTGCTCAGTGCTCAAGGTGCTGGGTGCTCAGTACTCAGGGTGCTCATTGCTCAGGGTGCTGGGTGCTCAGTATTCAGGGTGCTGGGTGCTCAGTGCTCAGGGTGCTCGGTGCTCGGGGCGCTGGGTGCTCAGTGCTCGGGGTGCTCGGAGCTCAGTACTCAGGGTGCTGGGTGCTCAGTGCTCGGGGTGCCCGGTGCTCAGTACTCAGGGTGCTGGGTGCTCAGTGCTCGGGGTGCTCGGTGCTCCGTACGTTGGGTGCTCACTACTCAGGGTGCTGGGTGCTCAGTGCTCAGGTTGCTGGGTGCTCAGTGCTCAGGGTGATCAGTGCTCAGTGCTCGGGGTGCTGGGTGCTCAGTACTCGGGGTGCTGGGAGCTCAGTGCTCAGGGTGCTCAGTGCTCAGTACTCAGTGCTCAGGGTGCTCAGTGCTCAGTGCTCAGGGTGCTGGGTGTTCAGTACTCAGGGTGCTGGGTGCTAAGTACTCAGGGTGCTGGGTGCTCTGTGCTCAGGGTGCTGGGTGCTCAGTGCTCAGTACTCAGTGCTCAGGGTGCTCAGTGCTCAGTGCTCAGGGTGCTGGGTGTTCAGTACTCAGGGTGCTGGGTGCTCAGTACTCAGGGTGCTGGGTGCTCAGTGCTCGGGGTTCTGGGTGCTCAGTGCTCGGGGTGCTATGTGCTCAGTTCTCGCGGTGCTGGGTGCTCAGTGCTCGGGGTGCTCGGTGCTCAGTACTCAGGGTGCTGGGTGCTCAGTGCTCGAGGTGCTCAGTACTCAGGGTGCTGTGTGTTCAGTGCTCAGGGTGCTGGGTGCTCAGTACTCAGGGTGCTCGGTGCTTAGTACTCAGGGTGCTGGCTGCTCAGTACTCCGGGTGCTGGGTGCTCAGTGCTCAGTGTTCTCGGTGCTCAGTGCTCAAGGTGCTGGGTGCTCAGTACTCAGGGTGCTCATTGCTCAGGGTGCTGGGTGCTCAGTGCTCAGGGTGCTCGGGGCACTGGGTGCTCAGTGCTCGGGGTGCTCGGAGCTCAGTACTCAGGGTGCTGGGTGCTCAGTGCTCGGGGTGCTCGGTGCTCAGTACTCAGGGTGCTGGGTGCTCAGTGCTCGGGGTGCTCGGTGCTCAGTACTCAGGGTGCTGGGTGCTCAGTGCTCAGCGTGCTGGGTGCTCAGTGCTCAGGGTGCTGGTTGCTCAGTACTCAGGGTGCTGGGTGCTCAGTGCTCGGGGTGCTGGGTGCTCAGTGCTCAGGGTGCTGGGTGCTCAGTACTCAGGGTGCTGGGTGCTCAGTACTCAGGGTGCTGGGTGCTCAGTACTCGGGTGCTGGGTGCTCAGTGCTCAGGGTGCTGGGTGCTCAGTGCTCGGTGTGCTGGGTGCTCAGTGCTCAGTACTCAGGGTGCTGGGTGCTCAGTGCTCGTGGTGCTGGGTGCTCAGTGCTCAGTACTCAGGGTGCTGGGTGCTCAGTGCTCAGGGTGCTGGGTGCTCAGTGCTCAGGGAGCTGGGTGCTCAGTGCTCAGTTTGCTGGGTACTCAGTGCTCAGGGTGCTGGGTTCTCAGTACTCAGGGTTCTCAGTGCTCAGTACTCGGGGTGCTGGGTGCTCAGTGCTCAGGGTGCTCAGTGCTCAGTACTCGGGGTGCTGTGTGCTCAGTGCTCAGTGTGCTCAGTGCTCAGTGCTCGGGGTGCTGGGTGCTCAGTGCTCGGGGCGCTGGGTGCTCAGTGCTCGGTGTGCTGGGTGCTCAGTACTCGGGGTGCTGGGTGCTCAGTGCTCGGGGTGCTCAGTACTCAGGGTGCTGTGTGTTCAGTGCTCAGGGTACTGGGTGCTCAGTACTCAGGGTGCTCGGTGCTTAGTACTCAGGGTGCTGGGTGCTCAGTACTCCGGGTGCTGGGTGCTCAGTGCTCGGGGTGCTCGGAGCTCAGTACTTAGGGTGCTGGGTGCTCAGTGCTCGGGGTGATCGGTGCTGAGTACTCAGGGTGCTTGGTGCTCATTGCTCGGGGTGCTCGGTGCTCAGTACGTTGGGTGCTCACTACTCAGGGTGCTGGTTGCTCAGTGCTCAGTGTGCTGGGTGTTCAGTGCTCAGAGAGCTCTGTGCTCAGTGCTCAGGGTGCTGGGTGCTCAGTACTCAGGGTGCTGGGTGCTCAGTGCTCAGGGTGCTGGGTGCTCAGTGCTCAGGGTGCTGGGTGCTCAGTGCTCGGGGTGCTGGGTGCTCAGTGCTCAGTACTCAGGGTGCTGGGTGCTCAGTGCTCAGGGTGCTGGGTGCTCAGTGCTCAGTACTCAGGGTGCTGGGTGCTCAGTGCTCGGGGTGTTGGGTGCTCAGTGCTCAGTACTCAGGGTGCTGGGTGCTCAGTGCTCAGGGTGCTGTGTGCTCAGTGCTCGCGGTGCTGCTTGCTCAGTGCTCGGGGTGCTCGGTGCTCAGTACTCAGGGTGCTGGGTGTTCAGTGCTCGAGGTGCTCAGTACTCAGGGTGCTGTGTGTTCAGTGCTCAGGGTGCTGGGTGCTCAGTACTCAGGGTGCTCGGTGCTTAGTACTCAGCGTGCTGGGTGCTCAGTGCTCGGGGTGCTCGGTGCTCAGTGCTCAGTGCTCAAGGTGCTGGGTGCTCAGTACTCAGGGTGCTCATTGCTCAGGGTGCTGGGTGCTCAGTATTCAGGGTGCTGGGTGCTCAGTGCTCAGGGTGCTCGGTGCTCGGGGCGCTGGGTGCTCAGTGCTCGGGGTGCTCGGAGCTCAGTACTCAGGGTGCTGGGTGCTCAGTGCTCGGGGTGCCCGGTGCTCAGTACTCAGGGTGCTCGGTGCTCAGTGCTCGGGGTGCTCGGTGCTCCGTATGTTGGGTGCTCACTACTCAGGGTGCTGGGTGCTCAGTGCTCAGGGTGCTGGGTGCTCAGTGCTCAGGGTGCTGGGTGCTCAGTGCTCAGGGTGCTGGGTGCTCAGTGCTCAGGGTGCTGGGTGCTCAGTGCTCGGGGTGCTGGGTGCTCAGTGCTCAGGGTGCTGGGTGCTCAGTGCTCAGGGTGCTGGGTGCTCGGTGCTCAGGGTGCTGGGTGCTCAGTGCTCAGGGTGCTGGGTGCTCAGTGCTCAGGGTGCTGGGTGCTCAGTGCTCAGGGTGCTGGGTGCTCAGTGCTCGGGGTGCTCGGTGCCCAGTACTCAGGGTGCTGGGTGCTCAGTGCTCGAGGTTCTCAGTCGTCAGGGTGCTGTGTGTTCAGTGCTCAGGGTGCTGGGTGCTCAGTACTCAGGGTGCTCGGTGCTTAGTACTCAGGGTGTTGGGTGCTAAGTACTCCGGGTGCTGGGTGCTCAGTGCTCGGGGTGCTCGGTGCTCAGTGCTCAAGGTGCTGGGTGCTCAGTACTCAGGGTGCTCATTGCTCAGGGTGCTGGGTGCTCAGTGCTCAGGGTTCTCTGTGCTCGGGGCGCTGGGTGCTCAGTGCTCGGGGTGCTCGGTGCTGAGTACTCAGGGTGCTGGGTGCTCAGTGCTCGAGGCGCTCAGTACTCAGGGTGCTGGGTGCTCAGTGCTCAGGGTGCTGGGTGCTCAGTGCTCAGGGTGCTGGGTACTCAGTGCTCAGGGTGCTGGGTGCTCAGTACTCAGGGTGCTTAGTGCTCAGTACTCGGGTGCTGGGTGCTCAGGGCTCAGGGTGCTCAGTGCTCAGTACTCGGGGTGCTGTGTGCTCAGTGCTCAGGGTGCTCAGTGCTCAGTGCTTGGGGTGCTGGGTGCTCAGTGCTCGGGGCGCTGGGTGCTCAGTGCTCGGGGTGCTGGGTGCTCAGTACTCGGGGTGCTGGGTGCTCAGTGCTCAGGGTGCTCAATGCTCAGTACTCAGTGCTCAGGGTGCTCAGTGCTCAGTGCTCAGGGTGCTGGGTGTTCAGTACTCAGGGTGCTGGGTGCTCAGTACTCAGGGTGCTGGGTGCTCAGTGCTCAGGGTGCTGGGTGCTCAGTGCTAGGGGTGCTCAGTACTCAGGGTGCTGTGTGTTCAGTGCTCAGGGTACTGGGTGCTCAGTACTCAGGGTGCTCGGTGCTTAGTACTCAGGGTGCTGGGTGCTCAGTAATCCGGGTGCTGGGTGCTCAGTGCTCGGGGTGCTCGGAGCTCAGTACTCAGGGTGCTGGGTGCTCAGTGCTCGGGGTGATCGGTGCTCAGTACTCAGGGTGCTGGGTGCTCAGTGCTCGGGGTGCTCGGTGCTCAGTACGTTGGGTGCTCACTACTCAGGGTGCTGGGTGCTCAGTGCTCAAGGTGCTGGGTGCTCAGTGCTCAGGGTGCTGGGTGCTCAGTGCTCAGGGTGCTGGGTGCTCAGTACTCAGGGTGCTGGGTGCTCAGTGCTCGGGTTGCTGGGTGCTCAGTGCTCAGGGTGCTGGGTGCCCAGTACTCAGGGTGCTGGGTGCTCCGTACTTGGGGTGCTGGGTGCTCAGTACTCAGGGTGCTGGGTGCTCAGTACTCAGGGTGCTGGGTGCTCAGTACTCGGGTGCTGGGTGCTCAGTGCTCAGGGTGCTGGGTGCTCAGTTCTCGGGGTGCTGGGTGCTCAGTGCTCAGTACTCAGGGTGCTGGGTGCTCAGTGCTCGGGGTGCTGGGTGCTCAGTGCTCAGTACTCAGGGTGCTGGGTGCTCAGTACTCGGGTGCTGGGTGCTCAGTGCTCGGGGTGCTCGGTGCGCAGTACTCAGGGTGCTGGGTGCTCAGTGCTCGAGGCGCTCAGTACTCAGGGTGCTGTGTGTTCAGTGCTCAGGGTGCTGGGTGCTCAGTACTCAGGGTGCTTGGTGCTTAGTACTCAGTGTGCTGGGTGCTCAGTACTCCGGGTGCTGGGTGCTCAGTGCTCGGGGTGCTCGGTGCTCAGTGCACAAGGTGCTGGGTGCTCAGTACTCAGGGTGCTCATTTCACAGGGTGCTGGGTGCTCAGTACTCAGGGTGCTGGGTGCTCAGTGCTCAGGGTGCTCGGTGCTCGGGGCGCTGGGTGCTCAGTGCTCGGGGTGCTCGGAGCTCAGTACTCAGGGTGCTGGGTGCTCAGTGGTCGGGGTGCTCGGTGCTCAGTACTCAGGGTGCTGGGTGCTCAGTGCTCGGGGTGCTCGGTGCTCAGTACGTTGGGTGCTCACTACTCAGGGTGCTGGGTGCACAGTGCTCAGGGTGCTGGGTGCTCAGTGCTCAGGGTGCTGGGTGCTCAGTGCTCAGGGTGCTGGGTGCTCAGTACTCCTGGTGCTGAGTGCTCAGTGCTCGGGGTGCTGGGTGCTCAGTGCTCAGGGTGCTGGGTGCTCAGTACTCAGGGTGCTGGGTGCTCAGTACTCGGGGTGCTGGGTGGTCAGTAGTCAGGGTGCTGGGTGCTCAGTACTCAGGTGCTGGGTGCTCAGTGCTCAGGGTGCTGGGTGCTCAGTGCTCGGGGTGCATGGTGCTCAGTGCTCAGTACTCAGGGTGCTGGGTGCTCAGTGCTCGGGGTGCTGGGTGCTCAGTGCTCAGTACTCAGGGTGCTGGGTGCTCAGTGCTCAGGGTGCTGGGTGCTCAGTGCTCAGGGTGCTGGGTGCTCAGTGCTCAGGCTGCTGGGAACTCAGTGCAAAGGGTGCTGGGTGCTCAGTACTCAGGGGGCTGGGTGCTCAGTGCTCAGGGTGCTTTGTGCTCAGTGCTCGGGGTGCTGGGTGCTCAGTACTCAGGGTGCTTAGTGCTCAGTACTCGGGGTGCTGGGTGTTCAGTACTCAGGGTGCTGGGTGCTCAGTACTCAGTGTGCTGGGTGCTCAGTGCTCAGGGTGCTGGGTGCTCAGTGCTAGGGGTGCTCAGTACTCAGGGAGCTGTGTGTTCAGTGCTCAGGGTACTGGGTGCTCAGTACTCAGGGTGCTCGGTGCTTAGTACTCAGGGGGCTGGGTGCTCAGTAATCCGGGTGCTGGGTGCTCAGTGCTCGGGGTGCTCGGAGCTCAGTACTCAGGGTGCTGGGTGCTCAGTGCTCGGGGTGATCGGTGCTCAGTACTCAGGGTGCTGGGTGCTCAGTGCTCGGGGTGCTCGGTGCTCAGTACGTTGGGTGCTCACTACTCAGGGTGCTGGGTGCTCAGTGCTCAGTGTGATGGGTGCTCAGTGCTCAGGGTGCTGGGTGCTCAGTGCTCAGGGTGCTGGGTGCTGAGTGCTCAGGGTGCTGGGTGCCCAGTACTCAGGGTGCTGGGTGCTCCGTACTTCTGGTGCTGGGTGCTCAGTACTCAGGGTGCTGGGTGCTCAGTGCTCAGGGTGCTGGGTGCTCAGTTCTCGGGGTGCTGGGTGCTCAGTGCTCAGTACTCAGGGTGCTGGGTGCTCAGTGCTCGGGGTGCTGGGTGCTCAGTGCTCAGTACTCAGGGTGCTGGGTGCTCAGTACTCGGGTGCTGGGTGCTCAGTGCTCGGGGTGCTCGGTGCGCAGTACTCAGGGTGCTGGGTGCTCAGTGCTCGAGGCGCTCAGTACTCAGGGTGCTGTGTGTTCAGTGCTCAGGGTGCTGGGTGCTCAGTACTCAGGGTGCTTGGTGCTTAGTACTCAGTGTGCTGGGTGCTCAGTACTCCGGGTGCTGGGTGCTCAGTGCTCGGGGTGCTCGGTGCTCAGTGCACAAGGTGCTGGGTGCTCAGTACTCAGGGTGCTCATTTCACAGGGTGCTGGGTGCTCAGTACTCAGGGTGCTCGGTGCTCAGTGCTCAGGGTGCTCGGTGCTCGGGGCGCTGGGTGCTCAGTGCTCGGGGTGCTCGGAGCTCAGTACTCAGGGTGCTGGGTGCTCAGTGGTCGGGGTGCTCGGTGCTCAGTACGTTGGGTGCTCACTACTCAGGGTGCTGGGTGCACAGTGCTCAGGGTGCTGGGTGCTCAGTGCTCAGGGTGCTGGGTGCTCAGTGCTCAGGGTGCTGGGTGCTCAGTACTCAGGGTGCTGAGTGCTCAGTGCTCTGGGTGCTGGGTGCTCAGTGCTCAGGGTGCTGGGTGCTAAGTACTCAGGGTGCTGGGTGCTCAGTACTCGGGGTGCTGGGTGCTCAGTAGTCAGGGTGCTGGGAGCTCAGTACTCAGGTGCTGGGTGCTCAGTGCTCAGGGTGCTGGGTGCTCAGTGCTCGGGGTGCTGGGTGCTCAGTGCTCAGTACTCAGGGTGCTGGGTGCTCAGTGCTCGGGGTGCTGGGTGCTCAGTGCTCAGTACTCAGGGTGCTGGGTGCTCAGTGCTCAGGGTGCTGGGTGCTCAGTGCTCAGGGTGCTGGGTGCTCAGTGCTCAGGGTGCTGGGTACTCAGTGCAAAGGGTGCTGGGTGCTCAGTACTCAGGGTGCTGGGTGCTCAGTGCTCAGGGTGCTTTGTGCTCAGTGCTCGGGGTGCTGGGTGCTCAGTACTCAGGGTGCTTAGTGCTCAGTACTCGGGGTGCTGGGTGCTCAGTGCTCAGGGTGCTCAGTGCTCAGTGCTCAGGGTGCTGGGTGCTCAGTGCTCGGTGTGCTGGGTGCTCAGTACTCGGGGTGCTGGGTGCTCAGTACCCAGGGTGCTGGGTGCTCAGTAGTCAGGGTGCTGGGGGCTCAGTAGTCAGGGTGCTGGGGGCTCAGTACTCGGGTGCTGGGTGCTCAGTGCTCAGGGTGCTGGGTGCTCAGTTCTCGGGGTGCTGGGTGCTCAGTGCTCAGTACTCAGGGTGCTGGGTGCTCAGTGCTCGGGGTGCTGGGTGCTCAGTGCTCAGTAATCAGCGTGCGGCGTGCTCAGTGCTCAGGGTGCTGTGTGCTCAGTGCTCAGGGTGCTGGGTGCTCAGTGCTCAGGGTGCTGGGTACTCAGTGCTCAGGGTGCTGGGTGCTCAGTACTCAGGGTGCTGGGTGCTCAGTACTCAGGGTGCTGGGTGCTCAGTGCTCGGGGAACTGGGTGCTCAGTGCTCGCGGTGCTGGGTGCTCAGTGCTCGGGGTGCTCGGTGCCCAGTACTCAGGGTGCTGGGTGCTCAGTGCTCGAGGCGCTCAGTACTCAGGGTGCTGTGTGCTCAGTGCTCAGGGTGCTGGGTGCTCAGTACTCAGGGTGCTTGGTGCTTAGTACTCAGTGTGCTGGGTGCTCAGTACTCCGGGTGCTGGGTGCTCAGTACTCAGGGTGCTCATTTCACAGGGTGCTGGGTGCTCAGTACTCAGGGTGCTGGGTGCTCAGTACTCAGGGTGCTGGGTGCTCAGTGGTCGGGGTGCTCGGTGCTCAGTACTCAGGGTGCTGGGTGCTCAGTACTCAGGGTGCTGGGTGCTCAGTGCTCGGGGTGCTCGGTGCTCAGTACTCAGGGTGCTGGGTGCTCAGTACTCGGGGTGCTGGTTGCTCAGTACTCAGAGTGCTGGGTGCTCAGTACTCAGGGTGCTGGGTGCTCAGTACTCGGGTGCTGGGTTTTAAGTGCTCAGGGTGCCGGGTGCTCAGTGCTCAGGGTGCTGGGTGCTCAGTGCTCAGGGTGCTGGGTGCTCAGTACTCAGGGTGCTGGTTGCTCAGTACTCGGGGTGCTGGTTGCTCAGTACTCAGGGTGCTGGGTGCTCAGTACTCAGGGTGCTGGGTGCTCAGTACTCGGGTGCTGGGTTTTAAGTGCTCAGGGTGCTGGGTGCTCAGTACTCAGGGTCTGGGTGCTCAGTACTCGGGGTGCTGGTTGCTCAGTACTCAGGGTGCTGGGTGCTCAGTACTCAGGGTGCTGGGTGCTCAGTACTCGGGTGCTGGGTTTTAAGAGCTCAGGGTGCTGGGTGCTGAGTGCTCGGGGTGCTGGGTGCTCAGTGCTCAGTACTCAGGGTGCTGGGTGCTCAATGCTCGGGGTGCTGGGTGCTCAGTGCTCAGTACTCAGGGTGCTGGGTGCTCAGTACTCGGGGTGCTGGGTGCTCAGTGCTCGGGGCGCTGGGTGCTCAGTGCTCGGGGTGCTGGGTGCTCAGTACTCGGGGTACTGGGTGCTCAGTGCTCAGGGTGCTCAATGCTCAGTACTCAGTGCTCAGGGTGCTCAGTGCTCAGTGCTCAGGGTGCTGGGTGTTCAGTACTCAGGGTGCTGGGTGCTCAGTACTCAGGGTGCTGGGTGCTCAGTGCTCGGGGAGCTGGGTGCTCAGTGCTCGCGGTGCTGGGTGCTCAGTGCTCGGGGTGCTCGGTGCTCAGTACTCAGGGTGCTGGGTGCTCAGTGCTCGGGATGCTCGGTGCTCAGTACTCAGGGTGCTGGGTGCTCAGTACTCGGGGTGCTGGTTGCTCAGTACTCAGAGTGCTGGGTGCTCAGTACTCAGGGTGCTGGGTGCTCAGTACTCGGGTGCTGGGTTTTAAGTGCTCAGGGTGCTGGGTGCTCAGTGCTCAGGGTGCTGGGTGCTCAGTGCTCAGGGTGCTTGGTGCTCAGTACTCGGGGTGCTGGTTGCTCAGTACTCGGGGTGCTGGTTGCTCAGTACTCAGGGTGCTGGGTGCTCAGTACTCAGGGTGCTGGGTGCTCAGTACTCGGGTGCTGGGTTTTAAGTGCTCAGGGTGCTGGGTGCTCAGTACTCAGGGTCTGGGTGCTCAGTACTCGGGGTGCTGGTTGCTCAGTACTCAGGGTGCTGGGTGCTCAGTACTCAGGGTGCTGGGTGCTCAGTACTCGGGTGCTGGGTTTTAAGTGCTCAGGGTGCTGGGTGCTCAGTGCTCGGGGTGCTGGGTGCTCAGTGCTCAGTACTCAGGGTGCTGGGTGCTCAATGCTCGGGGTGCTGGGTGCTCAGTGCTCAGTACTCAGGGTGCTGGGTGCTCAGTGCTCAGGGTGCTGGGTGCTCAGTGCTCAGGGTGCTGGGTGCTCAGGGCTCAGGGTGCTGGGTACTCAGTGCTCAGGGTGCTGGGTGCTCAGTACTCAGGGTGCTGGGTGCTCAGTGCTCAGGGTGCTGGGTGCTCAGTGCTCGGGGTGCAGGGTGCTCAGTGCTCGGTGTGCTGGGTGCTCAGTGCTCGGGGTGCTCGGTGCTCAGTACTCAGGGTGCTGGGTGCTCAGTGCTCGAGGTGCTCAGTACTCACGGTGCTGTATGTTCAGTGCTCAGGGTGCTGGGTGCTCAGTACTCAGGGTGCTCGGTGCTTAGTACTCAGGGTGCTGGTTGCTCAGTACTCCGGGTGCTGGGTGCTCAGTGCTCGGGGTGCTCGGTGCTCAGTACTCAGTGCTCAGGGTGCTCAGTGCTCAGTGCTCAGGGTGCTGGGTGTTCAGTACTCAGGGTGCTGGGTGCTCAGTGCTCGGGGTGATCGGTGCTCAGTACTCAGGGTGCTGGGTGCTCAGTACTCGGGGTGCTGGGTGCTCAGTGCTCGGGGCGCTGGGTGCTCAGTGCTCGGGGTGCTGGGTGCTCAGTACTCGGGGTGCTGGGTGCTCAGTGCTCAGGGTGCTCAATGCTCAGTACTCAGTGCTCAGGGTGCTCAGTGCTCAGTGCTCAGGGTGCTGGGTGTTCAGTACTCAGGGTGCTGGGTGCTCAGTACTCAGGGTGCTGGGTGCACAGTGCTCGGGGAGCTGGGTGCTCAGTGCTCGCGGTGCTGGGTGCTCAGTGCTCGGGGTGCTCGGTGCTCAGTACTCAGGGTGCTGGGTGCTCAGTGCTCGGGATGCTCGGTGCTCAGTACTCAGGGTGCTGGGTGCTCAGTACTCGGGGTGCTGGTTGCTCAGTACTCAGAGTGCTGGGTGCTCAGTACTCAGGGTGCTGGGTGCTCAGTACTCGGGTGCTGGGTTTTAAGTGCTCAGGGTGCTGGGTGCTCAGTGCTCAGGGTGCTGGGTGCTCAGTGCTCAGGGTGCTGGGTGCTCAGTACTCGGGGTGCTGGTTGCTCAGTACTCGGGGTGCTGGTTGCTCAGTACTCAGGGTGCTGGGTGCTCAGTACTCAGGGTGCTGGGTGCTCAGTACTCGGGTGCTGGGTTTTAAGTGCTCAGGGTGCTGGGTGCTCAGTACTCAGGGTCTGGGTGCTCAGTACTCGGGGTGCTGGTTGCTCAGTACTTAGGGTGCTGGATGCTCAGTACTCAGGGTGCTGGGTGCTCAGTACTCGGGTGCTGGGTTTTAAGTGCTCAGGGTGCTGGGTGCTCAGTGCTCCGGGTGCTGGGTGCTCAGTGCTCAGTACTCAGGGTGCTGGGTGCTCAATGCTCGGGGTGCTGGGTGCTCAGTGCTCAGTACTCAGGGTGCTGGGTGCTCAGTGCTCAGGGTGCTGGGTGCTCAGTGCTCAGGGTGCTGGGTGCTCAGGGCTCAGGGTGCTGGGTACTCAGTGCTCAGGGTGCTGGGTGCTCAGTACTCAGGGTGCTGGGTGCTCAGTGCTCAGGGTGCTGGGTGCTCAGTGCTCGGGGTGCAGGGTGCTCAGTGCTCGGTGTGCTGGGTGCTCAGTGCTCGGGGTGCTCGGTGCTCAGTACTCAGGGTGCTGGGTGCTCAGTGCTCGAGGTGCTCAGTACTCACGGTGCTGTATGTTCAGTGCTCAGGGTGCTGGGTGCTCAGTACTCAGGGTGCTCGGTGCTTAGTACTCAGGGTGCTGGTTGCTCAGTACTCCGGGTGCTGGGTGCTCAGTGCTCGGGGTGCTCGGTGCTCAGTACTCAGTGCTCAGGGTGCTCAGTGCTCAGTGCTCAGGGTGCTGGGTGTTCAGTACTCAGGGTGCTGGGTGCTCAGTACTCAGGGTGCTGGGTGCTCAGTACTCAGGGTGCTGGGTGCTCAGTGCTCGGGGAGCTGGGTGCTCAGTGCTCGCGGTGCTGTGTGCTCAGTGCTCGGGGTGCTCGGTGCCCAGTACTCAGGGTGCTGGGTGCTCAGTGCTCGAGGCGCTCAGTACTCACGGTGCTGTGTTCTCAGTGCTCAGGGTGCTGGGTGCTCAGTACTCATGGTGCTTGGTGCTTAGTACTCAGTGTGCTGGGTGCTCAGTACTCCGGGTGCTGGGTGCTCAGTACTCAGGGTGCTCATTTAACAGGGTGCTGGGTGCTCAGTACTCAGGGTGCTGGGTGCTCAGGGTGCTCGGTGCACGGGGCGCTGGGTGCTCATTGCTCGGGGTGCTCGGAGCTCAGTACTCAGGGTGCTGGGTGCTCAGTGGTCGGAGTGCTCGGTGCTCAGTACTCAGGGTGCTGGGTGCTCAGTGCTCGGGGTGCTCAGTGCTCAGTACTCAGGGTGCTGGGTGCTCAGTACTCGGGGTGCTGTTTGCTCAGTACTCAGGGTGCTGGGTGCTCCGTACTCAGGGTGCTGGGTGCTCAGTACTCGGGTGCTGGGTTTTAAGTGCTCAGGGTGCTGGGTGCTCAGTGCTCAGGGTGCTGGGTGCTCAGTGCTCAGGGTGCTGGGTGCTCAGTACTCGGGGAGCTGGTTGCCCAGTACTCGGGGTGCTGGTTGCTCAGTACTCAGGGTGCTGGGTGCTCAGTACTCAGGGTGCTGGGTGCTCAGTACTCGGGTGCTGGGTTTTAAGTGCTCAGGGTGCTGGGTGCTCAGTGCTCGGGGTGCTGGGTGCTCAGTGCTCAGTACTCAGGGTGCTGGGTGCTCAGTGTTCGGGGTGCTGTGTGCTCAGTACTCGGGGTGCTGGTTGCCCAGTACTCGGGGTGCTGGTTGCTCAGTACTCGGGGTGCTGTGTGCTCAGTGCTCAGGGTGCTCAGTGCTCAGTGCTTGGGGTGCTGGGTGCTCAGTGCTCGGGGCGCTGGGTGCTCAGTGCTCGGGGTGCTGGGTGCTCAGTACTCGGGGTGCTGGGTGCTCAGTGCTCAGGGTGCTCAATGCTCAGTACTCAGTGCTCAGGGTGCTCAGTGCTCAGTGCTCAGGGTGCTGGGTGTTCAGTACTCAGGGTGCTGGGTGCTCAGTACTCAGGGTGCTGGGTGCTCAGTGCTCAGGGTGCTGGGTGCTCAGTGCTAGGGGTGCTCAGTACTCAGGGTGCTGTTTGTTCAGTGCTCAGGGTACTGGGTGCTCAGTACTCAGGGTGCTCGGTGCTTAGTACTCAGGGTGCTGGGTGCTCAGTAATCCGGGTGCTGGGTGCTCAGTGCTCGGGGTGCTCGGAGCTCAGTACTCAGGGTGCTGGGTGCTCAGTGCTCGGGGTGATCGGTGCTCAGTACTCAGGGTGCTGGGTGCTCAGTGCTCGGGGTGCTCGGTGCTCAGTACGTTGGGTGCTCACTACTCAGGGTGCTGGGTGCTCAGTGCTCAGTGTGCTGGGTGCTCAGTGCTCAGGGTGCTGGGTGCTCAGTGCTCAGGGTGCTGGGTGCTCAGTACTCAGGGTGCTGGGTGCTCAGTGCTCGGGTTGCTGGGTGCTCAGTGCTCAGGGTGCTGGGTGCCCAGTACTCAGTGTGCTGGGTGCTCCGTACTTGGGGTGCTGGGTGCTCAGTACTCAGGGTGCTGGGTGCTCAGTACTCAGGGTGCTGGGTGCTCAGTACTCGGGTGCTGGGTGCTCAGTACTCAGGGTGCTGGGTGCTCAGTGCTCGGGGTGCTGGGTGCTCAGTGCTCGCGGTGCTGTGTGCTCAGTGCTCGGGGTGCTCGGTGCCCAGTACTCAGGGTGCTGGGTGCTCAGTGCTCGAGGCGCTCAGTACTCACGGTGCTGTGTGCTCAGTGCTCAGGGTGCTGGGTGCTCAGTACTCAGGGTGCTTGGTGCTTAGTACTCAGTGTGCTGGGTGCTCAGTACTCCGGGTGCTGGGTGCTCAGTACTCAGGGTGCTCATTTAACAGGGTGCTGGGTGCTCAGTACTCAGGGTGCTGGGTGCTCAGTGCTCAGGGTGCTCGGTGCACGGGGCGCTGGGTGCTCAGTGCTCGGGGTGCTCGGAGCTCAGTACTCAGGGTGCTGGGTGCTCAGTGGTCGGAGTGCTCGCTGCTCAGTACTCAGGGTGCTGGGTGCTCAGTGCTCGGGGTGCTCGGTGCTCAGTACTCAGGGTGCTGGGTGCTCAGTACTCGGGGTGCTGTTTGCTCAGTACTCAGGGTGCTGGGTGCTCCGTACTCAGGGTGCTGGGTGCTCAGTACTCGGGTGCTGGGTTTTAAGTGCTCAGGGTGCTGGGTGCACAGTGCTCAGGGTGCTGGGTGCTCAGTGCTCAGGGTGCTGGGTGCTCAGTACTCGGGGTGCTGGTTGCCCTGTACTCGGGGTGCTGGGTGCTCAGTACTCAGGGTGCTGGGTGCTCAGTACTCGGGTGCTGGGTTTTAAGTGCTCAGGGTGCGGGGTGCTCAGTGCTCGGTGTGCTGGGTGCTCAGTGCTCAGTACTCAGGGTGCTGGGTGCTCAGTGTTCGGGGTGCTGGGTGCTCAGTACTCGGGGTGCTGGTTGCCCAGTACTCGGGGTGCTGGTTGCTCAGTACTCGGGGTGATGTGTGCTCAGTGCTCAGGGTGCTCAGTGCTCAGTTCTTGGGGTGCTGGGTGCTCAGTGCTCGGGGCGCTGGGTGCTCAGTGCTCGGGGTGCTGGGTGCTCAGTACTCGGGGTGCTGGGTGCTCAGTGCTCAGGGTGCTCAATGCTCAGTACTCAGTGCTCAGGGTGCTCAGTGCTCAGTGCTCAGGGTGCTGGGTGTTCAGTACTCAGGGTGCTGGGTGCTCAGTACTCAGGGTGCTGGGTGCTCAGTGCTCAGGGTGCTGGGTGCTCAGTGCTAGGGGTGCTCAGTACTCAGGGTGCTGTGTGTTCAGTGCTCAGGGTACTGGGTGCTCAGTACTCAGGGTGCTAGGTGCTTAGTACTCAGGGTGGTGGGTGCTCAGTAATCCGGGTGCTGGGTGCTCAGTGCTCGGGGTGCTCGGAGCTCAGTACTCAGGGTGCTGGGTGCTCAGTGCTCGGGGTGATCGGTGCTCAGTACTCAGGGTGCTGGGTGCTCAGTGCTCGGGGTGCTCGGTGCTCAGTACGTTGGGTGCTCACTACTCAGGGTGCTGCCTGCTCAGTGCTCAGTGTGCTGGGTGCTCAGTGCTCAGGGTGCTGGGTGCTCAGTGCTCAGGGTGCTGGGTGCTCAGTACTCAGGGTGCTGGGTGCTCAGTGCTCGGGTTGCTGGGTGCTCAGTGCTCAGGGTGCTGGGTGCCCAGTACTCAGGGTGCTGGGTGCTCCGTACTTGGGGTGCTGGGTGCTCAGTACTCAGGGTGCTGGGTGCTCAGTACTCAGGGTGCTGGGTGCTCAGTACTCGGGTGCTGGGTGCTCAGAACTCAGGGTGCTGGGTGCTCAGTGCTCGGGGTGCTGGGTGCTCAGTGCTCGCGGTGCTGTGTGCTCAGTGCTCGGGGTGCTCGGTGCCCAGTACTCAGGGTGCTGGGTGCTCAGTGCTCGAGGCGCTCAGTACTCACAGTGCTGTGTGCTCAGTGCTCAGGGTGCTGGGTGCTCAGTACTCAGGGTGCTTGGTGCTTAGTACTCAGTGTGCTGGGTGCTCAGTACTCCGGGTGCTGGGTGCTCAGTACTCAGGGTGCTCATTTAACAGGGTGCTGGGTGCTCAGTACTCAGGGTGCTGGGTGCTCAGTGCTCAGGGTGCTCGGTGCACGGGGCGCTGGGTGCTCAGTGCTCGGGGTGCTCGGAGCTCAGTACTCAGGGTGCTGGGTGCTCAGTGGTCGGAGTGCTCGGTGCTCAGTACTCAGGGTGCTGGGTGCTCAGTGCTAGGGGTGCTCGGTGCTCAGTACTCAGGGTGCTGGGTGCTCAGTACTCGGGGTGCTGTTTGCTCAGTACTCAGGGTGCTGGGTGCTCCGTACTCAGGGTGCTGGGTGCTCAGTACTCGGGTGCTGGGTTTTAAGTGCTCAGGGTGCTGGGTGCACAGTGCTCAGGGTGCTGGGTGCTCAGTGCTCAGGGTGCTGGGTGCTCAGTACTCGGGGTGCTGGTTGCCCTGTACTCGGGGTGCTGGGTGCTCAGTACTCAGGGTGCTGGGTGCTCAGTACTCGGGTGCTGGGTTTTAAGTGCTCAGGGTGCGGGGTGCTCAGTGCTCGGTGTGCTGGGTGCTCAGTGCTCAGTACTCAGGGTGCTGGGTGCTCAGTGTTCGGGGTGCTGAGTGCTCAGTACTCGGGGTGCTGGTTGCCCAGTACTCGGGGTGCTGGTTGCTCAGTACTCGGGGTGATGTGTGCTCAGTGCTCAGGGTGCTCAGTGCTCAGTTCTTGGGGTGCTGGGTGCTCAGTGCTCGGGGCGCTGGGTGCTCAGTGCTCGGGGTGCTGGGTGCTCAGTACTCGGGGTGCTGGGTGCTCAGTGCTCAGGGTGCTCAATGCTCAGTACTCAGTGCTCAGGGTGCTCAGTGCTCAGTGCTCAGGGTGCTGGGTGCTCAGTGCTAGGGGTGCTCAGTACTCAGGGTGCTGTGTGTTCAGTGCTCAGGGTACTGGGTGCTCAGTACTCAGGGTGCTAGGTGCTTAGTACTCAGGGTGCTGGGTGCTCAGTAATCCGGGTGCTGGGTGCTCAGTGCTCGGGGTGCTCGGAGCTCAGTACTCAGGGTGCTGGGTGCTCAGTGCTCGGGGTGATCGGTGCTCAGTACTCAGGGTGCTGGGTGCTCAGTGCTCGGGGTGCTCGGTGCTCAGTACGTTGGGTGCTCACTACTCAGGGTGCTGGGTGCTCAGTGCTCAGTGTGCTGGGTGCTCAGTGCTCAGGGTGCTGGGTGCTCAGTGCTCAGGGTGCTGGGTGCTCAGTACTCAGGGTGCTGGGTGCTCAGTGCTCGGGTTGCTGGGTGCTCAGTGCTCAGGGTGCTGGGTGCCCAGTACTCAGGGTGCTGGGTGCTCCGTACTTGGGGTGCTGGGTGCTCAGTACTCAGGGTGCTGGGTGCTCAGTACTCAGGGTGCTGGGTGCTCCGTACTCGGGTGCTGGGTGCTCAGTGCTCAGGGTGCTGGGTGCTCAGTTCTCGGGGTGCTGGGTGCTCAGTGCTCAGTACTCAGGGTGCTGGGTGCTCAGTGCTCGGGGTGCTGGGTGCTCAGTGCTCAGTACTCAGGGTGCTGGGTGCTCAGTACTCGGGTGCTGGGTGCTCAGTGCTCGGGGTGCTCGGTGCGCAGTACTCAGGGTGCTGGGTGCTCAGTGCTCGAGGCGCTCAGTACTCAGGGTGCTGTGTGTTCAGTGCTCAGGGTGCTGGGTGCTCAGTACTCAGGGTGCTCGGTGCTTAGTACTCAGGGTGTTGGGTGCTAAGTACTCCGGGTGCTGGGTGCTCAGTGCTCAGGGTGCTCGGTGCTCAGTGCTCAGGGTGCTGGGTGCTCAGTACTCAGGGTGCTGGGTGCTCAGTGCACGGGGTGCTAGGGGCTCAGTACTCAGGGTGCTGGGTGCTCAGTGCTCAGCGTGCTGGGTGCTCAGTGCTCAGGGTGCTCGGTTCTTAGTACTCATGGTGCTCGGTGATCGGTGTGCTGGGTGCTCAGTGCTCGGGGTGCTGGGTGCTCAGTGCTCGGGGTGCTGGGTGCTCAGTACTCAGGGTGCTCGGTGCTCAGTACTCAGGGTGCTGGGTGCTCAGTGCTCAGGGTGCTGGGTGCTCAGTACTCAGGGTGCTGGGTGCTCGGTGCTCAGTACACTGGGTGCTCAGTACTCAGGGTGCTGGGTGCTCAGTACTCAGGGTGCTGGGTGCTCAGTCCTCAGGGTGCTCAGTGCTCAGGGTGCTGGGTGCTCAGTGCTCGGGGTGCTGGGTGCTCAGTACTCAGGGTGTTCGGTGCTTAGTACTCAGGGTGCTCAGTGCTCAGTACTCAGGGTGCTGGGTTCTCAGTACTCAGGGTGCTGGTTGCTCAGTGCTCAGGGTGCTGGGTGCTGAGTACTCAGGGTGCTGGGTGCTCAGTACTCATGGTGCTGGGTGCTCAGTGCTCGGGGTGCTGGGTGCTCAGTGGTCGGGTTGCTGGGTGCTCAGTGCTCGGGTTGCTGGGTGCTCAGTGCTCGGGGTGCTGGGTGCTCAGTGCTCAGGGTGCTGGGTGCTCAGTGCTCGGGGTGCTCGGTGCTCAGTGCTCGGTGTGCTCGGTGCTCAGTGCTCGGGGTGGTGGGTGCTCAGTACTCGGGGTGCTCAGTGCTCAGTACTCAGGGTGCTGGGTGCTCAGTACTCAGGGTGCTGGGTGCTCATTGCTCGGGGTACTGGGTCCTCAGTGTTACGGGTGCTGGGTGCTCAGTGCTCGGGGTGCTGGGTGCTCAGTGCTCGGGGCCCTGGGTGCTCAGTACTCAGGGTGCTGGGTGCTCAGTGCTCAGTGTGCTCTGTGCTCACGGTGCTGGGTGCTCAGTACTCAGGGTGCTGGGTGCTCAGTGCTCAGGGTGCTGGGTGCTCAGTACTCAGGGTGCTGGGTGCTCATTCTCGTGGTGCTGGGTGCTCAGTGCTCGGGATGCTGGGTGCTCAGTACTCGGGGTGTTGGGTGCTCAGTGCTCAGCGTGCTTTGTGCTCAGTACTCAGGGTGCTTGGTTCTCAGTACTCAGGGTGCTGGGTGCTCATTCTCGGGGTGCTGGGTGCTCAGTGCTCAGGGTCCTCGGTGCTCAGTACTCAGGGTGCTCAGTACTCAGCGTGCTTTGTGCTCAGTGCTTAGGGTGCTGGGTGCTCAGTACTCAGGGTGCTGGGTGCTCAGTACTCACGGTGCTGGGTGCTCAGTACTCGGGGTGCTGGGTGCTCATTACTCAGGGTGCTGGGTGCTCAGTGCTCAGGGTGCTCGCTGCTCAGTACTCTTTTTGCTGGGTGCTCAGTACTCAGGGTGCTGGGTGCTCAGTGCTCGGGGAGCTCGGTGCTCAGTGCTCAGGATGCTCGGTGCTCAGTACTTTTGGTGCTGGGTGTTCGGTACTCAGGGTGCTGGGTGCTCAGTGCTCGGGGTGCTGGGTGCTCAGTGCTCGCGGTGCTGTGTGCTCAGTGCTCGGGGTGCTCGGTGCCCAGTACTCAGGGTGCTGGGTGCTCAGTGCTCGAGGCGCTCAGTACTCACAGTGCTGTGTGCTCAGTGCTCAGGGTGCTGGGTGCTCAGTACTCAGGGTGCTTGGTGCTTAGTACTCAGTGTGCTGGGTGCTCAGTACTCCGGGTGCTGGGTGCTCAGTACTCAGGGTGCTCATTTAACAGGGTGCTGGGTGCTCAGTACTCAGGGTGCTGGGTGCTCAGTGCTCAGGGTGCTCGGTGCACGGGGCGCTGGGTGCTCAGTGCTCGGGGTGCTCGGAGCTCAGTACTCAGGGTGCTGGGTGCTCAGTGGTCGGAGTGCTCGGTGCTCAGTACTCAGGGTGCTGGGTGCTCAGTGCTAGGGGTGCTCGGTGCTCAGTACTCAGGGTGCTGGGTGCTCAGTACTCGGGGTGCTGTTTGCTCAGTACTCAGGGTGCTGGGTGCTCCGTACTCAGGGTGCTGGGTGCTCAGTACTCGGGTGCTGGGTTTTAAGTGCTCAGGGTGCTGGGTGCACAGTGCTCAGGGTGCTGGGTGCTCAGTGCTCAGGGTGCTGGGTGCTCAGTACTCGGGGTGCTGGTTGCCCTGTACTCGGGGTGCTGGGTGCTCAGTACTCAGGGTGCTGGGTGCTCAGTACTCGGGTGCTGGGTTTTAAGTGCTCAGGGTGCGGGGTGCTCAGTGCTCGGTGTGCTGGGTGCTCAGTGCTCAGTACTCAGGGTGCTGGGTGCTCAGTGTTCGGGGTGCTGAGTGCTCAGTACTCGGGGTGCTGGTTGCCCAGTACTCGGGGTGCTGGTTGCTCAGTACTCGGGGTGATGTGTGCTCAGTGCTCAGGGTGCTCAGTGCTCAGTTCTTGGGGTGCTGGGTGCTCAGTGCTCGGGGCGCTGGGTGCTCAGTGCTCGGGGTGCTGGGTGCTCAGTACTCGGGGTGCTGGGTGCTCAGTGCTCAGGGTGCTCAATGCTCAGTACTCAGTGCTCAGGGTGCTCAGTGCTCAGTGCTCAGGGTGCTGGGTGCTCAGTGCTAGGGGTGCTCAGTACTCAGGGTGCTGTGTGTTCAGTGCTCAGGGTACTGGGTGCTCAGTACTCAGGGTGCTAGGTGCTTAGTACTCAGGGTGCTGGGTGCTCAGTAATCCGGGTGCTGGGTGCTCAGTGCTCGGGGTGCTCGGAGCTCAGTACTCAGGGTGCTGGGTGCTCAGTGCTCGGGGTGATCGGTGCTCAGTACTCAGGGTGCTGGGTGCTCAGTGCTCGGGGTGCTCGGTGCTCAGTACGTTGGGTGCTCACTACTCAGGGTGCTGGGTGCTCAGTGCTCAGTGTGCTGGGTGCTCAGTGCTCAGGGTGCTGGGTGCTCAGTGCTCAGGGTGCTGGGTGCTCAGTACTCAGGGTGCTGGGTGCTCAGTGCTCGGGTTGCTGGGTGCTCAGTGCTCAGGGTGCTGGGTGCCCAGTACTCAGGGTGCTGGGTGCTCCGTACTTGGGGTGCTGGGTGCTCAGTACTCAGGGTGCTGGGTGCTCAGTACTCAGGGTGCTGGGTGCTCCGTACTCGGGTGCTGGGTGCTCAGTGCTCAGGGTGCTGGGTGCTCAGTTCTCGGGGTGCTGGGTGCTCAGTGCTCAGTACTCAGGGTGCTGGGTGCTCAGTGCTCGGGGTGCTGGGTGCTCAGTGCTCAGTACTCAGGGTGCTGGGTGCTCAGTACTCGGGTGCTGGGTGCTCAGTGCTCGGGGTGCTCGGTGCGCAGTACTCAGGGTGCTGGGTGCTCAGTGCTCGAGGCGCTCAGTACTCAGGGTGCTGTGTGTTCAGTGCTCAGGGTGCTGGGTGCTCAGTACTCAGGGTGCTCGGTGCTTAGTACTCAGGGTGTTGGGTGCTAAGTACTCCGGGTGCTGGGTGCTCAGTGCTCAGGGTGCTCGGTGCTCAGTGCTCAGGGTGCTGGGTGCTCAGTACTCAGGGTGCTGGGTGCTCAGTGCACGGGGTGCTAGGGGCTCAGTACTCAGGGTGCTGGGTGCTCAGTGCTCAGCGTGCTGGGTGCTCAGTGCTCAGGGTGCTCGGTTCTTAGTACTCATGGTGCTCGGTGATCGGTGTGCTGGGTGCTCAGTGCTCGGGGTGCTGGGTGCTCAGTGCTCGGGGTGCTGGGTGCTCAGTACTCAGGGTGCTCGGTGCTCAGTACTCAGGGTGCTGGGTGCTCAGTGCTCAGGGTGCTGGGTGCTCAGTACTCAGGGTGCTGGGTGCTCGGTGCTCAGTACACTGGGTGCTCAGTACTCAGGGTGCTGGGTGCTCAGTACTCAGGGTGCTGGGTGCTCAGTCCTCAGGGTGCTCAGTGCTCAGGGTGCTGGGTGCTCAGTGCTCGGGGTGCTGGGTGCTCAGTACTCAGGGTGTTCGGTGCTTAGTACTCAGGGTGCTCAGTGCTCAGTACTCAGGGTGCTGGGTTCTCAGTACTCAGGGTGCTGGTTGCTCAGTGCTCAGGGTGCTGGGTGCTGAGTACTCAGGGTGCTGGGTGCTCAGTACTCATGGTGCTGGGTGCTCAGTGCTCGGGGTGCTGGGTGCTCAGTGGTCGGGTTGCTGGGTGCTCAGTGCTCGGGTTGCTGGGTGCTCAGTGCTCGGGGTGCTGGGTGCTCAGTGCTCAGGGTGCTGGGTGCTCAGTGCTCGGGGTGCTCGGTGCTCAGTGCTCGGTGTGCTCGGTGCTCAGTGCTCGGGGTGGTGGGTGCTCAGTACTCGGGGTGCTCAGTGCTCAGTACTCAGGGTGCTGGGTGCTCAGTACTCAGGGTGCTGGGTGCTCATTGCTCGGGGTACTGGGTCCTCAGTGTTACGGGTGCTGGGTGCTCAGTGCTCGGGGTGCTGGGTGCTCAGTGCTCGGGGCCCTGGGTGCTCAGTACTCAGGGTGCTGGGTGCTCAGTGCTCAGTGTGCTCTGTGCTCACGGTGCTGGGTGCTCAGTACTCAGGGTGCTGGGTGCTCAGTGCTCAGGGTGCTGGGTGCTCAGTACTCAGGGTGCTGGGTGCTCATTCTCGTGGTGCTGGGTGCTCAGTGCTCGGGATGCTGGGTGCTCAGTACTCGGGGTGTTGGGTGCTCAGTGCTCAGCGTGCTTTGTGCTCAGTACTCAGGGTGCTTGGTTCTCAGTACTCAGGGTGCTGGGTGCTCATTCTCGGGGTGCTGGGTGCTCAGTGCTCAGGGTCCTCGGTGCTCAGTACTCAGGGTGCTCAGTACTCAGCGTGCTTTGTGCTCAGTGCTTAGGGTGCTGGGTGCTCAGTACTCAGGGTGCTGGGTGCTCAGTACTCACGGTGCTGGGTGCTCAGTACTCGGGGTGCTGGGTGCTCATTACTCAGGGTGCTGGGTGCTCAGTGCTCAGGGTGCTCGCTGCTCAGTACTCTTTTTGCTGGGTGCTCAGTACTCAGGGTGCTGGGTGCTCAGTGCTCGGGGAGCTCGGTGCTCAGTGCTCAGGATGCTCGGTGCTCAGTACTTTTGGTGCTGGGTGTTCGGTACTCAGGGTGCTGGGTGCTCAGTGCTCGGGGTGCTCGGTGCTCAGTACTCAGGGTGCTGGGTGCTCAGTGCTCGGGTTGTTGGGTGCTCAGTGCTCAGGGTGCTGAGTGCTCAGTGCTCTGGGTGCTGGGTGCTCAGTACTCGGAGTGCTCGGTGCTCAGTACTCAGGGTGCTGGGTGCTCAGTGCTCAGGTGATGGGTGCTAAGTACTCAGGTTGCTGGGTGCTCAGTACTCAGGGTGTTCGGTGCTTAGTACTCAGGGTGCTCAGTGCTCAGGGTGCTGAGTGCTCAGTGCTCTGGGTGCTGGGTGCTCAGTACTCGGAGTGCTCGGTGCTCAGTACTCAGGGTGCTGGGTGCTCAGTGCTCAGGTGATGGGTGCTAAGTACTCAGGTTGCTCGGTGCTCAGTACTCATGGTGCTGGGTGCTCAGTGCTCGGGGTGCTGGGTGCTCAGTGCTCGGGTTGCTGGGTGCTCAGTGCTCGGGGTGCTGGGTGCTCAGTGCTCAGGGTGCTGGGTGCTCAGTGCTAGGGGTGCTCAGTACTCAGGGTGCTGTGTGTTCAGTGCTCAGGGTACTGGGTGCTCAGTACTCAGGGTGCTAGGTGCTTAGTACTCAGGGTGCTGGGTGCTCAGTAATCCGGGTGCTGGGTGCTCAGTGCTCGGGGTGCTCGGAGCTCAGTACTCAGGGTGCTGGGTGCTCAGTGCTCGGGGTGATCGGTGCTCAGTACTCAGGGTGCTGGGTGCTCAGTGCTCGGGGTGCTCGGTGCTCAGTACGTTGGGTGCTCACTACTCAGGGTGCTGCCTGCTCAGTGCTCAGTGTGCTGGGTGCTCGGTGCACGGGGCGCTGGGTGCTCATTGCTCGGGGTGCTCGGAGCTCAGTACTCAGGGTGCTGGGTGCTCAGTGGTCGGAGTGCTCGGTGCTCAGTACTCAGGGTGCTGGGTGCTCAGTGCTCGGGGTGCTCAGTGCTCAGTACTCAGGGTGCTGGGTGCTCAGTACTCGGGGTGCTGTTTGCTCAGTACTCAGGGTGCTGGGTGCTCCGTACTCAGGGTGCTGGGTGCTCAGTACTCGGGTGCTGGGTTTTAAGTGCTCAGGGTGCTGGGTGCTCAGTGCTCAGGGTGCTGGGTGCTCAGTGCTCAGGGTGCTGGGTGCTCAGTACTCGGGGTGCTGGTTGCCCAGTACTCGGGGTGCTGGTTGCTCAGTACTCAGGGTGCTGGGTGCTCAGTACTCAGGGTGCTGGGTGCTCAGTACTCGGGTGCTGGGTTTTAAGTGCTCAGGGTGCTGGGTGCTCAGTGCTCGGGGTGCTGGGTGCTCAGTGCTCAGTACTCAGGGTGCTGGGTGCTCAGTGTTCGGGGTGCTGGGTGCTCAGTACTCGGGGTGCTGGTTGCCCAGTACTCGGGGTGCTGGTTGCTCAGTACTCGGGGTGCTGTGTGCTCAGTGCTCAGGGTGCTCAGTGCTCAGTGCTTGGGGTGCTGGGTGCTCAGTGCTCGGGGCGCTGGGTGCTCAGTGCTCGGGGTGCTGGGTGCTCAGTACTCGGGGTGCTGGGTGCTCAGTGCTCAGGGTGCTCAATGCTCAGTACTCAGTGCTCAGGGTGCTCAGTGCTCAGTGCTCAGGGTGCTGGGTGTTCAGTACTCAGGGTGCTGGGTGCTCAGTACTCAGGGTGCTGGGTGCTCAGTGCTCAGGGTGCTGGGTGCTCAGTGCTAGGGGTGCTCAGTACTCAGGGTGCTGTTTGTTCAGTGCTCAGGGTACTGGGTGCTCAGTACTCAGGGTGCTCGGTGCTTAGTACTCAGGGTGCTGGGTGCTCAGTAATCCGGGTGCTGGGTGCTCAGTGCTCGGGGTGCTCGGAGCTCAGTACTCAGGGTGCTGGGTGCTCAGTGCTCGGGGTGATCGGTGCTCAGTACTCAGGGTGCTGGGTGCTCAGTGCTCGGGGTGCTCGGTGCTCAGTACGTTGGGTGCTCACTACTCAGGGTGCTGGGTGCTCAGTGCTCAGTGTGCTGGGTGCTCAGTGCTCAGGGTGCTGGGTGCTCAGTGCTCAGGGTGCTGGGTGCTCAGTACTCAGGGTGCTGGGTGCTCAGTGCTCGGGTTGCTGGGTGCTCAGTGCTCAGGGTGCTGGGTGCCCAGTACTCAGGGTGCTGGGTGCTCCGTACTTGGGGTGCTGGGTGCTCAGTACTCAGGGTGCTGGGTGCTCAGTACTCAGGGTGCTGGGTGCTCAGTACTCGGGTGCTGGGTGCTCAGTACTCAGGGTGCTGGGTGCTCAGTGCTCGGGGTGCTGGGTGCTCAGTGCTCGCGGTGCTGTGTGCTCAGTGCTCGGGGTGCTCGGTGCCCAGTACTCAGGGTGCTGGGTGCTCAGTGCTCGAGGCGCTCAGTACTCACGGTGCTGTGTGCTCAGTGCTCAGGGTGCTGGGTGCTCAGTACTCAGGGTGCTTGGTGCTTAGTACTCAGTGTGCTGGGTGCTCAGTACTCCGGGTGCTGGGTGCTCAGTACTCAGGGTGCTCATTTAACAGGGTGCTGGGTGCTCAGTACTCAGGGTGCTGGGTGCTCAGTGCTCAGGGTGCTCGGTGCACGGGGCGCTGGGTGCTCAGTGCTCGGGGTGCTCGGAGCTCAGTACTCAGGGTGCTGGGTGCTCAGTGGTCGGAGTGCTCGGTGCTCAGTACTCAGGGTGCTGGGTGCTCAGTGCTCGGGGTGCTCGGTGCTCAGTACTCAGGGTGCTGGGTGCTCAGTACTCGGGGTGCTGTTTGCTCAGTACTCAGGGTGCTGGGTGCTCCGTACTCAGGGTGCTGGGTGCTCAGTACTCGGGTGCTGGGTTTTAAGTGCTCAGGGTGCTGGGTGCACAGTGCTCAGGGTGCTGGGTGCTCAGTGCTCAGGGTGCTGGGTGCTCAGTACTCGGGGTGCTGGTTGCCCTGTACTCGGGGTGCTGGGTGCTCAGTACTCAGGGTGCTGGGTGCTCAGTACTCGGGTGCTGGGTTTTAAGTGCTCAGGGTGCGGGGTGCTCAGTGCTCGGTGTGCTGGGTGCTCAGTGCTCAGTACTCAGGGTGCTGGGTGCTCAGTGTTCGGGGTGCTGGGTGCTCAGTACTCGGGGTGCTGGTTGCCCAGTACTCGGGGTGCTGGTTGCTCAGTACTCGGGGTGATGTGTGCTCAGTGCTCAGGGTGCTCAGTGCTCAGTTCTTGGGGTGCTGGGTGCTCAGTGCTCGGGGCGCTGGGTGCTCAGTGCTCGGGGTGCTGGGTGCTCAGTACTCGGGGTGCTGGGTGCTCAGTGCTCAGGGTGCTCAATGCTCAGTACTCAGTGCTCAGGGTGCTCAGTGCTCAGTGCTCAGGGTGCTGGGTGTTCAGTACTCAGGGTGCTGGGTGCTCAGTACTCAGGGTGCTGGGTGCTCAGTGCTCAGGGTGCTGGGTGCTCAGTGCTAGGGGTGCTCAGTACTCAGGGTGCTGTGTGTTCAGTGCTCAGGGTACTGGGTGCTCAGTACTCAGGGTGCTAGGTGCTTAGTACTCAGGGTGCTGGGTGCTCAGTAATCCGGGTGCTGGGTGCTCAGTGCTCGGGGTGCTCGGAGCTCAGTACTCAGGGTGCTGGGTGCTCAGTGCTCGGGGTGATCGGTGCTCAGTACTCAGGGTGCTGGGTGCTCAGTGCTCGGGGTGCTCGGTGCTCAGTACGTTGGGTGCTCACTACTCAGGGTGCTGCCTGCTCAGTGCTCAGTGTGCTGGGTGCTCAGTGCTCAGGGTGCTGGGTGCTCAGTGCTCAGGGTGCTGGGTGCTCAGTACTCAGGGTGCTGGGTGCTCAGTGCTCGGGTTGCTGGGTGCTCAGTGCTCAGGGTGCTGGGTGCCCAGTACTCAGGGTGCTGGGTGCTCCGTACTTGGGGTGCTGGGTGCTCAGTACTCAGGGTGCTGGGTGCTCAGTACTCAGGGTGCTGGGTGCTCAGTACTCGGGTGCTGGGTGCTCAGAACTCAGGGTGCTGGGTGCTCAGTGCTCGGGGTGCTGGGTGCTCAGTGCTCGCGGTGCTGTGTGCTCAGTGCTCGGGGTGCTCGGTGCCCAGTACTCAGGGTGCTGGGTGCTCAGTGCTCGAGGCGCTCAGTACTCACAGTGCTGTGTGCTCAGTGCTCAGGGTGCTGGGTGCTCAGTACTCAGGGTGCTTGGTGCTTAGTACTCAGTGTGCTGGGTGCTCAGTACTCCGGGTGCTGGGTGCTCAGTACTCAGGGTGCTCATTTAACAGGGTGCTGGGTGCTCAGTACTCAGGGTGCTGGGTGCTCAGTGCTCAGGGTGCTCGGTGCACGGGGCGCTGGGTGCTCAGTGCTCGGGGTGCTCAGAGCTCAGTACTCAGGGTGCTGGGTGCTCAGTGGTCGGAGTGCTCGGTGCTCAGTACTCAGGGTGCTGGGTGCTCAGTGCTAGGGGTGCTCGGTGCTCAGTACTCAGGGTGCTGGGTGCTCAGTACTCGGGGTGCTGTTTGCTCAGTACTCAGGGTGCTGGGTGCTCCGTACTCAGGGTGCTGGGTGCTCAGTACTCGGGTGCTGGGTTTTAAGTGCTCAGGGTGCTGGGTGCACAGTGCTCAGGGTGCTGGGTGCTCAGTACTCAGGGTGTTCGGTGCTTAGTACTCAGGGTGCTCAGTGCTCAGGGTGCTGAGTGCTCAGTGCTCTGGGTGCTGGGTGCTCAGTACTCGGAGTGCTCGGTGCTCAGTACTCAGGGTGCTGGGTGCTCAGTGCTCAGGTGATGGGTGCTAAGTACTCAGGTTGCTCGGTGCTCAGTACTCATGGTGCTGGGTGCTCAGTGCTCGGGGTGCTGGGTGCTCAGTGCTCGGGTTGCTGGGTGCTCAGTGCTCGGGGTGCTGGGTGCTCAGTGCTCAGGGTGCTGGGTGCTCAGTGCTAGGGGTGCTCAGTACTCAGGGTGCTGTGTGTTCAGTGCTCAGGGTACTGGGTGCTCAGTACTCAGGGTGCTAGGTGCTTAGTACTCAGGGTGCTGGGTGCTCAGTAATCCGGGTGCTGGGTGCTCAGTGCTCGGGGTGCTCGGAGCTCAGTACTCAGGGTGCTGGGTGCTCAGTGCTCGGGGTGATCGGTGCTCAGTACTCAGGGTGCTGGGTGCTCAGTGCTCGGGGTGCTCGGTGCTCAGTACGTTGGGTGCTCACTACTCAGGGTGCTGCCTGCTCAGTGCTCAGTGTGCTGGGTGCTCGGTGCACGGGGCGCTGGGTGCTCATTGCTCGGGGTGCTCGGAGCTCAGTACTCAGGGTGCTGGGTGCTCAGTGGTCGGAGTGCTCGGTGCTCAGTACTCAGGGTGCTGGGTGCTCAGTGCTCGGGGTGCTCAGTGCTCAGTACTCAGGGTGCTGGGTGCTCAGTACTCGGGGTGCTGTTTGCTCAGTACTCAGGGTGCTGGGTGCTCCGTACTCAGGGTGCTGGGTGCTCAGTACTCGGGTGCTGGGTTTTAAGTGCTCAGGGTGCTGGGTGCTCAGTGCTCAGGGTGCTGGGTGCTCAGTGCTCAGGGTGCTGGGTGCTCAGTACTCGGGGTGCTGGTTGCCCAGTACTCGGGGTGCTGGTTGCTCAGTACTCAGGGTGCTGGGTGCTCAGTACTCAGGGTGCTGGGTGCTCAGTACTCGGGTGCTGGGTTTTAAGTGCTCAGGGTGCTGGGTGCTCAGTGCTCGGGGTGCTGGGTGCTCAGTGCTCAGTACTCAGGGTGCTGGGTGCTCAGTGTTCGGGGTGCTGTGTGCTCAGTACTCGGGGTGCTGGTTGCCCAGTACTCGGGGTGCTGGTTGCTCAGTACTCGGGGTGCTGTGTGCTCAGTGCTCAGGGTGCTCAGTGCTCAGTGCTTGGGGTGCTGGGTGCTCAGTGCTCGGGGCGCTGGGTGCTCAGTGCTCGGGGTGCTGGGTGCTCAGTACTCGGGGTGCTGGGTGCTCAGTGCTCAGGGTGCTCAATGCTCAGTACTCAGTGCTCAGGGTGCTCAGTGCTCAGTGCTCAGGGTGCTGGGTGTTCAGTACTCAGGGTGCTGGGTGCTCAGTACTCAGGGTGCTGGGTGCTCAGTGCTCAGGGTGCTGGGTGCTCAGTGCTAGGGGTGCTCAGTACTCAGGGTGCTGTTTGTTCAGTGCTCAGGGTACTGGGTGCTCAGTACTCAGGGTGCTCGGTGCTTAGTACTCAGGGTGCTGGGTGCTCAGTAATCCGGGTGCTGGGTGCTCAGTGCTCGGGGTGCTCGGAGCTCAGTACTCAGGGTGCTGGGTGCTCAGTGCTCGGGGTGATCGGTGCTCAGTACTCAGGGTGCTGGGTGCTCAGTGCTCGGGGTGCTCGGTGCTCAGTACGTTGGGTGCTCACTACTCAGGGTGCTGGGTGCTCAGTGCTCAGTGTGCTGGGTGCTCAGTGCTCAGGGTGCTGGGTGCTCAGTGCTCAGGGTGCTGGGTGCTCAGTACTCAGGGTGCTGGGTGCTCAGTGCTCGGGTTGCTGGGTGCTCAGTGCTCAGGGTGCTGGGTGCCCAGTACTCAGGGTGCTGGGTGCTCCGTACTTGGGGTGCTGGGTGCTCAGTACTCAGGGTGCTGGGTGCTCAGTACTCAGGGTGCTGGGTGCTCAGTACTCGGGTGCTGGGTGCTCAGTACTCAGGGTGCTGGGTGCTCAGTGCTCGGGGTGCTGGGTGCTCAGTGCTCGCGGTGCTGTGTGCTCAGTGCTCGGGGTGCTCGGTGCCCAGTACTCAGGGTGCTGGGTGCTCAGTGCTCGAGGCGCTCAGTACTCACGGTGCTGTGTGCTCAGTGCTCAGGGTGCTGGGTGCTCAGTACTCAGGGTGCTTGGTGCTTAGTACTCAGTGTGCTGGGTGCTCAGTACTCCGGGTGCTGGGTGCTCAGTACTCAGGGTGCTCATTTAACAGGGTGCTGGGTGCTCAGTACTCAGGGTGCTGGGTGCTCAGTGCTCAGGGTGCTCGGTGCACGGGGCGCTGGGTGCTCAGTGCTCGGGGTGCTCGGAGCTCAGTACTCAGGGTGCTGGGTGCTCAGTGGTCGGAGTGCTCGGTGCTCAGTACTCAGGGTGCTGGGTGCTCAGTGCTCGGGGTGCTCGGTGCTCAGTACTCAGGGTGCTGGGTGCTCAGTACTCGGGGTGCTGTTTGCTCAGTACTCAGGGTGCTGGGTGCTCCGTACTCAGGGTGCTGGGTGCTCAGTACTCGGGTGCTGGGTTTTAAGTGCTCAGGGTGCTGGGTGCACAGTGCTCAGGGTGCTGGGTGCTCAGTGCTCAGGGTGCTGGGTGCTCAGTACTCGGGGTGCTGGTTGCCCTGTACTCGGGGTGCTGGGTGCTCAGTACTCAGGGTGCTGGGTGCTCAGTACTCGGGTGCTGGGTTTTAAGTGCTCAGGGTGCGGGGTGCTCAGTGCTCGGTGTGCTGGGTGCTCAGTGCTCAGTACTCAGGGTGCTGGGTGCTCAGTGTTCGGGGTGCTGGGTGCTCAGTACTCGGGGTGCTGGTTGCCCAGTACTCGGGGTGCTGGTTGCTCAGTACTCGGGGTGATGTGTGCTCAGTGCTCAGGGTGCTCAGTGCTCAGTTCTTGGGGTGCTGGGTGCTCAGTGCTCGGGGCGCTGGGTGCTCAGTGCTCGGGGTGCTGGGTGCTCAGTACTCGGGGTGCTGGGTGCTCAGTGCTCAGGGTGCTCAATGCTCAGTACTCAGTGCTCAGGGTGCTCAGTGCTCAGTGCTCAGGGTGCTGGGTGTTCAGTACTCAGGGTGCTGGGTGCTCAGTACTCAGGGTGCTGGGTGCTCAGTGCTCAGGGTGCTGGGTGCTCAGTGCTAGGGGTGCTCAGTACTCAGGGTGCTGTGTGTTCAGTGCTCAGGGTACTGGGTGCTCAGTACTCAGGGTGCTAGGTGCTTAGTACTCAGGGTGCTGGGTGCTCAGTAATCCGGGTGCTGGGTGCTCAGTGCTCGGGGTGCTCGGAGCTCAGTACTCAGGGTGCTGGGTGCTCAGTGCTCGGGGTGATCGGTGCTCAGTACTCAGGGTGCTGGGTGCTCAGTGCTCGGGGTGCTCGGTGCTCAGTACGTTGGGTGCTCACTACTCAGGGTGCTGCCTGCTCAGTGCTCAGTGTGCTGGGTGCTCAGTGCTCAGGGTGCTGGGTGCTCAGTGCTCAGGGTGCTGGGTGCTCAGTACTCAGGGTGCTGGGTGCTCAGTGCTCGGGTTGCTGGGTGCTCAGTGCTCAGGGTGCTGGGTGCCCAGTACTCAGGGTGCTGGGTGCTCCGTACTTGGGGTGCTGGGTGCTCAGTACTCAGGGTGCTGGGTGCTCAGTACTCAGGGTGCTGGGTGCTCAGTACTCGGGTGCTGGGTGCTCAGAACTCAGGGTGCTGGGTGCTCAGTGCTCGGGGTGCTGGGTGCTCAGTGCTCGCGGTGCTGTGTGCTCAGTGCTCGGGGTGCTCGGTGCCCAGTACTCAGGGTGCTGGGTGCTCAGTGCTCGAGGCGCTCAGTACTCACAGTGCTGTGTGCTCAGTGCTCAGGGTGCTGGGTGCTCAGTACTCAGGGTGCTTGGTGCTTAGTACTCAGTGTGCTGGGTGCTCAGTACTCCGGGTGCTGGGTGCTCAGTACTCAGGGTGCTCATTTAACAGGGTGCTGGGTGCTCAGTACTCAGGGTGCTGGGTGCTCAGTGCTCAGGGTGCTCGGTGCACGGGGCGCTGGGTGCTCAGTGCTCGGGGTGCTCGGAGCTCAGTACTCAGGGTGCTGGGTGCTCAGTGGTCGGAGTGCTCGGTGCTCAGTACTCAGGGTGCTGGGTGCTCAGTGCTAGGGGTGCTCGGTGCTCAGTACTCAGGGTGCTGGGTGCTCAGTACTCGGGGTGCTGTTTGCTCAGTACTCAGGGTGCTGGGTGCTCCGTACTCAGGGTGCTGGGTGCTCAGTACTCGGGTGCTGGGTTTTAAGTGCTCAGGGTGCTGGGTGCACAGTGCTCAGGGTGCTGGGTGCTCAGTGCTCAGGGTGCTGGGTGCTCAGTACTCGGGGTGCTGGTTGCCCTGTACTCGGGGTGCTGGGTGCTCAGTACTCAGGGTGCTGGGTGCTCAGTACTCGGGTGCTGGGTTTTAAGTGCTCAGGGTGCGGGGTGCTCAGTGCTCGGTGTGCTGGGTGCTCAGTGCTCAGTACTCAGGGTGCTGGGTGCTCAGTGTTCGGGGTGCTGAGTGCTCAGTACTCGGGGTGCTGGTTGCCCAGTACTCGGGGTGCTGGTTGCTCAGTACTCGGGGTGATGTGTGCTCAGTGCTCAGGGTGCTCAGTGCTCAGTTCTTGGGGTGCTGGGTGCTCAGTGCTCGGGGCGCTGGGTGCTCAGTGCTCCGGGTGCTGGGTGCTCAGTACTCGGGGTGCTGGGTGCTCAGTGCTCAGGGTGCTCAATGCTCAGTACTCAGTGCTCAGGGTGCTCAGTGCTCAGTGCTCAGGGTGCTGGGTGCTCAGTGCTAGGGGTGCTCAGTACTCAGGGTGCTGTGTGTTCAGTGCTCAGGGTACTGGGTGCTCAGTACTCAGGGTGCTAGGTGCTTAGTACTCAGGGTGCTGGGTGCTCAGTAATCCGGGTGCTGGGTGCTCAGTGCTCGGGGTGCTCGGAGCTCAGTACTCAGGGTGCTGGGTGCTCAGTGCTCGGGGTGATCGGTGCTCAGTACTCAGGGTGCTGGGTGCTCAGTGCTCGGGGTGCTCGGTGCTCAGTACGTTGGGTGCTCACTACTCAGGGTGCTGGGTGCTCAGTGCTCAGTGTGCTGGGTGCTCAGTGCTCAGGGTGCTGGGTGCTCAGTGCTCAGGGTGCTGGGTGCTCAGTACTCAGGGTGCTGGGTGCTCAGTGCTCGGGTTGCTGGGTGCTCAGTGCTCAGGGTGCTGGGTGCCCAGTACTCAGGGTGCTGGGTGCTCCGTACTTGGGGTGCTGGGTGCTCAGTACTCAGGGTGCTGGGTGCTCAGTACTCAGGGTGCTGGGTGCTCCGTACTCGGGTGCTGGGTGCTCAGTGCTCAGGGTGCTGGGTGCTCAGTTCTCGGGGTGCTGGGTGCTCAGTGCTCAGTACTCAGGGTGCTGGGTGCTCAGTGCTCGGGGTGCTGGGTGCTCAGTGCTCAGTACTCAGGGTGCTGGGTGCTCAGTACTCGGGTGCTGGGTGCTCAGTGCTCGGGGTGCTCGGTGCGCAGTACTCAGGGTGCTGGGTGCTCAGTGCTCGAGGCGCTCAGTACTCAGGGTGCTGTGTGTTCAGTGCTCAGGGTGCTGGGTGCTCAGTACTCAGGGTGCTCGGTGCTTAGTACTCAGGGTGTTGGGTGCTAAGTACTCCGGGTGCTGGGTGCTCAGTGCTCAGGGTGCTCGGTGCTCAGTGCTCAGGGTGCTGGGTGCTCAGTACTCAGGGTGCTGGGTGCTCAGTGCACGGGGTGCTAGGGGCTCAGTACTCAGGGTGCTGGGTGCTCAGTGCTCAGGGTGCTGGGTGCTCAGTGCTCAGGGTGCTCGGTTCTTAGTACTCATGGTGCTCGGTGATCGGTGTGCTGGGTGCTCAGTGCTCGGGGTGCTGGGTGCTCAGTGCTCGGGGTGCTGGGTGCTCAGTACTCAGGGTGCTCGGTGCTCAGTACTCAGGGTGCTGGGTGCTCAGTGCTCAGGGTGCTGGGTGCTCAGTACTCAGGGTGCTGGGTGCTCGGTGCTCAGTACACTGGGTGCTCAGTACTCAGGGTGCTGGGTGCTCAGTACTCAGGGTGCTGGGTGCTCAGTCCTCAGGGTGCTCAGTGCTCAGGGTGCTGGGTGCTCAGTGCTCGGGGTGCTGGGTGCTCAGTACTCAGGGTGTTCGGTGCTTAGTACTCAGGGTGCTCAGTGCTCAGTACTCAGGGTGCTGGGTTCTCAGTACTCAGGGTGCTGGTTGCTCAGTGCTCAGGGTGCTGGGTGCTGAGTACTCAGGGTGCTGGGTGCTCAGTACTCATGGTGCTGGGTGCTCAGTGCTCGGGGTGCTGGGTGCTCAGTGGTCGGGTTGCTGGGTGCTCAGTGCTCGGGTTGCTGGGTGCTCAGTGCTCGGGGTGCTGGGTGCTCAGTGCTCAGGGTGCTGGGTGCTCAGTGCTCGGGGTGCTCGGTGCTCAGTGCTCGGTGTGCTCGGTGCTCAGTGCTCGGGGTGGTGGGTGCTCAGTACTCGGGGTGCTCAGTGCTCAGTACTCAGGGTGCTGGGTGCTCAGTACTCAGGGTGCTGGGTGCTCATTGCTCGGGGTACTGGGTCCTCAGTGTTACGGGTGCTGGGTGCTCAGTGCTCGGGGTGCTGGGTGCTCAGTGCTCGGGGCCCTGGGTGCTCAGTACTCAGGGTGCTGGGTGCTCAGTGCTCAGTGTGCTCTGTGCTCGCGGTGCTGGGTGCTCAGTACTCAGGGTGCTGGGTGCTCAGTGCTCAGGGTGCTGGGTGCTCAGTACTCAGGGTGCTGGGTGCTCATTCTCGTGGTGCTGGGTGCTCAGTGCTCGGGATGCTGGGTGCTCAGTACTCGGGGTGTTGGGTGCTCAGTGCTCAGCGTGCTGGGTGCTCAGTACTCAGGGTGCTTGGTTCTCAGTACTCAGGGTGCTGGGTGCTCATTCTCGGGGTGCTGGGTGCTCAGTGCTCAGGGTCCTCGGTGCTCAGTACTCAGGGTGCTCAGTACTCAGCGTGCTTTGTGCTCAGTGCTTAGGGTGCTGGGTGCTCAGTACTCAGGGTGCTGGGTGCTCAGTACTCACGGTGCTGGGTGCTCAGTACTCGGGGTGCTGGGTGCTCATTACTCAGGGTGCTGGGTGCTCAGTGCTCAGGGTGCTCGCTGCTCAGTACTCTTTTTGCTGGGTGCTCAGTACTCAGGGTGCTGGGTGCTCAGTGCTCGGGGAGCTCGGTGCTCAGTGCTCAGGATGCTCGGTGCTCAGTACTTTTGGTGCTGGGTGTTCGGTACTCAGGGTGCTGGGTGCTCAGTGCTCGGGGTGCTCGGTGCTCAGTACTCAGGGTGCTGGGTGCTCAGTGCTCGGGTTGTTGGGTGCTCAGTGCTCAGGGTGCTGAGTGCTCAGTGCTCTGGGTGCTGGGTGCTCAGTACTCGGAGTGCTCGGTGCTCAGTACTCAGGGTGCTGGGTGCTCAGTGCTCAGGTGATGGGTGCTAAGTACTCAGGTTGCTGGGTGCTCAGTACTCAGGGTGTTCGGTGCTTAGTACTCAGGGTGCTCAGTGCTCAGGGTGCTGAGTGCTCAGTGCTCTGGGTGCTGGGTGCTCAGTACTCGGAGTGCTCGGTGCTCAGTACTCAGGGTGCTGGGTGCTCAGTGCTCAGGTGATGGGTGCTAAGTACTCAGGTTGCTCGGTGCTCAGTACTCATGGTGCTGGGTGCTCAGTGCTCGGGGTGCTGGGTGCTCAGTGCTCGGGTTGCTGGGTGCTCAGTGCTCGGGGTGCTGGGTGCTCAGTGCTCAGGGTGCTGGGTGCTCAGTGCTAGGGGTGCTCAGTACTCAGGGTGCTGTGTGTTCAGTGCTCAGGGTACTGGGTGCTCAGTACTCAGGGTGCTAGGTGCTTAGTACTCAGGGTGCTGGGTGCTCAGTAATCCGGGTGCTGGGTGCTCAGTGCTCGGGGTGCTCGGAGCTCAGTACTCAGGGTGCTGGGTGCTCAGTGCTCGGGGTGATCGGTGCTCAGTACTCAGGGTGCTGGGTGCTCAGTGCTCGGGGTGCTCGGTGCTCAGTACGTTGGGTGCTCACTACTCAGGGTGCTGCCTGCTCAGTGCTCAGTGTGCTGGGTGCTCAGTGCTCAGGGTGCTGGGTGCTCAGTGCTCAGGGTGCTGGGTGCTCAGTACTCAGGGTGCTGGGTGCTCAGTGCTCGGGTTGCTGGGTGCTCAGTGCTCAGGGTGCTGGGTGCCCAGTACTCAGGGTGCTGGGTGCTCCGTACTTGGGGTGCTGGGTGCTCAGTACTCAGGGTGCTGGGTGCTCAGTACTCAGGGTGTTGGGTGCTCAGTACTCGGGTGCTGGGTGCTCAGTACTCAGGGTGCTGGGTGCTCAGTGCTCGGGGTGCTGGGTGCTCAGTGCTCGCGGTGCTGTGTGCTCAGTGCTCGGGGTGCTCGGTGCCCAGTACTCAGGGTGCTGGGTGCTCAGTGCTCGAGGCGCTCAGTACTCACAGTGCTGTGTGCTCAGTGCTCAGGGTGCTGGGTGCTCAGTACTCAGGGTGCTTGGTGCTTAGTACTCAGTGTGCTGGGTGCTCAGTACTCCGGGTGCTGGGTGCTCAGTACTCAGGGTGCTCATTTAACAGGGTGCTGGGTGCTCAGTACTCAGGGTGCTGGGTGCTCAGTGCTCAGGGTGCTCGGTGCACGGGGCGCTGGGTGCTCAGTGCTCGGGGTACTCGGAGCTCAGTACTCAGGGTGCTGGGTGCTCAGTGGTCGGAGTGCTCGGTGCTCAGTACTCAGGGTGCTGGGTGCTCAGTGCTAGGGGTGCTCGGTGCTCAGTACTCAGGGTGCTGGGTGCTCAGTACTCGGGGTGCTGTTTGCTCAGTACTCAGGGTGCTGGGTGCTCCGTACTCAGGGTGCTGGGTGCTCAGTACTCGGGTGCTGGGTTTTAAGTGCTCAGGGTGCTGGGTGCACAGTGCTCAGGGTGCTGGGTGCTCAGTGCTCAGGGTGCTGGGTGCTCAGTACTCGGGGTGCTGGTTGCCCTGTACTCGGGGTGCTGGGTGCTCAGTACTCAGGGTGCTGGGTGCTCAGTACTCGGGTGCTGGGTTTTAAGTGCTCAGGGTGCGGGGTGCTCAGTGCTCGGTGTGCTGGGTGCTCAGTGCTCAGTACTCAGGGTGCTGGGTGCTCAGTGTTCGGGGTGCTGAGTGCTCAGTACTCGGGGTGCTGGTTGCCCAGTACTCGGGGTGCTGGTTGCTCAGTACTCGGGGTGATGTGTGCTCAGTGCTCAGGGTGCTCAGTGCTCAGTTCTTGGGGTGCTGGGTGCTCAGTGCTCGGGGCGCTGGGTGCTCAGTGCTCGGGGTGCTGGGTGCTCAGTACTCGGGGTGCTGGGTGCTCAGTGCTCAGGGTGCTCAATGCTCAGTACTCAGTGCTCAGGGTGCTGGGTGCTCAGTGCTAGGGGTGCTCAGTACTCAGGGTGCTGTGTGTTCAGTGCTCAGGGTACTGGGTGCTCAGTACTCAGGGTGCTAGGTGCTTAGTACTCAGGGTGCTGGGTGCTCAGTAATCCGGGTGCTGGGTGCTCAGTGCTCGGGGTGCTCGGAGCTCAGTACTCAGGGTGCTGGGTGCTCAGTGCTCGGGGTGATCGGTGCTCAGTACTCAGGGTGCTGGGTGCTCAGTGCTCGGGGTGCTCGGTGCTCAGTACGTTGGGTGCTCACTACTCAGGGTGCTGGGTGCTCAGTGCTCAGTGTGCTGGGTGCTCAGTGCTCAGGGTGCTGGGTGCTCAGTGCTCAGGGTGCTGGGTGCTCAGTACTCAGGGTGCTGGGTGCTCAGTGCTCGGGTTGTTGGGTGCTCAGTGCTCAGGGTGCTGGGTGCCCAGTACTCAGGGTGCTGGGTGCTCCGTACTTGGGGTGCTGGGTGCTCAGTACTCAGGGTGCTGGGTGCTCAGTACTCAGGGTGCTGGGTGCTCCATACTCGGGTGCTGGGTGCTCAGTGCTCAGGGTGCTGGGTGCTCAGTTCTCGGGGTGCTGGGTGCTCAGTGCTCAGTACTCAGGGTGCTGGGTGCTCAGTGCTCGGGGTGCTGGGTGCTCAGTGCTCAGTACTCAGGGTGCTGGGTGCTCAGTACTCGGGTGCTGGGTGCTCAGTGCTCGGGGTGCTCGGTGCGCAGTACTCAGGGTGCTGGGTGCTCAGTGCTCGAGGCCCTCAGTACTCAGGGTGCTGTGTGTTCAGTGCTCAGGGTGCTGGGTGCTCAGTACTCAGGGTGCTCGGTGCTTAGTACTCAGGGTGTTGGGTGCTAAGTACTCCGGGTGCTGGGTGCTCAGTGCTCGGGGTGCTCGGTGCTCAGTGCTCAAGGTGCTTGGTGCTCAGTACTCAGGGTGCTCATTGCACAGGGTGCTGGGTGCTCAGTGCTCAGGGTTCTCTGTGCTCGGGGCGCTGGGTGCTCAGTGCTCGGGGTGCTCGGTGCTGAGTACTCAGGGTGCTGGGTGCTCAGTGCTCGGGGTGCTCGGTGCTCAGTACGTTGGGTGCTCACTACTCAGGGTGCTGGGTGCTCAGTGCTCAGGGTGCTGGGTGCACAGTGCTCAGTGTGCTGGGTGCTCAGTGCTCAGCGTGCTGGGTGCTCAGTACTCATGGTGCTGGGTGCTCAGTGTTCGGGGTGCTGGGTGCTCAGTGCTCAGGGTGCTGGGTGCTCAGTACTCAGGGTGCTTGGTGCTTAGTACTCAGGGTGCTCGGTGCTCTGTGTGCTGGGTGCTCAGTGCTCGGCGTGCTGCGTGCTCAGTACTCAGGGTGCTGGGTGCTCAGTACTCAGGGTGCTGGGTGCTCAGTACTCGGGTGCTGGGTGCTCAGTGCTCAGGGTGCTGGGTGCTCAGTGCTCGGGGTGCTGGTGCTCAGTGCTCAGTACTCAGGGTGCTGGGTGCTCAGTGCTCAGGGTGCTGGGTGCTCAGTGCTCAGGGTGCTGGGTGCTCAGTGCTCAGGGTGCTGGGTACTCAGTGCTCAGGGTGCTGGGTGCTCAGTACTCAGGGTGCTTAGTGCTCAGTACTCGGGTGCTGGGTGCTCAGGGCTCAGGGTGCTCAGTGTTCAGTACTCGGGGTGCTGTGTGCTCAGTGCTCAGGGTGGTCAGTGCTCAGTGCTTGGGGTGCTGGGTGCTCAGTGCTCGGGGCGCTGGGTGCTCAGTGCTCGGGGTGCTGGGTGCTCAGTACTCGGGGTGCTGGGTGCTCAGTGCTCAGGGTGCTCAATGCTCAGTACTCAGTGCTCAGGGTGCTGGGTGCTCAGTACTCGGGGTGCTGTTTGCTCAGTACTCAGGGTGCTGGGTGCTCCGTACTCAGGGTGCTGGGTGCTCAGTACTCGGGTGCTGGGTTTTAAGTGCTCAGGGTGCTGGGTGCACAGTGCTCAGGGTGCTGGGTGCTCAGTGCTCAGGGTGCTGGGTGCTCAGTACTCGGGGTGCTGGTTGCCCTGTACTCAGGGTGCTGGGTGCTCAGTACTCATGGTGCTGCGTGCTCAGTACTCGGGTGCTGGGTTTTAAGTGCTCAGGGTGCGGGGTGCTCAGTGCTCGGTGTGCTGGGTGCTCAGTGCTCAGTACTCAGGGTGCTGGGTGCTCAGTGTTCGGGGTGCTGGGTGCTCAGTACTCGGGGTGCTGGTTGCCCAGTACTCGGGGTGCTGGTTGCTCAGTACTCGGGGTGATGTGTGCTCAGTGCTCAGGGTGCTCAGTGCTCAGTTCTTGGGGTGCTGGGTGCTCAGTGCTCGGGGCGCTGGGTGCTCAGTGCTCGGGGTGCTGGGTGCTCAGTACTCGGGGTGCTGGGTGCTCAGTGCTCAGGGTGCTCAATGCTCAGTACTCAGTGCTCAGGGTGCTCAGTGCTCAGTGCTCAGGGTGCTGGGTGCTCAGTGCTAGGGGTGCTCATTACTCAGGGTGCTGTGTGTTCAGTGCTCAGGGTACTGGGTGCTCAGTACTCAGGGTGCTAGGTGCTTAGTACTCAGGGTGCTGGGTGCTCAGTAATCCGGGTGCTGGGTGCTCAGTGCTCGGGGTGCTCGGAGCTCAGTACTCAGGGTGCTGGGTGCTCAGTGCTCGGGGTGATCGGTGCTCAGTACTCAGGGTGCTGGGTGCTCAGTGCTCGGGGTGCTCGGTGCTCAGTACGTTGGGTGCTCACTACTCAGGGTGCTGGGTGCTCAGTGCTCAGTGTGCTGGGTGCTCAGTGCTCAGGGTGCTGGGTGCTCAGTGCTCAGGGTGCTGGGTGCTCAGTACTCAGGGTGCTGGGTGCTCAGTGCTCGGGTTGCTGGGTGCTCAGTGCTCAGGGTGCTGGGTGCCCAGTACTCAGGGTGCTGGGTGCTCCGTACTTGGGGTGCTGGGTGCTCAGTACTCAGGGTGCTGGGTGCTCAGTACTCAGGGTGCTGGGTGCTCCGTACTCGGGTGCTGGGTGCTCAGTGCTCAGGGTGCTGGGTGCTCAGTTCTCGGGGTGCTGGGTGCTCAGTGCTCAGTACTCAGGGTGCTGGGTGCTCAGTGCTCGGGGTGCTGGGTGCTCAGTGCTCAGTACTCAGGGTGCTGGGTGCTCAGTACTCGGGTGCTGGGTGCTCAGTGCTCGGGGTGCTCGGTGCGCAGTACTCAGGGTGCTGGGTGCTCAGTGCTCGAGGCGCTCAGTACTCAGGGTGCTGTGTGTTCAGTGCTCAGGGTGCTGGGTGCTCAGTACTCAGGGTGCTCGGTGCTTAGTACTCAGGGTGTTGGGTGCTAAGTACTCCGGGTGCTGGGTGCTCAGTGCTCGGGGTGCTCGGTGCTCAGTGCTCAAGGTGCTGGGTGCTCAGTACTCAGGGTGCTCATTGCACAGGGTGCTGGGTGCTCAGTGCTCAGGGTTCTCTGTGCTCGGGGCGCTGGGTGCTCAGTGCTCGGGGTGCTCGGTGCTGAGTACTCAGGGTGCTGGGTGCTCAGTGCTCGGGGTGCTCGGTGCTCAGTACGTTGGGTGCTCACTACTCAGGGTGCTGGGTGCTCAGTGCTCAGGGTGCTGGGTGCACAGTGCTCAGTGTGCTGGGTGCTCAGTGCTCAGCGTGCTGGGTGCTCAGTACTCATGGTGCTGGGTGCTCAGTGTTCGGGGTGCTGGGTGCTCAGTGCTCAGGGTGCTGGGTGCTCAGTACTCAGGGTGCTTGGTGCTTAGTACTCAGGGTGCTCGGTGCTCTGTGTGCTGGGTGCTCAGTGCTCGGCGTGCTGCGTGCTCAGTACTCAGGGTGCTGGGTGCTCAGTACTCAGGGTGCTGGGTGCTCAGTACTCGGGTGCTGGGTGCTCAGTGCTCAGGGTGCTGGGTGCTCAGTGCTCGGGGTGCTGGTGCTCAGTGCTCAGTACTCAGGGTGCTGGGTGCTCAGTGCTCAGGGTGCTGGGTGCTCAGTGCTCAGGGTGCTGGGTGCTCAGTGCTCAGGGTGCTGGGTACTCAGTGCTCAGGGTGCTGGGTGCTCAGTACTCAGGGTGCTTAGTGCTCAGTACTCGGGTGCTGGGTGCTCAGGGCTCAGGGTGCTCAGTGTTCAGTACTCGGGGTGCTGTGTGCTCAGTGCTCAGGGTGGTCAGTGCTCAGTGCTTGGGGTGCTGGGTGCTCAGTGCTCGGGGCGCTGGGTGCTCAGTGCTCGGGGTGCTGGGTGCTCAGTACTCGGGGTGCTGGGTGCTCAGTGCTCAGGGTGCTCAATGCTCAGTACTCAGTGCTCAGGGTGCTCAGTGCTCAGTGCTCAGGGTGCTGGGTGTTCAGTACTCAGGGTGCTGGGTGCTCAGTACTCAGGGTGCTGGGTGCTCAGTGCTCAGGGTGCTGGGTGCTCAGTGCTCGGGGTGCTTGGTGCGCAGTACTCAGGGTGCTGTGTGTTCAGTGCTCAGGGTGCTGGGTGCTCAGTACTCAGGGTGCTTGGTGCTTAGTACTCAGTGTGCTGGGTGCTCAGTACTCCGGGTGCTGGGTGCTCAGTGCTCGGGGTGCTCGGTGCTCAGTGCACAAGGTGCTGGGTGCTCAGTACTCAGGGTGCTCATTTCACAGGGTGCTGGGTGCTCAGTACTCGGGTGCTGGGTTTTAAGTGCTCAGGGTGCTGGGTGCTCAGTGCTCAGGGTGCTGGGTGCTCAGTGCTCAGGGTGCTGGGTGCTCAGTACTCGGGGTGCTGGTTGCCCAGTACTCGGGGTGCTGGTTGCTCAGTACTCAGGGTGCTGGGTGCTCAGTACTCAGGGTGCTGGGTGCTCAGTACTCGGGTGCTGGGTTTTAAGTGCTCAGGGTGCAGGGTGCTCAGTGCTCGGGGTGCTGGGTGCTCAGTGCTCACTACTCAGGGTGCTGGGTGCTCAGTGTTCGGGGTGCTGTGTGCTCAGTACTCGGGGTGCTGGTTGCCCAGTACTCGGGGTGCTGGTTGCTCAGTACTCGGGGTGCTGTGTGCTCAGTGCTCAGGGTGCTCAGTGCTCAGTGCTTGGGGTGCTGGGTGCTCAGTGCTCGGGGCGCTGGGTGCTCAGTGCTCGGGGTGCTGGGTGCTCAGTACTCGGGGTGCTGGGTGCTCAGTGCTCAGGGTGCTCAATGCTCAGTACTCAGTGCTCAGGGTGCTCAGTGCTCAGTGCTCAGGGTGCTGGGTGTTCAGTACTCAGGGTACTGGGTGCTCAGTACTCAGGGTGCTGGGTGCTCAGTGCTCAGGGTGCTGGGTGCTCAGTGCTAGGGGTGCTCAGTACTCAGGGTGCTGTGTGTTCAGTGCTCAGGGTACTGGGTGCTCAGTACTCAGGGTGCTCGGTGCTTAGTACTCAGGGTGCTGGGTGCTCAGTAATCCGGGTGCTGGGTGCTCAGTGCTCGGGGTGCTCGGAGCTCAGTACTCAGGGTGCTGGGTGCTCAGTGCTCGGGGTGATCGGTGCTCAGTACTCAGGGTGCTGGGTGCTCAGTGCTCGGGGTGCTCGGTGCTCAGTACGTTGGGTGCTCACTACTCAGGGTGCTGGGTGCTCAGTGCTCAGTGTGCTGGGTGCTCAGTGCTCAGGGTGCTGGGTGCTCAGTGCTCAGGGTGCTGGGTGCTCAGTACTCAGGGTGCTGGGTGCTCAGTGCTCGGGTTGCTGGGTGCTCAGTGCTCAGGGTGCTGGGTGCCCAGTACTCAGGGTGCTGGGTGCTCCGTACTTGGGGTGCTGGGTGCTCAGTACTCAGGGTGCTGGGTGCTCAGTACTCAGGGTGCTGGGTGCTCAGTACTCGGGTGCTGGGTGCTCAGTACTCAGGGTGCTGGGTGCTCAGTGCTCGGGGTGCTGGGTGCTCAGTGCTCACGGTGCTGTGTGCTCAGTGCTCGGGGTGCTCGGTGCCCAGTACTCAGGGTGCTGGGTGCTCAGTGCTCGAGGCGCTCAGTACTCACGGTGCTGTGTGCTCAGTGCTCAGGGTGCTGGGTGCTCAGTACTCAGGGTGCTTGGTGCTTAGTACTCAGTGTGCTGGGTGCTCAGTACTCCGGGTGCTGGGTGCTCAGTACTCAGGGTGCTCATTTAACAGGGTGCTGGGTGCTCAGTACTCAGGGTGCTGGGTGCTCAGTGCTCAGGGTGCTCGGTGCACGGGGCGCTGGGTGCTCAGTGCTCGGGGTGCTCGGAGCTCAGTACTCAGGGTGCTGGGTGCTCAGTGGTCGGAGTGCTCGGTGCTCAGTACTCAGGATGCTGGGTGCTCAGTGCTCGGGGTGCTCGGTGCTCAGTACTCAGGGTGCTGGGTGCTCAGTACTCGGGGTGCTGTTTGCTCAGTACTCAGGGTGCTGGTTGCTCCGTACTCAGGGTGCTGGGTGCTCAGTACTCGGGTGCTGGGTTTTAAGTGCTCAGGGTGCTGGGTGCTCAGTGCTCAGGGTGCTGGGTGCTCAGTGCTCAGGGTGCTGGGTGCTCAGTACTCGGGGTGCTGGTTGCCCTGTACTCGGGGTGCTGGGTGCTCAGTACTCAGGGTGCTGGGTGCTCAGTACTCGGGTGCTGGGTTTTAAGTGCTCAGGGTGCGGGGTTCTCAGTGCTCGGTTTGCTGGGTGCTCAGTGCTCAGTGCTCAGGGTGCTCAGTGCTCAGTGCTCAGGGTGCTGGGTGCTCAGTACTCGGGGTGCTGGTTGCCCAGTACTCGGGGTGCTGGTTGCTCAGTACTCGGGGTGATGTGTGCTCAGTGCTCAGGGTGCTCAGTGCTCAGTTCTTGGGGTGCTGGGTGCTCAGTGCTCGGGGCGCTGGGTGCTCAGTGCTCGGGGTGCTGGGTGCTCAGTACTCGGGGTGCTGGGTGCTCAGTGCTCAGGGTGCTCAATGCTCAGTACTCAGTGCTCAGGGTGCTCAGTGCTCAGTGCTCAGGGTGCTGGGTGTTCAGTACTCAGGGTGCTGGGTGCTCAGTACTCAGTGTGCTGGGTGCTCAGTGCTCAGGGTGCTGGGTGCTCAGTGCTAGGGGTGCTCAGTACTCAGGGTGCTGTGTGTTCAGTGCTCAGGGTACTGGGTGCTCAGTACTCAGGGTGCTAGGTGCTTAGTACTCAGGGTGCTGGGTGCTCAGTAATCCGGGTGCTGGGTGCTCAGTGCTTGGGGTGCTCGGAGCTCAGTACTCAGGGTGCTGGGTGCTCAGTGCTCGGGGTGATCGGTGCTCAGTACTCAGGGTGCTGGGTGCTCAGTGCTCGGGGTGCTCGGTGCTCAGTACGTTGGGTGCTCACTACTCAGGGTGCTGGGTGCTCAGTGCTCAGTGTGCTGGGTGCTCAGTGCTCAGGGTGCTGGGTGCTCAGTGCTCAGGGTGCTGGGTGCTCAGTACTCAGGGTGCTGGGTGCTCAGTGCTCGGGTTGCTGGGTGCTCAGTGCTCAGGGTGCTGGGTGCCCAGTACTCAGGGTGCTGGGTGCTCCGTACTTGGGGTGCTGGGTGCTCAGTACTCAGGGTGCTGGGTGCTCAGTACTCAGGGTGCTGGGTGCTCCGTACTCGGGTGTTGGGTGCTCAGTGCTCAGGGTGCTGGGTGCTCAGTTCTCGGGGTGCTGGGTGCTCAGTGCTCAGTACTCAGGGTGCTGGGTGCTCAGTGCTCGGGGTGCTGGGTGCTCAGTGCTCAGTACTCAGGGTGCTGGGTGCTCAGTACTCGGGTGCTGGGTGCTCAGTGCTCGGGGTGCTCGGTGCGCAGTACTCAGGGTGCTGGGTGCTCAGTGCTCGAGGCGCTCAGTACTCAGGGTGCTGTGTGTTCAGTGCTCAGGGTGCTGGGTGCTCAGTACTCAGGGTGCTTGGTGCTTAGTACTCAGTGTGCTGGGTGCTCAGTACTCCGGGTGCTGGGTGCTCAGTGCTCGGGGTGCTCGGTGCTCGGTGCTCAGTGCACAAGGTGCTGGGTGCTCAGTACTCAGGGTGCTCATTTCACAGGGTGCTGGGTGCTCAGTACTCAGGGTGCTGGGTGCTCAGTGCTCAGGGTGCTCGGTGCTCGGGGCGCTGGGTGCTCAGTGCTCGGGGTGCTCGGAGCTCAGTACTCAGGGTGCTGGGTGCTCAGTGGTCGGGGTGCTCGGTGCTCAGTACTCAGGGTGCTGGGTGCTCAGTGCTCGGGGTGCTCGGTGCTCAGTACGTTGGGTGCTCACTACTCAGGGTGCTGGGTGCACAGTGCTCAGGGTGCTGGGTGCTCAGTGCTCAGGGTGCTGGGTGCTCAGTGCTCAGGGTGCTGGGTGCTCAGTACTCAGGGTGCTGAGTGCTCAGTGCTCGGGGTGCTGGGTGCTCAGTGCTCAGGGTGCTGGGTGCTCAGTACTCAGGGTGCTGGGTGCTCAGTACTCGGGGTGCTGGGTGCTCAGTAGTCAGGGTGCTGGGTGCTCAGTACTCAGGTGCTGGGTGTTCAGTGCTCAGGGTGCTGGGTGCTCAGTGCTCGGGGTGCTGGGTGCACAGTGCTCAGTACTCAGGGTGCTGGGTGCTCAGTGCTCGGGGTGCTGGGTGCTCAGTGCTCAGTACTCAGGGTGCTGGGTGCTCAGTGCTCAGGGTGCTGGGTGCTCAGTGCTCAGGGTGCTGGGTGCTCAGTGCTCAGGGTGCTGGGTACTCAGTGCAAAGGGTGCTGGGTGCTCAGTACTCAGGGTGCTGGGTGCTCAGTGCTCAGGGTGCTTTGTGCTCAGTGCTCGGGGTGCTGGGTGCTCAGTACTCAGGGTGCTTAATGCTCAGTACTCGGGGTGCTGGGTGTTCAGTACTCAGGGTGCTGGGTGCTCAGTACTCAGGGTGCTGGGTGCTCAGTGCTCAGGGTGCTGGGTGCTCAGTGCTAGGGGTGCTCAGTACTCAGGGTGCTGTGTGTTCAGTGCTCAGGGTACTGGGTGCTCAGTACTCAGGGTGCTCGGTGCTTAGTACTCAGGGTGCTGGGTGCTCAGTAATCCGGGTGCTGGGTGCTCAGTGCTCGGGGTGCTCGGAGCTCAGTACTCAGGGTGCTGGGTGCTCAGTGCTCGGGGTGATCGGTGCTCAGTACTCAGGGTGCTGGGTGCTCAGTGCTCGGGGTGCTCGGTGCTCAGTACGTTGGGTGCTCACTACTCAGGGTGCTGGGTGCACAGTGCTCAGGGTGCTGGGTGCTCAGTGCTCAGGGTGCTGTGTGCTCAGGACTCAGGGTGCTGGGTGCTCAGTGCTCGGGTTGCTGGGTGCTCAGTGCTCAGGGTGCTGGGTGCCCAGTACTCAGGGTGCTGGGTGCTCCGTACTTGGGGTGCTGGGTGCTCAGTACTCAGGGTGCTGGGTGCTCAGTACTCAGGGTGCTGGGTGCTCAGTACTCGGGTGCTGGGTGCTCAGTGCTCAGGGTGCTTTGTGCTCAGTTCTCGGGGTGCTGGGTGCTCAGTGCTCAGTACTCAGGGTGCTGGGTGCTCAGTGCTCAGGGTGCTGGGTGCTCAGTGCTCAGTACTCAGGGTGCTGGGTGCTCAGTACTCGGGTGCTGGGTGCTCAGTGCTCGGGGTGCTCGGTGCGCAGTACTCAGGGTGCTGGGTGCTCAGTGCTGGAGGCGCTCAGTACTCAGGGTGCTGTGTGTTCAGTGCTTAGGGTGCTGGGTGCTCAGTACTCAGGGTGCTTGGTGCTTAGTACTCAGTGTGCTGGGTGCTCAGTACTCCGGGTGCTGGGTGCTCAGTGCTCGGGGTGCTCGGTGCTCAGTGCACAAGGTGCTGGGTGCTCAGTACTCAGGGTGCTCATTTCACAGGGTGCTGCGTGCTCAGTACTCAGGGTGCTGGGTGCTCAGTGCTCAGGGTGCTCGGTGCTCGGGGCGCTGGGTGCTCAGTGCTCGGGGTGCTCGGAGCTCAGTACTCAAGTTGCTGGGTGCTCAGTGGTCGGGGTGCTCGGTGCTCAGTACTCAGGGTGCTGGGTGCTCAGTGCTCGGGGTGCTCGGTGCTCAGTACGTTGGGTGCTCACTACTCAGGGTGCTGGGTGCACAGTGCTCAGGGTGCTGGGTGCTCAGTGCTCAGGGTGCTGGGTGCTCAGTGCTCAGGGTGCTGGGTGCTCAGTACTCAGGGTGCTGAGTGCACAGTGCTCGGGGTGCTGGGTGCTCAATGCTCAGGGTGCTGGGTGCTCAGTACTCAGGGTGCTGGGTGCTCAGTACTGGGGGTGCTGGGTGCTCAGTAGTCAGGGTGCTGGGTGCTCAGTACTCAGGTGCTGGGTGCTCAGTGCTCAGGGTGCTGGGTGCTCAGTGCTCGGGGTGCTGGGTGCACAGTGCTCAGTACTCAGGGTGCTGGGTGCTCAGTGCTCGGGGTGCTGGGTGCTCAGTGCTCAGTACTCAGGGTGCTGGGTGCTCAGTGCTCAGGGTGCTGGGTGCTCAGTGCTCAGGGTGCTGGGTGCTCAGTGCTCAGGGTGCTGGGTACTCAGTGCAAAGGGTGCTGGGTGCTCAGTACTCAGGGTGCTGGGTGCTCAGTGCTCAGGGTGCTTTGTGCTCAGTGCTCGGGGTGCTGGGTGCTCAGTACTCAGGGTGCTTAATGCTCAGTACTCGGGGTGCTGGGTGTTCAGTACTCAGGGTGCTGGGTGCTCAGTACTCAGGGTGCTGGGTGCTCAGTGCTCAGGGTGCTGGGTGCTCAGTGCTAGGGGTGCTCAGTACTCAGGGTGCTGTGTGTTCAGTGCTCAGGGTACTGGGTGCTCAGTACTCAGGGTGCTCGGTGCTTAGTACTCAGGGTGCTGGGTGCTCAGTAATCCGGGTGCTGGGTGCTCAGTGCTCGGGGTGCTCGGAGCTCAGTACTCAGGGTGCTGGGTGCTCAGTGCTCGGGGTGATCGGTGCTCAGTACTCAGGGTGCTGGGTGCTCAGTGCTCGGGGTGCTCGGTGCTCAGTACGTTGGGTGCTCACTACTCAGGGTGCTGGGTGCACAGTGCTCAGGGTGCTGGGTGCTCAGTGCTCAGGGTGCTGTGTGCTCAGGACTCAGGGTGCTGGGTGCTCAGTGCTCGGGTTGCTGGGTGCTCAGTGCTCAGGGTGCTGGGTGCCCAGTACTCAGGGTGCTGGGTGCTCCGTACTTGGGGTGCTGGGTGCTCAGTACTCAGGGTGCTGGGTGCTCAGTACTCAGGGTGCTGGGTGCTCAGTACTCGGGTGCTGGGTGCTCAGTGCTCAGGGTGCTTTGTGCTCAGTTCTCGGGGTGCTGGGTGCTCAGTGCTCAGTACTCAGGGTGCTGGGTGCTCAGTGCTCAGGGTGCTGGGTGCTCAGTGCTCAGTACTCAGGGTGCTGGGTGCTCAGTACTCGGGTGCTGGGTGCTCAGTGCTCGGGGTGCTCGGTGCGCAGTACTCAGGGTGCTGGGTGCTCAGTGCTGGAGGCGCTCAGTACTCAGGGTGCTGTGTGTTCAGTGCTTAGGGTGCTGGGTGCTCAGTACTCAGGGTGCTTGGTGCTTAGTACTCAGTGTGCTGGGTGCTCAGTACTCCGGGTGCTGGGTGCTCAGTGCTCGGGGTGCTCGGTGCTCAGTGCACAAGGTGCTGGGTGCTCAGTACTCAGGGTGCTCATTTCACAGGGTGCTGCGTGCTCAGTACTCAGGGTGCTGGGTGCTCAGTGCTCAGGGTGCTCGGTGCTCGGGGCGCTGGGTGCTCAGTGCTCGGGGTGCTCGGAGCTCAGTACTCAAGTTGCTGGGTGCTCAGTGGTCGGGGTGCTCGGTGCTCAGTACTCAGGGTGCTGGGTGCTCAGTGCTCGGGGTGCTCGGTGCTCAGTACGTTGGGTGCTCACTACTCAGGGTGCTGGGTGCACAGTGCTCAGGGTGCTGGGTGCTCAGTGCTCAGGGTGCTGGGTGCTCAGTGCTCAGGGTGCTGGGTGCTCAGTACTCAGGGTGCTGAGTGCACAGTGCTCGGGGTGCTGGGTGCTCAATGCTCAGGGTGCTGGGTGCTCAGTACTCAGGGTGCTGGGTGCTCAGTACTGGGGGTGCTGGGTGCTCAGTAGTCAGGGTGCTGGGTGCTCAGTACTCAGGTGCTGGGTGCTCAGTGCTCAGGGTGCTGGGTGCTCAGTGCTCGGGGTGCTGGGTGCTCAGTGCTCAGTACTCAGGTTGCTGGGTGCTCAGTGCTCGGGGTGCTGGGTGCTCAGTGCTCAGTACTCAGGGTGCTCTGTGCTCAGTGCAAAGGGTGCTGGGTGCTCAGTACTCAGGGTGCTGGGTACTCAGTGCTCAGGGTGCTTTGTGCTCAGTGCTCGGGGTGCTGGGTGCTCAGAACTCAGGGTGCTTAGTGCTCAGTACTCGGGGTGCTGGGTGCTCAGTGCTCAGGGTGCTCAGTGCTCAGTACTCGGGGTGCTGTGTGCTCAGTGCTCAGGGTGCTCAGTGCTCAGTGCTCGGGGTGCTGGGTGCTCAGTGCTCGGGGCGCTGGGTGCTCAGTGCTCGGTGTGCTGGGTGCTCAGTACTCGGGGTGCTGGGTGCTCAGTGCTCAGGGTGCTCAGTGCTCAGTGCTCAGGGTGCTGGGTGTTCAGTACTCAGGGTGCTGGATGCTCAGTACTCAGGGTGCTGGGTGCTCAGTGCTCAGGGTGCTGGGTGCTCAGTACTCGGTGTGCTGGGTGCTCAGTACTCCGGTTGCTGGGTGCTCAGTACCCAGGGTGCTGGGTGCTCAGTAGTCAGGGTGCTGGGGGCTCAGTAGTCAGGGTGCTGGGGGCTCAGTACTCGGGTGCTGGGTGCTCAGTGCTCAGGGTGCTGGGTGCTCAGTTCTCGGGGTGCTGGGTGCTCAGTGCTCAGTACTCAGGGTGCTGGGTGCTCAGTGCTCGGGGTGCTGGGTGCTCAGTGCTCAGTACTCAGGGTGCTGGGTGCTCAGTGCTCAGGGTGCTGTGTGCTCAGTGCTCAGGGTGCTGGGTGCTCAGTGCTCAGGGTGCTGGGTACTCAGTGCTCAGGGTGCTGGGTGCTCAGTACTCAGGGTGCTGGGTGCTCAGTACTCAGGGTGCTGGGTGCTCAGTGCTCGGGGAGCTGGGTGCTCAGTTCTCGCGGTGCTGGGTGCTCAGTGCCCGGGGTGCTCGGTGCCCAGTACTCAGGGTGCTGGGTGCTCAGTGCTCGAGGCGCTCAGTACTCAGGGTGCTGTGTGCTCAGTGCTCAGGGTGCTGGGTGCTCAGTACTCAGGGTGCTTGGTGCTTAGTACTCAGTGTGCTGGGTGCTCAGTACTCCACGTGCTGGGTGCTCAGTACTCAGGGTGCTCATTTCACAGGGTGCTGGGTGCTCAGTACTCAGGGTGCTGGGTGCTCAGTGCTCAGGGTGCTCGGTGCTCGGGGCGCTGGGTGCTCAGTGCTCGCGGTGCTCGGAGCTCAGTACTCAGGGTGCTGGGTGCTCAGTGGTCGGGGTGCTCGGTGCTCAGTACTCAGGGTGCTGGGTGCTCAGTGCTCGGGGTGCTCGGTGCTCAGTACTCAGGGTGCTGGGTGCTCAGTACTCGGGGTGCTGGTTGCTCAGTACTCAGGGTGCTGGGTGCTCAGTACTCAGGGTGCTGGGTGCTCAGTACTCGGGTGCTGGGTTTTAAGTGCTCAGGGTGCTGGGTGCTCAGTGCTCAGGGTGCTGGGTGCTCAGTGCTCAGGGTGCTGGGTGCTCAGTACTCGGGGTGCTGGTTGCTCAGTACTCGGGGTGCTGGTTCCTCAGTACTCAGGGTGCTGGGTGCTCAGTACTCAGGGTGCTGGGTGCTCAGTACTCGGGTGCTGGGTTTTAAGTGCTCAGGGTGCTGGGTGCTCAGTACTCAGGGTCTGGGTGCTCAGTACTCGGGGTGCTGGTTGCTCAGTACTCAGGGTGCTGGGTGCTCAGTACTCAGGGTGCTGGGTGCTCAGTATTCGGGTGCTGGGTTTTAAGTGCTCAGGGTGCTGGGTGCTCAGTGCTCGGGGTGCTGGGTGCTCAGTGCTCAGTACTCAGGGTGCTGTGTGTTCAGTGCTCAGGGTGCTGGGTGCTCAGTACTCAGGGTGCTTGGTGCTTAGTACTCAGTGTGCTGGGTGCTCAGTACTCCGGGTGCTGGGTGCTCAGTGCTCGGGGTGCTCGGTGCTCAGTGCACAAGGTGCTGGGTGCTCAGTACTCAGGGTGCTCATTTCACAGGGTGCTGGGTGCTCAGTACTCAGGGTGCTGGGTGCTCAGTGCTCAGGGTGCTCGGTGCTCGGGGCGCTGGGTGCTCAGTGCTCGGGGTGCTCGGAGCTCAGTACTCAGGGTGCTGGGTGCTCAGTGGTCGGGGTGCTCGGTGCTCAGTACTCAGGGTGCTGGGTGCTCAGTGCTCGGGGTGCTCGGTGCTCAGTACGTTGGGTGCTCACTACTCAGGGTGCTGGGTGCACAGTGCTCAGGGTGCTGGGTGCTCAGTGCTCAGGGTGCTGGGTGCTCAGTGCTCAGGGTGCTGGGTGCTCAGTACTCAGGGTGCTGAGTGCTCAGTGCTCGGGGTGCTGGGTGCTCAATGCTCAGGGTGCTGGGTGCTCAGTACTCAGGGTGCTGGGTGCTCAGTACTCGGGGTGCTGGGTGCTCAGTAGTCAGGGTGCTGGGTGCTCAGTACTCAGGTGCTGGGTGCTCAGTGCTCAGGGTGCTGGGTGCTCAGTGCTCAGGGTGCTTTGTGCTCAGTGCTCGGGGTGCTGGGTGCTCAGAACTCAGGGTGCTTAGTGCTCAGTACTCGGGGTGCTGGGTGCTCAGTGCTCAGGGTGCTCAGTGCTCAGTACTCGGGGTGCTGTGTGCTCAGTGCTCAGGGTGCTCAGTGCTCAGTGCTCGGGGTGCTGGGTGCTCAGTGCTCGGGGCGCTGGGTGCTCAGTGCTCGGTGTGCTGGGTGCTCAGTACTCGGGGTGCTGGGTGCTCAGTGCTCAGGGTGCTCAGTGCTCAGTGCTCAGGGTGCTGGGTGTTCAGTACTCAGGGTGCTGGATGCTCAGTACTCAGGGTGCTGGGTGCTCAGTGCTCAGGGTGCTGGGTGCTCAGTACTCGGTGTGCTGGGTGCTCAGTACTCCGGTTGCTGGGTGCTCAGTACCCAGGGTGCTGGGTGCTCAGTAGTCAGGGTGCTGGGGGCTCAGTAGTCAGGGTGCTGGGGGCTCAGTACTCGGGTGCTGGGTGCTCAGTGCTCAGGGTGCTGGGTGCTCAGTTCTCGGGGTGCTGGGTGCTCAGTGCTCAGTACTCAGGGTGCTGGGTGCTCAGTGCTCGGGGTGCTGGGTGCTCAGTGCTCAGTACTCAGGGTGCTGGGTGCTCAGTGCTCAGGGTGCTGTGTGCTCAGTGCTCAGGGTGCTGGGTGCTCAGTGCTCAGGGTGCTGGGTACTCAGTGCTCAGGGTGCTGGGTGCTCAGTACTCAGGGTGCTGGGTGCTCAGTACTCAGGGTGCTGGGTGCTCAGTGCTCGGGGAGCTGGGTGCTCAGTTCTCGCGGTGCTGGGTGCTCAGTGCCCGGGGTGCTCGGTGCCCAGTACTCAGGGTGCTGGGTGCTCAGTGCTCGAGGCGCTCAGTACTCAGGGTGCTGTGTGCTCAGTGCTCAGGGTGCTGGGTGCTCAGTACTCAGGGTGCTTGGTGCTTAGTACTCAGTGTGCTGGGTGCTCAGTACTCCACGTGCTGGGTGCTCAGTACTCAGGGTGCTCATTTCACAGGGTGCTGGGTGCTCAGTACTCAGGGTGCTGGGTGCTCAGTGCTCAGGGTGCTCGGTGCTCGGGGCGCTGGGTGCTCAGTGCTCGCGGTGCTCGGAGCTCAGTACTCAGGGTGCTGGGTGCTCAGTGGTCGGGGTGCTCGGTGCTCAGTACTCAGGGTGCTGGGTGCTCAGTGCTCGGGGTGCTCGGTGCTCAGTACTCAGGGTGCTGGGTGCTCAGTACTCGGGGTGCTGGTTGCTCAGTACTCAGGGTGCTGGGTGCTCAGTACTCAGGGTGCTGGGTGCTCAGTACTCGGGTGCTGGGTTTTAAGTGCTCAGGGTGCTGGGTGCTCAGTGCTCAGGGTGCTGGGTGCTCAGTGCTCAGGGTGCTGGGTGCTCAGTACTCGGGGTGCTGGTTGCTCAGTACTCGGGGTGCTGGTTCCTCAGTACTCAGGGTGCTGGGTGCTCAGTACTCAGGGTGCTGGGTGCTCAGTACTCGGGTGCTGGGTTTTAAGTGCTCAGGGTGCTGGGTGCTCAGTACTCAGGGTCTGGGTGCTCAGTACTCGGGGTGCTGGTTGCTCAGTACTCAGGGTGCTGGGTGCTCAGTACTCAGGGTGCTGGGTGCTCAGTATTCGGGTGCTGGGTTTTAAGTGCTCAGGGTGCTGGGTGCTCAGTGCTCGGGGTGCTGGGTGCTCAGTGCTCAGTACTCAGGGTGCTGTGTGTTCAGTGCTCAGGGTGCTGGGTGCTCAGTACTCAGGGTGCTTGGTGCTTAGTACTCAGTGTGCTGGGTGCTCAGTACTCCGGGTGCTGGGTGCTCAGTGCTCGGGGTGCTCGGTGCTCAGTGCACAAGGTGCTGGGTGCTCAGTACTCAGGGTGCTCATTTCACAGGGTGCTGGGTGCTCAGTACTCAGGGTGCTGGGTGCTCAGTGCTCAGGGTGCTCGGTGCTCGGGGCGCTGGGTGCTCAGTGCTCGGGGTGCTCGGAGCTCAGTACTCAGGGTGCTGGGTGCTCAGTGGTCGGGGTGCTCGGTGCTCAGTACTCAGGGTGCTGGGTGCTCAGTGCTCGGGGTGCTCGGTGCTCAGTACGTTGGGTGCTCACTACTCAGGGTGCTGGGTGCACAGTGCTCAGGGTGCTGGGTGCTCAGTGCTCAGGGTGCTGGGTGCTCAGTGCTCAGGGTGCTGGGTGCTCAGTACTCAGGGTGCTGAGTGCTCAGTGCTCGGGGTGCTGGGTGCTCAATGCTCAGGGTGCTGGGTGCTCAGTACTCAGGGTGCTGGGTGCTCAGTACTCGGGGTGCTGGGTGCTCAGTAGTCAGGGTGCTGGGTGCTCAGTACTCAGGTGCTGGGTGCTCAGTGCTCAGGGTGCTGGGTGCTCAGTGCTCGGGTTGCTGGGTGCTCAGTGCTCAGTACTCAGGGTGCTGGGTGCTCAGTGCTCGGGGTGCTGGGTGCTCAGTGCTCAGTACTCAGGGTGCTGGGTGCTCAGTGCTCAGGGTGCTGGTTGCTCAGTGCTCAGGGTGCTGGGTGCTCAGTGCTCAGGGTGCTGGGTACTCAGTGCAAAGGGTGCTGTGTGCTCAGTACTCAGGGTGCTGGGTGCTCAGTGCTCAGGGTGCTTTGTGCTCAGTGCTCGGGGTGCTGGGTGCTCAGAACTCAGGGTGCTTAGTGCTCAGTACTCGGGGTGCTGGGTGCTCAGTGCTCAGGGTGCTCAGTGCTCAGTACTCGGGGTGCTGTGTGCTCAGTGCTCAGGGTGCTCAGTGCTCAGTGCTCGGGGTGCTGGGTGCTCAGTGCTCGGGGCGCTGGGTGCTCAGTGCTCGGTGTGCTGGGTGCACAGTACTCGGGGTGCTGGGTGCTCAGTGCTCAGGGTGCTCAGTGCTCAGTGCTCAGGGTGCTGGGTGTTCAGTACTCAGGGTGCTGGATGCTCAGTACTCAGGGTGCTGGGTGCTCAGTGCTCAGGGTGCTGGGTGCTCAGTGCTCGGTGTGCTGGGTGCTCAGTACTCGGGGTGCTGGGTGCTCAGTACCCAGGGTGCTGGGTGCTCAGTAGTCAGGGTGCTGGGGGCTCAGTACTCGGGTGCTGGGTGCTCAGTGCTCAGGGTGCTGGGTGCTCAGTTCTCGGGGTGCTGGGTGCTCAGTGCTCAGTACTCAGGGTGCTGGGTGCTCAGTGCTCGGGGTGCTGAGTGCTCAGTGCTCAGTACTCAGGGTGCTGGGTGCTCAGTGCTCGGTGTGCTGGGTGCTCAGTACTCGGGGTGCTGGGTGCTCAGTACCCAGGGTGCTGGGGGCTCAGTAGTCAGGGTGCTGGGGGCTCAGTACTCGGGTGCTGGGTGCTCAGTGCTCAGGGTGCTGGGTGCTCAGTTCTCGGGGTGCTGGGTGCTCAGTGCTCAGTACTCAGGGTGCTGGGTGCTCAGTGCTCGGGGTGCTGGGTGCTCAGTGCTCAGTACTCAGGGTGCTGGGTGCTCAGTGCTCAGGGTGCTGTGTGCTCAGTGCTCAGGGTGCTGGGTGCTCAATGCTCAGGGTGCTGGGTACTCAGTGCTCAGGGTGCTGGGTGCTCAGTACTCAGGGTGCTGGGTGCTCAGTACTCAGGGTGCTGGGTGCTCAGTGCTCGGGGAGCTGGGTGCTCAGTGCTCGCGGTGCTGGGTGCTCAGTGCTTGGGGTGCTCGGTGCCCAGTACTCAGGGTGCTGGGTGCTCAGTGCTCGAGGCGCTCAGTACTCAGGGTGCTGTGTGCTCAGTGCTCAGGGTGCTGGGTGCTCAGTACTCAGGGTGCTTGGTGCTTAGTACTCAGTGTGTTGGGTGCTCAGTACTCCGGGTGCTGGGTGCTCAGTACTCAGGGTGCTCATTTCACAGGGTGCTGGGTGCTCAGTACTCAGGGTGCTGGGTGCTCAGTGCTCAGGGTGCTCGGTGCTCGGGGCGCTGGGTGCTCAGTGCTCGCGGTGCTCGGAGCTCAGTACTCAGGGTGCTGGGTGCTCAGTGGTCGGGGTGCTCGGTGCTCAGTACTCAGGGTGCTGGGTGCTCAGTGCTCGGGGTGCTCGGTGCTCAGTACTCAGGGTGCTGGGTGCTCAGTACTCGGGGTGCTGGTTGCTCAGTACTCAGGGTGCTGGGTGCTCAGTACTCAGGGTGCTGGGTGCTCAGTACTCGGGTGCTGGGTTTTAAGTGCTCAGGGTGCTGGGTGCTCAGTGCTCAGGGTGCTGGGTGCTCAGTGCTCAGGGTGCTGGGTGCTCAGTACTCGGGGTGCTGGTTGCTCAGTACTCGGGGTGCTGGTTGCTCAGTGCTCAGGGTGCTGGGGGCTCAGTGCTCAGGGTGCTGGGTACTCAGTGCTCAGGGTGCTGGGTGCTCAGTACTCAGGGTGCTGGGTGCTCAGTACTCAGGGTGCTGGGTGCTCAGTGCTCGGGGAGCTGGGTGCTCAGTGCTCGCGGTGCTGGGTGCTCAGTGCTCGGGGTGCTCGGTGCCCAGTACTCAGGGTGCTGGGTGCTCAGTGCTCGAGGCGCTCAGTACTCAGGGTGCTGTGTGCTCAATGCTCAGGGTGCTGGGTGCTCAGTACTCAGGGTGCTGGGTGCTTAGTACTCAGTGTGCTGGGTGCTCAGTACTCCGGGTGCTGGGAGCTCAGTACTCAGGGTGCTCATTTCACAGGGTGCTGGGTGCTCAGTACTCAGGGTGCTGGGTGCTCAGTGCTCAGGGTGCTGGGTGCTCAGTACTCGGGGTGCTGGTTGCTCAGTACTCAGGGTGCTGGGTGCTCAATGCTCAGGGTGCTGGGTGCTCAGTACTCAGGGTGCTTGGTGCTTAGTACTCAGTGTGCTGGGTGCTCAGTACTCCGGGTGCTGGGTGCTCAGTACTCAGGGTGCTCATTTCACAGGGTGCTGGGTGCTCAGTGCTCAGGGTGCTGGGTGCTCAGTGCTCAGGGTGCTGGGTACTCAGTACTCGGGGTGCTGGTTGCTCAGTACTCAGGGTGCTGGGTGCTCAATGCTCAGGGTGCTGGGTGCTCAGTACTCAGGGTGCTTGGTGCTTAGTACTCAGTGTCCTGGGTGCTCAGTACTCCGGGTGCTGGGTGCTCAGTACTCAGGGTGCTCATTTCACAGGGTGCTGGGTGCTCAGTACTCAGGGTGCTGGGTGCTCAGTGCTCAGGGTGCTCGGTGCTCGGGGCGCTGGGTGCTCAGTGCTCGCGGTGCTCGGAGCTCAGTACTCAGGGTGCTGGGTGCTCAGTGGTCGGGGTGCTCGGTGCTCAGTACTCAGGGTGCTGGGTGCTCAGTGCTCGGGGTGCTCGGTGCTCAGTACTCAGGGTGCTGGGTGCTCAGTACTCGGGGTGCTGGTTGCTCAGTACTCAGGGTGCTGGGTGCTCAGTACTCAGGGTGCTGGGTGCTCAGTACTCGGGTGCTGGGTTTTAAGTGCTCAGGGTGCTGGGTGCTCAGTGCTCAGGGTGCTGGGTGCTCAGTGCTCAGGGTGCTTAGTGCTTAGTACTCGGGGTGCTGGTTGCTCAGTACTCGGGGTGCTGGTTGCTCAGTACTCAGGGTGCTGGGTGCTCAGTACTCAGGGTGCTGGGTGCTCAGTACTCGGGTGCTGGGTTTTAAGTGCTCAGGGTGCTGGGTGCTCAGTACTCAGGGTCTGGGTGCTCAGTACTCGGGGTGCTGGTTGCTCAGTACTCAGGGTGCTGGGTGCCCAGTACTCAGGGTGCTGGGTGCTCAGTATTCGGGTGCTGGGTTTTAAGTGCTCAGGGTGCTGGGTGCTCAGTGCTCGGGGTGCTGGGTGCTCAGTGCTCAGTACTCAGGGTGCTGGGTGCTCAATTCTCGGGGTGCTGGGTGCTCAGTGCTCAGTACTCAGGGTGCTGTGTGTTCAGTGCTCAGGGTGCTGGGTGCTCAGTACTCAGGGTGCTTGGTGCTTAGTACTCAGTGTGCTGGGTGCTCAGTTCTCCGGGTGCTGGGTGCTCAGTGCTCGGGGTGCTCGGTGCTCAGTGCACAAGGTGCTGGGTGCTCAGTACTCAGGGTGCTCATTTCACAGGGTGCTGGGTGCTCAGTACTCAGGGTGCTGGGTGCTCAGTGCTCAGGGTGCTCGGTGCTCGGGGCGCTGGGTGCTCAGTGCTCGGGGTGCTCGGAGCTCAGTACTCAGGGTGCTGGGTGCTCAGTGGTCGGGGTGCTCGGTGCTCAGTACTCAGGGTGCTGGGTGCTCAGTGCTCGGGGTGCTCGGTGCTCAGTACGTTGGGTGCTCACTACTCAGGGTGCTGGGTGCACAGTGCTCAGGGTGTTGGGTGCTCAGTGCTCAGGGTGCTGGGTGCTCAGTGCTCAGGGTGCTGGGTGCTCAGTACTCAGGGTGCTGAGTGCTCAGTGCTCGGGGTGCTGGGTGCTCAATGCTCAGGGTGCTGGGTGCTCAGTACTCAGGGTGCTGGGTGCTCAGTACTCGGGGTGCTGGGTGCTCAGTAGTCAGGGTGCTGGGTGCTCAGTACTCAGGTGCTGGGTGCTCAGTGCTCAGGGTGCTGGGTGCTCAGTGCTCGGGGTGCTGGGTGCTCAGTGCTCAGTACTCAGGGTGCTGGGTGCTCAGTGCTCGGGGTGCTGGGTGCTCATTGCTCAGTACTCAGGGTGCTGGGTGCTCAGTGCTCAGGGTGCTGGTTGCTCAGTGCTCAGGGTGCTGGGTGCTCAGTGCTCAGGGTGCTGGGTACTCAGTGCAAAGGGTGCTGTGTGCTCAGTACTCAGGGTGCTGGGTGCCCAGTGCTCAGGGTGCTTTGTGCTCAGTGCTCGGGGTGCTGGGTGCTCAGAACTCAGGGTGCTTAGTGCTCAGTACTCGGGGTGCTGGGTGCTCAGTGCTCAGGGTGCTCAGTGCTCAGTACTCGGGGTGCTGTGTGCTCAGTGCTCAGGGTGCTCAGTGCTCAGTGCTCGGGGTGCTGGGTGCTCAGTGCTCGGGGCGCTGGGTGCTCAGTGCTCGGTGTGCTGGGTGCACAGTACTCGGGGTGCTGGGTGCTCAGTGCTCAGGGTGCTCAGTGCTCAGTGCTCAGGGTGCTGGGTGTTCAGTACTCAGGGTGCTGGATGCTCAGTACTCAGGGTGCTGGGTGCTCAGTGCTCAGGGTGCTGGGTGCTCAGTGCTCGGTGTGCTGGGTGCTCAGTACTCGGGGTGCTGGGTGCTCAGTACCCAGGGTGCTGGGTGCTCAGTAGTCAGGGTGCTGGGGGCTCAGTACTCGGGTGCTGGGTGCTCAGTGCTCAGGGTGCTGGGTGCTCAGTTCTCGGGGTGCTGGGTGCTCAGTGCTCAGTACTCAGAGTGCTGGGTGCTCAGTGCTCGGGGTGCTGGGTGCTCAGTGCTCAGTACTCAGGGTGCTGGGTGCTCAGTGCTCGGTGTGCTGGGTGCTCAGTACTCGGGGTGCTGGGTGCTCAGTACCCAGGCTGCTGGGGGCTCAGTAGTCAGGGTGCTGGGGGCTCAGTACTCGGGTGCTGGGTGCTCAGTGCTCAGGGTGCTGTGTGCTCAGTTCTCGGGGTGCTGGGTGCTCAGTGCTCAGTACTCAGGGTGCTGGGTGCTCAGTGCTCGGGGTGCTGGGTTCTCAGTGCTCAGTACTCAGGGTGCTGGGTGCTCAGTGCTCAGGGTGCTGTGTGCTCAGTGCTGAGGGTGCTGGGTGCTCAATGCTCAGGGTGCTGGGTACTCAGTGCTCAGGGTGCTGGGTGCTCAGTACTCAGGGTGCTGGGTGCTCAGTACTCAGGGTGCTGGGTGCTCAGTGCTCGGGGAGCTGGGTGCTCAGTGCTCGCGGTGCTGGGTGCTCAGTGCTTGGGGTGCTCGGTGCCCAGTACTCAGGGTGCTGGGTGCTCAGTGCTCGAGGCGCTCAGTACTCAGGGTGCTGTGTGCTCAGTGCTCAGGGTGCTGGGTGCTCAGTACTCAGGGTGCTTGGTGCTTAGTACTCAGTGTGCTGGGTGCTCAGTACTCCGGGTGCTGGGTGCTCAGTACTCAGGGTGCTCATTTCACAGGGTGCTGGGTGCTCAGTACTCAGGGTGCTGGGTGCTCAGTGCTCAGGGTGCTCGGTGCTCGGGGCGCTGGGTGCTCAGTGCTCGCGGTGCTCGGAGCTCAGTACTCAGGGTGCTGGGTGCTCAGTGGTCGGGGTGCTCGGTGCTCAGTACTCAGGGTGCTGGGTGCTCAGTGCTCGGGGTGCTCGGTGCTCAGTACGTTGGGTGCTCACTACTCAGGGTGCTGGGTGCACAGTGCTCAGGGTGCTGGGTGCTCAGTGCTCAGGGTGCTGGGTGCTCAGTGCTCAGGGTGCTGGGTGCTCAGTACTCAGGGTGCTGAGTGCTCAGTGCTCGGGGTGCTGGGTGCTCAATGCTCAGGGTGCTGGGTGCTCAGTACTCAGGGTGCTGGGTGCTCAGTACTCGGGGTGCTGGGTGCTCAGTAGTCAGGGTGCTGGGTGCTCAGTACTCAGGTGCTAGGTGCTCAGTGCTCAGGGTGCTGGGTGCTCAGTGCTCGGGGTGCTGGGTGCTCAGTGCTCAGTACTCAGGGTGCTGGGTGCTCAGTGCTCGGGGTGCTGGGTGCTCAGTGCTCAGTACTCAGGGTGCTGGGTGCTCAGTGCTCAGGGTGCTGGTTGCTCAGTGCTCAGGGTGCTGGGTGCTCAGTGCTCAGGGTGCTGGGTACTCAGTGCAAAGGGTGCTGTGTGCTCAGTACTCAGGGTGCTGGGTGCTCAGTGCTCAGGGTGCTTTGTGCTCAGTGCTCGGGGTGCTGGGTGCTCAGAACTCAGGGTGCTTAGTGCTCAGTACTCGGGGTGCTGGGTGCTCAGTGCTCCGGGTGCTCAGTGCTCAGTACTCGGGGTGCTGTGTGCTCAGTGCTCAGGGTGCTCAGTGCTCAGTGCTCAGGGTGCTGGGTGTTCAGTACTCAGGGTGCTGGATGCTCAGTACTCAGGGTGCTGGGTGCTCAGTGCTCAGGGTGCTGGGTGCTCAGTGCTCGGTGTGCTGGGTGCTCAGTACTCGGGGTGCTGGGTGCTCAGTACCCAGGGTGCTGGGTGCTCAGTAGTCAGGGTGCTGGGGGCTCAGTACTCGGGTGCTGGGTGCTCAGTGCTCAGGGTGCTGGGTGCTCAGTTCTCGGGGTGCTGGGTGCTCAGTGCTCACTACTCAGGGTGCTGGGTGCTCAGTGCTCGGGGTGCTGGGTGCTCAGTGCTCAGTACTCAGGGTGCTGGGTGCTCAGTGCTCGGTGTGCTGGGTGCTCAGTACTCGGGGTGCTGGGTGCTCAGTACCCAGGGTGCTGGGGGCTCAGTAGTCAGGGTGCTGGGGTCTCAGTACTCGGGTGCTGGGTGCTCAGTGCTCAGGGTGCTGTGTGCTCAGTTCTCGGGGTGCTGGGTGCTCAGTGCTCAGTACTCAGGGTGCTGGGTGCTCAGTGCTCGGGGTGCTGGGTGCTCAGTGCTCAGTACTCAGGGTGCTGGGTGCTCAGTGCTCAGGGTGCTGTGTGCTCAGTGCTCAGGGTGCTGGGTGCTCAATGCTCAGGGTGCTGGGTACTCAGTGCTCAGGGTGCTGGGTGCTCAGTACTCAGGGTGCTGGGTGCTCAGTGCTCGGGGAGCTGGGTGCTCAGTGCTCGCGGTGCTGGGTGCTCAGTGCTTGGGGTGCTCGGTGCCCAGTACTCAGGGTGCTGGGTGCTCAGTGCTCCAGGCGCTCAGTACTCAGGGTGATGTGTGCTCAGTGCTCAGGGTGCTGGGTGCTCAGTACTCAGGGTGCTTGGTGCTTAGTACTCAGTGTGCTGGGTGCTCAGTACTCCGGGTTCTGGGTGCTCAGTACTCAGGGTGCTCATTTCACAGGGTGCTGGGTGCTCAGTACTCAGGGTGCTGGGTGCTCAGTGCTCAGGGTGCTCGGTGCTCGGGGCGCTGGGTGCTCAGTGCTCGCGGTGCTCGGAGCTCAGTACTCAGGGTGCTGGGTGCTCAGTGGTCGGGGTGCTCGGTGCTCAGTACTCAGGGTGCTGGGTGCTCAGTGCTCGGGGTGCTCGGTGCTCAGTACTCAGGGTGCTGGGTGCTCAGTACTCGGGGTGCTGGTTGCTCAGTACTCAGGGTGCTGGGTGCTCAGTACTCAGGGTGCTGGGTGCTCAGTACTCGGGTGCTGTGTTTTAAGTGCTCAGGGTGCTGGGTGCTCAGTGCTCAGGGTGCTGGGTGCTCAGTGCTCAGGGTGCTGGGTGCTCAGTGCTCGGGGTGCTCGGTGCTCAGTACGTTGGGTGCTCACTACTCAGGTTGCTGGGTGCACAGTGCTCAGGGTGCTGGGTGCTCAGTGCTCAGGGTGCTGGGTGCTCAGTGCTCGGGGTGCTCGGTGCTCAGTACGTTGGGTGCTCACTACTCAGGGTGCTGGGTGCTCAGTGCTCAGGGTGCTGGGTGCTCAGTGCTCAGGGTGCTGGGTGCTCAGTACTCGGGGTGCTGGTTGCTCAGTACTCGGGGTGCTGGTTGCTCAGTACTCAGGGTGCTGGGTGCTCAGTACTCAGGGTGCTGGGTGCTCAGTACTCGGGTGCTGGGTTTTAAGTGCTCAGGGTGCTGGGTGCTCAGTACTCAGGGTCTGGGTGCTCAGTACTCGGGGTGCTGGTTGCTCAGTACTCAGGGTGCTGGGTGCTCAGTACTCAGGGTGCTGGGTGCTCAGTATTCGGGTGCTGGGTTTTAAGTGCTCAGGGTGCTGGGTGCTCAGTTCTCGGGGTGCTGGGTGCTCAGTGCTCAGTACTCAGGGTGCTGGGTGCTCAATGCTCGGGGTGCTGGGTGCTCAGTGCTCAGTACTCAGGGTGCTGGGTGCTCAGTGCTCAGGGTGCTGGGTGCTCAGTGCTAAGGGTGCTGGGTGCTCAGGGCTCAGGGTGCTGGGTACTCAGTGCTCAGGGTGCTGGGTGCTCAGTACTCAGGGTGCTTGGTGCTCAGTCCTCAGCGTGCTGGGTGCTCAGTGCTCGGGGTGCTGGGTGCTCAGTGCTCGGGGTGCTGGGTGCTCAGTGCTCGGGGTGCTCGGTGCTCAGTACTCAGGGTGCTGGGTGCTCAGTGCTCGAGGTGCTCAGTACTCACGGTGCTGTATGTTCAGTGCTCAGGGTGCTGGGTGCTCAGTACTCAGGGTGCTCGGTGCTTAGTACTCAGGGTGCTGGTTGCTCAGTACTCCGGGTGCTGGGTGCTCAGTGCTCGGGGTGCTCGGTGCTCAGTACTCAGTGCTCAGGGTGCTCAGTGCTCAGTGCTCAGGGTGCTGGGTGTTCAGTACTCAGGGTGCTGGGTGCTCAGTACTCAGGGTGCTGGGTGCTCAGTACTCAGGGTGCTGGGTGCTCAGTGCTCGGGGAGCTGGGTGCTCAGTGCTCGCGGTGCTGTGTGCTCAGTGCTCGGGGTGCTCGGTGCCCAGTACTCAGGGTGCTGGGTGCTCAGTGCTCGAGGCGCTCAGTACTCAGGGTGCTGTGTGCTCAGTGGTCGGAGTGCTCGTTGCTCAGTACTCAGGGTGCTGGGTGCTCAGTGCTCGGGGTGCTCGGTGCTCAGTACTCAGGGTGCTGGGTGCTCAGTACTCGGGGTGCTGGTTGCTCAGTACTCAGGGTGCTGGGTGCTCCGTACTCAGGGTGCTGGGTGCTCAGTACTCGTGTGCTGGGTTTTAAGTGCTCAGTGTGCTGGGTGCTCAGTGCTCAGGGTGCTGGGTGCTCAGTGCTCAGGGTGCTGGGTGCTCAGTACTCGGGGTGCTGGTTGCCCAGTACCCGCGTGCTGGTTGCTCAGTACTCAGGGTGCTGGGTGCTCAGTACTCAGGGTGCTGGGTGCTCAGTACTCGGGTGCTGGGTTTTAAATGCTCAGGGTGCTGGGTGCTCAGTACTCAGTGTCTGGGTGCTATGTACTCGGGGTGCTGGTTGCTCAGTACTCAGGGTGCTGGGTGCTCAGTACTCAGGGTGCTGGGTGCTCAGTACTCGGGTGCTGGGTTTTAAGTGCTCAGGGTGCTGGGTGCTCAGTGCTCGGGGTGCTGGGTGCTCAGTGCTCAGTACTCAGGGTGCTGGGTGCTCAGTGTTCGGGGTGCTGGGTGCTCAGTGCTCAGTACTCAGGGTGCTGGGTGCTCAGTGCTCAGGGTGCTGGGTGCACAGTGCTCAGGGTGCTGGGTGCTCAGGGCTCAGTGTGCTGGGTACTCAGTGCTCAGGGTGCTGGGTGCTCAGTACTCAGGGTGCTGGGTGCTCAGTGCTCAGGGTGCTGGGTGCTCAGTGCTCGGGGTGCTGGGTGCTCAGTGCTCAGGGTGCTGGGTGCTCAGTGCTCGGGGTGCTTGGTGCTCAGTACTCAGGGTGCTGGGTGCTCAGTGCTCGAGGTGCTCAGTACTCACAGTGCTGTATGTTCAGTGCTCAGGGTGCTGGGTGCTCAGTACTCAGGGTGCTCGGTGCTCAGTACTCAGGGTGCTGGGTGCTCAGTGCTCAGGGTGCTCGGTGCTCAGTACTCAGTGCTCAGGGTGCTCAGTGCTCAGTGCTCAGGGTGCTGGGTGTTCAGTACTCAGGGTGCTGGGTGCTCAGTACTCAGGGTGCTGGGTGCTCAGTGCTCAGGGTGCTGGGTGCTCAGTACTCGGGGTGCTCGGTGCTCAGTGCTCAGGGTGCTGGGTGCTCAGTACTTAGGGTGCTGGGTGCTCAGTACTCAGGGTGCTGGGTGCTCAGTGCTCAGGGTGCTGGGTACTGAGTGCTCAGGGTGCTCGGTGCTCAGTACTCGGGGTGCTGGGTGCTCATTCTCGGGGTGCTGGGTGCTCAGTGCTCGTGGTGCTGGGTGCTCAGTACTCAGGGTGCTGGGTGCTCAGTGCTCAGGGTGCTGGGTGCTCAGTACTCAGGGTGCTGGGTGCTCAATGCTCAGGGTGCTGGGTGCTCAGTACTCAGTGTGCTGGGAGCTCAGTGCTCAGGGTGATCGGTGCTCAGTACTCAGGGTGCTCAGTACTCAGGGTGCTGGGTGCTCAGTACTCAGGGTGCTGGGTGCTCAGTGCTCAGGGTGCTGGGTGCTCAGTTCTCAGGGTGATCGGTGCTCAGTACTCAGGGTGCTGTGTGCTCAGTATTCCGGGTGCTGGGTGCTCAGTGCTTGGGGTGCTGGGTGCTTAGTACTCAGTGCTCAGGGTGCTCAGTGCTCAGTGTTCAGGGTGCTGTGTGCTCAGTGCTCAGGGTGCTGGGTGCTCAGTGCTCAGGGTGCTGGGTACTCAGTGCTCAGGGTGCTGGGTGCTCAGTACTCAGGGTGCTGGGTGCTCAGTACTCAGGGTGCTGGGTGCTCAGTGCTCGGGGACCTGGGTGCTCAGTGCTCGCGGTGCTGGGTGCTCAGTGCTCGGGGTGCTCGGTGCCCAGTACTCAGGGTGCTGGGTGCTCAGTGCTCGAGGCGCTCAGTACTCACGGTGCTGTGTGTTCAGTGCTCAGGGTGCTGGGTGCTCAGTGCTCAGGGTGCTGTGTACTCAGTGCTCAGGGTGCTGGGTGCTCAGTGCTCGGGGAGCTGGGTGCTCAGTGCTCGCGGTGCTGGGTGCTCAGTGGTCGGGGTGCTCGGGGCTCAGTACTCAGGGTGCTGCGTGCTCAGTGCTCGGGGTGCTCAGTGCTCAGTACGTTGGGTGCTCACTACTCAGGGTGCTGGGTGCACAGTGCTCAGGGTGCTGGGTGCTCAGTGCTCAGGGTGCTGGGTGCTCAGTGCTCAGGGTGCAGGGTGCTCAGTACTCAGGGTGCTGGGTGCTCAGTGCTCGGGGTGCTGGGGGCTCAGTTCTCAGGGTGCTGGGTGCTCAGTACTCGGGGTGCTGGGTGCTCAGTACTCAGGGTGCTTGGTGCTCAGTACTCAGGGTGCTGGGTGCTCAGTACTCGGGTGCTGGGTGCTCAGTGCTCAGGGTGCTGGGTGCTCAGTGCTCGGGGTGCTGGGTGCTCAGTGCTCAGTACTCAGGGTGCTGGGTGCTCAGTGCTCGGGGTGCTGGGTGCTCAGTGCTCAGTACTCAGGGTGCTGGGTGCTCAGTGCTCAGGGTGCTGGGTGCTCAGTGCTCAGGGTGCTGGGTGCTCAGTGCTCAGGGTGCTGTGTACTCAGTGCTCAGGGTGCTGGGTGCTCAGTGCTCAGCGTGATGGGTGCTCAGTGCTCAGGGTGCTGGGTGCTCAGTACTCAGGGTGCTGGGTGCTCAGTGCTCAGGGTGCTGGGTGCTCAGTGCTCGGGGTGCTGGGTGCTCAGTGCTCGGGGTGCTGGGTGCTCAGTGCTCGGGGTGCTCAGTGCTCAGTACTCAGGGTGCTGGGTGCTCTGTGCTCGAGGTGCTCAGTACTCAGGGTGCTGTATGTTCAGTGCTCAGGGTGCTGGGTGCTCAGTACTCAGGGTTCTCGGTGCTTAGTAATCAGGGTGCTGGGTGCTCAGTACTCCGGGTGCTGGGTGCTCAGTGCTCGGGGTGCTCGGTGCTCAGTACTCAGTGCTCAGGGTTCTCAGTGCTCAGTGCTCAGGGTGCTAGGTGCTCAGTACTCAGGGTGCTCGGTGCTTAGTACTCAGGGTGCTGGGTGCTCAGTACTCAGGGTACTGGGTGCTCAGTGCTCAGGGTGCTGGGTGCTCAGTACTCGGGGTGCTCGGTGCTCAGTGCTCAGGGTGCTGGGTGCTCAGTACTCAGGGTGCTGGGTGCTCAGTACTCAGGGTGCTGGGTGCTCAGTGCTCAGGGTGCTGGGTACTCAGTGCTCAGGGTGCTCGGTGCTCAGTACTCGGGGTGCTGGGTGCTCATTCTCGGGGTGCTGGGTGCTCAGTGCTCGGGGTGCTGGGTGCTCAGTACTCAGGGTGCTGGGTGCTCAGTGCTCAGGGTGCTGGGTGCTCAGTACTCAGGGTGCTAGGTGCTCAGTGCTCAGGGTGCTGGGTTCTCAGTACTCAGGGTGCTGGGTGCTCAGTGCTCAGGGTGCTGGGTGCTCAGTACTCAGGGTGCTGGGAGCTCAGTGGTCAGGGTGATCGGTGCTCAGTACTCAGGGTGCTCAGTACTCAGGGTGCTGGGTGCTCAGTACTCAGGGTGCTGGGTGCTCAGTGCTCGGGGTGCTGGGTGCTCAGTGCTCAGGGTGATCGGTGCTCAGTACTCAGGGTGCTGGGTGCTCAGTGCTCAGGGTGCTGGGTGCTCAGTCCTCAGGGTGCTCAGTGCTCAGGGTGCTGGGTGCTCAATGCTCGGGGTGCTGGGTGCTCAGTGCTCGGTGTGCGGGGTGCTCAGTGCTCAGTGCTCAGATTGCTGGGTGCTCAGTGCTCAGTGCTCAGGGTGCTGGTTGCTCAGTACTCAGGGTGCTGCGTGCTCAGTGCTCAGGGTGCTGGGTGCTCAGTGCTCAGGGTGCTGGGTGCTCAGTGCTCAGTGTGCTGGTTGCTCAGTGCTCTGGGTCCTGGGTGCTCAGTACTCGGGGTGCTGGGTGCTCAGTGCTCAGCGTGCTGCGTGCTCAGTACTCAGGCTGCTGGGTGCTCAGTGCTCGAGGTGCTCAGTACTCAGGGTGCTGTATGTTCAGTGCTCAGGGTGCTGGGTGCTCAGTACTCAGGGTGCTCGGTGCTTAGTACTCAGGGTGCTGGGTGCTCAGTACTCGGGTGCTGGGTGCTCAGTGCTCAGGGTGCTGGGTGCTTAGTGCTCGGGGTGCTGGGTGCTCAGTGCTCAGTACTCAGGATGCTGGGTGCTCACTGCTCGGGTGCTGGGTGCTCAGTGCTCAGGGTGCTGGGTGCTCAGTACTCAGGGTGCTCAGTACTCAGTACTCAGGGTGCTGGGTGCTCAGTGCTCGGGGTGCTGGGTGCTCAGTGCTCAGGGTGCTGGGCGCTCAGGGCTCCGGGTGCTGGGTGCTCAGTACTCGGGGTGCTCGGTGCTCAGTACTCAGGCTGCTGTGTGCTCAGTACTCAGGGTGCTGGGTGCTCAGTACTCAGGGTGCTGGGTGCTCAGTACTCAGGGTGCTGGGTGCTCAGTGCTCGGTGTGCTGGGTGCTCAGTACTCGGGGTGCTGGGTGCTCAGTGCTCAGGGTGCTCAGTGCTCAGTGCTCAGGGTGCTGGGTGTTCAGTACTCAGGGTGCTGGATGCTCAGTACTCAGGGTGCTGGGTGCTCAGTGCTCAGGGTGCTGGGTGCTCAGTGCTCAGGGTGCTCAGTACTCAGGGTGCTGTGTGTTCAGTGCTCAGGGTACTGGGTGCTCAGTACTCAGGGTGCTCGGTGCTTAGTACTCAGGGTGCTGGGTGCTCAGTAATCCGTGTGCTGGGTGCTCAGTGCTCGGGGTGCTTGGAGCTCAGTACTCAGGGTGCTAGGTGCTCAGTGCTCGGGGTGATCGGTGCTCAGTATGCAGGGTGCTGTGTGCTCAGTGCTCGGGGTGCTCGGTGCTCAGTACGTTGGGTGCTCACTACTCAGGGTGCTGGGTGCTCAGTGCTCAGTGTGCTGGGTGCTCAGTGCTCAGGGTGCTGGGTGCCCAGTGCTCAGTTTGCTGGGTGCTCAGTACTCAGGGTGCTGGGTGCTCAGTGCTCGGGGTGCTGGGTGCTCAGTGCTCAGGGTGCTGGGTGCTCAGTACTCAGGGTGCTGGGTGCTCAGTGCTCGGGGAGCTGGGTGCTCAGTGCTCGCGGTGCTGGGTGCTCAGTGCTCGGGGTGCTCGGTGCCCAGTACTCAGGGTGCTGGGTGCTCAGTGCTCGAGGCGCTCAGTACTCAGGGTGCTGTGTGCTCAGTGCTCAGGGTGCTGGGTGCTCAGTACTCAGGGTGCTTGGTGCTTAGTACTCAGTGTGCTGGGTGCTCAGTACTCCGGGTGATGGGTGCTCAGTACTCAGGGTGCTCATTTCACAGGGTGCTGGGTGCTCAGTACTCAGGGTGCTGGGTGCTCAGTGCTCAGGGTGCTCGGTGCTCGGGGCGCTGGGTGCTCAGTGCTCGGGGTGCTCGGAGCTCAGTACTCAGGGTACTGTGTGCTCAGTGGTCGGGGTGCTCGGTGCTCAGTACTCAGGGTGCTGGGTGCTCAGTGCTCGGTGCTCAGTACTCAGGGTGCTGGGTGCTCAGTACTCGGGGTGCTGGGTGCTCAGTACTCAGGGTGCTGGGTGCTCAGTACTCAGGGTGCTGGGTGCTCAGTACTCGGGTGCTGGGTTTTAAGTGCTCAGGGTGCAGGGTGCTCAGTGCTCAGGGTGCTGGGTGCTCAGTGCTCAGGGTGCTGGGTGCTCAGTACTCGGGGTGCTGGTTGCTCAGTACTCGGGGTGCTGGTTGCTCAGTACTCAGGGTGCTGGGTGCTCAGTACTCAGGGTGCTGGGTGCTCAGTACTCGGGTGCTGGGTTTTAAGTGCTCAGGGTGCTGGTTGCTCAGTACTCAGGGTCTGGGTGCTCAGTACTCGGGGTGCTGGTTGCTCAGTACTCAGGGTGCTGGGTGCTCAGTACTCAGGGTGCTGGGTGCTCAGTACTCGGGTGCTGGGTTTTAAGTGCTCAGGGTGCTGGGTGCTCAGTGCTCGGGGTGCTGGGTGCTCAGTGCTCAGTACTCAGTGTGCTGGGTGCTCAGTGCTCGGGGTGCTGGGTGCTCAGTGCTCAGTACTCAGGGTGCTGGATGCTCAGTGCTCAGGGTGCTGGGTGCTCAGTGCTCAGGGTGCTGGGTGCTCAGGGCTCAGGGTGCTGGGTACTCAGTGCTCAGGGTGCTGGGTGCTCAGTACTCAGGGTGCTGGGTGCTCAGTGCTCAGGGTGCTGGGTGCTCAGTGCTCGGGGTGCTGGGTGCTCAGTGCTCGGGGTGCTGGGTGCTCAGTGCTCGGGGTGCTCGGTGCTCAGTACTCAGGGTGCTGGGTGCTCAGTGCTCGAGGTGCTCAGTACTCAGGGTGCTGTATGTTCAGTGCTCAGGGTGCTGGGTGCTCAGTACTCAGGGTTCTCGGTGCTTAGTATTCAGTGTGCTGGGTGCTCAGTACTCCGGGTGCTGGGTGCTCAGTGCTCGGGGAGCTCGGTGCTCAGTACTCAGTGCTCAGGGTGCTCAGTGCTCAGTGCTCAGGGTGCTGGGTGTTCAGTACTCAGGGTGCTGGGTGCTCAGTACTCAGGGTGCTGGGTGCTCAGTGCTCAGGGTGCTGGGTGCTCAGTACTCGGGGTGCTGGGTGCTCATTCTCAGGGTGCTGGGTGCTCAGTGCTCGGGGTGCTGGGTGCTCAGTACTCAGGGTCCTGGGTGCTCAGTGCTCAGGGTGCTGGGTGCTCAGTACTCAGGGTGCTAGGTGCTCAGTGCTCAGGGTGCTGGGTGCTCAGTACTCAGGGTGCTGGGTGCTCAGTAATCAGGGTGCTGGGTGCTCAGTGCTCGGGGTGCTTTGTGCTCAGTGCTCAGGGTGATCGGTGCTCAGTACTCAGGGTGCTGGGTGCTCAGTGCTCAGGGTGCTGGGTGCTCAGTCCTCAGGGTGCTCAGTGCTCAGGGTGCTGAGTGCTCAATGCTCGGGGTGCTGGGTGCTCAGTGCTCAGTGCTCAGGGTGCTGGTTGCTCAGTACTCGGGGTGCTGGGTGCTCAGTGCTCAGCGTGCAGGGTGCTCAGTACTCAGGGTGCTGGGTGCTCAGTGCTCGAGGTGCTCAGTACTCAGGGTGCTGTATGTTCAGTGCTCAGGGTGCTGGGTGCTCAGTACTTAGGGTGTTCGGTGCTTAGTACTCAGGGTGCTGGGTGCTCAGTACTCGGGTGCTGGGTGCTCAGTGCTCAGGGTGCTGGGTGCTTAGTGCTCGGGGTGCTGGGTGCTCAGTGCTCAGTACTCAGGGTGCTGGGTGCTCAGTGACCGGGGTGCTGGGTGCTCAGTGCTCAGTACTCAGGGTGCTGGGTGCTCAGTGCTCAGGGTGCTGGGTGCTCAGTGCTCAGGGTGCTGGGTACTCAGTGCTCAGGGTGCTGGGTGCTCAGTGCTCGGGGTGCTCGGTGCTCAGTACGTTGGGGGCTCACTACTCAGGGTGCTGGGTGCACAGTGCTCAGGGTGCTGGGTGCTCAGTGCTCAGGGTGCTGGGTGCTCAGTGCTCAGGGTGCAGGGTGGTCAGTACTCAGGGTGCTGGGTGCTCAGTGCTCGGGGTGCTGGGTGCTCAGTGCTCAGGGTGCTGGGTGCTCAGTACTCGGGGTGCTGGGTGCTCAGTACTCAGTGTGCTGGGTGCTCAGTACTCAGGGTGCTGGGTGCTCAGTACTCGGTTGCTGGGTGCTCAGTGCTCAGGGTGCTGGGTGCTCAGTGCTCGGGTTGCTGGGTGCTCAGTGCTCAGTACTCAGGGTGCTGGGTGCTCAGTGATCGAGGTGCTGGGTGCTCAGTGCTCAGTACTTAGGGTGCTGGGTGCTCAGTGCTAAGGGGGCTGGGTGCTCAGTGCTCAGGGTGCTGGGTGCTCAGTGCTCAGGGTGCTGGGTACTCAGTGCTCAGGGTGCTGGGTGCTCAGTGCTCAGCGTGCTGGGTGCTCAGTGCTCAGGGTGCTGGGTGCTCAGTGCTTGGGGTGCTGGGTGCTCAGGGCTCAGGGTGCTGGGTACTCAGTGCTCAGGGTGCTGGGTGCTCAGTACTCAGGGTGCTGGGTGCTCAGTGCTCAGGGTGCTGGGTGCTCAGTGCTCGGGGTGCTGGGTGCACAGTACTCGGGGTGCTCAGTGCTCATTACTCAGGGTGCTGGGTGCTCAGTGCTCGAGGTGCTCAGTACTCAGGGTGCTGTATGTTCAGTGCTCAGGGTGCTGGGTGCTCAGTACTCAGGGTGCTCGGTGCTTAGTACTCAGGGTGCTGGGTGCTCAGTACTCGGGGTGCTGGGTGCTCATTCTCAGGGTGCTGGGTGCTCAGTGCTCGGGGTGCTGGGTGCTCAGTACTCAGGGTCCTGGGTGCTCAGTGCTCAGGGTGCTGGGTGCTCAGTACTCAGGGTGCTAGGTGCTCAGTGCTCAGGGTGCTGGGTGCTCAGTACTCAGGATGCTGGGTGCTCAGTAATCAGGGTGCTGGGTGCTCAGTGCTCGGGGTGCTTTGTGCTCAGTGCTCAGGGTGATCGGTGCTCAGTACTCAGGGTGCTGGGTGCTCAGTTCTCAGGGTGCTGGGTGCTCAGTCCTCAGGGTGCTCAGTGCTCAGGGTGCTGAGTGCTCAATGCTCGGGGTGCTGGGTGCTCAGTGCTCAGTGCTCAGGGTGCTGGTTGCTCAGTACTCGGGGTGCTGGGTGCTCAGTGCTCAGCGTGCAGGGTGCTCAGTACTCAGGGTGCTGGGTGCGCAGTGCTCGAGGTGCTCAGTACTCAGGGTGCTGTATGTTCAGTGCTCAGGGTGCTGGGTGCTCAGTACTTAGGGTTTTCGGTGCTTAGTACTCAGGGTGCTGGGTGCTCAGTACTCGGGTGCTGGGTGCTCAGTGCTCAGGGTGCTGGGTGCTTAGTGCTCGGGGTGCTGGGTGCTCAGTGCTCAGTACTCAGGGTGCTGGGTGCTCAGTGACCGGGGTGCTGGGTGCTCAGTGCTCAGTACTCAGGGTGCTGGGTGCTCAGTGCTCAGGGTGCTGGGTGCTCAGTGCTCAGGGTGCTGGGTACTCAGTGCTCAGGGTGCTGGGTGCTCAGTGCTCGGGGTGCTCGGTGCTCAGTACGTTGGGGGCTCACTACTCAGGGTGCTGGGTGCACAGTGCTCAGGGTGCTGGGTGCTCAGTGCTCAGGGTGCTGGGTGCTCAGTGCTCAGGGTGCAGGGTGGTCAGTACTCAGGGTGCTGGGTGCTCAGTGCTCGGGGTGCTGGGTGCTCAGTGCTCAGGGTGCTGGGTGCTCAGTACTCGGGGTGCTGGGTGCTCAGTACTCAGTGTGCTGGGTGCTCAGTACTCAGGGTGCTGGGTGCTCAGTACTCGGTTGCTGGGTGCTCAGTGCTCAGGGTGCTGGGTGCTCAGTGCTCGGGGTGCTGGGTGCTCAGTGCTCAGTACTCAGGGTGCTGGGTGCTCAGTGATCGAGGTGCTGGGTGCTCAGTGCTCAGTACTTAGGGTGCTGGGTGCTCAGTGCTAAGGGGGCTGGGTGCTCAGTGCTCAGGGTGCTGGGTGCTCAGTGCTCAGGGTGCTGGGTACTCAGTGCTCAGGGTGCTGGGTGCTCAGTGCTCAGCGTGCTGGGTGCTCAGTGCTCAGGGTGCTGGGTGCTCAGTGCTTGGGGTGCTGGGTGCTCAGGGCTCAGGGTGCTGGGTACTCAGTGCTCAGGGTGCTGGGTGCTCAGTACTCAGGGTGCTGGGTGCTCAGTGCTCAGGGTGCTGGGTGCTCAGTGCTCGAGGTGCTGGGTGCACAGTACTCGGGGTGCTCAGTGCTCATTACTCAGGGTGCTTTGTGCTCAGTGCTCGAGGTGCTCAGTACTCAGGGTGCTGTATGTTCAGTGCTCAGGGTGCTGGGTGCTCAGTACTCAGGGTGCTCGGTGCTTAGTACTCAGGGTGCTGGGTGCTCAGTACTCCGGGTGCTGGGTGCTCAGTGCTCGGGGTGCTCGGTTCTCAGTGCTCAGTACTCAGGGTGCTAGGTGCTCAGTGCTCAGGGTGCTGGGTTCTCAGTACTCAGGGTGCTGGGTGCTCAGTGCTCAGGGTGTTGGGTGCTCAGTACTCAGGGTGCTGGGAGCTCAGTGCTCAGGGTGATCGGTGCTCAGTACTCAGGGTGCTCAGTACTCAGGGTGCTGGGTGCTCAGTACTCAGGGTGCTGGGTGCTCAGTGCTCGGGGTGCTGGGTGCTCAGTGCTCAGGGTGATCGGTGCTCAGTACTCAGGGTGCTGGGTGCTCAGTGCTCAGGGTGCTGGGTGCTCAGTCCTCAGGGTGCTCAGTGCTCAGGGTGCTGGGTGCTCAATGCTCGGGGTGCTGGGTGCTCAGTGCTCGGTGTGCGGGGTGCTCAGTGCTCAGTGCTCAGGGTGCTGGGTGCTCAGTGCTCAGTGCTCAGGGTGCTGGTTGCTCAGTACTCAGGTTGCTTGGTGCTCAGTGCTCAGGGTCCTGGGTGCTCAGTGCTCAGGGTGCTGGGTGCTCAGTGCTCAGGGTGCTGGTTGCTCAGTGCTCTGGGTCCTGGGTGCTCAGTACTCAGGGTGCTGGCTGCTCAGTACTCGGGGTGCTGGGTGCTCAGTGCTCAGCGTGCTGCATGCTCAGTACTCAGGGTGCTGGGTGCTCAGTGCTCGAGGTGCTCAGTACTCAGGGTGCTGTATGTTCAGTGCTCAGGGTGCTTGGTGCTCAGTACTCAGGGTGCTCGGTGCTTAGTACTCAGGGTGCTGGGTGCTCAGTACTCGGGTGCTGGGTGCTCAGTGCTCAGGGTGCTGGGTGCTTAGTGCTCGGGGTGCTGGGTGCTCAGTGCTCAGTACTCAGGGTGCTGGGTGCTCAGTGCTCGGGTGCTGGGTGCTCAGTGCTCAGTACTCAGGCTGCTGGGTGCTCAGTGCTCAGGGTGCTGGGTGCTCAGTGCTCAGGGTGCTGGGTACTCAGTGCTCAGGGTGCTGGGTGCTCAGTACTCAGGGTGCTGGGTGCTCAGTGCTCAGGGTGCTGGGTGCTCAGTACTCAGGGTGCTGGGTGCTCTGTGCTCGGGGTGCTGGGTGCTCAGTGCTCGGGGTGCTCGGTGCTCCGTACTCAGGGTGCTGGGTGCTCAGTGCTCGAGGTGCTCAGTACTCAGGGTGCTGTATGTTCAGTGCTCAGGGTGCTGGGTGCTCAGTACTCAGGGTGCTCGGTGCTTAGTACTCAGGGTGCTGGGTGCTCAGTACTCCGGGTGCTGGGTGCTCAGTGCTTGGGGTGCTGCGTGCTCAGTACTCAGTGCTCAGGGTGCTCAGTGCTCAGTGTTCACGGTGCTGTGTGCTCAGTGCTCAGGGTGCTGGGTGCTCAGTGCTCAGGGTGCTGGGTACTCAGTGCTCAGGGTGCTGGGTGCTCAGTACTCAGGGTGCTGGGTGCTCAGTACTCAGGGTGCTGGGTGCTCAGTGCTCGGGGAGCTGGGTGCTCAGTGCTCGGGGTGTTTGGTGCCCAGTACTCAGGGTGCTGGGTGCTCAGTGCTCGAGGCGCTCAGTACTCACGGTGCTGTTTGTTCAGTGCTCAGGGTGCTGGGTGCTCAGTACTCAGGGTGCTTGGTGCTTAGTGCTCAGTGTGCTGGGTGCTCAGTACTCCGGGTGCTGGGTGCTCAGTGCTCGGGGTGCTCGGTGCTCAGTGCTCAAGGTCCTGGGTGCTCAGTACTCAGGGTGCTCATTTCACAGGGTGCTGGGTGCTCAGTACTCAGGGTGCTGGGTGCTCAGTGCTCAGGGTGCTCGGTGCTCGGGGCGCTGGGTGCTCAGTGCTCGGGGTGCTCGGAGCTCAGTACTCAGGGTGCTGGGTGCTCAGTGTTCGGGGTGCTCGGTGCTCAGTACTCAGGGTGCTGGTTGCTCAGTGCTCGGGGTGCTCGGTGCTCAGTACATTGGGTGCTCACTACTCAGGGTGTTGGGTGCACAGTGCTCAGGGTGCTGGGTGCTCAGTGCTCAGGGTGCTGGGTGCTCAGTGCTCAGGGTGCAGGGTGGTCAGTACTCAGGGTGCTGGGTGCTCAGTGCTCGGGGTGCTGGGTGCTCAGTGCTCAGGGTGCTGGGTGCTCAGTGCTCGGGGTGCTGGGTGTTCAGTGCTCAGTACTCAGGGTGCTGGGTGCTCAGTGATCGAGGTGCTGGGTGCTCAGTGCTCAGTACTTAGGGTGCTGGGTGCTCAGTGCTAAGGGGGCTGGGTGCTCAGTGCTCAGGGTGCTGGGTGCTCAGTGCTCAAGGTGCTGGGTACTCAGTGCTCAGGGTGCTGGGTGCTCAGGGCTCAGCGTGCTGGGTGCTCAGTGCTCAGGGTGCTGGGTGCTCAGTGCTTGGGGTGCTGGGTGTTCAGGGCTCAGGGTGCTGGGTACTCAGTGCTCAGGGTGCTGGGTGCTCAGTACTCAGGGTGCTGGGTGCTCAGTGCTCAGGGTGCTGGGTGCTCAGTGCTCGGGGTGCTGGGTGCTCAGTGCTCGGTGTGCTGGGTGCTCAGTACTCGGGGTGCTCAGTGCTCATTACTCAGGGTGCTGGGTGCTCAGTGCTCGAGGTGCTCAGTACTCAGGGTGCTGTATGTTCAGTGCTCAGGGTGCTGGGTGCTCAGTACTCAGGGGGCTCGGTGCTTAGTACTCAGGGTGCTGGGTGCTCAGTACTCCGGGTGCTGGGTGCTCAGTGCTCGGGGTGCTCGGTTCTCAGTACTCAGTGCTCAGGGTGCTCAGTGCTCAGTGCTCAGGGTGCTGGGTGCTCAGTACTCAGGGTGCTCGGTGCTTAGTACTCAGGGTGCTGGGTGCTCAGTACTCAGGGTGCTGGGTGCTCAGTGCTCAGGGTGCTGGGTGCTCAGTACTCGGGGTGCTCGGTGCTCAGTGCTCAGGGTGCTCGGTGCTCAGTACTCAGGGTGCTGGCTGCTCAGTAATCAGGGTGCTGGGTGCTCAGTGCTCAGGGTGCTGGGTACTCAGTGCTCAGGGTGCTCGGTGCTCAGTACTCGGGGTGCTGGGTGCTCATTCTCGGGGTGCTGGGTGCTCAGTGCTAGGGGTGCTGGGTGCTCAGTACTCAGGGTGCTGGGTGCTCAGTGCTCAGGGTGCTGGGTGCTCAGTACTCAGGGTGCTGGGAGCTCAGTGCTCAGGGTGATCGGTGCTCAGTACTCAGGGTGCTCAGTACTCAGGGTGCTGGGTGCTCAGTACTCAGGGTGCTGGGTGCTCAGTGCTCGGGGTGCTGGGTGCTCAGTGCTCAGGGTGATCGGTGCTCAGTACTCAGGGTGCTGGGTGCTCAGTGCTCAGGGTGCTGGGTGCTCAGTCCTCAGGGTGCTCAGTGCTCAGGGTGCTGGGTGCTCAGTGCTCGGTGTGCGGGGTGCTCAGTGCTCAGTGCTCAGGGTGCTGGGTGCTCAGTGCTCAGGGTGCTGGTTGCTCAGTACTCAGGTTGCTGGGTGCTCAGTGCTCAGGGTGCTGGGTGCTCAGTGCTCAGGGTGCTGGGTGCTCAGTGCTCAGGGTGCTGGTTGCTCAGGGCTCTGGGTCCTGGGTGCTCAGTACTCAGGGTGCTGGGTGCTCAGTACTCAGGGTGCTGGGTGCTCAGTACTCGGGGTGCTGGGTGCTCAGTGCTCAGCGTGCTGCGTGCTCAGTACTCAGGGTGCTGGGTGCTCAGTGCTCGAGGTGCTCAGTACTCAGGGTGCTGTATGTTCAGTGCTCAGGGTGCTGGGTGCTCAGTACTCAGGGTGCTCGGTGCTTAGTACTCAGGGTGCTGGGTGCTCAGTACTCGGGTGCTGGGTGCTCAGTGCTCAGGGTGCTGGGTGCTTAGTGCTCGGGGTGCTGGGTGCTCAGTGCTCAGTACTCAGGGTGCTGGTTGCTCAGTGCTCGGGTGCTGGGTGCTCAGTGCTCAGTACTCAGGGTGCTGGGTGCTCAGTGCTCAGGGTGCTGGGTGCTCAGTGCTCAGGGTGCTGGGTGCTCAGTGCTCAGGGTGCTGGGTACTCAGTGCTCCGGGTGCTGGGTCCTCAGTACTCAGGGTGCTGGGTGCTCAGTGCTCAGGGTGCTTGGTGCTCAGTGCTCGGGGTGCTGGGTACTCAGTGCTCGGGGTGCTGGGTGCTCAGTGCTCGGGGTGCTCGGTGCTCAGTACTCAGGGTGCTGGGTGCTCAGTGCTCGAGGTGCTCAGTACTCAGGGTGCTGTATGTTCAGTGCTCAGGGTGCTGGGTGCTCAGTACTCAGGGTGCTCGGTGCTTAGTACTCAGGGTGCTGGGTGCTCAGTACTCCGGGTGCTGGGTGCTCAGTGCTTGGGGTGCTGGGTGCTCAGTACTCAGTGCTCAGGGTGCTCAGTGCTCAGTGTTCAGGGTGCTGTGTGCTAAGTGCTCAGGGTGCTGGGTGCTCAGTGCTCAGGGTGCTGGGTACTCAGTGCTCAGGGTGCTGGGTGCTCAGTACTCAGGGTGCTGGGTGCTCAGTACTCAGGGTGCTGGGTGCTCAGTGCTCGGGGAGCTGGGTGCTCAGTGCTCGGGGTGTTTGGTGCCCAGTACTCAGGGTGCTGGGAGCTCAGTGCTCAGGGTGATCGGTGCTCAGTACTCAGGGTGCTCAGTACTCAGGGTGCTGGGTGCTCAGTACTCAGGGTGCTGGGTGCTCAGTGCTCGGGGTGCTGGGTGCTCAGTGCTCAGGGTGATCGGTGCTCAGTACTCAGGGTGCTGGGTGCTCAGTGCTCAGGGTGCTGGGTGCTCAGTCCTCAGGGTGCTCAGTGCTCAGGGTGCTGGGTGCTCAATGCTCGGGGTGCTGGGTGCTCAGTGCTCGGTGTGCGGGGTGCTCAGTGCTCAGTGCTCAGGGTGCTGGGTGCTCAGTGCTCAGTGCTCAGGGTGCTGGTTGCTCAGTACTCAGGTTGCTTGGTGCTCAGTGCTCAGGGTCCTGGGTGCTCAGTGCTCAGGGTGCTGGGTGCTCAGTGCTCAGGGTGCTGTGTGCTAAGTGTTCAGGGTGCTGGGTGCTCAGTGCTCAGGGTGCTCGGTACTCAGTGCTCAGGGTGCTGGGTGCTCAGTACTCAGGGTGCTGGGTGCTCAGTACTCAGGGTGCTGGGTGCTCAGTGCTCGGGGTGTTTGGTGCCCAGTACTCAGGGTGCTGGGTGCTCAGTGCTCGAGGCGCTCAGTACTCACGGTGCTGTGTGTTCAGTGCTCAGGGTGCTGGGTGCTCAGTACTCAGGGTGCTTGGTGCTTAGTGCTCAGTGTGCTGGGTGCTCAGTACTCCGGGTGCTGGGTGCTCAGTGCTCGGGGTGCTCGGTGCTCAGTGCTCAAGGTCCTGGGTGCTCAGTACTCAGGGTGCACATTTCACAGGGTGCTGGGTGCTCAGTACTCAGGGTGCTGGGTGCTCAGTGCTCAGGGTGCTCGGTGCTCGGGGCTCTGGGTGCTCAGTGCTCGGGGTGCTCGGAGCTCAGTACTCAGGGTGCTGAGTGCTCAGTGGTCGGGGTGCTCGGTGCTCAGTACTCAGGGTGCTGGGTGCTCAGTGGTCGGGGTGCTCGGTGATCAGTACTCAGGGTGCTGGGTGCTCAGTGCTCGGGGTGCTCGGTGCTCAGTACGTTGGGTGCTCACTACTCAGGGTGCTGGGTGCACAGTGCTCAGGGTGCTGGGTGCTCAGTGCTCAGGGTGCTGGGTGCTCAGTGCTCAGGGTGCAGGGTGCTCAGTACTCAGGGTGCTGGGTGCTCAGTGCTCGGGGTGCTGGGTGCTCAGTGCTCAGGGTGCTGGGTGCTCAGTACTCGGGGTGCTGGGTGCTCAGTACTCAGGGTGCTGGGTGCTCAGTACTCAGGGTGCTGGGTGCTCAGTACTCGGGTGCTGGGTGCTCAGTGCTCAGGGTGCTGGGTGCTCAGTGCTCCGGTTGCTGGGTGCTCAGTGCTCAGTACTCAGGGTGCTGGGTGCTCAGTGCTCAGTACTTAGGGTGCTGGGTGCTCAGTGCTCAGGGGGCTGGGTGCTCAGTGCTCAGGGTGCTGGGTGCTCAGTGCTCAGGGTGCTGGGTACTCAGTGCTCAGGGTGCTGGGTGCTCAGTGCTCAGCGTGCTGGGTGCTCAGTGCTCAGGGTGCTGGGTGCTCAGTGCTTGGGGTGCTGGGTGCTCAGGGCTCAGTGTGCTGGGTACTCAGTGCTCAGGGTGCTGGGTGCTCAGTACTCAGGGTGCTGGGTGCTCAGTGCTCAGGGTGCTGGGTGCTCAGTGCTCGGGGTGCTGGGTGCTCAGTGCTCGGTGTGCTGGGTGCTCAGTGCTCGGGGTGCTCAGTGCTCAGTACTCAGGGTGCTGGGTGCTCAGTGCTCGAGGTGCTCAGTACTCAGGGTGCTGTATGTTCAGTGCTCAGGGTGCTGGGTGCTCAGTACTCAGGGTGCTCGGTGCTTAGTACTCAGGGTGCTGGGTGCTCAGTACTCCGGGTGCTGGGTGCTCAGTGCTCAGTGTGCTCGGTTCTCAGTACTCAGTGCTCAGGGTGCTCAGTGCTCAGTGCTCAGGGTGCTGGGTGCTCAGTACTCAGGGTGCTCGGTGCTTAGTACTCAGGGTGCTGGGTGCTCAGTACTCAGGGTGCTGGGTGCTCAGTGCTCAGGGTGCTGGGTGCTCAGTACTCGGGGTGCTCGGTGCTCAGTGCTCAGGGTGCTGGGTGCTCAGTACTCAGGGTGCTGGGTGCTCAGTACTCAGGGTGCTGGGTGCTCAGTGCTCAGGGTGCTGGGTACTCAGTGCTCAGGGTGCTCGGTGCTCAGTACTCGGGGTGCTGGGTGCTCATTCTCGGGGTGCTGGGTGCTCAGTGCTCGGGGTGCTGGGTGCTCAGTACTCAGGGTGCTGGGTGCTCAGTGCTCAGGGTGCTGGGTGCTCAGTACTCAGGGTGCTAGGTGCTCAGTGCTCAGGGTGCTGGGTTCTCAGTACTCAGGGTGCTGGGTGCTCAGTGCTCAGGGTGTTGGGTGCTCAGTACTCAGGGTGCTGGGAGCTCAGTGCTCAGGGTGATCGGTGCTCAGTACTCAGGGTGCTCAGTACTCAGGGTGCTGGGTGCTCAGTACTCAGGGTGCTGGGTGCTCAGTGCTCGGGGTGCTGGGTGCTCAGTGCTCAGGGTGATCGGTGCTCAGTACTCAGGGTGCTGGGTGCTCAGTGCTCAGGGTGCTGGGTGCTCAGTCCTCAGGGTGCTCAGTGCTCAGGGTGCTGGGTGCTCAATGCTCGGGGTGCTGGGTGCTCAGTGCTCGGGGTGCTCGGTGCTCAGTGCTCAGTGCTCAGGGTGCTGGGTGCTCAGTGCTCGAGGTGCTCAGTACTCAGGGTGCTGTATGTTCAGTGCTCAGGGTGCTGGGTGCTCAGTACTCAGGGTGCTCGGTGCTTAGTACTCAGGGTGCTGGGTGCTCAGTACTCGGGTGCTGGGTGCTCAGTGCTCAGGGTGCTGGGTGCTTAGTGCTCGGGGTGCTGGGTGCTCAGTGCTCAGTACTCAGGGTGCTGGGTGCTCAGTGCTCGGGTGCTGGGTGCTCAGTGCTCAGTACTCAGGGTGCTGGGTGCTCAGTGCTCAGGGTGCTGGGTGCTCAGTGCTCAGGGTGCTGGGTGCTCAGTGCTCAGGGTGCTGGGTACTCAGTGCTCATTGTGCTGGGTGCTCAGTACTCAGGGTGCTGGGTGCTCAGTGCTCAGGGTGCTGGGTGCTCAGTACTCAGGGTGCTGGGTGCTCTGTGCTCGGGGTGCTGGGTGCTCAGTGCTCGGGGAGCTGGGTGCTCAGTGCTCGGGGTGTTTGGTGCCCAGTACTCAGGGTGCTGGGAGCTCAGTGCTCAGGGTGATCGGTGCTCAGTACTCAGGGTGCTCAGTACTCAGGGTGCTGGGTGCTCAGTACTCAGGGTGCTGGGTGCTCAGTGCTCGGGGTGCTGGGTGCTCAGTGCTCAGGGTGATCGGTGCTCAGTACTCAGGGTGCTGGGTGCTCAGTGCTCAGGGTGCTGGGTGCTCAGTCCTCAGGGTGCTCAGTGCTCAGGGTGCTGGGTGCTCAATGCTCGGGGTGCTGGGTGCTCAGTGCTCGGTGTGCGGGGTGCTCAGTGCTCAGTGCTCAGGGTGCTGGGTGCTCAGTGCTCAGTGCTCAGGGTGCTGGTTGCTCAGTACTCAGGTTGCTTGGTGCTCAGTGCTCAGGGTCCTGGGTGCTCAGTGCTCAGGGTGCTGGGTGCTCAGTGCTCAGGGTGCTGTGTGCTAAGTGTTCAGGGTGCTGGGTGCTCAGTGCTCAGGGTGCTCAGTACTCAGTGCTCAGGGTGCTGGGTGCTCAGTACTCAGGGTGCTGGGTGCTCAGTACTCAGGGTGCTGGGTGCTCAGTGCTCGGGGTGTTTGGTGCCCAGTACTCAGGGTGCTGGGTGCTCAGTGCTCGAGGCGCTCAGTACTCACGGTGCTGTGTGTTCAGTGCTCAGGGTGCTGGGTGCTCAGTACTCAGGGTGCTTGGTGCTCAGTGCTCAGTGTGCTGGGTGCTCAGTACTCCGGGTGCTGGGTGCTCAGTGCTCGGGGTGCTCGGTGCTCAGTGCTCAAGGTCCTGGGTGCTCAGTACTCAGGGTGCACATTTCACAGGGTGCTGGGTGCTCAGTACTCAGGGTGCTGGGTGCTCAGTGCTCAGGGTGCTCGGTGCTCGGGGCTCTGGGTGCTCAGTGCTCGGGGTGCTCGGAGCTCAGTACTCAGGGTGCTGAGTGCTCAGTGGTCGGGGTGCTCGGTGCTCAGTACTCAGGGTGCTGGGTGCTCAGTGGTCGGGGTGCTCGGTGATCAGTACTCAGGGTGCTGGGTGCTCAGTGCTCGGGGTGCTCGGTGCTCAGTACGTTGGGTGCTCACTACTCAGGGTGCTGGGTGCACAGTGCTCAGGGTGCTGGGTGCTCAGTGCTCAGGGTGCTGGGTGCTCAGTGCTCAGGGTGCAGGGTGCTCAGTACTCAGGGTGCTGGGTGCTCAGTGCTCGGGGTGCTGGGTGCTCAGTGCTCAGGGTGCTGGGTGCTCAGTACTCGGGGTGCTGGGTGCTCAGTACTCAGGGTGCTGGGTGCTCAGTACTCAGGGTGCTGGGTGCTCAGTACTCGGGTGCTGGGTGCTCAGTGCTCAGGGTGCTGGGTGCTCAGTGCTCCGGTTGCTGGGTGCTCAGTGCTCAGTACTCAGGGTGCTGGGTGCTCAGTGCTCAGTACTTAGGGTGCTGGGTGCTCAGTGCTCAGGGGGCTGGGTGCTCAGTGCTCAGGGTGCTGGGTGCTCAGTGCTCAGGGTGCTGGGTACTCAGTGCTCAGGGTGCTGGGTGCTCAGTGCTCAGCGTGCTGGGTGCTCAGTGCTCAGGGTGCTGGGTGCTCAGTGCTTGGGGTGCTGGGTGCTCAGGGCTCAGTGTGCTGGTTACTCAGTGCTCAGGGTGCTGGGTGCTCAGTACTCAGGGTGCTGGGTGCTCAGTGCTCAGGGTGCTGGGTGCTCAGTGCTCGGGGAGCTGGGTGCTCAGTGCTCGGTGTGCTGGGTGCTCAGTGCTCGGGGTGCTCAGTGCTCAGTACTCAGGGTGCTGGGTGCTCAGTGCTCGAGGTGCTCAGTACTCAGGGTGCTGTATGTTCAGTGCTCAGGGTGCTGGGTGCTCAGTACTCAGGGTGCTCGGTGCTTAGTACTCAGGGTGCTGGGTGCTCAGTACTCCGGGTGCTGGGTGCTCAGTGCTCAGTGTGCTCGGTTCTCAGTACTCAGTGCTCAGGGTGCTCAGTGCTCAGTGCTCAGGGTGCTGGGTGCTCAGTACTCAGGGTGCTCGGTGCTTAGTACTCAGGGTGCTGGGTGCTCAGTACTCAGGGTGCTGGGTGCTCAGTGCTCAGGGTGCTGGGTGCTCAGTACTCGGGGTGCTCGGTGCTCAGTGCTCAGGGTGCTGGGTGCTCAGTACTCAGGGTGCTGGGTGCTCAGTACTCAGGGTGCTGGGTGCTCAGTGCTCAGGGTGCTGGGTACTCAGTGCTCAGGGTGCTCGGTGCTCAGTACTCGGGGTGCTGGGTGCTCATTCTCGGGGTGCTGGGTGCTCAGTGCTCGGGGTGCTGGGTGCTCAGTACTCAGGGTGCTGGGTGCTCAGTGCTCAGGGTGCTGGGTGCTCAGTACTCAGGGTGCTAGGTGCTCAGTGCTCAGGGTGCTGGGTTCTCAGTACTCAGGGTGCTGGGTGCTCAGTGCTCAGGGTGTTGGGTGCTCAGTACTCAGGGTGCTGGGAGCTCAGTGCTCAGGGTGATCGGTGCTCAGTACTCAGGGTGCTCAGTACTCAGGGTGCTGGGTGCTCAGTACTCAGGGTGCTGGGTGCTCAGTGCTCGGGGTGCTGGGTGCTCAGTGCTCAGGGTGATCGGTGCTCAGTACTCAGGGTGCTGGGTGCTCAGTGCTCAGGGTGCTGGGTGCTCAGTCCTCAGGGTGCTCAGTGCTCAGGGTGCTGGGTGCTCAATGCTCGGGGTGCTGGGTGCTCAGTGCTCGGGGTGCTCGGTGCTCAGTGCTCAGTGCTCAGGGTGCTGGGTGCTCAGTGCTCGAGGTGCTCAGTACTCAGGGTGCTGTATGTTCAGTGCTCAGGGTGCTGGGTGCTCAGTACTCAGGGTGCTCGGTGCTTAGTACTCAGGGTGCTGGGTGCTCAGTACTCGGGTGCTGGGTGCTCAGTGCTCAGTACTCAGGGTGCTGGGTGCTCAGTGCTCGGGTGCTGGGTGCTCAGTGCTCAGTACTCAGGGTGCTGGGTGCTCAGTGCTCAGGGTGCTGGGTGCTCAGTGCTCAGGGTGCTGGGTGCTCAGTGCTCAGGGTGCTGGGTACTCAGTGCTCATTGTGCTGGGTGCTCAGTACTCAGGGTGCTGGGTGCTCAGTGCTCAGGGTGCTGGGTGCTCAGTACTCAGGGTGCTGGGTGCTCTGTGCTCGGGGTGCTGGGTGCTCAGTGCTCGGGGTGCTCGGTGCTCCGTACTCAGGGTGCTGGGTGCTCAGTGCTCGAGGTGCTCAGTACTCAGGGTGCTGTATGTTCAGTGCTCAGGGTGCTGGGTGCTCAGTACTCAGGGTGCTCGGTGCTTAGTACTCAGGGTGCTGGGTGCTCAGTACTCCGGGTGCTGGGTGCTCAGTGCTTGGGGTGCTGCGTGCTCAGTACTCAGTGCTCAGGGTGCTCAGTGCTGAGTGTTCAGGGTGCTGTGTGCTCAGTGCTCAGGGTGCTGGGTGCTCAGTGCTCAGGGTGCTGGGTACTCAGTGCTCAGGGTGCTGGGTGCTCAGTACTCAGGGTGCTGGGTGCTCAGTACTCAGGGTGCTGGGTGCTCAGTGCTCGGGGAGCTGGGTGCTCAGTGCTCGGGGTGTTTGGTGCCCAGTACTCAGGGTGCTGGGTGCTCAGTGCTCGAGGCGCTCAGTACTCACGGTGCTGTGTGTTCAGTGCTCAGGGTGCTGGGTGCTCAGTACTCAGGGTGCTTGGTGCTTAGTGCTCAGTGTGCTGGGTGCTCAGTACTCCGGGTGCTGGGTGCTCAGTGCTCGGGGTGCTCGGTGCTCAGTGCTCAAGGTCCTGGGTGCTCAGTACTCAGGGTGCTCATTTCACAGGGTGCTGGGTGCTCAGTACTCATTGTGCTGGGTGCTCAGTGCTCAGGGTGCTCGGTGCTCGGCGCGCTGGGTGCTCAGTGCTCGGGGTGCTCGGAGCTCAGTACTCAGGGTGCTGGGTGCTCAGTGTTCGGGGTGCTCGGTGCTCAGTACTCAGGGTGCTGGGTGCTCAGTGCTCGGGGTGCTCGGTGCTCAGTACATTGGGTGCTCACTACTCAGGGTGCTGGGTGCACAGTGCTCAGGGTGCTGGGTGCTCAGTGCTCAGGGTGCTGGGTGCTCATTGCTCAGGGTGCTGGGTGCTCAGTACTCAGGGTGCTGGGTGCTCAGTACTCGGGGTGCTGGGTGCTCAGTACTCAGGGTGCTGGGTGCTCAGTACTCAGGGTGCTGGGTGCTCAGTACTCGGGTGCTGGGTGCTCAGTGCTCAGGGTGCTGGGTGCTCAGTGCTCCGGGTGCTGGGTGCTCAGTGCTCAGTACTCAGGGTGCTGGGTGCTCAGTGCTCGGGGTGCTGGGTGCTCAGTGCTCAGTACTCAGGGTGCTGTGTGCTCAGTGCTCAGGGTGCTGGGTTCTCAGTGCTCAGGGTGCTGGGTGCTCAGTGCTCAGGGTGCTGGGTACTCAGTGCTCAGGGTGCTGGGTGCTCAGTGCTCAGCGTGCTGGGTGCTCAGTGCTCAGGGTGCTGGGTGCTCAGTACTCAGGGTGCTAGGTGCTCAGTGCTCAGGGTGCTGGGTGCTCAGTACTCAGGGTGCTGGGTGCTCAGTGCTCAGGGTGCTGGGTACTCAGTACTCAGGGTGCTGGGTGCTCAGTGCTCAGTGTGCTGGGTGCTCAGTCCTCAGGGTGCTCAGTGCTCAGGGTGGTGGGTGCTCAATGCTCGGGGTGCTGGGTGCTCAGTGCGGGGTGTGCTGGGTGCTCAGTGCTCAGTGCTTAGGGTGCTGGGTGCTCAGTGCTCAGTGCTCAGGGTGCTTGTTGCTCAGTACTCAGGGTGCTGGGTGCTCAGTGCTCAGGGTGCTGTGTGCTCATTGCTCAGGGTGCTGGGTGCTCAGTGCTCAGGGTGCTGGGTGCTCAGTGCTCGGGGTGCAGGGTGCTCAGTACTCAGGGTGCTGGGTGCTCAGTACTCAGGGTGCTGGGTGCTCAGTATTCGGGGTGCTGGGTGCTCAGTGCTCAGCGTGCTGGGTGCTCAGTACTCAGGGAGATGGGTGCTCAGTGCTCAGTACTCAGGGTGCTGGGTTCTCAGTGCTCAGGGTGCTGGGTGCTCAGGGCTCAGGTTGCTGGGTGCTCATTCTCGGGGTGCTGGGTGCTCAGTGCTCGGGGTGCTGGGTGCTCAGTACTCAGTGTGCTGGGTGCTGAGCACTGAGTACCCAGTACCCCGAGCACTGAGACCCAGCACCCTCAGCACTGAGCACCCAGCACCCTGAGTACTGAGCACCCAGCATCCTGAGCACTGAGTACTGAGCACCCCGAGCACTGAGCACCCAGCACCCTGAGCACTGAGCACCCAGCACCCCTTGCACTGAGCACCCAGCACCCGGAGTACTGAGCACGCAGCACCCTGAGTACTGAGCACACAGCACCCCGAGCACTGAGCTCCCAGCACCCTGAGCACTGAGCACCCAGCACCCTAAGTACTGAGCACCCAGCACCCCGAGCACTGAGCACCCAGCACCCTGAGTACTGAGCACCCAGCACTCTGAGTACTGAGAACCGAGCACCCCGAGCACTGAGCACCCAGCACCCTGAGTACTGAGCACCCAGCACCCTGAGCACTGAGCACCCAGCACCCCGAGCACTGAGCATCCAGCACTCTGAGTACTGAGAACCGAGCACCCCGAGCACTGAGCACCCAGCACCCTGAGCACTGAGCACCCTGAGTACTGAGCACCCAGCACCCGGAGCACTGAGCACGGAGCACCCCGAGGACTGAGCACATAGCACCCTGATCACTGAGCACCGAGCACCCCAAGCACTGAGCACCCAGCACCCTGAGTACTGAGCACCCAGCAGCCCGAGCACTGTGCACCCAGCACCCCGAGAATGAGCACACAGCACCCTGAGTACTGAGCAACGAGCACCCTGAGCACTGAGCACCCAGCACCCTGAGTACTGAGCACCCAGCACCCTGAGTACTGAGCACCCAGCACCCTGAGTACTGAGCACGCAGCACCCTGAGTACTGAGCACCAAGCACACGGAGCACTGAGCACCCAGCACCCTGAGCACTGAGCACCCAGCACCCTGAGTACTGAGCACCCAGCACCCTGAGTACTGAACACCCAGCACCCCGAGCACTGAGCACCCAGCAGCCTGAGCACTCAGCACCGAGCACCCTGAGCACTGAGCACCCAGCACCCTGAGTACTGAGCACCCAGCACCCTGAGTACTGAACACCCAGCACCCTGAGCACTGAGCACTGAGCACCCAGCACCCTGAGTACTGAGCACCCAGCACCCTGAGCACTGAGCAGCCAGCACCCTGAGCACAGAGCACCCAGCACCCTGAGTACTGAGCACCCAGCACCCTGAGTACTGAACACCCAGCACCCTGAGCACTGAGCACTGAGCACCCAGCACCCTGAGCACTGAGCATTGAGCACACAGCACCATGAGCACTGAGCACCCAGCACCCCGAGCACTGAGCACACAGCACCCTGAGCACCCAGCACCCTGAGCACTGAGCACCCTGAGCACTGAGCACCCAACACTCTGAGCACTGAGCACCCAGCACGCTGAGTACTGAGCACTGAGCACCCAGCACTCTGAGTACTGAGCACCCAGCACCCCGAGCACTGAGCACCCAGCACCCTGTGTATTGAGGACCGAGCATCCCGAGCACTGAGCACCCAGCACCCTGAGTAATGAGCAACCAGCACCCAGAGAATGAGCACCCAGCACCCCGAGCACTGAGCACCCAGCACCCTGAGCACTGAGCACCCAGCACCCTGAGTAGTGAGCACCCAGCACCCCGAGCACTGAGCACCCAGCACCCTGAGTACTGAGCACCCTGAGTACTGAGCACCCAGCACCCTGAGGACTGAGCACCCTGCACCCCGAGCATTGAGCTCCCTGAGTACTGAGCACCCAGCACCCTGAGTACTGAGCACCCAGCACCCTGAGCACTGAGCACCCAGCACCCTGAGTACTGAGCACCCTGAGGACTGAGCACTGAGCACCCAGAGAACTGAGCACCCAGCACCCCGAGGACTGAGCACCCAGCACCCTGTGCACTGAGCACCCAGCACCCCGAGTACTGAGCACTGAGCACCCTGAGTACTGAGCACCCAGCACGCCGAGTACTGAGCACTGAGCACCATGAGGCCTGAGCACGCAGCACCCTGAGCACTGAGCACTGAGAACCCTGAGTACTGAGCACCGAGCACCCTGAGCACTGAGCACCCAGCACCCTGAGCACTGAGCACTGAGCACCCTGAGCACTGAGCACCTAGCACCCCGAGTACTGAGCACTGAGCACCCTGAGCACTGAGCACCCAGCACCCCGAGTACTGAGCACTGAGCACCCTGAGTACTGAGCACCCAGCACCCCGAGTACTGAGCACTGAGCACCATGAGTACTGAGCACCCAGCACCCTGAGCACTGAGCACCCAGCACCCTGAGTACTGAGCACCAAGCTCCCCGAGCACTGAGCACCCTGAGTACTGAGCACCGAGCACCCTGATCACTGAGCACCCAGCACCCCGAGCACTGAGCACCGAGCACCCCGAGCACTGAGCACCCAGCACCCCGAGAATGAGCACCCTGGGCATTGAGTACCCAGCACCATGAGTACTGAGCACCGAGCACCCTGAGCACTGAGCACCCAGCACCCTGAGTACTGAGCACGCAGCACCCTGAGTACTGAGCACCCAGCACCACGACCACTGAGCACAGAGCACTCCGAGGACTGAGCACATAGCACCCTGATCACTGAGCACCGAGCACCCCAAGCACTGAGCACCCAGCACCCTGAGTACTGAGCACCCAGCACCCCGAGCACTGAGCACCCAGCACCCCGAGCACTGTGCAACCAGCACCCCGAGAATGAGCACACAGCACCCTGAGTACTGAGCACCGAGCACCCTGAGTACTGAGCACCCAGCACCCTGAGTACTGAGCACGGAGCACACTGAGCACTGAGCACCCAGCACCCTGAGCACTGAGCACAAAGCACCCTGAGTACTGAGCACCCAGCACCCTGAATACTGAACACCCAGCACCCCGAGAACTGAGCACCCAGCACCCTGAGCACTCAGCACTGAGCACCCTGAGTACTGAGCACCCAGCACCCTGAGTACTGAGCACCCAGCACCCTGAGCACTGAGCACCCAGCACCCTGAGCACTGAGCACCCAGCACCCTGAGTACTGTTCACCCAGCACCCTGAGTACTGAACACCCAGCACCCTGAGCACTGAGCATTGAGCACCCAGCACCCTGAGCACTGAGCACTGAGCACCCAGCACCATGAGCACTGAGCACCCAGCACCCCGAGCACTGAGCATCCAGCACCCTGAGCACCCAGCACCCTGAGCACTGAGCGCCCTGAGCACTGAGCACTGAGCACCCAGCACACTGAGTACTGAGCACCCAACACTCTGAGCACTGAGCACCCAGCACGCTGAGTACTGAGCACTGAGCACCCCGAGCACTGAGCACCCAGCACCCTGAGTACTGAGCACCCAGCACCCCGAGAATGAGCACCCAGCACCCCGAGCACTGAGCACCCAGCACCCTGAGCACTGAGCACGAAGCACCCTGAGGACTGAGCACCCTGCACCCCGAGCACTGAGCTCCTGAGTACTGAGCACCCAGCCCCCTGAGGACTGAGCACCCAGCACCCTGAGTACTGAGCACTGAGCACCCAGAGAACTGAGCACCCAACACCCCGAGTACTGAGCACTGAGCACCCTGAGTTCTGAGCACCCAGCACCGCGAGTACTGAGCACTGAGAACCATGAGGACTGAGCATGCAGCACCCAGAGCACTGAGCACTGAGAACCCTGAGTACTGAGCACCGAGCACCCCGAGCACTGAGCACCCAGCACCCTGAGCACTGAGCACCCAGCACCCCGAGCACTGAGCACCCAGCACCCTGAGCACTGAGCACCAGCACCCGAGTACTGAGCACCGAGCACCCCGAGAACTGAGGACACAGCACCCCGAGCACTGAGCACTGAGCACCCTGAGCACTGAGCACCCAGCACCCCGAATACTGAGCACTGAGCACCCTGAGTACTGAGCACCCAGCACCCCGAGTACTGAGCACTGAGCACCATGAGTACTGAGCACCCAGCACCCTGAGCACTGAGCACTGAGAACCCTGAGTACTGAGCACCGAGCACCCCGAGCACTGAGCACCCAGCACCCTGAGTACTGAGCACCCAGCACCCTGAGCACTGAGCACCCAGCACCCCGAGCACTGAGCATCCAGCACTCTGAGTACTGAGAACCGAGCACCCCGAGCACTGAGCACCCAGCACCCTGAGCACTGAGCACCCTGAGTACTGAGCACCCAGCACCCGGAGCACTGAGCACGGAGCACCCCGAGGACTGAGCACATAGCACCCTGATCACTGAGCACCGAGCACCCCAAGCACTGAGCACCCAGCACCCTGAGTACTGAGCACCCAGCAGCCCGAGCACTGTGCACCCAGCACCCCGAGAATGAGCACACAGCACCCTGAGTACTGAGCAACGAGCACCCTGAGCACTGAGCACCCAGCACCCTGAGTACTGAGCACCCAGCACCCTGAGTACTGAGCACCCAGCACCCTGAGTACTGAGCACGCAGCACCCTGAGTACTGAGCACCAAGCACACGGAGCACTGAGCACCCAGCACCCTGAGCACTGAGCACCCAGCACCCTGAGTACTGAGCACCCAGCACCCTGAGTACTGAACACCCAGCACCCCGAGCACTGAGCACCCAGCAGCCTGAGCACTCAGCACCGAGCACCCTGAGCACTGAGCACCCAGCACCCTGAGTACTGAGCACCCAGCACCCTGAGTACTGAACACCCAGCACCCTGAGCACTGAGCACTGAGCACCCAGCACCCTGAGTACTGAGCACCCAGCACCCTGAGCACTGAGCACCCAGCACCCTGAGCACAGAGCACCCAGCACCCTGAGTACTGAGCACCCAGCACCCTGAGTACTGAACACCCAGCACCCTGAGCACTGAGCACTGAGCACCCAGCACCCTGAGCACTGAGCATTGAGCACACAGCACCATGAGCACTGAGCACCCAGCACCCCGAGCACTGAGCACACAGCACCCTGAGCACCCAGCACCCTGAGCACTGAGCACCCTGAGCACTGAGCACCCAACACTCTGAGCACTGAGCACCCAGCACGCTGAGTACTGAGCACTGAGCACCCAGCACTCTGAGTACTGAGCACCCAGCACCCCGAGCACTGAGCACCCAGCACCCTGTGTATTGAGGACCGAGCACCCCGAGCACTGAGCACCCAGCACCCTGAGTAATGAGCAACCAGCACCCAGAGAATGAGCACCCAGCACCCCGAGCACTGAGCACCCAGCACCCTGAGCACTGAGCACCCAGCACCCTGAGTAGTGAGCACCCAGCACCCCGAGTACTGAGCACCCAGCACCCTGAGTACTGAGCACCCTGAGTACTGAGCACCCAGCACCCTGAGGACTGAGCACCCTGCACCCCGAGCATTGAGCTCCCTGAGTACTGAGCACCCAGCACCCTGAGTACTGAGCACCCAGCACCCTGAGCACTGAGCACCCAGCACCCTGAGTACTGAGCACCCTGAGGACTGAGCACTGAGCACCCAGAGAACTGAGCACCCAGCACCCCGAGGACTGAGCACCCAGCACCCTGTGCACTGAGCACCCAGCACCCCGAGTACTGAGCACTGAGCACCCTGAGTACTGAGCACCCAGCACGCCGAGTACTGAGCACTGAGCAATATGAGGACTGAGCACGCAGCACCCTGAGCACTGAGCACTGAGAACCCTGAGTACTGAGCACCGAGCACCCTGAGCACTGAGCACCCAGCACCCTGAGCACTGAGCACTGAGCACCCTGAGCACTGAGCACCTAGCACCCCGAGTACTGAGCACTGAGCACCCTGAGCACTGAGCACCCAGCACCCCGAGTACTGAGCACTGAGCACCCTGAGTACTGAGCACCCAGCACCCCGAGTACTGAGCACTGAGCACCATGAGTACTGAGCACCCAGCACCCTGAGCACTGAGCACCCAGCACCCTGAGTACTGAGCACCAAGCTCCCCGAGCACTGAGCACCCTGAGTACTGAGCACCGAGCACCCTGATCACTGAGCACCCAGCACCCCGAGCACTGAGCACCGAGCACCCCGAGCACTGAGCACCCAGCACCCCGAGAATGAGCACCCTGGGCATTGAGTACCCAGCACCATGAGTACTGAGCACCGAGCACCCTGAGCACTGAGCACCCAGCACCCTGAGTACTGAGCACGCAGCACCCTGAGTACTGAGCACCCAGCACCACGACCACTGAGCACAGAGCACTCCGAGGACTGAGCACATAGCACCCTGATCACTGAGCACCGAGCACCCCAAGCACTGAGCACCCAGCACCCTGAGTACTGAGCACCCAGCACCCCGAGCACTGAGCACCCAGCACCCCGAGCACTGTGCAACCAGCACCCCGAGAATGAGCACACAGCACCCTGAGTACTGAGCACCGAGCACCCTGAGTACTGAGCACCCAGCACCCTGAGTACTGAGCACGGAGCACACTGAGCACTGAGCACCCAGCACCCTGAGCACTGAGCACAAAGCACCCTGAGTACTGAGCACCCAGCACCCTGAATACTGAACACCCAGCACCCCGAGAACTGAGCACCCAGCACCCTGAGCACTCAGCACTGAGCACCCTGAGTACTGAGCACCCAGCACCCTGAGTACTGAGCACCCAGCACCCTGAGCACTGAGCACCCAGCACCCTGAGCACTGAGCACCCAGCACCCTGAGTACTGTTCACCCAGCACCCTGAGTACTGAACACCCAGCACCCTGAGCACTGAGCATTGAGCACCCAGCACCCTGAGCACTGAGCACTGAGCACCCAGCACCATGAGCACTGAGCACCCAGCACCCCGAGCACTGAGCATCCAGCACCCTGAGCACCCAGCACCCTGAGCACTGAGCGCCCTGAGCACTGAGCACTGAGCACCCAGCACACTGAGTACTGAGCACCCAACACTCTGAGCACTGAGCACCCAGCACGCTGAGTACTGAGCACTGAGCACCCCGAGCACTGAGCACCCAGCACCCTGAGTACTGAGCACCCAGCACCCCGAGAATGAGCACCCAGCACCCCGAGCGCTGAGCACCCAGCACCCTGAGCACTGAGCACGAAGCACCCTGAGGACTGAGCACCCTGCACCCCGAGCACTGAGCTCCTGAGTACTGAGCACCCAGCCCCCTGAGGACTGAGCACCCAGCACCCTGAGTACTGAGCACTGAGCACCCAGAGAACTGAGCACCCAACACCCCGAGTACTGAGCACTGAGCACCCTGAGTACTGAGCACCCAGCACCGCGAGTACTGAGCACTGAGAACCATGAGGACTGAGCATGCAGCACCCAGAGCACTGAGCACTGAGAACCCTGAGTACTGAGCACCGAGCACCCCGAGCACTGAGCACCCAGCACCCTGAGCACTGAGCACCCAGCACCCCGAGCACTGAGCACCCAGCACCCTGAGCACTGAGCACCAGCACCCGAGTACTGAGCACCGAGCACCCCGAGAACTGAGGACACAGCACCCCGAGCACTGAGCACTGAGCACCCTGAGCACTGAGCACCCAGCACCCCGAATACTGAGCACTGAGCACCCTGAGTACTGAGCACCCAGCACCCCGAGTACTGAGCACTGAGCACCATGAGTACTGAGCACCCAGCACCCTGAGCACTGAGCACTGAGAACCCTGAGTACTGAGCACCGAGCACCCCGAGCACTGAGCACCCAGCACCCTGAGTACTGAGCACCGAGCTCCCCGAGCACTGAGCACCCTGAGTACTGAGCACCGAGCACCCCGAGCACTGAGCACCCAGCACCCCGATCACTGAGCACCCAGCACCCCGAGCACTGAGCACCCAGCACCCCGAGAATGAGCACCCTGAGCATTGAGTACCCAGCACCATGAGTACTGAGCACCGAGCACCCTGAGCACTGAGCACCCAGCACCCTGAGTACTGAGCACGCAGCACCCTGAGTACTGAGCACCCAGCACCCTGAGTACTGAGCACCCAGCACCCTGTGCACTGAGCCCCCAGCACCCCGAGCACTGAGCACTGAGCACCCTGAGCACTGAGCACCCAGCATCCCGAGTACTGAGCACTGAGCACCCTGATTACTGAGCACCCAGCACCCCGAGTACTGAGCACTGAGCACCCAGCACCGCGAGCACTGAGCACTCAGCACCCTGTGTACTGAGCACTGAGTACCCAGTACCCCGAGCACTGAGACCCAGCACCCCGAGCACTGAGCACCCAGCACCCCGAGTACTGAGCACCCAGCACCCCAAGCACTGAGCACCCAGCACCCCGAGCACTGAGCACCCAGCACCCCGAGCACTGAGCACCCAGCACCCCGAGCACTGGGCACCCAGCACCCCGAGCACTGAGCACCCAGCACCCCGAGCATTGAGCACCCCGAGCACTGAGCACCGAGCACCCCGAGCACTGTGCACCCAGCACCCTGAGAACTGAGCACCCAGCACCCTGAGCACTGAGCACTGAGAACCCTGAGTACTGAGCACCGAGCACCCCGAGCACTGAGCACCCAGCACCCCGAGCACTGAGCACCCAGCACCCTGAGTACTGAGCACTGAGCACCCAGCACCCCGAGCACTGAGCACTCAGCACCCTGTGTACTGAGCACTGAGTACCCAGTACCCCAAGCACTGAGACCCAGCACCCCGAGTACTGAGCACCCAGCACCCCGAGTACTGAGCACCCAGCACCCCGAGCACTGAGCACCCAGCACCCCGAGCACTGAGCACGCAGCACCCCGAGCACTGAGCACCCAGCACCCCGAGCACTGAGCACCCAGCACCCCGAGTACTGAGCACCCAGCACCCCGAGCACTGAGCACCGAGCACCCCGAGCACTGTGCACCCAGCACCCTGAGAACTGAGCACCCAGCACCCTGAGTACTGAGCACCCAGCATCCTGAGCACTGAGTACTGAGCACCCCGTGCAATGAGCACCCAGCACCCTGAGCACTGAGCACCCAGCACCCCTTGCACTGAGCACCCAGCACCCGGAGTACTGAGCACGCAGCACCCTGAGTACTGAGCACCCAGCACCCCGAGCACTGAGCAATCAGCACCCTGAGCACTGAGCACCCAGCACCCTGAGTACTGAACACCCAGCACCCCGAGCACTGAGCACCCAGCACCCAGAGTACTGAGCACCGAGCACCCTGAGCGCTGAGCACCAAGCACCCCGAGCACTGAGCACCCAGCACCCTGAGTACTGAGCACCGAGCACCCCGAGCTCTGAGCACCCAGCACCCTGAGTACTGAGCACCCAGCACACCGAGCATTTTGCACCCAGAACCCTGAGTACTGAGCACCCAGCACCCTGAGCACTGAGCACCCAGCACCCCGAGCAGTGAGCACCCAGCACCCTGAGCACTGAGCACCCTGAGTACTGAGCAACCAGCACCCTGAGTACTGAGCACCCAGCACCCCGAGCACTGAGCACGGAGGACCCCGAGGACTGAGCACCCAGCACCCTGAGTACTGAGCACCCAGCACCCCGAGCACTGAGCACCCATCACCCCGAGCTCTGTGCACCCAGCACCCCGAGAATGAGCACACAGCACCCTGAGTACTGAGCACCGAGCACCCTGAGTACTGAGCACCTATCACCCTGAGTACTGAGCACCCAGCACGCTGAGTAATGAGCACCCAGCACCCTGAGTACTGAGCACCCAGCACCCTGAATACTGAGCACCCAGCACCCTGAGTACTGAGCACCGAGCACCCTGAGCACTGAGCACCCAGCACCCGAGCACTCAGCACCCAGCACCCTGAGTAATGAGCACCCAGCACCCTGAGTACTGAGCACCCAGCACTCTGAGCACTGAGTACCCAGCACCCTGAGCACTGAGGACCCAGCACCCTGAGCACTGAGCACACAGCACCCTGAGCACTGAGCACCCAGCACCCTGAGTACTGAACACTGAGCACCCAGCACAACGAGCACTGAGCACCCAGCAACCTGAGTACTGAGCACTGAGCACCCAGCACCCCGAGCACTGAGCACCCAGCACCCTGAGCACTGAGTACCCAGCACCCGAGTACTGAGCACCCAGCACCCTGTGTACTGAGCACCCAGCACCCTGAGTACTGAGCGCCCAGCACCCCGAGTACTGAGCGCCCAGCACCCTGAGTACTGAGCACCCAGCAACCTGAGCACTGAGCACCCAGCACCCTGAGCACTGAGCACCCAGCACCCTGAATACTGAGCACCCAGCACCCTGAGCACTGAGCACCCAGCACCCTGAGTAGTGTGCACCCAACGTACTGAGCACCGAGCACCCCGAGAACTGAGCACCCAGCACTCTGAGTACTGAGCACCGATCACCCCGAGAACTGAGCACCCATCACCCTGAGTACTGAGATCCGAGCACCCCGAGCACTGAGCACCCAGCACCGCGAGCACTGAGCACATAGCACCCCGAGAACTGAGCAAAGAGCACCCCGAGCACTGAGCACCCAGCACCGCGAGCACTGAGCACATAGCACCCCGAGCACTGAGCACCCAGCACCCTGAGTACTGAGTACCCAGCAGCCTGAGCACTGAGCACCCAGCACCCTGAGCACTGAGCACACGGCACCCTGAGCACTGAGCACCCAGCACCCTGAGTACTGAGCACTGAGCACCCAGCACCCCGAGCACTGAGCACCCAGCCCCCTGAGTACTGAGCACCGAGCACCCCGAGCACTGAGCACCCAGCACCCTGAGTACTGAGCTCCGAGCACCCCGAGCACTGAGCACCCAGCACCCCGAGCACCGAGCACACTGAGCACTGAGCACCCAGCACCCTGAGTACTGAGCACCCAGCACCCTGAGCAATGAGCACCCTGAGTACTGAGCACCCAGCACCTTGAGCACTGAGCACCAAGCACCCCGAGCACTGAGCACCCAGCACCCCGATCACTGAGCACCCAGCACCCTGAGCACTGAGCACCCAGCACGAGAGTACTGAGCACCCAGCACCCTGAGTACTGAGCACCCAGCACCCTGAGTACTGAACACCCAGCACCCTGAGCACTGAGCATTGAGCACCCAGCACCCTGAGCACTGAGCACTGAGCACCCAGCACCATGAGCACTGAGCACCCAGCACCCCGAGCACTGAGCACCCAGCACCCTGAGCACCCAGCACCCTGAGCACTGAGCGCCCTGAGCACTGAGCACTGAGCACCCAGCACACTGAGTACTGAGCACCCAACACTCTGAGCACTGAGCACCCAGCACGCTGAGTACTGAGCACTGAGCACCCCGAGCACTGAGCACCCAGCACCCTGAGTACTGAGCACCGAGCACCCTGAGTACTGAGCACCCAGCACCCTGAGCACTGAGCACCCAGCACCCTGAGCACTGACCACCCAGCACCCTGAGCAGTGACCACCCAGCACCCTGAGCCCTGAGCCCCGTGAGTACTGTGCACTGAGCACCCTGAGTACTGAGCACCCAGCACCCTGAGTACTGAGCACCCAGCACTCTGAGTACTGAGCACCCAGCACGCTGAGCAATGAGCACCCTGAGTATTGAGCACCCAGCACCCTGAGCACTGAGCACCGAACACCCCGAGTTCTGAGAACCCAGCACCCCGAGTACTGAGCACCCAGCACCCAGAGCACTGAGCACCCTGAGTACTGAGCACTGAGCACCCTGAGCACCGAGCACCCTGAGTACTGAGCACTGAGCAAACTGAGCACTGAGCACACTGCACCCTGAGTACTGAGCACCCAGCACCCTGAGCACTGAGGACCGAACACCCTGAGTACTAAGAACCCAGGACCCTGAGTACTGAGCACCCAGCACCCTGAGCACTGAGCACCCAGCACGCTGAGTACGGAGCACTGAGCACCCTGAGTACTGAGCACCGAGTACCCTGACCACTGAGCACCCAGCACGCTGAGTACTGAGCACTGAGCACCCTGAGCACTGAGCACCCAGCACCCTGAGTACTGAGCACCGAGCACCCTGAGTACTGACCACCCAGCACTCTGAGCACTGAGCACCCAGCACCCTGAGCACTGAGCACCCAGCACCCCGAGCACTGAGCACCCAGCACCCCGAGCACTGAGCACCCAGCACCCCGAGCACTGAGTCTGAGCAACCTGAGTACTGAGCACTGAACACACTGAGTACTGAGCACCGAGCACCCTGAGTACTGAGCACCCAGCACCCCGAGCACTGAGCACCGAGCACCCTGAGCACTGAGCACCCAGCACAACGAGTACTGAGCACCCAGCACCCTGATTACTGAGCACCAAGCACCCCGAGCACTGAGCACCGAGCACCCCGAGCACTGAGCACCCAGCACCCCGAGCACTGAGCACCCCGCACCCTCAGTACTAAGCACCCAGCACCCTGAGTACTGAGCACCCAGCACCCTGAGTACTGAGCACCCAGCACACTGAGCACTGAGCACCCAGCACCCTGAGTACTGAGCACCCAGCACCCCGAGCACTCAGCACCCAGCACCCTGAGTACTGAGCACCCTGAGTACTGAGCACCCAGCACCCTGAGGATTGAGCACCCTGCACCCCGAGCACTGAGCTCCTGAGTACTGAGCACCCAGCCCCCTGAGTACTGAGCACCCAGCACCCTGAGTACTGAGCACTGAGCACCCAGAGAACTGAGCACCCAACACCCCGAGTACTGAGCACTGAGCACCCTGAGTACTGAGCACCCAGCACCGCGAGTACTGAGCACTGAGAACCATGAGGACTGAGCATGCAGCACCCAGAGCACTGAGCACTGAGAACCCTGAGTACTGAGCACCGAGCACCCCGAGCACTGAGCACCCAGCACCCTGAGCACTGAGCACCCAGCACCCCGAGCACTGAGCACCCAGCACCCTGAGCACTGAGCACCAGCACCCGAGTACTGAGCACCGAGCACCCTGAGAACTGAGGACACAGCACCCCGAGCACTGAGCACTGAGCACCCTGAGCACTGAGCACCCAGCACCCCGAATACTGAGCACTGAGCACCCTGAGTACTGAGCACCCAGCACCCCGAGTACTGAGCACTGAGCACCATGTGTACTGAGCCCCCAGCACCCTGAGCACTGAGCACTGAGAACCCTGAGTACTGAGCACCGAGCACCCCGAGCACTGAGCAACCAGCACCCTGAGTACTGAGCACCGAGCTCCCCGAGCACTGAGCACCCTGAGTACTGAGCACCGAGCACCCCGAGCACTGAGCACCCAGCACCCCGTGCACTGAGCACCCAGCACCCCGAGCACTGAGCACCCAGCACCCCGAGAATGAGCACCCTGAGCATTGAGTACCCAGCACCATGAGTACTGAGCACCGAGCACCCTGAGCACTGAGCACCCAGCACCCTGAGTACTGAGCACGCAGCACCCTGAGTACTGAGCACCCAGCACCCTGAGTACTGAGCACCCAGCACCCTGAGCACTGAGCACCGAGCACCCCGAGTACTCTGAGAACTGAGCACCCAGCAGCCCGAGCACTGAGCCCCCAGCACCCCGAGCACTGAGCACTGAGCACCCTGAGCACTGAGCACCCAGCATCCCGAGTACTGAGCACTGAGCACCCTGATTACTGAGCACCCAGCACCCCGAGTACTGAGCACTGAGCACCCAGCACCGCGAGCACTGAGCACTCAGCACCCTGTGTACTGAGCACTGAGTACCCAGTACCCCGAGCACTGAGACCCAGCACCCCGAGCACTGAGCACCCAGCACCCCGAGTACTGAGCACCCAGCACCCCAAGCACTGAGCACCCAGCACCCCGAGCACTGAGCACCCAGCACCCCGAGCACTGAGCACCCAGCACCCCGAGCACTGGGCACCCAGCACCCCGAGCACTGAGCACCCAGCACCCCGAGCATTGAGCACCCCGAGCACTGAGCACCGAGCACCCCGAGCACTGTGCACCCAGCACCCTGAGAACTGAGCACCCAGCACCCTGAGCACTGAGCACTGAGAACCCTGAGTACTGAGCACCGAGCACCCCGAGCACTGAGCACCCAGCACCCCGAGCACTGAGCACCCAGCACCCTGAGTACTGAGCACTGAGCACCCAGCACCCCGAGCACTGAGCACTCAGCACCCTGTGTACTGAGCACTGAGTACCCAGTACCCCAAGCACTGAGACCCAGCACCCCGAGTACTGAGCACCCAGCACCCCGAGTACTGAGCACCCAGCACCCCGAGCACTGAGCACCCAGCACCCCGAGCACTGAGCACCCAGCACCCCGAGCACTGAGCACCCAGCACCCCGAGCACTGAGCACCCAGCACCCCGAGTACTGAGCACCCAGCACCCCGAGCACTGAGCACCGAGCACCCCGAGCACTGTGCACCCAGCACCCTGAGAACTGAGCACCCAGCACCCTGAGTACTGAGCACCCAGCATCCTGAGCACTGAGTACTGAGCACCCCGTGCAATGAGCACCCAGCACCCTGAGCACTGAGCACCCAGCACCCCTTGCACTGAGCACCCAGCACCCGGAGTACTGAGCACGCAGCACCCTGAGTACTGAGCACCCAGCACCCCGAGCACTGAGCAATCAGCACCCTGAGCACTGAGCACCCAGCACCCTGAGTACTGAGCACCCAGCACCCCGAGCACTGAGCACCCAGCACCCAGAGTACTGAGCACCGAGCACCCTGAGCACTGAGCACCAAGCACCCCGAGCACTGAGCACCCAGCACCCTGAGTACTGAGCACCGAGCACCCCGAGCTCTGAGCACCCAGCACCCTGAGTACTGAGCACCGAGCACCCCGAGCACTGAGCACCCAGCACCCTGAGTACTGAGCACCCAGCACACCGAGCATATAGCACCCAGCACCCTGAGTACTGAGCAACCTGCACCCTGAGCACTGAGCACCCAGCACCCCGAGCAGTGAGCACCCAGCACCCTGAGCACTGAGCACCCTGAGTACTGAGCAACCAGCACCCTGAGTACTGAGCACCCAGCACCCCGAGCACTGAGCACGGAGGATCCCGAGGACTGAGCACCCAGCACCCTGAGTACTGAGCACCCAGCACCCCGAGCACTGAGCACCCATCACCCCGAGCTCTGTGCACCCAGCACCCCGAGAATGAGCACACAGCACCCTGAGTACTGAGCACCGAGCACCCTGAGTACTGAGCACCTATCACCCTGAGTACTGAGCACCCAGCACGCTGAGTAATGAGCACCCAGCACCCTGAGTACTGAGCACCCAGCACCCTGAATACTGAGCAACCAGCACCCTGAGTACTGAGCACCAAGCACCCTGAGCACTGAGCACCCAGCACCCGAGCACTCAGCACCCAGCACCCTGAGTAATGAGCACCCAGCACCCTGAGTACTGAGCACCCAGCACTCTGAGCACTGAGTACCCAGCACCCTGAGCACTGAGCACACAGCACCCTGAGCACTGAGCACCCAGCACCCTGAGTACTGAACACTGAGCACCCAGCACAACGAGCACTGAGCACCCAGCACCCTGAGTACTGAGCACTGAGCACCCAGCACCCCGAGTACTGAGCGCCCAGCACCCTGAGTACTGAGCACCCAGCACCCTGAGCACTGAGCACCGAGCACCCCGAGCACTGAGCACCCAGCACCCTGAATACTGAGCACCCAGCACCCTGAGCACTGAGCACCCAGCACCCTGAGTAGTGAGCACCCAACGTACTGAGCACCGAGCACCCCGAGCACTGAGCGCCCAGCACTCTGAGTACTGAGCACCGATCACCCCGAGAACTGAGCACCCATCACCCTGAGTACTGAGCTCCGAGCACCCCGAGCACTGAGCACCCAGCACCGCGAGCACTGAGCACATAGCACCCCGAGAACTGAGCAAACAGCACCCCGAGCACTGAGCACCCAGCACCGCGAGCACTGAGCACATAGCACCCCGAGCACTGAGCACCCAGCACCCTGAGTACTGAGTACCCAGCAGCCTGAGCACTGAGCACCCAGCACCCTGAGCACTGAGCACACAGCACCCTGAGCACTGAGCACCCAGCACCCTGAGTACTGAGCACTGAGCACCCAGCACCCCGAGCACTGAGCACCCAGCCCCCTGAGTACTGAGCACCGAGCACCCCGAGCACTGAGCACCCAGCACCCTGAGTACTGAGCTCCGAGCACCCCGAGCACTGAGCACCCAGCACCCCGAGCACCGAGCACCCTGAGCACTGAGCACCCAGCACCCTGAGTACTGAGCACCCAGCACCCTGAGCAATGAGCACCCTGAGTACTGAGCACCCAGCACCTTGAGCACTGAGCACCGAGCACCCCGAGCACTGAGCACCCAGCACCCCGATCACTGAGCACCCAGCACCCTGAGCACTGAGCACCCAGCACGAGAGTACTGAGCACCCAGCACCCTGAGTACTGAGCACCCAGCACCCTGAGTACTGAACACCCAGCACCCTGAGCACTGAGCATTGAGCACCCAGCACCCTGAGCACTGAGCACTGAGCACCCAGCACCATGAGCACTGAGCACCCAGCACCCCTTGCACTGAGCACCCAGCACCCTGAGCACCCAGCACCCTGAGCACTGAGCGCCCTGAGCACTGAGCACTGAGCACCCAGCACACTGAGTACTGAGCACCCAACACTCTGAGCACTGAGCACCCAGCACGCTGAGTACTGAGCACTGAGCACCCCGAGCACTGAGCACCCAGCACCCTGAGTACTGAGCACCCAGCACCCCGAGAATGAGCACCCAGCACCCCGAGCACTGAGCACCCAGCACCCTGAGCACTGAGCACCCAGCACCCTGAGTACTGAGCACCCAGCACCCCGAGCACTCAGCACCCAGCACCCTGAGTACTGAGCACCCTGAGTACTGAGCACCCAGCACCCTGAGGACTGAGCACCCTGCACCCCGAGCACTGAGCTCCTGAGTACTGAGCACCCAGCCCCCTGAGTACTGAGCACCCAGCACCCTGAGTACTGAGCACTGAGCACCCAGAGAACTGAGCACCCAACACCCCGAGTACTGAGCACTGAGCACCCTGAGTACTGAGCACCCAGCACCGCGAGTACTGAGCACTGAGAACCATGAGGACTGAGCATGCAGCACCCAGAGCACTGAGCACTGAGAACCCTGAGTACTGAGCACCGAGCACCCCGAGCACTGAGCACCCAGCACCCTGAGCACTGAGCACCCAGCACCCCGAGCACTGAGCACCCAGCACCCTGAGCACTGAGCACCAGCACCCGAGTACTGAGCACCGAGCACCACGAGAACTGAGGACACAGCACCCCGAGCACTGAGCACTGAGCACCCTGAGCACTGAGCACCCAGCACCCCGAATACTGAGCACTGAGCACCCTGAGTACTGAGCACCCAGCACCCCGAGTACTGAGCACTGAGCACCATGAGTACTGAGCACCCAGCACCCTGAGCACTGAGCACTGAGAACCCTGAGTACTGAGCACCGAGCATCCCGAGCACTGAGCACCCAGCACCCTGAGTACTGAGCACCGAGCTCCCCGAGCACTGAGCAGCCTGAGTACTGAGCACCGAGCACCCCGAGCACTGAGCACCCAACACCCCGAGCACTGAGCACCCAGCACCCCGAGCACTGAGCACCCAGCACCCCGAGAATGAGCACCCTGAGCATTGAGTACCCAGCACCATGAGTACTGAGCACCGAGCACCCTGAGCACTGAGCACCCAGCACCCTGAGTACTGAGCACGCAGCACCCTGAGTACTGAGCACCCAGCACCCTGAGTACTGAGCACCCAGCACCCTGAGCACTGAGCACCGAGCACCCCGAGTACTCTGAGAACTGAGCACCCAGCAGCCCGAGCACTGAGCCCCCAGCACCCCGAGCACTGAGCACTGAGCACCCTGAGCACTGAGCACCCAGCATCCCGAGTACTGAGCACTGAGCACCCTGATTACTGAGCACCCAGCACCCCGAGTACTGAGCACTGAGCACCCAGCACCGCGAGCACTGAGCACTCAGCACCCTGTGTACTGAGCACTGAGTACCCAGTACCCCGAGCACTGAGACCCAGCACCCCGAGCACTGAGCACCCAGCACCCCGAGCACTGAGCACCCAGCACCCCAAGCACTGAGCACCCAGCACCCCGAGCACTGAGCACCCAGCACCCCGAGCACTGAGCACCCAGCACCCCGAGCACTGGGCACCCAGCACCCCGAGCACTGAGCACCCAGCACCCCGAGCATTGAGCACCCCGAGCACTGAGCACCGAGCACCCCGAGCACTGTGCACCCAGCACCCTGAGAACTGAGCACCCAGCACCCTGAGCACTGAGCACTGAGAACCCTGAGTACTGAGCACCGAGCACCCCGAGCACTGAGCACCCAGCACCCCGAGCACTGAGCACCCAGCACCCTGAGTACTGAGCACTGAGCACCCAGCACCCCGAGCACTGAGCACTCAGCACCCTGTGTACTGAGCACTGAGTACCCAGTACCCCAAGCACTGAGAACCAGCACCCCGAGTACTGAGCACCCAGCACCCCGAGTACTGAGCACCCAGCACCCCGAGCACTGAGCACCCAGCACCCCGAGCACTGAGCACCCAGCACCCCGAGCACTGAGCACCCAGCACCCCGAGCACTGAGCACCCAGCACCCCGAGTACTGAGCACCCAGCACCCCGAGCACTGAGCACCGAGCACCCCGAGCACTGTGCACCCAGCACCCTGAGAACTGAGCACCCAGCACCCTGAGTACTGAGCACCCAGCATCCTGAGCACTGAGTACTGAGCACCCCGTGCAATGAGCACCCAGCACCCTGAGCACTGAGCACCCAGCACCCCTTGCACTGAGCACCCAGCACCCGGAGTACTGAGCACGCAGCACCCTGAGTACTGAGCACCCAGCACCCCGAGCACTGAGCAATCAGCACCCTGAGCACTGAGCACCCAGCACCCTGAGTACTGAGCACCCAGCACCCCGAGCACTGAGCACCCAGCACCCAGAGTACTGAGCACCGAGCACCCTGAGCACTGAGCACCAAGCACCCCGAGCACTGAGCACCCAGCACCCTGAGTACTGAGCACCGAGCACCCCGAGCTCTGAGCACCCAGCACCCTGAGTACTGAGCACCGAGCACCCCGAGCACTGAGCACCCAGCACCCTGAGTACTGAGCACCCAGCACACCGAGCATTTAGCACCCAGCACCCTGAGTACTGAGCACCCAGCACCCTGAGCACTGAGCACCCAGCACCCCGAGCAGTGAGCACCCAGCACCCTGAGCACTGAGCACCCTGAGTACTGAGCAACCAGCACCCTGAGTACTGAGCACCCAGCACCCCGAGCACTGAGCACGGAGGACCCCGAGGACTGAGCACCCAGCACCCTGAGTACTGAGCACCCAGCACCCCGAGCACTGAGCACCCATCACCCCGAGCTCTGTGCACCCAGCACCCCGAGAATGAGCACACAGCACCCTGAGTACTGAGCACCGAGCACCCTGAGTACTGAGCACCTATCACCCTGAGTACTGAGCACCCAGCACGCTGAGTAATGAGCACCCAGCACCCTGAGTACTGAGCACCCAGCACCCTGAATACTGAGCACCCAGCACCCTGAGTACTGAGCACCGAGCACCCTGAGCACTGAGCACCCAGCACCCGAGCACTCAGCACCCAGCACCCTGAGTAATGAGCACCCAGCACCCTGAGTACTGAGCACCCAGCACTCTGAGCACTGAGTACCCAGCACCCTGAGCACTGAGCACCCAGCACCCTGAGCACTGAGCACACAGCACCCTGAGCACTGAGCACCCAGCACCCTGAGTACTGAACACTGAGCACCCAGCACAACGAGCACTGAGCACCCAGCACCCTGAGTACTGAGCACTGAGCACCCAGCACCCCGAGCACTGAGCACCCAGCACCCTGAGCACTGAGTACCCAGCACCCGAGTACTGAGCACCCAGCACCCTGTGTACTGAGCACCCAGCACTCTGAGTACTGAGCGCCCAGCACCCCGAGTACTGAGCGCCCAGCACCCTGAGTACTGAGCACCCAGCACCCTGAGCACTGAGCACCCAGCACCCCGAGCACTGAGCACCCAGCACCCTGAATACTGAGCACCCAGCACCCTGAGCACTGAGCACCCAGCACCCTGAGTAGTGAGCACCCAACGTACTGAGCACCGAGCACCCCGAGCACTGAGCACCCAGCACTCTGAGTACTGAGCACCGATCACCCCGAGAACTGAGCACCCATCACCCTGAGTACTGAGCTCCGAGCACCCCGAGCACTGAGCACCCAGCACCGCGAGCACTGAGCACATAGCACCCCGAGAACTGAGCAAACAGCACCCCGAGCACTGAGCACCCAGCACCGCGAGCACTGAGCACATAGCACCCCGAGCACTGAGCACCCAGCACCCTGAGTACTGAGTACCCAGCAGCCTGAGCACTGAGCACCCAGCACCCTGAGCACTGAGCACACAGCACCCTGAGCACTGAGCACCCAGCACCCTGAGTACTGAGCACTGAGCACCCAGCACCCCGAGCACTGAGCACCCAGCCCCCTGAGTACTGAGCACCGAGCACCCCGAGCACTGAGCACCCAGCACCCTGAGTACTGAGCTCCGAGCACCCCGAGCACTGAGCACCCAGCACCCCGAGCACCGAGCACCCTGAGCACTGAGCACCCAGCACCCTGAGTACTGAGCACCCAGCACCCTGAGCAATGAGCACCCTGAGTACTGAGCTCCCAGCACCTTGAGCACTGAGCACCGAGCACCCCGAGCACTGAGCACCCAGCACCCCGATCACTGAGCACCCAGCACCCTGAGCACTGAGCACCCAGCACGAGAGTACTGAGCACCCAGCACCCTGAGTACTGAGCACCCAGCACACTGAGAACTGAGCGCCCAGCACCCCAAGTACTGAGCACCCAGCACCCTGAGTACTGAGCACCCAGCACCCTGAGCACTGAGCACCCAGCACCCCGAGCACTGAGCACCCAGCACCCTCAGTACTGAGCACCCAGCACCCTGAGCACTGAGCACCCAGCACCCTGAGCACTGAGCACCCAGCACACTGAGCACTGAGCCCCCAGCAACCTGGGTAGTGAGCACACAACGTACTGAGCACCGAGCACCCCGAGCACTGAGCACCCAGCACCCTGAGTACTGAGCACCGATCACCCCGAGAACTGAGCACCCAGCACCCTGAGTACTGATCTCCGAGCACCCCGAGCACTGAGCACCCAGCACCCGGAGTACTGAGCACCCAGCACCCTGAGTACTAAGCACCGAGCACCCTGAGTACTGATCACCCAGTACCCTGAGCACTGAACACACAGCACCCTGAGTACTGAGCACCCCGAGCACTGATCACCCAGCACCCTGAGCACTGAGCACCCAGCACCCTGAGTACTGAGCACCCAGCACCCTGAGTACTGAACACCCAGCACCCTGAGCACTGAGCACTGAGCACCCTGAGCACTGAGTACTGAGCACTGAGCACCCTGAGCACTGAGCACCCCGCACCCCGAGTACTGAGCGCCCAGCACCCCGAGAACTGAGCACCCAGCGCCCCGAGCACTGAGCACCCAGCGCCCCGAGCACTGAGCACTGAGCACCCTGAGCACTGAGCACACAGCACCCCGAGTACTGAACACTGAGCACCCTGAGCACTGAGCACCCAGCACCCCGAGTACTGAGCACTGTGCACCATGAGTACTGAGCACCCAGCACCCTGAGCACTGAGCACCCAGCACCCTGAGCACTGAGCACCCAGCACCCTGAGCACTGAGCACCCAGCACCCTGAGCACTGAGCACCCAGCACCCTGAGTACTGAGCACTGAGCACCCAGCACCCCGAGCACTGAACACCCAGCACCCCGAGTACTGAGCACTGAGCACCCTGAGTACTGAGCACCCAGCACCCTGAGCACTGAGTACCCAGCACCCTGAGCACTGAGCACCCAGCACCCTGAGTACTGAGCACCCAGCACCCTGAGCACCGAGCACCCAGCACCCTGAGCACTGAGCACCCAGCACCCTGAGTAGTGAGCACCCAACGTACTGAGCACCGAGCACCCCGAGCACTGAGCACCCAGCACCCTGAGAACTGAGCACCGAGCACCCCAAGCACTAAGCACCCAGCACCCTGAGTACTGAGCTCTGAGCACCCTGAGCACTGAGCACCCAGTGCCCCGAGCACCGAGCACCCTGAGCACTGAGCACCCAGGACCTTGAGCAATGAGCACCGAGAACCCCGAGCACTGATCACCCAGCACCCGGATTACTGAGCACCCAGCACCCTGAGTACTAAGCACCGAGCACCCTGAGTACTGAGCACCCAGCACCCTGAGCACTGAACACACAGCACCCTGAGTACTGAGCACCTCGAGCACTGAGCACCCAGCACCCTGAGTACTGAGCACCGAGCACCCCGAGCACTGAGCACCCAGCACCGCGAGCACTGAGCACCCAGCACCCGAGCACTGAGCACCCAGCACCCTGAGTAATGAGCACCCAGCACCCTGAGTACTGAGCACCCAGCACCCTGAGCACTGAGTACCCAGCACCCTGAGCACTGAGCACCCAGCACCCTGAGCACTGAGCACACAGCACCCTGAGCACTGAGCACCCAGCACCCTGAGTACTGAGCACTGAGCACCCAGCACAACGAGCACTGAGCACCCAGCACCCTGAGTACTGAGCACTGAGCACCCAGCACCCCGAGCACTGAGCACCCAGCACCCTGAGCACTGAGCACCCAGCACCCGAGTACTGAGCACCCAGCACCCTGAGTACTGAGCACCCAGCACCCTGAGTACTGAGCGCCCAGCACCCCGAGTACTGAGCACCCAGCACCCTGAGTACTGAGCACCCAGGTCCCTGAGCGCTGAGCACCCAGCACCCCGAGCACTGAGCACCCAGCACCCTGAATACTGATCACCCAGCACCCTGAGCACTGAGCACCCAGCACCCTGAGCACTGAGCACCCAGCACACTGAGCACTGAGCACCCAGCACCCTGAGTAGTGAGCACCCAACGTACTGAGCACCGAGCACCCCGAGCACTGAGCACCCAGCACTCTGAGTACTGAGCACCGATCACCCGAGAACTGAGCACCCATCACCCTGAGTACTGAGCTCCGAGCACCCCGAGCACTGAGCACCCAGCACCCGGAGTACTGAGCACCCAGCACCCTGAGTACTAAGCACCGATCACCCTGAGTACTGAGCACCCAGTACCCTGAGCACTGAACACACAGCATCCTGAGTACTGAGCACCCCGAGCACTGAGCACCCAGCACCCTGAGCACTGAGCTCCCAGCACCCTGAGTACTGAGCACCCAGCACCCTGAGTACTGAACACCCAGCACCCTGAGCACTGAGCACTGAGCACCCTGAGCACTGAGTAATGAGCACTGAGCACCCTGAGCACTGAGCACCCAGCACCCTGAGTACTGAGCACCCAGCACCCCAAGCACTGAGCACCCAGCGCCCTGAGTACTGAGCACCCAGCACCCCGAGCACTGATCACCCGGCACCCCGAGCACTGATCACTGAGCACCCTGAGCACTCAGCACACAGCACCGCGAGTACTGACCACTGAGCACCCTGAGCACTGAGCACCCAGCACCCCGAGTACTGAGCCCTGAGCACCCTGAGTACTGAGCACCCAGCACCCTGAGCACTGAGCACCCAGCACCCTGAGCACTGAGCACCCAGCACCCTGAGCAATGAGCACTGAGCACCCAGCACCCCGAGCACTGAACACCCAGCACCCTGAGTACTGAGCACTGAGCACCCAGCACCCCGAGCACTGAGCACCCAGCACCCTGAGTACTGAGCACCCAGCACCCTGAGCAATGAGCACTTTGAGTACTGAGCACCCAGCACCCTGAGCAATGAGCACCCTGAGTACTGAGCACCCAGCACCCTGAGTACTAAGCACCGAGGACCCTCAGTACTGAGCACCCAGTACCCTGAGCACTGAGCACCGAGCACCCCGAGCACTGAGCACCCAGCACCGCGAGCACTGAGCACCCAGCACCCGAGCACTGAGCACCCAGCACCCTGAGTAATGAGCACCCAGCACCCTGAGTACTGAGCACCCAGCACCCTGAGCACTGAGTACCCAGCACCCTGAGCACTGAGCACCCAGCACCCTGAGCACTGAGCACACAGCACCCTGAGCACTGAGCACCCAGCACCCTGAGTACTGAGCACTGAGCACCCAGCACAACGAGCACTGAGCACCCAGCACCCTGAGTACTGAGCACTGAGCACCCAGCACCCCGAGCACTGAGCACCCAGCACCCTGAGCACTGAGCACCCAGCACCCTGAGTACTGATCTCCGAGCACCCCGAGCACTGAGCACCCAGCACCCGGAGTACTGAGCACCCAGCACCCTGAGTACTAAGCACCGAGCACCCTGAGTACTGAGCACCCAGTACCCTGAGCACTGAACACACAACACCCTGAGTACTGAGCACCCCGAGCACTGATCACCCAGCACCCTGAGCACTGAGCACCCAGCACCCTGAGTACTGAGCACCCAGCACCCTGAGTACTGAACACCCAGCACCCTGAGCACTGAGCACTGAGCACCCTGAGCACTGAGTACTGAGCACTGAGCACCCTGAGCACTGAGCACCCCGCACCCCGAGTACTGAGCGCCCAGCACCCCGAGAACTGAGCACCCAGCGCCCTGAGCACTGAGCACCCAGCACCCCGAGCACTGAGCACTGAGCACCCTGAGCACTGAGCACACAGCACCCCGAGTACTGAACACTGAGCACCCTGAGCACTGAGCACCCAGCACCCCGAGTACTGAGCACTGAGCACCATGAGTACTGAGCACCCAGCACCCTGAGCACTGAGCACCCAGCACCCTGAGCACTGAGCACCCAGCACCCTGAGCACTGAGCACCCAGCACCCTGAGCACTGAGCACCCAGCACCCTGAGTACTGAGCACTGAGCACCCAGCACCCCGAGCACTGAACACCCAGCACCCCGAGTACTGAGCACTGAGAACCCTGAGTACTGAGCACCCAGCACCCTGAGCACTGAGTACCCAGCACCCTGAGCACTGAGCACCCAGCACCCTGAGTACTGAGCACCCAGCACCCTGAGCACCGAGCACCCAGCACCCTGAGCACTGAGCACCCAGCACCCTGAGTAGTGAGCACCCAACGTACTGAGCACCGAGCACCCCGAGCACTGAGCACCCAGCACCCTGAGTACTGAGCACCGAGCACCCCAAGCACTAAGCACCCAGCACCCTGAGTACTGAGCTCTGAGCACCCTGAGCACTGAGCACACAGTGCCCCGAGCACCGAGCACCCTGAGCACTGATCACCCAGCACCCGGATTACTGAGCACCCAGCACCCTGAGTACTAAGCACCGAGCACCCTGAGTACTGAGCACCCAGCACCCTGAGTACTAAGCACCGAGCACCCTGAGTACTGAGCACCCAGCACCCTGAGCACTGAACACACAGCACCCTGAGTACTGAGCACTGAGCACCCAGCACAACGAGCACTGAGCACCCAGCACCGCGAGCACTGAGCACCCAGCACCCGAGCACTGAGCACCCAGCACCCTGAGTAATGAGCACCCAGCACCCTGAGTACTGAGCACCCAGCACCCTGAGCACTGAGTACCCAGCACCCTGAGCACTGAGCACCCAGCACCCTGAGCACTGAGCACACAGCACCCTGAGCACTGAGCACCCAGCACCCTGAGTACTGAGCACTGAGCACCCAGCACAACGAGCACTGAGCACCCAGCACCCTGAGTACTGAGCACTGAGCACCCAGCACCCCGAGCACTGAGCACCCAGCACCCTGAGCACTGAGCACCCAGCACCCGAGTACTGAGCACCCAGCACCCTGAGTACTGAGCACCCAGCACCCTGAGTACTGAGCGCCCAGCACCCCGAGTACTGAGCACCCAGCACCCTGAGTACTGAGCACCCAGCACCCTGAGCGCTGAGCACCCAGCACCCCGAGCACTGAGCACCCAGCACCCTGAATACTGATCACCCAGCACCCTGAGCACTGAGCACCCAGCACCCTGAGCACTGAGCACCCAGCACACTGAGCACTGAGCACCCAGCACCCTGAGTAGTGAGCACCCAACGTACTGAGCACCGAGCACCCCGAGCACTGAGCACCCAGCACTCTGAGTACTGAGCACCGATCACCCGAGAACTGAGCACCCATCACCCTGACTACTGAGCTCCGAGCACCCCGAGCACTGAGCACCCAGCACCCGGAGTACTGAGCACCCAGCACCCTGAGTACTAAGCACCGATCACCCTGAGTACTGAGCACCCAGTACCCTGAGCACTGAACACACAGCATCCTGAGTACTGAGCACCCCGAGCACTGAGCACCCAGCACCCTGAGCACTGAGCACCCAGCACCCTGAGTACTGAGCACCCAGCACCCTGAGTACTGAACACCCAGCACCCTGAGCACTGAGCACCCAGCACCCTGAGCAATGAGCACTGAGCACCCTGAGCAATGAGCACTGAGCACCCAGCACCCCGAGCACTGAACACCCAGCACCCTGAGTACTGAGCACTGAGCACCCAGCACCCCGAGCACTGAGCACCCAGCGCCCTGAGTACTGAGCACCCAGCACCCCGAGCACTGAGCACCCGGCACCCCGAGCACTGAGCACTGAGCACCCTGAGCACTCAGCACACAGCACCGCGAGTACTGACCACTGAGCACCCTGAGCACTGAGCACCCAGCACCCCGAGTACTGAGCCCTGAGCACCCTGAGTACTGAGCACCCAGCACCCTGAGCACTGAGCACCCAGCACCCTGAGCACTGAGCACCCAGCACCCTGAGCAATGAGCACTGAGCACCCAGCACCCCGAGCACTGAACACCCAGCACCCTGAGTACTGAGCACTGAGCACCCAGCACCCCGAGCACTGAGCACCCAGCACCCTGAGTACTGAGCACCCAGCACCCTGAGCAATGAGCACTTTGAGTACTGAGCACCCAGCACCCTGAGCAATGATCACCCTGAGTACTGAGCACCCAGCACCCTGAGTACTAAGCACCGAGGACCCTCAGTACTGAGCACCCAGTACCCTGAGCACTGAGCACCGAGCACCCCGAGCACTGAGCACCCAGCACCGCGAGCACTGAGCACCCAGCACCCGAGCACTGAGCACCCAGCACCCTGAGTAATGAGCACCCAGCACCCTGAGTACTGAGCACCCAGCACCCTGAGCACTGAGTACCCAGCACCCTGAGCACTGAGCACCCAGCACCCTGAGCACTGAGCACACAGCACCCTGAGCACTGAGCACCCAGCACCCTGAGTACTGAGCACTGAGCACCCAGCACAACGAGCACTGAGCACCCAGCACCCTGAGTACTGAGCACTGAGCACCCAGCACCCCGAGCACTGAGCACCCAGCACCCTGAGCACTGAGCACCCAGCACCCTGAGTACTGATCTCCGAGCACCCCGAGCACTGAGCACCCAGCACCCGGAGTACTGAGCACCCAGCACCCTGAGTACTAAGCACCGAGCACCCTGAGTACTGAGCACCCAGTACCCTGAGCACTGAACACACAGCACCCTGAGTACTGAGCACCCCGAGCACTGATCACCCAGCACCCTGAGCACTGAGCACCCAGCACCCTGAGTACTGAGCACCCAGCACCCTGAGTACTGAACACCCAGCACCCTGAGCACTGAGCACTGAGCACCCTGAGCACTGAGTACTGAGCACTGAGCACCCTGAGCACTGAGCACCCCGCACCCCGAGTACTGAGCGCCCAGCACCCCGAGAACTGAGCACCCAGCGCCCTGAGCACTGAGCACCCAGCACCCCGAGCACTGAGCACTGAGCACCCTGAGCACTGAGCACACAGCACCCCGAGTACTGAACACTGAGCACCCTGAGCACTGAGCACCCAGCACCCCGAGTACTGAGCACTGAGCACCATGAGTACTGAGCACCCAGCACCCTGAGCACTGAGCACCCAGCACCCTGAGCACTGAGCACCCAGCACCCTGAGCACTGAGCACCCAGCACCCTGAGCACTGAGCACCCAGCACCCTGAGTACTGAGCACTGAGCACCCAGCACCCCGAGCACTGAACACCCAGCACCCCGAGTACTGAGCACTGAGCACCCTGAGTACTGAGCACCCAGCACCCTGAGCACTGAGTACCCAGCACCCTGAGCACTGAGCACCCAGCACCCTGAGTACTGAGCACCCAGCACCCTGAGCACCGAGCACCCAGCACCCTGAGCACTGAGCACCCAGCACCCTGAGTAGTGAGCACCCAACGTACTGAGCACCGAGCACCCCGAGCACTGAGCACCCAGCACCCTGAGTACTGAGCACCGAGCACCCCAAGCACTAAGCACCCAGCACCCTGAGTACTGAGCTCTGAGCACCCTGAGCACTGAGCACCCAGTGCCCCGAGCACCGAGCACCCTGAGCACTGAGCACCCAGCACCTTGAGCACTGAGCACCGAGAACCCCGAGCACTGATCACCCAGCACCCGGATTACTGAGCACCCAGCACCCTGAGTACTAAGCACCGAGCACCCTGAGAACTGAGCACCCAGCACCCTGAGCACTGAACACACAGCACCCTGAGTACTGAGCACCTCGAGCACTGAGCACCCAGCACCCTGAGTACTGAGCACTGAGCACCCAGCACCCCGAGCACTGAGCACCCAGCACCCTGAGTACTGAGCACCCAGCACCCTGAGCAATGAGCACTTTGAGTACTGAGCACCCAGCACCCTGAGCAATGAGCACCCTGAGTACTGAGCACCCAGCACCCTGAGTACTAAGCACCGAGGACCCTCAGTACTGAGCACCCAGTACCCTGAGCACTGAGCACCGAGCACCCCGAGCACTGAGCACCCAGCACCGCGAGCACTGAGCACCCAGCACCCGAGCACTGAGCACCCAGCACCCTGAGTAATGAGCACCCAGCACCCTGAGTACTGAGCACCCAGCACCCTGAGCACTGAGTACCCAGCACCCTGAGCACTGAGCACCCAGCACCCTGAGCACTGAGCACACAGCACCCTGAGCACTGAGCACCCAGCACCCTGAGTACTGAGCACTGAGCACCCAGCACAACGAGCACTGAGCACCCAGCACCCTGAGTACTGAGCACTGAGCACACAGCACCCCGAGCACTGAGCACCCAGCACCCTGAGCACTGAGCACCCAGCACCCGAGTACTGAGCACCCAGCACCCTGAGTACTGAGAACCCAGCACCCTGAGTACTGAGCGCCCAGCACCCCGAGTACTGAGCACCCAGCACCCTGAGTACTGAGCACCCAGCACCCTGAGCGCTGAGCACCCAGCACCACGAGCACTGAGCACCCAGCACCCTGAATACTGATCACCCAGCACCCTGAGCACTGAGCACCCAGCACCCTGAGCACTGAGCACCCAGCACACTGAGCACTGAGCACCCAGCACCCTGAGTAGTGAGCACCCAACGTACTGAGCACCGAGCACCCCGAGCACTGAGCACCCAGGACTCTGAGTACTGAGCACCGATCACCCGAGAACTGAGCACCCATCACCCTGAGTACTGAGCTCCGAGCACCCCGAGCACTGAGCACCCAGCACCCGGAGTACTGAGCACCCAGCACCCTGAGTACTAAGCACCGATCACCCTGAGTACTGAGCACCCAGTAACCTGAGCACTGAACACACAGCATCCTGAGTACTGAGCACCCCGAGCACTGAGCACCCAGCACCCTGAGCACTGAGCACCCAGCACCCTGAGTACTGAGCACCCAGCACCCTGAGTACTGAACACCCAGCACCCTGAGCACTGAGCACTGAGCACCCTGAGCATTGAGTACTGAGCACTGAGCACCCTGAGCACTGAGCACCCAGCACCCTGAGTACTGAGCACCCAGCACCCTGAGCACCCAGTACCCTGAGCACTGAACACACAGCATCCTGAGTACTGAGCACCCCGAGCACTGAGCACCCAGCACCCTGAGCACTGAGCACACAGCACCCTGAGCACTGAGCACCCAGCACCCTGAGCACTGAGCACCCAGCACCCTGAGCAATGAGCACTGAGCACCCAGCACCCCGAGCACTGAACACCCAGCACCCTGAGTACTGAGCACTGAGCACCCAGCACCCCGAGCACTGAGCACCCAGCACCCTGGGTACTGAGCACCCAGCACCCTGAGCAATGAGCACTTTGAGTACTGAGCACCCAGCACCCTGAGCAATGAGCACCCTGAGTACTGAGCACCGAGCACCCTGAGTACTAAGCACCGAGGACCCTCAGTACTGAGCACCCAGTAACCTGAGCACTGAACACACAGCACCCTGAGTACTGAGTACCCCGAGCACGGAGCACACAGCACCCTGAGCACTGAGGACCCAGCACCCTGAGTACTGTGCATCCAGCACCCCGAGCACTGAGCACCCAGCACCCTGAGTACTGAGCATCCAGCAACCCGAGCACTGAGCACCCAGCACCCCGAGTGCTGAGCACTGAGCACCCAGCACCCCGAGCACTGAACACCCAGCACCCCGAGTACTGAGCACTGAGCACCCTGAGTACTGAGCACCCAGCACCCTGAGCACTGAACACACAGCACCCTGAGTACTGAGCACCTCGAGCACTGAGCACCCAGCACCCTGAGTACTGAGCACCGAGCACCCTGAGTACTGAGCACCCAGCACCCTGAGCACTGAACACACAGGACCCTGAGTACTGAGCACCTCGAGCACTGAGCACCCAGCACCCTGAGTACTGAGCACCGAGCACCCCGAGCACTGAGCACCCAGCACCGCGAGCACTGAGCACCCAGCACCCGAGCACTGAGCACCCAGCACCCTGAGTAATGAGCACCCAGCACCCTGAGTACTGAGCACCCAGCACCCTGAGCACTGAGTACCCAGCACCCTGAGCACTGAGCACCCAGCACCCTGAGCAATGAGCACACAGCACCCTGAGCACTGAGCACCCAGCACCCTGAGTACTGAGCACTGAGCACCCAGCACCGCGAGCACTGAGCACCCAGCACCCGAGCACTGAGCACCCAGCACCCTGAGTAATGAGCACCCAGCACCCTGAGTACTGAGCACCCAGCACCCTGAGCACTGAGTACCCAGCACCCTGAGCACTGAGCACCCAGCACCCTGAGCACTGAGCACACAGCACCCTGAGCACTGAGCACCCAGCACCCTGAGCACTGAGCACACAGCACCCTGAGCACTGAGCACCCAGCACCCTGAGTACTGAGCACTGAGCACCCAGCACAACGAGCACTGAGCACCCAGCACCCTGAGTACTAAGCACCGAGCACCCTGAGTACTGAGCACCCAGCACCCTGAGCACTGAACACACAGCAACCTGAGTACTGAGCACCTCGAGCACTGAGCACCCAGCACCCTGAGTACTGAGCACCGAGCACCCCGAGCACTGAGCACCCAGCACCGCGAGCACTGAGCACCCAGCACCCGAGCACTGAGCACCCAGCACCCTGAGTAATGAGCACCCAGCACCCTGAGTACTGAGCACCCAGCACCCTGAGCACTGAGTACCCAGAACCCTGAGCACTGAGCACCCAGCACCCTGAGCACTGAGCACACAGCACCCTGAGCACTGAGCACCCAGCACCCTGAGTACTGAGCACTGAGCACCCAGCACAACGAGCACTGAGCACCCAGCACCCTGAGTACTGAGCACTGAGCACCCAGCACCCCGAGCACTGAGCACCCAGCACCCTGAGCACTGAGCACCCAGCACCCGAGTACTGAGCACCCAGCACCCTGAGTACTGAGCACCCAGCACCCTGAGAACTGAGCGCCCAGCACCCCGAGTACTGAGCACCCAGCACCCTGAGTACTGAGCACCCAGCACCCAGAGCGCTGAGCACCCAGCACCCCGTGCACTGAGCACCCAGCACCCTGAATACTGATCACCCAGCACCCTGAGCACTGAGCACCCAGCACCCTGAGCACTGAACACCCAGCACACTGAGCACTGAGCACCCAGCACCCTGAGTAGTGAGCACCCAACGTACTGAGCACCGAGCACCCCGAGCACTGAGCACCCAGCACTCTGAGTACTGAGCACCGATCACCCGAGAACTGAGCACACATCACCCTGAGTACTGAGCTCCGAGCACCCCGAGCACTGAGCACCCAGCACCCGGAGTACTGAGCACCCAGCACCCTGAGTACTAAGCACCGATCACCCTGAGTACTGAGCACCCAGTACCCTGAGCACTGAACACACAGCATCCTGAGTACTGAGCACCCCGAGCACTGAGCACCCAGCACCCTGAGCACTGAGCACCCAGCACCCTGAGTACTGAGCACCCAGCACCCTGAGTACTGAACACCCAGCACCCTGAGCACTGAGCACTGAGCACCCTGAGCACTGAGTACTGAGCACTGAGCACCCTGAGCACTGAGCACCCAGCACCCTGAGTACTGAGCACCCAGCACCCCAAGCACTGAGCACCCAGCGCCCTGAGTACTGAGCACCCAGCACCCCGAGCACTGAGCACCCGGCACCCCGAGCACTGAGCACTGAGCACCCTGAGCACTCAGCACACAGCACCGCGAGTACTGACCACTGAGCACCCTGAGCACTGAGCACCCAGCACCCCGAGTACTGAGCCCTGAGCACCCTGAGTACTGAGCACCCAGCACCCTGAGCAATGAGCACCCAGCACCCTGAGCACTGAGCACCCAGCACCCTGAGCAATGAGCACTGAGCACCCAGCACCCCGAGCACTGAGCACCCAGCACCCTGAGTACTGAGCACCCAGCACCCTGAGCAATGAGCACCCTGAGTACTGCGCACCCAGCACCCTGAGCAATGAGCACCCTGAGTACTGAGCACCCAGCACCCTGAGTACTAAGCACCGAGGACCCTCAGTACTGAGCACCCAGTAACCTGAGCACTGAACACACAGCACCCTGAATACTGAGCACCCCGAGCACTGAGCACCCAGCACCCTGAGCACTGAGGACCCAGCACCCTGAGTACTGTGCATCCATCACCCCGAGCACTGAGCACCCAGCACCCTGAGTACTGAGCATCCAGCAACCCGAGCACTGAGCACCCAGCACCCTGAGTACTGAGCACCCAGCACCCAGAGCACTGAGCACCCAGCACCCTGGGTACTGAGCACTGAGTACCCAGCACCCCGAGCACTGAGCACCCAGCACCCTGAGCACTGAGCACCCTGAGTACTGAGCACCCAGCACCCTGAGCACTGAGCACCCAGCACCCAGAGCACTGAGCACTGAGCACCCTGAGAACTGAGCACTGAGCACCCTGAGCAATGAGCACCGAGCACCCTGAGTACTGAGCACTGGGCACCCTGAGCACTGAGCACCCTGCTCCCTGAGTACTGAGCACCCAGCACCCTGAGCACTGAGGACCGAGCACCCTGAGTACTAAGCACCCAGCACCCTGAGTACTGAGCACCCAGCACCCTGAGCACTGAGCACCGATCACCCCGAGAACTGAGCACCCAGCACCCTGAGTACTGATCTCCGAGCACCCCGAGCAATGAGCACCCAGCACCCGGAGTACTGAGCACACAGCATCCTGAGTACTAAGCACCTAGCACCCTGAGTACTGAGCACCCAGTACCCTGAGCACTGAACACACAGCACCCTGAGTACTGAGCACCCCGAGCACTGATCACCCAGCACCCTGAGCACTGAGCACCCAGCACCCTGAGTACTGAGCACCCAGCACCCTGAGTACTGAACACCCAGCACCCTGAGCACTGAGCACTGAGCACCCTGAGCACTGAGTACTGAGCACTGAGAACCCTGAGCACTGAGCACCCCGCACCCCGAGTACTGAGCGCCCAGCACCCCGAGAACTGAGCACCCAGTGCCCCGAGCACTGAGCACCCAGCACCCCGAGCACTGAGCACTGAGCACCCTGAGCACTAAGCACACAGCACCCCGAATACTGAGCACTGAGCACCCTGAGCACTGAGCACCCAGCACCCCGAGTACTGAGCACTGAGCACCCTGAGTACTGAGCACCCAGCACCCTGAGCACTGAGCACCCAGCACCCTGAGCACTGAGCACCCAGCACCCTGAGCACTGAGCACCCAGCACACTGAGCACTGAGCACCCTGCACCCTGAGTACTGAGCACTGAGCACCCAGCACCCCGAGCACTTAACACCCAGCACCCCGAGTACTGAGCACTGAGCACCCTGAGTACTGAGCACCCAGCACACTGAGCACTGAGTACCCAGCACCCTGAGCACTGAGCACCCAGCACCCTGAGTACTGAGCACCCAGCACCCTGAGCACCGAGCACCCAGCACCCTGAGCACTGAGCACCCAGCACCCTGAGTAGTGAGCACCCAACGTACTAAGCACCGAGCACCCTGAGTACTGAGCACCCAGCACCCTGAGCACTGAGTACCCAGCACCCTGAGCACTGAGCACCCAGCACCCTGAGCACTGAGCACACAGCACCCTGAGCACTGAGCACCCAGCACCCTGAGTACTGAGCACTGAGCACCCAGCACAACGAGCACTGAGCACCCAGAACCCTGAGTACTGAGCACTGAGCACCCAGCACCCGGAGCACTGAGCACCCAGCACCCTGAGCACTGAGCACCCAGCACCCGAGTACTGAGCACCCAGCACCCTGAGTACTGAGCACCCAGCACCCTGAGTACTGAGCGCCCAGCACCCCGAGTACTGAGCACCCAGCACCCTGAGTACTGAGCACCCAGCACCCTGAGCGCTGAGCACCCAGCACCCCGAGCACTGAGCACCCAGCACCCTGAATACTGATCACCCAGCACCCTGAGCACTGAGCACCCAGCACCCTGAGCACTGAGCACCCAGCACACTGAGCACTGAGCACCCAGCACCCTGAGTAGTGAGCACCCAACGTACTGAGCACCGAGCACCCCGAGCACTGAGCACCCAGCACCCGGAGTACTGAGCACCCAGCACCCTGAGTACTAAGCACCGATCACCCTGAGTACTGAGCACCCAGTACCCTGAGCACTGAACACACAGCATCCTGAGTACTGAGCACCCCGAGCACTGAGCACCCAGCACCCTGAGCACTGAGCACCCAGCACACTGAGTACTGAGCACCCAGCACCCTGAGTACTGAACACCCAGCACCCTGAGCACTGAGCACTGAGCACCCTGAGCACTGAGTACTGAGCACTGAGCACCCTGAGCACTGAGCACCCAGCACCCTGAGTACTGAGCACCCAGCACCCCAAGCACTGAGCACCCAGCGCCCTGAGTACTGAGCACCCAGCACCCCGAGCACTGAGCACCCGGCACCCCGAGCACTGAGCACTGAGCACCCTGAGCACTCAGCACACAGCACCGCGAGTACTGACCACTGAGCACCCTGAGCACTGAGCACCCAGCACCCCGAGTACTGAGCCCTGAGCACCCTGAGTACTTAGCACCCAGCACCCTGAGCACTGAGCACCCAGCACACTGAGCACTGAGCACCCAGCACCCTGAGCAATGAGCACTGAGCACCCAGCACCCCGAGCACTGAACACCCAGCACCCTGAGTACTGAGCACTGAGCACCCAGCACCCCGAGCACTGAGCACCCAGCACCCTGAGTACTGAGCACCCAGCACCCTGAGCAATGAGCACTTTGAGTACTGAGCACCCAGCACCCTGAGCAATGAGCACCCTGAGTACTGAGCACCCAGCACCCTGAGTACTAAGCACCGAGGACCCTCAGTACTGAGCACCCAGTACCCTGAGCACTGAGCACCGAGCACCCCGAGCACTGAGCACCCAGCACCGCGAGCACTGAGCACCCAGCACCCGAGCACTGAGCACCCAGCACCCTGAGTAATGAGCACGCAGCACCCTGAGTACTGAGCACCCAGCACCCTGAGCACTGAGTACCCAGCACCCTGAGCACTGAGCACACAGCACCCTGAGCACTGAGCACCCAGCACCCTGAGTACTGAGCACTGAGCACCCAGTACAACGAGCACTGAGCACCCAGCACCCTGAGTACTGAGCACTGAGCACCCAGCACCCCGAGCACTGAGCACCCAGCACCCTGAGCACTGAGCACCCAGCACCCGAGTACTGAGCACCCAGCACCCTGAGTACTGAGCACCCAGCACCCTGAGTACTGAGCGCCCAGCACCCCGAGTACTGAGCACCCAGCACCCTGAGTACTGAGCACCCAGCACCCTGAGCGCTGAGCACCCAGCACCCCGAGCACTGAGCACCCAGTACCCTGAATACTGATCACCCAGCACCCTGAGAAATGAGCACCCAGCACCCTGAGCACTGAGCACCCAGCACACTGAGCACTGAGCACCCAGCACCCTGAGTAGTGAGCACCCAACGTACTGAGCACCGAGCACCCCGAGCACTGAGCACCCAGCACTCTGAGTACTGAGCACCGATCACCCGAGAACTGAGCACCCATCACCCTGAGTACTGAGCTCTGAGCACCCCGAGCACTGAGCACCCAGCACCTGGAGTACTGAGCACCCAGCACCCTGAGTACTAAGCACCGATCACCCTGAGTACTGAGCACCCAGTACCCTGAGCACTGAACACACAGCATCCTGAGTACTGAGCACCCCGAGCACTGAGCACCCAGCACCCTGAGCACTGAGCACCCAGCACCCTGAGTACTGAGCACCCAGCACCCTGAGTACTGAACACCCAGCACCCTGAGCACTGAGCACTGAGCACCCTGAGCACTGAGTACTGAGCACTGAGCACCCTGAGCACTGAGCACCCAGCACCCTGAGTACTGAGCACCCAGCACCCTGAGCACCCAGTACCCTGAGCACTGAACACACAGCATCCTGAGTACTGAGCACCCCGAGCACTGAGCACCCAGCACCCTGAGCACTGAGCACACAGCACCCTGAGCACTGAGCACCCAGCACCCTGAGCACTGAGCACCCAGCACCCTGAGCAATGAGCACTGAGCACCCAGCACCCCGAGCACTGAACACCCAGCACCCTGAGTACTGAGCACTGAGCACCCAGCACCCCGAGCACTGAGCACCCAGCACCCTGAGTACTGAGCACCCAGCACCCTGAGCAATGAGCACTCTGAGTACTGAGCACCCAGCACCCTGAGCAATGAGCACCCTGAGTACTGAGCACACAGCACCCTGAGTACTAAGCACCGAGGACCCTCAGTACTGAGCACCCAGTACCCTGAGCACTGAACACACAGCACCCTGAGTACTGAGCACCCCGAGCACTGAGCACCCAGCACCCTGAGCACTGAGGACCCAGCACCCTGAGTACTGTGCATCCAGCACCCCGAGCACTGAGCACGCAGCACCCTGAGTACTGAGCATCCAGCAACCCGAGCACTGAGCACCCAGCACCCCGAGTACTGAGCACTGAGCACCCAGCACCCCGAGCACTGAACACCCAGCACCCCGAGTACTGAGCACTGAGCACTCTGAGTACTGAGCACCCAGCACCCTGAGCACTGAGTACCCAGCACCCTGAGCACTGAGCACCCAGCACCCGGAGTACTGAGCACCCAGCACCCTGAGTACTAAGCACCGAGCACCCTGAGTACTGAGCACCCAGCAACCTGAGCACTGAACACACAGCACCCTGAGTACTGAGCACCTCGAGCACTGAGCACCCAGCACCCTGAGTACTGAGCACCCAGCACCCTGAGCACTGAGCACCCAGCACCCTGAGCAATGAGCACTGAGCACCCAGCACCCCGAGCACTGAACACCCAGCACCCTGAGTACTGAGCACTGAGCACCCAGCACCCCGAGCACTGAGCACCCAGCACCCTGAGTACTGAGCACCCAGCACCCTGAGCAATGAGCACCCTGAGTACTGAGCACCCAGCACCCTGAGCAATGAGCACCCTGAGTACTGAGCACCCAGCACCCTGAGTACTATGCACCGAGGACCCTCAGTACTGAGCACCCAGTACCCTGAGCACTGAACACACAGCAAACTGAGCACTGAGCACCCTGAGTACTGAGCACCCAGCACCCTGAGCACTGAGGACCCAGCACCCTGAGTACTGTGCATCCAGCACCCCGAGCACTGAGCACCCAGCACCCTGAGTACTGAGCATCCAGCAACCCGAGCACTGAGCACCCAGCACCCTGGGTACTGAGCACTGAGTACCCAGCACCCCGAGCACTGAGCACCCAGCACCCTGAGCACTGAGCACCCTGAGTACTGAGCACCCAGCACCCTGAGCACTGAGCACCCAGCACCCAGAGCACTGAGCACTGAGCACCCTGAGAACTGAGCACTGAGCACCCTGAGCAATGAGCACCGAGCACCCTGAGTACTGAGCACTGGGCACCCTGAGCACTGAGCACCCTGCTCCCTGAGTACTGAGCACCCAGCACCCTGAGCACTGAGGACCGAGCACCCTGAGTACTAAGCACCCAGCACCCTGAGTACTGAGCACCCAGCACCCTGAGCACTGAGCACCGATCACCCCGAGAACTGAGCACCCAGCACCCTGAGTACTGATCTCCGAGCACCCCGAGCACTGAGCACCCAGCATCCTGAGTACTGAGCACCCCGAGCACTGAGCAACCAGCACCCTGAGCACTGAGCACCCAGCACCCTGAGTACTGAGCACCCAGCACCCTGAGTACTGAACACCCAGCACCCTGAGCACTGAGCACTGAGCACCCTGAGCACTGAGTACTGAGCACTGAGCACCCTGAGCACTGAGCACCCAGCACCCTGAGTACTGAGCACCCAGCACCCCAAGCACTGAGCACCCAGCGCCCTGAGTACTGAGCACCCAGCACCCCGAGCACTGAGCACCCGGCACCCCGAGCACTGAGCACTGAGCACCCTGTGCACTGAGCACACAGCACCGCGAGTACTGACCACTGAGCACCCTGAGCACTGAGCACCCAGCACCCCGAGTACTGAGCCCTGAGCACCCTGAGTACTGAGCACCCAGCACCCTGAGCACTGAGCACCCAGCACCCTGAGCACTGAGCACCCAGCACCCTGAGCAATGAGCACTGAGCACCCAGCACCCCGAGCACTGAACACCCAGCACCCTGAGTACTGAGCACTGAGCACCCAGCACCCCGAGCACTGAGCACCCAGCACCCTGAGTACTGAGCACCCAGCACCCTGAGCAATGAGCACTTTGAGTACTGAGCACGCAGCACCCTGAGCAATGAGCACCCTGAGTACTGAGCACCCAGCACCCTGAGTACTAAGCACCGAGGACCCTCAGTACTGAGCACCCAGTACCCTGAGCACTGAGCACCGAGCACCCCGAGCACTGAGCACCCAGCACCGCGAGCACTGAGCACCCAGCACCCGAGCACTGAGCACCCAGCACCCTGAGTAATGAGCACCCAGCACCCTGAGTACTGAGCACCCAGCACCCTGAGCACTGAGTACCCAGCACCCTGAGCACTGAGCACCCAGCACCCTGAGCACTGAGCACACAGCACCCTGAGCACTGAGCACCCAGCACCCTGAGTACTGAGCACTGAGCACCCAGTACAACGAGCACTGAGCACCCAGCACCCTGAGTACTGAGCACTGAGCACCCAGCACCCCGAGCACTGAGCACCCAGCACCCTGAGCACTGAGCACTCAGCACCCGAGTACTGAGCACCCAGCACCCTGAGTACTGAGCACCCAGCACCCTGAGTACTGAGCGCCCAGCACCCCGAGTACTGAGCACCCAGCACCCTGAGTACTGAGCACCCAGCACCCTGAGCGCTGAGCACCCAGCACCCCGAGCACTGAGCACCCAGTACCCTGAATACTGATCACCCAGCACCCTGAGAAATGAGCACCCAGCACCCTGAGCACTGAGCACCCAGCACACTGAGCACTGAGCACCCAGCACCCTGAGTAGTGAGCACCCAACGTACTGAGCACCGAGCACCCCGAGCACTGAGCACCCAGCACTCTGAGTACTGAGCACCGATCACCCGAGAACTGAGCACCCATCACCCTGAGTACTGAGCTCCGAGCACCCCGAGCACTGAGCACCCAGCACCTGGAGTACTGAGCACCCAGCACCCTGAGTACTAAGCACCGATCACCCTGAGTACTGAGCACCCAGTACAATGAGCACTGAACACACAGCATCCTGAGTACTGAGCACCCCGAGCACTGAGCACCCAGCACCCTGAGCACTGAGCACCCAGCACCCTGAGTACTGAGCACCCAGCACCCTGAGTACTGAACACCCAGCACCCTGAGCACTGAGCACTGAGCACCCTGAGCACTGAGTACTGAGCACTGAGCACCCTGAGCACTGAGCACCCAGCACCCTGAGTACTGAGCACCCAGCACCCTGAGCACCCAGTACCCTGAGCACTGAACACACAGCATCCTGAGTACTGAGCACCCCGAGCACTGAGCACCCAGCACCCTGAGCACTGAGCACACAGCACCCTGAGCACTGAGCACCCAGCACCCTGAGCACTGAGCACCCAGCACCCTGAGCAATGAGCACTGAGCACCCAGCACCCCGAGCACTGAACACCCAGCACCCTGAGTACTGAGCACTGAGCACCCAGCACCCCGAGCACTGAGCACCCAGCACCCTGAGTACTGAGCACCCAGCACCCTGAGCAATGAGCACTCTGAGTACTGAGCACCCAGCACCCTGAGCAATGAGCACCCTGAGTACTGAGCACCCAGCACCCTGAGTACTAAGCACCGAGGACCCTCAGTACTGAGCACCCAGTACCCTGAGCACTGAACACACAGCACCCTGAGTACTGAGCACCCCGAGCACTGAGCACCCAGCACCCTGAGCACTGAGGACCCAGCACCCTGAGTACTGTGCATCCAGCACCCCGAGCACTGAGCACGCAGCACCCTGAGTACTGAGCATCCAGCAACCCGAGCACTGAGCACCCAGCACCCCGAGTACTGAGCACTGAGCACCCAGCACCCCGAGCACTGAACACCCAGCACCCCGAGTACTGAGCACTGAGCACCCTGAGTACTGAGCACCCAGCACCCTGAGCACTGAGTACCCAGCACCCTGAGCACTAAGCACCCAGCACCCGGAGTACTGAGCACCCAGCACCCTGAGTACTAAGCACCGAGCACCCTGAGTACTGAGCACCCAGCACCCTGAGCACTGAACACACAGCACCCTGAGTACTGAGCACCTCGAGCACTGAGCACCCAGCACCCTGAGCACTGAGCACCCAGCACCCTGAGCAATGAGCACTGAGCACCCAGCACCCCGAGCACTGAACACCCAGCACCCTGAGTACTGAGCACTGAGCACCCAGCACCCCGAGCACTGAGCACCCAGCACCCTGAGTACTGAGCACCCAGCACCCTGAGCAATGAGCACCCTGAGTACTGAGCACCCAGCACCCTGAGCAATGAGCACCCTGAGTACTGAGCACCCAGCACCCTGAGTACTATGCACCGAGGACCCTCACTACTGAGCACCCAGTACCCTGAGCACTGAACACACAGCACCCTGAGCACTGAGCACCCTGAGTACTGAGCACCCAGCACCCTGAGCACTGAGGACCCAGCACCCTGAGTACTGTGCATCCAGCACCCCGAGCACTGAGCACCCAGCACCCTGAGTACTGAGCATCCAGCAACCCGAGCACTGAGCACCCAGCACCCTGGGTACTTAGCACTGAGTACCCAGCACCCCGAGCACTGAGCACCCAGCACCCTGAGCACTGAGCACCCTGAGTACTGAGCACCCAGCACCCTGAGCACTGAGCACCCAGCACCCAGAGCACTGAGCACTGAGCACCCTGAGAACTGAGCACTGAGCACCCTGAGCAATGAGCACCGAGCACCCTGAGTACTGAGCACTGGGCACCCTGAGCACTGAGCACCCTGCTCCCTGAGTACTGAGCACCCAGCACCCTGAGCACTGAGGACCGAGCACCCTGAGTACTAAGCACCTAGCACCCTGAGTACTGAGCACCCAGCACCCTGAGCACTGAGCACCGATCACCCCGAGAACTGAGCACCCAGCACCCTGAGTACTGATCTCCGAGCACCCCGAGCACTGAGCACCCAGCATCCTGAGTACTGAGCACCCCGAGCACTGAGCACCCAGCACCCTGAGCACTGAGCACCCAGCACCCTGAGTACTGAGCACCCAGCACCCTGAGTACTGAACACCCAGCACCCTGAGCACTGAGCACTGAGCACCCTGAGCACTGAGTACTGAGCACTGAGCACCCTGAGCACTGAGCACCCAGCACCCTGAGTACTGAGCACCCAGCACCCCAAGCACTGAGCACCCAGCGCCCTGAGTACTGAGCACCCAGCACCCCGAGCACTGAGCACCCGGCACCCCGAGCACTGAGCACTGAGCACCCTGTGCACTCAGCACACAGCACCGCGAGTACTGACCACTGAGCACCCTGAGCACTGAGCACCCAGCACCCCGAGTACTGAGCCCTGAGCACCCTGAGTACTGAGCACCCAGCACCCTGAGCACTGAGCACCCAGCACCCTGAGCACTGAGCACCCAGCACCCTGAGCAATGAGCACTGAGCACCCAGCACCCCGAGCACTGAACACCCAGCACCCTGAGTACTGAGCACTGAGCACCCAGCACCCCGAGCACTGAGCACCCAGCACCCTGAGTACTGAGCACCCAGCACCCTGAGCAATGAGCACCCTGAGTACTGAGCACCCAGCACCCTGAGTACTAAGCACCGAGGACCCTCAGTACTGAGCACCCAGTACCCTGAGCACTGAGCACCGAGCACCCCGAGCACTGAGCACCCAGCACCGCGAGCACTGAGCACCCAGCACCCGAGCACTGAGCACCCAGCACCCTGAGTAATGAGCACCCAGCACCCTGAGTACTGAGCACCCAGCACCCTGAGCACTGAGTACCCAGCACCCTGAGCACTGAGCACCCAGCACCCTGAGCACTGAGCACACAGCACCCTGAGCACTGAGCACCCAGCACCCTGAGTACTGAGCACTGAGCACCCAGTACAACGAGCACTGAGCACCCAGCACCCTGAGTACTGAGCACTGAGCACCCAGCACCCCGAGCACTGAGCACCCAGCACCCTGAGCACTGAGCACCCAGCACCCGAGTACTGAGCACCCAGCACCCTGAGTACTGAGCACCCAGCACCCTGAGTACTGAGCGCCCAGCACCCCGAGTACTGAGCACCCAGCACCCTGAGTACTGAGCACCCAGCACCCTGAGCGCTGAGCACCCAGCACCCCGAGCACTGAGCACCCAGTACCCTGAATACTGATCACCCAGCACCCTGAGAAATGAGCACCCAGCACCCTGAGCACTGAGCACCCAGCACACTGAGCACTGAGCACCCAGCACCCTGAGTAGTGAGCACCCAACGTACTGAGCACCGAGCACCCCGAGCACTGAGCACCCAGCACTCTGAGTACTGAGCACCGATCACCCGAGAACTGAGCACCCATCACCCTGAGTACTGAGCTCCGAGCACCCCGAGCACTGAGCACCCAGCACCTGGAGTACTGAGCACCCAGCACCCTGAGTACTAAGCACCGATCACCCTGAGTACTGAGCACCCAGTACCCTGAGCACTGAACACACAGCATCCTGAGTACTGAGCACCCCGAGCACTGAGCACCCAGCACCCTGAGCACTGAGCACCCAGCACCCTGAGTACTGAGCACCCAGCACCCTGAGTACTGAACACCCAGCACCCTGAGCACTGAGCACTGAGCACCCTGAGCACTGAGTACTGAGCACTGAGCACCCTGAGCACTGAGCACCCAGCACCCTGAGTACTGAGCACCCAGCACCCTGAGCACCCAGTACCCTGAGCACTGAACACACAGCATCCTGAGTACTGAGCACCCCGAGCACTGAGCACCCAGCACCCTGAGCACTGAGCACACAGCACCCTGAGCACTGAGCACCCAGCACCCTGAGCACTGAGCACCCAGCACCCTGAGCAATGAGCACTGAGCACCCAGCACCTCGAGCACTGAACACCCAGCACCCTGAGTACTGAGCACTGAGCACCCAGCACCCCGAGCACTGAGCACCCAGCACCCTGAGTACTGAGCACCCAGCACGCTGAGCAATGAGCACTCTGAGTACTGAGCACCCAGCACCCTGAGCAATGAGCACCCTGAGTACTGAGCACCCAGCACCCTGAGTACTAAGCACCGAGGACCCTCAGTACTGAGCACCCAGTACAATGAGCACTGAACACACAGCACCCTGAGTACTGAGCACCCCGAGCACTGAGCACCCAGCACCCTGAGCACTGAGGACCCAGCACCCTGAGTACTGTGCATCCAGCACCCCGAGCACTGAGCACGCAGCACCCTGAGTACTGAGCATCCAGCAACCCGAGCACTGAGCACCCAGCACCCCGAGTACTGAGCACTGAGCACCCAACACCCCGAGCACTGAACACCCAGCACCCCGAGTACTGAGCACCCAGCACCCTGAGTACTAAGCACCGAGCACCCTGAGTACTGAGCACCCAGCACCCTGAGCACTGAACACACAGCACCCTGAGTACTGAGCACCTCGAGCACTGAGCACCCAGCACCCTGAGTACTGAGCTCCCAGCACCCTGAGCACTGAGTACCCAGCACCCTGAGCACTGAGCACCCAGCACCCGGAGTACTGAGCACCCAGCACCCTGAGTACTAAGCACCGAGCACCCTGAGTACTGAGCACCCAGCACCCTGAGCACTGAACACACAGCACCCTGAGTACTGAGCACCTCGAGCACTGAGCACCCAGCACCCTGAGTACTGAGCACCCAGCACCCTGAGCACTGAGCACCCAGCACCCTGAGCAATGAGCACTGAGCACCCAGCACCCCGAGCACTGAACACCCAGCACCCTGAGTACTGAGCACTGAGCACCCAGCACCCCGAGCACTGAGCACCTAGCACCCTGAGTACTGAGCACCCAGCACCCTGAGCAATGAGCACCCTGAGTACTGAGCACCCAGCACCCTGAGTACTAAGCACCGAGGACCCTCAGTACTGAGCACCCAGTACCCTGAGCACTGAACACACAGCACCCTGAGCACTGAGCACCCTGAGTACTGAGCACCCAGCACCCTGAGCACTGAGGACCCAGCACCCTGAGTACTGTGCATCCAGCACCCCGAGCACTGAGCACCCAGCACCCTGAGTACTGAGCATCCAGCAACCCGAGCACTGAGCACCCAGCACCCTGAGTACTGAGTACTGAGCACCCAGCACCCAGAGCACTGAGCACCCAGCACCCTGGGTACTGAGCACTGAGTACCCAGCACCCCGAGCACTGAGCACCCAGCACCCTGAGCACTGAGCACCCTGAGTACTGAGCACCCAGCACCCTGAGCACTGAGCACCCAGCACCCAGAGCACTGAGCACTGAGCACCCTGAGAACTGAGCACTGACCACCCTGAGCAATGAGCACCGAGCACCCTGAGTACTGAGCACTGGGCACCCTGAGCACTGAGCACCCTGCTCCCTGAGTACTGAGCACCCAGCACCCTGAGCACTGAGGACCGAGCACCCTGAGTACTAAGCACCCAGCACCCTGAGTACTGAGCACCCAGCACCCTGAGCACTGAGCACCGATCACCCCGAGAACTGAGCACCCAGCACCCTGAGTACTGATCTCCGAGCACCCCGAGCACTGAGCACCCAGCATCCTGAGTACTGAGCACCCCGAGCACTGAGCACCCAGCACCCTGAGCACTGAGCACCCAGCACCCTGAGTACTGAGCACCCAGCACCCTGAGTACTGAACACCCAGCACCCTGAGCACTGAGCACTGAGCACCCTGAGCACTGAGTACTGAGCACTGAGCACCCTGAGCACTGAGCACCCAGCACCCTGAGTACTGAGCACCCAGCACCCCAAGCACTGAGCACCCAGCGCCCTGAGTACTGAGCACCCAGCACCCCGAGCACTGAGCACCCGGCACCCCGAGCACTGAGCACTGAGCACCCTGAGCACTCAGCACACAGCACCGCGAGTACTGACCACTGAGCACCCTGAGCACTGAGCACCCAGCACCCCGAGTACTGAGCCCTGAGCACCCTGAGTACTGAGCACCCAGCACCCTGAGCACTGAGCACCCAGCACCCTGAGCACTGAGCACCCAGCACCCTGAGCAATGAGCACTGAGCACCCAGCACCCCGAGCACTGAACACCCAGCACCCTGAGTACTGAGCACTGAGCACCCAGCACCCCGAGCACTGAGCACCCAGCACCCTGAGTACTGAGCACCCAGCACCCTGAGCAATGAGCACTTTGAGTACTGAGCACCCAGCACCCTGAGCAATGAGCACCCTGAGTACTGAGCACCCAGCACCCTGAGTACTAAGCACCGAGGACCCTCAGTACTGAGCACCCAGTACACTGAGCACTGAGCACCGAGCAACCCGAGCACTGAGCACCCAGCACCGCGAGCACTGAGCACCCAGCACCCAAGCACTGAGCACCCAGCACCCTGAGTAATGAGCACCCAGCACCCTGAGTACTGAGCACCCAGCACCCTGAGCACTGAGTACCCAGCACCCTGCGCACTGAGCACCCAGCACCCTGAGCACTGAGCACACAGCACCCTGAGCACTGAGCACCCAGCACCCTGAGTACTGAGCACTGAGCACCCAGTACAACGAGCACTGAGCACCCAGCACCCTGAGTACTGAGCACTGAGCACCCAGCACCCCGAGCACTGAGCACCCAGCACCCTGAGCACTGAGCACCCAGCACCCGAGTACTGAGCACCCAGCACCCTGAGTACTGAGCACCCAGCACCCTGAGTACTGAGCGCCCAGCACCCCGAGTACTGAGCACCCAGCACCCTGAGTACTGAGCACCCAGCACCCTGAGCGCTGAGCACCCAGCACCCTGAGCACTGAGCACCCAGTACCCTGAATACTGATCACCCAGCACCCTGAGAAATGAGCACCCAGCACCCTGAGCACTGAGCACCCAGCACACTGAGCACTGAGCACTCAGCACCCTGAGTAGTGAGCACCCAGCACCCTGAGCACTGAGTACTGAGCACTGAGCACCCTGAGCACTGAGCACCCAGCACCCTGAGTACTGAGCACCCAGCACCCAGAGCACCCAGTACCCTGAGCACTGAACACACAGCATCCAGAGTACTGAGCACCCCGAGCACTGAGCACCCAGCACCCTGAGCACTGAGCACACAGCACCCTGAGCACTGAGCACCCAGCACCCTGAGCACTGAGCACCCAGCACCCTGAGCAATGAGCACTGAGCACCCAGCACCCCGAGCACTGAACACCCAGCACCCTGAGTACTGAGCACTGAGCACCCAGCACCCCGAGCACTGAGCACCCAGCACCCTGAGTACTGAGCACCCAGCACCCTGAGCAATGAGCACTCTGAGTACTGAGCACCCAGCACCCTGAGCAATGAGCACCCTGAGTACTGAGCACCCAGCACCCTGAGTACTAAGCACCGAGGACCCTCAGTACTGAGCACCCAGTACCCTGAGCACTGAACACACAGCACCCTGAGTACTGAGCACCCCGAGCACTGAGCACCCAGCACCCTGAGCACTGAGGACCCAGCACCCTGAGTACTGTGCATCCAGCACCCCGAGCACTGAGCACGCAGCACCCTGAGTACTGAGCATCCAGCAACCCGAGCACTGAGCACCCAGCACCCCGAGTACTGAGCACTGAGCACCCAGCACCCCGAGCACTGAACACCCAGCACCCCGAGTACTGAGCACTGAGCACCCTGAGTACTGAGCACCCAGCACCCTGAGCACTGAGTACCCAGCACCCTGAGCACTGAGCACCCAGCACCCGGAGTACTGAGCACCCAGCACCCTGAGTACTAAGCACCGAGCACCCTTAGTACTGAGCACCCAGCACCCTGAGCACTGAACACACAGCACCCTGAGTACTGAGCACCTCGAGCACTGAGCACCCAGCACCCTGAGTACTGAGCACCCAGCACCCTGAGCACTGAGCACCCAGCACCCTGAGCAATGAGCACTGAGCACCCAGCACCCCGAGCACTGAACACCCATCACCCTGAGTACTGAGCACTGAGCACCCAGCACCCCGAGCACTGAGCACCCAGCACCCTGAGTACTGAGCACCCAGCACCCTGAGCAATGAGCACCCTGAGTACTGAGCACCCAGCACCCTGAGCAATGAGCACCCTGAGTACTGAGCACCCAGCACCCTGAGTACTAAGCACCGAGGACCCTCAGTACTGAGCACCCAGTACCCTGAGCACTGAACACACAGCACCCTGAGCACTGAGCACCCTGAGTACTGAGCACCCAGCACCCTGAGCACTGAGGACCCAGCACCCTGAGTACTGTGCATCCAGCACCCCGAGCACTGAGCACCCAGCACCCTGAGTACTGAGCATCCAGCAACCCGAGCACTGAGCACCCAGCACCCTGAGTACTGAGTACTGAGCACCCAGCACCCAGAGCACTGAGCACCCAGCACCCTGGGTACTGAGCACTGAGTACCCAGCACCCCGAGCACTGAGCACCCAGCACCCTGAGCACTGAGCACCCTGAGTACTGAGCACCCAGCACCCTGAGCACTGAGCACCCAGCACCCAGAGCACTGAGCACTGAGCACCCTGAGAACTGAGCACTGAGCACCCTGAGCAATGAGCACCGAGCACCCTGAGTACTGAGCACTGGGCACCCTGAGCACTGAGCACCCTGCGCCCTGAGTACTGAGCACACAGCACCCTGAGCACTGAGGACCGAGCACCCTGAGTACTAAGCACCCAGCACCCTGAGTACTGAGCACCCAGCACCCTGAGCACTGAGCACCGATCACCCCGAGAACTGAGCACCCAGCACCCTGAGTACTGATCTCCGAGCACCCCGAGCACTGAGCACCCAGCACCCGGAGTACTGAGCACCCAGCACCCTGAGTACTAAGCACCGAGCACCCTGAGTACTGAGCACCCAGTACCCTGAGCACTGAACACACAGCACCCTGAGTACTGAGCACCCCGAGCACTGATCACCCAGCACCCTGAGCACTGAGCACCCAGCACCCTGAGTACTGAGCACCCAGCACCCTGAGTACTGAACACACAGCACCCTGAGCACTGAGCACTGAGAACCCTGAGCACTGAGTACTGAGCACTGAGCACCCTGAGCACTGAGCACCCCGCACCCCGAGTACTGAGCGCCCAGCACCCCGAGAACTGAGCACCCAGCGCCCCGAGCACTGAGCACCCAGCACCCCGAGCACTGAGCACTGAGCACCCTGAGCACTGAGCACACAGCACCCCTAATACTGAACACTGAGCACCCTGAGCACTGAGCACCCAGCACCCCGAGTACTGAGCACTGAGCACCCTGAGTACTGAGCACTGAGCACCCTGAGCACTGAGCACCCCGCACCCCGAGTACTGAGCGCCCAGCACCCCGAGAACTGAGCACCCAGCGCCCCGAGCACTGAGCACCCAGCACCCCGAGCACTGAGCACTGAGCACCCTGAGCACTGAGCACACAGCACCCCTAATACTGAACACTGAGCACCCTGAGCACTGAGCACCCAGCACCCCGAGTACTGAGCACTGAGCACCCTGAGTACTGAGCACCCTGCACCCTGAGCACTGAGCACCCAGCACCCTGTGCACTGAGCACCCAGCACCCTGAGCACTGAGCACCCAGCACCCTGAGCACTGAGCACCCAGCACCCTGAGTACTGAGCACTGAGCACCCAGCACCCCGAGCACTGAACACCCAGCACCCCGAGTACTGAGCACTGAGCACCCTGAGTACTGAGCACCCAGCACCCTGAGCAATGAGTACCCAGCACCCTGAGCACTGAGCACCCAGCACCCTGAGTACTGAGCACCCAGCACCCTGAGCACCGAGCACACAGCACCCTGAGCACTGAGCACCCAGCACCCTGAGTAGTGAGCACCCAACGTACTGAGCACCGAGCACCCCGAGCACTGAGCACCCAGCACCCTGAGTACTGAGCACCGAGCACCCCAAGCACTGAGCACCCAGCACCCTGAGTACTGAGCTCTGAGCACCCTGAGCACTGAGCACCCAGTGCCCCGAGCACCGAGCACCCTGAGCACTGAGCACCCAGCACCTTGAGCACTGAGCACCGAGAACCCCGGGCACTGATCACCCAGCACCCGGAGTACTGAGCACCCAGCACCCTGAGTACTAAGCACCGAGCACCCTGAGTACTGAGCACCCAGCACCCTGAGCACTGAACACACAGCACCCTGAGTACTGAGCACCTCGAGCACTGAGCACCCAGCACCCTGAGTACTGAGCACCGAGCACCCCGAGCACTGAGCACCCAGCACCGCGAGCACTGAGCACCCAGCACCCGAGCACTGAGCACCCAGCACCCTGAGTAATGAGCACCCAGCACCCTGAGTACTGAGCACCCAGCACCCTGAGCACTGAGTACCCAGCACCCTGAGCACTGAGCACCCAGCACCCTGAGCACTGAGCACACAGCACCCTGAGCACTGAGCACCCAGCACCCTGAGTAGTGAGCACTGAGCACCCAGCACAACGAGCACTGAGCACCCAGCACCCTGAGTACTGAGCACTGAGCACCCAGCACCCCGAGCACTGAGCACCCAGCACCCTGAGCACTGAGCACCCAGCACCCGAGTACTGAGCACCCAGCACCCTGAGTACTGAGCACCCAGCACCCTGAGTACTGAGCGCCCAGCACCCCGAGTACTGAGCACCCAGCACCCTGAGTACTGAGCACCCAGCACCCTGAGCACTGAGCACCCAGCACCATGAGCACTGATCACCCAGCACACTGAGCACTGAGCACCCAGCACCCTGAGTAGTGAGCACCCAACGTACTGAGCACCGAGCACCCCGAGCACTGAGCACCCAGCACTCTGAGTACTGAGCACCGATCACCCGAGAACTGAGCACCCATCACCCTGAGTACTGAGCTCCGAGCACCCCGAGCACTGAGCACCCAGCACCCGGAGTACTGAGCACCCAGCACCCTGAGTACTAAGCACCGATCACCCTGAGTACTGAGCACCCAGTACAATAAGCACTGAACACACAGCATCCTGAGTACTGAGCACCCCGAGCACTGAGCACCCAGCACCCTGAGCACTGAGCACCCAGCACCCTGAGTACTGAGCACCCAGCACCCTGAGTACTGAACACCCAGCACCCTGAGCACTGAGCACTGAGCACCCTGAGCACTGAGTACTGAGCACTGAGCACCCTGAGCACTGAGCACCCAGCACCCTGAGTACTGAGCACCCAGCACCCCAAGCACTGAGCACCCAGCGCCCTGAGTACTTAGCACCCAGCACCCCGAGCACTGAGCACCCGGCACCCCGAGCACTGAGCACTGAGCACCCTGAGCACTCAGCACACAGCACCGCGAGTACTGACCACTGAGTACCCTGAGCACTGAGCACCCAGTACCCCGAGTACTGAGCCCTGAGCACCCTGAGTACTGAGCACCCAGCACCCTGAGCACTGAGCACCCAGCACCCTGAGCACTGAGCACCCAGCACCCTGAGCAATGAGCACTGAGCACCCAGCACCCCGAGCACTTAACACCCAGCAACCTGAGTACTGAGCACTGAGCACCCAGCACCCCGAGCACTGAGCACCCAGCACCCTGAGTACTGAGCACCCAGCACCCTGAGCAATGAGCACTTTGAGTACTGAGCACCCAGCACCCTGAGCAATGAGCACCCTGAGTACTGAGCACCCAGCACCCTGAGTACTAAGCAACGAGGACCCTCAGTACTGAGCACCCAGTACCCTGAGCACTGAGCACCGAGCACCCCGAGCACTGAGCACACAGCACCGCGAGCACTGAGCACCCAGCACCCGAGCACTGAGCACCCAGCACCCTGAGTAATGAGCACCCAGCACCCTGAGTACTGAGCACCCAGCACCCTGAGCACTGAGTACCCAGCACCCTGAGCACTGAGCACCCAGCACCCTGAGCACTGAGCACACAGGACCCTGAGCACTGAGCACCCAGCACCCTGAGTACTGAGCACTGAGCACCCAGCACAACGAGCACTGAGCACCCAGCACCCTGAGTACTGAGCACTGAGCACCCAGCACCCCGAGCACTGAACACACAGCACCCTGAGCACTGAGCACCCAGCACCCGGGTACTGAGCACCCAGCACCCTGAGTACTGAGCACCCAGCACCCTGAGTACTGAGCGCCCAGCACCCCGAGTACTGAGCACCCAGCACCCTGAGTACTGAGCACCCAGCACCCTGAGTGCTGAGCACCCAGCACCCCGAGCACTGAGCACCCAGCACCCTGAATACTGATCACCCAGCACCCTGAGCACTGAGCACCCAGCACACTGAGCACTGAGCACCCAGCACCCTGAGTAGTGAGCACCCAACGTACTGAGCACCGAGCACCCCGAGCACTGAGCACCCAGCACTCTGAGTACTGAGCACCGATCACCCTGAGTACTGAGCACCCAGTACCCTGAGCACTGAACACACAGCATCCTGAGTACTGAGCACCCCGTGCACTGAGCACCCAGCACCCTGAGCACTGAGCACCCAGCACCCTGAGTACTGAGCACCCAGCACCCTGAGTACTGAACACCCAGCACCCTGAGCACTGAGCACTGAGCACCCTGAGCACTGAGTACTGAGCACTGAGCACCCTGAGCACTGAGCACCCAGCACCCTGAGTACTGAGCACCCAGCACCCTGAGCACCCAGTACCCTGAGCACTGAACACACAGCATCCTGAGTACTGAGCACCCCGAGCACTGAGCACCCAGCACCCTGAGCACTGAGCACACAGCACCCTGAGCACTGAGCACCCAGCACACTGAGCACCCAGCACCCTGAGCAATGAGCACTGAGCACCCAGCACCCCGAGCACTGAACACCCAGCACCCTGAGTACTGAGCACTGAGCACCCAGCACCCCGAGCACTGAGCACCCAGCACCCTGAGTACTGAGCACCCAGCACCCTGAGCAATGAGCACTTTGAGTACTGAGCACCCAGCACCCTGAGCAATGAGCACCCTGAGTACTGAGCACCCAGCCCCCTGAGTACTAAGCACCGAGGACCCTCAGTACTGAGCACCCAGTACCCTGAGCACTGAACACACAGCACCCTGAGTACTGAGCACCCCGAGCACTGAGCACCCAGCACCCTGAGCACTGAGGACCCAGCACCCTGAGTACTGTGCATCCAGCACCCCGAGCACTGAGCACCCAGCACCCTGAGTACTGAGCATCCAGCAACCCGAGCACTGAGCACCCAGCACCCCGAGTACTGAGCACTGAGCACCCAGCACCCCGAGCACTGAACACCCAGCACCCCGAGTACTGAGCACTGAGCACCCTGAGTACTGAGCACCCAGCACCCTGAGCACTGAGTACCCAGCACCCTGAGCACTGAGCACCCAGCACCCGGGGTGCTGAGCACCCAGCACCCTGAGTACTAAGCACCGAGCACCCTGAGTACTGAGCACCCAGCACCCTGAGCACTGAACACACAGCACCCTGAGTACTGAGCACCTCGAGCACTGAGCACCCAGCACCCTGAGTACTGAGCACCGAGCACCCCGAGCACTGAGCACCCAGCACCGCGAGCACTGAGCACCCAGCACCCTGAGCACTGAGCACCCAGCACCCTGAGTAATGAGCACCCAGCACCCTGAGTACTGAGCACCCAGCACCCTGAGCACTGAGTACCCAGCACCGTGAGCACTGAGCACCCAGCACCCTGAGCACTGAGCACACAGCACCCTGAGCACTGAGCACCCAGCACCCTGAGTACTGAGCACTGAGCACCCAGCACAACGAGCACTGAGCACCCAGCACCCTGAGTACTGAGCACTGAGCACCCAGCACCCCGAGCACTGAGCACCCAGCACCCTGAGCACTGAGCACCCAGCACCCGAGTACTGAGCACCCAGCACCCTGAGTACTGAGCACCCAGCACCCCGAGTACTGAGCGCCCAGCACCCTGAATACTGATCACCCAGCACCCTGAGCACTGAGCACCCAGCACCCTGAGCACTGAGCACTGAGCACCCAGCACAACGAGCACTGAGCACCCAGCACCCTGAGTACTGAGCACTGAGCACCCAGCACACCGAGCACTGAGCACCCAGCACCCTGAGCACTGAGCACCCAGCACCCGAGTACTGAGCACCCAGCATCCTGAGCGCTGAGCACCCAGCACCCCGAGCACTGAGCACCCAGCACCCTGAATACTGATCACCCAGCACCCTGAGCACTGAGCACCCAGCACCCTGAGCACTGAGCACCCAGCACACTGAGCACTGAGCACCCAGCACCCTGAGTAGTGAGCACCCAACGTACTGAGCACCGAGCACCACGAGCACTGAGCACCCAGCACCCTGAGTACTGAGCACCCAGCACCCTGAGCACTGAGTACCCAGCACCGTGAGCACTGAGCACCCAGCACCCTGAGCACTGAGCACACAGCACCCTGAGCACTGAGCACCCAGCACCCTGAGTACTGAGCACTGAGCACCCAGCACAACGAGCACTGAGCACCCAGCACCCTGAGTACTGAGCACTGAGCACCCAGCACCCCGAGCACTGAGCACCCAGCACCCTGAGCACTGAGCACCCAGCACCCGAGTACTGAGCACCCAGCACCCTGAGTACTGAGCACCCAGCACCCCGAGTACTGAGCGCCCAGCACCCCGAGTACTGAGCACCCAGCACCCTGAGCGCTGAGCACCCAGCACCTCGAGCACTGAGCACCCAGCACCCTGAATACGGATCACCCAGCACCCTGAGCACTGAGCACCCAGCACCCTGAGCACTGAGCACCCAGCACACTGAGCACTGAGCACCCAGCACCCTGAGTAGTGAGCACCCAACGTACTGAGCACCGAGCACCACGAGCACTGAGCACCCAGCACTCTGAGTACTGAGCACCGATCACCCGAGAACTGAGCACCCATCACCCTGAGTACTGAGCTCCGAGCACCCCGAGCACTGAGCACCCAGCACCCGGAATACTGAGCACCCAGAACCCTGAGTACTAAGCACCGATCACCCTGAGTACTGAGCACCCAGTACCCTGAGCACTGAACACACAGCATCCTGAGTACTGAGCACCCCGAGCACTGAGCACCCAGCACCCTGAGCACTGAGCACCCAGCACCCTGAGTACTGAGCACCCAGCACCCTGAGTACTGAACACCCAGCACCCTGAGCACTGAGCACTGAGCACCCTGAGCACTGAGTACTGAGCACTGAGCAGCCTGAGCACTGAGCACCCAGCACCCTGAGTACTGAGCACCCAGCACCCCAAGCACTGAGCACCCAGCGAGCTGAGTACTGAGCACCCAGCACCCCGAGCACTGAGCACCCGGCTCCCCGAGCACTGAGCACTGAGCACCCTGAGCACTCAGCACACAGCACCGCGAGTACTGACCACTGAGCACCCTGAGCGCTGAGCACCCAGCACCCCGAGTACTGAGCCCTGAGCACCCTGAGTACTGAGCACCCAGCACCCTGAGCACTGAGCACCCAGCACCCTGAGCACTGAGCACCCAGCACGCTGAGCAATGAGCACTGAGCACCCAGCACCCCGAGCACTGAACACCCAGCACCCTGAGTACTGAGCACTGAGCAACCAGCACCCCCAGCACTGAGCACCCAGCACCCTGAGTACTGAGCACCCAGCACCCTGAGCAATGAGCACCCTGAGTACTGAGCACCCAGCACCCTGAGTACTAAGCACCGAGGACCCTCAGTACTGAGCACCCAGTACCCTGAGCACTGAACACACAGCACCCTGAGTACTGAGCACCCCGAGCACTGAGCACCCAGCACCCTGAGCACTGAGGACCCAGCACCCTGAGTACTGTGCATCCAGCACCCCGAGCACTGAGCACCCAGCACCCTGAGTACTGAGCATCCAGCAACCCGAGCACTGAGCACCCAGCACCCTGAGTACTGTGTACTGAGCACCCAGCACCCAGAGCACTGAGCACCCAGCACCCTGGGTACTGAGCACTGAGTACCCAGCACCCCAAGCACTGAGCACCCAGCACACTGAGCACTGAGCACCCTGAGTACTGAGCACCCAGCACCCTGAGCACTGATCACCCAGCACCCAGAGCACTGAGCACTGAGCACCCTGAGAACTGAGCACTGAGCACCCTGAGCAATGAGCACCGAGCACCCTGAGTACTGAGCACTGGGCACCCTGAGCACTGAGCACCCTGCTCCCTGAGTACTGAGCACCCAGCACCCTGAGCACTGAGCACCCTGAGTACTAAGCACCCAGCACCCTGAGTACTGAGCACCCAGCACCCTGAGCACAGAGCACCCAGCACGCTGAGTACTGAGCACTGAGCACCCTGAGTACTGAGCACCGAGCACCCTGAGCACTGAGCACCCAGCACGCTGAGTACTGAGCACTGAGCACCCTGAGTACTGAGCACCCAGCACCCTGACTTCTGAGCACCCAGCACCCTGAGCACTTAGCACCCAGCACAACGAGTACTGAGCACCCAGCACCCTGAGGACTGAGCACTGAGCACCCAGCACCCCGAGCACTGAGCACCCAGCGCCCTGAGCACTGAGCACCCAGCACACTGAGCAGTGCGCACCCAGCACCCCGAGCACTGAGCACCCAGCACCCTGAGTACTGAGCACTGAGCACCCAGCACCCCGAGCACTGAGCACCCAGCACCCTGAGCACTGAGTACCCAGCACCCGAGTACTGAGCACCCAGCACCCTGAGTACTGAGCACCCAGAACCCTTAGTACTGAGCGCCCAGCACCCTGAGCACTGAGCACCCAGCACCCCGAGCACTGAGCACCCAGCACCCTGAGTACTGAGCACTGAGCACCCAGCATCCCGAGCACTGAGCACCCAGCACCCTGAGTACTGAACACTGAGCACCCTGAGCACTGAGCACTGAGCACCCTGAGCACTGAGTACTGAGCACTGAGCACCCTGAGCACTGAGCACCCAGCACCCTGAGTACTGAGCACCCAGTACCCTGAGCACCCAGTACCCTGAGCACTGAACACACAGCATCCTGAGTACTGAGCACCCCGAGCACTGAGCACCCAGCACCCTGAGCACTGAGCACACAGCACCCTGAGCACTGAGCACCCAGCACACTGAGCACTGAGCACCCAGCACCCTGAGCAATGAGCACTGAGCACCCAGCACCCCGAGCACTGAACACCCAGCACCCTGAGTACTGAGCACTGAGAACCCAGCACCCCGAGCACTGAGCACCCAGCACCCTGAGTACTGAGCACCCAGCACCCTGAGCAATGAGCACTTTGAGTACTAAGCACCCAGCACCCTGAGCAATGAGCACCCTGAGTACTGAGCACCCAGCACCCTGAGTACTAAGCACCGAGGACCCTCAGTACTGAGCAGCCAGTACCCTGAGCACTGAACACACAGCACCCTGAGTACTGAGCACCCCGAGCACTGAGCACCCAGCACCCTGAGCACTGAGCACCCAGCACCCTGAGTACTGTGCATCCAGCACCCCGAGCACTGAGCACCCAGCACCCTGAGTACTGAGCATCCAGCAACCCGAGCACTGAGCACCAAGCACCCCGAGTACTGAGCACTGAGCACCCTGAGTACTGAGCACCCAGCACCCTGAGCACTGAGTACCCAGCACCCTGAGCACTGAGCACCCAGCACCCGGAGTACTGAGCACCCAGCACCCTGAGTACTAAGCACCGAGCACCCTGAGTACTGAGCACCCAGCACCCTGAGCACTGAACACACAGCAACCTGAGTACTGAGCACCTCGAGCACTGAGCACCCAGCACCCTGAGTACTGAGCACCGAGCACCCCGAGCACTGAGCACCCAGCACCGCGAGCACTGAGCACCCAGCACCCTGAGCACTGAGCACCCAGCACCCTGAGTAATGAGCACCCAGCACCCTGAGTACTGAGCACCCAGCACCCTGAGCACTGAGTACCCAGCACCCTGAGCACTGAGCACCCAGCACCCTGAGCACTGAGCACACAGCACCCTGAGCACTGAGCACCCAGCACCCTGAGTACTGAGCACTGAGCACCCAGCACAACGAGCACTGAGCACCCAGCACCCTGAGTACTGAGTACTGAGCACCCAGCACCCCGAGCACTGAGCACCCAGCACCCTGAGCACTGAGCACCCAGCACCCGAGTACTGAGCACCCAGCACCCTGAGTACTGAGCACCCAGCACCCCGAGTACTGAGCGCCCAGCACCCCGAGTACTGAGCACCCAGCAACCTGAGCGCTGAGCACCCAGCACCCCGAGCACTGAGCACCCAGCACCCTGAATACTGATCACCCAGCACCCTGAGCACTGAGCACCCAGCACCCTGAGCACTGAGCCCCCAGCACACTGAGCACTGAGCACCCAGCACCCTGAGTAGTGAGCACCCAACGTACTGAGCACCGAGCACCACGAGCACTGAGCACCCAGCACTCTGAGTACTGAGCACCGATCACCCGAGAACTGAGCACCCATCACCCTGAGTACTGAGCTCCGAGCACCCCGAGCACTGAGCACCCAGCACCCGGAGTACTGAGCACCCAGCACCCTGAGTACTAAGCACCGATCACCCTGAGTACTGAGCACCCAGTACCCTGAGCACTGAACACACAGCATCCTGAGTACTGAGCACCCCAAGCACTGAGCACCCAGCACCCTGAGCACTGAGCACCCAGCACCCTGAGTACTGAGCACCCAGCACCCTGAGTACTGAACACCCAGCACCCTGAGCACTGAGCACTGAGCACCCTCAGCACTGAGTACTGAGCACTGAGCACCCTGAGCACTGAGCACCCAGCACCCTGAGTACTGAGCACCCAGCACCCCAAGCACTGAGCACCCAGCGCCCTGAGTACTGAGCACCCAGCACCCCGAGCACTGAGCACCCGGCACCCCGAGCACTGAGCACTGAGCACCCTGAGCACTCAGCACACAGCACCGCGAGTACTGACCACTGAGCACCCTGAGCACTGAGCACCCAGCACCCCGAGTACTGAGCCCTGAGCACCCTGAGTACTGAGCACCCAGCACCCTGAGCACTGAGCACCCAGCACCCTGAGCACTGAGCACCCAGCACGCTGAGCAATGAGCACTGAGCACCCAGAACCCCGAGCACTGAACACCCAGCACCCTGAGTACTGAGCACTGAGCAACCAGCACCCCCAGCACTGAGCACCCAGCACCCTGAGTACTGAGCACCCAGCACCCTGAGCAATGAGCACCCTGAGTACTGAGCACTCAGCACCCTGAGTACTAAGCACCGAGGACCCTCAGTACTGAGCACCCAGTACCCTGAGCACTGAACACACAGCACCCTGAGTACTGAGCACCCCGAGCACTGAGCACCCAGCACCCTGAGCACTGAGGACCCAGCACCCTGAGTACTGTGCATCCAGCACCCCGAGCACTGAGCACCCAGCACCCTGAGTACTGAGCATCCAGCAACCCGAGCCCTGAGCACCCAGCACCCTGAGTACTGAGTACTGAGCACCCAGCACCCAGAGCACTGAGCACCCAGCACCCTGGGTACTGAGCACTGAGTACCCAGCACCCCGAGCACTGAGCACCCAGCACACTGAGCACTGAGCACCCTGAGTACTGAGCACCCAGCACCCTGAGCACTGATCACCCAGCACCCAGAGCACTGAGCACTGAGCACCCTGAGAACTGAGCACTGAGCACCCTGAGCAATGAACACCGAGCACCCTGAGTACTGAGCACTGGGCACCCTGAGCACTGAGCACCCTGCTCCCTGAGTACTGAGCACCCAGCACCCTGAGCACTGAGCACCCTGAGTACTAAGCACCCAGCACCCTGAGTACTGAGCACCCAGCACCCTGAGCACAGAGCACCCAGCACGCTGAGTACTGAGCACTGAGCACCCTGAGTACTGAGCACCGAGCACCCTGAGCACTGAGCACCCAGCACGCTGAGTACTGAGCACTGAGCACCCTGAGTACTGAGCACCCAGCACCCTGAGTTCTGAGCACCCAGCACCCTGAGCACTTAGCACCCAGCACAACGAGTACTGAGCACCCAGCACCCTGAGGACTGAGCACTGAGCACCCAGCACCCCGAGCACTGAGCACCCAGCGCCCTGAGCACTGAGCACCCAGCACCCTGAACAGTGCGCACCCAGCACCCCGAGCACTGAGCACCCAGCACCCTGAGTACTGAGCACTGAGCACCCAGCACCCCGAGCACTGAGCACCCAGCACCCTGAGCACTGAGTACCCAGCACCCGAGTACTGAGCACCCAGCACCCTGAGCACTGAGCACCCAGCACCCTGAGCACTGAGCACCCAGCACCCTGAGTACTGAGCACTGAGCACCCAGCACCCCGAGCACTGAGCACCCAGCACCCTGAGTACTGAACACTGAGCACCCAGCACCCCGAGCACTGAGCACCCAGCACCCCGAACACTGATCACCCAGCACCCGAGTACTGAGCACCCAGCACCCTGAGTACTGAGCACCCAGCACCCGAGTACTGAGCACCCAGCACCTTGAGTACTGAGCACCCAGCACCCTGAGTACTGAGCACCCAGCACCCTGAGCACTGAGCACCCAGCACCCCGAGCACTGAGCACCCAGCACCCTGAGTACTGAGCACCCAGCACCCTGAGCACTGAGCACCCAGCACCCTGTGCACTGAGCACCCAGCACACTGAGCACTGAGCACCCAGCACCCTGAGTAGTGAGCACCCAACGTACTGAGCACCGAGCACCCCGAGCACTGAGCACCCAGCACCCTGAGTACTGAGCACCGATCACCCCGAGAACTGAGCACCCAGCACCCTGAGTACTGAGCTCCGAGCACCCCGAGCACTGAGCACCCAGCACCCGGATTACTGAGCAACCAGCACCCTGAGTACTAAGCACCGAGCACCCTGAGTACTGAGCACCCAGTACCCTGAGCACTGAACACACAGCACCCTGAGTACTGAGCACCCCGAGCACTGAGCACCCAGCACCCTGAGCACCCAGCACCCAGCACCCTGAGTACTGAGCACCCAGCACCCTGAGTACTGAACACCCAGCACCCTGAGCACTGAGCACTGAGCACCCTGAGCACTGAGTACTGAGCACTGAGCACCCTGAGCACTGAGCACCCAGCACCCCGAGTACTGAGCACCCAGCACCCCGAGCACTGAGCACCCAGGGCCCCGAGCACTGAGCACCCAGCACCCCGAGCACTGAGCACTGAGTACCCTGAGCACTGAGCACCCAGCACCCCGAGTACTGAGCACCCAGCACCCTGAGCACTGAGCACCCAGCACACTGAGTACTGAGCACTGAGCACCCAGCACCCTGAGCACTGAGCACCCAGCACCCTGAGTACTGAGCACCCAGTACCCTGAGCACTGAACACACAGCACCCTGAGTACTGAGCACCCGGAGCACTGAGCACCCAGCACCCTGAGCACTGAGCACCCAGCACCCTGAGTACTGAGCACCCAGCACCCTGAGCACTAAGCACCCAGCACCCTGAGCACTGAGCACCCAGCACCCTGAGCAATGAGCACTGAGCACCCAGGACCCCGAGCACTGAACACCCAGCACCCTGAGTACTGAGCACTGAGCACCCAGCACCCCGAGCACTGAGCACCCAGCACCCTGAGTACTGAGCACCCAGCACCCTGAGCAATGAGCACCCTGAGTACTGAGCACCCAGCACCCTGAGCAATGAGCACCCTGAGTACTGAGCACCCAGCACCCTGAGTACTAAGCACCGAGCACCCTCAGTACTGAGCACCCAGTACCCTGAGCACTGAACACACAGCACTCTGAGTACTGAGCACCCCGAGCACTGAGCACCCATCACCCTGAGCACTGAGGACCCAGCACCCTGAGTACTGTGCATCCAGCACCCCGAGCACTGAGCACCCAGCACCCTGAGTACTGAGCATCCAGCAACCCGAGCACTGAGCACCCAGCACCCTGAGTACTGAGTACTGAGCACCCAGCACCCAGAGCACTGAGCACCCAGCACCCTGGGTACTGAGCACTGAGTACCCAGCACCCCGAGCACTGAACACCCAGCACCCTGAGCACTGAGAACCCTGAGTACTGAGCACCCAGCACCATGAGCACTGAGCACCCAGCACCACGAGCACTGAGCACCCAGCACCCAGAGCACTGAGCACTGAGCACCCTGAGAACTGAGCACTGAGCACCCTGAGCACTGAGCACCGAGCACCCTGAGTACTGAGCACTGGGCACCCTGAGCACTGAGCACCCTGCTCCCTGAGTACTGAGCACCCAGCACCCTGAGCACTGAGGACCGAGCACCCTGAGTACTAAGCACCCAGCACCCTGAGTCCTGAGCACCCAGCACCCTGAGCACTGAGCACCCAGCACGCTGAGTACTGAGCACTGAGCACCCTGAGTACTGAGCACCGAGCACCCTGAGCACTGAGCACCCAGCACGCTGAGTACTGAGCACTGAGCACCCTGAGTACTGAGCACCCAGCACCCTGAGCACTTAGCACCCAGCACAACGAGTACTGAGCACCCAGCACCCTGAGGACTGAGCACTGAGCACCCAGCACCCCGAGCACTGAGCACCCAGCGCCCTGAGCACTGAGCACCCAGCACCCTGAGCACTTAGCACCCAGCACAACGAGTACTGAGCACCCAGCACCCTGAGTACTGAGCACTGAGCACCCAGCACCCTGAGTACTGAGCGCCCAGCACCCTGAGCACTGAGCACCCAGCACCCCGAGCACTGAGCACCCAGCACCCCGAGCACTGAGCACCCAGCACCCTGAGTACTGAGCACTGAGCACCCAGCACCCCGAGCACTGAGCACCCAGCACCCTGAGTACTGAACACTGAGCACCCAGCACCCCGAGCACTGAGCACCCAGCACCCCGAACACTGAGCACCCAGCACCCGAGTACTGAGCACCCAGCACCCTGAGTACTGAGCACCCAGCACCCGAGTACTGAGCACCCAGCACCTTGAGTACTGAGCACCCAGCACCCTGAGTACTGAGCACCCAGCACCCTGAGCACTGAGCACCCAGCACCCCGAGCACTGAGCACCCAGCACCCTGAGTACTGAGCACCCAGCACCCTGAGCACTGAGCACCCAGCACCCTGTGCACTGAGCACCCAGCACACTGAGCACTGAGCACCCAGCACCCTGAGTAGTGAGCACCCAACGTACTGAGCACCGAGCACCCCGAGCACTGAGCACCCAGCACCCTGAGTACTGAGCACCGATCACCCCGAGAACTGAGCACCCAGCACCCTGAGTACTGAGCTCCGAGCACACCGAGCACTGAGCACCCAGCACCCGGATTACTGAGCAACCAGCACCCTGAGTACTAAGCACCGAGCACCCTGAGTACTGAGCACCCAGTACCCTGAGCACTGAACACACAGCACCCTGAGTACTGAGCACCCCGAGCACTGAGCACCCAGCACCCTGAGCACCCAGCACCCAGCACCCTGAGTACTGAGCACCCAGCACCCTGAGTACTGAACACCCAGCACCCTGAGCACTGAGCACTGAGCACCCTGAGCACTGAGTACTGAGCACTGAGCACCCTGAGCACTGAGCACCCAGCACCCCGAGTACTGAGCACCCAGCACCCCGAGCACTGAGCACCCAGGGCCCCGAGCACTGAGCACCCAGCACCCCGAGCACTGAGCACTGAGCACCCTGAGCACTGAGCACCCAGCACCCCGAGTACTGAGCACCCAGCACCCTGAGCACTGAGCACCCAGCACACTGAGTACTGAGCACTGAGCACCCAGCACCCTGAGCACTGAGCACCCAGCACCCTGAGTACTGAGCACCCAGTACCCTGAGCACTGAACACACAGCACCCTGAGTACTGAGCACCCGGAGCACTGAGCACCCAGCACCCTGAGCACTGAGCACCCAGCACCCTGAGTACTGAGCACCCAGCACCCTGAGCACTAAGCACCCAGCACCCTGAGCACTGAGCACCCAGCACCCTGAGCAATGAGCACTGAGCACCCAGGACCCCGAGCACTGAACACCCAGCACCCTGAGTACTGAGCACTGAGCACCCAGCACCCCGAGCACTGAGCACCCAGCACCCTGAGTACTGAGCACCCAGCACCCTGAGCAATGAGCACCCTGAGTACTGAGCACCCAGCACCCTGAGCAATGAGCACCCTGAGTACTGAGCACCCAGCACCCTGAGTACTAAGCACCGAGCACCCTCAGTACTGAGCACCCAGTACCCTGAGCACTGAACACACAGCACTCTGAGTACTGAGCACCCCGAGCACTGAGCACCCAGCACCCTGAGCACTGAGGACCCAGCACCCTGAGTACTGTGCATCCAGCACCCCGAGCACTGAGCACCCAGCACCCTGAGTACTGAGCATCCAGCAACCCGAGCACTGAGCACCCAGCACCCTGAGTACTGAGTACTGAGCACCCAGCACCCAGAGCACTGAGCACCCAGCACCCTGGGTACTGAGCACTGAGTACCCAGCACCCCGAGCACTGAACACCCAGCACCCTGAGCACTGAGCACCCTGAGTACTGAGCACCCAGCACCCTGAGCACTGAGCACCCAGCACCACGAGCACTGAGCACCTAGCACCCAGAGCACTGAGCACTGAGCACCCTGAGAACTGAGCACTGAGCACCCTGAGCACTGAGCACCGAGCACCCTGAGTACTGAGCACTGGGCACCCTGAGCACTGAGCACCCTGCTCCCTGAGTACTGAGCACCCAGCACCCTGAGCACTGAGGACCGAGCACCCTGAGTACTAAGCACCCAGCACCCTGAGTCCTGAGCACCCAGCACCCTGAGCACTGAGCACCCAGCACGCTGAGTACTGAGCACTGAGCACCCTGAGTACTGAGCACCGAGCACCCTGAGCACTGAGCACCCAGCACGCTGAGTACTGAGCACTGAGCACCCTGAGTACTGAGCACCCAGCACCCTGAGTTCTGAGCACCCAGCACCCTGAGCACTTAGCACCCAGCACAACGAGTACTGAGCACCCAGCACCCTGAGGACTGAGCACTGAGCACCCAGCACCCCGAGCACTGAGCACCCAGCGCCCTGAGCACTGAGCACCCAGCACCCTGAGCACTTAGCACCCAGCACAACGAGTACTGAGCACCCAGCACCCTGAGTACTGAGCACTGAGCACCCAGCACCCCGAGCACTGAGCACCCAGCACCCTGAGCACTGAGCACCCAGCACCCGAGTACTGAGCACCCAGCACCCTGAGTACTGAGCGCCCAGCACCCTGAGCACTGAGCACCCAGCACCCCGAGCACTGAGCACCCAGCACCCTGAGTACTGAGCACTGAGCACCCAGCACCCTGAGCACTGAGCACCCAGCACCCTGAGCACTGAGCACCCAGCACCCCGAGCACTGAGCACCCAGCACCCTGAGTACTGAGCACTGAGCACCCAGCACCCCGAGCACTGAGCACCCAGCACCCTGAACACTGAGCACCCAGCACCCGAGTACTGAGCACCCAGCACCCTGAGTACTGAGCACCCAGCACCCGAGTACTGAGCACCCAGCACCCTGAGTACTGAGCACCCAGCACCCTGAGTACTGAGCACCCAGCACCCTGAGCACTGAGCACCCAGCACCCCGAGCACTGAGCACCCAGCACCCTGAGTACTGAGCACCCAGCACACTGAGCACTGAGCACCCAGCACCCTGAGCACTGAGCACCCAGCACACTGAGCACTGAGCACCCAGCACCCTGAGTAGTGAGCACCCAACGTACTGAGCACCGAGCACCCTGAGCACTGAGCACCCAGCACCCTGAGTACTGAGCACCGATCACCCCGAGAACTGAGCACCCAGCACCCTGAGTACTGAGCTCCGAGCACCCCGAGCACTGAGCACCCAGCACCCAGATTACTGAGCAACCAGCACCCTGAGTACTAAGCACCGAGTACCCTGAGTACTGAGCACCCAGTACCCTGAGCACTGAACACACAGCACCCTGAGTACTGAGCACCCCGAGCACTGAGCACCCAGCACCCTGAGCACTGAGCACCCAGCACCCTGAGTACTGAGCACCCAGCACCCTGAGTACTGAACACCCAGCACCCTGAGCACTGAGCACTGAGCACCCTGAGCACTGAGTACTGAGCACTGAGCACCCTGAGCACTGAGCACCCAGCACCCCGAGTACTGAGCACCCAGCACCCCGAGCACTGAGCACTCAGCGCCCCGAGCACTGAGCACCCAGCACCCCGAGCACTGAGCACTGAGCACCCTGAGCACTGAGCACACAGCACCCCGAGTACTGATCATTGAGCAGCCTGAGCACTGAGCACACAGCACCCCGAGTACTGAGCACCCAGCACCCTGAGCACTGAGCACCCAGCACACTGAGTACTGAGCACTGAGCACCCAGCACCCTGAGCACTGAGCACCCAGCACCCTGAGTACTGAGCACCCAGTACCCTGAGCACTGAACACACAGCACCCTGAGTACTGAGCACCCGGAGCACTGAGCACCCAGCACCCTGAGCACTGAGCACCCAGCACCCTGAGTACTGAGCACCCAGCACCCTGAGTACTGAACACCCAGCACCCTGAGAACTGAGCACTGAGCACCGTGAGCACTGAGTACTGAGCACTGAGCACCCTGAGCACTGAGCACCCCGCACCCCGAGTACTGAGCACCCAGCACACCGAGCACTGAGCACCCAGCGCCCCGAGCACTGAGCACCCAGCACCCCGAGCACTGAGCACTGAGCACCCTGAGCACTGAGCACCCAGCACCCCGAGTACTGAGCACTGAGGACCCTGAGCACTGAGCACCCAGCACCCCGAGTACTGAGCACTGAGCACCCTGAGTACTGAGCACCCAGCACCCTGAGCACTGAGTACCCAGCACCCTGAGCACTGAGCACCCAGCACCCTGAGCACTGAGCACCCAGCACCCTGAGCACTGAGCACCCAGCACCCTAAGTACTGAGCACTGAGCTCCCAGCACCCCGAGCACTGAACACCCAGCACCCTGAGTACTGAGCACTGAGCACCCAGCACCCCGAGCACTGAGCACCCAGCACCCTGAGCACTGAGCACCCAGCACCCGAGTACTGAGCACCCAGCACCCTGAGTACTGAGCACCCAGCACCCTGAGTACTGAGCACCCAGCACAACGAGCACTGAGCACCCAGCACCCTGAGTACTGAGCACCCAGCACCCTGAGCACCGAGCACCCAGCACCCTGAGCACTGAGCACCCAGCACCCTGAGTAGTGAGCACCCAACGTACTGAGCACCGAGCACCCCGAGCACTGAGCACCCAGCACCCTGAGTACTGAGCACTGAGCACCCCGAGCACTGAGCACACAGCACCCTGAGTACTGAGCTCTGAGCACCCTGAGCACTGAGCACCCAGTGCCCCGAGCACCGAGCACCCTGAGCACTGAGCACCCAGCACCCTGAGCAATGAGCACCCTGAGTACTGAACACCCAGCACCCTGAGCACTGAGCACTGAGCACCCTGAGCACTGAGTACTGAGCACTGAGCACCCTGAGCACTGAGCACCCAGCACCCCGAGTACTGAGCACCCAGCACCCCGAGCACTGAGCACCCAGGGCCCCGAGCACTGAGCACCCAGCACCCCGAGCACTGAGCACTGAGTACCCTGAGCACTGAGCACCCAGCACCCCGAGTACTGAGCACCCAGCACCCTGAGCACTGAGCACCCAGCACACTGAGTACTGAGCACTGAGCACCCAGCACCCTGAGCACTGAGCACCCAGCACCCTGAGTACTGAGCACCCAGTACCCTGAGCACTGAACACACAGCACCCTGAGTACTGAGCACCCGGAGCACTGAGCACCCAGCACCCTGAGCACTGAGCACCCAGCACCCTGAGTACTGAGCACCCAGCACCCTGAGCACTAAGCACCCAGCACCCTGAGCACTGAGCACCCAGCACCCTGAGCAATGAGCACTGAGCACCCAGGACCCCGAGCACTGAACACCCAGCACCCTGAGTACTGAGCACTGAGCACCCAGCACCCCGAGCACTGAGCACCCAGCACCCTGAGTACTGAGCACCCAGCACCCTGAGCAATGAGCACCCTGAGTACTGAGCACCCAGCACCCTGAGCAATGAGCACCCTGAGTACTGAGCACCCAGCACCCTGAGTACTAAGCACCGAGCACCCTCAGTACTGAGCACCCAGTACCCTGAGCACTGAACACACAGCACTCTGAGTACTGAGCACCCCGAGCACTGAGCACCCAGCACCCTGAGCACTGAGGACCCAGCACCCTGATTACTGTGCATCCAGCACCCCGAGCACTGAGCACCCAGCACCCTGAGTACTGAGCATCCAGCAACCCGAGCACTGAGCACCCAGCACCCTGAGTACTGAGTACTGAGCACCCAGCACCCAGAGCACTGAGCACCCAGCACCCTGGGTACTGAGCACTGAGTACCCAGCACCCCGAGCACTGAACACCCAGCACCCTGAGCACTGAGAACCCTGAGTACTGAGCACCCAGCACCATGAGCACTGAGCACCCAGCACCACGAGCACTGAGCACCCAGCACCCAGAGCACTGAGCACTGAGCACCCTGAGAACTGAGCACTGAGCACCCTGAGCACTGAGCACCGAGCACCCTGAGTACTGAGCACTGGGCACCCTGAGCACTGAGCACCCTGCTCCCTGAGTACTGAGCACCCAGCACCCTGAGCACTGAGGACCGAGCACCCTGAGTACTAAGCACCCAGCACCCTGAGTCCTGAGCACCCAGCACCCTGAGCACTGAGCACCCAGCACGCTGAGTACTGAGCACTGAGCACCCTGAGTACTGAGCACCGAGCACCCTGAGCACTGAGCACCCAGCACGCTGAGTACTGAGCACTGAGCACCCTGAGTACTGAGCACCCAGCACCCTGAGCACTTAGCACCCAGCACAACGAGTACTGAGCACCCAGCACCCTGAGGACTGAGCACTGAGCACCCAGCACCCCGAGCACTGAGCACCCAGCGCCCTGAGCACTGAGCACCCAGCACCCTGAGCACTTAGCACCCAGCACAACGAGTACTGAGCACCCAGCACCCTGAGTACTGAGCACTGAGCACCCAGCACCCTGAGTACTGAGCGCCCAGCACCCTGAGCACTGAGCACCCAGCACCCCGAGCACTGAGCACCCAGCACCCCGAGCACTGAGCACCCAGCACCCTGAGTACTGAGCACTGAGCACCCAGCACCCCGAGCACTGAGCACCCAGCACCCTGAGTACTGAACACTGAGCACCCAGCACCCCGAGCACTGAGCACCCAGCACCCCGAACACTGAGCACCCAGCACCCGAGTACTGAGCACCCAGCACCCTGAGTACTGAGCACCCAGCACCCGAGTACTGAGCACCCAGCACCTTGAGTACTGAGCACCCAGCACCCTGAGTACTGAGCACCCAGCACCCTGAGCACTGAGCACCCAGCACCCCGAGCACTGAGCACCCAGCACCCTGAGTACTGAGCACCCAGCACCCTGAGCACTGAGCACCCAGCACCCTGTGCACTGAGCACCCAGCACACTGAGCACTGAGCACCCAGCACCCTGAGTAGTGAGCACCCAACGTACTGAGCACCGAGCACCCCGAGCACTGAGCACCCAGCACCCTGAGTACTGAGCACCGATCACCCCGAGAACTGAGCACCCAGCACCCTGAGTACTGAGCTCCGAGCACACCGAGCACTGAGCACCCAGCACCCGGATTACTGAGCAACCAGCACCCTGAGTACTAAGCACCGAGCACCCTGAGTACTGAGCACCCAGTACCCTGAGCACTGAACACACAGCACCCTGAGTACTGAGCACCCCGAGCACTGAGCACCCAGCACCCTGAGCACCCAGCACCCAGCACCCTGAGTACTGAGCACCCAGCACCCTGAGTACTGAACACCCAGCACCCTGAGCACTGAGCACTGAGCACCCTGAGCACTGAGTACTGAGCACTGAGCACCCTGAGCACTGAGCACCCAGCACCCCGAGTACTGAGCACCCAGCACCCCGAGCACTGAGCACCCAGGGCCCCGAGCACTGAGCACCCAGCACCCCGAGCACTGAGCACTGAGCACCCTGAGCACTGAGCACCCAGCACCCCGAGTACTGAGCACCCAGCACCCTGAGCACTGAGCACCCAGCACACTGAGTACTGAGCACTGAGCACCCAGCACCCTGAGCACTGAGCACCCAGCACCCTGAGTACTGAGCACCCAGTACCCTGAGCACTGAACACACAGCACCCTGAGTACTGAGCACCCGGAGCACTGAGCACCCAGCACCCTGAGCACTGAGCACCCAGCACCCTGAGTACTGAGCACCCAGCACCCTGAGCACTAAGCACCCAGCACCCTGAGCACTGAGCACCCAGCACCCTGAGCAATGAGCACTGAGCACCCAGGACCCCGAGCACTGAACACCCAGCACCCTGAGTACTGAGCACTGAGCACCCAGCACCCCGAGCACTGAGCACCCAGCACCCTGAGTACTGAGCACCCAGCACCCTGAGCAATGAGCACCCTGAGTACTGAGCACCCAGCACCCTGAGCAATGAGCACCCTGAGTACTGAGCACCCAGCACCCTGAGTACTAAGCACCGAGCACCCTCAGTACTGAGCACCCAGTACCCTGAGCACTGAACACACAGCACTCTGAGTACTGAGCACCCCGAGCACTGAGCACCCAGCACCCTGAGCACTGAGGACCCAGCACCCTGAGTACTGTGCATCCAGCACCCCGAGCACTGAGCACCCAGCACCCTGAGTACTGAGCATCCAGCAACCCGAGCACTGAGCACCCAGCACCCTGAGTACTGAGTACTGAGCACCCAGCACCCAGAGCACTGAGCACCCAGCACCCTGGGTACTGAGCACTGAGTACCCAGCACCCCGAGCACTGAACACCCAGCACCCTGAGCACTGAGCACCCTGAGTACTGAGCACCCAGCACCCTGAGCACTGAGCACCCAGCACCACGAGCACTGAGCACCCAGCACCCAGAGCACTGAGCACTGAGCACCCTGAGAACTGAGCACTGAGCACCCTGAGCACTGAGCACCGAGCACCCTGAGTACTGAGCACTGGGCACCCTGAGCACTGAGCACCCTGCTCCCTGAGTACTGAGCACCCAGCACCCTGAGCACTGAGGACCGAGCACCCTGAGTACTAAGCACCCAGCACCCTGAGTCCTGAGCACCCAGCACCCTGAGCACTGAGCACCCAGCACGCTGAGTACTGAGCACTGAGCACCCTGAGTACTGAGCACCGAGCACCCTGAGCACTGAGCACCCAGCACGCTGAGTACTGAGCACTGAGCACCCTGAGTACTGAGCACCCAGCACCCTGAGTTCTGAGCACCCAGCACCCTGAGCACTTAGCACCCAGCACAACGAGTACTGAGCACCCAGCACCCTGAGGACTGAGCACTGAGCACCCAGCACCCCGAGCACTGAGCACCCAGCGCCCTGAGCACTGAGCACCCAGCACCCTGAGCACTTAGCACCCAGCACAACGAGTACTGAGCACCCAGCACCCTGAGTACTGAGCACTGAGCACCCAGCACCCCGAGCACTGAGCACCCAGCACCCTGAGCACTGAGCACCCAGCACCCGAGTACTGAGCACCCAGCACCCTGAGTACTGAGCGCCCAGCACCCTGAGCACTGAGCACCCAGCACCCCGAGCACTGAGCACCCAGCACCCTGAGTACTGAGCACTGAGCACCCAGCACCCTGAGCACTGAGCACCCAGCACCCTGAGCACTGAGCACCCAGCACCCCGAGCACTGAGCACCCAGCACCCTGAGTACTGAGCACTGAGCACCCAGCACCCCGAGCACTGAGCACCCAGCACCCTGAACACTGAGCACCCAGCACCCGAGTACTGAGCACCCAGCACCCTGAGTACTGAGCACCCAGCACCCGAGTACTGAGCACCCAGCACCCTGAGTACTGAGCACCCAGCACCCTGAGTACTGAGCACCCAGCACCCTGAGCACTGAGCACCCAGCACCCCGAGCACTGAGCACCCAGCACCCTGAGTACTGAGCACCCAGCACACTGAGCACTGAGCACCCAGCACCCTGAGCACTGAGCACCCAGCACACTGAGCACTGAGCACCCAGCACCCTGAGTAGTGAGCACCCAACGTACTGAGCACCGAGCACCCTGAGCACTGAGCACCCAGCACCCTGAGTACTGAGCACCGATCACCCCGAGAACTGAGCACCCAGCACCCTGAGTACTGAGCTCCGAGCACCCCGAGCACTGAGCACCCAGCACCCAGATTACTGAGCAACCAGCACCCTGAGTACTAAGCACCGAGTACCCTGAGTACTGAGCACCCAGTACCCTGAGCACTGAACACACAGCACCCTGAGTACTGAGCACCCCGAGCACTGAGCACCCAGCACCCTGAGCACTGAGCACCCAGCACCCTGAGTACTGAGCACCCAGCACCCTGAGTACTGAACACCCAGCACCCTGAGCACTGAGCACTGAGCACCCTGAGCACTGAGTACTGAGCACTGAGCACCCTGAGCACTGAGCACCCAGCACCCCGAGTACTGAGCACCCAGCACCCCGAGCACTGAGCACTCAGCGCCCCGAGCACTGAGCACCCAGCACCCCGAGCACTGAGCACTGAGCACCCTGAGCACTGAGCACACAGCACCCCGAGTACTGATCATTGAGCAGCCTGAGCACTGAGCACACAGCACCCCGAGTACTGAGCACCCAGCACCCTGAGCACTGAGCACCCAGCACACTGAGTACTGAGCACTGAGCACCCAGCACCCTGAGCACTGAGCACCCAGCACCCTGAGTACTGAGCACCCAGTACCCTGAGCACTGAACACACAGCACCCTGAGTACTGAGCACCCGGAGCACTGAGCACCCAGCACCCTGAGCACTGAGCACCCAGCACCCTGAGTACTGAGCACCCAGCACCCTGAGTACTGAACACCCAGCACCCTGAGAACTGAGCACTGAGCACCGTGAGCACTGAGTACTGAGCACTGAGCACCCTGAGCACTGAGCACCCCGCACCCCGAGTACTGAGCACCCAGCACACCGAGCACTGAGCACCCAGCGCCCCGAGCACTGAGCACCCAGCACCCCGAGCACTGAGCACTGAGCACCCTGAGCACTGAGCACCCAGCACCCCGAGTACTGAGCACTGAGGACCCTGAGCACTGAGCACCCAGCACCCCGAGTACTGAGCACTGAGCACCCTGAGTACTGAGCACCCAGCACCCTGAGCACTGAGTACCCAGCACCCTGAGCACTGAGCACCCAGCACCCTGAGCACTGAGCACCCAGCACCCTGAGCACTGAGCACCCAGCACCCTAAGTACTGAGCACTGAGCTCCCAGCACCCCGAGCACTGAACACCCAGCACCCTGAGTACTGAGCACTGAGCACCCAGCACCCCGAGCACTGAGCACCCAGCACCCTGAGCACTGAGCACCCAGCACCCGAGTACTGAGCACCCAGCACCCTGAGTACTGAGCACCCAGCACCCTGAGTACTGAGCACCCAGCACAACGAGCACTGAGCACCCAGCACCCTGAGTACTGAGCACCCAGCACCCTGAGCACCGAGCACCCAGCACCCTGAGCACTGAGCACCCAGCACCCTGAGTAGTGAGCACCCAACGTACTGAGCACCGAGCACCCCGAGCACTGAGCACCCAGCACCCTGAGTACTGAGCACTGAGCACCCCGAGCACTGAGCACACAGCACCCTGAGTACTGAGCTCTGAGCACCCTGAGCACTGAGCACCCAGTGCCCCGAGCACCGAGCACCCTGAGCACTGAGCACCCAGCACCCTGAGCAATGAGCACCCTGAGTACTGAGCACGCAGCACCTTGAGCGCTGAGCACCAAGAACCCCGAGCACTGAGCACCCAGCATCCGGAGTACTGAGCACCCAGCACCCTGAGTACTAAGCACCGAGCACCCTGAGTACTGAGCACCCAGCACCCTGACCATGAACACACAGCACCCTGAGTACTGAGCAACTCGAGCACTGAGCACCCAGCACCCTGAGTATTGAGCAACGAGCACCCCGAGCACTGAGCACCCAGCACCGCGAGCACTGAGCACATAGCACCCCGAGCACTGAGCACCCAGCACCCCGAGCACAGAGCACCCAGCACCGCGAGCACTGAGCACATAGCACCCCGAGCACTGAGCACCCAGCACCCTTAGTACTGAGTACCCAGCACCCTGAGCACTGAGCACCCAGCTCTATGAGCACTGAGCACACAGCACCCTGAGCACTGAGCACCCAGCACCCTGAGTACTGAGCACTGAGCACCCAGCACCCCGAGCACTGAGCACCCAGCACCCTGAGTACTGAGCACCGAGCACCCGAGCACTGAGCACCCAGCACCCTGAGTACTGAGCTCCGAGCACCTCAAGCACTGAGCACCCTGCGCCCCGAGCACCGAGCACCCTGAGCACTGAGCAACCAGCACCCTGAGTACTGAGCACCCAGCACCCTGAGCAATGAGCACCCTGAGTACTGAGCACCCAGCACCTTGAGCACTGAGCACCGAGCACCCCGAGCACTGAGCACCCAGCACCCCGAGCACTGAGCACCCAGCACCCTGAGCACTGAGCACCCAGCACCCGAGTACTGAGCACCCAGCACCCTGAGTACTGAGCACCCAGCACCCTGAGTACTGAGCACCCAGCACCCCGAGTACTGAGCACCCAGCACCCTGAGCACTGAGCACCCAGCACCCCGAGCACTGAACACCCAGCACCCTGAGTACTGAGCACCCAGCACCCTGAGCACTGAACACACAGCACCCTGAGTACTGAGCACTTCGAGCACTGAGCACCCAGCACCCTGAGTACTGAGCACCGGGCACCCCGAGCACTGAGCACCCAGCACCGCGAGCAATGAGCACCCAGCACCCCGAGCACTGAGCACCCAGCACCGTGAGTACTGAGCACCTAGCACCCTGAGTAGTGAGCACCCAACGTACTGAGCACCCAGCACCCTGAGCACTGAGCACCCAGCACCCCGAGCACTGAGCACCCAGCACCCTGAGTACTGAGCACCCAGCACACTGAGCACTGAGCACCCAGCACCCTGAGCACTGAACACCCAGCACACTGAGCACTGAGCACCCAGCACCCTGAGTAGTGAGCACCCAACGTACTGAGCACCGAGCACCCCGAGCACTGAGCACCCAGCACCCTGAGTACTGAGCACCGATCACCCCGAGAACTGAGCACCCAGCACCCTGAGTACTGAGCTCCGAGCACCCCGAGCACTGAGCACCCAGCACCCGGATTACTGAGCAACCAGCACCCTGAGTACTAAGCACCGAGTACCCTGAGTACTGAGCACCCAGTACCCTGAGCACTGAACACACAGCACCCTGAGTACTGAGCACCCCGAGCACTGAGCACCCAGCACCCTGAGCACTGAGCACCCAGCACCCTGAGTACTGAGCACCAAGCACCCTGAGTACTGAACACCCAGCACCCTGAGCACTGAGCACTGAGCACCCTGAGCACTGAGTACTGAGCACTGAGCACACTGAGCACTGAGCACCCAGCACCCCGAGTACTGAGCACCCAGCACCCCGAGCACTGAGCACCCAGCGCCCCGAGCACTGAGCACCCAGCACCCCGAGCACTGAGCACTGAGCACCCTGAGCACTGAGCACACAGCACCCCGAGTACTGAGCATTGAGCAGCCTGAGCACTGAGCACACAGCACCCCGAGTACTGAGCACCCAGCAACCTGAGCACTGAGCACCCAGCACACTGAGTACTGAGCACTGAGCACCCAGCACCCTGAGCACTGAGCACCCAGCACCCTGAGTACTGAGCACCCAGTACCCTGAGCACTGAACACACAGCACCCTGAGTACTGAGCACCCGGAGCACTGAGCACCCAGCACCCTGAGCACTGAGCACCAAGCACCCTGAGTACTGTGCACCCAGCACCCTGAGTACTGAACACCCAGCACCCTGAGCACTGAGCACTGAGCACCGTGAGCACTGAGTACTGAGCACTGAGCACCCTGAGCACTGAGCACCCCGCACCCCGAGTACTGAGCACCCAGCACACCGAGCACTGAGCACCCAGCGCCCCGAGCACTGAGCACCCAGCACCCCGAGCACTGAGCACTGAGCACCCTGAGCACTGAGCACCCAGCACCCCGAGTACTGAGCACTGAGGACCCTGAGCACTGAGCACCCAGCACCCCGAGTACTGAGCACTGAGCACCCTGAGTACTGAGCACCCAGCACCCTGAGCACTGAGTACCCAGCACCCTGAGCACTGAGCACCCAGCACCCTGAGCACTGAGCACCCAGCACCCTGAGCACTGAGCACCCAGCACCCTGAGTACTGAGCACTGAGCTCCCAGCACCCCGAGCACTGAACACCCAGCACCCTGAGTACTGAGCACTGAGCACCCAGCACCCCGAGCACTGAGCACCCAGCACCCTGAGCACTGAGCACCCAGCACCCGAGTACTGAGCACCCAGCACCCTGAGTACTGAGCACCCAACACCCTGAGTACTGAGCACCCAGCACCCCGAGCACTGAGCACCCAGCACCCTGAGTACTGAGCACCCAGCACCCTGAGCACCGAGCACCCAGCACCCTGAGCACTGAGCACCCAGCACCCTGAGTAGTGAGCACCCAACGTACTGAGCACCGAGCACCCCGAGCACTGAGCACCCAGCACCCTGAGTACTGAGCACTGAGCACCCCGAGCACTGAGCACACAGCACCCTGAGTACTGAGCTCTGAGCACCCTGAGCACTGAGCACCCAGTGCCCCGAGCACCGAGCACCCTGAGCACTGAGCACCCAGCACCCTGAGCAATGAGCACCCTGAGTACTGAGCACGCAGCACCTTGAGCGCAGAGCACCGAGAACCCCGAGCACTGAGCACCCAGCATCCGGAGTACTGAGCACCCAGCACCCTGAGTACTAAGCACCGAGCACCCTGAGTACTGAGCACCCAGCACCCTGAGCACTGAACACACAGCACCCTGAGTACTGAGCAACTCGAGCACTGAGCACCCAGCACCCTGAGTATTGAGCAACGAGCACCCCAAGCACTGAGCACCCAGCACCGCGAGCACTGAGCACATAGCACCCCGAGCACTGAGCACCCAGCACCCCGAGCACTGAGCACCCAGCACCGCGAGCACTGAGCACATAGCACCCCGAGCACTGAGCACCCAGCACACTTAGTACTGAGTACCCAGCACCCTGAGCACTGAGCACCCAGCACTATGAGCACTGAGCACACAGCACAATGAGCACTGAGCACCAAGCACCGTGAGTACTGAGCACTGAGCACCCAGCACCCCGAGCACTGAGCACCCAGCACCCTGAGTACTGAGCACCGAGCACCCGAGCACTGAGCACCCAGCACCCTGAGTACTGAGCTCCGAGCACCTCAAACACTGAGCACCCAGCGCCCCGAGCACCGAGCACCCTGAGCACTGAGCAACCAGCACCCTGAGTACTGAGCACCCAGCACCCTGAGCAATGAGCACCCTGAGTACTGAGCACCCAGCACCTTGAGCACTGAGCACCGAGCACCCCGAGCACTGAGCACCCAGCACCCCGAGCACTGAGCACCCAGCACCCTGAGCACTGAGCACCCAGCACCCGAGTACTGAGCACCCAGCACCCTGAGTACTGAGCACCCAGCACCCTTAGTACTGAGCACCCAGCACCCCGAGTACTGAGCACCCAGCACCCTGAGCACTGAGCACCCAGCACCCCGAGCACTGAACACCCAGCACCCTGAGTACTGAGCACCCAGCACCCTGAGCTCTGAACACACAGCACCCTGAGTACTGAGCACCTCGAGCACTGAGCACCCAGCACCCTGAGTACTGAGCACCGGGCACCCCGAGAACTGAGCACCCAGCACCGCGAGCAATGAGCACCCAGTACCCCGAGCACTGAGCACCCAGCACCGTGAGTACTGAGCACCCAGCACCCTGAGTAGTGAGCACCCAACGTACTGAGCACCGAGCACCCCGAGCACTGAGCACCCAGCACCCTGAGTACTGAGCACTGAGCACCCCGAGCACTGAGCACACAGCACCCTGAGTACTGAGCTCTGAGCAACCTGAGCAATGAGCACCCAGCACCCCGAGCACTGAGCACCCAGCACCCTGAGCACTGAGTACCCAGCACCCTGTGCACTGAGCACCCAGCACCCTGAGCACTGAGCACACAGCACCCTGAGCACTGAGCACCCAGCACCCTGAGTTCTGAGCACTGAGCACCCAGCACCCCGAGCACTGAGCACCCAGCACCCTGAGTACTGAGCACTGAGCACCCAGCACCCCGAGCACTGAGCACCCAGCACCCTGAGCACTGAGCACCCAGCACCTGAGTACTGAGCACCCAGAACCCTGAGTACTGAGCACCCAGCACCCTGAGTACTGAGCACCCAGCACCCCGAGTACTGAGCACCCAGCACCCTGAGTACTGAGCACCCAGCACCCTGAGCACTGAGCACCCAGCACCGTGAGTACTGAGCACCCAGCACCCTGAGCACCCAGCACCCTGAGCACTGAGCACCCAGCACCCTGAGCACTGAGCTCCCATCACCCTGAGTAGTGAGCACCCAACGTACTGAGCACCGAGCAACCCGAGCACTGAGCACCCAGCACCCTGAGTACTGAGCACCGATCACCCCGAGCACTGAGCACCCAGCACCCTGAGTACTGAGCTCCGAGCACCCCGAGCACTGAGCACCCAGCGCCCCGAGCACTGAGCACCCAGCACCCTGAGCACTGAGCACCCAGCGTACTGAGCACCGAGCACCCAGCACCCTGAGTACTGAGCACCCATCACCCTGAGCACTGAGCACCCAGCACCCTGAGTACTGAGCACCGAGCACCCCGAGAACTGAGCACCCAGCACCCCGAGCACTGAGCACGGAGCAGCCCGAGCACTGAGCACCCAGCACCCCGAGCACTGAGCACCCAGCACCGCGAGCACTGAGTACCCAGCACCCCGAGCACTGAGCACCCAGCACCCCGAGCACCGAGCACCCTGAGTACTAAGCACTGAGCACCCTGAACACTGAGCACCCAGCACCCTGAGCACTGAGCACCCAGCACCCTGAGTACTGAGCACCCAGCACCCCGAGCACTGAGCACCCAGCACCCTGAGTACTTAGCACCCAGCACCCTGAGCACTGAGCACCGAGCACCCTGAGCACTGAGCACCCAGCACCCTGAGGACTGAGCACCAAGCACCCCGAGCACTGAGCACCCAGCACCCTGAGCACTGAGCACCCTGAGAACTGAGCACTGAGCACCCTGAGTACTGGGCACTGAGCACCCTGAGTACTGAGCACCTAGCACACTGAGTACTGAGCACCCAGCACCCTGAGCACTGAGCACCGAGCACCCTGAGCTCTGAGCACCCAGCAACCTGAGCACTGAGCAGCCAGCACCCCGAGCAGTGAGCACCCAGCACCCTGAGCACTGAGCACCCTGAGTACTGAGCACTGAGCTCCCTGAGTACTGAGCACTGAGCACTCTGAGTACTGAGCACCCCGCACCCTGAGTACTGAGCACCCAGCACCCTGAGCAATGAGCACCCTGAGTACTGAGCACCCAGCACCTTGAGCACTGAGCACCGAGCACGCCGAGCACTGAGCACCCAGCACCCTGAGCACTGAGCACCCAGCACCCGAGTACTGAGCACCCAGCACCCCGAGTACTGAGCACCCAGCACCCCGAGTACTGAGCACACAGCACCCTGAGCACTGAGCACCCAGCACCCCGAGCACTGAGCACCCAGCACCCTGAGTACTGAGCACCCAGCACCCTGAGCACTGAACACACAGCACCCTGAGTACTGAGCACCTCGAGCACTGAGCACCCAGCACCCCGAGCACTGAGCACCCAGCACCGCGAGCAATGAGCACCCAGCACACTGAGCACTGAGCACCCAACACCCTGAGCACTGAGCACCCAGCACCCTGAGTTCTACGCACTGAGCACCCAGCACCCCGAGCACTGAGCACCCAGCACCCTGAGTAAGGAGCACTGAGCACCCAGCACCCCGAGCACTGAGCACCCAGCACCCTGAGCACTGAGCACCCAGCACCCGATTACAGAGCACCCAGCACACTGAGTACTGAGCACCCAGCACCCTGAGTACTGAGCACCCAGCACCCTGAGTACTGAGCACCCAGCAACCTGAGTACTGAGCACCCAGCACCCTGAGCACTGAGCACCCAGCACCCTGAGTACTGAGCACCCAGCACCCTGAGCACTGAGCACCCAGCACAGTGAGCACTGAGCACCCAGCACCCTGAGCACTGAGCACCCAGCACCCTGAGAAGTGAGCAACCAACGTACTGAGCACCGAGCACCCCGAGCACTGAGCACCCAGCACCCTGAGCACTGAGCACCCAGCACCCTGAGTACTGAGCACCCAGCACCCTGAGCACTGAGCACCCAGCACACTGAGCACTGAGCACCCAGCACCCTGAGTACTGAGCACCCAGCACCCTGAGCAATGAGCACCCTGAGTACTGAGCACCCAGCACCCTGAGCAATGAGCACCCTGAGTACTGAGCACCCAGCACCCTGAGCAATGAGCACCCTGAGTACTGAGCACCCAGCACCCTGAGTACTAAGCACAGAGCACCCTCAGTACTGAGCACCCAGTACCCTGAGCACTGAACACACAGCACCCTGAGTACTGAGCACCCCGAGCACTGAGCACCCAGCACCCTGAGCACTGAGGACCCAGCACCCTGAGTACTGTGCATCCAGCACCCCGAGCACTGAGCACCCAGCACCCTGAGTACTGAGCATCCAGCACCCCGAGCACTGAGCACCCAGCACCCTGAGTACTGAGTACTGAGCACCCAGCACTCAGAGCACTGAGCACCCAGCACCCTGGGTACTGAGCACTGAGTACCCAGCACCCCGAGCACTGAGCACCCAGCACCCTGAGCACTGAGCACCCTGAGTACTGAGCACCCAGCACCCTGAGCACTGAGCACACAGCACCCCGAGCACTGAGCACCCAGCACCCAGAGCACTGAGCACTGAGCACCCTGAGAACTGAGCACTGAGCACCCTGAGCACTGAGCACCGAGCACCCTGAGTACTGAGCACTGAGCACCCTGAGCACTGAGCACCCTGCTCCCTGAGTACTGAGCACCCAGCACCCTGAGCACTGAGGACCGAGCACACTGAGTACTAAGCACCCAGCTCCCTGAGCACTGAGCAACCAGCACCCTGAGCACTGAGCACCCAGCAGGCTAAGTACTGAGCACTGAGCACCCTGAGTACTGAGCACCGAGCACCCTGAGCACTGAGCACCCAGCACGCTGAGTACTGAGCACTGAGCACCCTGAGTACTGAGCACCCAGCACCCTGAGTTCTGAGCACCCAGCACGCTGAGCACTTAGCGCCCAGCACAACGAGTACTGAGCACCCCGCACCCTGAGGACTGAGCACTGAGCACCCAGCACCGCGAGCACTGAGCACCCAGGACCCTGAGTACTGAGCACTGAGCACCCAGCACCCTGAGCACTGAGCACGCAGCACCTTGAGCACTGAGCACCGAGAAACCCGAGCACTGATCACCCAGCACCCGGAGTACTGAGCACCCAGCACCCTGAGTACTAAGCACCGAGCACCCTGAGTACTGAGCACCCAGCACCCTGAGCACTGAACACACAGCACCCTGAGTACTGAGCACCTCGAGCACTGAGCACCCAGCACCCTGAGTACTGAGCACCGAGCACCCCGAGAACTGAGCACCCAGCACCGCGAGCACTGAGCACCCAGCACCCGAGCACTGAGCACCCAGCACCCTGAGTAATGAGCACCCAGCACCCTGAGTACTCAGCACCCAGCACCCCGAGCACTGAGCACCCAGCACCCTGAGTACTGAGCACCCAGCACCCTGAGCACCGAGCACCCAGCACCCTGAGCACTGAGCACCCAGCACCCTGAGTAGTGAGCACCCAACGTACGGAGCACCGAGCACCCCGAGCACTGAGCACCCAGCACCCTGAGTACTGAGCACCGAGCACCCCGAGCACTGAGCACCCAGCACCCTGAGTACTGAGCTCTGAGCACCCTGAGCACTGAGCACCCAGTGCCCCGAGCACCGAGCACCCTGAGCACTGAGCACCCAGCACCCTGAGCAATGAGCACCCTGAGTACTGAGCACCCAGTACCTTGTGCACTGAGCACCGAGAACCCCGAGCACAGAGCACCCAGCACCCGGAGTACTGAGCACCCAGCACCCTGAGTACTAAGCACCGAGCACCCTGAGTACTGAGCACCCAGCACCCTGAGCACTGAACACACAGCACCCTGAGTACTGAGCACTTCGAGCACTGAGCACCCAGCACCCTGAGTACTGAGCACCCAGCACCCAGAGAATGAGCACCCAGCACCCTGAGTATTGAGAACCGAGCACCGTGAGTACTGAGCACCCAGCACCCTGAGTACTGAGCACCCAGCACCCCGAGCACTGAGCACCCAGCACCCCGAGCCCTGAGCACCCAGCACCCAGAGAATGAGCACCCAGCACCCTGAGTATTGAGAACCGAGCACCGTGAGTACTGAGCACCCAGCACACTGAGCACTGAGCACCCAGCACCCCGAGTACTGTGCACCCAGCACCCCGAGCACTGAGCAACCAGCACCCCGAGAATGAGCACCCAGCACCCTGAGTACTGAGCACCCAGCACCCCGAGCACTGAGCACCCAGCACCCTGAGTACTGAGCACTGAGCACCCAGCACCCTGAGCACTGAGCACCCAGCACCTTGAGCACTGAGCACCGAGAACCCCGAGCACTGATCACCCAGCACCCGGAGTACTGAGCACCGAGCACCCCGAGCACTGAGCACCCAGCACCCTGAGTACTGAGCTCTGAGCACCCTGAGCACTGAGCACCCAGTGCCCCGAGCACCGAGCACCCTGAGCACTGAGCACCCAGCACCCTGAGCAATAAGCACCCTGAGTACTGATCACCCAGCACCTTGAGCACTGAGCACCGAGCACCCCGAGCACTGAGCACCCAGCACCCTGAGTACTGAGCACCGAGCACCCCGAGCACTGAGCACCCAGCACCCTGAGTACTGAGCTCTGAGCACCCTGAGCACTGAGCACCCAGTGCCCCGAGCACCGAGCACCCTGAGCACTGAGCACCCAACACCCTGAGCAATGAGCACCCTGAGTACTGAGCACCCAGCACCTTGAGCACTGAGCACCGAGAACCCCGAGCACTGAGCACCCAGCACCCGGAGTACTGAGCACCCAGCACCCTGAGTACTAAGCACCGAGCACCCTGAGTACTGAGCACCCAGCACCCTGAGCACTGAACACACAGCACCCTGAGTACTGAGCACTTCGAGCACTGAGCACCCAGCACCCTGAGTACTGAGCACCGAGCACCCCGAGCACTGAGCACCCAGCACCGCGAGCACTGAGCACATAGCACCCCGAGCACTGAGCACCCAGCACCCCGAGCACTGAGCACCCAGCACCGCGAGCACTGAGCACATAGCACCCCGAGCACTGAGCACCCAGCACTCTTAGTACTGAGTACCCAGCACCCTGAGCACTGAGCACCCAGCACGCTGAGCACTGAGCACACAGCACCCTGAGCACTGAGCACCCAGCACCCTGAGTACTGAGCACTGAGCACCCAGCACCCTGAGCACTGAGCACCCAGCACCCTGAGTATTGAGCACCGAGCACCCCGAGCACTGAGCACCCAGCACCCTGAGTACTGAGCTCAGAGCACCCCAAGCACTGAGCACCCAGTGCCCCGAGCACCGAGCACCCTGAGCACTGAGCACCCAGCACCCTGAGTACTGAGCACCCAGCACCCTGAGCAATGAGCACCCTGAGTACTGAGCACCCAGCACCTTGACCACTGAGCGCCGAGCACCCCGAGCACTGAGCACCCAGCGCCCCGAGCACTGAACACCCAGCGCCCCGAGCACTGAGCACCCAGCACCCTGAGCACTGAGGACCCAGCACCCTGAGCACTGAGCACCCAGCACCCTGAGTACTGAGCACCGAGCACCCCGAGCACTGAGCACCCAGCACCCTGAGTACTGAGCACCCAGCAGCCTGAGTACTGAGCACCCAGCACCCCGAGCACTGAGCACCCAGCACCCTGAGTACTGAGCACCGAGCACCCCGAGCAATGAGCACCCAGCACCCTGAGTACTGAGAACCAAGCACCCTGAGTAATGAGCACCCATCACGCTGTGCACTGAGCACCCAGCACCCGAGTACTGAGCACCCAGCACCCGGAGTACTGAGCACCCAACATACTGAGCACCGAGCACCCCGAGCACTGAGCAACCAGCACCCTGAGTACTGAGCACCGAGCACCCCGAGCACTGAGCACCCAGCGCCCCAAGCACTGAGCACCCAGCACCCCGAGCACTGAGCACCCAGCACCCCGAGCAATGAGCACCCAGCATCCTGAGAAATGAGCACCCAGCACCCTGAGTACTGAGCACCCAGCACCCCGAGCACTGAGCACGCAGCACCCTGAGCACTGAGCACCCAGCACCCTGAGTACTGAGCACTGAGCACCCCGAGTACTGAGCACCTAGCACCCCGAGCACTGAGCACCGAGCACCCCGAGCACTGAGTACCCAGCACCCTGAGTACTGAGCACCCAGCACCCTGAGTACTGAGCACCCAGCACCCCGAGCACTGAGCACCCTGAGTACTGAGCACCCAGCACCCTGAGTACTGAGCACTAAGCACCCAGAGCGCTGAGAACACAGCACCTCGAGCACGGAGCACCCAGGACCCCGAGCACTGAGTACTGAGCACCCAGCACCCTGAGTAATGAGCACCGAGCTCCCCGAGCACTGAGCACCCTGAGTACTGAGCACCCAGCACCCCGATCACAGAGCACCCAGCACCCTCAGCACTGAGTACCAAGCCCCCCGAGCACTGAGCACACAGCACCCTGAGTACTGAGCACCCAGCACCCTGAGTACTGAGCACCCAGCACCCTGAGTACTGAGCACCCAGGACCCTGAGCACTGAGCACCCAGCACCCTCAGTACTGAGCACCCAGCACCCCGAGCACTGAGCACCCAGCACCCTGAGTACTGAGCACCCAGCACCCTGAGTACTGAGCAACCCGAGCACTGAGCACCCAGCACCCTGAGTACTGAGCACCCTAAGGACTGAGCACCGATCACCCTGAGCACTGAGCACCCAGCACCCTGAATACTGAGCACCCAGCACCCTGAGTACTGAGCACCCAGCACCCTGAGTACTGAGCACCCAGCACCCCGAGCACTGAGCACCCAGCACCCCGAGCACTGAGCACCCAGCACCCTGAGTACTGAGCACCCAGCACCCTGAGTACTGAGCACCCAGCACCCTGAGCACTGAGCACAAAGCACGCTGAGTACTGAGCACTGAGCACCCAGCACCCTGAGCACTGAGCACCCAGCACCCTGAGTACTGAGCACCGAGCACCCCGAGCACTGAGCACCCAGCACCCTGAGTACTGATCTCAGAGCACCCCAAGCACTGAGCACCCAGTGCCCCGAGCACCGAGCACCCTGAGCACTGAGCACCCAGCACCCTGAGTACTGAGCACCCAGCACCCTGAGCAATGAGCACCCTGAGTACTGAGCACCCAGCACCTTGACCACTGAGCACCGAGCACCCCGAGCACTGAGCACCCAGCGCCCCGAGCACTGAGCACCCAGCGCCCCGAGCACTGAGCACCCAGCACCCTGAGCACTGAGCACCCAGCACCCTGAGCACTGAGCACCCAGCACCCTGAGTACTGAGCACCGAGCACCCCGAGCACTGAGCACCCAGCACCCTGAGTACTGAGCACCCAGCAGCCTGAGTACTGAGCACCCAGCACCCCGAGCACTGAGCACCCAGCACCCTGAGTACTGAGCACCGAGCACCCCGAGCACTGAGCACCCAGCACCCTGAGTACTGAGAACCAAGCACCCTGAGTAATGAGCACCCATCACGCTGTGCACTGGGCACCCAGCACCCCGAGTACTGAGCACCCAGCACCCGGAGTACTGAGCACCCAACATACTGAGCACCGAGCACCCCGAGCACTGAGCACCCAGCACCCTGAGTACTGAGCACCGAGCACCCCGAGCACTGAGCACCCAGCGCCCCAAGCACTGAGCACCCAGCACCCCGAGCACTGAGCACCCAGCACCCCGAGCAATGAGCACCCAGCATCCTGAGAAATGAGCACCCAGCACCCTGAGTACTGAGCACCCAGCACCCCGAGCACTGAGCACGCAGCACCCTGAGCACTGAGCACCCAGCACCCTGAGTACTGAGCACTGAGCACCCCGAGTACTGAGCACCTAGCACCCCGAGCACTGAGCACCGAGCACCCCGAGCACTGAGTACCCAGCACCCTGAGTACTGAGCACCCAGCACCCTGAGTACTGAGCACCCAGCACCCCGAGCACTGAGCACCCTGAGTACTGAGCACCCAGCACCCTGAGTACTGAGCACAAAGCACCCAGAGTGCTGAGCACCCAGCACCTCGAGCACGGAGCACCCAGGACCCCGAGCACTGAGTACTGAGCACCCAGCACCCTGAGTAATGAGCACCGAGCTCCCCGAGCACTGAGCACCCTGAGTACTGAGCACCCAGCACCCCGATCACAGAGCACCCAGCACCCTCAGCACTGAGTACCCAGCCCCCCGAGCACTGAGCACACAGCACCCTGAGTACTGAGCACCCAGCACCCTGAGTACTGAGCAACCCGAGCACTGAGCACCCAGCACCCTGAGTACTGAGCACCCAGCACCCTGAGTACTGAGCACCCAGCACCCCGAGCACTGAGCACCCAGCACCCCGAGCACTGAGCACCCAGCACCCTGAGTACTGAGCACCCAGCACCCTGAGTACTGAGCACCCAGGACCCTGAGCACTGAGCACCCAGCACCCTCAGTACTGAGCACCCAGCACCCCGAGCACTGAGCACCCAGCACCCTGAGTACTGAGCACCCAGCACCCTGAGTACTGAGCAACCCGAGCACTGAGCACCCAGCACCCTGAGTACTGAGCACCCTGAGGACTGAGCACCGATCACCCTGAGCACTGAGCCCCCAGCACCCTGAATACTGAGCACCCAGCACCCTGAGTACTGAGCACCCAGCACCCTGAGTACTGAGCACCCAGCACCCCGAGCACTGAGCACCCAGCACCCCGAGCACTGAGCACCCAGCACCCTGAGTACTGAGCACCCAGCACCCTGAGTACTGAGCACCCAGCACCCTGAGCACTGAGCACAAAGCACGCTGAGTACTGAGCACTGAGCACCCTGAGTACTGAGCACCGAGGACCCTGAGCACTGAGCACCCAGCACCCCGAGTACTGAGCACCCAGCACCCTGACTACTGAGCACCGAGCAGCCCGAGCACTGAGCACCCAGCACCCTGAGTACTGAGCACCCAGCACCCTGAGTACTGAGCACCCAGCACCCCGAGCACTGAGCACCCAGCACCCCGAGCCCTGAGCACCCAGCACCCAGAGAATGAGCACCCAGCACCCTGAGTATTGAGAACCGAGCACCGTGAGTACTGAGCACCCAGCACACTGAGCACTGAGCACCCAGCACCCCGAGTACTGTGCACCCAGCACCCCGAGCACTGAGCAACCAGCACTCCGAGAATGAGCACCCAGCACCCTGAGTACTGAGCACCCAGCACCCCGAGCACTGAGCACCCAGCACCCTGAGTACTGAGCACTGAGCACCCAGCACCCTGAGCACTGAGCACCGAGCACCCTGAGCACTGAGCACCCAGCACCCTGAGTACTGAGCACCCAGCACCCTGAGCAATGAACACCCTGAGTACTGAGCACCCAGCACCTTGACCACTGAGCGCCGAGCACCCCGAGCACTGAGCACCCAGCGCCCCGAGCACTGAGCACCCAGCGCCCCGAGCACTGAGCACCCAGCACCCTGAGCACTGAGCACCCAGCACCCTGAGCACTGAGCACCCAGCACCCTGAGTACTGAGCACCGAGCACCCCGAGCACTGAGCACCCAGCACCCTGAGTACTGAGCACCCAGCAGCCTGAGTACTGAGCACCCAGCACCCCGAGCACTGAGCACCCAGCACCCTGAGTACTGAGCACCGAGCACCCCGAGCAATGAGCACCCAGCACCCTGAGTACTGAGAACCAAGCACCCTGAGTAATGAGCACCCATCACGCTGTGCACTGAGCACCCAGCACCCCGAGTACTGAGCACCCAGCACCCGGAGTACTGAGCACCCAACATACTGAGCACCGAGCACCCCGAGCAGTGAGCACCCAGCACCCTGAGTACTGAGCACCGAGCACCCCGAGCACTGAGCACCCAGCACCCCGAGCAATGAGCACCCAGCATCCTGAGAAATGAGCACCCAGCACCCTGAGTACTGAGCACCCAGCACCCCGAGCACTGAGCACGCAGCACCCTGAGCACTGAGCACCCAGCACCCTGAGTACTGAGCACTGAGCACCCCGAGTACTGAGCACCTAGCACCCCGAGCACTGAGCACCAAGCACCCCGAGCACTGAGTACCCAGCACCCTGAGTACTGAGCACCCAGCACCCTGAGTACTGAGCACCCAGCACCCCGAGCACTGAGCACCCTGAGTACTGAGCACCCAGCACCCTGAGTACTGAGCACTAAGCACCCAGAGCGCTGAGTACCCAGCCCCCCGAGCACTGAGCACACAGCACCCTGAGTACTGAGCACCCAGCACCCTGAGTACTGTGCACCCAGCACCCTGAGTACTGAGCACCCAGGACACTGAGCACTGAGCACCCAGCACCCTCAGTACTGAGCACCCAGCACCCCGAGCACTGAGCACCCAGCACCCTGAGTACTGAGCACCCAGCACCCTGAGTACTGAGCAACCCGAGCACTGAGCACCCAGCACCCTGAGTACTGAGCACCCTGAGGACTGAGCACCGATCACCCTGAGCACTGAGCACCCAGCACCCTGAATACTGAGCACCCAGCACCCTGAGTACTGAGCACCCAGCACCCTGAGTACTGAGCACCCAGCACCCCGAGCACTGAGCACCCAGCACCCCGAGCACTGAGCACCCAGCACCCTGAGTACTGAACACCCAGCACCCTGAGTACTGAGCACCCAGCACCCTGAGCACTGAGCACAAAGCACGCTGAGTACTGAGCACTGAGCACCCAGCACCCTGAGCACTGAGCACCCAGCACCCTGAGTACTGAGCACCGAGCACCCCGAGCACTGAGCACCCAGCACCCTGAGTACTGATCTCAGAGCACCCCAAGCACTGAGCACCCAGTGCCCCGAGCACCGAGCACCCTGAGCACTGAGCACCCAGCACCCTGAGTACTGAGCACCCAGCACCCTGAGCAATGAGCACCCTGAGTACTGAGCACCCAGCACCTTGACCACTGAGCACCGAGCACCCCGAGCACTGAGCACCCAGCGCCCCGAGCACTGAGCACCCAGCGCCCCGAGCACTGAGCACCCAGCACCCTGAGCACTGAGCACCCAGCACCCTGAGCACTGAGCACCCAGCACCCTGAGTACTGAGCACCGAGCACCCCGAGCACTGAGCACCCAGCACCCTGAGTACTGAGCACCCAGCAGCCTGAGTACTGAGCACCCAGCACCCCGAGCACTGAGCACCCAGCACCCTGAGTACTGAGCACCGAGCACCCCGAGCACTGAGCACCCAGCACCCTGAGTACTGAGAACCAAGCACCCTGAGTAATGAGCACCCATCACGCTGTGCACTGGGTACCCAGCACCCCGAGTACTGAGCACCCAGCACCCGGAGTACTGAGCACCCAACATACTGAGCACCGAGCACCCCGAGCACTGAGCACCCAGCACCCTGAGTACTGAGCACCGAGCACCCCGAGCACTGAGCACCCAGCGCCCCAAGCACTGAGCACCCAGCACCCCGAGCACTGAGCACCCAGCACCCCGAGCAATGAGCACCCAGCATCCTGAGAAATGAGCACCCAGCACCCTGAGTACTGAGCACCCAGCACCCCGAGCACTGAGCACGCAGCAACCTGAGCACTGAGCACCCAGCACCCTGAGTACTGAGCACTGAGCACCCCGAGTACTGAGCACCTAGCACCCCGAGCACTGAGCACCAAGCACCCCGAGCACTGAGTACCCAGCACCCTGAGTACTGAGCACCCAGCACCCTGAGTACTGAGCACCCAGCACCCCGAGCACTGAGCACCCTGAGTACTGAGCACCCAGCACCCTGAGTACTGAGCACTAAGCACCCAGAGCGCTGAGTACCCAGCCCCCCGAGCACTGAGCACACAGCACCCTGAGTACTGAGCACCCAGCACCCTGAGTACTGTGCACCCAGCACCCTGAGTACTGAGCACCCAGGACACTGAGCACTGAGCACCCAGCACCCTCAGTACTGAGCACCCAGCACCCCGAGCACTGAGCACCCAGCACCCTGAGTACTGAGCACCCAGCACCCTGAGTACTGAGCAACCCGAGCACTGAGCACCCAGCACCCTGAGTACTGAGCACCCTGAGGACTGAGCACCGATCACCCTGAGCACTGAGCACCCAGCACCCTGAATACTGAGCACCCAGCACCCTGAGTACTGAGCACCCAGCACCCTGAGTACTGAGCACCCAGCACCCCGAGCACTGAGCACCCAGCACCCCGAGCACTGAGCACCCAGCACCCTGAGTACTGAACACCCAGCACCCTGAGTACTGAGCACCCAGCACCCTGAGCACTGAGCACAAAGCACGCTGAGTACTGAGCACTGAGCACCCAGCACCCTGAGCACTGAGCACCCAGCACCCTGAGTACTGAGCACCGAGCACCCCGAGCACTGAGCACCCAGCACCCTGAGTACTGATCTCAGAGCACCCCAAGCACTGAGCACCCAGTGCCCCGAGCACCGAGCACCCTGAGCACTGAGCACCCAGCACCCTGAGTACTGAGCACCCAGCACCCTGAGCAATGAGCACCCTGAGTACTGAGCACCCAGCACCTTGACCACTGAGCACCGAGCACCCCGAGCACTGAGCACCCAGCGCCCCGAGCACTGAGCACCCAGCGCCCCGAGCACTGAGCACCCAGCACCCTGAGCACTGAGCACCCAGCACCCTGAGCACTGAGCACCCAGCACCCTGAGTACTGAGCACCGAGCACCCCGAGCACTGAGCACCCAGCACCCTGAGTACTGAGCACCCAGCAGCCTGAGTACTGAGCACCCAGCACCCCGAGCACTGAGCACCCAGCACCCTGAGTACTGAGCACCGAGCACCCCGAGCACTGAGCACCCAGCACCCTGAGTACTGAGAACCAAGCACCCTGAGTAATGAGCACCCATCACGCTGTGCACTGGGTACCCAGCACCCCGAGTACTGAGCACCCAGCACCCGGAGTACTGAGCACCCAACATACTGAGCACCGAGCACCCCGAGCACTGAGCACCCAGCACCCTGAGTACTGAGCACCGAGCACCCCGAGCACTGAGCACCCAGCGCCCCAAGCACTGAGCACCCAGCACCCCGAGCACTGAGCACCCAGCACCCCGAGCAATGAGCACCCAGCATCCTGAGAAATGAGCACCCAGCACCCTGAGTACTGAGCACCCAGCACCCCGAGCACTGAGCACGCAGCAACCTGAGCACTGAGCACCCAGCACCCTGAGTACTGAGCACTGAGCACCCCGAGTACTGAGCACCTAGCACCCCGAGCACTGAGCACCGAGCACCCCGAGCACTGAGTACCCAGCACCCTGAGTACTGAGCACCCAGCACCCTGAGTACTGAGCACCCAGCACCCCGAGCACTGAGCACCCTGAGTACTGAGCACCCAGCACCCTGAGTACTGAGCACAAAGCACCCAGAGTGCTGAGCACCCAGCACCTCGAGCACGGAGCACCCAGGACCCCGAGCACTGAGTACTGAGCACCCAGCACCCTGAGTAATGAGCACCGAGCTCCCCGAGCACTGAGCACCCTGAGTACTGAGCACCCAGCACCCCGATCACAGAGCACCCAGCACCCTCAGCACTGAGTACCCAGCCCCCCGAGCACTGAGCACACAGCACCCTGAGTACTGAACACCCAGCACCCTGAGTACTGAGCACCCAGCACCCTGAGTACTGAGCACCCAGGACCCTGAGCACTGAGCACCCAGCACCCTCAGTACTGAGCACCCAGCACCCCGAGCACTGAGCACCCAGCACCCTGAGTACTGAGCACCCAGCACCCTGAGTACTGAGCAACCCGAGCACTGAGCACCCAGCACCCTGAGTACTGAGCACCCTGAGGACTGAGCACCGATCACCCTGAGCACTGAGCCCCCAGCACCCTGAATACTGAGCACCCAGCACCCTGAGTACTGAGCACCCAGCACCCTGAGTACTGAGCACCCAGCACCCCGAGCACTGAGCACCCAGCACCCCGAGCACTGAGCACCCAGCACCCTGAGTACTGAGCACCCAGCACCCTGAGTACTGAGCACCCAGCACCCTGAGCACTGAGCACAAAGCACGCTGAGTACTGAGCACTGAGCACCCTGAGTACTGAGCACCGAGGACCCTGAGCACTGAGCACCCAGCACCCCGAGTACTGAGCACCCAGCACCCTGACTACTGAGCACCGAGCAGCCCGAGCACTGAGCACCCAGCACCCTGAGTACTGAGCACCCAGCACCCTGAGTACTGAGCACCCAGCACCCCGAGCACTGAGCACCCAGCACCCCGAGCCCTGAGCACCCAGCACCCAGAGAATGAGCACCCAGCACCCTGAGTATTGAGAACCGAGCACCGTGAGTACTGAGCACCCAGCACACTGAGCACTGAGCACCCAGCACCCCGAGTACTGTGCACCCAGCACCCCGAGCACTGAGCAACCAGCACCCCGAGAATGAGCACCCAGCACCCTGAGTACTGAGCACCCAGCACCCCGAGCACTGAGCACCCAGCACCCTGAGTACTGAGCACTGAGCACCCAGCACCCTGAGCACTGAGCACCCAGCACCTTGAGCACTGAGCACCGAGAACCCCGAGCACTGATCACCCAGCACCCGGAGTACTGAGCACCGAGCACCCCGAGCACTGAGCACCCAGCACCCTGAGTACTGAGCTCTGAGCACCCTGAGCACTGAGCACCCAGTGCCCCGAGCACCGAGCACCCTGAGCACTGAGCACCCAGCACCCTGAGCAATGAGCACCCTGAGTACTGAGCACCCAGCACCTTGAGCACTGAGCACCGAGCACCCCGAGCACTGAGCACCCAGCACCCTGAGTACTGAGCACCGAGCACCCCGAGCACTGAGCACCCAGCACCCTGAGTACTGAGCTCTGAGCACCCTGAGCACTGAGCACCCAGTGCCCCGAGCACCGAGCACCCTGAGCACTGAGCACCCAACACCCTGAGCAATGAGCACCCTGAGTACTGAGCACCCAGCACCTTGAGCACTGAGCACCGAGAACCCCGAGCACTGAGCACCCAGCACCCGGAGTACTGAGCACCCAGCACCCTGAGTACTAAGCACCGAGCACCCTGAGTACTGAGCACCCAGCACCCTGAGCACTGAACACACAGCACCCTGAGTACTGAGCACTTCGAGCACTGAGAACCCAGCACCCTGAGTACTGAGCACCGAGCACCCCGAGCACTGAGCACCCAGCACCGCGAGCACTGAGCACATAGCACCCCGAGCACTGAGCACCCAGCACCCCGAGCACTGAGCACCCAGCACCGCGAGCACTGAGCACATAGCACCCCGAGCACTGAGCACCCAGCACTCTTAGTACTGAGTACCCAGCACCCTGAGCACTGAGCACCCAGCACGCTGAGCACTGAGCACACAGCACCCTGAGCACTGAGCACCCAGCACCCTGAGTACTGAGCACTGAGCACCCAGCACCCCGAGCACTGAGCACCCAGCACCCTGAGTACTGAGCACCGAGCACCCCGAGCACTGAGCACCCAGCACCCTGAGTACTGAGCTCAGAGCACCCCAAGCACTGAGCACCCAGTGCCCCGAGCACCGAGCACCCTGAGCACTGAGCACCCAGCACCCTGAGTACTGAGCACCCAGCACCCTGAGCAATGAACACCCTGAGTACTGAGCACCCAGCACCTTGACCACTGAGCGCCGAGCACCCCGAGCACTGAGCACCCAGCGCCCCGAGCACTGAGCACCCAGCGCCCCGAGCACTGAGCACCCAGCACCCTGAGCACTGAGCACCCAGCACCCTGAGCACTGAGCACCCAGCACCCTGAGTACTGAGCACCGAGCACCCCGAGCACTGAGCACCCAGCACCCTGAGTACTGAGCACCCAGCAGCCTGAGTACTGAGCACCCAGCACCCCGAGCACTGAGCACCCAGCACCCTGAGTACTGAGCACCGAGCACCCCGAGCAATGAGCACCCAGCACCCTGAGTACTGAGAACCAAGCACCCTGAGTAATGAGCACCCATCACGCTGTGCACTGAGCACCCAGCACCCCGAGTACTGAGCACCCAGCACCCGGAGTACTGAGCACCCAACATACTGAGCACCGAGCACCCCGAGCAGTGAGCACCCAGCACCCTGAGTACTGAGCACCGAGCACCCCGAGCACTGAGCACCCAGCGCCCCAAGCACTGAGCACACAGCACCCCGAGCACTGAGCACCCAGCACCCCGAGCAATGAGCACCCAGCATCCTGAGAAATGAGCACCCAGCACCCTGAGTACTGAGCACCCAGCACCCCGAGCACTGAGCACGCAGCACCCTGAGCACTGAGCACCCAGCACCCTGAGTACTGAGCACTGAGCACCCCGAGTACTGAGGACCTAGCACCCCGAGCACTGAGCACCAAGCACCCCGAGCACTGAGTACCCAGCACCCTGAGTACTGAGCACCCAGCACCCTGAGTACTGAGCACCCAGCACCCCGAGCACTGAGCACCCTGAGTACTGAGCACCCAGCACCCTGAGTACTGAGCACTAAGCACCCAGAGCGCTGAGTACCCAGCCCCCCGAGCACTGAGCACACAGCACCCTGAGTACTGAGCACCCAGCACCCTGAGTACTGTGCACCCAGCACCCTGAGTACTGAGCACCCAGGACCCTGAGCACTGAGCACCCAGCACCCTCAGTACTGAGCACCCAGCACCCCGAGCACTGAGCACCCAGCACCCTGAGTACTGAGCACCCAGCACCCTGAGTACTGAGCAACCCGAGCACTGAGCACCCAGCACCCTGAGTACTGAGCACCCTGAGGACTGAGCACCGATCACCCTGAGCACTGAGCACCCAGCACCCTGAATACTGAGCACCCAGCACCCTGAGTACTGAGCACCCAGCACCCTGAGTACTGAGCACCCAGCACCCCGAGCACTGAGCACCCAGCACCCCGAGCACTGAGCACCCAGCACCCTGAGTACTGAGCACCCAGCACCCTGAGTACTGAGCACCCAGCACCCTGAGCACTGAGCACAAAGCACGCTGAGTACTGAGCACTGAGCACCCTGAGTACTGAGCACCGAGGACCCTGAGCACTGAGCACCCAGCACCCCGAGTACTGAGCACCCAGACACTGAGTACTGAGCACCGAGCACCCCGAGCACTGAGCACCCAGCACCCTGAGTACTGAGCACCCAGCACCCTGAGTACTGAGCACCCAGCACCCCGAGCACTGAGCACCCAGCACCCCGAGCCCTGAGCACCCAGCACCCAGAGAATGAGCACCCAGCACCCTGAGTATTGAGAACCGAGCACCGTGAGTACTGAGCACCCAGCACACTGAGCACTGAGCACCCAGCACCCCGAGTACTGTGCACCCAGCACCCCGAGCACTGAGCAACCAGCACCCCGAGAATGAGCACCCAGCACCCTGAGTACTGAGCACCCAGCACCCCGAGCACTGAGCACCCAGCACCCTGAGTACTGAGCACCGAGCACCCCGAGCACTGAGCACCCAGCACCCTGAGTACTGAGAACCAAGCACCCTGAGTAATGAGCACCCATCACGCTGTGCACTGAGCACCCAGCACCCCGAGTACTGAGCACCCAGCACCCGGAGTACTGAGCACCCAACATACTGAGCACCGAGCACCCCGAGCACTGAGCACCCAGCACCCTGAGTACTGAGCACCGAGCACACCGAGCACTGAGCACCCAGCGCCCCAAGCACTGAGCACCCAGCACCCCGAGCACTGAGCACCCAGCACCCCGAGCAATGAGCACCCAGCATCCTGAGAAATGAGCACCCAGCACCCTGAGTACTGAGCACCCAGCACCCCGAGCACTGAGCACGCAACACCCTGAGCACTGAGCACCCAGCACCCTGAGTACTGAGCACTGAGCACCCCGAGTACTGAGCACCTAGCACCCCGAGCACTGAGCACCGAGCACCCCGAGCACTGAGTACCCAGCACCCTGAGTACTGAGCACCCAGCACCCTGAGTACTGAGCACCCAGCACCCCGAGCACTGAGCACCCTGAGTACTGAGCACCCAGCACACTGAGTACTGAGCACTAAGCACCCAGAGCGCTGAGCACCCAGCACCTCGAGCACGGAGCACCCAGGACCCCGAGCACTGAGTACTGAGCACCCAGCACCCTGAGTAATCAGCACCGAGCTCCCCGAGCACTGAGCACCCTGAGTACTGAGCACAAAGCACCCCGATCACAGAGCACCCAGCACCCTCAGCACTGAGTACCCAGCCCCCCGAGCAATGAGCACACAGCACCCTGAGTACTGAGCACCCAGCACCCTGAGTACTGAGCACCCAGCACCCTGAGTACTGAGCACCCAGGACCCTGAGCACTGAGCACCCAGCACCCTCAGTACTGAGCAAACAGCACCCCGAGCACTGAGCACCCAGCACCCTGAGTACTGAGCACCCAGCACCCTGAGTACTGAGCAACCCGAGCACTGAGCACCCAGCACCCTGAGTACTGAGCACCCTGAGGACTGAGCACCGATCACCCTGAGCACTGAGCACCCAGCACCCTGAATACTGAGCACCCAGCACCCTGAGTACTGAGCACCCAGCACCCTGAGTACTGAGCACCCAGCACCCCGAGCACTGAGCACCCAGCACCCCGAGCACTGAGCACCCAGCACCCTGAGTACTGAGCACCCAGCACCCTGAGTACTGAGCACCCAGCACCCTGAGCACTGAGCACAAAGCACGCTGAGTACTGAGCACTGAGCACCCTGAGTACTGAGCACCCAGCACCCCGAGCACTGAGCACCCAGCACCCTGAGCACTGAGCACCCAGCACCCTGAGTACTGAGCACCCAGCACCAAGAGTACTGAGCACTGAGCATCCTGAGCACTGAGCACCCAGCACCCCGAGCACTGAGCACCCAGCACCCTGAGTACTGAGCACCAAGCACCCTGAGTACTGAGCACCCAGCACCCTGAGTACTGAGCACCCAGCACCGTGAGTACTGAGCACCCAGCACCCCGAGCACTGAGCACCCAGCGCCCCGAGCACTGAGCACCCAGCACCCCGAGCTTTGAGCACTGAGCACCCTGAGCACTGAGCACACAGCACCCCGAGTACTGAGCACTGAGCACCCTGAGAACTGAGCACCCAGCACCCCGAGTACTGAGCACTGAGCACCCTGAGTACTGAGCACCCAGCACCCTGAGCACTGAGTACCCAGCACCCTGAGCACTGAGCACCCAGCACCCTGAGCACTGAGCACCCAGCACCCTGAGCACTGAGCACCCAGCACCCTGAGTACTGAGCACTGAGCACCCAGCACCCCGTGCACTGAACACAGAGCACCCTGAGTACTGAGCACTGAGCACCCAGCACCCCGAGCACTGAGCACCCAGCACCCTGAGCATTGAGCACCCAGCACCCAAGTACTGATCACCCAGCACCCTGAGCACTGAGTACCCAGCACCCTGAGCACTGAGCACCCAGCACCCTGAGCACTGAGCACCCAGCACCCTGAGCACTGAGCACCAAGCACCCCGAGCACTGAACACCCAGCACCCTGAGTACTGAGCACTGAGCACCCAGCACCCTGAGCACTGAGCACCCAGCACCCGAGTACTGAGCACCCAGCACCCTGAGTACTGAGCACCCAGCACCCTGAGTACTCAGCACCCAGCACCCCGACCACTGAGCACCCAGCACCCTGAGTACTGAGCACCCAGCACCCTGAGCACCGAGCACCCAGCACCCTGAGCACTGAGCACCCAGCACCCTGAGTAGTGAGCACCCTGAGTACTGAGCACCGAGCACCCCGAGCACTGAGCACCCAGCACCCTGAGTACTGAGCTCTGAGCACCCTGAGCACTGAGCAACCAGTGCCCCGAGCACCGAGCACCCTGAGCACTGAGCACCCAGCACCCTGAGCAATGAGCACCCTGAGTACTGAGCACCCAGCAGCTTGAGCACTGAGCACCGAGAACCCCGAGCACTGAGCACCCAGCACCCGGAGTACTGAGCACCCAGCACCCTGAGTACTAAGCACCGAGCACCCTGAGTACTGAGCACCCAGCACCCTGAGCACTGAACACACAGCACCCTGAGTACTGAGCACTTCGAGCACTGAGCACCCAGCACCCTGAGTACTGAGCACCCAGAAGCCTGAGCACTGAGCACCCAGCACCGCGAGCACTGAGCACATAGCACCCTGAGTACTGAGGACCGAGCTCCCCGAGCACTGAGCACCCAGAACCCTGAGTACTGAGCACCCAGCAGCCTGAGTACTGAGCACCCAGCACCCCGAGTACTGAGCACCCAGCACCCTGAGTACTGAGCACCGAGCACCCCGAGCACTGAGCACCCAGCACCCTGAGTACTGAGCACCCAGCACCCTGAGTACTGAGCACCCAGCACCCCGAGCACTGAGCACCCAGCACCCCGAGCACTGAGCACCCAGCACCCAGAGAATGAGCACCCAGCACCCTGAGTATTGAGAACCGAGCACCCTGAGTACTGAGCACCCAGTACACTGAGCACTGAGCACCCAGCACCCCGAGTACTGTGCACCCAGCACCCCGAGCACTGAGCAACCAGCACCCCGAGAATGAGCACCCAGCACCCCGAGAATGAGCACCCAGCACCCTGAGTACTGAGCACCCAGCACCCTGAGTACTGAGCACCCAGCACCCTGAATACTGAGCACTGAGCACCCCGAGTACTGAGCACCCAGCACCCTGAGCACTGAGCACCCAGCACCCTGAGTACTGAGCACTGAGCACCCCGAGTACTGAGCACCCAGCACCCCGAGCACTGAGCACCGAGCACCCCGAGCACTGAGTACCCAGCACCCTGAGTACTGAGCACGCAGCACCCTGAGTACTGAGCACCCAGCACCCCGAGCACTGAGCACCCTGAGGACTGAGCACCCAGCACCCTGAGTACTGAGCACTAAGCACCCAGAGCGCTGAGCACCCAGCACCTCGAGCACGGAGCACCCAGGACCCCGAGCACTGAGTACTGAACACCCAGCACCCTCAGTAATGAGCACCGAGCTCCCCGAGCACTGAGCACCCTGAGTACTGAGCACCCAGCACCCCGATCACAGAGCACCCAGCACCCTCAGCACTGAGTACCCAGCCCCCCGAGCACTGAGCACCCAGCACCCTGAGTACTGAGCACCCAGCACCCTGAGTACTGAGCACCCAGCACCCTGAGTACTGAGCACCCAGCACCCTGAGCACTGAGCACCCAGCACCCTGAGTACTGAGCACCCAGCACCCCGAGCACTGAGCACCCAGCACCCTGAGTACTGAGCACCCAGCACCCTGAGTACTGAGCAACCCGAGCACTGAGCACCCAGCACCCTGAGTACTGAGCACCCTGAGGACTGAGCACCGATCACCCTGAGAACTGAGCACCCAGCACCCTGAATACTGAGCACCCAGCACCCTGAGTACTGAGCACCCAGCACCCTGAGTACTGAGCACCCAGCACCCCGAGCACTGAGCACCCAGCACCCCGAGTACTGTGCACCCAGCAACCCGAGCACTGAGCAACCAGCACCCCGAGAATGAGCACCCAGCACCCTGAGTACTGAGCACCCAGCACCCCGAGCACTGAGCACCCAGCACCCTGAGTACTGAGCACCCAGCACCCTGAGTACTGAGCACCCAGCACCCTGAGTACTGAGCACCCAGAACCCTGAGTACTGAGCACCCAGCACCCTGAGTACTGAGCACCCAGCACCCTGAGTACGGAGCACCCAGCACACTGAGTACTGAGCACCGAGCACCCCGAGCACTGAGCACCCAGCACCCTGAGTACTGAGCACCCAGCACCAAGAGTACTGAGCACTGAGCATCCTGAGCACTGAGCACCCAGCACCCCAAGCACTGAGCACCCAGCACCCTGAGTACTGAGCACCGAGCACCCTGAGTACTGAGCACCAAGCACCCTGAGTACTGAGCACCCAGCACCCTGAGCACTGAGCAGCCAGCACCCTGAGCACTGAGGACCCAGCACCCCGAGCACTGAGCACACAGCACCCTGAGCACTGAGCACCCAGCACCCAGAGTACTGAGCACCCAGCACCCTGAGTACTGAGCACCGAGTACCCCGAGCACTGAGCTCCCAGCACCCGGAGTACTGAGCACCCAGCACCAAGAGTACTGACCACCGAGCATCCTGAGCACTGAGCACCGAGCACCCCGAGCACTAAGCACCCAGCACCCTGAGTACTGAGCACCCAGCACCCTGAGCAATGAGCACCCTGATTACTGAGCACCCAGCACCCTGAGCAATTAGCACCCTGATTACTGAGCACCCAGCACCTTGAGCACTGAGCACCGAGCACCCCGAGCACTGAGCACCCAGCACCCGGAATACTGAGCACCCAGCACCCTGAGTACTAAGCACTGAGCACCTTGAGTACTGAGCACCCAGCACCCTGAGCACTGAACCCACAGCACCCTGAGTACTGAGCACCTCGAGCACTGAGCACCCAGCACCCTGAGTACTGAGCACCGAGCACCCCGAGCACTGAGCACCCAGCACCGCGAGCACTGACCACCCAGCACCCCGAGCACAGAGCACCCAGCACCCTGAGTACTGAGCACCCAGCACCCTCAGTACTGAGCACCCAGCACCCTGAGCACTGAGTACCCAGCACCCTGAGCACTGAGCACCCAGCACCCTGAGTACTGAGCACTGAGCACCCAGCACCCCGAGCACTGAGCACCCTGCACCCTGAGTACTGAGCACTGAGCAACCAGCACCCCGAGCACTGAGCACCCAGCACCCTGAGCACTGAGCACCCAGCACCGGAGTACTGAGCACCCAGCACCCTGAGTAGTGAGCACCCAGCACCCTGAGTACTGAGCACCCAGCACCCCGAGTACTGAGCACCCAGCACCCTGAGTACTGAGCACCCAGCACCCTGAGCACTGAGCACCCAGCACCCCGAGCACTGAGCACCCAGCACCCTGAGCACTGAGCACCCAGCACCCTGAGCACTGAGCACCCAGCACACTGAGCACTGAGCACCGAGCACCCTGAGTAATGAGCACCCAACGTACTGAGCACCGAGCACCCCGAGCACTGAGCACCCAGCACCCCGAGAATGAGCACCCAGCACCCTGAGTATTGAGAACCGTGCACCCCGAGCACTGAGCACCCAGCACCCTGAGCACTGAGCACAGAGCACCCCGAGTACTGAGCACGAACCACCCTGAGTACTGAGCACCGAGTACCCCGAGCACTGAGCACCCAGCACCCTGAGTACTGAGCACCCAGCACCAAGAGTACTGAGCACCGAGCACCCCGAGCACTGAGCACCCAGCACCCTGAGTAATGAGCACCCAGCACCCCGAGCACTGAGCACCCTGAGTACTCAGCACCCAGCACCCTGATTAATGAGCACCCAGCACCCCGAGTACTGAGCACCCAGCACCCTGAGTACTGAGCACCCAACGTACTGAGCAACGAGCACCCTGAGCACTGAGCACCCAGCACCGTGAGTACTGAGCACCCAGCACCCTGAGCAATGAGCACCCTGAGTACTGAGCACCCAGCACCTTGAGCACTGAGCACCGAGCACCCCGAGCACTGAGCACCCAGCACCCGGAGTACTGAGCACCCAGCAACCTGAGTACTAAGCACTGAGCACCCAGCACCCTGAGCACTGAACCCACAGCACCCTGAGTACTGAGCACGTCGAGAACTGAGCACCCAGCACCCTGAGTACTGAGCACCGAGCACCCCGAGCACTGAGCACCCAGCACCGCGAGCACTGAGCACCCAGCACCCCGAGCACAGAGCACCCAGCACCCTGAGTACCGAGCACCCAGCACCCGCAGTACTGAGCACCCAGCACCCTGAGCACTGAGTACCCAGCACCCTGAGCACTGAGCACCCAGCACCCTGAGCACTGAGCACCCAGCACCCTGAGCACTGAGCACCCAGCACCCTGAGTACTGAGCACTGAGCACCCAGCATCCCGAGCACTGAGCACCCTGCAACCTGAGTACTGAGCACTGAGCACCCAGCACCCCGAGCACTGAGAACCCAGCACCCTGAGCACTGAGCACCCAGCACCGGAGTACTGAGCACCCAGCACCCTGAGTACTGAGCACCCAGCACCCGGAGTACTGAGCAAGCAGCACCCTAAGTACTGAGCACACAGCACCCTGAGCACTGAGCACCCAGCACCCCGAGCACTGAGCACCCAGCACCCTGAGCACTGAGCACCCAGCACCCTGAGTACTGAGCACTGAGCACCCAGCACCCCGAGCACTGAACACCCAGCACCCTGAGTACTAAGCACGCCGGAACCCTGAGTACTGAGCACACAGCACCCTGAGAACTGAGCAACCAGCATACTGAGCACCGAGCACCCCGAGCACTGAGCACCCAGCACCCTGAGTACTGAGCACCGAGCACCCTGAGTACTGAGCACCCAGCACCCTGAGTACTGAGCACCCAGCACCCTGAGCACTGAGCACCCAGCACCCTGAGTACTGAGCACTGAGCACCCCGAGTACTGAGCACCGGGCACCCCGAGCACTAAGCACCCAGCACCCCGAGCACCGAGCACCCAGCACCCTGAGCACTGAGCACCCAGCACCCTGAGCACTGAGCACCCAGCACCCTGAGTACTGAGCACCCAACGTACTGAGCACCGAGCACCCTGAGCACTGAGCACCCAGCACCCCGAGTACTGAGCACTGGGCACCCCGAGCACTAAGCACCCAGCACCCCGAGCACCGAGCACCCAGCACCCTGAGCACTGAGCACCCAGCACCCCGAGCACTGAGCACCGAGCACACTGAGCACTGAGTACCCAGCACCCCGAGCACTGAGCACCCAGCACCCCGAGCACTGAGCAACCAGCACCCCGAGCACCGAGCACCCAGCACCCTGAGCACTGAGCACCCAGCACTCTGAGCACTGAGCACCCTGAGCACTGAGCACCCAGCACCCTGAGTACTGAGCACTGAGTACCCCGAGTACTGAGCACCGGGCACCGCGAGCACTAAGCACCCAGCACCCCGAGCACCGAGCACCCAGCACGCTGAGCACTGAGCACCCAGCAACCTGAGCACTGAGCAGCCAGCACCATGAGCACTGAGCACCCAGCACCCCGAGCACTGAGCACCCAGCACCCTGAGCACTGAGCACAGAGCACCCCGAGTACTGAGCACCCACCACCCTGAGTACTGAGCACCGAGTACCCCGAGCACTGAGCACCCAGCACCCCGAGCACTGAGCACCCAGCACCCTGAGTAATGAGCACCCAGCACCCCAAGCACTGAGAACCCTGAGTACTGAGCACCCAGCACCCTGATTAATGAGCACCCAGCACCCCGAGTACTGAGCACCCAGCACCCTGAGTACTGAGCACCCAACGTACTGAGCAACGAGCACCCTGAGCACTGAGCACCCAGCACCCTGAGTACTGAGCACCCAGCACCCTGAGCAATGAGCACCCTGAGTACTGAGCACCCAGCACCTTGAGCACTGAGCACCGAGCACCCCGAGCACTGAGCACCCAGCACCCAGAGTACTGAGCACCCAGCACCCTGAGTACTAAGCACTGAGCAACCTGAGTACTGAGCACCCAGCACCCTGAGCACTGAACCCACAGCACGCTGAGTACTGAGCACGTCGAGAACTGAGCACCCAGCACCCTGAGTACTGAGCACCGAGCACCCCGAGCACTGAGCACCCAGCACCGCGAGCACTGAGCACCCAGCACCCCGAGCACAGAGCACCCAGCACCCTGAGTACTGAGCACCCAGCACCCTCAGTACTGAGCACCCAGCACCCTGAGCACTGAGTACCCAGCACGCTGAGCACTGAGCACCCAGCACCCTGAGCACTGAGCACCCAGCACCCTGAGCACTGAGCACCCAGCACCCTGAGTACTGAGCACTGAGCACCCAGCACCCCGAGCACTGAGCACCCTGCACCCTGAGTACTGAGCACTGAGCACCCAGCACCCCGAGCACTGAGCACCCAGCACCCTGAGCACTGAGCACCCAGCACCGGAGTACTGAGCACCCAGCACCCTGAGTACTGAGCACCCAGCACCCTGAGTACTGAGCACCCAGCACCCGGAGTACTGAGCACCCAGCACCCTGAGTACTGAGCACCCAGCACCCTGAGCACTGAGCACCCAGCACCCCGAGCACTGAGCACCCAGCACCCTGAGCACTGAGCACCCAGCACCCTGAGTACTGAGCACTGAGCACCCAGCACCCCGAGCACTTAACACCCAGCACCCTGAGTACTAAGCACCGAGCACCCCGAGCACTGAGCACCCAGCACCCTGAGTACTGAGCACCGAGCACCCTGAGTACTGAGCACCCAGCACCCTGAGTACTGAGCACCCAGCACCCTGAGCACTGAGCACCCAGCACCCTGAGTACTGAGCACTGAGCACCCCGAGTACTGAGCAGCGGGCACCCCGAGCACTAAGCACCCAGCACCCCGAGCACCGAGCACCCAGCACCCTGAGCACTGAGCACCCAGCACCCTGAGGACTGAGCACCCAGCACCCTGAGTACTGAGCACCCAACGTACTGAGCACTGAGCACCCTGAGGACTGAGCACCCAGCACCCCGAGTACTGAGCACTGGGCACCCAGAGCACTAAGCACCCAGCACCCCGAGCACCGAGCACCCAGCACCCTGAGCACTGAGCACCCAGCACCCCGAGCACTGAGCACCGAGCACACCGAGCACTGAGTACCCAGCACCCCGAGCACTGAGCACCCAGCACCCCGAGCACTGAGCACCCAGCACCCCGAGCACCGAGCACCCAGCACCCTGAGCACTGAGCACCCAGCACCCTGAGCACTGAGCACCCTGAGCACTGAGCACCCAGCACCCTGAGTACTGAGCACTGAGTACCCCGAGTACTGAGCACCGGGCACCCCGAGCACTAAGCACCCAGCACCCCGAGCACCGAGCACCCAGCACCCTGAGCACTGAGCACCCAGCACCCTGAGCACTGAGCACCCAGCACCCTGAGTACTGAGCACACAACGTACTGAGCACCGAGCACCCTGAGCACTGAGCACCCAGCACCCTGAGTACTGAGCACTGGGCACCCCGAGCACTAAGCACCCAGCACCCCTAGCACCGAGGACCCAGCACCCTGAGCACTGAGCACCCAGCACACCGAGCACTGAGCACCGAGCACACCGAGCTCTGAGTACCCAGCACCCCGAGCACTGAGCACCCAGCACCCAGAGCACTGAGCACCCAGCACCCCGAGCACTGAGCATTCAGCACCCTGAGCACTGAGCACCCAGCACCCCGAGCACTGAGCACCCAGCACCCCGAGCACTGAGCACCCAGCACCCTGAGTACTGAGCACCCAGCACCCCAAGCACTGAGCACCCTGAGTATTGAGCACCCAGCACCCTGATTAATGAGCACCCAGCACCCTGAGTACTGAGCACCGAGCACACTGAGTACTGAGCACCCAGCACCCTGAGTAATGAGCACCCAACGTACTGAGCACCGAGCACCCTGAGCACTGAGCACCCAGCACCCTGAGTACTGAGCACCCAGCACCCTGAGCAATGAGCACCCTGAGTACTGAGCACCCAGCACCTTGAGCACTGAGCACCGAGCACACCGAGCACTGAGCACCCAGCACCCGGTGTACTGAGCACCCAGCACCCTGAGTACTAAGCACCGAGCACCCTGAGTACTGAGCACCCAGCACCCTGAGCACTGAACACACAGCACCCTGAGTACCGAGCACCCTGAGCACTGAGCACCCAGCACCCTGAGCACTGAGCACCCAGAACCCAGAGCACTGAGCCCCCAGCACCCCGAGCACCGAGCACCCAGCACCCCGAGCACTGAGCACCCAGCACCGCGAGCACTGAGCAACCAGCACCCTGAGTAATGAGCTCCCAGCACCCCAAGCACTGAGAACCCTGAGTACTGAGCACCCAGCACCCTGATTAATGAGCACCCAGCACCCCGAGTACTGAGCACCCAGCACCCTGAGTACTGAGCACCCAACGTACTGAGCAACGAGCACCCTGAGCACTGAGCACCCAGCACCCTGAGTACTGAGCAACCAGCACCCTGAGCAATGAGCACCCTGAGTACTGAGCACCCAGCACCTTGAGCACTGAGTACCGAGCACCCCGAGCACTGAGCACCCAGCACCCGGAGTACTGAGCACCCAGCACCCTGAGTACTAAGCACTGAGCACCCTGAGTACTGAGCACCAAGCACCCTGAGCACTGAACCCACAGCACCCTGAGTACTGAGCACGTCGAGAACTGAGCACCCAGCACCCTGAGTACTGAGCACCGAGCACCCCGAGCACTGAGCACCCAGCACCGCGAGCACTGAGCACCCAGCACCCCGAGCACAGAGCACCCAGCACCCTGAGTACTGAGCACCCAGCACCCTCAGTACTGAGCACCCAGCACCCTGAGCACTGAGTACCCAGCACCCTGAGCACTGAGCACCCAGCACCCTGAGCACTGAGCACCGAGTACCCCGAGCACTGAGCATCCCGCACCCCGAGCACTGAGCACCCAGCACCCTGAGTAATGAGCACCCAGCACCCCAAGCACTGAGAACCCTGAGTACTGAGCACCCAGCACCCTGATTAATGAGCACCCAGCACCCCGAGTACTGAGCACCCAGCACCCTGAGTACTGAGCACCCAACGTACTGAGCAACGAGCACCCTGAGCACTGAGCAACCAGCACCCTGAGTACTGAGCACCCAGCACCCTGAGCAATGAGCACCCTGAGTACTGAGCACCCAGCACCTTGAGCACTGAGCACCGAGCACCCCGAGCACTGAGCACCCAGCACCCGGAATACTGAGCACCCAGCACCCTGAGTACTAAGCAGTGAGCACCCTGAGTACTGAGCACCCAGCACCCTGAGCACTGAACCCACAGCACCCTGAGTACTGAGCACGTCGAGAACTGAGCACCCAGCACCCTGAGTACTGAGCACCGAGCACCCCGAGCACTGAGCACCCAGCACCCCGAGCACAGAGCACCCATCAACCTGAGTACTGAGCACCCAGCACCCTCAGTACTGAGCACCCAGCACCCTGAGCACTGAGTACCCAGCACCCTGAGCACTGAGCACCCAGCACCCTGAGCACTGAGCACACAGCACCCTGAGCACTGAGCACCCAGCACCCTGAGTACTGAGCACTGAGCACCCAGCACCCCGAGCACTGAGCACCCTGCACCCTGAGTACTGAGCACTGAGCACCCAGCACCCCGAGCACTGAGCACCCAGCACCCTGAGCACTGAGCACCCAGCACCGGAGTACTGAGCACCCTGCACCCTGAGTACTGAGCACCCAGCACCCTGAGTACTGAGCACCCAGCACCCGGAGTACTGAGCACCCAGCACCCTGAGCACTGAGCACCCAGCACCCCGAGCACTGAACACCCAGCACCCTGAGTACTAAGCACCCAGCACCCTGAGTACTGAGCACCCAGCACCCTGAGAACTGAACAACCAGCGTACTGAGCACCGAGCACCCAGAGCACTGAGCACCCAGCACCCTGAGTTCTGAGCACCGAGCACCCTGAGTACTGAGCACCCAGCACCCTGAGTACTGAGCACCCAGCACCCTGAGCACTGAGCACCCAGCACCCTGAGTACTGAGCACTGAGCACCCCGAGTACTGAGCACCGGGCACCCCGAGCACTAAGCACCCAGCACCCCGAGCACCGAGCACCCAGCACCCTGAGCACTGAGCACCCAGCACCCTGAGCACTGAGCACCCAGCACCCTGAGTACTGAGCACCCAATGTACTGAGCATTGAGCACCCTGAGCACTGAGCACCCAGCACCCCGAGTACTGAGCACTGGGCACCCCGAGCACTAAGCACCCAGCACCCCGAGCACCGAGCACCCAGCACCCTGAGCACTGAGCACCCAGCACCCCGAGCACTGAGCACCGAGCACACCGAGCACTGAGTACCCAGCACCCCGAGCACTGAGCACCCAGCACCCCGAGCACTGAGCACCCAGCACCCCGAGCACCGAGCACCCAACACCCTGAGCACTGAGCACCCAGCACCCTGAGGACTGAGCACCCTGAGCACTGAGCACCCAGCACCCTGAGTACTGAGCACTGAGTACCCCAAGTACTGAGCACCGGGCACCCCGAGCACTAAGCACCCAGCACCCCGAGCACCGAGCACCCAGCACCCTGAGCACTGAGCACCCAGCACCCTGAGCACTGAGCACCCAGCACCCTGAGTACTGAGCACACAACGTACTGAGCACCGAGCACCCTGAGCACTGAGCACCCAGCACCCCGAGTACTGAGCACTGGGCACCCCGAGCACTAAGCACCCAGCACCCCTATCACCGAGCACCCAGCACCCTGAGCACTGAGCACCCAGCACACCGAGCACTGAGCACCGAGCACACCGAGCTCTGAGTACCCAGCACCCCGAGCACTGAGCACCCAGCACCCAGAGCACTGAGCACCCAGCACCCCGAGCACTGAGCACCCAGCACCCTGAGCACTGAGCACCCAGCACCCCGAGCACTGAACACCCAGCACCCCGAGCACTGAGCACCCAGCACCCTGAGTACTGAGCACCCAACACCCCAAGCACTGAGCACCCTGAGTATTGAGCACCCAGCACCCTGATTAATGAGCACCCAGCACCCTGAGTACTGAGCACCGAGCACACTGAGTACTGAGCACCCAGCACCCTGAGTAATGAGCACCCAACGTACTGAGCACCGAGCACCCTGAGCACTGAGCACCCAGCACCCTGAGTACTGAGCACCCAGCACCCTGAGCAATGAGCACCCTGAGTACTGAGCACCCAGCACCTTGAGCACTGAGCACCGAGCACACCGAGCACTGAGCACCCAGCACCCGGTGTACTGAGCACCCAGCACCCTGAGTACTATGCACCGAGCACCCTGAGTACTGAGCACCCAGCACCCTGAGCACTGAACACACAGCACCCTGAGTACCGAGCACCCTGAGCACTGAGCACCCAGCACCCTGAGCACTGAGCACCCAGCGCCCTGAGCACTGAGCACCCAGCACCCCGAGCACTGAGCCCCCAGCACCCCGAGCACCGAGCACCCAGCACCCCGAGCACTGAGCACCCATCACCGAGAGCACTGAGCAACCAGCACCCTGAGTAATGAGCACCCAGCACCCCAAGCACTGAGAACCCTGAGTACTGAGCACCGAGCACCCTGATTAATGAGCACCCAGCACCCCGAGTACTGAGCACCCAGCACCCTGAGTACTGAGCACCCAACGTACTGAGCAACGAGCACCCTGAGCACTGAGCACCCAGCACCCTTAGTACTGAGCACCCAGCACCCTGAGCAATGAGCACCCTGAGTACTGAGCACCCAGCACCTTGAGCACTGAGCACCGAGCACCCCGAGCACTGAGCACCCAGCACCCGGAGTACTGAGCACCCAGCACCCTGAGTACTAAGCACTGAGCACCCTGAGTACTGAGCACCCAGCACCCTGAGCACTGAACCCACAGCACCCTGAGTACTGAGCACGTCGAGAACTGAGCACCCAGCACCCTGAGTACTGAGCACCGAGCACCCCGAGCACTGAGCACCCAGCACCGCGAGCACTGAGCACCCAGCACCCCGAGCACAGAGCACACAGCACCCTGAGTACTGAGCACCCAGCACCCTCAGTACTGAGCACCCAGCACCCTGAGCACTGAGTACCCAGCACACTGAGCACTGAGCACCCAGCACCCTGAGCACTGAGCACCCAGCACCCTGAGCACTGAGCACCCTGCACCCTGAGTACTGAGCACTGAGCACCCAGCACCCCGAGCACTGAGCACCCAGCACCCTGAGCACTGAGCACCCAGCACCGGAGTACTGAGCACCCAGCACCCTGAGTACTGAGCACCCAGCACCCTGAGTACTGAGCACCCAGCACCCGGAGTACTGAGCACCCAGCACCCCGAGCACTGAGCACCCAGCACCCTGAGCACTGAGCACCCAGCACCCTGAGTACTGAGCACTGAGCACCCAGCACCCCGAGCACTGAACACCCAGCACCCTGAGTACTAAGCACCCAGCACCCTGAGTACTGAGCACCCAGCACCCTGAGAACTGAGCAACCAGCGTACTGAGCACCGAGCACCCAGAGCACTGAGCACCCAGCACCCTGAGTACTGAGCACTGAGCACCCAGCACCCCGAGCACTGAGCACCCAGCACCCTGAGTACTGAGCACTGAGCACCCAGCACCCTGAATACTGAGCACTGAGCACCCTGAGTACTGAGCACCGAGCACCCCGAGCACTGAGCACCCAGCACCCTGAGTACAGAGCACTGAGCACCCAGCACCCCGAGCACTGAGCACCCAGCACCCTGAGTACTGAGCACTGAGCACCCAGCACCCTGAGCACTGAGCACCCAGCACCCTGAGCACTGAGCACCCAGCACCCTGAGCACTGAGCACCCAGCACCCTGAGCACTGAGCACCCTGAATACTGAGCACTGAGCACCCTGAGTACTGAGCACCGAGCACCCCGAGCACTGAGCACCCAGCACCCTGAGCACTGAGCACCCAGCACCCGAGTACTGATCACCCAGCACCCGGAGTACTGAGCACCCAGCTCCCTGAGTACTGAGCACCCAGCACCCCGAGTACTGAGAACCCAGCACCCTGAGCACTGAGCACCCAGCACCCTGAGCACTGAGAACCCAGCATCCCAAGCACTACACACCCAGCACCCTGAGTACTGAGCACCCAGCACCCTGAGCACTGAGCACCCAGCACACTGAGCACTGAGCACCCAGCACCCTGAGTAGTGAGCACCCAACACGTACTGAGCACCGAGCGCCCCGAGCACTGAGCACCCAGCACCCTGAGTACTGAGCACCGAGCACCGCGAGCACGGAGCACCCAGCAACCAGAGTACTGAGCTCCGAGCACCCCGAGCACTGAGCACCCAGCGCCCCGAGCACTGAGCATCCAGCGCACCGAGCACTGAGCAACCAGAACCCCGAGCACTGAGCACCCAGCACCCCGAGCACTGAGCACCCAGCACCCCGAGCACTGAGCACCCAGAACCCCGAGCACTGAGCACCCATCACCCTGAGTACTGAGCACCCAGCACCCTGAGTACTGAGCACCCAGCACCCTGAGCATTGAGCACCCAGCACACTGAGTACTGAGCACCCAACACCCCAAGCACTGAGCACCCTGAGTACTGAGCACCCAGCACCTCAAGCACTGAGCACACTGAGTACTGAGCACCCAGCACCCTGAGTAATGAGCACCCAGCACCCTGAGCACTGAGCACGCAGCACCCTGAGTACTGAGCACCGAGCACCCTGAGTACTGAGCAGCCAGCACCCTGAGTACTGAGCACCCAGCGTACTGAGCACAGAGCACCCAGCACCCTGAGTAATGAGCACCCAGCACCCTGAGCACTGAGCACCCAGCACCCTTAGTAATGAGCACCGAGCACCCCGAGTACTGAGCACCCAGCACCCCGAACAGTGAGCACCCAGCACCCCGAGCACTGAGCACCTAGCACCCCGAGCAACGAGCACCCTGAGTACTAAGCACCGAGCACCCTGAGCACTGAGCACCCAGCACCCTGAGCACTGAGCACCCAGCACCCTGAGGACTGAGCACCCAGCACCCCGAGCACTGAGCACCCAGCACCCTGAGCACTGAGCACCCTGAGTACTGAGCACTGAGCACCCTGAGTACTGAGCACTGAGCACCCTGCGTACTGAGCACCCAGCACCCTGCGTACTGAGCACCCAGCACCCTGAGCACTGAGCACCGAGCACCCTGAGCACTGAGCACCCAGCACCCTGAGCACTGACCACCCAGCACCCCGAGCAGTGACCACCCAGCACCCTGAGCCCTGAGCACCCTGAGTACTGAGCACTGAGCACCCTGAGTACTGAGCACCCAGCACCCTGAGTACTGAGCACCCAGCACCCTGAGCACTGAGCACCCAGCACGCTGAGTACGGAGCACTGAGCACCCTGAGTACTGAGCACCAAGCACCCTGACCACTGAGCACCCAGCACGCTGAGTACTGAGCACTGAGCACCCTGAGCACTGGGCACCCAGCCCCCTGAGTACTGAGCACCGAGCACCCTGAGTACTGAGCACGGAGCACGCTGAGTACTGAGCACCCAGCACCCTGAGCACTGAGCACCCAGCACCCCGAGCACGGAGCACCCAGCACCCCGAGCACTGAGCACACAGCACCCCGAGCACTGAGCCTGAGCACCCTGAGTACTGAGCACTGAACACCCTGAGTACTGAGCACCGAGCTCCCTGAGTACTGAGCACCCAGCACCCCGAGCACTGAGCACCGAGCACCCTGAGCACTGAGCACCCAGCACAACGAGTACTGAGCACCCAGCACCCTGATTACTGAGCACCAAGCACCCCGAGCACTGAGCACCGAGCACCCCGAGCACTGAGCACCCAGCACCCCGAGCACTGAGCACCCAGCACCCTGAGTACTGAGCACCCAGCACCCTGAGTACTGAGCACCCAGCACCCTGAGTACTGAGCACCCAGCGTACTGAGCACCGAGCACCGCGAGCACTGATCACCCAGCACCCTGAGTACTGAGCACCGAGCACCCTGAGTACTGAGCACCCAGCACCCTGAGTACTGAGCACCCAGCACCCTGAGTACTGAGCACCCAGTGTACTGAGCACCGAGCACCCAGCACCCTGAGTACTGAGCACCCAGCACCCTGAGCACTGAGCACCCAGCACCCTGAGTACTGAGCACTGAGCACCCCGAGTACTGAGCACCGAGCACCCCGAGCACTGAGCACCCAGCACCCCGAGCACTGAGCACCCTGAGTACTGAGCACCCAGCACCCTGAGCACTGAGCACCCAGCACCCTGAGCACTGAGCACCCAGCACCCTGAGCACTGAGCACCCAGCACCCTGAGTACTGAGCACCGAGCACCCTGAGCACTGAGCACCCAGCAACCTGAGCACTGAGCACCCTTAATACTGAGCACTGAGCACCCTGAGTACTGAGCACTGAGCACCCTGAGTACTGAGCACCCAGCACCCTGAGTACTGAGCACCCAGCACCCTGAGCAATGATCACCCTGAGTACTGAGCACCCAGCACCCCGAGCACTGAGCACCCAGCACCCTGAGTACTGAGCACCCAGCAGCCTGAGTACTGAGCCCCCAGCACCCCGAGCACTGAGCACCCAGCACCCTGAGTACTGAGCACCCAGCACCCTGAGCACTGAGCACCCAGAACCCCGAGCACTGAGGACCCAGCACCCTGAGCACTGAGCAGCCAGCACCCTGAGTACTGAGCACCGAGCACCCTGAGTTCTGAGCACCCAGCACCCTGAGTACTGAGCACACAGCACACTGAGTACTGAGCACCCAGCAACCTGAGCACTGATCACCCAGCACCCTGAGTACTGAGCACAGAGCACCCTGAATACTGAGCAGCCAGCACCCTGAGTACTGAGCACCCAGCATACTGAGCACTGAGCACCCAGCACCCTGAGTACTGAGCACCTAGCAACCCGAGTACTGAGCACCCAGCACCCCGAGCACTGAGCACCGAGGACCCCGAGCACTGAGTACTGAGCACCCAGCACCCTGAGTAGTGAGCACCCAGCACCCCAAGCACTGAGCACCCTGAGTACTGAGCACCCAGCACCCTGAGTAATGAGCACACAGCACCCCGAGCCCTGAGCACCTAGCACCCTGAGTACTGAGCACCGAGCACCCTGAATACTGAGCAGCCAGCACCCTGAGTACTGAGCACCCAGCATGCTGAGCACTGAGCACCCAGCACCCTGAGTACTGAGCACCGAGCAACCCGAGTACTGAGCACCCAGCACCCCGAGCACTGAGCACCCAGCACCCCGAGCACTGAGCACCCAGCACCCCGAGCACTGAGCACCCAGCACCCCGAGCACCGAGCACCCTGAGTACTAAGCACTGAGCACCCTGAGCACTGAACACCCAGCACCCTGAGCACTGAGCACCCAGCACCCTGAGTACTGAGCACCCAGCACCCTGAGCACTGAGCACCCAGCACCCTGAGCACTGAGCACCCAGCAACCCGAGTACTGAGCACCCAGCACCCCGAGCACTGAGCACCCAGCACCCCGAGCACCGAGCACCCTGAGTACTAAGCACTGAGCACCCTGAGCACTGAACACCCAGCACCCTGAGCACTGAGCACCCAGCACCCTGAGTACTGAGCACCCAGCACCCTGAGCACTGAGCACCCAGCACCCTGAGCACTGAGCACCCAGCACCCTGAGGACTGAGCACCCAGCACCCCGAGCACTGAGTACCCAGCACCCTGAGGACTGAGCACCCAGCACACCGAGCACTGAGTACCCAGCACCCTGAGCACTGAGTACCCAGCACCCTGAGCACTGAGCACCCAGCACCCTGAGCACTGAGCACCCAGCACCCCGAGCACTGAGCACCCAGCACCCTGAACACTGAGCACCCTGAGTACTGAGCACTGAGCACCCTGAGTACTGAGCACTGAGCACCCTGAGTACTGAGCACCCAGCACCCTGAGCACTGAGCACCCAGCACCCTGAGTACTGAGCACTGAGCACCCAGCACCCCGAGCACTGAGCACCCAGCACCCTGAGCACTGAGCACCCAGCACCCTGAGTACTGAGCACTGAGCACCCAGCACCCTGAGCACTGAGCACCCAGCACCCTGAGCACTGAGCACCCAGCACCCTGAGCACTGAGCACCCAGCACCCTGAGCACTGAGCACCCTGAATACTGAGCACTGAGCACCCTGAGTACTGAGCACTGAGCACCCCGAGCACTGAGCACCCAGCACCCTGAGCACTGAGCACCCAGCACCCGAGTACTGATCACCCAGCACCCGGAGTACTGAGCACCCAGCTCCCTGAGTACTGAGCACCCAGCACCCCGAGTACTGAGAACCCAGCACCCTGAGCACTGAGCACCCAGCACCCTGAGCACTGAGAACCCAGCATCCCAAGCACTGCACACCCAGCACCCTGAGTACTGAGCACCCAGCACCCTGAGCACTAAGCACCCAGCACACTGAGCACTGAGCACCCAGCACCCTGAGTAGTGAGCACCCAACACGTACTGAGCACCGAGCGCCCCGAGCACTGAGCACCCAGCACCCTGAGTACTGAGCACCGAGCACCGCGAGCACGGAGCACCCAGCAACCAGAGTACTGAGCTCCGAGCACCCCGAGCACTGAGCACCCAGCGCCCCGAGCACTGAGCATCCAGCGCCCCGAGCACTGAGCAACCAGAACCCCGAGCACTGAGCACCCAGCACCCCGAGCACTGAGCACCCAGCACCCTGAGCACTGAGCACCCAGAACCCCGAGCACTGAGCACCCATCACCCTGAGTACTGAGCACCCAGCACCCTGAGTACTGAGCACCCAGCACCCTGAGCATTGAGCACCCAGCACACTGAGTACTGAGCACCCAACACCCCAAGCACTGAGCACCCTGAGTACTGAGCACCCAGCACCCCAAGCACTGAGCACACTGAGTACTGAGCACCCAGCACCCTGAGTAATGAGCACCCAGCACCCTGAGCACTGAGCACGCAGCACCCTGAGTACTGAGCACCGAGCACCCTGAGTACTGAGCAGCCAGCACCCTGAGTACTGAGCACCCAGCGTACTGAGCACAGAGCACCCAGCACCCTGAGTAATGAGCACCCAGCACCCTGAGCACTGAGCACCCAGCACCCTTAGTAATGAGCACCGAGCACCCCGAGTACTGAGCACCCAGCACCCCGAACACTGAGCACCCAGCACCCCGAGCAACGAGCACCCTGAGTACTAAGCACCGAGCACCCTGAGCACTGAGCACCCAGCACCCTGAGCACTGAGCACCCAGCACCCTGAGGACTGAGCACCCAGCACCCCGAGCACTGAGCACCCAGCACCCTGAGCACTGAGCACCCTGAGTACTGAGCACTGAGCACCCTGAGTACTGAGCACTGAGCACCCTGCGTACTGAGCACCCAGCACCCTGAGTACTGAGCACCCAGCACCTTGAGCACTGAGCACCGAGCACCCTGAGCACTGAGCACCCAGCACCCTGAGCACTGACCACCCAGCACCCCGAGCAGTGACCACCCAGCACCCTGAGCCCTGAGCACCCTGAGTACTGAGCACTGAGCACCCTGAGTACTGAGCAACCAGCACCCTGAGTACTGAGCACCCAGCACCCTGAGCACTGAGCACCCAGCACGCTGATTACGGAGCACTGAGCACCCTGAGTACTGAGCACCAAGCACCCTGACCACTGAGCACCCAGCACGCTGAGTACTGAGCACTGAGCACCCTGAGCACTGGGCACCCAGCCCCCTGAGTACTGAGCACCGAGCACCCTGAGTACTGAGCACCCAGCACGCTGAGTACTGAGCACCCAGCACCCTGAGCACTGAGCACCCAGCACCCCGAGCACGGAGCACCCAGCACCCCGAGCACTGAGCACACAGCACCCCGAGCACTGAGCCTGAGCACCCTGAGTACTGAGCACTGAACACCCTGAGTACTGAGCACCGAGCTCCCTGAGTACTGAGCACCCAGCACCCCGAGCACTGAGCACCGAGCACCCTGAGCACTGAGCACCCAGCACAACGAGTACTGAGCACCCAGCACCCTGATTACTGAGCACCAAGCACCCCGAGCACTGAGCACCGAGCACCCCGAGCACTGAGCACCCAGCACCCCGAGCACTGAGCACCCAGCACCCTGAGTACTAAGCACCCTGCACCCTGAGTACTGAGCACCCAGCACCCTGAGTACTGAGCACCCAGCACCCTGAGTACTGAGCACCCAGCGTACTGAGCACCGAGCACCGCGAGCACTGATCACCCAGCACCCTGAGTACTGAGCACCGAGCACCCTGAGTACTGAGCACCCAGCACCCTGAGTACTGAGCACCCAGCACCCTGAGTACTGAGCACCCAGTGTACTGAGCACCGAGCACCCAGCACCCTGAGTACTGAGCACCCAGCACCCTGAGCACTGAGCACCCAGCACCCTGAGTACTGAGCACTGAGCACCCCGAGTACTGAGCACCGAGCACCCCGAGCACTGAGCACCCAGCACCCCGAGCACTGAGCACCCTGAGTACTGAGCACCCAGCACCCTGAGCACTGAGCACCCAGCACCCTGAGCACTGAGCACCCAGCACCCTGAGTACTGAGCACCGAGCACCCTGAGCACTGAGCACCCAGCAACCTGAGCACTGAGCACCCTTAATACTGAGCACTGAGCACCCTGAGTACTGAGCACTGAGCACCCTGAGTACTGAGCACCCAGCACCCTGAGTACTGAGCACCCAGCACCCTGAGCAATGATCACCCTGAGTACTGAGCACCCAGCACCCCGAGCACTGAGCACCCAGCACCCTGAGTACTGAGCACCCAGCAGCCTGAGTACTGAGCCCCCAGCACCCCGAGCACTGAGCACCCAGCACCCTGAGTACTGAGCACCCAGCACCCTGAGCACTGAGCACCCAGAACCCCGAGCACTGAGGACCCAGCACCCTGAGCACTGAGCAGCCAGCACCCTGAGTACTGAGCACCGAGCACCCTGAGTTCTGAGCACCCAGCACCCTGAGTACTGAGCACACAGCACACTGAGTACTGAGCACCCAGCAACCTGAGCACTGATCACCCAGCACCCTGAGTACTGAGCACAGAGCACCCTGAATACTGAGCAGCCAGCACCCTGAGTACTGAGCACCCAGCATACTGAGCACTGAGCACCCAGCACCCTGAGTACTGAGCACCTAGCAACCCGAGTACTGAGCACCCAGCACCCCGAGCACTGAGCACCGAGGACCCCGAGCACTGAGTACTGAGCACCCAGCACCCTGAGTAGTGAGCACCCAGCACCCCAAGCACTGAGCACCCTGAGTACTGAGCACCCAGCACCCTGATTAATGAGCACACAGCACCCCGAGCACTGAGCACCTAGCACCCTGAGTACTGAGCACCGAGCACCCTGAATACTGAGCAGCCAGCACCCTGAGTACTGAGCACCCAGCATGCTGAGCACTGAGCACCCAGCACCCTGAGTACTGAGCACCGAGCAACCCGAGTACTGAGCACCCAGCACCCCGAGCACTGAGCACCCAGCACCCCGAGCACTGAGCACCCAGCACCCCGAGCACTGAGCACCCAGCACCCCGAGCACCGAGCACCCTGAGTACTAAGCACTGAGCACCCTGAGAACTGAACACCCAGCACCCTGAGCACTGAGCACCCAGCACCCTGAGTACTGAGCACCCAGCACCCTGAGCACTGAGCACCCAGCACCCTGAGCACTGAGCACGCAGCAACCCGAGTACTGAGCACCCAGCACCCCGAGCACTGAGCACCCAGCACCCCGAGCACCGAGCACCCTGAGTACTAAGCACTGAGCACCCTGAGCACTGAACACCCAGCACCCTGAGCACTGAGCACCCAGCACCCTGAGTACTGAGCACCCAGCACCCTGAGCACTGAGCACCCAGCACCCTGAGCACTGAGCACCCAGCACCCTGAGGACTGAGCACCCAGCACCCCGAGCACTGAGTACCCAGCACCCTGAGGACTGAGCACCCAGCACACCGAGCACTGAGTACCCAGCACCCTGAGCACTGAGTACCCAGCACCCTGACCACTGAGCACCCAGCACCCTGAGCACTGAGCACCCAGCACCCCGAGCACTGAGCACCCAGCACCCTGAACACTGAGCACCCTGAGTACTGAGCACTGAGCACCCTGAGTACTGAGCACTGAGCACCCTGAGTACTGAGCACCCAGCACCCTGAGCACTGAGCACCCAGCACCCTGAGTACTGAGCACTGAGCACCCAGCACCCCGAGCACTGAGCACCCAGCACCCTGAGTACTGAGCACTGTGCACCCAGCACCCCGAGCACTGATCACCCAGCACCCTGAGTACTGAGCACCCAGCACCCGAGTACTGATCACCCAGCACCCTGAGTACTGAGCACCCAGCACCCTGAGTACTGAGCACCTAGCACCCCGAGTACTGAGCACCCAGCACCCTGAGCACTGAGCACCCAGCACCCTGAGTACTGAGCTCCGAGCACCCTGAGCACTGAGCACCCAGCACCCTGAGCACTGAGCACACAGCACCCTGAGTAGAGAGCACCCAACGTACTGAGCACTGAGCACCCCGAGCACTGAGCACCCAGCACCCTGAGTACTGAGCACCGAGCACCCCGAGCACTGAGCACCCAGCACCCTGAGTACTGAGCTCCGAGCACCCTGAGTACTGAGCACCGAGCACCCTGAGTACTGAGCACCCAGCACGCTGAGTACTGAGCACCCAGCACCCTGAGCACTGAGCACCCAGCAGGCCGAGCACGGAGCACCCAGCACCCCGAGCACTGAGCACACAGCTCCCCGAGCACTGAGCCTGAGCACCCTGAGTACTGAGCACTGAACACCCTGAGTACTGAGCACCGAGCTCCCTGAGTACTGAGCACCCAGCACCCCGAGCACTGAGCACCGTGCACCCTGAGCACTGAGCACCCAGCACAACGAGTACTGAGCACCCAGCACCCTGATTACTGAGCACCAAGCACCCCGAGCACTGAGCACCGAGCACCCCGAGCACTGAGCACCCAGCACCCCGAGCACTGAGCACCCCGCACCCTGAGTACTAAGCACCCTGCACCCTGAGTACTGAGCACCCAGCACCCTGAGTACTGAGCACCCAGCACCCTGAGTACTGAGCACCCAGCGTACTGAGCACCGAGCACCGCGAGCACTGATCACCCAGCACCCTGAGTACTGAGCACCGAGCACCCTGAGTACTGAGCACCCAGCACCCTGAGTACTGAGCACCCAGCACCCTGAGTACTGAGCACCCAGTGTACTGAGCACCGAGCACCCAGCACCCTGAGTACTGAGCACCCAGCACCCTGAGCACTGAGCACCCAGCACCCTGAGTACTGAGCACTGAGCACCCCGAGTACTGAGCACCGAGCACCCCGAGCACTGAGCACCCAGCACCCCGAGCACTGAGCACCCTGAGTACTGAGCACCCAGCACCCTGAGCACTGAGCACCCAGCACCCTGAGCACTGAGCACCCAGCACCCTGAGCACTGAGCACCCAGCACCCTGAGCACTGAGCACCCAGCACCCTGAGCACTGAGCACCCAGCACCCTGAGTACTGAGCTCTGAGCACCCTGAGCACTGAGCACCCAGCACCCTGAGCACTGAGCACACAGCACCCTGAGTAGAGAGCACCCAACGTACTGAGCACTGAGCACCCCGAGCACTGAGCACCCAGCACCCTGAGTACTGAGCACCGAGCACCCCGAGCACTGAGCACCCAGCACCCTGAGTACTGAGCTCCGAGCACCCTCAGTACTGAGCACCGAGCACCCTGAGTACTGAGCACCCAGCACGCTGAATACTGAGCACCCAGCACCCTGATCACTGAGCACCCAGCACCCCGAGCACGGAGCACCCAGCACCCCGAGCACTGAGTACACAGCACCCCGAGCACTGAGCCTGAGCACCCTGAGTACTGAGCACTGAACACCCTGAGTACTGAGCACCGAGCTCCCTGAGTACTGAGCACCCAGCACCCCGAGCACTGAGCACCGAGCACCCTGAGCACTGAGCACCCAGCACAACGAGTACTGAGCACCCAGCACCCTGATTACTGAGCACCAAGCACCCCGAGCACTGAGCACCGAGCACCCCGAGCACTGAGCACCCAGCACCCCGAGCACTGAGCACCCCGCACCCTGAGTACTAAGCACCCTGCACCCTGAGTACTGAGCACCCAGCACCCTGAGTACTGAGCACCCAGCACCCTGAGTACTGAGCACCCAGCGTACTGAGCACCGAGCACCGTGAGCACTGATCACCCAGCACCCTGAGTACTGAGCACCGAGCACCCTGAGTACTGAGCACCCAGCACCCTGAGTACTGAGCACCCAGCACCCTGAGTACTGAGCACCCAGTGTACTGAGCACCGAGCACCCAGCACCCTGAGTACTGAGCACCCAGCACCCTGAGCACTGAGCACCCAGCACCCTGAGTACTGAGCACTGAGCACCCCGAGTACTGAGCACCGAGCACCCCGAGCACTGAGCACCCAGCACCCCGAGCACTGAGCACCCTGAGTACTGAGCACCCAGCACCCTGAGCACTGAGCACCCAGCACCCTGAGCACTGAGCACCCAGCACCCTGAGCACTGAGCACCCAGCACCCTGAGTACTGAGCACCGAGCACCCTGGGCACTGAGCACCCAGCAACCTGAGCACTGAGCACCCTTAATACTGAGCACTGAGCACCCTGAGTACTGAGCACTGAGCACCCTGAGTACTGAGCACCCAGCACCCTGAGTACTGAGCACCCAGCACCCTGAGCAATGATCACCCTGAGTACTGAGCACCCAGCACCCCGAGCACTGAGCACCCAGCACCCTGAGTACTGAGCACCCAGCAGCCTGAGTTCTTAGCCCCCAGCACCCCGAGCACTGAGCACCCAGCACCCTGAGTACTGAGCACCCAGCACCCTGAGCACTGAGCACCCAGAACCCCGAGCACTGAGGACCCAGCACCCTGAGCACTGAGCAGCCAGCACCCTGAGTACTGAGCACCGAGCACCCTGAGTTCTGAGCACCCAGCACCCTGAGTACTGAGCACACAGCACACTGAGTACTGAGCACCCAGCAACCTGAGCACTGATCACCCAGCACCCTGAGTACTGAGCACCGAGCACCCTGAATACTGAGCAGCCAGCACCCTGAGTACTGAGCACCCAGCATACTGAGCACTGAGCACCCAGCACCGTGAGTACTGAGCACCGAGCAACCCGAGTACTGAGCACCCAGCACCCCGAGCACTGAGCACCGAGGACCCCGAGCACTGAGTACTGAGCACCCAGCACCCTGAGTAGTGAGCACCCAGCACCCCAAGCACTGAGCACCCTGAGTACTGAGCACCCAGCACCCTGAGTAATGAGCACACAGCACTCTGAGCACTGAGCACCCAGCACCCTGAGTACTGAGCACCGAGCACCCTGAATACTGAGCAGCCAGCACCCTGAGTACTGAGCACCCAGCATTACTGAGCACTGAGCACCCAGCACCCTGAGTACTGAGCACCGAGCAACCCGAGTACTGAGCACCCAGCACCCCGAGCACTGAGCACCCAGCACCCCGAGCACTGAGCACCCAGCACCCCGAGCACTGAGCACCCAGCACCCCGAGCACTGAGCACATAGCACCCCGAGCACTGAGCACCCAGCACACCGAGCACCGAGCACCCTGAGTACTAAGCACTGAGCACCCTGAGCACTGAACACCCAGCACCCTGAGCACTGAGCACCCAGCACCCTGAGTACTGAGCACCCAGCACCCTGAGCACTGAGCACCCAGCACCCTGAGCACTGAGCACCCAGCACCCTGAGGACTGAGCACCCAGCACCCCGAGCACTGAGTACCCAGCACCCTGAGGACTGAGCACCCAGCACCCTGAGCACTGAGTACCCAGCACCCTGAGCACTGAGTACCCAGCACCCTGAGCACTGAGCACCCAGCACCCTGAGCACTGAGCACCCAGCACCCCGAGCACTGAGCACCCAGCACCTGAACACTGAGCACACTGAGTACTGAGCACTGAGCACCCTGAGTACTGAGCATCCAGCACCCTGAGCACTGAGCACCCAGCACCCTGAGTACTGAGCACTGAGCACCCAGCACCCCGAGCACTGAGCACCCAGCACCCTGAGTACTGAGCACTGTGCACCCAGCACCCCGAGCACTGATCACCCAGCACCCTGAGTACTGAGCACCCAGCACCCGAGTACTGATCACCCAGCACCCTGAGTACTGAGCACCCAGCACCCTGAGTACTGAGCACCCAGCACCCCGAGTACTGAGCACCCAGCACCCTGAGCACTGAGCACCCAGCAACCTGAGTACTGAGCTCCGAGCACCCTGAGCACTGAGCACCCAGCACCCTGAGCACTGAGCACACAGCACCCTGAGTAGAGAGCACCCAACGTACTGAGCACTGAGCACCCCGAGCACTGAGCACCCAGCACCCTGAGTACTGAGCACCGAGCACCCCGAGCACTGAGCACCCAGCACCCTGAGTACTGAGCTCCGAGCACCCTGAGTACTGAGCAGCCAGCACCCTGAGTACTGAGCACCCAGCGTACTGAGCACCGAGCACCCAGCACCCTGAGTACTGAGCACCCAGCACCCCGAGCACTGAGCACCCAGCACCCTGAGTACTGAGCACCGAGCACTCCGAGTACTGAGCACCCAGCACCCCGCGCACTGAGCACCCAGCACCCCGAGCACTATGCACCCAGCACCCCAAGCAACGAGTACCCTGAGTACTAAGCACCGAGCACACTGAGCACTGAGCACCCAGCACCCTGAGCACTGAGGACCCAGCACCCTGAGCACCGAGCACCCAGCACCCTGAGTACTGAGCACCCAGCACCCCGAGTACTGAGCACCCAGCACCCCGAGCACTGAGCACACAGCACCCAGAGCACTGAGCACCCAGCACCCTGAGCATTGAACACACAGCACCCTGAGTACTGAGCACCCCGAGCACTGAGCACCCAGCACCCTGAGTACTGAGCACCCCGAGCACTGAGCACCCAGCACCCTGAGTACTGAGCAGCGAGCACCCCGAGCACTGAGCACACAGCACCCCGAGTACCGAGCACCCAGCACCCCGAGTACTGAGCACCCAGCAACCTGAGCACCGCGCAGCCAGCACCCCGAGCATTGAGCACACAGCACCCCGAGTACCGAGCACCCAGCACCCTGAGCACTGAGCACCCAGCACCCTGAGTACTGAGCACTGAGCAACCCGCGTACTGAGCACCCCGCACCCCGAGCACTGAGCACCGAGCACCCCGAGCACTGACCACCCAGCACCCCGAACACTGAGCACACAGCACCCTGAGTACTGAGCACCCAACACCCCAAGCACTGAGCACCGTGAGTACTGAGCACCCAGCACCCCAAGCACTGAGCACCCTGAGTACTGAGCACCAAGCACCCTGAGTAATGAGCACCCAGCACCCCGAGCACTGAGCACCCAGCACCCTGAGTACTGAGCACCGAGCACCCTGAGTACTGAGCACCCAGCACCCTGAGTACTGAGCACCCAGCACCCTGAGTAATGAGCACCCAGCACCCCGAGCACTGAGCACCCAGCACCCCGAGCACTGAGCACCCAGCACCCCGAGCACTGAGCACCCAGCACCCCGAGCACTGAGCACCCAGCACCCTGAGTACTGAGCACCCAGCACCCTCACCACTGAGCACCGAGCACACTGAGCACTGAGCACTGAGCACCCAGCACCCCGAGCACTGAGCACCCAGCACCCTGAGTACTGAGCACTGTGCACCAAGCACCCCGAGCACTGAGCACCCAGCACCCTGAGCACTGAGCACCCAGCACCCGAGTACTGATCACCCAGCACCCTGAGTATTGAGCACCCAGCAGCCTGAGTACTGAGCACCCAGCACCCCGAGTACTGAGCAACCAGCACCCCGAGCACTGAGCACCCTGAGTACTGAGCACTCAGCACCCTGAGTAATGAGTACCCAGCACCCCGAGCACTGAGCACCCAGCACCCTGAGTACTGAGCACCGAGCAACCCGAGTACTGAGCACCCAGCACACCGAGCACTGAGCACCCAGCACCCCGAGCACTGAGCACCCAGCACCCAGAGCACTGAGCACCCAGCACCCTGAGCACTGAGCACCCAGCACCCCGAGCACTGAGCACTCAGCACCCTGTGTACTGAGCACCGAGCACCCAGCACCCTGAGTACTGAGCACCCAGCACCCTGAGCACTGAGCACCCAGCACCCTGAGTACTGAGCACCGAGCAACCCGAGTACTGAGCACCCAGCACCCCGAGCACTGAGCACCCAGCACCCCGAGCACTGAGCACCCAGCATCCCGAGCACCGAGCACCCTGAGTACTAAGCACCGAGCACCCTGAGCACTGAACACCCAGCACCCTGAGCACTGAGCACACAGCACATTGAGTACTGAGCACCCAGCACAACGAGCACTGAGCACCCAGCACCCTGAGTACTGAGCACCCAGCACCCTGAGCACTGAGCACCGAGCACCCTGAGCACTGAGCACCCAGCACCCTGAGGACTGAGCACCCAGCACAGCGAGCACTGAGCACCCTGAGGACTGAGCGCTGAGCACCCTGAGTACTGAGCACGGAGCACCCTGAGCACTGAGCACCCAGCACCCTGAGTACTGAGCACTGAGCACCCAGCACCCCGAGCACTGAGCACCCAGCAACCTGAGGACTGAGCACCCAGCACCCCGAGCACTGAGCACCCTGAGTACTGAGCACCCAGTACCCTGAGCACTGAGCACCAAGCACCCTGAGTACTGAGTACCGAGCACCCCGAGTACTGAGCACCCAGCACCCCGAGCACTGAGCACCCAGCACCCCGAGCACTGAGCACCCATCACCCTGAGCACTGAACACACAGCACCCTGAGTACTGAGCACCCCGAGCACTGAGCACCCAGCACCCTGAGTACTGAGCACCGAGCACCATGAGCACAGAGCACCCAGCACCCCGAGTACTGAGCACCCAGCACCCCAAGTACTGAGCACCCAGCAACCTGATCACCGAGCCGCCAGCACCCCGAGCACTGAGCACCCAGCACCCCGAGAACTGAGCACCCAGCACCCTGAGCACTGAGCACACAGCACCCTGAGTACTGAGCACCCAGCACCCTGAGTAGTGAGCACCCAGCACCCTGAGTAATGAGCACCCAGCACCCCGAGCACTGAGCACCCAGCACCCCGAGCACTCAGCACCCAGCACCCTGAGTACTGAGCACCCAGCACCCTGAGCACCGAGTACACTGAGTACTGAGCACTGAGCACCCTGAGTACTGAGCACTGAGCACCCTGAGTACTGAGCACCCAGCACCCTGAGCACTGAGCACCCAGCACCCTGAGGACTGAGCACCCAGCACCCCGAGCACCGAGTACACTGAGTACTGAGCACTGAGCACCCTGAGTACTGAGCACTGAGCACCCTGAGTACTGAGCACCCAGCACCCTGAGTACTGAGCACCCAGCACCCCGAGCACTGAGTACCCAGCACCCTGAGCACTGAGTACCCAGCACCCTGAGCACTGAGCACCCAGCACCCTGAGCACTGAGCACCCAGAACCCCGAGCACTGAGCACCCAGCACCCTGAGCACTGAGCACCCTGAGTACTGAGCACTGAGTACCCTGAATACTCAGCACTGAGCAACCTGAGTACTGAGCACCCAGCACCCTGAGCACTGAGCATCCAGCACCCTGAGTACTGAGCACTGAGCACCCAGCACCCCGAGCACTGAGCAAGCAGAACCCTGAGCACTGAGCACTCAGCACCCCGAGCACTGAGCACCCAGCACCCCGAGCACTGAGCACCCAGAACCCTGAGTACTGAGCACCCAGCACCCTGAGCACTGAGCACCGAGCACCCTGAGCACTGAGCACCCAGCACCCTGAGGACTGAGCACCCAGCACCCCGAGCACTGAGCACCCTGAGTACTGAGGACTGAGCACCCTGTGTACTGAGCACTGAGCACCCTGAGTACTGAGCACCCAGCACCCTGAGTACTGAGCACCCAGCCCCCCGAGCACTGAGTACCCAGCACCCTGAGCACTGAGTACCCAGCACCCTGAGCACTGAGCACACAGCACCCTGAGTACTGAGCACCAAGCACCCTGAGTACTGAGCAGCCAGGACCCTGAGTACTGAGCACCCAGCGCCCCAAGCACTGAGCACCCTGAGTACTGAGCACCAAGCACCCTGAGTAATGAGTACCCAGCACACCGAGCACTGAGCACCCAGCACCCCGAGCACTGAGCACCGAGCACCCCGAGCACTGAGCACCCAGCACCCCGAGCACTGAGCACCCAGCACCCCGAGCACTGAGCACTCAGCACCCTGTGTACTGAGCACCGAGCACCCAGCACCCTGAGTACTGAGCACCCAGCACCCTGAGCACTGAGCACCCAGCACCCCGAGCACCGAGCACCCTGAGTACTAAGCACCGAGCACCCTGAGCACTGAACATCCAGCACCCTGAGCACTGAGCACCCAGCACCCTGAGTACTGAGCACCCAGCACCCCGAGCACTGAGCACCCAGCACCCCGAGCACTGAGCACCCAGCACCCCGAGCACCGAGCACCCTGAGTACTAAGCACCGAGCACCCTGAGCACTGAACACCCAGCACCCTGAGCACTGAGCCCCCAGCACCCAGAGTACTGAGCACCCAGCACCCCGAGCACTGAGCACCCAGCAACCTGAGTACTGAGCACCCAGCACCCTGAGCACTGAGCACCGAGGAACCCGAGTACTGAGCACCCAGCACCCCGAGCACTGAGCACCCAGCACCCCGAGCACTGAGCACCCAGCAACCCGAGCACCGAGCACCCTGAGTACTAAGCACCGAGCACCCTGAGCACTGAACACCCAGCACCCTGAGCACTGAGCACACAGCACATTGAGTACTGAGCACCCAGCACCACGAGCACTGAGCACCCAGCACCCTGAGTACTGAGCACCCAGCACCCTGAGCACTGAGCACCGAGCACCCTGAGCACTGAGCACCCAGCACCCTGAGGACTGAGCACCCAGCACAGCGAGCACTGAGCACCCTGAGGACTGAGCACGGAGCACCCTGAGCACTGAGCACCCAGCACCCTGAGTACTGAGCACTGAGCACCCAGCACCCCGAGCACTGAGCACCCAGCACCCTGAGGACTGAGCACCCAGCACCCCGAGCACTGAGCACCCTGAGTACTGAGCACCCAGTACCCTGAGCACTGAGCACTGAGCACCGGGAGTACTGAGCACCCAGCACCCGGAGCACTGAGCACCCAGCAACCCGAGCACTGAGCACCCAGCACCCCGAGCAACGAGCACCCTGAGTACTAAACACCGAGCACCCTGAGCACTGAGCACCCAGCACCCTGACCACTGAGGACGCAGCACCCTGAGCACCGAGCACCCAGCACCCTGAGTACTGAGCACCCAGCACCCTGAGCACTGAGCACCCAGCACCCTGAGTACTGAGCACCGAGCACCCCGAGCACTGAGCACCCAGCACCCCGAGCACTGAGCACCCAGCACCCTGAGCACTGAACACACAGCACCCTGAGTACTGAGCACCCCGAGCACTGAGCACCCAGCACCCTGAGTACTGAGCTCCGAGCACCCCGAGCACTGAGCACCCAGCACCGCGAGTACTGAGCACCCAGCACCCCGAGTACTGAGCACCCAGCAACCTGAGCACCGAGCAGCCAGCACCCCGAGCACTGAGCACCCAGCACCCCGAGTACTGAGCACCCAGCAACCTGAGCACCGAGCAGCCAGCACCCTGAGTACTGAGCACCCAGCACCCTGAGCACTGAGCACCCAGGACCCTGAGCACTGAGCACCCAGCACCCCGAGCGCTGAGCACCCAGCACCCCGAGCACTGAGCACCCAGCACCCCGAGCACTGAGCACCCAGCACCCTGAGTACTGAGCACCCAGCACCCTGAGTACTGAGCACCCAGCACCCTGAGCACTGAGCACACAGCACCCTGAGTACTGAGCACACAAAACCCCAAGCACTGAGCACCCTAAGTACTGAGCACCCAGCACACCAAGCACTGAGCACCCTGAGTACTGAGCACCCAGCACCCTGAGTAATGAGCACCCAGCACCCCGAGCACTGAGCAACCAGCACCCTGAGTACTGAGAACCGAGCACCCTGAGTACTGAGCAGCCAGCACCCTGAGTACTGAGCACAAAGCGTACTGAGCACCGAGCACCCAGCACCCTGAGTACTGAGCACCCAGCACCCTGAGCACTGAGTACCCAGCACCCTGAGTACTGAGCACCGAGCAACCCGAGTACTGAGCACCCAGCAACCCGAATACTGAGCACGCAGCACCCCGAGCACTGAGCACCCAGCACCCCGAGCACTGAGCACCCAGCACCCCGAGCACTGAGCACCCAGCACCCCGAGCACTGAGCACCCAGCACCCCGAGCACCGAGCACCCTGAGTACTAAGCACCGAGCACCCTGAGCACTGAACACCCAGCACCCTGAGCACTGAGGACCCAGCACCCTGAGTAATGAGCACCCAGCACCCCGAGCACTGAGCACCCAGCACCCCGAGCACTGAGCACCCAGCACCCCGAGCACTGAGCACCCATCACCCTGAGCACTGAACACACAGCACCCTGAGTACTGAGCACCCCGAGCACTGAGCACCCAGCACCCTGAGTACTGAGCACCGAGCACCATGAGTACTGAGCACCCAGCACCCCGAGTACTGAGCACCCAGCACCCCAAGTACTGAGCACCCAGCAACCTGATCACCGAGCCGCCAGCACCCCGAGCACTGAGCACCCAGCACCCTGAGCACTGAGCACCCAGCACCCTGAGTACTGAGCACCCAGCACCCTGAGCACTGAGCACACAGCACCCTGAGTACTGAGCACCCAACACCCCAAGCAGTGAGCACCCTGAGTATTGAGCACCCAGCACCCCAAGCACTGAGCACCCTGAGTACTGAGCACCCAGCACCCTGAGTACTGAGCACTGAGCACCCTGAGTACTGAGCACTGAGCACCCTGAGTACTGAGCACCCAGCACCCTGAGTACTGAGCACCCAGCACCCCGAGCACTGAGTACCCAGCACCCTGAGCACTGAGCACCCAGCACCCTGAGCCCTGAGCACCCAGCACCCCGAGCACTGAGCACCCAGCACCCTGAGCACTGAGCACCCTGAGTACTGAGCACTGAGTACCCTGAGTACTCAGCACTGAGCACCCCGAGCACTGAGCACCCAGCACCCCGAGCACTGAGCACCCAGCACCCTGAGTACTGAGCACCCAGCACCCTGAGCACTGAGCACCGAGCACCCTGAGCACTGAGCACCCAGCACCCTGAGGACTGAGCACCCAGCACCCCGAGCACTGAGCACCCTGAGTACTGAGCACTGAGCACCCTGAGTACTGAGCACTGAGCACCCTGAGTACTGAGCACCCAGCACCCTGAGTACTGAGCAACCAGCACCCCGAGCACTGAGTACCCAGCACCCTGAGCACTGAGTACCCAACACCCTGAGCACTGAGCACCCTGCACCCTGAGCACTGAGCACCCAGAACCCCGAGCACTGAGCACCCAGCACCCTGAGCACTGAGCACCCTGAGTACTGAGCAATGAGCACCCTGAGTACTCAGCACTGAGCATCCTGAGTACTGAGCACCCAGCACCCTGAGCACTGAGCATCCAGCACCCTGAGTACTGAGCACTGAGCACCCAGCACCCTGAGGACTGAGCACCCAGCACCCTGAGTACTGAGCACCCAGCACCCCGAGTACTGAGCACCCAGCACCCTGAGCACTGAGCACCCAGCACCCTGAGTACTGAGCACCCAGCACCCTGAGCACTGAGCACGCAGCACCCTGAGCACTGAGCACCCAGCACCCTGAGCACTGAGCACCCTGCACCCTGAGTAGTGAGCACCCAACGTACTGAGCACCGAGCACCCCGAGCACTGAGCACCCAGCACACTGAGTACTGAGCACCGAGCACCCCGAGCACTGAGCACCCAGCACACTGAGTACTGAGCTCCGAGCACCCTGAGCACTGAGCACCCAGCACCCTGAGCACTGAGCACCCTGCACCCTGAGTAGTGAGCACCCAACGTACTGAGCACCGAGCACCCCGAGCACTGAGCACCCAGCACCCTGAGTACTGAGCACCGAGCACCCCGAGCACTGAGCACCCAGCACACTGAGTACTGAGCTCCGAGCACCCTGAGCACTGAGCACCCAGCGCCCCGAGCACTGAGCACCCAGAGCCCCGAGCACTGAGCACCCAGCACCCCGAGCACTGAGCACCCAGCACCCCGAGAACTAAGCACCCAGCACCCCGAGCACTGAGCACCCAGCACCCTGAGTACTGAGCACCCAGCACCCTGAGTACTGAGCACCCAGCACCCTGAGCATTGAGCACCCAGCACCCTGAGTACTGAGCACCCAACACCCCAAACACTGAGCACCCTGAGTACTGAGCACCCAGCACCCCAAGAACTGAGCACACTGAGTACTGAGCACCCAGCACCCTGAGTAATGAGCACCCAGCACCCCGAGCACTGAGCACCCAGCACCCTGAGTACTGAGCACCGAGCACCCTGAGTACTGAGCAGCCAGCACCCTGAGTACTGAGCACCCAGCGTACTGAGCACCGAGCACCCAGCACCCTGCGTACTGAGCACCCAGCACCCTGACCACTGAGGACCCAGCACCCTGAGCACCGAGCACCCAGCACCCTGAGTACTGAGCACCCAGCACCCTGAGCACTGAGCACCCAGCACCCTGAGTACTGAGCACCGAGCACCCCGAGTACTGAGCACCCAGCACCCCGAGCACTGAGCACCCAGCACCCCGAGCACTGAGCACCCAGCACCGTGAGCACTGAACACACAGCACCCTGAGTACTGAGCACCCCGAGCACTGAGCACCCAGCACCCTGAGTACTGAGCACCGAGCACCCCGAGCACTGAGCACCCAGCACCCCGAGTACTGAGCACCCAGCACCCCGAGTACTGAGCACCCAGCAACCTGAGCACCAAGCAGCCAGCACCCCGAGCACTGAGCACCCAGCACCCTGAGCACTGTGCACCCAGCACCCTGAGTACTGAGAACTGAGCACCCCGAGTACTGAGCACCCAGCACCCCGAGCACTGAGCACCGAGCACCCCGAGCACTGAGCACCCAGCACACCGAGCACTGACCACCCAGCACCCCGAGCACTGAGCACCCAACACCCTGAGCACTGAGCACCCAGCACCCTGAGCACTGAGCATCCAGCACCCCGAGCACTGACCACCCAGCACCCCGAGCACTGAGCACCCAGCACCCCGAGCACTGAGCACCCAGCACCCTGAGTACTGAGCACACAGCACCCTGAGTACTGAGCACCCAGCACCCTGAGCACTGAGCACACAGCACCCTGAGTACTGAGCACCCAACACCCCAAGCACTGAGCACCCTGAGTACTGAGCACCCAGCACACCAAGCACTGAGCACCCTGAGTACTGAGCACCCAGCACCCTGAGTAATGAGCACCCAGCACCCCGAGCACTGAGCAACCAGCACCCTGAGTACTGAGCACCGAGCACCCTGAGTACTGAGCACCCAGCACCCTGAGCACTGAGCACACAGCACCCTGAGTACTGAGCTCCCAGCACACCAAGCACTGAGCACCCTGAGTACTGAGCACCCAGCACCGTGAGAACTGAGCACCCAGCACCCTGAGCACTGAGCACCCAGCACCCTGTGTACTGAGCACCGAGCAACCCGAGTACTGAGCACCCAGCACCCCGAGCACTGAGCACCCAGCACCCCGAGCACTGAGCACCCAGCACCCCGAGCACCGAGCACCCTGAGTACTAAGCACCGAGCACCCTGAGCACTGAACACCCAGCACCCTGAGCACTGAGCACCCAGCACCCCGAGCACTGAGCACCCAGCACCCCGAGCACTGAGCACCCAGCACCCCGAGCACTGAGCACCCAGCACCCCGAGCACTGAGCACCCAGCACCCCGAGCACTGAGCACCCAGCACCCCGAGCACCGAGCACCCTGAGTACTAAGCACCGAGCACCCTGAGCACTGAACACCCAGCACCCTGAGCACTGAGCCCCCAGCACCCAGAGTACTGAGCACCCAGCACCCCGAGCACTGAGCACCCAGCACCCTGAGTACTGAGCACCCAGCACCCTGAGCACTGAGCACCGAGCACCCTGAGCACTGAGCACCCAGCACCCTGAGAACTGAGCACCCAGCACCCCAAGCACTGAGTACCCAGCACCCTGAGCACTGAGTACCCAGCACCCTGAGCACTGAGCACCCAGCACCCTGAGCACTGAGCACCCAGCACCCTGAGCACTGAGCACCCAGCACCCTGAGCACTGAGCACCCAGCACCCTGAGCACTGAGCACCCAGCACCCTGAGCATTGAGCACCCTGAGTACTGAGCACTGAGCACCCTGAGTACTGAGCACCGAGCACCCCGAGCACTGAGTACCCAGCACCCTGAGTACTGAGCACTGAGCACCCAGCACCCCGAGCACTGAGCACCCAGCACCCTGAGTACTGAGCACTGAGCACCCAGCACCCCGAGCACTGAGCACCCAGCACCCTGAGCACTGAGCACCCAGCACCCGAGTACTGATCACCCAGCACCCGGAGTACTGAGCACCCAGCTCCCTGAGTACTGAGCACCCAGCACCCCGAGTACTGAGAACCCAGCACCCTGAGCACTGAGCACCCAGCACCCTGAGCACTGAGAACCCAGCATCCCAAGCACTGCACACCCAGCACCCTGAGTACTGAGCACCCAGCACCCTGAGCACTGAGCACCCAGCACCCTGAGCACTGAGCACCCAGCACCCTGAGTAGTGAGCACCCAACACGTACTGAGCACCGAGTGCCCCGAGCACTGAGCACCCAGCACCCTGAGTACTGAGCACCGAGCACCGCGAGCACTGAGCACCCAGCAACCAGAGTACTGAGCTCCGAGCACCCCGAGCACTGAGCACCCAGCGCCCCGAGCACTGAGCATCCAGCGCCCCGAGCACTGAGCAACCAGAACCCCGAGCACTGAGCACCCAGCACCCCGAGCACTGAGCACCCAGCACCCCGAGCACTGAGCACCCAGCACCCCGAGCACTGAGCACCCATCACCCTGAGTACTGACCACCCATCACCCTGAGTACTGAGCACCCAGCACCCTGAGCATTGAGCACCCAGCACACTGAGTACTGAGCACCCAACACCCCAAGCACTGAGCACCCTGAGTACTGAGCACCCAGCACCCCAAGCACTGAGCACACTGTGTACTGAGCACCCAGCACCCTGAGTAATGAGCACCCAGCACCCTGAGCACTGAGCACGCAGCACCCTGAGTACTGAGCAGCCAGCACCCTGAGTACTGAGCACCCAGCGTACTGAGCACCGAGCACCCAGCACCCTGAGTAATGAGCACCCAGCACCCTGAGCACTGAGCACCCAGCACCCTTAGTAATGAGCACCGAGCACCCCGAGTACTGAGCACCCAGCACCCCGAACACTGAGCACCCAGCACCCCGAGCACTGAGCACCTAGCACCCCGAGCAACGAGCACCCTGAGTACTAAGCACCGAGCACCCTGAGCACTGAGCACCCAGCACCCTGAGCACTGACCACCCAGCACCCCGAGCAGTGACCACCCAGCACCCTGAGCCCTGAGCAACCTGAGTACTGAGCACTGAGCACCCTGAGTACTGAGCACCCAGCACCCTGAGTACTGAGCACCCAGCACCCTGAGCACTGAGCACCCAGCACGCTGAGTACGGAGCACTGAGCACCCTGAGTACTGAGCACCGAGCACCCTGACCACTGAGCACCCAGCACGCTGAGTACTGAGCACTGAGCACCCTGAGCACTGGGCACCCAGCCCCCTGAGTACTGAGCACCGAGCACCCTGAGTACTGAGCACCCAGCACGCTGAATACTGAGCACCCAGCACCCTGAGCACTGAGCACCCAGCACCCCGAGCACGGAGCACCCAGCACCCCGAGCACTGAGCACACAGCACCCCGAGCACTGAGCCTGAGCACCCTGAGTACTGAGCACTGAACACCCTGAGTACTGAGCACCGAGCACCCTGAGTACTGAGCACCCAGCACCCCGAGCACTGAGCACCGAGCACCCTGAGCACTGAGCACCCAGCACAACGAGTACTGAGCACCCAGCACCCTGATTACTGAGCACCAAGCACCCCGAGCACTGAGCACCGAGCACCCCGAGCACTGAGCACCCAGCACCCCGAGCACTGAGCACCCCGCACCCTGAGTACTAAGCACCCTGCACCCTGAGTACTGAGCACCCAGCACCCTGAGTACTGAGCACCCAGCACCCTGAGTACTGAGCACCCAGCGTACTGAGCACCGAGCACCGCGAGCACTGATCACACAGCACCCTGAGTACTGAGCACCGAGCACCCTGAGTACTGAGCACCCAGCACCCTGAGTACTGAGCACCCAGCACCCTGAGTACTGAGCACCCAGTGTACTGAGCACCGAGCACCCAGCACCCTGAGTACTGAGCACCCAGCACCCTGAGCACTGAGCACCCAGCACCCTGAGTACTGAGCACTGAGCACCCTGAGCACTGAGCACCCTGAGTACTGAGCACCCAGCACCCTGAGCACTGAGCACCCAGCACCCTGAGTACTGAGCACCGAGCACCCTGAGCACTGAGCACCCAGCATCCTGACCACTGAGGACCCAGCACCCTGAGCACCGAGCACCCAGCACCCTGAGTACTGAGCACCCAGCACCCTGAGTACTGAGCACTGAGCACCCCGAGTACTGAGCACCCAGCACCCCGAGCACTGAGCACCCAGCACCCCGAGCACTGAGCACCCAGCACCCTGAGCACTGAACACACAGCACCCTGAGTACTGAGCACCCCGAGCACTGAGCACCCAGCACCCTGAGTACTGAGCACCGAGCACCCCGAGCACTGAGCACCCAGCACCCCGAGTACTGAGCACCCAGCACCCCGAGTACTGAGGACCCAGCACCCAGAGTACTGAGCACCCAGCACCCCGAGCACTGAGCACCCAGCACCCTGAGTACTGAGCACCCAGCACCCTGAGCACTGAGCACCGAGCACCCTGAGCACTGAGCACCCAGCACCCTGAGAACTGAGCACCCAGCACCCCAAGCACTGAGTACCCAGCACCCTGAGCACTGAGTACCCAGCACCCTGAGCACTGAGCACCCAGCACCCTGAGCACTGAGCACCCAGCACCCTGAGCACTGAGCACCCAGCACCCTGAGCACTGAGCACCCAGCACCCTGAGCACTGAGCACCCAGCACCCTGAGCATTGAGCACCCTGAGTACTGAGCACTGAGCACCCTGAGTACTGAGCACCGAGCACCCCGAGCACTGAGTACCCAGCACCCTGAGTACTGAGCACTGAGCACCCAGCACCCCGAGCACTGAGCACCCAGCACCCTGAGTACTGAGCACTGAGCACCCAGCACCCCGAGCACTGAGCACCCAGCACCCTGAGCACTGAGCACCCAGCACCCGAGTACTGATCACCCAGCACCCGGAGTACTGAGCACCCAGCTCCCTGAGTACTGAGCACCCAGCACCCCGAGTACTGAGAACCCAGCACCCTGAGCACTGAGCACCCAGCACCCTGAGCACTGAGAACCCAGCATCCCAAGCACTGCACACCCAGCACCCTGAGTACTGAGCACCCAGCACCCTGAGCACTGAGCACCCAGCACCCTGAGCACTGAGCACCCAGCACCCTGAGTAGTGAGCACCCAACACGTACTGAGCACCGAGTGCCCCGAGCACTGAGCACCCAGCACCCTGAGTACTGAGCACCGAGCACCGCGAGCACTGAGCACCCAGCAACCAGAGTACTGAGTTCCGAGCACCCCGAGCACTGAGCACCCAGCGCCCCGAGCACTGAGCATCCAGCGCCCCGAGCACTGAGCAACCAGAACCCCGAGCACTGAGCACCCAGCACCCCGAGCACTGAGCACCCAGCACCCCGAGCACTGAGCACCCAGCACCCCGAGCACTGAGCACCCATCACCCTGAGTACTGACCACCCATCACCCTGAGTACTGAGCACCCAGCACCCTGAGCATTGAGCACCCAGCACACTGAGTACTGAGCACCCAACACCCCAAGCACTGAGCACCCTGAGTACTGAGCACCCAGCACCCCAAGCACTGAGCACACTGTGTACTGAGCACCCAGCACCCTGAGTAATGAGCACCCAGCACCCTGAGCACTGAGCACGCAGCACCCTGAGTACTGAGCAGCCAGCACCCTGAGTACTGAGCACCCAGCGTACTGAGCACCGAGCACCCAGCACCCTGAGTAATGAGCACCCAGCACCCTGAGCACTGAGCACCCAGCACCCTTAGTAATGAGCACCGAGCACCCCGAGTACTGAGCACCCAGCACCCCGAACACTGAGCACCCAGCACCCCGAGCACTGAGCACCTAGCACCCCGAGCAACGAGCACCCTGAGTACTAAGCACCGAGCACCCTGAGCACTGAGCACCCAGCACCCTGAGCACTGAGCACCCAGCACCCTGAGGACTGAGCACCCAGCACCCCGAGCACTGAGCACCCAGCACCCTGAGCACTGAGCACCCTGAGTACTGAGCACTGAGCACCCTGAGTACTGAGCACTGAGCACCCTGCGTACTGAGCACCCAGCACCCTGAGTACTGAGCACCCAGCACCCTGAGCACTGAGCACCGAGCACCCTGAGCACTGAGCACCCAGCACCCTGAGCACTGACCACCCAGCACCCCGAGCAGTGACCACCCAGCACCCTGAGCCATGAGCAACCTGAGTACTGAGCACTGAGCACCCTGAGTACTGAGCACCCAGCACCCTGAGTACTGAGCACCCAGCACCCTGAGCACTGAGCACCCAGCACGCTGAGTACGGAGCACTGAGCACCCTGAGTACTGAGCACCGAGCACCCTGACCACTGAGCACCCAGCACGCTGAGTACTGAGCACTGAGCACCCTGAGCACTGGGCACCCAGCCCCCTGAGTACTGAGCACCGAGCACCCTGAGTACTGAGCACCCAGCACGCTGAATACTGAGCACCCAGCACCCTGAGCACTGAGCACCCAGCACCCCGAGCACGGAGCACCCAGCACCCCGAGCACTGAGCACACAGCACCCCGAGCACTGAGCCTGAGCACCCTGAGTACTGAGCACTGAACACCCTGAGTACTGAGCACCGAGCACCCTGAGTACTGAGCACCCAGCACCCCGAGCACTGAGCACCGAGCACCCTGAGCACTGAGCACCCAGCACAACGAGTACTGAGCACCCAGCACCCTGATTACTGAGCACCAAGCACCCCGAGCACTGAGCACCGAGCACCCCGAGCACTGAGCACCCAGCACCCCGAGCACTGAGCACCCCGCACCCTGAGTACTAAGCACCCTGCACCCTGAGTACTGAGCACCCAGCACCCTGAGTACTGAGCACCCAGCACCCTGAGTACTGAGCACCCAGCGTACTGAGCACCGAGCACCGCGAGCACTGATCACACAGCACCCTGAGTACTGAGCACCGAGCACCCTGAGTACTGAGCACCCAGCACCCTGAGTACTGAGCACCCAGCACCCTGAGTACTGAGCACCCAGTGTACTGAGCACCGAGCACCCAGCACCCTGAGTACTGAGCACCCAGCACCCTGAGCACTGAGCACCCAGCACCCTGAGTACTGAGCACTGAGCACCCTGAGCACTGAGCACCCTGAGTACTGAGCACCCAGCACCCTGAGCACTGAGCACCCAGCACCCTGAGTACTGAGCACCGAGCACCCTGAGCACTGAGCACCCAGCATCCTGACCACTGAGGACCCAGCACCCTGAGCACCGAGCACCCAGCACCCTGAGTACTGAGCACCCAGCACCCTGAGTACTGAGCACTGAGCACCCCGAGTACTGAGCACCCAGCACCCCGAGCACTGAGCACCCAGCACCCCGAGCACTGAGCACCCAGCACCCTGAGCACTGAACACACAGCACCCTGAGTACTGAGCACCCCGAGCACTGAGCACCCAGCACCCTGAGTACTGAGCACTGAGCACCCCGAGCACTGAGCACCCAGCACCCCGAATACTGAGCACCCAGCACCCCGAGTACTGAGCACCCAGCAACCTGAGCACCGAGCAGCCAGCACCCCGAGCACTGAGCACCCAGCACCCTGAGCACTGTGCACCCAGCACCCTGAGTACTGAGCACTGAGCACCCCGAGTACTGAGCACCCAGCACCCCGAGCACTGAGCACCGAGCACCCCGAGCACTGAGCACCCAGCACACCGAGCACTGACCACCCAGCACCCCGAGCACTGAGCACCCAACACCCTGAGCACTGAGCACCCAGCACCCTGAGCACTGAGCACCCAGCAACCCGAGCACTGACCACCCAGCACCCCGAGCACTGAGCACCCAGCACCCCGAGCACTGAGCACCCAGCACCCTGAGTACTGAGCAGCCAGCACCCTGAGAACTGAGCACCCAGCACCCTGAGCACTGAGCACACAGCACCCTGAGTACTGAGCACCCAACACCCCAAGCACTGAGCACGGTGAGTACTGAGCACCCAGCACACCAAGCACTGAGCACCCTGAGTACTGAGCACCCAGCACCCTGAGTAATGAGCACCCAGCACCCCGAGCACTGAGCAACCAGCACCCTAGTACTGAGCACCGAGCACCCTGAGTACTGAGCAGCCAGCACCCTGAGTACTGAGCACCCAGCGTAATGAGCACCGAGCACCCAGCACCGTGAGTACTGAGCACCCAGCACCCTGAGCACTGAGCACCCAGCACCCTGAGTACTGAGCACCTAGCAACCCGAGTACTGAGCACCCAGCACCCCGAGCACTGAGCACGCAGCACCCCGAGCACTGAGCACCCAGCACCCCGAGCACTGAGCACCCAGCACCCCAAGCACTGAGCACCCAGCACCCCGAGCACTGAGCACCCAGCACCCCGAGCACCGAGCACCCTGAGTACTAAGCACCGAGCACCCTGAGCACTGAACACCCAGCACCCTGAGCACTGAGGACCCAGCACCCTGAGTAATTAGCACCCAGCACCCTGAGCACTGAGCACCCAGCACCCTGAGTACTGAGCACCCAGCACCCTGAGCACTGAGCACCGAGCACCCTGAGCACTGAGCACCCAGCACCCTGAGGACTGAGCACCCAGCACCCCAAGCACTGAGTACGCAGCACCCTGAGCACTGAGTACCCAGCACACTGAGCACTGAGCACCCAGCACCCTGAGCACTGAGCACCCAGCACCCTGAGCACTGAGCACCCAGCACCCTGAATACTGAGCACTGAGCAACCTGAGTACTGAGCACCGAGCACCCCGAGCACTGAGCACCCAGAATCCTGAGTACTGAGCACTGAGCACCCAGCACCCCGAGCACTGAGCACCCAGCACCCTGAGTACTGAGCACTGAGCACCCAGCACCCCGAGCACTGAGCACCCAGCACCCTGAGCACTGAGCACCCAGCACCCGAGTACTGATCACCCAGCACCCGGAGTACTGAGCACCCAGCTCCCTGAGTACTGAGCACCCAGCACCCCGAGTACTGAGAACCCAGCACCCTGAGCACTGAGCACCCAGCACCCTGAGCACTGAGAACCCAGCATCCCAAGCACTGCACACCCAGCACCCTGAGTACTGAGCACCCAGCACCCTGAGCACTGAGCACCCAGCACCCTGAGCACTGAGCACCCAGCACCCTGAGTAGTGAGCACCCAACACGTACTGAGCACCGAGCGCCCCGAGCACTGAGCACCCAGCACCCTGAGTACTGAGCACCGAGCAACGCGAGCACTGAGCACCCAGCAACCAGAGTACTGAGCTCCGAGCACCCCGAGCACTGAGCAACCAGCGCCCCGAGCACTGAGCATCCAGCGCCCCGAGCACTGAGCAACCAGAACCCCGAGCACTGAGCACCCAGCACCCCGAGCACTGAGCACCCATCACCCTGAGTACTGAGCACCCAGCACCCTGAGTACTGAGCACCCAGCACCCTGAGCATTGAGCACCCAGCACACTGAGTACTGAGCACCCAACACCCCAAGCACTGAGCACCCTGAGTACTGAGCACCCAGCACCCCAAGCACTGAGCACACTGAGTACTGAGCACCCAGCACGCTGAGTAATGAGCACCCAGCACCCTGAGCACTGAGCACGCAGCACCCTGAGTACTGAGCACCGAGCACCCTGAGTACAGAGCAGCCAGCACCCTGAGTACTGAGCACCCAGCGTACTGAGCACTGAGCACCCAGCACCCTGAGTAATGAGCACCCAGCACCCTGAGCACTGAGCACCCAGCACCCTTAGTAATGAGCACCGAGCACCCCGAGTACTGAGCACCCAGCACCCCGAACACTGAGCACCCAGCACCCCGAGCACTGAGCACCCAGCACCCTGAGCACTGAGCACCCTGAGTACTGAGCACTGAGCACCCTGAGTACTGAGCACTGAGCACCCTGCGTACTGAGCACCCAGCACCCTGAGTACTGAGCACCCTGCACCCTGAGCACTGAGCACCGAGCACTCTGAGCACTGAGCACCCAGCACCCTGAGCACTGACCACCCAGCACCCCGAGCAGTGACCACCCAGCACCCTGAGCCCTGAGCACCCTGAGTACTGAGCACTGAGCACCCTGAGTACTGAGCACCCAGCACCCTGAGTACTGAGCACCCAGCACCCTGAGCACTGAGCACCCAGCACGCTGAGTACGGAGCACTGAGCAACCTGAGTACTGAGCACCGAGCACCCTGACCACTGAGCACCCAGCACGCTGAGTACTGAGCACTGAGCACCCTGAGCACTGGGCACCCAGCCCCCTGAGTACTGAGCACCGAGCACCCTGAGTACTGAGCACCCAGCACGCTGAGTACTGAGCAACCAGCACCCTGAGCACTGAGCACCCAGCACCCCGAGCACGGAGCACCCAGCACCCCAAGCACTGAGCACACAGCACCCCGAGCACTGAGCCTGAGCACCCTGAGTACTGAGCACTGAACACCCTGAGTACTGAGCACCGAGCACCCTGAGTACTGAGCACGGAGCACCCCGAGCACTGAGCACCGAGCACCCTGAGCACTGAGCACCCAGCACAACGAGTACTGAGCACCCAGCACCCTGATTACTGAGCACCAAGCACCCCGAGCACTGAGCACCGAGCACCCCGAGCACTGAGCACCCAGCACCCAGAGCACTGAGCACCCCGCACCCTGAGTACTAAGCACCCTGCACCCTGAGTACTGAGCACCCAGCACCCTGAGTACTGAGCACCCAGCACCCTGAGTACTGAGCACCCAGCGTACTGAGCACCGAGCACCGCGAGCACTGATCACCCAGCACCCTGAGTACTGAGCACCGAGCACCCTGAGTACTGAGCACCCAGCACCCTGAGTACTGAGCACCCAGCACCCTGAGTACTGAGCACCCAGTGTACTGAGCACCGAGCACCCAGCACCCTGAGTACTGAGCACCCAGCACCCTGAGCACTGAGCACCCAGCACCCTGAGTACTGAGCACCCAGCACCCTGAGTACTGAGCACCCAGTGTACTGAGCACCGAGCACCCAGCACCCTGAGTACTGAGCACCCAGCACCCTGAGCACTGAGCACCCAGCACCCTGAGTACTGAGCACTGAGCACCCCGAGTACTGAGCACCGAGCACCCCGAGCACTGAGCACCCAGCACCCCGAGCACTGAGCACCCTGAGTACTGAGCACCCAGCACCCTGAGCACTGAGCACACAGCACCCTGAGCACTGAGCACCCAGCACCCTGAGCACTGAGCACCCAGCACCCTGAGTACTGACCACCGAGCACCCTGAGCACTGAGCACCCAGCAACCTGAGCACTGAGCACCCTTAATACTGAGCACTGAGCACCCTGAGTACTGAGCACTGAGCACCCTGAGTACTGAGCACCCAGCACCCTGAGTACTGAGCACCCAGCACCCGGAGCAATGATCACCCTGAGTACTGAGCACCCAGCACCCCGAGCACTGAGCACCCAGCACCCTGAGTACTGAGCACAGAGCAGCCTGAGTACTGAGCCCCCAGCACCCCGAGCACTGAGCACCCAGCACCCTGAGTACTGAGCACCCAGCACCCTGAGCACTGAGCACCCAGAACCCCGAGCACTGAGGACCCAGCACACTGAGCACTGAGCAGCCAGCAACCTGAGTACTTAGCACCGAGCACCCTGAGTTCTGAACACCCAGCACCCTGAGTACTGAGCACACAGCACACTGAGTACTGAGCACCCAGCAACCTGAGCACTGATCACCCAGCACCCTGAGTACTGAGCACCGAGTACCCTGAGTACTGAGCACCAAGCACCCTGAGCACTGAGCACCCAGCACCCTGAGCACTGAGCACCCAGCACCCGAGTACTGAGCACCCAGCACCCTGAGTACTGAGCACCCAGCTCCCTGAGTACAGAGCACCAAGCACCGCGAGTACTGAGCACCCAGCACCCTGAGTACTGAGCACCCAGCACCCTGAGCACTGAGCACCCAGCACCCCGAGCACTGAGGACCCAGCACAATGAGCACTGAGCACCCAGCACCCTGAGTACTGAGCACCGAGCACCCTGAGTACTGAGCACCCAGCACCCTGAGTACTGAGCACCCAGCACACTGAATACTGAGCACCCAGCAACCTGAGCACTGATCACCCAGCACCCTGAGTACTGAGCACCGAGTACCCTGAGTACTGAGCACCAAGCACCCTGAGCACTGAGCACCCAGCACCCTGAGTACTGAGCACTGAGCACCCAGCACCCTGAGCACTGAGCACTGAGCACCCAGCACCCTGAGCACTGAGCACCCAGCACCCCGAGCACTGAGCAACCAGCACCCTGAGCACCCAGCACCCTGAGCACTGAGCACCCAGCACCCCGAGCACTGAGCACCCAGCACCCTGAGCAATGAGCACCCAGCATCCCGAGCACTGAGCACTGAGCATCCTAAGTACTGAGCACTGAGCACTCTGAGTACTAAGCACCCAGCACCCTGAGTACTGAGCACCCAGCACCCTGAGTACTGAGCACCCAGCACCCTGAGTACTGAGCACCCAGCGTACTGAGCACCGAGCACCCCGAGCACTGAGCACACAGCACCCTGAGTACTGAGCACCCAGCACCCCGAGCACTGAGCACCCAGCACCCTGAGTACTGAGCACCCAGCACCCTGAGTACTGAGCACCCAGCGTACTGAGCACCGAGCACCCAGCACCCTGAGTACTGAGCACCCAGCACCATGAGCACTGAGCACCTAGCACCCTGAGTACTGAGCACTGAGCACCCTGAGTACTGAGCACCGAGCACCCCGAGCACTGAGCACCCAGCACCCCGAGCAAAGAGCACCCAGCTCCCTGAGCACCGAGCACCCAGCACCCTGAGCACTGAGCACCCAGCACCCTGAGCACTGAGCACCCAGCACCCTGAGTACTGAGCACCCAACGTACTGAGCACCGAGCACCCTGAGCACTGAGCACCCAGCACCCTGAGTACAGAGCACCCAGCACCCTGAGCAATGAGCACCCTTAGTACTGAGCACCCAGCACCTTGAGCACTGAGCACCGAGCACCCCGAGCACTGAGCACCCAGCACCCGGAGTACTGAGCACCCAGCACCCTGAGTACTAAGCACCGAGCACCCTGAGCACTGAGCACCCAGCACCCTGAGTACAGAGCACCCAGCACCCTGAGCAATGAGCACCCTTAGTACTGAGCACCCAGCACCTTGAGCACTGAGCACCGAGCACCCCGAGCACTGAGCACCCAGCACCCTGAGTACTGAGCACCCAGCACCCTGAGTACTGAGCACCCAGCACCATGAGTACTGAGCACCCAGCACCCTGAGCACTGAGCACCCAGCACCCTGAGTACTGAGCACCCAACACCCCAAGCACTGAGCACCCTGAGTACTGAGCACCCGGCACCCCAAGCACTGAGCACCCTGAGTACTGAGCACCCAGCACCCCGAGCACTGAGCACCCAGCACCCTGAGTACTGAGCAGCCAGCACCCTGAGTACTGAGCACCCAGCATACTGAGCACCGAGCACCCAGCACCCTGAGTACTGAGTACCCAGCACCCCGAGTACTGAGCACCCAGCACCCCGAGCACTGAGCACCCAGCACCCCGAGCACCGAGCACCCTGAGTACTAAGCACCGAGCACCCTGAGCACTGCGCACCCAGCACCCTGAGCACTGATTACCCAGCACCCTGAGCACTGAGCACCCAGCACCCTGAGCACTGAGCACCCAGCATCCCGAGCACTGAGCACCCAGCACCCTGAGTACTGAGCACTGAGCACCCAGCACCCCGAGCACTGAGCACCCAGCACCCTGAGTACTGAGCACTGAGCACCCAGCACCCCGAGCACTGAGCACCCAGCACCCTGAGCACTGAGCACCCAGCACCCGAGTACTGATCACCCAGCACCCTGAGTACTGAGCACCCCGCACCCTGAGTACTGAGCAACCAGCACCCCGAGTACTGAGCACCCAAGACCCTGAGCACTGAGCACCCAGCACCCTGAGCACTGAGCACCCAGCACCCCGAGCACTGCGCACCCAGCACCCTGAGTACTGAGCACCCAGCACCCTGAGCACTTAGCACCCAGCACCCTGAGTAGTGAGCACCCAACGTACTGAGCACCGAGCACCCCGAGCACTGAGCACCCAGCACCCTGAGTACTGAGCACCGAGCACCCCGAGCACTGAGCACCCAGCACACTGAGTACTGAGCTCCGAGCACCCCGAGCACTGAGCACCCAGCGCCCCGAGCACTGAGCACCCAGAACCCCGAGCACTGAGCACCCAGCACCCCGAGCACTGAGCACCCAGAACCCCGAGCAATGAGCACCCAGCACCCCGAGTACTGAGCACCCAGAACCCCGAGCACTGAGCACCGAGCATCCCGAGCACTAAGCACCCAGCACCCCGAGCACTGAGCACCCAGCACCCCGAGCACTGAGCACCCAGCACCCTGAGTACTGAGCACCCAGCACCCTGAGTACTGAGCACCCAGCACCCCGAGCACTGAGCACCCAGCACCCCGAGCACTGAACACCCAGCACCCTGAGCACTGAGCACCCTGAGTACTGAGCACTGAGCACCCTGAGTACTGAGCACTGAGCACCCTGAGTACTGAGCACACAGCACCCTGAGTACTGAGCACCCAGCACCCCGAGCACTGAGCACCCAGCACCCTGAGTACTGAGCTCCGAGCACCCTGAGCACTGAGCACCCAGCGCCCCGAGCACTGAGCACCCAGAACCCCGAGCACTGAGCACCCAGCACCCCGAGCACTAAGCAGCCAGCACCCCGAGCACTGAGCACCCAGCACCCCGAGCACTGAGCACCCAGTACCCTGAGTACTGAGCACCCAGCACCCTGAGTACTGAGCACCCAGCACCCTGAGTACTGAGCACCCAACACCCCAAGCACTGAGCACGCTGGGTACTGAGCATCCAGCACCCCAAGCACTGAGGACCCTGAGTACTGAGCACCCAGCACCCTGAGTAATGAGCACCCAGCACCCCGAGCACTGAGCACCCAGCACCCTGAGTACTGAGCACCGAGCACCCTGAGTACTGAGCAGCCAGCACCCTGAGTACTGAGCACCCAGCGTACTGAGAACCGAGCACCCAGCACCCTGAGTACTGAGCACCCAGCACCCTGAGCACTGAGCACCCAGCACCCTGAGTACTGAGCACCGAGCACCCCGAGTACTGAGCACCCAGCACCCCGAGCACTGAGCACCCAGCAACCTGAGCACCGAGCACCCAGCACCCTGAGCACTGAGCACCGAGCACCCTGAGCACTGAGCACCCAGCACATTGAGGACTGAGCACCCAGCACCCCGGGCACTGAGCACCCAGCACCCTGAGCACTGACCACCCTGAGTACTGAGCACCCAGCACCCTGAGCACTGAGCACCGAGCACCCTGAGCACTGAGCACCCAGCACCCTGAGCACTGAGCACCCAGCACCCCGAGCAGTGAGCACCCAGCACCCTGAGCACTGAGCACTGAGCACCCTGAGTACTGAGCACACAGCACCCTGAGTACTGAGCACCCAGCACCCTGAGTACTGAGCACCCAGCACCCTGAGCAATGAGCACACTGAGTACTCAGCACCCATCACCCTGAGCACTGAGCACCGAGCACCCCGAGTTCTGAGCACCCAGCACCCGGAGTACTGAGCACCCAGCACCTTGAGTACTAAGCACCAAACACCCTTAGTACTGAGCACCAAGAACCCTGAGCACTGAACACACAGCACCCTGAGTACTGAGCACCCCGAGCACTGAGCACCCAGCACACTGAGCACTGAGGACCCAGCACCCTGAGTACTGAGCACCCAGCACCCTGAGCACTAGGCACCCAGCACCCTGAGTACTGAGCACCCAGCACCCTGAGCACTGAGCACCCAGCACCCTGAGTACTGAGCACCCAGCACCCCGAGCACGGAGCACCCAGTACCCTGTTTACTGAGCACTGAGTTCCCAGCACCCAGAGCACTGAGCACCCAGCACCCTGAGCACTGAGCACCCTGAGTACTGAGCACCCAGCACCCTGAGCACTGAGCACCCAGCAACCCAAGCACTGAGCACCCAGCACCCAGAGCACTGAGCACTGAGCACCCTGAGTACTGAGCACTGAGCACCCTGAGCACTGAGCACAGAGCACCCTGAGTACTGAGCACTGAGCACCCTGAGCACTGAGCACCCTGCACCCTGAGTACTGAGCACCCAGCACCCTGAGCACTGAGGACTGAGCACCCGGAGTACTAAGCACCCAGCACCTTGAGTACTGAGCACCCAGAACCCTGAGCACTGAGCACCCAGCACGCTGAGTACTGAGCACTGAGCACCCTGAGTACTGAGCACCGAGCACCCTGAGCACTGAGCACCCAGCACGCTGAGTACTGAGCACTGAGCACCCTGAGCACTGAGTACCAAGCACCCTGAGTACTGAGCACCAAGCACCCTGAGTACTGAGCACCCAGCACCCCGAGCACTGAGCACCCAGCACCCCGAGAACTGAGCACCCAGCACCCCGAGCACTGAGCACCCAGCACCCCGAGCACTGAGCACCCAGCACCCCGAGCACTGAGCCTGAGCACCCTGAGTACTGAGCACTGAGCACCCTGGGTACTGAGCACCGAGCACCCTGAGTACTGAGCACCCAGCACCCCGAGCACTGAGCACCGAGCACCCTGAGTACTGAGCACCCTGCACCCTGAGCACTGAGCACCCAGCACACTGAGTACTGAGCACTGAGCACCCAGCACCCAGAGCACTGAGCACCCAGCACCCTGAGTACTGAGCACTGAGCACCCAGCACCCGAGTACTGATCACCCAGCACCCTGCGTACTGAGCACCCAGCACCCTGAGTACTGAGCACCCAGCACCCCGAGTACTGAGCACCCAGCACCCTGAGCACTGAGCACCCTGCACCCTGAGCACTGAGCACCCAGCACCCCGAGCACTGCGAACCCAGCACCCTGAGTAATGAGCACCCAGCACCCTGAGCACTGAGCACCCAGCACCCTGAGCACTGAGCACCCAGCATCCTGAGCACTGAGCCCCCAGCACCCTGAGTACTGAGCACCCAGCACCCTGAGCACTGAGCACCCAGCACCCTGAGTACTGAGCACCCAGCACCCCGAGCACGGAGCACCCAGCACCCTGTTTACTGAGCACTGAGTTCCCAGCACCCAGAGCACTGAGCACCCAGCACCCTGAGCACTGAGCACCCTGAGTACTGAGCACCCAGCACCCTGAGCACTGAGCACCCAGCACCCAGAGCACTGAGCACTGAGCACCCTGAGTACTGAGCACTGAGCACCCTGAGCACTGAGCACAGAGCACCCTGAGTACTGAGCACTGAGCACCCTGAGCACTGAGCACCCTGCACCCTGAGTACTGAGCACCCAGCACCCTGAGCACTGAGGACCGAGCACCCGGAGTACTAAGCACCCAGCACCCTGAGTACTGAGCACCCAGAACCCTGAGCACTGAGCACCCAGCACGCTGAGTACTGAGCACTGAGAACCCTGAGTACTGAGCACCGAGCACCCTGAGCACTGAGCACCCAGCACGCTGAGTACTGAGCACTGAGCACCCTGAGCACTGAGCACCAAGCACCCTGAGTACTGAGCACCGAGCACCCTGAGTACTGAGCTCCCAGCACCCTGAGCACTGAGCACCCAGCACCCCGAGAACTGAGCACCCAGCACCCCGAGCACTGAGCACCCAGCACCCCGAGCACTGAGCACCCAGCACCCCGAGCACTGAGCCTGAGCACCCTGAGTACTGAGCACTGAGCACCCTGAGTACTGAGCACCGAGCACCCTGAGTACTGAGCACCCAGCACCCCGAGCACTGAGCACCGAGCACCCTGAGTACTGAGCACCCTGCACCCTGAGCACTGAGCACCCAGCACACTGAGTACTGAGCACTGAGCACCCAGCACCCAGAGCACTGAGCACCCAGCACCCTGAGTACTGAGCACTGAGCACCCAGCACCTGAGTACTGATCACCCAGCACCCTGCGTACTGAGCACCCAGCACCCTGAGTACTGAGCACCCAGCACCCCGAGTACTGAGCACCCAGCACCCTGAGCACTGAGCACCCTGCACCCTGAGCACTGAGCACCCAGCACCCCGAGCACTGTGCACCCAGCACCCTGAGTACTGAGCACCCAGCACCCTGAGCACTGAGCACCCAGCACCCTGAGCACTGAGCACCCAGCATCCTGAGCACTGAGCACCCAGCAACCTGAGTAGTGAGCACCCAAAGTACTGAGCACCGAGCACCCCGAGCTCTGAGCACCCAGCAACCTGAGTACTGAGCACCGAGCACCCCGAGCACTGAGCACCCAGCACCCTGAGTACTGAGCTCCGAGCACCCCGAGCACTGAGCACCCAGCGCCCCGAGCAAAGGAGCACCCAGAACCCCGAGCACTGAGCACCCAGCACCCCGAGCACTGAGCAGCCAGCACCCCTAGCACTGAGCACCAAGCACCCCGAGCACTGAGCACCCAGCACCCTGAGTACTGAGCACCCAGCACCCTGAGTACTGAGCACCCAGCACCCTGAGCACTGAGCACCCAGCACCCTGAGTACTGAGCACCCAACACCCCAAGCACTGAGCACCCTGAGTACTGAGCACCCAGCACCCCAAGCACTGAGCACCCTGCTTACTGAGCACCCAGCACCCTGAGTACTGAGCACCGAGCACCCTGAGTACTGGGCAGCCAGCACCCTGAGTACTGAGCACCCAGCGTACTGAGCAACGAGCACCCAGCACCCTGAGTACTGAGCACCCAGCACCCTGAGCACTGAGCACCCAGCACCCTGAGTACTGAGCACCGAGCACCCCGAGTACTGAGAACCCAGCACCCTGAGCACTGAGCACCCAGCACCCTGAGTACTGAGCACCGAGCACCCCGAGCACTGAGCACCCAGCACCCTGAGCACTGAGCACCCAGCAGCCCGAGCACTGAGCACCTAGCACCCTGAGTACTGAGCACTGAGCACCCTGAGCACTGAGCACCCAGCACCCTGAGTACTGAGCACCAAGCACCCTGAGTACTGAGCACCCAACACCCCAAGCCCTGAGCACCCTGAGTACTGAGCACCCAGCACCCCAAGCACAGAGCACCCTGAGTACTGAGCACCCAGCACCCTGAGTAATGAGCACCCAGCACCCCGAGCACTGAGCACCCAGCACCCTGAGCACTGAGAACCGAGCACCATAAGAACTAAGCACCCAGCACCCTGAGTACTGAGCACCCAGCAGCCTGAGCACTGAGCACCCAGCACGCTGAGTACTGAGCACTGAGCACCCTGAGTACTGAGCACCGAGCACCCTGAGCACTGAGCACCCAGCACGCTGAGTACTGAGCACTGAGCACTCTGAGTACTGAGCACCGAGCACCCGGAGTACTGAGCACCCAGCACCCTGAGCACTGAGCACCCAGCACCCTGAGCACTGAGCACCCAGCACCCCGAGCACTGAGCACTGAGCACCCTAAGTACTGAGCACTGAGCACACTGAGTACTAAGCACCCAGCACCCTGAGTACTGAGCACCCAGCACCCTGAGTACTGAGAACCCAGCACCCTGAGTACTGAGCACCCAGCGTACTGAGCACCGAGCACCCCGAGCACTGTGCACCCAGCACCCTGAGTACTGAGCACCCAGCACCCCGAGCACTGAGCACCCAGCACCCTGAGTACTGAGCACCGAGCACCCTGAGTACTGAGCACCCAGCACCCTGAGTACTGAGCACCCAGCGTACTGAGCACCGAGCACCCAGCACCCTGAGTACTGAGCACCCAGCACCATGAGCACTGAGCACCCAGCACCCTGAGTACTGAGCACTGAGCACCCTGAGTACTGAGCACCCAACGTACTGAGCACCGAGCACCCTGAGCACTGAGCACCCAGCACCCTGAGTACTGATCACCCAGCACCCTGAGCAATGAGCACCCAGCACCCTGAGTACTGAGCACCCAGCACCCTGAGCACTGAACACACAGCACCCTGAGTACTGAGCACCCCGAGCACTGAGCACCCAGCACCCTGAGTACTGAGCACCGAGCACCCCGAGTACTGAGAACCCAGCACCCTGAGCACTGAGCACCCAGCACCCTGAGTACTGAGCACCGAGCACCCCGAGCACTGAGCACCCAGCACCCTGAGCACTGAGCACCCAGCAGCCCGAGCACTGAGCACCTAGCACCCTGAGTACTGAGCACTGAGCACCCTGAGCACTGAGCACCCAGCACCCTGAGTACTGAGCACCAAGCACCCTGAGTACTGAGCACCCAACACCCCAAGCCCTGAGCACCCTGAGTACTGAGCACCCAGCACCCCAAGCACAGAGCACCCTGAGTACTGAGCACCCAGCACCCTGAGTAATGAGCACCCAGCACCCCGAGCACTGAGCACCCAGCACCCTGAGCACTGAGAACCGAGCACCATAAGTACTAAGCACCCAGCACCCTGAGTACTGAGCACCCAGCAGCCTGAGCACTGAGCACCCAGCACGCTGAGTACTGAGCACTGAGCACCCTGAGTACTGAGCACCGAGCACCCTGAGCACTGAGCACCCAGCACGCTGAGTACTGAGCACTGAGCACTCTGAGTACTGAGCACCGAGCACCCGGAGTACTGAGCACCCAGCACCCTGAGCACTGAGCACCCAGCACCCTGAGCACTGAGCACCCAGCACCCCGAGCACTGAGCACTGAGCACCCTAAGTACTGAGCACTGAGCACACTGAGTACTAAGCACCCAGCACCCTGAGTACTGAGCACCCAGCACCCTGAGTACTGAGAACCCAGCACCCTGAGTACTGAGCACCCAGCGTACTGAGCACCGAGCACCCCGAGCACTGTGCACCCAGCACCCTGAGTACTGAGCACCCAGCACCCCGAGCACTGAGCACCCAGCACCCTGAGTACTGAGCACCGAGCACCCTGAGTACTGAGCACCCAGCACCCTGAGTACTGAGCACCCAGCGTACTGAGCACCGAGCACCCAGCACCCTGAGTACTGAGCACCCAGCACCATGAGCACTGAGCACCCAGCACCCTGAGTACTGAGCACTGAGCACCCTGAGTACTGAGCACCCAACGTACTGAGCACCGAGCACCCTGAGCACTGAGCACCCAGCACCCTGAGTACTGATCACCCAGCACCCTGAGCAATGAGCACCCAGCACCCTGAGTACTGAGCACCCAGCACCCTGAGCACTGAACACACAGCACCCTGAGTACTGAGCACCCCGAGCACTGAGCACCCAGCACCCTGAGTACTGAGCACCCAGCACCCCGAGCACTGAGTACCCAGCACCCTGAGCACTGAGCACCCAGCACCCTGAGCACTGAGCACCCAGCACCCCGAGCACTGAGCACCCAGCTCCCTGAGTACGGAGCACTGAGCACCCAGCACCCCGAGCACTGAGCACCCAGCACCCTGAGTACTGAGCACTGAGCACCCAGCACCCCGAGCACTGAGCACCCAGCACCCTGAGCACTGAGCACCCAGCACCCGAGTACTGATCACCCAGCACCCTGAGTACTGAGCACCCCGCAACCTGAGTACTGAGCACCCAGCACCCTGAGTACTGAGCACACAGCACCTTGAGTACTGAGCACCCCGCACCCCGAGTACTGAGCACCCTGAGTACTGAGCACCCAGCACCCTGAGTACTGAGCACCCTGCACCCCGAGCACTGAGCTCCCTGAGTACTGAGCACCCAGCACCCTGAGTACTGAGCACCCAGCACCCTGAGGACTGAGCACTGAGCACCCAGAGACCTGAGCACCCAGCACCCCGAGGACTGAGCACCCAGCACCCTGAGCACTGAGCACTGAGCACCCAGCACCCTGTGCACTGAGCACTGAGCACCCAGCAACCTGAGCACCGAGCACCCGGAGTACTGAGCACCCAGCACCCTGAGCACTGAGCACCCAACACCCTGAGCACTGAGCACCCAGCACCCCGAGCACTGAGCACTGAGCACCCTAAGTACTGAGCACTGAGCACACTGAGTACTAAGCACCCAACACCCTGAGTACTGAGCACCCAGCACCCTGAGTACTGAGAACCCAGCACCCTGAGTACTGAGCACCCAGCGTACTGAGCACCGAGCACCCCGAGCACTGTGCACCCAGCACCCTGAGTACTGAGCACCCAGCACCCCGAGCACTGAGCACCCAGCACCCTGAGTACTGAGCACCGAGCACCCTGAGTACTGAGCACCCAGCACCCTGAGTACTGAGCACCCAGCGTACTGAGCACCGAGCACCCAGCACCCTGAGTACTGAGCACCCAGCACCATGAGCACTGAGCACCCAGCACCCTGAGTACTGAGCACTGAGCACCCTGAGTACTGAGCACCCAACGTACTGAGCACCGAGCACCCTGAGCACTGAGCACCCAGCACCCTGAGTACTGATCACCCAGCACCCTGAGCAATGAGCACCCAGCACCCTGAGTACTGAGCACCCAGCACCCTGAGCACTGAACACACAGCACCCTGAGTACTGAGCACCCCGAGCACTGAGCACCCAGCACCCTGAGTACTGAGCACCCAGCACCCCGAGCACTGAGTACCCAGCACCCTGAGCACTGAGCACCCAGCACCCTGAGCACTGAGCACCCAGCACCCCGATCACTGAGCACCCAGCTCCCTGAGTACGGAGCACTGAGCACCCAGCACCCCGAGCACTGAGCACCCAGCACCCTGAGTACTGAGCACTGAGCACCCAGCACCCCGAGCACTGAGCACCCAGCACCCTGAGCACTGAGCACCCAGCACCCGAGTACTGATCACCCAGCACCCTGAGTACTGAGCACCCCGCAACCTGAGTACTGAGCACCCAGCACCCTGAGTACTGAGCACACAGCACCTTGAGTACTGAGCACCCCGCACCCCGAGTACTGAGCACCCTGAGTACTGAGCACCCAGCACCCTGAGTACTGAGCACCCTGCACCCCGAGCACTGAGCTCCCTGAGTACTGAGCACCCAGCACCCTGAGTACTGAGCACCCAGCACCCTGAGGACTGAGCACTGAGCACCCAGAGACCTGAGCACCCAGCACCCCGAGGACTGAGCACCCAGCACCCTGAGCACTGAGCACTGAGCACCCAGCACCCTGTGCACTGAGCACTGAGCACCCAGCAACCTGAGCACCGAGCACCCGGAGTACTGAGCACCCAGCACCCTGAGCACTGAGCACCCAACACCCTGAGCACTGAGCACCCAGCACCGCGAGCACTGAGCACTGAGCACCCTAAGTACTGAGCACTGAGCACACTGAGTACTAAGCACCCAGCACCCTGAGTACTGAGCACCCAGCACCCTGAGTACTGAGAACCCAGCACCCTGAGTACTGAGCACCCAGCGTACTGAGCACCGAGCACCCCGAGCACTGTGCACCCAGCACCCTGAGTACTGAGCACCCAGCACCCCGAGCACTGAGCACCCAGCACCCTGAGTACTGAGCACCGAGCACCCTGAGTACTGAGCACCCAGCACCCTGAGTACTGAGCACCCAGCGTACTGAGCACCGAGCACCCAGCACCCTGAGTACTGAGCACCCAGCACCATGAGCACTGAGCACCCAGCACCCTGAGTACTGAGCACTGAGCACCCTGAGTACTGAGCACCGAGCACCCTGAGCACTGAGCACCCAGCACGCTGAGTACTGAGCACTGAGCACCCTGAGCACTGAGCACCAAGCACCCTGAGTACTGAGCACCGAGCACCCTGAGTACTGAGCTCCCAGCACCCTGAGCACTGAGCACCCAGCACCCCGAGAACTGAGCACCCAGCACCCCGAGCACTGAGCACCCAGCACCCCGAGCACTGAGCACCCAGCACCCCGAGCACTGAGCCTGAGCACCCTGAGTACTGAGCACTGAGCACCCTGAGTACTGAGCACCGAGCACCCTGAGTACTGAGCACCCAGCACCCCGAGCACTGAGCACCGAGCACCCTGAGTACTGAGCACCCTGCACCCTGAGCACTGAGCACCCAGCACACTGAGTACTGAGCACTGAGCACCCAGCACCCAGAGCACTGAGCACCCAGCACCCTGAGTACTGAGCACTGAGCACCCAGCACCTGAGTACTGATCACCCAGCACCCTGCGTACTGAGCACCCAGCACCCTGAGTACTGAGCACCCAGCACCCCGAGTACTGAGCACCCAGCACCCTGAGCACTGAGCACCCTGCACCCTGAGCACTGAGCACCCAGCACCCCGAGCACTGTGCACCCAGCACCCTGAGTACTGAGCACCCAGCACCCTGAGCACTGAGCACCCAGCACCCTGAGCACTGAGCACCCAGCATCCTGAGCACTGAGCACCCAGCAACCTGAGTAGTGAGCACCCAACGTACTGAGCACCGAGCACCCCGAGCTCTGAGCACCCAGCAACCTGAGTACTGAGCACCGAGCACCCCGAGCACTGAGCACCCAGCACCCTGAGTACTGAGCTCCGAGCACCCCGAGCACTGAGCACCCAGCGCCCCGAGCAAAGGAGCACCCAGAACCCCGAGCACTGAGCACCCAGCACCCCGAGCACTGAGCAGCCAGCACCCCTAGCACTGAGCACCAAGCACCCCGAGCACTGAGCACCCAGCACCCTGAGTACTGAGCACCCAGCACCCTGAGTACTGAGCACCCAGCACCCTGAGCACTGAGCACCCAGCACCCTGAGTACTGAGCACCCAACACCCCAAGCACTGAGCACCCTGAGTACTGAGCACCCAGCACCCCAAGCACTGAGCACCCTGCTTACTGAGCACCCAGCACCCTGAGTACTGAGCACCGAGCACCCTGAGTACTGGGCAGCCAGCACCCTGAGTACTGAGCACCCAGCGTACTGAGCAACGAGCACCCAGCACCCTGAGTACTGAGCACCCAGCACCCTGAGCACTGAGCACCCAGCACCCTGAGTACTGAGCACCGAGCACCCCGAGTACTGAGAACCCAGCACCCTGAGCACTGAGCACCCAGCACCCTGAGTACTGAGCACCGAGCACCCCGAGCACTGAGCACCCAGCACCCTGAGCACTGAGCACCCAGCAGCCCGAGCACTGAGCACCTAGCACCCTGAGTACTGAGCACCCAGCAGCCCGAGCACTGAGCACCTAGCACCCTGAGTACTGAGCACCCTGCACCCTGAGCACTGAGCACCCAGCACCCCGAGCACTGTGCACCCAGCACCCTGAGTACTGAGCACCCAGCACCCTGAGTACTGAGCACCCAGCACCCTGAGTACTGAGAACCCAGCACCCTGAGTACTGAGCACCCAGCGTACTGAGCACCGAGCACCCCGAGCACTGTGCACCCAGCACCCTGAGTACTGAGCACCCAGCACCCCGAGCACTGAGCACCCAGCACCCTGAGTACTGAGCACCGAGCACCCTGAGTACTGAGCACCCAGCACCCTGAGTACTGAGCACCCAGCGTACTGAGCACCGAGCACCCAGCACCCTGAGTACTGAGCACCCAGCACCATGAGCACTGAGCACCCAGCACCCTGAGTACTGAGCACTGAGCACCCTGAGTACTGAGCACCCAACGTACTGAGCACCGAGCACCCTGAGCACTGAGCACCCAGCACCCTGAGTACTGATCACCCAGCACCCTGAGCAATGAGCACCCAGCACCCTGAGTACTGAGCACCCAGCACCCTGAGCACTGAACACACAGCACCCTGAGTACTGAGCACCCCGAGCACTGAGCACCCAGCACCCTGAGTACTGAGCACCCAGCACCCCGAGCACTGAGTACCCAGCACCCTGAGCACTGAGCACCCAGCACCCTGAGCACTGAGCACCCAGCACCCCGAGCACTGAGCACCCAGCTCCCTGAGTACGGAGCACTGAGCACCCAGCACCCCGAGCACTGAGCACCCAGCACCCTGAGTACTGAGCACTGAGCACCCAGCACCCCGAGCACTGAGCACCCAGCACCCTGAGCACTGAGCACCCAGCACCCGAGTACTGATCACCCAGCACCCTGAGTACTGAGCACCCCGCAACCTGAGTACTGAGCACCCAGCACCCTGAGTACTGAGCACACAGCACCTTGAGTACTGAGCACCCCGCACCCCGAGTACTGAGCACCCTGAGTACTGAGCACCCAGCACCCTGAGTACTGAGCACCCTGCACCCCGAGCACTGAGCTCCCTGAGTACTGAGCACCCAGCACCCTGAGTACTGAGCACCCAGCACCCTGAGGACTGAGCACTGAGCACCCAGAGACCTGAGCACCCAGCACCCCGAGGACTGAGCACCCAGCACCCTGAGCACTGAGCACTGAGCACCCAGCACCCTGTGCACTGAGCACTGAGCACCCAGCAACCTGAGCACCGAGCACCCGGAGTACTGAGCACCCAGCACCCTGAGCACTGAGCACCCAACACCCTGAGCACTGAGCACCCAGCACCCCGAGCACTGAGCACTGAGCACCCTAAGTACTGAGCACTGAGCACACTGAGTACTAAGCACCCAGCACCCTGAGTACTGAGCACCCAGCACCCTGAGTACTGAGAACCCAGCACCCTGAGTACTGAGCACCCAGCGTACTGAGCACCGAGCACCCCGAGCACTGTGCACCCAGCACCCTGAGTACTGAGCACCCAGCACCCCGAGCACTGAGCACCCAGCACCCTGAGTACTGAGCACCGAGCACCCTGAGTACTGAGCACCCAGCACCCTGAGTACTGAGCACCCAGCGTACTGAGCACCGAGCACCCAGCACCCTGAGTACTGAGCACCCAGCACCATGAGCACTGAGCACCCAGCACCCTGAGTACTGAGCACTGAGCACCCTGAGTACTGAGCACCCAACGTACTGAGCACCGAGCACCCTGAGCACTGAGCACCCAGCACCCTGAGTACTGATCACCCAGCACCCTGAGCAATGAGCACCCAGCACCCTGAGTACTGAGCACCCAGCACCCTGAGTACTGAGCACCCTGCACCCCGAGCACTGAGCTCCCTGAGTACTGAGCACCCAGCACCCTGAGTACTGAGCACCCAGCACCCTGAGGACTGAGCACTGAGCACCCAGAGACCTGAGCACCCATCACCCCGAGGACTGAGCACCCAGCACCCTGAGCACTGAGCACTGAGCACCCAGCACCCTGTGCACTGAGCACTGAGCACCCAGCAACCTGAGCACCGAGCACCCGGAGTACTGAGCACCCAGCACCCTGAGCACTGAGCACCCAACACCCTGAGCACTGAGCACCCAGCACCGCGAGCACTGAGCACTGAGCACCCTAAGTACTGAGCACTGAGCACACTGAGTACTAAGCACCCAGCACCCTGAGTACTGAGCACCCAGCACCCTGAGTACTGAGAACCCAGCACCCTGAGTACTGAGCACCCAGCGTACTGAGCACCGAGCACCCCGAGCACTGTGCACCCAGCACCCTGAGTACTGAGCACCCAGCACCCCGAGCACTGAGCACCCAGCACCCTGAGTACTGAGCACCGAGCACCCTGAGTACTGAGCACCCAGCACCCTGAGTACTGAGCACCCAGCGTACTGAGCACCGAGCACCAAGCACCCTGAGTACTGAGCACCCAGCACCATGAGCACTGAGCACCCAGCACCCTGAGTACTGAGCACTGAGCACCCTGAGTACTGAGCACCGAGCACCCTGAGCACTGAGCACCCAGCACGCTGAGTACTGAGCACTGAGCACCCTGAGCACTGAGCACCAAGCACCCTGAGTACTGAGCACCGAGCACCCTGAGTACTGAGCTCCCAGCACCCTGAGCACTGAGCACCCAGCACCCCGAGAACTGAGCACCCAGCACCCCGAGCACTGAGCACCCAGCACCCCGAGCACTGAGCACCCAGCACCCCGAGCACTGAGCCTGAGCACCCTGAGTACTGAGCACTGAGCACCCTGAGTACTGAGCACCGAGCACCCTGAGTACTGAGCACCCAGCACCCCGAGCACTGAGCACCGAGCACCCTGAGTACTGAGCACCCTGCACCCTGAGCACTGAGCACCCAGCACACTGAGTACTGAGCACTGAGCACCCAGCACCCAGAGCACTGAGCACCCAGCACCCTGAGTACTGAGCACTGAGCACCCAGCACCTGAGTACTGATCACCCAGCACCCTGCGTACTGAGCACCCAGCACCCTGAGTACTGAGCACCCAGCACCCCGAGTACTGAGCACCCAGCACCCTGAGCACTGAGCACCCTGCACCCTGAGCACTGAGCACCCAGCACCCCGAGCACTGTGCACCCAGCACCCTGAGTACTGAGCACCCAGCACCCTGAGCACTGAGCACCCAGCACCCTGAGCACTGAGCACCCAGCATCCTGAGCACTGAGCACCCAGCAACCTGAGTAGTGAGCACCCAACGTACTGAGCACCGAGCACCCTGAGCTCTGAGCACCCAGCAACCTGAGTACTGAGCACCGAGCACCCCGAGCACTGAGCACCCAGCACCCTGAGTACTGAGCTCCGAGCACCCCGAGCACTGAGCACCCAGCGCCCCGAGCAAAGGAGCACCCAGAACCCCGAGCACTGAGCACCCAGCACCCCGAGCACTGAGCAGCCAGCACCCCTAGCACTGAGCACCAAGCACCCCGAGCACTGAGCACCCAGCACCCTGAGTACTGAGCACCCAGCACCCTGAGTACTGAGCACCCAGCACCCTGAGCACTGAGCACCCAGCACCCTGAGTACTGAGCACCCAACACCCCAAGCACTGAGCACCCTGAGTACTGAGCACCCAGCACCCCAAGCACTGAGCACCCTGCTTACTGAGCACCCAGCACCCTGAGTACTGAGCACCGAGCACCCTGAGTACTGGGCAGCCAGCACCCTGAGTACTGAGCACCCAGCGTACTGAGCAACGAGCACCCAGCACCCTGAGTACTGAGCACCCAGCACCCTGAGCACTGAGCACCCAGCACCCTGAGTACTGAGCACCGAGCACCCCGAGTACTGAGAACCCAGCACCCTGAGCACTGAGCACCCAGCACCCTGAGTACTGAGCACCGAGCACCCCGAGCACTGAGCACCCAGCACCCTGAGCACTGAGCACACAGCAGCCCGAGCACTGAGCACCTAGCACCCTGAGTACTGAGCACCCTGCACCCTGAGCACTGAGCACCCAGCACCCCGAGCACTGTGCACCCAGCACCCTGAGTACTGAGCACCCAGCACCCTGAGTACTGAGCACCCAGCACCCTGAGTACTGAGAACCCAGCACCCTGAGTACTGAGCACCCAGCGTACTGAGCACCGAGCACCCCGAGCACTGTGCACCCAGCACCCTGAGTACTGAGCACCCAGCACCCCGAGCACTGAGCACCCAGCACCCTGAGTACTGAGCACCGAGCACCCTGAGTACTGAGCACCCAGCACCCTGAGTACTGAGCACCCAGCGTACTGAGCACCGAGCACCCAGCACCCTGAGTACTGAGCACCCAGCACCATGAGCACTGAGCACCCAGCACCCTGAGTACTGAGCACTGAGCACCCTGAGTACTGAGCACCCAACGTACTGAGCACCGAGCACCCTGAGCACTGAGCACCCAGCACCCTGAGTACTGATCACCCAGCACCCTGAGCAATGAGCACCCAGCACCCTGAGTACTGAGCACCCAGCACCCTGAGCACTGAACACACAGCACCCTGAGTACTGAGCACCCCGAGCACTGAGCACCCAGCACCCTGAGTACTGAGCACCCAGCACCCCGAGCACTGAGTACCCAGCACCCTGAGCACTGAGCACCCAGCACCCTGAGCACTGAGCACCCAGCACCCCGAGCACTGAGCACCCAGCTCCCTGAGTACGGAGCACTGAGCACCCAGCACCCCGAGCACTGAGCACCCAGCACCCTGAGTACTGAGCACTGAGCACCCAGCACCCCGAGCACTGAGCACCCAGCACCCTGAGCACTGAGCACCCAGCACCCGAGTACTGATCACCCAGCACCCTGAGTACTGAGCACCCCGCAACCTGAGTACTGAGCACCCAGCACCCTGAGTACTGAGCACACAGCACCTTGAGTACTGAGCACCCCGCACCCCGAGTACTGAGCACCCTGAGTACTGAGCACCCAGCACCCTGAGTACTGAGCACCCTGCACCCCGAGCACTGAGCTCCCTGAGTACTGAGCACCCAGCACCCTGAGTACTGAGCACCCAGCACCCTGAGGACTGAGCACTGAGCACCCAGAGACCTGAGCACCCAGCACCCCGAGGACTGAGCACCCAGCACCCTGAGCACTGAGCACTGAGCACCCAGCACCCTGTGCACTGAGCACTGAGCACCCAGCAACCTGAGCACCGAGCACCCGGAGTACTGAGCACCCAGCACCCTGAGCACTGAGCACCCAACACCCTGAGCACTGAGCACCCAGCACCCCGAGCACTGAGCACTGAGCACCCTAAGTACTGAGCACTGAGCACACTGAGTACTAAGCACCCAGCACCCTGAGTACTGAGCACCCAGCACCCTGAGTACTGAGAACCCAGCACCCTGAGTACTGAGCACCCAGCGTACTGAGCACCGAGCACCCCGAGCACTGTGCACCCAGCACCCTGAGTACTGAGCACCCAGCACCCCGAGCACTGAGCACCCAGCACCCTGAGTACTGAGCACCGAGCACCCTGAGTACTGAGCACCCAGCACCCTGAGTACTGAGCACCCAGCGTACTGAGCACCGAGCACCCAGCACCCTGAGTACTGAGCACCCAGCACCATGAGCACTGAGCACCCAGCACCCTGAGTACTGAGCACTGAGCACCCTGAGTACTGAGCACCCAACGTACTGAGCACCGAGCACCCTGAGCACTGAGCACCCAGCACCCTGAGTACTGATCACCCAGCACCCTGAGCAATGAGCACCCAGCACCCTGAGTACTGAGCACCCAGCACCCTGAGCACTGAACACACAGCACCCTGAGTACTGAGCACCCCGAGCACTGAGCACCCAGCACCCTGAGTACTGAGCACCCAGCACCCCGAGCACTGAGTACCCAGCACCCTGAGCACTGAGCACCCAGCACCCTGAGCACTGAGCACCCAGCACCCCGAGCACTGAGCACCCAGCTCCCTGAGTACGGAGCACTGAGCACCCAGCACCCCGAGCACTGAGCACCCAGCACCCTGAGTACTGAGCACTGAGCACCCAGCACCCCGAGCACTGAGCACCCAGCACCCTGAGCACTGAGCACCCAGCACCCGAGTACTGATCACCCAGCACCCTGAGTACTGAGCACCCCGCAACCTGAGTACTGAGCACCCAGCACCCTGAGTACTGAGCACACAGCACCTTGAGTACTGAGCACCCCGCACCCCGAGTACTGAGCACCCTGAGTACTGAGCACCCAGCACCCTGAGTACTGAGCACCCTGCACCCCGAGCACTGAGCTCCCTGAGTACTGAGCACCCAGCACCCTGAGTACTGAGCACCCAGCACCCTGAGGACTGAGCACTGAGCACCCAGAGACCTGAGCACCCAGCACCCCGAGGACTGAGCACCCAGCACCCTGAGCACTGAGCACTGAGCACCCAGCACCCTGTGCACTGAGCACTGAGCACCCAGCAACCTGAGCACCGAGCACCCGGAGTACTGAGCACCCAGCACCCTGAGCACTGAGCACCCAACACCCTGAGCACTGAGCACCCAGCACCGCGAGCACTGAGCACTGAGCACCCTAAGTACTGAGCACTGAGCACACTGAGTACTAAGCACCCAGCACCCTGAGTACTGAGCACCCAGCACCCTGAGTACTGAGAACCCAGCACCCTGAGTACTGAGCACCCAGCGTACTGAGCACCGAGCACCCCGAGCACTGTGCACCCAGCACCCTGAGTACTGAGCACCCAGCACCCCGAGCACTGAGCACCCAGCACCCTGAGTACTGAGCACCGAGCACCCTGAGTACTGAGCACCCAGCACCCTGAGTACTGAGCACCCAGCGTACTGAGCACCGAGCACCCAGCACCCTGAGTACTGAGCACCCAGCACCATGAGCACTGAGCACCCAGCACCCTGAGTACTGAGCACTGAGCACCCTGAGTACTGAGCACCGAGCACCCTGAGCACTGAGCACCCAGCACGCTGAGTACTGAGCACTGAGCACCCTGAGCACTGAGCACCAAGCACCCTGAGTACTGAGCACCGAGCACCCTGAGTACTGAGCTCCCAGCACCCTGAGCACTGAGCACCCAGCACCCCGAGAACTGAGCACCCAGCACCCCGAGCACTGAGCACCCAGCACCCCGAGCACTGAGCACCCAGCACCCCGAGCACTGAGCCTGAGCACCCTGAGTACTGAGCACTGAGCACCCTGAGTACTGAGCACCGAGCACCCTGAGTACTGAGCACCCAGCACCCCGAGCACTGAGCACCGAGCACCCTGAGTACTGAGCACCCTGCACCCTGAGCACTGAGCACCCAGCACACTGAGTACTGAGCACTGAGCACCCAGCACCCAGAGCACTGAGCACCCAGCACCCTGAGTACTGAGCACTGAGCACCCAGCACCTGAGTACTGATCACCCAGCACCCTGCGTACTGAGCACCCAGCACCCTGAGTACTGAGCACCCAGCACCCCGAGTACTGAGCACCCAGCACCCTGAGCACTGAGCACCCTGCACCCTGAGCACTGAGCACCCAGCACCCCGAGCACTGTGCACCCAGCACCCTGAGTACTGAGCACCCAGCACCCTGAGCACTGAGCACCCAGCACCCTGAGCACTGAGCACCCAGCATCCTGAGCACTGAGCACCCAGCAACCTGAGTAGTGAGCACCCAACGTACTGAGCACCGAGCACCCCGAGCTCTGAGCACCCAGCAACCTGAGTACTGAGCACCGAGCACCCCGAGCACTGAGCACCCAGCACCCTGAGTACTGAGCTCCGAGCACCCCGAGCACTGAGCACCCAGCGCCCCGAGCAAAGGAGCACCCAGAACCCCGAGCACTGAGCACCCAGCACCCCGAGCACTGAGCAGCCAGCACCCCTAGCACTGAGCACCAAGCACCCCGAGCACTGAGCACCCAGCACCCTGAGTACTGAGCACCAAGCACCCTGAGTACTGAGCACCCAGCACCCTGAGCACTGAGCACCCAGCACCCTGAGTACTGAGCACCCAACACCCCAAGCACTGAGCACCCTGAGTACTGAGCACCCAGCACCCCAAGCACTGAGCACCCTGCTTACTGAGCACCCAGCACCCTGAGTACTGAGCACCGAGCACCCTGAGTACTGGGCAGCCAGCACCCTGAGTACTGAGCACCCAGCGTACTGAGCAACGAGCACCCAGCACCCTGAGTACTGAGCACCCAGCACCCTGAGCACTGAGCACCCAGCACCCTGAGTACTGAGCACCAAGCACCCCGAGTACTGAGAACCCAGCACCCTGAGCACTGAGCACCCAGCACCCTGAGTACTGAGCACCGAGCACCCCGAGCACTGAGCACCCAGCACCCTGAGCACTGAGCACCCAGCAGCCCGAGCACTGAGCACCTAGCACCCTGAGTACTGAGCACTGAGCACCCTGAGCACTGAGCACCCAGCACCCTGAGTACTGAGCACCAAGCACCCTGAGTACTGAGCACCCAACACCCCAAGCCCTGAGCACCCTGAGTACTGAGCACCCAGCACCCCAAGCACAGAGCACCCTGAGTACTGAGCACCCAGCACCCTGAGTAATGAGCACCCAGCACCCCGAGCACTGAGCACCCAGCACCCTGAGCACTGAGAACCGAGCACCATAAGTACTAAGCACCCAGCACCCTGAGTACTGAGCACCCAGCAGCCTGAGCACTGAGCACCCAGCACGCTGAGTACTGAGCACTGAGCACCCTGAGTACTGAGCACCGAGCACCCTGAGCACTGAGCACCCAGCACGCTGAGTACTGAGCACTGAGCACTCTGAGTACTGAGCACCGAGCACCCGGAGTACTGAGCACCCAGCACCCTGAGCACTGAGCACCCAGCACCCTGAGCACTGAGCACCCAGCACCCCGAGCACTGAGCACTGAGCACCCTAAGTACTGAGCACTGAGCACACTGAGTACTAAGCACCCAGCACCCTGAGTACTGAGCACCCAGCACCCTGAGTACTGAGAACCCAGCACCCTGAGTACTGAGCACCCAGCGTACTGAGCACCGAGCACCCCGAGCACTGTGCACCCAGCACCCTGAGTACTGAGCACCCAGCACCCCGAGCACTGAGCACCCAGCACCCTGAGTACTGAGCACCGAGCACCCTGAGTACTGAGCACCCAGCACCCTGAGTACTGAGCACCCAGCGTACTGAGCACCGAGCACCCAGCACCCTGAGTACTGAGCACCCAGCACCATGAGCACTGAGCACCCAGCACCCTGAGTACTGAGCACTGAGCACCCTGAGTACTGAGCACCCAACGTACTGAGCACCGAGCACCCTGAGCACTGAGCACCCAGCACCCTGAGTACTGATCACCCAGCACCCTGAGCAATGAGCACCCAGCACCCTGAGTACTGAGCACCCAGCACCCTGAGCACTGAACACACAGCACCCTGAGTACTGAGCACCCCGAGCACTGAGCACCCAGCACCCTGAGTACTGAGCACCCAGCACCCCGAGCACTGAGTACCCAGCACCCTGAGCACTGAGCACCCAGCACCCTGAGCACTGAGCACCCAGCACCCCGAGCACTGAGCACCCAGCTCCCTGAGTACGGAGCACTGAGCACCCAGCACCCCGAGCACTGAGCACCCAGCACCCTGAGTACTGAGCACTGAGCACCCAGCACCCCGAGCACTGAGCACCCAGCACCCTGAGCACTGAGCACCCAGCACCCGAGTACTGATCACCCAGCACCCTGAGTACTGAGCACCCCGCAACCTGAGTACTGAGCACCCAGCACCCTGAGTACTGAGCACACAGCACCTTGAGTACTGAGCACCCCGCACCCCGAGTACTGAGCACCCTGAGTACTGAGCACCCAGCACCCTGAGTACTGAGCACCCTGCACCCCGAGCACTGAGCTCCCTGAGTACTGAGCACCCAGCACCCTGAGTACTGAGCACCCAGCACCCTGAGGACTGAGCACTGAGCACCCAGAGACCTGAGCACCCAGCACCCCGAGGACTGAGCACCCAGCACCCTGAGCACTGAGCACTGAGCACCCAGCACCCTGTGCACTGAGCACTGAGCACCCAGCAACCTGAGCACCGAGCACCCGGAGTACTGAGCACCCAGCACCCTGAGCACTGAGCACCCAACACCCTGAGCACTGAGCACCCAGCACCCCGAGCACTGAGCACTGAGCACCCTAAGTACTGAGCACTGAGCACACTGAGTACTAAGCACCCAGCACCCTGAGTACTGAGCACCCAGCACCCTGAGTACTGAGAACCCAGCACCCTGAGTACTGAGCACCCAGCGTACTGAGCACCGAGCACCCCGAGCACTGTGCACCCAGCACCCTGAGTACTGAGCACCCAGCACCCCGAGCACTGAGCACCCAGCACCCTGAGTACTGAGCACCGAGCACCCTGAGTACTGAGCACCCAGCACCCTGAGTACTGAGCACCCAGCGTACTGAGCACCGAGCACCCAGCACCCTGAGTACTGAGCACCCAGCACCATGAGCACTGAGCACCCAGCACCCTGAGTACTGAGCACTGAGCACCCTGAGTACTGAGCACCCAACGTACTGAGCACCGAGCACCCTGAGCACTGAGCACCCAGCACCCTGAGTACTGATCACCCAGCACCCTGAGCAATGAGCACCCAGCACCCTGAGTACTGAGCACCCAGCACCCTGAGCACTGAACACACAGCACCCTGAGTACTGAGCACCCCGAGCACTGAGCACCCAGCACCCTGAGTACTGAGCACCCAGCACCCCGAGCACTGAGTACCCAGCACCCTGAGCACTGAGCACCCAGCACCCTGAGCACTGAGCACCCAGCACCCCGAGCACTGAGCACCCAGCTCCCTGAGTACGGAGCACTGAGCACCCAGCACCCCGAGCACTGAGCACCCAGCACCCTGAGTACTGAGCACTGAGCACCCAGCACCCCGAGCACTGAGCACCCAGCACCCTGAGCACTGAGCACCCAGCACCCGAGTACTGATCACCCAGCACCCTGAGTACTGAGCACCCCGCAACCTGAGTACTGAGCACCCAGCACCCTGAGTACTGAGCACCCAGCACCTTGAGTACTGAGCACCCCGCACCCCGAGTACTGAGCACCCTGAGTACTGAGCACCCAGCACCCTGAGTACTGAGCACCCTGCACCCCGAGCACTGAGCTCCCTGAGTACTGAGCACCCAGCACCCTGAGTACTGAGCACCCAGCACCCTGAGGACTGAGCACTGAGCACCCAGAGACCTGAGCACCCAGCACCCCGAGGACTGAGCACCCAGCACCCTGAGCACTGAGCACTGAGCACCCAGCACCCTGTGCACTGAGCACTGAGCACCCAGCAACCTGAGCACTGAGCACCCTGAGTACTGAGCACCCAGCACCATGAGTACTGAGCACCCAGCACCCTGAGCACTGAGCACCCAGCACCCTGAGTACTGAGCACCCAGCACCCTGAGTACTGATCACCCAGCACCCTGAGTACTGAGCACCGAGCACCCCGAGCACTGAGCACCCAGCACCCTGAGCACTGAGCACCCAGCACCCCGAGCACTGAGCACCCAGCACACTGAGCACTGAGCACCCAGCACCCCGATTACTGAGCACCGAGCACCCCGAGCACTGAGCCTGAGCACCCTGAGTACTGAGCACTGAGCACCCTGAGTACTGAGCACCGAGCACCCTGAGTACTGAGCACCCAGCACCCCGAGCACTGAGCACCCAGCACACTGAGCACTGAGCACCCAGCACCCCGAGTACTGAGCACCCAGCACCCCGAGCACTGAGCCTGAGCACCCTGAGTACTGAGCACTGAGCACCCTGAGTACTGAGCACCGAGCACCCTGAGTACTGAGCACCCAGCACCCCGAGCACTGAGCACCGAGCACCCTGAGTACTGAGCACCCTGCACCCTGAGCACTGAGCAACCAGCACACTGAGTACTGAGCACTGAGCACCCACCACCCAGAGCACTGAGCACCCAGCACCCTGAGTACTGAGCACTGAGCACCCAGCACCCGAGTACTGATCACCCAGCACCCTGCGTACTGAGCACCCAGCACCCTGAGTACTGAGCACCCAGCACCCCGAGTACTGAGCACCCAGCACCCTGAGCACTGAGCACCCTGCACCCTGAGCACTGAGCACCCAGCACCCCGAGCACTGCGCACCCAGCACCCTGAGTACTGAGCACCCAGCACCCTGAGCACTGAGCACCCAGCACCCTGAGCACTGAGCACCCAGCATCCTGAGCACTGAGCACCCAGCACCCTGAGTAGTGAGCACCCAACGTACTGAGCACCGAGCACCCCGAGCTCTGAGCACCCAGCAACCTGAGTACTGAGCACCGAGCACCCCGAGCACTGAGCACCCAGCACCCTGAGTACTGAGCTCCGAGCACCCCGAGCACTGAGCACCCAGCGCCCCGAGCAAATGAGCACCCAGAACCCCGAGCACTGAGCACCCAGCACCCCGAGCACTGAGCAGCCAGCACCCCTAGCACTGAGCACCCAGCACCCCGAGCACTGAGCACCCAGCACCCTGAGTACTGAGCACCCAGCTCCCTGAGTACTGAGCACCCAACACCCTGAGCACTGAGCACCCAGCACCCTGAGTACTGAGCACCCAACACCCCAAGCACTGAGCACCCTGAGTACTGAGCACCCAGCACCCCAAGCACTGAGCACCCTGCGTACTGAGCACCCAGCACCCTGAGTACTGAGCACCGAGCACCCTGAGTACTGGGCAGCCAGCACCCTGAGTACTGAGCACCCAGCGTACTGAGCAACGAGCACCCAGCACCCTGAGTACTGAGCACCCAGCATCCTGAGCACTGAGCACCCAGCACCCTGAGGACTGAGCACCGAGCACCCCGAGTACTGAGAACCCAGCACCCCGAGCACTGAGCACCCAGCACCCTGAGTACTGAGCACCGAGCACCAAGAGCACTGAGCACCCAGCACCCCGAGCACTGAGCACCCAGCAGCCCGAGCACTGAGCACCTAGCACCCTGAGTACTGAGCAATGAGCACCCTGAGCACTGAGCACCCAGCACCCTGAGTACTGAGCACCCAGCACCCTGAGTACTGAGCACCCAACACCCCAAGCCCTGAGCACCCTGAGTACTGAGCACCCAGCACCCCAAGCACAGAGCACCCTGAGTACTGAGCACCCAGCACCCTGAGTAATGAGCACCCAGCACCCCGAGCACTGAGCACCCAGCACCCTGAGCACTGAGAACCGAGCACCCTGAGTACTAAGCACCCAGCACCCTGAGTACTGAGCACCCAGCACCCTGAGCACTGAGCAAACAGCACGCTGAGTACTGAGCACTGAGCACCCTGAGTACTGAGCACTGAGCACCCAGCACGCTGAGTACTGAGCACTGAGCACTCTGAGTACTGAGCACCGAGCACCCGGAGTACTGAGCACCCAGCACCCTGAGCACTGAGCACCCAGCACCCTGAGCACTGAGCACCCAGTACCCCGAGCACTGAGATCCAGCACCCTGAGCACTGAGCACCCAGCACCCCGAGCACTGAGCACCCAGCACCCTGAGTACTGAGCACCCAGCACCCTGAGAATGAGCACCCAGCACCATGAGTACTGAGCACCGAGCACCCTGAGCACTGAGCACCCAGCACCCTGAGCACTGAGCAACCTGCACACCGAGTACTGAGCACTGAGCACCCTGAGTACTGAGCACCCAGCACCCCGAGCACTGAGCACCCAGCACACCGAGCACTGAGCACTGAGTACCCTGAGCACTGAGCACCCAGCACCCCGAGTACTGAGCATTGAGCACCCAGAGTACTGAGCACCCAGCACCCTGAGCACTGAGCACCCAGCACCCTGAGTACTGAGCACCCAGCACCCTGAGCACTGAGCACCCAGCACCCTGAGCACTGAGCACCCAGCACCCTGAGTACTGAGCATCCAGGACCCCGAGCACTGAGCACCCAGCACCCTGAGTACTGAGCACCGAGCTCCCCGAGCACTGAGCACCCTGAGTACTGAGCACCGAGCACACCAAGCACTGAGCACCCAGAACCCCGAGCACTGAGCACCCAGCACTCTGAGTACTGAGCACCCAGCACCCCGAGAATGAGCACCCTGAGCACTGAGTACCCAGCACCATGAGTACTGAGCAGCGAGCACCCTGAGCACTGAGCACCCAGCACCCTGAATACTGAGCACCCAGCACCCTGAGCACTGAGCACCCAGCACCCTGAGTACTGAGCACCCAGCACTCCGAGCACTGAGCACCCAGCACCCCGAGCACTGAGCACCCAGCACACCGAGCACTGAGCACTGAGCAACCTGAGCACTGAGCACCCAGCACCCCGAGTACTGAGCACTGAGCACCCTGAGTACTGAGCACCCAGCACCCCGAGTACTGAGCACTGAGCACCCTGAGTACTGAGCACCCAGCACCCTGAGAACTGAGCACTGAGAACCCTGAGTACTGAGCAGCGAGCACCCCGAGCACTGAGCACCCAGCACCCCAAGCACTGAGCACCCATCACCCTGAGTACTGAGCATTGAGCACCCAGCACCCCGAGCACTGAGCACTCAGCGCCCTGTGTACTGAGCACTGAGTACCCAGTACCCCGAGCACTGAGATCCAGCACCATGAGCACTGAGCACCCAGCACCCTGAGTACTGAGCACAGAGCACCCTGAGTACTGAGCACCCAACGTACTGAGCACCGAGCACCCTGAGCACTGAGCACCCAGCACCCTGAGTACTGATCACCCAGCACCCTGAGCAATGAGCACCCAGCACCCTGAGTACTGAGCACCCAGCACCCTGAGCACTGAACACACAGCACCCTGAGTACTGAGCACCCCGAGCACTGAGCACCCAGCACCCTGAGTACTGAGCACCCAGCACCCCGAGCACTGAGTACCCAGCACCCTGAGCACTGAGCACCCAGCACCCTGAGCACTGAGCACCCAGTACCCCGAGCACTGAGCACCCAGCTCCCTGAGTACGGAGCACTGAGCACCCAGCACCCCGAGCACTGAGCACCCAGCACCCTGAGTACTGAGCACTGAGCACCCAGCACCCCGAGCACTGAGCACCCAGCACCCTGAGCACTGAGCACCCAGCACCCGAGTACTGATCACCCAGCACCCTGAGTACTGAGCACCCCGCAACCTGAGTACTGAGCACCCAGCACCCTGAGTACTGAGCACACAGCACCTTGAGTACTGAGCACCCCGCACCCCGAGTACTGAGCACCCTGAGTACTGAGCACCCAGCACCCTGAGTACTGAGCACCCTGCACCCCGAGCACTGAGCTCCCTGAGTACTGAGCACCCAGCACCCTGAGTACTGAGCACCCAGCACCCTGAGGACTGAGCACTGAGCACCCAGAGACCTGAGCACCCAGCACCCCGAGGACTGAGCACCCAGCACCCTGAGCACTGAGCACTGAGCACCCAGCACCCTGTGCACTGAGCACTGAGCACCCAGCAACCTGAGCACCGAGCACCCGGAGTACTGAGCACCCAGCACCCTGAGCACTGAGCACCCAACACCCTGAGCACTGAGCACCCAGCACCCCGAGCACTGAGCACTGAGCACCCTAAGTACTGAGCACTGAGCACACTGAGTACTAAGCACCCAGCACCCTGAGTACTGAGCACCCAGCACCCTGAGTACTGAGAACCCAGCACCCTGAGTACTGAGCACCCAGCGTACTGAGCACCGAGCACCCCGAGCACTGTGCACCCAGCACCCTGAGTACTGAGCACCCAGCACCCCGAGCACTGAGCACCCAGCACCCTGAGTACTGAGCACCGAGCACCCTGAGTACTGAGCACCCAGCACCCTGAGTACTGAGCACCCAGCGTACTGAGCACCGAGCACCCAGCACCCTGAGTACTGAGCACCCAGCACCATGAGCACTGAGCACCCAGCACCCTGAGTACTGAGCACTGAGCACCCTGAGTACTGAGCACCCAACGTACTGAGCACCGAGCACCCTGAGCACTGAGCACCCAGCACCCTGAGTACTGATCACCCAGCACCCTGAGCAATGAGCACCCAGCACCCTGAGTACTGAGCACCCAGCACCCTGAGCACTGAACACACAGCACCCTGAGTACTGAGCACCCCGAGCACTGAGCACCCAGCACCCTGAGTACTGAGCACCCAGCACCCCGAGCACTGAGTACCCAGCACCCTGAGCACTGAGCACCCAGCACCCTGAGCACTGAGCACCCAGCACCCCGAGCACTGAGCACCCAGCTCCCTGAGTACGGAGCACTGAGCACCCAGCACCCCGAGCACTGAGCACCCAGCACCCTGAGTACTGAGCACTGAGCACCCAGCACCCCGAGCCCTGAGCACCCAGCACCCTGAGCACTGAGCACCCAGCACCCGAGTACTGATCACCCAGCACCCTGAGTACTGAGCACCCCGCAACCTGAGTACTGAGCACCCAGCACCCTGAGTACTGAGCACACAGCACCTTGAGTACTGAGCACCCCGCACCCCGAGTACTGAGCACCCTGAGTACTGAGCACCCAGCACCCTGAGTACTGAGCACCCTGCACCCCGAGCACTGAGCTCCCTGAGTACTGAGCACCCAGCACCCTGAGTACTGAGCACCCAGCACCCTGAGGACTGAGCACTGAGCACCCAGAGACCTGAGCACCCAGCACCCCGAGGACTGAGCACCCAGCACCCTGAGCACTGAGCACTGAGCACCCAGCACCCTGTGCACTGAGCACTGAGCACCCAGCAACCTGAGCACCGAGCACCCGGAGTACTGAGCACCCAGCACCCTGAGCACTGAGCACCCAACACCCTGAGCACTGAGCACCCAGCACCGCGAGCACTGAGCACTGAGCACCCTAAGTACTGAGCACTGAGCACACTGAGTACTAAGCACCCAGCACCCTGAGTACTGAGCACCCAGCACCCTGAGTACTGAGAACCCAGCACCCTGAGTACTGAGCACCCAGCGTACTGAGCACCGAGCACCCCGAGCACTGTGCACCCAGCACCCTGAGTACTGAGCACCCAGCACCCCGAGCACTGAGCACCCAGCACCCTGAGTACTGAGCACCGAGCACCCTGAGTACTGAGCACCCAGCACCCTGAGTACTGAGCACCCAGCGTACTGAGCACCGAGCACCCAGCACCCTGAGTACTGAGCACCCAGCACCATGAGCACTGAGCACCCAGCACCCTGAGTACTGAGCACTGAGCACCCTGAGTACTGAGCACCGAGCACCCTGAGCACTGAGCACCCAGCACGCTGAGTACTGAGCACTGAGCACCCTGAGCACTGAGCACCAAGCACCCTGAGTACTGAGCACCGAGCACCCTGAGTACTGAGCTCCCAGCACCCTGAGCACTGAGCACCCAGCACCCCGAGAACTGAGCACCCAGCACCCCGAGCACTGAGCACCCAGCACCCCGAGCACTGAGCACCCAGCACCCCGAGCACTGAGCCTGAGCACCCTGAGTACTGAGCACTGAGCACCCTGAGTACTGAGCACCGAGCACCCTGAGTACTGAGCACCCAGCACCCCGAGCACTGAGCACCGAGCACCCTGAGTACTGAGCACCCTGCACCCTGAGCACTGAGCACCCAGCACACTGAGTACTGAGCACTGAGCACCCAGCACCCAGAGCACTGAGCACCCAGCACCCTGAGTACTGAGCACTGAGCACCCAGCACCTGAGTACTGATCACCCAGCACCCTGCGTACTGAGCACCCAGCACCCTGAGTACTGAGCACCCAGCATCCCGAGTACTGAGCACCCAGCACCCTGAGCACTGAGCACCCTGCACCCTGAGCACTGAGCACCCAGCACCCCGAGCACTGTGCACCCAGCACCCTGAGTACTGAGCACCCAGCACCCTGAGCACTGAGCACCCAGCACCCTGAGCACTGAGCACCCAGCATCCTGAGCACTGAGCACCCAGCAACCTGAGTAGTGAGCACCCAACGTACTGAGCACCGAGCACCCCGAGCTCTGAGCACCCAGCAACCTGAGTACTGAGCACCGAGCACCCCGAGCACTGAGCACCCAGCACCCTGAGTACTGAGCTCCGAGCACCCCGAGCACTGAGCACCCAGCGCCCCGAGCAAAGGAGCACCCAGAACCCCGAGCACTGAGCACCCAGCACCCCGAGCACTGAGCAGCCAGCACCCCTAGCACTGAGCACCAAGCACCCCGAGCACTGAGCACCCAGCACCCTGAGTACTGAGCACCCAGCACCCTGAGTACTGAGCACCCAGCACCCTGAGCACTGAGCACCCAGCACCCTGAGTACTGAGCACCCAACACCCCAAGCACTGAGCACCCTGAGTACTGAGCACCCAGCACCCCAAGCACTGAGCACCCTGCTTACTGAGCACCCAGCACCCTGAGTACTGAGCACCGAGCACCCTGAGTACTGGGCAGCCAGCACCCTGAGTACTGAGCACCCAGCGTACTGAGCAACGAGCACCCAGCACCCTGAGTACTGAGCACCCAGCACCCTGAGCACTGAGCACCCAGCACCCTGAGTACTGAGCACCGAGCACCCCGAGTACTGAGAACCCAGCACCCTGAGCACTGAGCACCCAGCACCCTGAGTACTGAGCACCGAGCACCCCGAGCACTGAGCACCCAGCACCCTGAGCACTGAGCACCCAGCAGCCCGAGCACTGAGCACCTAGCACCCTGAGTACTGAGCACTGAGCACCCTGAGCACTGAGCACCCAGCACCCTGAGTACTGAGCACCAAGCACCCTGAGTACTGAGCACCCAACACCCCAAGCCCTGAGCACCCTGAGTACTGAGCACCCAGCACCCCAAGCACAGAGCACCCTGAGTACTGAGCACCCAGCACCCTGAGTAATGAGCACCCAGCACCCCGAGCACTGAGCACCCAGCACCCTGAGCACTGAGAACCGAGCACCATAAGTACTAAGCACCCAGCACCCTGAGTACTGAGCACCCAGCAGCCTGAGCACTGAGCACCCAGCACGCTGAGTACTGAGCACTGAGCACCCTGAGTACTGAGCACCGAGCACCCTGAGCACTGAGCACCCAGCACGCTGAGTACTGAGCACTGAGCACTCTGAGTACTGAGCACCGAGCACCCGGAGTACTGAGCACCCAGCACCCTGAGCACTGAGCACCCAGCACCCTGAGCACTGAGCACCCAGCACCCCGAGCACTGAGCACTGAGCACCCTAAGTACTGAGCACTGAGCACACTGAGTACTAAGCACCCAGCACCCTGAGTACTGAGCACCCAGCACCCTGAGTACTGAGAACCCAGCACCCTGAGTACTGAGCACCCAGCGTACTGAGCACCGAGCACCCCGAGCACTGTGCACCCAGCACCCTGAGTACTGAGCACCCAGCACCCCGAGCACTGAGCACCCAGCACCCTGAGTACTGAGCACCGAGCACCCTGAGTACTGAGCACCCAGCACCCTGAGTACTGAGCACCCAGCGTACTGAGCACCGAGCACCCAGCACCCTGAGTACTGAGCACCCAGCACCATGAGCACTGAGCACCCAGCACCCTGAGTACTGAGCACTGAGCACCCTGAGTACTGAGCACCCAACGTACTGAGCACCGAGCACCCTGAGCACTGAGCACCCAGCACCCTGAGTACTGATCACCCAGCACCCTGAGCAATGAGCACCCAGCACCCTGAGTACTGAGCACCCAGCACCCTGAGCACTGAACACACAGCACCCTGAGTACTGAGCACCCCGAGCACTGAGCACCCAGCACCCTGAGTACTGAGCACCCAGCACCCCGAGCACTGAGTACCCAGCACCCTGAGCACTGAGCACCCAGCACCCTGAGCACTGAGCACCCAGCACCCCGAGCACTGAGCACCCAGCTCCCTGAGTACGGAGCACTGAGCACCCAGCACCCCGAGCACTGAGCACCCAGCACCCTGAGTACTGAGCACTGAGCACCCAGCACCCCGAGCACTGAGCACCCAGCACCCTGAGCACTGAGCACCCAGCACCCGAGTACTGATCACCCAGCACCCTGAGTACTGAGCACCCCGCAACCTGAGTACTGAGCACCCAGCACCCTGAGTACTGAGCACACAGCACCTTGAGTACTGAGCACCCCGCACCCCGAGTACTGAGCACCCTGAGTACTGAGCACCCAGCACCCTGAGTACTGAGCACCCTGCACCCCGAGCACTGAGCTCCCTGAGTACTGAGCACCCAGCACCCTGAGTACTGAGCACCCAGCACCCTGAGGACTGAGCACTGAGCACCCAGAGACCTGAGCACCCAGCACCCCGAGGACTGAGCACCCAGCACCCTGAGCACTGAGCACTGAGCACCCAGCACCCTGTGCACTGAGCACTGAGCACCCAGCAACCTGAGCACCGAGCACCCGGAGTACTGAGCACCCAGCACCCTGAGCACTGAGCACCCAACACCCTGAGCACTGAGCACCCAGCACCCCGAGCACTGAGCACTGAGCACCCTAAGTACTGAGCACTGAGCACACTGAGTACTAAGCACCCAGCACCCTGAGTACTGAGCACCCAGCACCCTGAGTACTGAGAACCCAGCACCCTGAGTACTGAGCACCCAGCGTACTGAGCACCGAGCACCCCGAGCACTGTGCACCCAGCACCCTGAGTACTGAGCACCCAGCACCCCGAGCACTGAGCACCCAGCACCCTGAGTACTGAGCACCGAGCACCCTGAGTACTGAGCACCCAGCACCCTGAGTACTGAGCACCCAGCGTACTGAGCACCGAGCACCCAGCACCCTGAGTACTGAGCACCCAGCACCATGAGCACTGAGCACCCAGCACCCTGAGTACTGAGCACTGAGCACCCTGAGTACTGAGCACCCAACGTACTGAGCACCGAGCACCCTGAGCACTGAGCACCCAGCACCCTGAGTACTGATCACCCAGCACCCTGAGCAATGAGCACCCAGCACCCTGAGTACTGAGCACCCAGCACCCTGAGCACTGAACACACAGCACCCTGAGTACTGAGCACCCCGAGCACTGAGCACCCAGCACCCTGAGTACTGAGCACCCAGCACCCCGAGCACTGAGTACCCAGCACCCTGAGCACTGAGCACCCAGCACCCTGAGCACTGAGCACCCAGCACCCCGAGCACTGAGCACCCAGCTCCCTGAGTACGGAGCACTGAGCACCCAGCACCCCGAGCACTGAGCACCCAGCACCCTGAGTACTGAGCACTGAGCACCCAGCACCCCGAGCACTGAGCACCCAGCACCCTGAGCACTGAGCACCCAGCACCCGAGTACTGATCACCCAGCACCCTGAGTACTGAGCACCCCGCAACCTGAGTACTGAGCACCCAGCACCCTGAGTACTGAGCACCCAGCACCTTGAGTACTGAGCACCCCGCACCCCGAGTACTGAGCACCCTGAGTACTGAGCACCCAGCACCCTGAGTACTGAGCACCCTGCACCCAGAGCACTGAGCTCCCTGAGTACTGAGCACCCAGCACCCTGAGTACTGAGCACCCAGCACCCTGAGGACTGAGCACTGAGCACCCAGAGACCTGAGCACCCAGCACCCCGAGGACTGAGCACCCAGCACCCTGAGCACTGAGCACTGAGCACCCAGCACCCTGTGCACTGAGCACTGAGCACCCAGCAACCTGAGCACTGAGCACCCTGAGTACTGAGCACCCAGCACCATGAGTACTGAGCACCCAGCACCCTGAGCACTGAGCACCCAGCACCCTGAGTACTGAGCACCCAGCACCCTGAGTACTGATCACCCAGCACCCTGAGTACTGAGCACCCAGCACCCTGAGTACTGAGCACCGAGCACCCCGAGCACTGAGCACCCAGCACCCTGAGCACTGAGCACCCAGCACCCCGAGCACTGAGCACCCAGCACACTGAGCACTGAGCACCCAGCACCCCGATTACTGAGCACCGAGCACCCCGAGCACTGAGCCTGAGCACCCTGAGTACTGAGCACTGAGCACCCTGAGTACTGAGCACCGAGCACCCTGAGTACTGAGCACCCAGCACCCCGAGCACTGAGCACCCAGCACACTGAGCACTGAGCACCCAGCACCCCGAGTACTGAGCACCCAGCACCCCGAGCACTGAGCCTGAGCACCCTGAGTACTGAGCACTGAGCACCCTGAGTACTGAGCACCGAGCACCCTGAGTACTGAGCACCCAGCACCCCGAGCACTGAGCACCGAGCACCCTGAGTACTGAGCACCCTGCACCCTGAGCACTGAGCACCCAGCACACTGAGTACTGAGCACTGAGCACCCACCACCCAGAGCACTGAGCACCCAGCACCCTGAGTACTGAGCACTGAGCACCCAGCACCCGAGTACTGATCACCCAGCACCCTGCGTACTGAGCACCCAGCACCCTGAGTACTGAGCACCCAGCACCCCGAGTACTGAGCACCCAGCACCCTGAGCACTGAGCACCCTGCACCCTGAGCACTGAGCACCCAGCACCCCGAGCACTGCGCACCCAGCACCCTGAGTACTGAGCACCCAGCACCCTGAGCACTGAGCACCCAGCACCCTGAGCACTGAGCACCCAGCATCCTGAGCACTGAGCACCCAGCACCCCGAGCACTGAGCACCCAGCACCCTGAGTACTGAGCTCCGAGCACCCCGAGCACTGAGCACCCAGCGCCCCGAGCAAATGAGCACCCAGAACCCCGAGCACTGAGCACCCAGCACCCCGAGCACTGAGCAGCCAGCACCCCTAGCACTGAGCACCCAGCACCCCGAGCACTGAGCACCCAGCACCCTGAGTACTGAGCACCCAGCTCCCTGAGTACTGAGCACCCAACACCCTGAGCACTGAGCACCCAGCACCCTGAGTACTGAGCACCCAACACCCCAAGCACTGAGCACCCTGAGTACTGAGCACCCAGCACCCCAAGCACTGAGCACCCAGCACCCTGAGTACTGAGCTCCGAGCACCCCGAGCACTGAGCACCCAGCGCCCCGAGCAAATGAGCACCCAGAACCCCGAGCACTGAGCACCCAGCACCCCGAGCACTGAGCAGCCAGCACCCCTAGCACTGAGCACCCAGCACCCCGAGCACTGAGCACCCAGCACCCTGAGTACTGAGCACCCAGCTCCCTGAGTACTGAGCACCCAACACCCTGAGCACTGAGCACCCAGCACCCTGAGTACTGAGCACCCAACACCCCAAGCACTGAGCACCCTGAGTACTGAGCACCCAGCACCCCAAGCACTGAGCACCCTGCGTACTGAGCACCCAGCACCCTGAGTACTGAGCACCGAGCACCCTGAGTACTGGGCAGCCAGCACCCTGAGTACTGAGCACACAGCGTACTGAGCAACGAGCACCCAGCACCCTGAGTACTGAGCACCCAGCATCCTGAGCACTGAGCACCCAGCACCCTGAGGACTGAGCACCGAGCACCCCGAGTACTGAGAACCCAGCACCCCGAGCACTGAGCACCCAGCACCCTGAGTACTGAGCACCGAGCACCAAGAGCACTGAGCACCCAACACCCCGAGCACTGAGCACCCAGCAGCCCGAGCACTGAGCACCTAGCACCCTGAGTACTGAGCAATGAGCACCCTGAGCACTGAGCACCCAGCACCCTGAGTACTGAGCACCCAGCACCCTGAGTACTGAGCACCCAACACCCCAAGCCCTGAGCACCCTGAGTACTGAGCACCCAGCACCCCAAGCACAGAGCACCCTGAGTACTGAGCACCCAGCACCCTGAGTAATGAGCACCCAGCACCCCGAGCACTGAGCACCCAGCACCCTGAGCACTGAGAACCGAGCACCCTGAGTACTAAGCACCCAGCACCCTGAGTACTGAGCACCCAGCACCCTGAGCACTGAGCAAACAGCACGCTGAGTACTGAGCACTGAGCACCCTGAGTACTGAGCACTGAGCACCCTGAGCACTGAGCACCCAGCACGCTGAGTACTGAGCACTGAGCACTCTGAGTACTGAGCACCGAGCACCCGGAGTACTGAGCACCCAGCACCCTGAGCACTGAGCACCCAGCACCCTGAGCACTGAGCACCCAGTACCCCGAGCACTGAGATCCAGCACCCTGAGCACTGAGCACCCAGCACCCCGAGCACTGAGCACCCAGCACCCTGAGTACTGAGCACCCAGCACCCTGAGAATGAGCACCCAGCACCATGAGTACTGAGCACCGAGCACCCTGAGCACTGAGCACCCAGCACCCTGAGCACTGAGCAACCTGCACACCGAGTACTGAGCACTGAGCACCCTGAGTACTGAGCACCCAGCACCCCGAGCACTGAGCACCCAGCACACCGAGCACTGAGCACTGAGTACCCTGAGCACTGAGCACCCAGCACCCCGAGTACTGAGCATTGAGCACCCAGAGTACTGAGCACCCAGCACCCTGAGCACTGAGCACCCAGCACCCTGAGTACTGAGCACCAAGCACCCTGAGTACTGAGCACCCAGCACCCTGAGCACTGAGCACCCAGCACCCTGAGTACTGAGCATCCAGGACCCCGAGCACTGAGCACCCAGCACCCTGAGTACTGAGCACCGAGCTCCCCGAGCACTGAGCACCCTGAGTACTGAGCACCGAGCACACCAAGCACTGAGCACCCAGAACCCCGAGCACTGAGCACCCAGCACTCTGAGTACTGAGCACCCAGCACCCCGAGAATGAGCACCCTGAGCACTGAGTACCCAGCACCATGAGTACTGAGCAGCGAGCACCCTGAGCACTGAGCACCCAGCACCCTGAATACTGAGCACCCAGCACCCTGAGCACTGAGCACCCAGCACCCTGAGTACTGAGCACCCAGCACTCCGAGCACTGAGCACCCAGCACCCCGAGCACTGAGCACCCAGCACACCGAGCACTGAGCACTGAGCACCCTGAGCACTGAGCACCCAGCACCCCGAGTACTGAGCACTGAGCACCCTGAGTACTGAGCACCCAGCACCCCGAGTACTGAGCACTGAGCACCCTGAGTACTGAGCACCCAGCACCCTGAGAACTGAGCACTGAGAACCCTGAGTACTGAGCAGCGAGCACCCCGAGCACTGAGCACCCAGCACCCCAAGCACTGAGCACCCATCACCCTGAGTACTGAGCATTGAGCACCCAGCACCCCGAGCACTGAGCACTCAGCGCCCTGTGTACTGAGCACTGAGTACCCAGTACCCCGAGCACTGAGATCCAGCACCCTGAGCACTGAGCATCCAGCACCCCGAGTACTGAGCACGAAGCACCCCGAGCACTGAGCACCCAGCACCCCGAGCACTGAGCACCCAGCACCCCGAGCACTGAGCACCCAGCACCCCAAGCACTGAGCACCCAGAACCCCGAGCACTGAGCACCCAGCACCCCGAGCACTGAGCACCCAGCAACCTGAGCACTGAGCACCCAGCACCCTGAGTACTGAGCACCCAGCACCCCGAGCACTGAGCACCCAGCACCCTGAGTACTGAGCACCGAGCACACTGAGCACTGAGCACCAAGCACCCCGAGCACTGAGCACCCAGCACCCTGAGTACTGAGCACCGAGCACCCCGAGCACTGAGCACCAAGCACCCTGAGTACTGTGCACCGATCACCCCGAGCACTGAGCACCCAGCACCCTGAGTCCTGAGCACCCAGCACCCCGAGCACTTAGCACCCAGCACCCTGAGTACTGAGCACCCAGCACCCTGAGCACTGAGCACCCAGCACCCCGAGCACTGAGCACCCAGCACTCTGAGTACTGAGAACCGAGCACACCGAGCACTGAGCACCCAGCCCCCTGAGCACTGAGCACGCTGAGAACTGAGCACCCAGCACCCTGAGTACTGAGCACCCAGCACCCCGAGCACTGAGCACGGAGCACCTCGAGGACTGAGCACCCAGCACACTGAGCACTGAGCACCGAGCACACCGAGCACTGAGCACCCAGCACCCTGAGTAATGAGCACCCAGCACCCCGAGCACTGAGCACCCAGCACCCCGAGCACTGTGCACCCAGAACCCCGAGAATGAGCACACAGCACCCTGAGTACTGAGCACCGAGCACCCTGAGCACTGAGCACCCAGCACCCTGAGTACTGAGCACCCAGCACCCTTTGTACTGAGCACCGAGCACCCCGAGCACTGAGCACTGAGCACCCTGAGTACTGAGCACCCAGCACCCCGAGCACTGAGCACCCAGCACCCTGAGCACTGAGCACCCAGCACCTTGAGTACTGAGCACCCCGCACCCCGAGGACTGAGCACCCTGAGTACTGAGCACCCAGCACCCTGAGTACTGAGCACCCTGCACCCCGAGCACTGAGCTCCCTGAGTACTGAGCACCCAGCACACTGAGTACTGAGCACCCAGCACCCTGAGGACTGAGCACTGAGCACCCAGAGAACTGAGCACACAGCACCCCGAGGACTGAGCAAACAGCACGCTGAGCACTGAGCAATGAGCACCCTGCACCCTGTGCACTGAGCACTGAGCACCCAGCACCGTGAGCACTGAGCACCCTGAGTACTGAGCACCCAGCACCCTGAGTACTGAGCACCCAGCACCCTGAGCACTGAGCACCCAGCACCCTGAGTACTGAGCACCCAGCACCCTGAGTACTGAGCACCCAGCACCCTGAGTACTGAGCACCCAGCACCCTGAATACTGAGCACCGAGCACCCCGAGCACTGAGAACCCAGCACCCTGAGCACTGAGCACCCAGCAACCTGAGCACTGAGCACCCAGCACCCCGAGTACTGAGCACCAAGCACCCGATAACTGAGCACCCAGCACCCCGAGCACTGAGCACTGAGCACCCTGAGCACTGAGCACCCAGCACACCGAGTACTGAGCACTGAGCACCCTGAGTACTGAGCACCCAGCACCCTGAGCACTGAGCACCCAGCACCTTGAGTACTGAGCACTGAGCACCCCGAGCACTGAGCACCAAGCACCCTGAGTACTGAGCACAAAGCTCCCCGAGCACTAAGCACCCTGAGTACTGAACACCCAGCACCCTGAGTACTGAGCACCCAGCACCCTGAGCACTGAGCACCCAGCACCCTGAGTACTGAGCACTGAGCACCCCGAGCACTGAGCACCCAGCACCCCGAGCACTGAGCACCCAGCAACCTGAATACTGAGCACCCAGCACCCCGAGAATGAGCACCCAGCACCATGAGTACTGAGCACCGAGCACCCTGAGCACTGAGCACACAGCACCCTGAGTACTGATCACCAAGCACCCTGAGTACTGAGCACCCAGCACCCTGAGTACTGCCACCCAGCACCCTGAGCACCCAGCTCCCTGAGTACTGAGCACCCAGCACTCTGAGCACTGAGCACCCAGCACCCCGAGCACTGAGCACCCAGCACCCCGAGCACTGAGCACTGAGCACCCTGAGCACTGAGCACCCAGCTCCCCGAGTACTGAGCACTGAGCACCCTGAGTACAGAGCACCCAGCACCCTGAGCTCTGAGCACCCAGCACCCTGAGTACTGAGCCCCGAGCACCCTGAGTACTGAGCACCCAGCACCCTGAGCACTGAGCACCCAGCACCCTGAGTACTGAGCACCCAGCACCCTGAGTACTGAGCACCCAGCGTACTGAGCACCGAGCACCCAGCACCCTGAGTACTGAGCACCCAGCACCTTGAGCACTGAGCACCCAGCACCCTGAGTACTGAGCACTGAGCACCCCGAGTACTGAGCACCGAGCACCCTGAGCACTGAGCACCCAGCACCCTGAGTAATGAGCACTGAGCACCCTGAGCACTTAGCACCCAGCACACTGAGTACTGAGCACCGAGCACCCAGAGCACTGAGCACCCAGCACCCTGAGCACTGAGCACCCTTAGTACTGAGCACTGAGCACCCTGAGTACTGAGCACTGAGCACCCTGTGTACTGAGCACCCAGCACCCTGAGTACTGAGCACCCAGCACCCTGAGCAATGATCACCCTGAATACTGAGCACCCAGCACCTTGAGCACTGAACACACAGCACCCTGAGTACTGAGCACCCCGAGCACCGAGCACCCAGCACCCTGAGTACTGAGTACCCAGCACCCTGAGTACTGAGCACCGAGCACCCCGAGCACTGAGCACCCAGCACCCTGAGCACTGAGCACACAGCACCCCGAGCAGTGAGCACCCAGCACCCTGAGCACTGAGCACCCAGCACCCTGAGCACTGAGCACCCAGCACCCCGAGCACTGAGCACCCAGCACCCTGAGTACTGAGCACTGAGCACCCAGCACCCCGAGCACTGAGCACCCAGAACCCTGAGTACTGAGCACTGAGCACCCAGCACCCCGTGCAATGAGCACCCAGCACCCTGAGTACTGAGCACTGAGCACACAGCACCCCGAGCACTGAGCACCCTGCACCCCGAGCATTGAGCACCCAGCACCCCGAGCACTGAGCACCCAGCACCCTGAGTACTGAGCACCCAGCACCCTGAGTATTGAGCACCCAGCACCCTGAGCACTGAGCACCCAGCACCCTGAGCACTGAGCAACCAGCACCCCGAGCACTGAGCACCCAGCACCCTGTGTACTGAGCACTGAGCACCCAGCACCCCGAGCACTGAGCACCCAGCACCCTGAGTACTGAGCACTGAGCACCCAGCACCCTGAGCACTGAGCACCCAGCACCCTGAGCACTGAGCACCCAGCACCCGAGTACTGAGCACCCAGCACCCTGAGTACTGAGCACCCAGCACCCCGAGCACTGAGCACCCAGCACCCTGAGTACTGAGCACCGAGCACCCCGAGCACTGAGCACCAAGCACCCCGAGCACTGAGCACCCAGCCCCCTGAGTACTGAGCACCGAGCACCCCGAGCACTGAGCACCCTGCCCTCTCAGTACTGAGAACCAAGCACACCGAGCACTGAGCACCCAGCACCCCGAGCACTGAGCACCCTGAGTACTGAGCACCGAGCACCCTGAACACTGAGCAACCAGCACCCTGAGTACTGAGCACCCAGCACCCTGAGTACTGAGCACCCAGAACCCTGAGTACTGAGCACCCAGCACCCTGAGTACTGAGCACCCAGCACCCTGAGTACTGAGCACCGAGCACCCTGAGCACTGAGCACCCAGCACCCTGAGTACTGAGCACCGAGCACCCTGAGCACTGAGCACCCAGCACCCTTTGTACTGAGCACCGAGCACCCCGAGCACTGAGCACTGAGCACGCTGAGTACTGCGCACCCAGCACCCCGAGCACTGAGCACCCAGCACCTTGAGTTCTGAGCACCCCGCACCCCGAGTACTGAGCACCCTGAGTACTGTGCACCCAGCACCCTGAGTACTGAGCACCCTGCACCCCGAGCACTGAAATCCCTGAGAACTGAGCACCCAACACCCTGAGTACTGAGCACCCAGCACCCTGAGGACTGAGCACTGAGCACCCAGAGAACTGAGCACCCTGCACCCCGAGGACTGAGCACCCAGCACATTGAGCACTGAGCACTGAGCACCCAGCACCCTGTGCACTGAACACTGAGCACCCAGCACCCTGAGCACTGAGCACCCAGAGTACTGAGCACCCAGCACCCTGAGTACTGAGCACATAGCACCCTGAGCACTGAGCACCCAGCACCTCGAGGACTGAGCACCCAGCACCCCGAGCACTGAGCACCGAGCGCACCGAGCACTGAGCACCCAGCACCCTGAGTACTGAGCACCCAGCACCCCGAGCACTGAGCACCCAGCACCCCGAGCACTGTGCACCCAGAACCCCGAGAATGAGCACACAGCACCCTGAGTACTGAGCACCGAGCACCCTGAGCACTGAGCACCCAGCACCCTGAGTACTGAGCACCCAGCACCCTTTGTACTGAGCACCGAGCACCCCGAGCACTGAGCACTGAGCACCCTGAGTACTGAGCACCCAGCACCCCGAGCACTGAGCACCCAGCACCCTGAGCACTGAGCACCCAGCACCTTGAGTACTGAGCACCCCGCACCCCGAGGACTGAGCACCCAGCACCCTGAGCACTGAGCACCCTGCACCCTGAGCACTGAGCACCCAGCACCCCGAGCACTGCGCACCCAGCACCCTGAGTACTGAGCACCCAGCACCCTGAGCACTGAGCACCCAGCACCCTGAGCACTGAGCACCCAGCATCCTGAGCACTGAGCACCCAGCACCCTGAGTAGTGAGCACCCAACGTACTGAGCACCGAGCACCCCGAGCTCTGAGCACCAGGCAACCTGAGTACTGAGCACCGAGCACCCCGAGCACTGAGCACCCAGCACCCTGAGTACTGAGCTCCGAGCACCCCGAGCACTGAGCACCCAGCGCCCCGAGCAAATGAGCACCCAGAACCCCGAGCACTGAGCACCCAGCACCCCGAGCACTGAGCACTCAGCGCCCTGTGTACTGAGCACTGAGTACCCAGTACCCCGAGCACTGAGATCCAGCACCCTGATCACTGAGCACCCAGCACCCCGAGTACTGAGCACGAAGCACCCCGAGCACTGAGCACCCAGCACCCCGAGCACTGAGCACCCAGAACCCCGAGCACTGAGCACCCAGCACCCCGAGCACTGAGCACCCAGCACCCTGAGCACTGAGCACCCAGCACCCTGAGTACTGAGCACCCAGCACCCCGAGCACTGAGCACCCAGCACCCTGAGTACTGAGCACCGAGCACACTGAGCACTGAGCACCAAGCACCCCGAGCACTGAGCACCCAGCACCCTGAGTACTGAGCACCGAGCACCCCGAGCACTGAGCACCAAGCACCCTGAGTACTGTGCACCGATCACCCCGAGCACTGAGCACCCAGCACCCTGAGTCCTGAGCACCCAGCACCCCGAGCACTTAGCACCCAGCACCCTGAGTACTGAGCACCCAGCACCCTGAGCACTGAGCACCCAGCACCCCGAGCACTGAGCACCCAGCACTCTGAGTACTGAGAACCGAGCACACCGAGCACTGAGCACCCAGCCCCCTGAGCACTGAGCACGCGGAGAACTGAGCACCCAGCACCCTGAGTACTGAGCACCCAGCACCCCGAGCACTGAGCACGGAGCACCTCGAGGACTGAGCACCCAGCACACTGAGCACTGAGCACCGAGCACACCGAGCACTGAGCACCCAGCACCCTGAGTACTGAGCACCCAGCACCCCGAGCACTGAGCACCCAGCACCCCGAGCACTGTGCACCCAGAACCCCGAGAATGAGCACACAGCACCCTGAGTACTGAGCACCGAGCACCCTGAGCACTGAGCACCCAGCACCCTGAGTACTGAGCACCCAGCACCCTTTGTACTGAGCACCGAGCACCCCGAGCACTGAGCACTGAGCACCCTGAGTACTGAGCACCCAGCACCCCGAGCACTGAGCACCCAGCACCCTGAGCACTGAGCACCCAGCAACTTGAGTACTGAGCACCCCGCACCCCGAGGACTGAGCACCCTGAGTACTGAGCACCCAGCACCCTGAGTACTGAGCAACCTGCACCCCGAGCACTGAGCTCCCTGAGTACTGAGCACCCAGCACACTGAGTACTGAGCACCCAGCACCCTGAGGACTGAGCACTGAGCACCCAGAGAACTGAGCACACAGCACCCCGAGGACTGAGCAAACAGCACGCTGAGCACTGAGCAATGAGCACCCTGCACCCTGTGCACTGAGCACTGAGCACCCAGCACCGTGAGCACTGAGCACCCTGAGTACTGAGCACCCAGCACCCTGAGTACTGAGCACCCAGCACCCTGAGCGCTGAGCACCCAGCACCCTGAGTACTGAGCACCCAGCACCCTGAGTACTGAGCACCCAGCACCCTGAGTACTGAGCACCCAGCACCCTGAATACTGAGCACCGAGCACCCCGAGCACTGAGAACCCAGCACCCTGAGCACTGAGCACCCAGCACCCTGAGCACTGAGCACCCAGCACCCCGAGTACTGAGCACCAAGCACCCGATAACTGAGCACCCAGCACCCCGAGCACTGAGCACTGAGCACCCTGAGCACTGAGCACCCAGCACACCGAGTACTGAGCACTGAGCACCCTGAGTACTGAGCACCCAGCACCCTGAGCACTGAGCACCCAGCACCTTGAGTACTGAGCACTGAGCACCCCGAGCACTGAGCACCAAGCACCCTGAGTACTGAGCACAAAGCTCCCCGAGCACTAAGCACCCTGAGTACTGAACACCCAGCACCCTGAGTACTGAGCACGCAGCACCCTGAGCACTGAGCACCCAGCACCCTGAGTACTGAGCACTGAGCACCCCGAGCACTGAGCACCCAGCACCCCGAGCACTGAGCACCCAGCAACCTGAGTACTGAGCACCCAGCACCCCGAGAATGAGCACCCAGCACCATGAGTACTGAGCACCGAGCACCCTGAGCACTGAGCACACAGCACCCTGAGTACTGATCACCAAGCACCCTGAGTACTGAGCACCCAGCACCCTGAGTACTGCCACCCAGCACCCTGAGCACCCAGCTCCCTGAGTACTGAGCACCCAGCACTCTGAGCACTGAGCACCCAGCACCCCGAGCACTGAGCACCCAGCACCCCGAGCACTGAGCACTGAGCACCCTGAGCACTGAGCACCCAGCAAACCGAGTACTGAGCACTGAGCACCCTGAGTACAGAGCACCCAGCACCCTGAGCTCTGAGCACCCAGCACCCTGAGTACTGAGCCCCGAGCACCCTGAGTACTGAGCACCCAGCACCCTGAGCACTGAGCACCCAGCACCCTGAGTACTGAGCACCCAGCACCCTGAGTACTGAGCACCCAGCGTACTGAGCACCGAGCACCCAGCACCCTGAGTACTGAGCACCCAGCACCTTGAGCACTGAGCACCCAGCACCCTGAGTACTGAGCACTGAGCACCCCGAGTACTGAGCACCGAGCACCCTGAGCACTGAGCACCCAGCACCCTGAGTAATGAGCACTGAGCACCCCGAGTACTGAGCACCCAGCACCCTGAGTACTGAGCACCAAGCACCCTGAGGACTGAGCACCCAGCACCCTGAGCACTGAGCACCCAGCACCCTGAGCACTTAGCACCCAGCACACTGAGTACTGAGCACCGAGCACCCAGAGCACTGAGCACCCAGCACCCTGAGCACTGAGCACCCTTAGTACTGAGCACTGAGCACCCTGAGTACTGAGCACTGAGCACCCTGTGTACTGAGCACCCAGCACCCTGAGTACTGAGCACCCAGCACCCTGAGCAATGATCACCCTGAATACTGAGCACCCAGCACCTTGAGCACTGAACACACAGCACCCTGAGTACTGAGCACCCCGAGCACCGAGCACCCAGCACCCTGAGTACTGAGTACCCAGCACCCTGAGTACTGAGCACCGAGCACCCCGAGCACTGAGCACCCAGCACCCCGAGCACTGAGCACACAGCACCCCGAGCAGTGAGCACCCAGCACCCTGAGCACTGAGCACCCAGCACCCTGAGCACTGAGCACCCAGCACCCCGAGCACTGAGCACCCAGCACCCTGAGTACTGAGCACTGAGCACCCAGCACCCCGAGCACTGAGCACCCAGAACCCTGAGTACTGAGCACTGAGCACCCAGCACCCCGTGCACTGAGCACCCAGCACCCTGAGTACTGAGCACTGAGCACACAGCACCCCGAGCACTGAGCACCCTGCACCCCGAGCATTGAGCACCCAGCACCCCGAGCACTGAGCACCCAGCACCCTGAGTACTGAGCACCCAGCACCCTGAGTATTGAGCACCCAGCACCCTGAGCACTGAGCACCCAGCACACTGAGCACTGAGCAACCAGCACCCCGAGCACTGAGCACCCAGCACCCTGTGTACTGAGCACTGAGCACCCAGCACCCCGAGCACTGAGCACCCAGCACCCTGAGTACTGAGCACTGAGCACCCAGCACCCTGAGCACTGAGCACCCAGCACCCTGAGCACTGAGCACCCAGCACCCGAGTACTGAGCACCCAGCACCCTGAGTACTGAGCACCCAGCACCCCGAGCACTGAGCACCCAGCACCCTGAGTACTGAGCACCGAGCACCCCGAGCACTGAGCACCAAGCACCCCGAGCACTGAGCACCCAGCCCCCTGAGTACTGAGCACCGAGCACCCCGAGCACTGAGCACCCTGCCCTCTCAGTACTGAGAACCAAGCACACCGAGCACTGAGCACCCAGCACCCCGAGCACTGAGCACCCTGAGTACTGAGCACCGAGCACCCTGAACACTGAGCAACCAGCACCCTGAGTACTGAGCACCCAGCACCCTGAGTACTGAGCACCCAGAACCCTGAGTACTGAGCACCCAGCACCCTGAGTACTGAGCACCCAGCACCCTGAGTACTGAGCACCGAGCACCCTGAGCACTGAGCACCCAGCACCCTGAGTACTGAGCACCGAGCACCCTGAGCACTGAGCACCCAGCACCCTTTGTACTGAGCACCGAGCACCCCGAGCACTGAGCACTGAGCACCCTGAGTACTGCGCACCCAGCACCCCGAGCACTGAGCACCCAGCACCTTGAGTTCTGAGCACCCCGCACCCCGAGTACTGAGCACCCTGAGTACTGTGCACCCAGCACCCTGAGTACTGAGCACCCTGCACCCCGAGCACTGAAATCCCTGAGTACTGAGCACCCAACACCCTGAGTACTGAGCACCCAGCACCCTGAGGACTGAGCACTGAGCACCCAGAGAACTGAGCACCCTGCACCCCGAGGACTGAGCACCCAGCACCCTGAGCACTGAGCACCCAGCACCCTGTGCACTGAACACTGAGCACCCAGCACCCTGAGCACTGAGCACCCAGAGTACTGAGCACCCAGCACCCTGAGTACTGAGCACATAGCACCCTGAGCACTGAGCACCCAGCACCTCGAGGACTGAGCACCCAGCACACTGAGCACTGAGCACCGAGCACACCGAGCACTGAGCACCCAGCACCCTGAGTACTGAGCACCCAGCACCCCGAGCACTGAGCACCCAGCACCCCGAGCACTGTGCACCCAGAACCCCGAGAATGAGCACACAGCACCCTGAGTACTGAGCACCGAGCACCCTGAGCACTGAGCACCCAGCACCCTGAGTACTGAGCACCCAGCACCCTTTGTACTGAGCACCGAGCACCCCGAGCACTGAGCACTGAGCACCCTGAGTACTGAGCACCCAGCACCCCGAGCACTGAGCACCCAGCACCCTGAGCACTGAGCACCCAGCACCTTGAGTACTGAGCACCCCGCACCCCGAGGACTGAGCACCCTGAGTACTGAGCACCCAGCACCCTGAGTACTGAGCACCCTGCACCCCGAGCACTGAGCTCCCTGAGTACTGAGCACCCAGCACACTGAGTACTGAGCACCCAGCACCCTGAGGACTGAGCACTGAGCACCCAGAGAACTGAGCACACAGCACCCCGAGGACTGAGCAAACAGCACGCTGAGCACTGAGCAATGAGCACCCTGCACCCTGTGCACTGAGCACTGAGCACCCAGCACCGAGAGCACTGAGCACCCTGAGTACTGAGCACCCAGCACCCTGAGTACTGAGCACCCAGCACCCTGAGCACTGAGCACCCAGCACCCTGAGTACTGAGCACCCAGCACCCTGAGTACTGAGCACCCAGCACCCTGAGTACTGAGCACCCAGCACCCTGAATACTGAGCACCGAGCACCCCGAGCACTGAGAACCCAGCACCCTGAGCACTGAGCACCCAGCACCCTGAGCACTGAGCACCCAGCACCCCGAGTACTGAGCACCAAGCACCCGATAACTGAGCACCCAGCACCCCGAGCACTGAGCACTGAGCACCCTGAGCACTGAGCACCCAGCACACCGAGTACTGAGCACTGAGCACCCTGAGTACTGAGCACCCAGCACCCTGAGCACTGAGCACCCAGCACCTTGAGTACTGAGCACTGAGCACCCCGAGCACTGAGCACCAAGCACCCTGAGTACTGAGCACAAAGCTCCCCGAGCACTAAGCACCCTGAGTACTGAACACCCAGCACCCTGAGTACTGAGCACCCAGCACCCTGAGCACTGAGCACCCAGCACCCTGAGTACTGAGCACTGAGCACCCCGAGCACTGAGCACCCAGCACCCCGAGCACTGAGCACCCAGCAACCTGAGTACTGAGCACCCAGCACCCCGAGAATGAGCACCCAGCACCATGAGTACTGAGCACCGAGCACCCTGAGCACTGAGCACACAGCACCCTGAGTACTGATCACCAAGCACCCTGAGTACTGAGCACCCAGCACCCTGAGTACTGCCACCCAGCACCCTGAGCACCCAGCTCCCTGAGTACTGAGCACCCAGCACTCTGAGCACTGAGCACCCAGCACCCTGAGCACTGAGCACCCAGCACCCCGAGCACTGAGCACTGAGCACCCTGAGCACTGAGCACCCAGCTCCCCGAGTACTGAGCACTGAGCACCCTGAGTACAGAGCACCCAGCACCCTGAGCTCTGAGCACCCAGCACCCTGAGTACTGAGCCCCGAGCACCCTGAGTACTGAGCACCCAGCACCCTGAGCACTGAGCACCCAGCACCCTGAGTACTGAGCACCCAGCACCCTGAGTACTGAGCACCCAGCGTACTGAGCACCGAGCACCCAGCACCCTGAGTACTGAGCACCCAGCACCTTGAGCACTGAGCACCCAGCACCCTGAGTACTGAGCACTGAGCACCCCGAGTACTGAGCACCGAGCACCCTGAGCACTGAGCACCCAGCACCCTGAGTAATGAGCACTGAGCACCCCGAGTACTGAGCACCCAGCACCCTGAGTACTGAGCACCAAGCACCCTGAGGACTGAGCACCCAGCACCCTGAGCACTGAGCACCCAGCACCCTGAGCACTTAGCACCCAGCACACTGAGTACTGAGCACCGAGCACCCAGAGCACTGAGCACCCAGCACCCTGAGCACTGAGCACCCTTAGTACTGAGCACTGAGCACCCTGAGTACTGAGCACTGAGCACCCTGTGTACTGAGCACCCAGCACCCTGAGTACTGAGCACCCAGCACCCTGAGCAATGATCACCCTGAATACTGAGCACCCAGCACCTTGAGCACTGAACACACAGCACCCTGAGTACTGAGCACCCCGAGCACCGAGCACCCAGCACCCTGAGTACTGAGTACCCAGCACCCTGAGTACTGAGCACCGAGCACCCCGAGCACTGAGCACCCAGCACCCCGAGCACTGAGCACACAGCACCCCGAGCAGTGAGCACCCAGCACCCTGAGCACTGAGCACCCAGCACCCTGAGCACTGAGCACCCAGCACCCCGAGCACTGAGCACCCAGCACCCTGAGTACTGAGCACTGAGCACCCAGCACCCCGAGCACTGAGCACCCAGAACCCTGAGTACTGAGCACTGAGCACCCAGCACCCCGTGCAATGAGCACCCAGCACCCTGAGTACTGAGCAGTGAGCACACAGCACCCCGAGCACTGAGCACCCTGCACCCCGAGCATTGAGCACCCAGCACCCCGAGCACTGAGCACCCAGCACCCTGAGTACTGAGCACCCAGCACCCTGAGTATTGAGCACCCAGCACCCTGAGCACTGAGCACCCAGCACCCTGAGCACTGAGCAACCAGCACCCCGAGCACTGAGCACCCAGCACCCTGTGTACTGAGCACTGAGCACCCAGCACCCCGAGCACTGAGCACCCAGCACCCTGAGTACTGAGCACTGAGCACCAGCACCCTGAGCACTGAGCACCCAGCACCCTGAGCACTGAGCACCCAGCACCCGAGTACTGAGCACCCAGCACCCTGAGTACTGAGCACCCAGCACCCCGAGCACTGAGCACCCAGCACCCTGAGTACTGAGCACCGAGCACCCCGAGCACTGAGCACCAAGCACCCCGAGCACTGAGCACCCAGCCCCCTGAGTACTGAGCACCGAGCACCCCAAGCACTGAGCACCCTGCCCTCTCAGTACTGAGAACCAAGCACACCGAGCACTGAGCACCCAGCACCCCGAGCACTGAGCACCCTGAGTACTGAGCACCGAGCACCCTGAACACTGAGCAACCAGCACCCTGAGTACTGAGCACCCAGCACCCTGAGTACTGAGCACCCAGAACCCTGAGTACTGAGCACCCAGCACCCTGAGTACTGAGCACCCAGCACCCTGAGCACTGAGCACCCAGCAGCCTGAGTACTGAGCACCGAGCACCCTGAGCACTGAGCACCCAGCACCCTTTGTACTGAGCACCGAGCACCCCGAGCACTGAGCACTGAGCACCCTGAGTACTGCGCACCCAGCACCCCGAGCACTGAGCACCCAGCACCTTGAGTTCTGAGCACCCCGCACCCCGAGTACTGAGCACCCTGAGTACTGTGCACCCAGCACCCTGAGTACTGAGCACCCTGCACCCCGAGCACTGAAATCCCTGAGTACTGAGCACCCAACACCCTGAGTACTGAGCACCCAGCACCCTGAGGACTGAGCACTGAGCACCCAGAGAACTGAGCACCCTGCACCCCGAGGACTGAGCACCCAGCACCCTGAGCACTGAGCACTGAGCACCCAGCACCCTGTGCACTGAACACTGAGCACCCAGCACCCTGAGCACTGAGCACCCAGAGTACTGAGCACCCAGCACCCTGAGTACTGAGCACATAGCACCCTGAGCACTGAGCACCCAGCACCGTGAGTACTGAGCACCCAGCACCCTGAGTACTGAGCACCCAGCACCCTGAGTACTGAGCACCCAGCACCCTGAGTACTGAGCACCGAGCACCCCGAGCACTGAGCACCCAGCACCCTGAGCACTGAGCACCCAGCACCCCGAGTACTGAGCACCGAGCACCCCGAGAACTGAGCACCCAGCACCCTGAGCACTTAGCACCCAGCACACTGAGTACTGAGCACCGAGCACCCAGAGCACTGAGCACCCAGCACCCTGAGCACTGAGCACCCTTAGTACTGAGCACTGAGCACCCTGAGTACTGAGCACTGAGCACCCTGTGTACTGAGCACCCAGCACCCTGAGTACTGAGCACCCAGCACCCTGAGCAATGATCATCCTAAATACTGAGCACCCAGCACCTTGAGCACTGAACACACAGCACCCTGAGTACTGAGCACCCCGAGCACCGAGCACCCAGCACCCTGAGTACTGAGTACCCAGCACACTGAGTACTGAGCACCGAGCACCCCGAGCACTGAGCACCCAGCACCCCGAGCACTGAGCACACAGCACCCCGAGCAGTGAGCACCCAGCACCCTGAGCACTGAGCACCCAGCACCCTGAGCACTGAGCACCCAGCACCCCGAGCACTGAGCACCCAGCACCCTGAGTACTGAGCACTGAGCACCCAGCACCCCGAGCACTGAGCACCCAGCACCCTGAGTACTGAGCACTGAGCACCCAGCACACCGTGCACTGAGCACCCAGCACCCTGAGTACTGAGCACTGAGCACACAGCACCCCGAGCACTGAGCACCCTGCACCCCGAGCATTGAGCACCCAGCACCCCGAGCACTGAGCACCCAGCACCCTGAGTACTGAGCACCCAGCACCCTGAGTATTGAGCACCCAGCTCCCTGAGCACTGAGCACCCAGCACCCTGAGCACTGAGCAACCAGCACCCCGAGCACTGAGCACCCAGCACCCTGAGTACTGAGCACTGAGCACCCAGCACCCCGAGCACTGAGCACCCAGCACCCTGAGTACTGAGCACTGAGCACCCAGCACCCTGAGCACTGAGCACCCAGCACCCTGAACACTGAGCACCCAGCACCCGAGTACTGAGCACCCAGCACCCTGAGTACTGAGCACCCAGCACCCCGAGCACTGAGCACCCAGCACCCTGAGTACTGAGCACCGAGCACCCCGAGCACTGAGCACCAAGCACCCCGAGCACTGAGCACCCAGCCCCCTGAGTACTGAGCAACGAGCACCCCGAGCACTGAGCACCCTGCCCTCTCAGTACTGAGAACCAAGCACACCGAGCACTGAGCACCCAGCACCCCGAGCACTGAGCACCCTGAGTACTGAGCACCGAGCACCCTGAACACTGAGCAACCAGCACCCTGAGTACTGAGCACCCAGCACCCTGAGTACTGAGCACCCAGAACCCTGAGTACTGAGCACCCAGCACCCTGAGTACTGAGCACCCAGCACCCTGAGTACTGAGCACCGAGCACCCTGAGCACTGAGCACCCAGCACCCTTTGTACTGAGCACCGAGCACCCCGAGCACTGAGCACTGAGCACCCTGAGTACTGCGCACCCAGCACCCCGAGCACTGAGCACCCAGCACCTTGAGTTCTGAGCACCCCGAGTACTGAGCATCCTGAGTACTGTGCACCCAGCACCCTGAGTACTGAGCACCCTGCACCCCGAGCACTGAAATCCCTGAGTACTGAGCACCCAACACCCTGAGTACTGAGCACCCAGCACCCTGAGGACTGAGCACTGAGCACCCAGAGAACTGAGCACCCTGCACCCCGAGGACTGAGCACCCAGCACCCTGAGCACTGAGCACTGAGCACCCAGCACCATGTGCACTGAACACTGAGCACCCAGCACCCTGAGCACTGAGCACCCAGAGTACTGAGCACCCAGCAACCTGAGTACTGAGCACCCAGCACCCTGAGCACTGAGCACCCAGCACCGTGAGTACTGAGCACCCAGCACCCTGAGTACTGAGCACACAGCACCCTGAGTACTGAGCACCCAGCACCCTGAGTACTGAGCACCGAGCACCCCGAGCACTGAGCACCCAGCACCCTGAGCACTGAGCACCCAGCACCCCGAGTACTGAGCACCGAGCACCCCGAGAACTGAGCACCCAGCACCCCGAGCACTGAGCACTGAGCACCCTGAGCACTGAGCACCCAGCACCCCGAGTACTGAGCACTGAGCACCCTGAGTACTGAGCACCCAGCACCCTGAGCACTGAGCACCCAGCACCTTGAGTACTGAGCACTGAGCACCCCGAGCACTGAGCACCCAGCACCCTGAGTACTGAGCACAAAGCTCCCCGAGCTCTAACCACCCTGAGTACTGAGCACCCAGCACCCTGAGTACTGAGCACCCAGCACCCTGAGCACTGAGCACCCAGCACCCTGAGTACTGAGCACCGAGCACCCCGAGCACTGAGCACCCAGCACCCCGAGCACTGAGCACCCAGCACCCTGAGTTCTGAGCACCCAGCACCCCGAGAATGAGCACCCAGCACCATGAGTACTGAGCACCGAGCACCCTGAGCACTGAGCACCCAGCACCCTGAGTACTGAGCACCAAGCACCCTGAGTACTGAGCACCCAGCACCCTGAGTACTGAGCAGCCAGCACCCTGAGCACCCAACACCCTGAGTACTGAGCACCCAGCAATCCAAGCACTGAGCACCCAGCACCCCGAGCACTGAACACCCAGCACCCCGAGCACTGAGCACTGAGCACCCTGAGCACTGAGCAACCAGCACCCCGAGTACTGAGCACTGAGCACCCTGAGTACTGAGCACCCAGCACCCTGAGCACTGAGCACCCAGCACCCTGAGTCCTGAGCCCTGAGCACCCTGAGTACTTAGCACCCAGCACCCTGAGCACTGAGCACCAGCACCCTGAGTTCTGAGCACCCAGCACCCTGAGCACTGAGCACCCAGCACCCTGAGTACTGAGCACCGAGCACCCTGAGTACTGAGCACCCAGCACCCTGAGTACTGAGCACCCAGCACCCTGAGTACTGAGCACCCAGCGTACTGAGCACCGAGCACCCAGCACCCTGAGTACTGAGCACTCAGCACCCTGAGCACTGAGCACCCAGCACCCTGAGTACTGAGCACTGAGCACCCCGAGTACTGAGCACCGAGCACCACGAGCACTGAGCACCCAGCACCCCGAGCACCGAGCACCCTGAGTACTGAGCACCCAGCACCCTGAGCACTGAGTACCCAGCACCCTGAGCACTGAGCACCCAGCACCCTGAGCACTGAGCACCCAGCACCCTGAGTACTGAGCACCGAGCACCCCGAGCACTGAGCACCCAGCACCCTGAGCACTGAGCACCCTTAGTACTGAGCACTGAGCACCCTGAGTACTGAGCACTGAGCACCCTGAGTACTGAGCACCCAGCACTCTGAGTACTGAGCACCCAGCACCCTGAGCAATGATCACCCTGAATACTGAGCACCCAGCACCTTGAGCACTGTGCACCGAGCACCCCGAGCACTGAGCACCCAGCACCCGGAGTACTGAGCACCCAGCACCCTGAGTACTAAGCACCGAGCACCCTGAGTACTGAGCACCCAGCACCCTGAGTACTGAGCACCGAGCACCCCGAGCACTGAGCACCCAGCACCCCGAGCACTGAGCACCCAGCACCCTGAGCACTGAGCACCCAGCACCCTGAGTACTGAGCACCCAGCACCCTGAGTACTGAGCACCCAGCACCCCGAGCACTGAGCACCCAGCACACTGAGCACTGAGCACCCAGCACCCTGAGCACTGAGCACCCAGGACCCCGAGTACTGAGCACCCAGCACCCTGAGTACTGAGCACTGAGCACCCAGCACCCCGAGCACTGAGCACCCAGCACCCTGAGTACTGAGCACTGAGCACCCAGCACCCCGAGCACTGAACACACAGCTCCCTGAGTACTGGGCACCCCGAGCACTGAGCACCCAGCACCCTGAGTACTGAGTAGCCAGCACCCTGAGTACTGAGCACCGAGCACCCAGCACCCTGAGCACTGAGCACCCAGCACCCTGAACACTGAGCACCCAGCACCCGAGTACTGAGCACCCAGCACCCTGAGTACTGAGCACCCAGCACCCCGAGCACTGAGCACCCAGCACCCTGAGTACTGAGCACCGAGCACCCCGAGCACTGAGCACCAAGCACCCCGAGCACTGAGCACCCAGCCCCCTGAGTACTGAGCAACGAGCACCCCGAGCACTGAGCACCCTGCCCTCTCAGTACTGAGAACCAAGCACACCGAGCACTGAGCACCCAGCACCCCGAGCACTGAGCACCCTGAGTACTGAGCACCGAGCACCCTGAACACTGAGCAACCAGCACCCTGAGTACTGAGCACCCAGCACCCTGAGTACTGAGCACCCAGAACCCTGAGTACTGAGCACCCAGCACCCTGAGTACTGAGCACCCAGCACCCTGAGTACTGAGCACCGAGCACCCTGAGCACTGAGCACCCAGCACCCTTTGTACTGAGCACCGAGCACCCCGAGCACTGAGCACTGAGCACCCTGAGTACTGCGCACCCAGCACCCCGAGCACTGAGCACCCAGCACCTTGAGTTCTGAGCACCCCGAGTACTGAGCATCCTGAGTACTGTGCACCCAGCACCCTGAGTACTGAGCACCCTGCACCCCGAGCACTGAAATCCCTGAGTACTGAGCACCCAACACCCTGAGTACTGAGCACCCAGCACCCTGAGGACTGAGCACTGAGCACCCAGAGAACTGAGCACCCTGCACCCCGAGGACTGAGCACCCAGCACCCTGAGCACTGAGCACTGAGCACCCAGCACCATGTGCACTGAACACTGAGCACCCAGCACCCTGAGCACTGAGCACCCAGAGTACTGAGCACCCAGCAACCTGAGTACTGAGCACCCAGCACCCTGAGCACTGAGCACCCAGCACCGTGAGTACTGAGCACCCAGCACCCTGAGTACTGAGCACACAGCACCCTGAGTACTGAGCACCCAGCACCCTGAGTACTGAGCACCGAGCACCCCGAGCACTGAGCACCCAGCACCCTGAGCACTGAGCACCCAGCACCCCGAGTACTGAGCACCGAGCACCCCGAGAACTGAGCACCCAGCACCCCGAGCACTGAGCACTGAGCACCCTGAGCACTGAGCACCCAGCACCCCGAGTACTGAGCACTGAGCACCCTGAGTACTGAGCACCCAGCACCCTGAGCACTGAGCACCCAGCACCTTGAGTACTGAGCACTGAGCACCCCGAGCACTGAGCACCAAGCACCCTGAGTACTGAGCACAAAGCTCCCCGAGCTCTAACCACCCTGAGTACTGAGCACCCAGCACCCTGAGTACTGAGCACCCAGCACCCTGAGCACTGAGCACCCAGCACCCTGAGTACTGAGCACCGAGCACCCCGAGCACTGAGCACCCAGCACCCCGAGCACTGAGCACCCAGCACCCTGAGTTCTGAGCACCCAGCACCCCGAGAATGAGCACCCAGCACCATGAGTACTGAGCACCGAGCACCCTGAGCACTGAGCACCCAGCACCCTGAGTACTGAGCACCAAGCACCCTGAGTACTGAGCACCCAGCACCCTGAGTACTGAGCAGCCAGCACCCTGAGCACCCAACACCCTGAGTACTGAGCACCCAGCAATCCAAGCACTGAGCACCCAGCACCCCGAGCACTGAACACCCAGCACCCCGAGCACTGAGCACTGAGCACCCTGAGCACTGAGCAACCAGCACCCCGAGTACTGAGCACTGAGCACCCTGAGTACTGAGCACCCAGCACCCTGAGCACTGAGCACCCAGCACCCTGAGTCCTGAGCCCTGAGCACCCTGAGTACTTAGCACCCAGCACCCTGAGCACTGAGCACCAGCACCCTGAGTTCTGAGCACCCAGCACCCTGAGCACTGAGCACCCAGCACCCTGAGTACTGAGCACCGAGCACCCTGAGTACTGAGCACCCAGCACCCTGAGTACTGAGCACCCAGCACCCTGAGTACTGAGCACCCAGCGTACTGAGCACCGAGCACCCAGCACCCTGAGTACTGAGCACTCAGCACCCTGAGCACTGAGCACCCAGCACCCTGAGTACTGAGCACTGAGCACCCCGAGTACTGAGCACCGAGCACCATGAGCACTGAGCACCCAGCACCCCGAGCACCGAGCACCCTGAGTACTGAGCACCCAGCACCCTGAGCACTGAGTACCCAGCACCCTGAGCACTGAGCACCCAGCACCCTGAGCACTGAGCACCCAGCACCCTGAGTACTGAGCACCGAGCACCCCGAGCACTGAGCACCCAGCACCCTGAGCACTGAGCACCCTTAGTACTGAGCACTGAGCACCCTGAGTACTGAGCACTGAGCACCCTGAGTACTGAGCACCCAGCACTCTGAGTACTGAGCACCCAGCACCCTGAGCAATGATCACCCTGAATACTGAGCACCCAGCACCTTGAGCACTGTGCACCGAGCACCCCGAGCACTGAGCACCCAGCACCCGGAGTACTGAGCACCCAGCACCCTGAGTACTAAGCACCGAGCACCCTGAGTACTGAGCACCCAGCACCCTGAGTACTGAGCACCGAGCACCCCGAGCACTGAGCACCCAGCACCCCGAGCACTGAGCACCCAGCACCCTGAGCACTGAGCACCCAGCACCCTGAGTACTGAGCACCCAGCACCCTGAGTACTGAGCACCCAGCACCCCGAGCACTGAGCACCCAGCACACTGAGCACTGAGCACCCAGCACCCTGAGCACTGAGCACCCAGGACCCCGAGTACTGAGCACCCAGCACCCTGAGTACTGAGCACTGAGCACCCAGCACCCCGAGCACTGAGCACCCAGCACCCTGAGTACTGAGCACTGAGCACCCAGCACCCCGAGCACTGAACACACAGCTCCCTGAGTACTGGGCACCCCGAGCACTGAGCACCCAGCACCCTGAGTACTGAGTAGCCAGCACCCTGAGTACTGAGCACCGAGCACCCCGAGCACTGAGCACCCAGCACCCCGAGCACTGAGCACCCAGCACCCTGAGCACTGAGCACCCAGCACCCTGAGTACTGAGCACCCAGCACCCGAGTACTGAGCACCCAGCACCCTGAGTACTGAGCACCCAGCACCCCGAGCACTGAGCACCCAGCACCCTGAGTACTGAGCACCGAGCACCCCGAGCACTGAGCACCAAGCACCCCGAGCACTGAGCACCCAGCCCCCTGAGTACTGAGCACCGAGCACCCCGAGCACTGAGCACCCTGCCCTCTCAGTACTGAGAACCAAGCACACCTAGCACTGAGCACCCAGCACCCCGAGCACTGAGCACCCTGAGTACTGAGCACCGAGCACCCTGAACACTGAGCAACCAGCACCCTGAGTACTGAGCACCCAGCACCCTGAGTACTGAGCACCCAGCACCCTGAGTACTGAGCACCCAGCACCCTGAGCACTGAGCACCCAGCACCCTGAGTACTGAGCACTGAGCACCCCGAGCACTGAGCACCCAGCACCCCGAGCACTGAGCACCCAGCAACCTGAGTACTGAGCACCCAGCACCCCGAGAATGAGCACCCAGCACCATGAGTACTGAGCACCGAGCACCCTGAGCACTGAGCACACAGCACCCTGAGTACTGATCACCAAGCACCCTGAGTACTGAGCACCCAGCACCCTGAGTACTGCCACCCAGCACCCTGAGCACCCAGCTCCCTGAGTACTGAGCACCCAGCACTCTGAGCACTGAGCACCCAGCACCCCGAGCACTGAGCACCCAGCACCCCGAGCACTGAGCACTGAGCACCCTGAGCACTGAGCACCCAGCTCCCCGAGTACTGAGCACTGAGCACCCTGAGTACAGAGCACCCAGCACCCTGAGCTCTGAGCACCCAGCACCCTGAGTACTGAGCCCCGAGCACCCTGAGTACTGAGCACCCAGCACCCTGAGCACTGAGCACCCAGCACCCTGAGTACTGAGCACCCAGCACCCTGAGTACTGAGCACCCAGCGTACTGAGCACCGAGCACCCAGCACCCTGAGTACTGAGCACCCAGCACCTTGAGCACTGAGCACCCAGCACCCTGAGTACTGAGCACTGAGCACCCCGAGTACTGAGCACCGAGCACCCTGAGCACTGAGCACCCAGCACCCTGAGTAATGAGCACTGAGCACCCCGAGTACTGAGCACCCAGCACCCTGAGTACTGAGCACCAAGCACCCTGAGGACTGAGCACCCAGCACCCTGAGCACTGAGCACCCAGCACCCTGAGCACTTAGCACCCAGCACACTGAGTACTGAGCACCGAGCACCCAGAGCACTGAGCACCCAGCACCCTGAGCACTGAGCACCCTTAGTACTGAGCACTGAGCACCCTGAGTACTGAGCACTGAGCACCCTGTGTACTGAGCACCCAGCACCCTGAGTACTGAGCACCCAGCACCCTGAGCAATGATCACCCTGAATACTGAGCACCCAGCACCTTGAGCACTGAACACACAGCACCCTGAGTACTGAGCACCCCGAGCACCGAGCACCCAGCACCCTGAGTACTGAGTACCCAGCACCCTGAGTACTGAGCACCGAGCACCCCGAGCACTGAGCACCCAGCACCCCGAGCACTGAGCACACAGCACCCCGAGCAGTGAGCACCCAGCACCCTGAGCACTGAGCACCCAGCACCCTGAGCACTGAGCACCCAGCACCCCGAGCACTGAGCACCCAGCACCCTGAGTACTGAGCACTGAGCACCCAGCACCCCGAGCACTGAGCACCCAGAACCCTGAGTACTGAGCACTGAGCACCCAGCACCCCGTGCAATGAGCACCCAGCACCCTGAGTACTGAGCAGTGAGCACACAGCACCCCGAGCACTGAGCACCCTGCACCCCGAGCATTGAGCACCCAGCACCCCGAGCACTGAGCACCCAGCACCCTGAGTACTGAGCACCCAGCACCCTGAGTATTGAGCACCCAGCACCCTGAGCACTGAGCACCCAGCACCCTGAGCACTGAGCAACCAGCACCCCGAGCACTGAGCACCCAGCACCCTGTGTACTGAGCACTGAGCACCCAGCACCCCGAGCACTGAGCACCCAGCACCCTGAGTACTGAGCACTGAGCACCAGCACCCTGAGCACTGAGCACCCAGCACCCTGAGCACTGAGCACCCAGCACCCGAGTACTGAGCACCCAGCACCCTGAGTACTGAGCACCCAGCACCCCGAGCACTGAGCACCCAGCACCCTGAGTACTGAGCACCGAGCACCCCGAGCACTGAGCACCAAGCACCCCGAGCACTGAGCACCCAGCCCCCTGAGTACTGAGCACCGAGCACCCCGAGCACTGAGCACCCTGCCCTCTCAGTACTGAGAACCAAGCACACCGAGCACTGAGCACCCAGTACCCCGAGCACTGAGCACCCTGAGTACTGAGCACCGAGCACCCTGAACACTGAGCAACCAGCACCCTGAGTACTGAGCACCCAGCACCCTGAGTACTGAGCACCCAGAACCCTGAGTACTGAGCACCCAGCACCCTGAGTACTGAGCACCCAGCACCCTGAGCACTGAGCACCCAGCAGCCTGAGTACTGAGCACCGAGCACCCTGAGCACTGAGCACCCAGCACCCTTTGTACTGAGCACCGAGCACCCCGAGCACTGAGCACTGAGCACCCTGAGTACTGCGCACCCAGCACCCCGAGCACTGAGCACCCAGCACCTTGAGTTCTGAGCACCCCGCACCCCGAGTACTGAGCACCCTGAGTACTGTGCACCCAGCACCCTGAGTACTGAGCACCCTGCACCCCGAGCACTGAAATCCCTGAGTACTGAGCACCCAACACCCTGAGTACTGAGCACCCAGCACCCTGAGGACTGAGCACTGAGCACCCAGAGAACTGAGCACCCTGCACCCCGAGGACTGAGCACCCAGCACCCTGAGCACTGAGCACTGAGCACCCAGCACCCTGTGCACTGAACACTGAGCACCCAGCACCCTGAGCACTGAGCACCCAGAGTACTGAGCACCCAGCACCCTGAGTACTGAGCACATAGCACCCTGAGCACTGAGCACCCAGCACCGTGAGTACTGAGCACCCAGCACCCTGAGTACTGAGCACCCAGCACCCTGAGTACTGAGCACCCAGCACCCTGAGTACTGAGCACCGAGCACCCCGAGCACTGAGCACCCAGCACCCTGAGCACTGAGCACCCAGCACCCCGAGTACTGAGCACCGAGCACCCCGAGAACTGAGCACCCAGCACCCTGAGCACTTAGCACCCAGCACACTGAGTACTGAGCACCGAGCACCCAGAGCACTGAGCACCCAGCACCCTGAGCACTGAGCACCCTTAGTACTGAGCACTGAGCACCCTGAGTACTGAGCACTGAGCACCCTGTGTACTGAGCACCCAGCACCCTGAGTACTGAGCACCCAGCACCCTGAGCAATGATCATCCTGAATACTGAGCACCCAGCACCTTGAGCACTGAACACACAGCACCCTGAGTACTGAGCACCCCGAGCACCGAGCACCCAGCACCCTGAGTACTGAGTACCCAGCACACTGAGTACTGAGCACCGAGCACCCCGAGCACTGAGCACCCAGCACCCCGAGCACTGAGCACACAGCACCCCGAGCAGTGAGCACCCAGCACCCTGAGCACTGAGCACCCAGCACCCTGAGCACTGAGCACCCAGCACCCCGAGCACTGAGCACCCAGCACCCTGAGTACTGAGCACTGAGCACCCAGCACCCCGAGCACTGAGCACCCAGCACCCTGAGTACTGAGCACTGAGCACCCAGCACACCGTGCACTGAGCACCCAGCACCCTGAGTACTGAGCACTGAGCACACAGCACCCCGAGCACTGAGCACCCTGCACCCCGAGCATTGAGCACCCAGCACCCCGAGCACTGAGCACCCAGCACCCTGAGTACTGAGCACCCAGCACCCTGAGTATTGAGCACCCAGCTCCCTGAGCACTGAGCACCCAGCACCCTGAGCACTGAGCAACCAGCACCCCGAGCACTGAGCACCCAGCACCCTGAGTACTGAGCACTGAGCACCCAGCACCCCGAGCACTGAGCACCCAGCACCCTGAGTACTGAGCACTGAGCACCCAGCACCCTGAGCACTGAGCACCCAGCACCCTGAACACTGAGCACCCAGCACCCGAGTACTGAGCACCCAGCACCCTGAGTACTGAGCACCCAGCACCCCGAGCACTGAGCACCCAGCACCCTGAGTACTGAGCACCGAGCACCCCGAGCACTGAGCACCAAGCACCCCGAGCACTGAGCACCCAGCCCCCTGAGTACTGAGCACCGAGCACCCCGAGCACTGAGCACCCTGCCCTCTCAGTACTGAGAACCAAGCACACCGAGCACTGAGCACCCAGCACCCCGAGCACTGAGCACCCTGAGTACTGAGCACCGAGCACCCTGAACACTGAGCAACCAGCACCCTGAGTACTGAGCACCCAGCACCCTGAGTACTGAGCACCCAGAACCCTGAGTACTGAGCACCCAGCACCCTGAGTACTGAGCACCCAGCACCCTGAGTACTGAGCACCGAGCACCCTGAGCACTGAGCACCCAGCACCCTTTGTACTGAGCACCGAGCACCCCGAGCACTGAGCACTGAGCACCCTGAGTACTGCGCACCCAGCACCCCGAGCACTGAGCACCCAGCACCTTGAGTTCTGAGCACCCCGAGTACTGAGCATCCTGAGTACTGTGCACCCAGCACCCTGAGTACTGAGCACCCTGCACCCCGAGCACTGAAATCCCTGAGTACTGAGCACCCAACACCCTGAGTACTGAGCACCCAGCACCCTGAGGACTGAGCACTGAGCACCCAGAGAACTGAGCACCCTGCACCCCGAGGACTGAGCACCCAGCACCCTGAGCACTGAGCACTGAGCACCCAGCACCATGTGCACTGAACACTGAGCACCCAGCACCCTGAGCACTGAGCACCCAGAGTACTGAGCACCCAGCAACCTGAGTACTGAGCACCCAGCACCCTGAGCACTGAGCACCCAGCACCGTGAGTACTGAGCACCCAGCACCCTGAGTACTGAGCACACAGCACCCTGAGTACTGAGCACCCAGCACCCTGAGTACTGAGCACCGAGCACCCCGAGCACTGAGCACCCAGCACCCTGAGCACTGAGCACCCAGCACCCCGAGTACTGAGCACCGAGCACCCCGAGAACTGAGCACCCAGCACCCCGAGCACTGAGCACTGAGCACCCTGAGCACTGAGCACCCAGCACCCCGAGTACTGAGCACTGAGCACCCTGAGTACTGAGCACCCAGCACCCTGAGCACTGAGCACCCAGCACCTTGAGTACTGAGCACTGAGCACCCCGAGCACTGAGCACCCAGCACCCTGAGTACTGAGCACAAAGCTCCCCGAGCTCTAACCACCCTGAGTACTGAGCACCCAGCACCCTGAGTACTGAGCACCCAGCACCCTGAGCACTGAGCACCCAGCACCCTGAGTACTGAGCACCGAGCACCCCGAGCACTGAGCACCCAGCACCCCGAGCACTGAGCACCCAGCACCCTGAGTTCTGAGCACCCAGCACCCCGAGAATGAGCACCCAGCACCATGAGTACTGAGCACCGAGCACCCTGAGCACTGAGCACCCAGCACCCTGAGTACTGAGCACCAAGCACCCTGAGTACTGAGCACCCAGCACCCTGAGTACTGAGCAGCCAGCACCCTGAGCACCCAACACCCTGAGTACTGAGCACCCAGCAATCCAAGCACTGAGCACCCAGCACCCCGAGCACTGAACACCCAGCACCCCGAGCACTGAGCACTGAGCACCCTGAGCACTGAGCAACCAGCACCCCGAGTACTGAGCACTGAGCACCCTGAGTACTGAGCACCCAGCACCCTGAGCACTGAGCACCCAGCACCCTGAGTCCTGAGCCCTGAGCACCCTGAGTACTGAGCACCCAGCACCCTGAGCACTGAGCACCAGCACCCTGAGTTCTGAGCACCCAGCACCCTGAGCACTGAGCACCCAGCACCCTGAGTACTGAGCACCGAGCACCCTGAGTACTGAGCACCCAGCACCCTGAGTACTGAGCACCCAGCACCCTGAGTACTGAGCACCCAGCGTACTGAGCACCGAGCACCCAGCACCCTGAGTACTGAGCACTCAGCACCCTGAGCACTGAGCACCCAGCACCCTGAGTACTGAGCACTGAGCACCCCGAGTACTGAGCACCGAGCACCACGAGCACTGAGCACCCAGCACCCCGAGCACCGAGCACCCTGAGTACTGAGCACCCAGCACCCTGAGCACTGAGTACCCAGCACCCTGAGCACTGAGCACCCAGCACCCTGAGCACTGAGCACCCAGCACCCTGAGTACTGAGCACCGAGCACCCCGAGCACTGAGCACCCAGCACCCTGAGCACTGAGCACCCTTAGTACTGAGCACTGAGCACCCTGAGTACTGAGCACTGAGCACCCTGAGTACTGAGCACCCAGCACTCTGAGTACTGAGCACCCAGCACCCTGAGCAATGATCACCCTGAATACTGAGCACCCAGCACCTTGAGCACTGTGCACCGAGCACCCCGAGCACTGAGCACCCAGCACCCGGAGTACTGAGCACCCAGCACCCTGAGTACTAAGCACCGAGCACCCTGAGTACTGAGCACCCAGCACCCTGAGTACTGAGCACCGAGCACCCCGAGCACTGAGCACCCAGCACCCCGAGCACTGAGCACCCAGCACCCTGAGCACTGAGCACCCAGCACCCTGAGTACTGAGCACCCAGCACCCTGAGTACTGAGCACCCAGCACCCCGAGCACTGAGCACCCAGCACACTGAGCACTGAGCACCCAGCACCCTGAGCACTGAGCACCCAGGACCCCGAGCACTGAGCACCCAGCACCCTGAGTACTGAGCACTGAGCACCCAGCACCCCGAGCACTGAGCACCCAGCACCCTGAGTACTGAGCACTGAGCACCCAGCACCCCGAGCACTGAACACACAGCTCCCTGAGTACTGGGCACCCCGAGCACTGAGCACCCAGCACCCTGAGTACTGAGTAGCCAGCACCCTGAGTACTGAGCACCGAGCACCCCGAGCACTGAGCACCCAGCACCCCGAGCACTGAGCACCCAGCACCCTGAGCACTGAGCACCCAGCACCCTGAGTACTGAGCACCCAGCACCCTGAGCACTGAGCACCCAGCACCCCGAGCACTGAGCACCCAGCACCCTGAGTACTGAGCACTGAGCACCCAGCACCCCGAGCACTGAGCACCCAGCACCCTGAGTACTGAGCACTGAGCACCCAGCACCCCGAGCACTGAGCACCCAGCACACTGAGCACTGAGCACCCAGCACCCTGAGCACTGAGCACCCAGCACCCTGAGTACTGAGCACTGAGCACCCAGCACCCTGAGTACTGAGCACTGAGCACCCAGAACCCAAAGCACTGAGCACCCAGCACCCTCAGTACTGAGCACCCAGCACCCCGAGCACTGAGCACCCAGCACCCTGAGTACTGAGCACCCTGAGTACTGAGCACCGATCACCCTGAGCACTGAGCTCCCAGCACCCTGAGTACTGAGCACCCAGCACCCTGAGTACTGAGCACCCAGCACCCTGAGCACTGAGCACCCAGCACCCTGAGTACTGAGCACTGAGCACCCAGCACCCCGAGGACTGAGCACGCAGCACCCTGAGTACTGAGCACTGAGCACCCAGCACCCTGAGTACTGAGCACTGAGCAACCAGCACCCTGAACACTGAGCACCCAGCACCCTGAGCACTGAGCACCCAGCACCCTGAGTACTGAGCACCCAGCACCCTGAGTACTGAGCACCCAGCACCCCGAGCACTGATCACCCAGCACCCTGAGCACTGAGCACCCAGAACCCTGTGCACTGAACATCCAGCATCCCGAGCACTGAGCACTCAGCACCCTGAGTACTGAGCACTGAGCACCCAGCACCCCGTGCAGTGAGCACCCAGCACCCTGAGTACTGAGCTCTGAGCACCCAGCACCCTGAGCACTGAGCACCCAGCACCCTGAGCACTGAGCACCCAGCACCCGAGTACTGAGCACCCAGCACCCTGAGTACTGAGCACCCAGCACCCCGAGCACTGAGCACCCAGCACCCTGAGTACTGAGCACCGAGCACCCCGAGCACTGAGCACCCAGCACCCTGTGTACTGAGCACCGAGCACCCCGAGCAATGAGCACCCAGCACCCTGAGTACTGAGCACGGAGCACCCTGAGTACTGTGCACCCAGCACCCCGAGCACTTAGCACCCAACACCCTGAGTACTGAGCACCCAGCACCCTGAGTACTGAGCACCCAGCACCCTGAGTACTGAGCACCCAGCACCCCGAGCACTGAGCACCCAGCACACTGAGCACTGAGCACCCAGCACCCTGAGCACTGAGCACCCAGGACCCCGAGCACTGAGCACCCAGCACCCTGAGTACTGAGCACTGAGCACCCAGCACCCCGAGCACTGAGCACCCAGCACCCTGAGTACTGAGCACTGAGCACCCAGCACCCCGAGCACTGAACACACAGCTCCCTGAGTACTGGGCACCCCGAGCACTGAGCACCCAGCACCCTGAGTACTGAGTACCCAGCACCCTGAGTACTGAGCACCGAGCACCCCGAGCACTGAGCACCCAGCACCCCGAGCACTGAGCACCCAGCACCCTGAGCACTGAGCACCCAGCACCCTGAGTACTGAGCACCCAGCACCCTGAGTACTGAGCACCCAGCACCCCGAGCACTGAGCACCCAGCACACTGAGCACTGAGCACCCAGCACCCTGAGCACTGAGCACCCAGCACCCCGAGCACTGAGCACCCAGCACCCTGAGTACTGAGCACTGAGCACCCAGCACCCCGAGCACTGAGCACCCAGCACCCTGAGTACTGAGCACTGAGCACCCAGCACCCCGAGCACTGAGCACCCAGCACACTGAGCACTGAGCACCCAGCACCCTGAGCACTGAGCACCCAGCACCCTGAGTACTGAGCACTGAGCACCCAGCACCCTGAGTACTGAGCACTGAGCACCCAGAACCCAAAGCACTGAGCACCCAGCACCCTCAGTACTGAGCACCCAGCACCCCGAGCACTGAGCACCCAGCACCCTGAGTACTGAGCACCCTGAGTACTGAGCACCGATCACCCTGAGCACTGAGCTCCCAGCACCCTGAGTACTGAGCACCCAGCACCCTGAGTACTGAGCACCCAGCACCCTGAGCACTGAGCACCCAGCACCCTGAGTACTGAGCATTGAGCACCCAGCACCCCGAGGACTGAGCACGCAGCACCCTGAGTACTGAGCACTGAGCACCCAGCACCCTGAGTACTGAGCACTGAGCAACCAGCACCCTGAACACTGAGCACCCAGCACCCTGAGCACTGAGCACCCAGCACCCTGAGTACTGAGCACCCAGCACCCTGAGTACTGAGCACCCAGCACCCCGAGCACTGATCACCCAGCACCCTGAGCACTGAGCACCCAGAACCCTGTGCACTGAACATCCAGCATCCCGAGCACTGAGCACTCAGCACCCTGAGTACTGAGCACTGAGCACCCAGCACCCCGTGCAGTGAGCACCCAGCACCCTGAGTACTGAGCTCTGAGCACCCAGCACCCTGAGCACTGAGCACCCAGCACCCTGAGCACTGAGCACCCAGCACCCGAGTACTGAGCACCCAGCACCCTGAGTACTGAGCACCCAGCACCCCGAGCACTGAACACCCAGCACCCTGAGTACTGAGCACCGAGCACCCCGAGCACTGAGCACCCAGCACCCTGTGTACTGAGCACCGAGCACCCCGAGCAATGAGCACCCAGCACCCTGAGTACTGAGCACGGAGCACCCTGAGTACTGTGCACCCAGCACCCCGAGCACTTAGCACCCAACACCCTGAGTACTCTGCACCCAGCACCCTGAGCACTGAGCACCGATCACCCAGCACCCTGAGCACTGAGCACCCAGCACCCTGAGTACTGAGCACCCAGCACATTGAGTACTGAGCACTCAGCACCCTGAGTACTGAGCACCCAGCACCCCGAGCACTGAGCACCCAGCACCCTGAGCACTGAGCACCCTGTGGACTGAGCACCCAGCACACCAAGCACTGAGCACCCTGAGTATTGAGCACCCAGCAACCTGAGTACTGAGCAGCCAGCACCCTGAGTACTGAGCACCCAGCACCCTGTTTACTGAGCACCCAGCACCCCGAGCACTGAGCACCCAGCACCCTGAGTACTGAGCACCCAGCACCCTGAGCACTGAGCACCGAGCACCCTGAGCACTGAGCACCCAGCACCCTGAGGACTGAGCACCCAGCACACTGAGCACTGGGCACCCTGAGTACTGAGCACTGAGCACCCTGTGTACTGAGCACTGAGCACCCTGAGTACTGAGCAACCAGCACCCTGAGTACTGAGCACCCAGCACCCTGAGCACTGAGCACCGAGCACCCTGAGCACTGAGCACCCAGCACCCCGAGCACTGAGCACCCAGCACCCTGAGCACTGAGCACCCAGCACCCGAGTACTGAGCACCCAGCACCCTGAGTACTGAGCACCCAGCACCCTGAGTACTGAGCACCCAGCACCCCGAGTACTGAGCACACAGCACCCTGAGTACTGAGCACCCAGCACCCTGAGAACTGAGCACCCAGCACACCGAGCACTGAGCACCCAGCACCCTGAGTAGTGAGCACCAAGCACCCTGAGCACTGAGCACCCAGCACCCTGAGCACTCAGCACCCAGCACCCTGACCACTGAGCACCCAGCACCCTGATTAGTGAGCACCCAACGTACTGAGCACCGAGCTCCCCGAGCACTGAGCACCCAGCACCCTGAGTACTGAGCACCAAGCACCCAGAGCACTGAGCACCCAGCACCCTGAGTACTGAGCTGCGAGCACCCCGAGCACTGAGCAACCAGCGCCGCGAGCAACTAGCACCCTGAGCACTGAGCACCCAGCACCCTGAGTACTGAGCACCCAGCACCCTGAGCAATGAGCACCCTGAGTACTGAGCACCCAGCACCTTGAGCACTGAGCACCGAGCACCCCGAGCACTGAGCACCCAGCACCCGGAGTACTGAGCACCCAGCACCCTGAGTACTAAGCACCGAGCACCCTGAATACTGAGCACCCAGCACCCTAGCACTGAACACACAGCACCCTGAGTACTGAGCACCTCGAGCACTGAGCACCCAGCACCCTGAGTACTGAGCACCGAGCACGCCGAGCACTGAGCACCCAGCAACGCGAGCACTGAGCACCCAGCACCCCGAGCACTGAGCACCCAGCACCCTGAGTACTGAGCACCCAGCACCCTGAGCACTGAGCACCCAGCACCCTGAGCACTGAGCACCCAGCACCCTGAGCACTGAGCACCCAGCACCCTGAGTAGTGAGCACCCAACATACTGAGCACCGAGCACCCCGAGCAGTGAGCACCCAGCACCCTGAGTACGGAAGACTGAGCACCCAGCACCCCGAGCACTGAGCACCCAGCACCCTGAGCACTGAGCACCCAGCTCCCGAGTACTGAGCACCCAGCACCCTGAGTACTGAGCACCCAGCACCCTGAGTACTGAGCACACAGCACCCTGAGCACTGAGTACCCAGCACCCCGAGCACGGAGCACCCAGCACCCTGAGTACTGAGCACCCAGCACACTGAGCACTGAGCACCCAGCACCCCGAGCACTGAGCACCCAGCACCCTGAGTACTGAGCACCCATCACCCTGAGCACTGAGCACCCAGCACCCTGAGGACTGAGCACCCAGCACCCTGAGCACTGAGCACCCAGCACACTGAGTACTGAGCTCCGAGCACCCCGAGCACTGAGCACCCAGCGCCCCGAGCACTGAGCAGCCAGCACCCTGAGTACTGAGCACCCAGCAGCCTGAGCACTGAGCACCCAGCACCCAACGTACAGAGCACCTAGCACCCCGAGCACTGAGCAACCAGCACCCTGAGTACTGAGCTCCGAGCACCCCGAGCACTGAGCACCCAGCGCCCCGAGCACTGAGCACCCAGGGCCCCGAGCACTGAGCACCAAGCACCCCGAGCAATGAGCACCCAGCACCCCGTGCACTGAGCTCCCAGCACCCCAAGCAATGAGCACGCAGCACCCTGAGGACTGAGCACCCAGCACCCCGAATACTGAGCACCCAGCAACCTGAGCACCGAGCAGCCAGCACACTGAGCACTGAGCACCCAGCACCCTGAGCACTGAGCACTCAGCACCCTGAGTACTGAGCACTGAGCACCACGAGTACTGAGCACCCAGCACCCTGATCACTGAGCACCCCACACCCTGAGTACTGAGCACCCAACACCCCAAGCACTGAGCACCCTGAGTACTGAGCACCCAGCACACCAAGCACTGAGCACCCTGAGTATTGAGCACCCAGCAACCTGAGTACTGAGCAGCCAGCACCCTGAGTACTGAGCACCCAGCACCCTGAGCACTGAGCACCCAGCACCCCGAGCACTGAGCACCCAGCACCCTGAGTACTGTGCACCCAGCACCCTGAGCACTGAGCACCGAGCACCCTGAGCACTGAGCACCCAGAACCCTGAGGAATGAGCACCCAGCACCCTGAGCACTGAGCACCCTGAGTACTGAGCACTGAGCACCCTGAGTACTGAGCACTGAGCACCCTGAGTACTGAGCAACCAGCACCCTGAGTACTGAGCACCCAGCACCCTGAGCACTGAGCACCGAGCACACTGAGCACTGAGCACCCAGCACCCTGAGCACTGAGCACCCAGCACCCTGAGTAGTGAGCACGCAACGTACAGAGCACCGAGCACCCCGAGCACTGAGAACCCAGCACCGTGAGTACTGAGCGCCCAGCACCCCGAGCACTGAGCACCCAGCACCCTGAGCACTGAGCACCCAGCACCCTGAGCACTGATCACCCAGCACCCTGAGCACTGAGCACCCAGCACCCTGAGTACTGAGCACCCAGCACACTGTGTACTGTGCACTCAGCACTCTGAGTACTGAGCACCGAGCACCCCGAGCACTGAGCACCCAGCACCCTGAGTACTGAGCTCCGAGCACCCCGAGCACTGAGCACCCAGCGCCCCGAGCACTGAGCACCCAGCGCCCCGAGCACTGAGCACCAAGCACCCCGAGCAATGAGCACCCAGCACCCCGAGCACTGAGCTCCCAGCACCCCAAGCAATGAGCACGCAGCACCCTGAGTACTGAGCACCCAGCACCCCGAATACTGAGCACCCAGCAACCTGAGCACCGAGCAGCCAGCACCCTGAGCACTGAGCACCCAGCACCCTGAGCACTGAGCACTCAGCACCCAGAGTACTGAGCACTGAGCACCACGAGTACTGAGCACCCAGAACCCTGATCACTGAGCACCCCACACCCTGAGTACTGAGCACCCAACACCCCAAGCACTGAGCACCCTGAGTACTGAGCACCCAGCACACCAAGCACTGAGCACCCTGAGTATTGAGCACCCAGCAACCTGAGTACTGAGCAGCCAGCACCCTGAGTACTGAGCACCCAGCACCCTGAGCACTGAGCACCCAGCACCCCGAGCACTGAGCACCCAGCACCCTGAGTACTGTGCACCCAGCACCCTGAGCACTGAGCACCGAGCACCCTGAGCACTGAGCACCCAGAACCCTGAGGAATGAGCACCCAGCACCCTGAGCACTGAGCACCCTGAGTACTGAGCACTGAGCACCCTGAGTACTGAGCACTGAGCACCCTGAGTACTGAGCAACCAGCACCCTGAGTACTGAGCACCCAGCAACCTGAGCACTGAGCACCGAGCACACTGAGCACTGAGCACCCAGCACCCTGAGCACTGAGCACCCAGCACCCTGAGTAGTGAGCACGCAACGTACAGAGCACCGAGCACCCCGAGCACTGAGAACCCAGCACCGTGAGTACTGAGCACCCAGCACCCCGAGCACTGAGCACCCAGCACCCTGAGCACTGAGCACCCAGCACCCTGAGCACTGATCACCCAGCACCCTGAGCACTGAGCACCCAGCACCCTGAGTACTGAGCACCCAGCACACTGAGTACTGTGCACTCAGCACCCTGAGTACTGAGCACCGAGCACCCCGAGCACTGAGCACCCAGCACCCTGAGCACTGAGCACCCTGAGGACTGAGCACCCAGCACCCTGAGTACTGAGCACCCAGCACCCTGAGTACTGAGCACCGATCACCCTGAGCACTGAGCACCCAGCACCCCGAGCACTGAGCACCCAGCACCCTGAGTACTGAGCACCCTGAGTACTCAGCACCCAGCACCCTGAGCACTGAGCACCCAGCACCCTGAGTACTGAGCACCCAGCACCCTGAGCACTGAGCACCCAGCACCCTGAGTAGTGAGCACCCAGCACCCCGAGCACTGAGCACCCAGCACCCCGAGAATGAGCACCCAGCACCCCGAGCCCTGAACACACAGCACCCTGAGGACTGAGCACCGAGTACCTCGAGCACTGAGCACCCAGCACCGTGAGCACTGAGCACCCAGCACCCCGAGCACTGAGCACCCAGCACCCTGAGTACTGAGCACCCAGCACCCTGAGTGCTGAGCACCCAGCACCCTGAGCACTGAGTACCCACCACCCTGAGCACTGAGCACCCAGCAACCTGAGCACTGAGCACACAGCACCCTGAGCACTGAGCACCCAGCACCCTGAGTACTGAGCACTGAGCACCCAGCACCCCGAGCACTGAGCACCCAGCACCCTGAGTACTGAGCACTGAGCACCCAGCACCCCGAGCACTGAGCACCCAGCACCCTGAGTACTGAGCACCCAGCACCCTGAGTACTGAGCACCCAGCACCCCGAGTACTGAGCACCCAGCACCCTGAGTACTGAGCACCCAGCACCATGAGCACTGAGCACCCAGCACACCGAGCACTGAGCACCCAGCACCCTGAGTACTGAGCACCCAGCGCCCCGAGCACTGAGCACCCAGCACCCTGAGCACTGAGCACCGAGCACCCTGAGTACTGAGCATCCAGCACCCCGAGTACTGAACACCCAGCACCCTGAGCACTGAGCACTGAGCACCCTGAGCACTGAGTACTGAGCACTGAGCACCCTGAGCACTGAGCACCCAGCACCCCGAGTACTGAGCACCCAGCACCCCGAGCACTGAGCACCCAGCGCCCCGAGCACTGAGCACCCAGCACCCCGAGCACTGAGCACTGAGCACCCTGAGCACTGAGCACACAGCACCCCGAGTACTGAGCAGTGAGCACCCTGAGCACTGAGCACCCAGCACCCCGAGTACTGAGCGCTGAGCACCCTGAGTACTGAGCACCCAGCACCCTGAGCACTGAGTACCCAGCACACTGAGCACTGATTACCCAGCACCCTGAGCACTGAGCACCCAGCACCCCGAGCACTGAGCACCCAGCACCCTGAGTACTGAGCACTGAGCACCCAGCACCCCGAGCACTGAGCACCCAGCACCCTGAGTACTGAGCACTGAGCACCCAGCACCCCGAGCACTGAGCACCCAGCACCCTGAGTACTGAGCACCCAGCACCCTGAGTACTGAGCACCCAGCACCCCGAGTACAGAGCACCCAGCACCCTGAGTACTGAGCACCCAGCACCCTGAGAACTGAGCACCCAGCACCCCGAGCACTGAGCACCCAGCACCCTGAGTAGTGAGCACCCAGCAACCTGCGCACTGAGCACCCAGCACCCTGAGCACTCAGCACCCAGCACCCTGAGCACTGAGCACCCAGCACCCTGAGTAGTGAGCACCCAACGTACTGAGCACTGAGCTCCCAGAGCACTGAGCACCCAGCACCCTGAGTACTGAGCACCCAGCACCCTGAGTACTGAGCACCCAGCACCCTGAGCACTGAGTACCCAGCACCCTGAGCACTGAGTACCCAGCACCCTGAGCACTGAGCACACAGCACCCTGAGCACTGAGCACCCAGCACCCTGAGTACTGAGCACTGAGCACCCAGCACCCCTAGCACTGAGCACCCAGCACCCTGAGTACTGAGCACTGAGCACCCAGCACCCCGAGCACTGAGCACCCAGCACCCTGAGCACTGAGCACCCAGCACCCGAGTACTGAGCACCCAGCACCCTGAGTACTGAGCACCCAGCAGCCTGAGTACTGAGCACCCAGCACCCCGAGTACTGAGCACCCAGCACCCTGAGTACTGAGCACCCAGCACCCTGAGTACTGAGCACCCAGCACCCCGAGCACTGAGCACCCCGCACCCTGAGAACTGAGCACCCAGTGCCCCGAGCACTGAGCACCCAGCACCCTGAGCGCTGAGCACCCAGCACCCTGAGTACTGAGCATCCAGCACCCCGAGTACTGAACACCCAGCACCCTGAGCACTGAGCACCCTGAGCACTGAGTACTGAGCACTGAGCACCCTGAGCACTGAGCACCCAGCACCCCGAGCACTGAGCACCCAGCGCCCCGAGCACTGAGCACCCAGCACCCCGAGCACTGAGCACTGAGCACCCTGAGCACTGAGCACCCAGCACCCCGAGTACTGAGCAGTGAGCACCCTGAGCACTGAGCACCCAGCACCCCGAGTACTGAGCACTGAGCACCCTGAGTACTGAGCACCAAGCACCCTGAGCACTGAGTACCCAGCACCCTGAGCACTGAGCACCCAGCACCCTGAGCACTGAGCACCCAGCACCCTGAGCACTGAGCACCCAGCACCCTGAGTACTGAGCACTGAGCACCCAGCACCCCGAGCACTGAGCACCCAGCACCCTGAGTACTGAGCACTGAGCACCCAGCACCCCGAGCACTGAGCACCCAGCACCCTGAGCACTGAGCACCCAGCACCCGAGTACTGAGCACCCAGCACCCTGAGTACTGAGCACCCAGCACACTGAGTACTGAGCACCCAGCACCCTGAGCACTGAGCACCCAGCACCCTGAGCACTGAGCACCCAGCACCCTGAGCACTGAGCACCCAGCACCCTGAGTAGTGAGCACCCAACGTACTGAGCACCGAGCACCCCGAGCACTGAGCACCCAGCCCCCTGAGTACTGAGCACTGAGCACCCGGCACCCCGAGCACTGAGCACCCAGCACCCTGAGCACTGAGCACCCAGCACCCGAGTACTGAGCACCCAGCACCTTGAGTACTGAGCACCCAGCACCCTGAGTACTGAGCACCCAGCACCCTGAGCACTTAGCACCCAGCACCCTGAGCACTGAGCACCCAGCACCCTGAGTACTGAGCACCCAGCACCCTGAGCACTGAGCACTGAGCACCCCGAGCACTGAGCACGCAGCACCCTGAGTACTGAGCACCCAACACCCTGAGCACTGAGCACCCAGCACCCTGAGCACTGAGCACCCAGCACCCTGAGCACTGAGCACCCAGCACCCTGAGTACTGAGCTCCGAGCACCCTGAGCACTGAGCACCCAGCGCCCCGAGCACTGAGCACCCAGCACCCTGAGTACTGAGCACCCAGCACCCTGAGCACTGAGCACCCAGCACCCAACGTACTGAGCACCGAGCACCCCGAGCACTGAGCACCCAGCACCCTGAGTACTGAGCTCCGAGCACCCCGAGCACTGAGCACCCAGCGCCCCGAGCACTGAGCACCCAGCGCCCCGAGCACTGAGCACCAAGCACCCCGAGCAATGAGCACCCAGCACCCCGAGCACTGAGCACCCAGCACCCCAAGCAATGAGCACCCAGCACCCTGAGTACTGAGCACCCAGCACCCCGAATACTGAGCACCCAGCAACCTGAACACCGAGCAGCCAGCACCCTGAGCACTGAGCACCCAGCACCCTGAGCACTGAGCACCAAGCACCCTGAGTACTGAGCACTGAGCACCACGAGTACTGAGCACCCAGCACCCTGATCACTGAGCACCCAACACCCAGAGGACTGAGCACCCAGCACCCTGAGCACTGAGCACCCTGAGTACTGAGCACTGAGCACCCTGAGTACTGAGCACTGAGCACCCTGAGTACTGAGCACTGAGCACCCTGAGTACTGAGCAACCAGCACCCTGAGTACTGAGCACCCAGCACCCTGAGCACTGAGCACCGAGCACCCTGAGCACTGAGCACCCAGCACCCCGAGCACTGAGCACCCAGCGCCCCGAGCACTGAGCACCCAGCACCCCGAGCACTGAGCACTGAGCACCCTGAGCACTGAGCACACAGCACCCCGAGTACTGAGCAGTGAGCACCCTGAGCACTGAGCACCCAGCACCCCGAGTACTGAGCGCTGAGCACCCTGAGTACTGAGCACCCAGCACCCTGAGCACTGAGTACCCAGCACACTGAGCACTGATTACCCAGCACCCTGAGCACTGAGCACCCAGCACCCCGAGCACTGAGCACCCAGCACCCTGAGTACTGAGCACTGAGCACCCAGCACCCCGAGCACTGAGCACCCAGCACCCTGAGTACTGAGCACTGAGCACCCAGCACCCCGAGCACTGAGCACCCAGCACCCTGAGTACTGAGCACCCAGCACCCTGAGTACGGAGCACCCAGCACCCCGAGTACAGAGCACCCAGCACCCTGAGTACTGAGCACCCAGCACCCTGAGAACTGAGCACCCAGCACCCCGAGCACTGAGCACCCAGCACCCTGAGTAGTGAGCACCCAGCAACCTGCGCACTGAGCACCCAGCACCCTGAGCACTCAGCACCCAGCACCCTGAGCACTGAGCACCCAGCACCCTGAGTAGTGAGCACCCAACGTACTGAGCACTGAGCTCCCAGAGCACTGAGCACCCAGCACCCTGAGTACTGAGCACCCAGCACCCTGAGTACTGAGCACCCAGCACCCTGAGCACTGAGTACCCAGCACCCTGAGCACTGAGTACCCAGCACCCTGAGCACTGAGCACACAGCACCCTGAGCACTGAGCACCCAGCACCCTGAGTACTGAGCACTGAGCACCCAGCACCCCTAGCACTGAGCACCCAGCACCCTGAGTACTGAGCACTGAGCACCCAGCACCCCGAGCACTGAGCACCCAGCACCCTGAGCACTGAGCACCCAGCACCCGAGTACTGAGCACCCAGCACCCTGAGTACTGAGCACCCAGCAGCCTGAGTACTGAGCACCCAGCACCCCGAGTACTGAGCACCCAGCACCCTGAGTACTGAGCACCCAGCACCCTGAGTACTGAGCACCCAGCACCCCGAGCACTGAGCACCCCGCACCCTGAGTACTGAGCACCCAGTGCCCCGAGCACTGAGCACCCAGCACCCTGAGCGCTGAGCACCCAGCACCCTGAGTACTGAGCATCCAGCACCCCGAGTACTGAACACCCAGCACCCTGAGCACTGAGCACCCTGAGCACTGAGTACTGAGCACTGAGCACCCTGAGCACTGAGCACCCAGCACCCCGAGCACTGAGCACCCAGCGCCCCGAGCACTGAGCACCCAGCACCCCGAGCACTGAGCACTGAGCACCCTGAGCACTGAGCACCCAGCACCCCGAGTACTGAGCAGTGAGCACCCTGAGCACTGAGCACCCAGCACCCCGAGTACTGAGCACTGAGCACCCTGAGTACTGAGCACCAAGCACCCTGAGCACTGAGTACCCAGCACCCTGAGCACTGAGCACCCAGCACCCTGAGCACTGAGCACCCAGCACCCTGAGCACTGAGCACCCAGCACCCTGAGTACTGAGCACTGAGCACCCAGCACCCCGAGCACTGAGCACCCAGCACCCTGAGTACTGAGCACTGAGCACCCAGCACCCCGAGCACTGAGCACCCAGCACCCTGAGCACTGAGCACCCAGCACCCGAGTACTGAGCACCCAGCACCCTGAGTACTGAGCACCCAGCACACTGAGTACTGAGCACCCAGCACCCTGAGCACTGAGCACCCAGCACCCTGAGCACTGAGCACCCAGCACCCTGAGCACTGAGCACCCAGCACCCTGAGTAGTGAGCACCCAACGTACTGAGCACCGAGCACCCCGAGCACTGAGCACCCAGCCCCCTGAGTACTGAGCACTGAGCACCCGGCACCCCGAGCACTGAGCACCCAGCACCCTGAGCACTGAGCACCCAGCACCCGAGTACTGAGCACCCAGCACCTTGAGTACTGAGCACCCAGCACCCTGAGTACTGAGCACCCAGCACCCTGAGCACTTAGCACCCAGCACCCTGAGCACTGAGCACCCAGCACCCTGAGTACTGAGCACCCAGCACCCTGAGCACTGAGCACTGAGCACCCCGAGCACTGAGCACGCAGCACCCTGAGTACTGAGCACCCAACACCCTGAGCACTGAGCACCCAGCACCCTGAGCACTGAGCACCCAGCACCCTGAGCACTGAGCACCCAGCACCCTGAGTACTGAGCTCCGAGCACCCTGAGCACTGAGCACCCAGCGCCCCGAGCACTGAGCACCCAGCACCCTGAGTACTGAGCACCCAGCACCCTGAGCACTGAGCACCCAGCACCCAACGTACTGAGCACCGAGCACCCCGAGCACTGAGCACCCAGCACCCTGAGTACTGAGCTCCGAGCACCCCGAGCACTGAGCACCCAGCGCCCCGAGCACTGAGCACCCAGCGCCCCGAGCACTGAGCACCAAGCACCCCGAGCAATGAGCACCCAGCACCCCGAGCACTGAGCACCCAGCACCCCAAGCAATGAGCACCCAGCACCCTGAGTACTGAGCACCCAGCACCCCGAATACTGAGCACCCAGCAACCTGAACACCGAGCAGCCAGCACCCTGAGCACTGAGCACCCAGCACCCTGAGCACTGAGCACCAAGCACCCTGAGTACTGAGCACTGAGCACCACGAGTACTGAGCACCCAGCACCCTGATCACTGAGCACCCAACACCCAGAGGACTGAGCACCCAGCACCCTGAGCACTGAGCACCCTGAGTACTGAGCACTGAGCACCCTGAGTACTGAGCACTGAGCACCCTGAGTACTGAGCAACCAGCACCCTGAGTACTGAGCACCCAGCACCCTGAGCACTGAGCACCGAGCACCCTGAGCACTGAGCACCCAGCACCCTGAGCACTGAGCACCCAGTAACCTGAGTAGTGAGCACCCAACGTACTGAGCAGCGAGCACCCCGATCACTGAGCACCCAGCTCCCTGAGTACTGAGCACCCAGCACCCCGAGCACTGAGCACCCAGCACCCTGAGTACTGAGCACCCAGCACCCTGAGCACTGATCACCAAGCACACTGAGCACTGAGCACCCAGCACCCTGAGTACTGAGCACCCAGCACCCTGAGTACTGAGCACTCAGCACCCTGAGTACAGAGCACCGAGCACCCCGAGCACTGAGCACCCAACACCCTGAGCACTGAGCAACCTGAGGACTGAGCACCCAGCACCCTGAGCACTGAGCACCCAGCACCCTGAGTACTGAGCACCGATCACCCTGAGCACTGAGCACCCAGCACCCCGAGCCTTGAGCACCCAGCACCCTGAGTACTGAGCAACCTAAGTACTGAGCACCCAGCACCCTGAGCACTGAGCACCCGGCAATCTGAGTACTGAGAACCCAGCACCCTGAGCACTGAGCACCCAGCACCCTGAGTACTGAGCACCCAGCACCCCGAGCACTGAGCACCCAGCACCCCGAGAATGAGCACCCAGCATCCTGAGTACTGAGCACCGAGCACCCTGAGCACTGAGTACCCAGCACCCTGAGTACTGAGCACCCAGCACCCTGAGCACTGAGCACCGAGCACCCCGAGTACTGAGCACCCAGCACCCTGAGTACTGAGCACTGAGCACCCAGCACCCCGAGCACTGAGCACCCAGCACCCTGAGTACTGAGCACTGAGCACCCAGCACCCTGAGCACTGAGCACCCAGCACCCTGAGCACTGAGCACCCAGCACCCGAGTACTGAGCACCCAGCACCCTGAGTACTGAGCACCCAGCACCCTGAGTACTGAGAACCCAGCACCCTGAGTAGTGAGCACCCAGCACCCTGAGCACTGAGCAACCAGCACCCTGAGCACTCAGCACCCAGCACCCTGAGCACTGAGCACCCAGCACCCTGAGTAGTGAGCACCCAACGTACTGAGCACCGAGCTCCCCGAGCACTGAGCACCCAGCACCCTGAGTACTGAGCACCAAGCACCCAGAGCACTGAGCACCCAGCACCCTGAGTACTGAGCACCGAGCACCCCGAGCACTGAGCACCCAGCAACGCGAGCACTGAGCACCCAGCACCCCGAGACTGAGCACCCAGCACACCGAGCACTGAGCACCCAGCACCCTGAGTACTGAGCACTGAGCACCCAGCACCACGAGCACTGAGCACCCAGCACCCTGAGTACTGAGCACTGAGCACCCAGCACCCCGAGCACTGAGCACCCAGCACCCCGAGCACTGAGCACCCAGCACCCTGAGTACTGAGCACCCAGCACCCTGAGTACTGAGCACCCAGCACACCGAGTACTGAGCACCCAGCACCCTGAGTACTGAGCACCCAGCACCCTGAGCACTGAGCACCCAGCACACCGAGCACTGAGCACCCAGCACCCTGAGTACTGAGCACCCAGCGCCCCGAGCACTGAGCACCCAGCACCCTGAGCACTGAGCACCGAGCACCCTGAGTACTGAGCATCCAGCACCCCGAGTACTGAACACCCAGCACCCTGAGCACTGAGCACTGAGCACCCTGAGCACTGAGCACCCAGCACCCCGAGTACTGAGCAGTGAGCTCCCTGAGCACTGAGCACCCAGCACCCTGAGCACTGAGTACCCAGCACACTGAGCACTGATTACCCAGCACCCTGAGCACTGAGCACCCAGCACCCTGAGCACTGAGCACCCAGCACCCTGAGTACTGAGCACTGAGCACCCAGCACCCCGAGCACTGAGCACCCAGCACCCTGAGTACTGAGCACTGAGCACCCAGCACCCCGAGCACTGAGCACCCAGCACCCTGAGTACTGAGCACCCAGCACCCTGAGTACTGAGCACCCAGCACCCCGAGTACAGAGCACCCAGCACCCTGAGTACTGAGCACCCAGCACCCTGAGAACTGAGCACCCAGCACCCCGAGCACTGAGCACCCAGCACCCTGAGTAGTGAGCACCCAGCAACCTGTGCACTGAGCACCCAGCACCCTGAGCACTCAGCACCCAGCACCCTGAGCACTGAGCACCCAGCACCCTGAGTAGTGAGCACCCAACGTACTGAGCACTGAGCTCCCCGAGCACTGAGCACCCAGCACCCTGAGTACTGAGCACCCAGCACCCTGA